>NC_138341.1:59507500-60707500 GCF_046562875.1 Panthera onca | reverse complement strand
CTCTCCCTCTCCTGCCCCTCCCCCCTCTCTCCCACTTGTACTCTTTCTCTCTCTCTGTTTCAAAATAAAAATAAAAAATAATGTAAAAATAAAAAAAATAAAAAAGCAAGATTTTAAAAATACTTATATACAGGGATATTTGGGTTGAGCCATAACTCCATGAACACAGAAAATGTATGACAGTATAAATTCAAATTAAAATGATTTCTTCCTGATTTATCCAGATAATTATTTCATGACACTTTTCTTTGCCTATAGAGATCCATCCTATTGAACATATTCTGTAAAAAAGCATTTTAATGTGTTTTAATATTTGAAAATGTTTAACCTATCCTGAGATCTATGAAAGCTTAAGTATTTGAAAATATTTCTTTTTTTTTTTTATTTGGGGGGGGTGGACAAGTCGGGGAGAGGGGCAGAGGGAGAGAAAGAGAGAATTTTAGGCAGGCTCTGAGTGGAGGGGCACCTGGGTGGCTCAGTAGGTTGAGCATCTGACTTCAGCTCAGGTCATTACCTCATGGCTCATGAGTTTGAGCCCCCCATCAGGCTCTGTGCAGACAGCTCCGAGCCAGGAGCCTGCTTCAGACTCTGTCTCCCTCTCTGTCTGCCCCTCCCCTGCTCATGCTCTGTCTGTCTGTCTGTCTCTCAAAAATAAATAAACATTAAAAAACAAATGTGACGGCGCCCTTCCACTTTTAGAAAATTCTTGGGGCGCCTGGGTGGCTCAGTCAGTTAAGCAACCGACTTTGGCTCAGGTCACGATCTCACATTCGGTGAGTTCAAACCCTGTGTCTGGCTCTGTGCTGACAGCTTGGAGCTTGGAGCCTGCTTCGGATTCTGTGTCTCCCTCTCTCTCTCCCCTTCCCCCACTCACACTCTGTCTCTCTCTCAAGAATAAATAAACATTAAAAAAAAAAAAGTTAAAAAAAAAAGAAAGAAAATTCTTCAGTGGTGACCCCATATCTCACAAGAAAAGAAACCCCAACCCGCTAACACATCAGGCAAGGCCCTTGGTGACTGGGCCCTGCCTCCCCCCATCCCGTTCATCTGTTCATTCTCTGATGTTTGCACACCATCTACTCAGGCCATGCTGATTGGCATTCCCCAGAATAACAGTCTCTTAGCTGTGGCCTTCATGTGTGCTACTTCCTCGATCCAGACTGTTCTTCATTCCCTTCCTCCCTCCAGAGCCTTCACTGATTCCCTGGACTTGAGTTCATCCATGACCCCCACGGTTCCTGTGCCTGCATCGATTCTGGGACTTGCGTACTGCAGTATAATGTCCTGCTTCCACATCTATCTCCTGACTCCAGCGGGAAATTCCAGGGTGGTGCACAGGACTGGACATGTAGACATCCTTAATAAAAGATGTCTTGAGTGAATAAATGAATTAATGAACACATATCTACAGATGACATTCCAAGCAGGGAGAACAACATGAGGGAAGAGAAGCATGGTGAATTAGGGCTCCTGAAAGGAATTCAGAATGGCTGGAAAATATATTTGAAGAAGGTGAATACTTAGAAATGGGATAAAAGAGAGAAGCAAAAAGAGATCCAGGGAGTTTGAAAATTTGGACTTTATCCTGAGGACAATAGCAAATCACCAGTGGGTTTTGGCAAAGGGGGTAATTAGATTAGCATTTAAGGAAGATCATTTAAAGAATAGATTAAAAACAGGCAAGACTGGGGACAAGGAGGTATGTTAGAGTGACTACTGCAGAAAACCAAGGAAGAGCTGGTGATGGGCTGAACTGATGCAGCATCCTCTAGGGATGGCAGGAAATGTTAAGGATTTATGTCAACTTAACGTGGTGTTGGCTATACATCTTCTCTCCCCAGCTGAGTGATAAACTTCTGAAGATCAGAAATACTGCAGAATATGTCTTTTTATTCCATTAAGTTACCTATGGTGCCTACCTGTAGATTAGGTGTTCAATAGATATTTGTTGAATACATAAGTGAATGAATGAATGAAACTTTATAGTTATCCACAGGTAGAACTGATAAATCCTTACTCTTAAAAAGCAAACAAATGAACATATAACTAACTCAACTCGGATTTAGAAAAGACTGAAAAAAATGTTTATCAAAGTAGTCATCTTAGGCCTGAAAAGAGGACTGAAAAGGTTAGCTTATGGGGTATTTTTGTCAAAAAAGGCAAATATAATCTAGGTCTAAAATTTCCTATTGCCCTTTGGAAGAAAGGAGACTGTTATTTTTTAATTTTTTTTATTAAGTTTTAATTTATTTTTTAAAGTAATCTCTACCCCCAACGTGGGGCTCGAACTTGTGCTCTCGAGATCAAGAGTCGTACACTGCTCCTTCAAAGCCAGCCGGGCACCCCTGGAGACTCTTATTTTAAAGTAAATGCTTAAAAGGATCTCATTTTACACAATTTGTACCAAGAGAAAAGTCTGTGCAACTGGCCACATAGAATCCTGTTACATAGAGATTCCTTGTCCAGAGCAATGTGAAAGTATATTGTATGCTATTACTCTATGCTGTGTGCTATATCTGTTTGGAGAAATCCTGTCACTTAGATATGTCAGAAATGTCAGAAATGATGTTCTGTGTTTTCCACAGAGAAAAATCCTGCATACTTTTCAGATTCCCTCTGGAAATCTTCTTGTAACTCATAAAATATTGAACCATAATTCCTGAAGTTACAGGGCAAACCAAACCACAAAGAGATGTTTCGGAGATGGTAGAGGAGGTAGGTCATTATAATTAATCAATAACCTGCTCTTGGAAATCAGCAATCTTAACAATTAACATAATAAACACATTTAGCCTACATAATGAAAGCTTTCATTCATTCTTCAACCTTTACTTATTTATTTCCACAAAGAAGTGATGACAAAAGTTTAAATTTTGAAGTTTAATATCCTGTCAAAACATTTAAAACAAGGTCTTAATTAATCATACACACAAAGAAGAAACAAAGTCACAAATGCTAATTCATCTTTTCCATTTGTATAACTCCTGGTGATAAATTGAAAAAGAAGCATAGATTATTTTTAAAACAAGCAGGGGAACCTGGGTGGCTCAGTCATTTAAGCCCCTGACTTCGACTCAGGTCAAGATCTCATGGCTCCATTCATGGGCTTGGTTTGCGAGTTCAAGACCTGAATCTGGCTCTCTGCTGTCAGAGCGGAGCCTGCTTCCAATCCTCTGTCCCCCCTCTCTTTCTGCCCCTTCCCCACTTGTTCTCTGTCCCTCTCTCACTCTCTCTCTCCCAAAAATAAATAAATATTTAAAAAAATAAAAATAAAATATGGAAAAAATCTACCACACAGTAGCAAACAAAAAAAGTACATTATAAAACTTAATTGTCACCTAACATCATCAGTTTTCCAAAAAGGGAAGTTATCACAACTACATTACCTTACCTGAAAAATTAAACCTAAAAATGCATTACTCCAACTTTACTTGCTTGAAAATATTAAAAAGCACAAAAAGGACCAAATATGGGAACAGTTTGGACTATGATGTTCAAACTTTTGTTTTATTTGAAAGATAAATGCTTCCCCATATCAACTCTCAATTATTAATTTTTGTGGTCTTAATTTTTTTGCCTAGTTCTAGCATTTTTGTTTGATCATTTTTTGCTTTTTTACTTTTAGTTGGTCAAATTTTTATTTTTTCAATGTTTAGTTATTTATTTTTGAGGGGGGAGAGAGAGAGAGAGAGAGAGAGAGAGAATGCATGCACAAGCAAGGGGAGAGGCAGAGAGAGAGGGAGACAGTGAATCCCAATCAGGCTGCACATCTGATACTGAGTTCGATCTCAGGAACTGTGAAATCATGACCTAAGCCGAGATCAAGGGTCAGCTGCTTAACTGACTCAGCCACCCAGGCACTTCCAGTTTTTATCTTATTTTACTGTTATTATTTTTTAAGTTTATTTATTTTGAGAGACAGAGAGACAGACAGCAAGAGCAAGCATGAGTCGGGAAAGGGCAGAAAGACAGGGAGACAGGGAATTCCAAGCAGGCTCTGCATTATCAGACAGAACCTGATGTGGGGCTCGAACTGACAAATCATGAGATCATGACCTGAGTCGGAACCAAGAACTGGAGGCTCAGTTGACTGAGCCACCCAGGCGCCCTCAAGTTTTTAAATGGTAGATTAAATTTAAATGACCTTTCTCAATTTTTTTACAATTTATTTTGTAAAGAAAATTTAAGAGACTAGTCAATTCAATATTGTTGATATGATAATTACAAAAATAACATCAACCATACTTGAGGTTAGTGGGCTTGCAAAGATTTTTTACTTCAACCCACAGTAAGGAAAAAAAAATACATTTTACATTGTAACCCAATCCACATGTCTCATATAAATGACTGAAACAGGATGGTAGTTCTATGAAACATTGCTTTCCACATTTACTGCAACGGACTCTGATATTTTCAGTTCTATTCTATCCAATTTCAGTTTTAAAAGACCCACTGAAGTGATGGGCTATGGCCTGCTGCTTAAAAACCTCAGCTTCAGTCAGCCCACATTTAAGAAACAGTACAGTGATTAAAGACTCTAGGGACAGATGTCTGACTTTATATCCCAGCTCCACTACCTTCTAGCTCTGTGGTTTTGTGCAAGTTGACCTAGCCTCCCCATTTACAAACTGAGGATAATAACAAAACCTACTTCATAAGGTCATTGTGAGAACTGGTGGTTAACACATGTAATACTTGTAATATTTATATCAAAGTGCCTACCAAAGTGCCTGGCTGGCTCAGTTGGAAGAACGTGTGACTCTTGATCTCGGGGTTGTGGGTTCGAGCCCCACGTTGGGTGTAGAGAGTACTAAAAATAAATAAATAAACTTTAAAAAGTACCTATCATTTGTTAAGCACTCAATACATTTACTACTACTACTACTACTACTACTACTACTACTACGATGATGATGATGATGATAATGATGATGATGATGATTTACCAGTCAGTAGGTGGGGATAGACAGTTCGGAATGTCTGTGTACAGTCCCTGGTACCAGGCACTCTCAGGCATTACAAAGACACACTGCTGTCATGACTCATCTTTTATTTGTTGATGAATTATAACCATGACAAATTGGCTTTTATATAATAGTAAGATATAATGTTTGCCACTTCATCAAAATACAGTTTCCCTTGGTTTAAAAGCAAAAAAAAAAAACCCCAACCTCTATATGATACCAGATAGATACCTCTCAGATTCAAAGAATGATTTTGTCACAGAGGGTGCTTATCAACCTCATCAAGTCACCCTGACAGGAGATTCCAGTGCTCGGATGGTGTTTACAGCCTTCCCTCTGGTGAGGAAATGTGTTTTAATAAGACATTTAAAATCTTGATCTTTGTCTTTGGAATTTTTTTACATTTTATTTTAGAGAGAGAGTGTGTGTGTGAGTGGGGGAGAGGGGCAGACGGAGAGACAGGGAGAATCCCAAGCAGGCTCTGTGCTCAGCACAGAGCCCAATGCAGGGCTAGATGTTACGACCCTGGGATTGTGACCTGAGCTGAAATCAGGAGTCGGATGCTCAACCCACTGAGTCACCCAGATGCCCCTAGAATTTTTATTTATTCAGATTTACACAGCTTGAAGTATCATATTTGATATCTACAGCTCTAATTATATCATAAAACAAAGTTTTTCCCCCTTTTTTAGAAAGTCACTGGAAGAAAAAAAAAGATATTTTCCCCTAAAGTCATAACCTTCTAAAGAGACATTCCAAACATTATTAACTATTGCTAACCTATGTTATAATGTCAAATGCTTTATAAAATGAAGTACAGAATAAAAATGATTTCAGAGTTTTAAACTGTGCGTTAATTTATTTTTATTTTGTTAAGACGAATGGAATCTGTTGTTAACATCATTTTAATTCTATTAACTTTAGCCAAGTTAACAGCTATTGTTAGAAAAGAAACTCCCTAATGACATTATAATGACATTAGAATTCCAAGAGTACCACTTTCTGAACTGTTATTCAGATAGATTTCAGATGCTTAAGGCAGCCAAAGAGTTACTGTAAAAATCACACTAATTAACATAGAAACTGGCTTTACTCCAATATTCCTCAGTTTCCACATTTGCTTTTGCTCCTCTGCCAGAACTACACACTTATTTTTCTTGTAAAGTCCTTTGAGTCTTCTCAGGAGTAGAGGAACTATGCAGTGCTAGCAAGGAGGGGTTGTGGCAGGTGGGGTAGGATAGAAAGAAGACATGTGGGACCCACCAGAGCACACGAGCAGATGGAAAGGTCTTTCAAGACTTTCAAGATTTGATTACTCTGCAGCACAATTATGTCAACAGGTAATAAGATCCATCTGTGGAGGTAATCACCCTAAAAATGGTTAATAATCTGTAGCTTGAAAAGATCTGTGGATTCCCAGATCTAAAGTAAAGAGGATAGGGTCTCAACGAAATATAAAAGAACATGCTAACCAATAAATTTGTATTATATTCTATATGAATTAGTTGGTGATGAATTGTTGCTTGGTGTTCATCTATTCATTTATTTAATACTTCGTCACTATCACTATCTTCAACAATTATAAAAGCCTCTTAAACTTTCGAGAGCCTCCGGAAAGATTTTAAGACATGCAAATCTAGTCAATTTTTTCTCCGGTCTAAAAACCTTCACTGGAAACCCACTGTTCTCAGTATCAAGCACACCAATGTTAACTGGTTTTATTAGGTCTACCTCCAGGGCCACTGCAGATGCTTCTCTCCCCTCAATCCCTAAGGGTTAGTTGGCCTTTTGGTTCCCTAAGGGCATAAAACTCTTTGGGGAGGCAGTTCCCTCTGGCTGTAACACTTTCTTCAAAATCTTAGTTGAAATAATTCTACTTATCTTCAGTTCTTACTGTAAAAACCAGTTCCTAAGGGAGACTCTCCCAGATTAGCCTCTCCCTGCAGGGTCTCGTTGTACTTGAGACACTGTACTTCTCACTCATCCCACTGCAATCAAGTGCCTAATGCCTGTCTCTCTGCTGGACTGTTGACAGGACCACATGTCTCTTCAATGCTCAACAGCAAGCGCAGTACCTGGCCAAACAGTATGTACTCAATAGATCTTTTTTTAAATTTTTCAAAATGTTTGTTTATTTTTGAGAGAGACAGAGAGCATGAGTGGAGGAGGGGCAGAGACAGAGAGGGAGACACAGAATCGGAAGCAGGCTCCACGCTCTGAGCTGTCAGCACAGAGCCTGATGCGGGGCTGGAATCCAAGAACCTTGACATCATGACCTTAGCTGAAGTCAGACGCTCAACCCACTGAGCCACCCAGGCGCCCCTCAATAAATCTTTGTTGAGTGAAGGAATACACGTTTATTATATGCACACTCCAGTCTACTATGTACAAGGCGATGTGTTGCGTACTTCAGGAATAGAGTTGAGTAAGACGGGGGGGGGGGGGGGTGCGGATCTGCCTTCAAGAGATCAGACTTGGGAACAAACTGCTACCACACAGCATAATTGCTTTGAAAGGAAGTGGGTGGCAGGTACCTTGCAACTATCAGAAAACATGAAATCAAGCATTTCCACTTAGCAAATGCCAGGCTCTGAACTAAAATCTATATGGTACATTATTTCCCTCATTCAATCCTCATGACAACCCCATGTGGTGGTAAGAAACTTGCCTAAGACCACAACCAATATTTGAGCCTAGCTTATCCAGTCTTCTGGCACCAACGCAGAAAGCTACACAGAGACACAACAGCTGATACAGTGAGTCCTTGTCAGTATGTCCAGCCACTTCTCTATGCTCTGCTAACAATTTAAAAGCCATAATAGCCAATATAAAAACTGATTTAAAAAATTTAGATGTTGAGTATGTAATGCATTCACATGTTTTTCCTCTGCATGTTTTTCTTGAACAGAGACGATGCATTCTCATGGTTCAAACATTTTAAAAAAGTAAGCAGTTACAGTTAAAAGTCTCCTAATCCTGTCTTCTATTGGCTCATAACCCGGATTGCCAAAAAAGTAATACCTCTTTTAAGTATTTTATTTGTATGAACGTACAAATAAAAACATATATATTCTTACTTGGCATCTTTTTTTTCCTCACAAAAGATAGTATACCATACACACCATTCTGCACCTTATTTTTTCAGTTAGTGATATACATATATATTGAAGATCTTTCTGTATTATCAGTACATAATTGGCAGCATAGTATTCCATTTCATGGATACACTATAATTTATTTGGCCAGTTATTTATTGATAGGCATTTGGATTGTTTCCAATTTTTTACTACTATAAACAATACTGTAATGAAGAGTCTCATACATAGGTCAGTTAGCACGTGTGCAAGTATATCCTCAGAGTTAATTCCTAGGAGTAGTGTTTATTGCTGGGTCAAAGGATAGATGTATTTGTAATTTGGATAGATATTGCCAAATTGTCCTCTATAGGGATTAAATCAATTTACATTCCTACTCGCAGTGGATGAGAGCACCTGTTTTCCCACAGCCTCTCAACACAGAGTGTTAGGAAACTTCTGGTTATTTGCCAATCTAATGACTGAAAAATGGTACTGCAGCATTCTTTTCATTATAAGTAAAGTTGAACTTCTTTTTATGTTTAAGACTTTGTATTTCCTTCTCTCTGAACTGTCTATTCACATCCTTTGTCCATTTTTCTCTTGTTGGTTTTTTTTCCCCTGGATTCAATAGGAGCTTTTTCTATACAAAGGAGTTTAGCTTTTGCCTATTCCCTAAATTGCAGCCACTTTTCCATAATATTGTGTTAGAAGGTCTAAGCAAGGCAACCAAACATGTATTGGATACGATATAAAAGTATTCAAAAGGAGAAGGTGATATATCATTATTTAAACATGATTATGTAGCTAGATAACTTTAAAAATTGATTCAAATTAATAAAATCAATTGAATATTTACAGATAAAGGAAATGGAAAATAGTGTTGGGTCCAATAAGAATATAAGATAAAATACATATAATAAGACCATTTCTATGTAGTAGGAACAAGAAAACATGAAAAAGAGACTTTCTTTATAATAAGTACACAAAATACAAAGTACCTAGTAGAAGTAATTTTGTAAGGAAAGAGTATGACCTATATGAAGAAAAATATAAAACTTTATTCAAGTCTTCATTATTAAAAGAAGACTTGCACAAATAGAAGCAGACCAGGTTATTAGATGAGGAAATTACATATTTGAAAGTGACCACTTATCAAATTATTTTTTAATATTTATTTATTATTTTGAGAGAGAGAGAGAGATAGAATGTGTGTGTGCACACACGAGGAGAGGTAGGGACAGAGAGAGAGGAGAGGGAAAATCCCAAGTAGGTTCCATGCTGTCAGCACAGAGCCCGACGCAGGACACAAACTCATGAACTGTGAGATCATGACCTGAGCCGAAATCAAGAGCCCAACGCTTAAACAACTGAGCCACACAGGCACCCCTATCAAATTATTTCATAGGTTTAATGCCATTAAAGCAAAACTATATAACTTAAAATTTGAGAAAGTATTAAGTTCATGTACAAAAAACAAATCAAGGATATACACATATACATGTGTTTTAATTCTAAAATCAAAAGAGTTGTAAGGGTAGATTTCACTCTAACAGATTTTAACATATATTATAATGCAATAATAAATCAAATAGTGTGGTTTAAGTGCAAGATTAAACAGATAAATCAGTAGCCCAGAAATATACTCAACTGTAAATAGGAAGACGATATATAATAACAAGAGGTAAACAACATAATAGGGAAAACTTTGTAATTCTAATAAAAACTATTGCTTATGTGGAATATACTCTCTGCCTAGAACTCTTTTAAATTCCTTAAGTATATCAATCCAATTAATTGTCATTTCATTTTAATCCTATTAGATGCTACTTAACTAATGAGGAAAATGAGGCACGAGGAGGGTAAATAACTTGTTCAAGGTCATCCATATAGCTAGAAAGTGACAGGGCAGGACTTAAACCCAGGCAGTTTGGCTCCAGAGTTTGTGGTCTTAATCATTTGTAACTAGGATAACTGATTACAGTTTGTAAAAAGGAAAAAAAAAAAAAAAAAGAATACAGGCAAAAAATACTATACTGATGTATTATTTTTGAAAAATTTTAAAAGTAATCCCTACACCCAACATGGGGCTCAAACTTACAACCCCAAGATAAGAGTTGCATATTCCACCGAATGAGCTAGCTAGGTGCCCCAATGACGCATATCTGAAAGTCTGCTATAGAATGTCATAAAACCTCTACCATGTAATTCCTTTGCTTTGCTCTCTACATTTCTGTGTTATTTGAAGCCTTCTACAATTATAAATCCTTTTATAATTTAAAGAACAAAATAGAATAATTTGGGACAGTGTAGATGCAGATTCTCAGGTGTATGGAAGTTATTAAAAACAGCAGGGTGAAAAAATACCCAGCAGAGTGTTCAGCCAATAGAATTGAATAAAGTTTGTCAAGAAAGGACAAATGGGGGCACCTGGGTGGCTCAGTTGGTTGAGTGTCCAACTCTTGATTTTGGCTGAGGTCAGGATCCTGGGATCAAACCCTGCATCAGGCTCCACACTCACCATGGAGCCTGCTTGAGATTCTCTCTCATCTCTCCCTCTGCCCCTCTCCACTGCTCATTTAACGTTTATTATTTATAAACATTACAAATCCGTTATAAATCTGAAGCAGGCCCCAGGCTCTGAGCTGTTAGCACAGAGCCCCACGCAAGGCTCAAACCCACAAATTGCGAGATCATGACCTGAGCTGAAGTTGAACACTTAACTGACTGAGCCACCCAGGCGCCCCTCTCTCTCTCTCTCTCTTTTTTTTAATAGGCTTCATGCCCAACATGAATCTCATGACCCTGAGATTAAGAGTCACATGCTCTACAGACTGAGCCAGCCAGGTGCCCCAGTGTGTGTGTGTGTGTATATATATTTATATATATATATATATACATACACATGTGTACGTGTGTGCGTGTATATATATATATATATATATATATATATATATATATGTAAAAGAACAAATGGAATGAGCTAGCAAACCCAAACTCTTATGTAAACTCTATATTAAAAACTATTCTAGTAAACAAAGTGTATTTATCAGCAACTTTCCTTTATTTTAAATTTTTACACATAGTCCTCACACACCCCTGTCACTCCTCCTTTCCCACAAGAATATGTAGGAAGCCATTACAAAGCTGAAACAGTAACTCCAACCCATTACTAACAACCTCAAAGTTTGGGGGCACCTGGGTGGCTCTCTCAGTCGGTTAAGCATCCGACTTGGACTCAGGTCATGATCTCACGGCTTATGGGTTCAAGGCCAGCATTGGACTCTGTGCTGACAGCTCAGAGCCTGGAGCCTGCTTCGGATTCTGTGTGTGTCTCTCTCTGTGCCCCACCCCCGTTCAAACTGTGTCCCTCCCTCTCTCAAAAATAAATAAACATTAAAAAAAAAATCTTATAAAAAACAAACTCATAGTTTCATAGTTACATTAGGTAAAATCTGAAATGAAAAAAATACTCAGTTCACTAACTCAGTAAAGTATGATAAAAAATCCATTGAAAAAGAAGAATGTCTTAACCTCCATCATATTAGAGAGACAGACAACTCCAGCTGCTGAATTCGTTAAGTTCTGATTCTGGTTAGTCCCTATGAATAAAGCCTCATGGTGACAGATTCATCTTTTTCATTTTTACCAATATCAGAAAGCTTATGAGTTGATTTCACTCTTTATTTCTTAACTGTGGAGTTTTTAAAAGCAAACTCTAGTGAGGGGGGAAAAAAAAAGACCAGCATAGTAAGTTCTTCATCAGGCTTATGCCTTCTTTGAATGTTGTAACTCTTTATGCTAGAGATAGCAGAAAGAGCATTGGAGCTGGAATCAGAAAAAGGGTGACATAATCAACATTGGTCAGTATATGTCTTTTTAAAATTTTTTTTAACGTTTATTCATTTTTGAGAGACAGAGCTCAAGCAGGGGAGAGACAGAGAGGGAGAGAGGGAGACACAGAATCTGAAGCAGGGCCCAGGCTCTGAGCTGTTAGCACAGAGCCCCATGCGGGGCTCAAACCCACAAATCGCAAGATCATGACTTGAGCTGAAGTTGGATGCTTAACTGACTGAGCCACCCAGGCTCCCCTCTTTTTTTTTTTTTTTTTTTTTTTTAATAGGCTTCATGCCCAACATGAATCTCATGACCCTGAGATTAAGAGTCACAAGCTCTACAGACTGAGCCAGCCAGGTGCCCCAGTGTATGTCTTGTATATGGTCATGTCCCTCACTTTGAGCCCCAGACTCCTTATCCATGAATAAGGCAGCCCTGCACAGGATCGCTTAGAGGGACAACTGAGCCTGTGTATGTGAAAGTATTTTAAAAAGATAAAGTGCTCCACATTTGCCTTGAATTATGTTTAAGGCCTTCTTGTCAATATTGTTGTCAAGGTAGACGACTGAAAAAGTTGTTTTGTAGGGTGCCTGGGTGGCTCAGTCGGTTAAGCAACCAACTTCAGCTCACGTCATGATCTCATGGTTTGTGAGTTCGAGACCCTCATCGGGCTCTCTGCTGACAGTGTGGAGCCTGCTTAGGATTCTCTCTCTCCTTCTCTCTCTCTGCCCCTCCCTGCTCTCTCTCTTTCAAAATAAATAAATAAAACTTAAAAAAGAAAGAAAAACACAATCCACAAATAAAACCAATACTCAAATGCAGGATTACAAAATTGCAATATATTTCATCTTGTTTCAAACTGATACTATTTTTTCACACTTACAATGATCATTATAATTTGGACATCCTAGTCTCTGACCAAACTTCCCCCCACCCTGCCCTTTTTTTTCTTTCTTTCTTTTTCTTTCTTTCTTTCTTTTTCTTTCTCTCTCTCTCTCTCTCTTTCTTTTTTAATGTTTACTTATTTCTGAGACAGAGAGAGACAGAGCTTGAGTAGGGGAGGGGCAGAGAGAGAGGGAGACACAGAATCCGAAGCAGGCTCCAGGCTCTGAGCTGTCAGCACAGAGCCTGACACGGGGCTCTAACTCACAAACTGTGAGATCATGACCTGAGCTGAAGTCGGTCGCTCAGCCGACTGAGCCACCCAGGCACCCCAACCCTGTCCTTTTTTCAACTGCTCTTCACCAGGATTCTTTGACCTCTACTCCCCTCTCTCCTCCTTTTGGCAGAGTTCCTTCTGCCTTTATTTCTTCTTTCTCCAGCCTTTAGCTCTTGGCCCTTTACTTTGACCCCTCTGTTCCCTTGCTTTTCTGTGGTTCCACCTGCAAAGGGGCCCTTGGGGCTGACAGGCTGAAGTGAGTGTTTCCCATTATCCACAACAGTCTTTTCAAACCTCCACAATCTCTGACCCTCCCACCTCACTCTCCAAGAATGACCTCACCTCCTACTTGAGCTAAAACAGAATGCTAAAAGGAACTCCCCCGACTTCCTGCCACCAAAATAACATCCCTCCTTTCCACCTATTAAGGCTATTTTTTCCCACCTATGCTGTGGATCACACACCACACCCCCTTTCTCTTGGGCTTTGCCCTGTTAATCAACTCTCTCTCTGAATCTTGCATCTCTCTCTGGTTCACGAATCTTTAACATGGTCACTTATAATTCAACAGTTCCATGGAGTCAGCATGAAGGCTCCTGTCCATGACGCTCCTGTGTTCACAGACCTAAGCGTTCTTCTCATTATTCTGGCTCTTTTTGGAGAGCCGATTAAGTTTACCAAAGAAACAGTGACAAATAGCTAGAAGAAATCTCTCTGCAAAGAGTTCTTTTGGAGCTTTTTAATCACCATGGAGTTGATGCTTTGGGTCATGTTTGTGAAATGGAATTACGAGAAGGTTCTTTTTTTGTGTGTGTGTAATGTTTATTTCTGAGAGAGAGAGAGCACAGGCAGGACAGGGGAAGAAAGAGAGGGAGACACAGAATCTGAAGCAGGTTCCAGGTTCTGAGTTGTCAGCACAGAGCCTGATATAGGACTCAAACCCATGAACCGTGGGATCATGACCTGAGCCGAAGCCAGCCGCTTAATAGACTGAGCAACCCAGGTGCCTCCAGACAAGGTTCTTTTGACAGTTTTTCCACTGATGTTTTTGGTTACACAAAAAGGTGGGGAGGAGAAAGGTGGAAATACTTAACCAAGTTACTGAAAATAATATTGGAATAATTGTCAAGTGTTATACCAGGATAACAATGAAGAGGTTGGCCCAACTTCTGGATCTGTGGTGAGTCAGATGCATCTCTTGAGAAGCTGGTAGTTAGCAAGACAGGTTGGCAGGAATTAACAATTGTCAGAGACCCAGGGATCCAAATAACCTACTAAATGGTCTCTGAAACTGAATTTGCTGCTATCCACATCTCATAGACAAAGAAGATTTGGAACGTAATCCACAGTAAGGGACTTGACGTCCTAAATATTTTAGAGAAGGCATTTGAACCAGAAGTCATAAAATCAAATGTAGCAAAAGATGCCTAGTAGTTTTTTTTTTCTCTATTCTCAACTCCTTTGTCTAAAATTTAAAAGATAAAATATTTGAGGCTTTTTTTGGCTTGTAAATTGTCTAAAGTTTCATTCTCTATACTCTACTATCAGCCCACCATTCATATGTATTTATTCAGCTTCCTCTACTTAAGTGCACTTAAGATTTGTCTTTGTAACTATTCCTTGTTACCCTTGTATTAAGTTATGTCAGAAAGCAAGAAACCTTGTTGATACTGAAATAGTTTCCTGCCAAAAGCCTTTGCTAAATTAAGATTTAATCTTATGCCCTTAGCTTTTATAGAAAGGTGATTATAAGAAATGTCCTTTCAAAGAAATATTTCCTGTTTCTTTTGCAAAGTCAAATCAAAGACGTCCATTTATTCATTCATTTAACAAATATTTATTGAATCCTGATTACATGCCAGGCTGAGGATACAAACAACGAATGAAACCCAGTCTCTGCTCTGAAGGAGAACACAACCTGGTGAAATGCAAACATATAAATAAATCATAATATAGTGTTAGTGTCTGTAATTAGAGGCATGAATAAAGTGTTATGGGTGCAAAAGGAGGGGAGAGAGTAATTGGGCCTCAGGGCAAAGGAGGGCTTCTCAGAGACAGGCATAAGAAAGTTGGATATTACAGGTTGAGAAGAGCTCCTCTGAACAGGAGTCAAGAAGAGAAAGGCACTCTGGAGCAAGAGCCTGAATACAGATGGGCCAGTAGGAACTTCTAGCTTCATAAATTTGTAGAATGGTCATTAGGATAGAAAAAGAACACTGGAAGTATCCAGAGAGGAGGCCAGAAAAGTAGGTTAAGGTCCAATTTTAAAGAGACTTGAGGTATAGTGGGTGACATTTACAGGCCCTGGAGGCAGACTGCCCCGTGTAACTAATTTACCACTACAAGCAATGAAATCTGGGGCACCTGAACATCCCAAGCCTTGCCTCCCCATTTGTAAAAAAGGAATTCACTTATCCAACAGGATTTATTGAGCATCCATGATGGGCCATGCACATAATAATAATAACACCTGCCTAATAGCGTTGTTGTAAGGATAAGTTAATAAATGTAAAGCATTTTGAGTGGTGCCTGATTCATGGTAAGTGCCAACTAAATGCTTGTTATTAGTATTAATTATTATAATGTTAAAACGCCTTCTTTGGGGTGCCTGGGTGGTTCAGTCAGTTGAGTGACTCTTGATTTCGGTTCAGGTCATGATCTCATGATTCGTGAGATGGAGCTCTGCGCTGACAGTATGGAGCCTGCTTGGGATTCCCTCTCTCTCCCTCTTTGTCTGCCCCTCCTCTGCTCATGTGCTCTCTCTCTCTCTCTCAAAATAAATAAATAAATAAATAAATAAATAAATAAATAAGCAAACTTAAAAAAAACAAAACAAAAAAAATTGCCTTCTTTCGTGATAAAGGGTGTGCTTCTTTTGAAATTTTTTTTAACGTTTATTCATTTTTCAGAGATGGAGAGAGGCAGAGCGTGAGCAGGGGAGGGGCAGAGAGAGAGGGAGACACAGAATCTGAAGCAGGCTCCAGGCTCTGAGCTGTCAGCATGGAGCCCGATGTGGGGCTTGAACCCACGGACCATGAGATCATGACCTGAGCTGAAGTCAGAAGGTTAACCAACTGAGCCACCCAGGCGCCCCAAGGGTATGCTTCTTATTCTGAAAACAACAGGGAGCTCTTAAAGATTTCTAGGGGAGGAATAATAATGGATTTTACTTTAGAAAGATTGGCCACAGAAATGGATGAGGGAAAGATTGGAGAGAGAAATTAGACTTGGGGAGAAAAATTAGAAGGTAATTCCAATAGTCCTTGATTGAGGGCCTAACACATGTTAGTGCTGATGGGGTCAGAAATGAAGGAAGAGAAATGTTTAGATAAGAGAACTTGATAATTGATATGGTAGCTGAGGTAGAGATGAGGAATCAAAGGTGACCTCCAAATTTTTTTTTTTTAGTTTATTTATTTTGAGAGAGAGGGAGAGAAAGAAATGAGCAGTGGAAAGACAGAGGGAGAGGAGGACAGAGGATCCCAAGGGGGCTCCATGCTGACAGCAGAGAGCCCCATGAGGAGCTTGAACTCAGAGACCGTGAGATCATGATCTGAGCACAAGCTGGA
The DNA here is from genome assembly GCF_046562875.1 of Panthera onca. Classification (NCBI taxonomy): domain Eukaryota; kingdom Metazoa; phylum Chordata; class Mammalia; order Carnivora; family Felidae; genus Panthera; species Panthera onca. The sequence goes on along the minus strand of NC_138341.1, from coordinate 60,690,897 downwards.
CACTTAACTGACTGAGTCACCCAGGCACCCCAACCCCCAAATTTCTGGTGTGGGTGACAGAATTAATGGTGTCCTTACTGAGATAGATAATGCAGGAAACAGATATGATGTGGGCATAGGTTGGAGTAAACAACGATAACAAACTGTCTAGCTTGGGACAAGAAGAAAAGGATAGAGATTGGTAAGTGAGCATAATCACTTTAATGTTGTACACAGTTAATAAATACCGCTTTGATGTAAAGATACATAGGAAGACATAAAGAACAAACAAACCCTCCCCCTCCCCCAAACAGACTTCAACAGAAAGGGACTATAAAGTCAGAGATTTGGGGGTCATTTTGTTGTATGCAGTTGAATCATGGAGTGAACGAGATCTTGGCGAGATGGCCCTGAGGAAGACTAACATTTTAGTGATGGTCTGAGGAACAGAGGCAAGGAAAGGAGACTTAAATGGAGCAGTAAAAGGGGGCATGGGGGCTAGAATAAGGTGGTGTAGAAGCTAAAAGAGAAGAATTTCAAGAAGGAGGAACAATCAACAATTTAGTCCTATGGAGAGGTCAGGTTCAGTGGTTCTTTAGAATCTGGGCCACTGGACCAGCCAAACTCCCTGGGTTCAAAGCCAGTCTTTGCTTTTTAACTAGCCTCATGGCCCTGGGTGAGTTATTGATCCTCTCCTAGCGGCATCTCCTCAGCTGTGAAATGGAGATGATAATAAGCCACCCTCCTGGGGTGGTTGTGTGGATTATATGAGCTGATGTACATAAAGTCTTAGAACAGGGTCTGGCCTATGAAGAATAGGGTGTAAGTGTCAGTATTAACTGATGTGGTAAATTTTCAAGTAGGAAAAGCAATTATAAAACAGTCTATGCAGCATGATTCCATTTTAGTAAAAGGGGAAAAAATGAGTATATATATATTCACAGATGAAAGTTTAGAAACTGTTTACAGTAGTAAACTCAGAATAAAAGCTCAGAATAAAGAATACAGAATAAAGCTCACCACAGCCCAAAATAGTAGTAACATAAATGATGCTAATTAAGGGAGAAGCATATATTTTCTTTAGCATCATCACTGAAGCTCTACAAATCCTTGAAAATAGTGGAGTTTCTAGAAGTAATTGACAGTTAATAAATGTAAAGCATTTTGAGTAGTGCCTGACCTATAATAAGTGCCAACTAAATGCTCATTATTAGTATTGATTATAATGTTAAAATGCCTTCTTCTATGAGAAAGGGTGTGCTTTTCCAAAGAAAATCTAGGCCCTTGAGAGAGATCCTATCTCCACTTTGGACAGTCTCTCTCTGGCAGCATATTTCCAGGAATTAGGACCAGGGTTTGGCCATCCTGGGTTTCTCACATTTCTATTACCTGTAATGTAGGAAGTGGGAGACAGGGGACAGTTCTATGATAAGTTCTATTTTAGAAAGCCTGAATGTAAAATGAGGAGAGTACACCTGGTCAAGATCAAGAGTTGCATGCTCCACTGATTGAGCAAGCCAGGCGCTCTTAACTTTTATTTATTTATTTATTTATTTATTTATTTATTTATTTATTTATAAGTAGGAATGGTGGTTTTTTCTAAGTTTATTTATTTTGAGATAGAGAGAGAGAGTGCCAAGCAGGCTTCATGCTGTCAGTGCAGAACTTGATGCAGGGTATGATCTCACCAACTGCAAGATCATGACCTGAACCCAAACCAAGAGTTGGATGCCTAACCAAGTGAGCCACCCAGGTGCCCCTTGATTATAATTATTAAAACACACACACACACACACACACACACACACACACACACACACACAAGGGGGTCCTGGTTGGCTCAATCAGTTGAGTCTGCAACTCTTGATCTTGGGGTTGTGAGTTTGGGCCCCACTTTGGGTGTAGAGATTACTTAAAAAGAAAATCTTTTTTTTTTAAATTTTTTTCAACGTTTTTTTATTTATTTTTGGGACAGAGAGAGACAGAGCATGAACGGGGGAGGGGCAGAGAGAGAGGGAGACACAGAATCTGAAACAGGCTCCAGGCTCCGAGCCATCAGCCCAGAGCCTGACGCGGGGCTCGAACTCACAGACCGCGAGATCGTGACCTGGCTGAAGTCGGACGCTTAACCGACTGCGCCACCCAGACGCCCCAAAAGAAAATCTTAAAACACACACACACACACACACACACACACACACACACACAGGGGATGGAAGGAAAAGCTTCAACATACATTTATACTTTTGAAAAGAAAATAAATGAAAATATTCCACAATGATACCAAAAGTTATGGAGGTCCAATTTTTACTCTTTCATTCTTTCTGTGTTTTTAATATATGGCTATACACATATTAAAAGTTTTGTTATGAATTACATTATATATATGAGTACAAATAAAATACATGTATTATTGGGGCGCCTGGGTGGCTCAGTCGGTTGAGCGGCCGACTTCGGCTCAGGTCATGATCTTGCGGTCCGTGAGTTCGAGCCCCGCGTCGGGCTCTGTGCTGACAGCTCGGAGCCTGGAGCCTGTTTCAGATTCTGTGTCTCCCTCTCTCTGACCCTCCCCCGTTCATGATCTGTCTCTCCCTGTCTTAAAAATACATAAAAACGTTAAAAAAAAAATTAAAAAAAAATACATGTATTATTTAAAGAATTGCCATATGGGGGCGCCTGGGTGGCTCAGTTGGTTAAGCTTCTGACTTTGGCTCAGGTCATTTGAACCTCACATTGGGCTCTGTGCTGGCAGCTCAGAGCCTGGAGCCTGCTTCAGATTCTGTGTGTCTGTGTGTCTCTCTCTACTCCTCCCCAGCTCATGCTCTGTCTCTCTCTCTGTCTCTTTCAAGAATAAATCAACATTAAAAGAAAAATTTTTTTTTAAAGAATTGCCATAGAGGTCATTTTGACTTCCTGACCTTGTAGCTGGCCACTGTCTGCAGTCATTCTGTGTGTTCATGTCTGGGCTGATGCCACCGTGGAGGAGCCTAACAGGCCTAACCCGGTGGCTCCCGGTGCTGCCGATGCCCAGATCTATTCCAAGCCATCCTGGGAGGAGCTCAGGACCATGGATGTCGCTATTGGGCTCACCTCCTGCTTCCTGTGTTTCCTCTTACCATGGGGCTGGGTCCTGTCACATCTGGAGAACTACAAGAAGTGGGAGTGAAAAAAAAAAAAAAAAGAAGTGGGAGTGAAGGGGGCTGGCCTGTCCCTCACCCTGTCACCTGACCACCCCCGTCCTGTCCTGATCATGTCTGCTACATTCCTGGCCGGCCTTTCCTGGATCATGCCCTTCAATTGCAGTGACCTCTTCTGCAATCATGACCTCTTGATTTCTCCACGGTGATATCCTGGGACCACATATATTGGTTTATAAGGCCCTGCCTGGTAGGGCCCTCCTTGTAACAATAAAGTCTATTTAAACCTTAAAAAAAATAATTGCATAGAAAAATGTATGTATCCAGCACCCAACATTTAAAAAAGCAATCATTGTCAATATATTTGAAATGCCTCATGGTGCCCAACCTCAGTCATGTCGCCTTCCTTACCCCAGTAAAACAATTACTCTGATTTTTATACTTACATTCTCTTTCTTTCAGTTTTATGATATATATATATGCCTTCTTAAATAACTCATGTTTTCATTTTGTGTTTTTCATATTTCATGTATTCTTCTCTGTCTTTTCTTTCCCCTAACATTAAGTTTGTAAGATTCATCCATGATGATGTATGTGACTGTAGTACCTTCACTTTTCACTGTTATGTAACATCTACCACATGAATAGAAAACTACTTACCCTACCATGAATGAGCATTTGGGATGTTTCCATTTTTTTGTTATGAACAGTGATACTATGAGTTTCCTTGTGCTTGTCTACTGATGGATAGTGTAAGAGTTTCTCTCAGATTTGTAGCAATGATTACAATTATTGGATCATTGGATATTTATATTCTTCAACGTTCTCAAGTAATGCCCAATTGTTTTCCAAAGCAATTGCGCCAACTTAAATTCCACAAGCAGTATAATACATACTCAGCAGCATGTGCTAGTATATGGATTTTTTCATTTTGCCAATCTGAAGGTCATAAAGTGATCATCAGTTCCCTGATTGCTAATGAGGTTGTACATCTTTCATATGTTATTGACCGTACTGGATTTCTCTTCTATGAAATGCTCCTTCATATATTTTTCCTTACTTGGTTATATAGCTTTTGGTTAGGTATTGTTTAAGTACTCGGCACGAGGCTAAGATTTTTCACATAGGTTATCTCAGTAATCCTCACAGCCTACTGCCTTGAATCTTTTTCTGGAGCAAGGGATTTATATATGTTAATAAGTCTCTGCTATTGTATACGGTATCTATCTATAGAATGAAAGAAAAAGAAACATGCTTGTAAGTTTCCTATCCTATTAACAAAGTGTTATGCATCCAGACCCAACACATTTATTTTAGGAATGACCTTAATTCTGGCTTTATTTCACAAATACTATCTGAAAGCAGCATTGGTTTTATCAGTTAAGGAGTTAATTATTTTTCATCAAAAATAGCTTGCATTTGGAAAAGAAGATTATAAAAGACAGAAAGGGGCTGGTGGTTTAGCCCCTTGCTGATTCAAGTGTAGAACACAGGCCAGCAGCAGGAGCAGCAGCAGCAGCAGCTGGGAGCTTATTAGAAATACAGACTCTCGAGCCTCCCCCCAGACGAATGAATCAGTATCTGCATTTTATAAGGTTCCCAGGTGACTCATAGGCACTTTAAAGTTTGAGAAGGGCTGATTAGCTAAATGGTGGTAAACACCCTATATGTGAGACCTGGTCAGTACTAAGGCTGAAAGAATGCATTTGTTTTTCTAGCACATATATAGAGCAAGCAAACTATGCGTGGCATTTTTAGGTATACATGTTTGAATATCTGGGGGGACAACCTAGGTGAAATGGAGCTGAGAACAAGCAAGTTGTGTTGATCCATCAGGTAGGATTCTGGTCTCATGGCTCAGAAAAATAAAACAGAACACACAATTTGGCCTGAAACATATCTAATCAAGGTCCAATTTATGTTTTATTTTTTTCCAGAATGATCCATACCATTGATCCAGCTCCCCACTTCATTTTCAATGTATGATTCAGTCTGACAGTCTTATATTAACTAGATGGGTTCAACTAATAGATTTTCAAGCTGTAGGATGATAGAAATAGTTTGTACCAACAGTCTCATTTTACAGATGAGATGAAGGAAGCATTGAGCAATTCAGTGAGAGATCACACAATAGTGAGGGACAGAAGTCGGGTCCAAGCCACAAGTTTTTCCCATTGAATCAGAGGCCCCGATTAGGAATTTCCCAGCTCTCTAGACATATCTACTGAACAGGGTAAAATTCAGTGATTTTTTTTTTTTTATGATCGGAGAATAAATTAATATTTTGGGTAAATGGCCTTATAATCCAAAAATGACACAGAAAGCAACTTTATTTTCTAAAATTATTATTTTTTAAAATTATTTTTTAATGTTTATTTATTTTTGAGAGAAAGACAGAGTGTGAGTGGGAGAGGAGCAGAGAGAGAAGGAGACACAGAATCCAAAGCAGGCCCCAGGCTCTTAGCTGTCAGCACAGAGCCCAATATGGGGCTAGAACTAACGAACCACGAGAACCCCTATTATTATTTTTTAAGTAGACTTCACACTCAATGTGGGGTTTGAACTCATAACCTTGATATCAAGAGTTCCATGCTCTACTGCCTGAGCCAGCCAGGCACCCCAGAAAGCAACTTCTTTAATGACAGGATTCTAGAACACATGTATTTTTACCCCCTATAACAATCGTAAAGGAGCAAAGGAACTGAAGTGGCACTATCTTCCATATCCCTTTCTCACCAGTGATGAGTTTGGACCCTCAGACTTTTCAACTCTTCACACTATACCCTACCTTAGAATTCAAAGTAATGACTTAAAATCTTAACTCTGGCAGCTTTCTAATCCCTGAATTACATTGATAAGGCCAACTCCACACTTACTTAGTGGCCTCGCCTCCATAAGGGCAGAGGTGGAGGGACCCTATTGTTCTGGGCTTCCTTTCTTTGTCTGCTCCCAGCTCCTGGCCGATCACCTCAAGCCATCCTTCTGCTCTCGAGATCTAAAAAAGGCCTGGGGTTTTCCCTGCTGCTGGGCTGGTTTGTGACAAAAACTGTCTCTCCCCTATTTTAAAACTTCCCTTTCCCTGTAAGGAGTATTTCTGTGGTCACTAGGGACTTTTACAACTAATAGTAAACACAGAGATTCAAGCAGCTCAAAGTGATTTACATATGCCTTTAAAAATCAAAAAAGAAGGATACAGATAAACTGCTAGCAGAGGTTCTCTCCTGGGAGGGGGACAGAACTAGGTGGAGGAAGTTCAAGAGCACTTTTACACTACCTGAATTGCTAGAATATTCTGCAAAAAAAAAAAAAAAAAAAAAATCCACTTGTTATTATTTAAATAACTAAAGTAAATAATCATGGGAAAGCCAGAACTACATGCTCATATTAAAACTGTAGAGGCAACTGGGTGGCTGTGAGATCGAGCCCCAAGTCAGGCTCCACAGTAGAGCCTGCTTAAAGTTCTCTCTCTCTCTCTCTCTCTCTCTCTGTCTCTCTCTGTCTCTCTTTCAAAACAATTCTAATCTGTATATTAAAGGAAATCAAATTCCCCATTCCTGATTCCCTAACCCACTCTCCAGAAGAAACCCCTGTTATCAAATTCTTTTAGGTCCTTCCATAGTCTATGTTCTGGGTGTATTTAAGCATACCTCATTTCTCTCTCTCAATCTCTCTCTCTCTCTCCCTATTTATTTATTTATTTATTTATTCCTACAGAAAATAGGAAGATACATCAAAAAGCTTGGTTCTGAACTTCCTTTATTCATGTAACACTGTACCTTGAGTAGGATGGCTCTTACCAGTGTGCCACACTCAAAAAAAAAAAAAAGTTTCAATTAATAAGCTGTATTTTTTAGAGCAGTTTTAGGGTCACAGCAAAACTGAGCAGAAAACATAGAGAGTTCTCATATATCCCATCCCCATATCCACACAGCCTCCCAGACTATCAACATCCCACCACACAGTAATATGTTCGTTACAAAGAATGAACTTGTACTGATACACCATTATCACCCAAAGTCCATAGTTTACATTAGGCTCCACCCTTGGTGTTGTATATTGTATAAGTTTTGACAAATGTCAAGTGATGTGTACTCATAACTATAGTATCATACAGAACAGTTTCACTGCCCTAAAAATCCACTGTGCTCTATTCATCCCTACCTATCCTCCTCCTCCAACCCCTAGCAACCACTGATCTTTTTACTGTCTTCATAGTTTTGCCTTTTCCAGAATCATTGGAATCACTCAATGTTGGAATTTAAGACTCCTCCATGTCATTTCATTGCAGGATAGCTCTTTTTTTTTTTTTTAAGTACTGAATAATATTCCATTATCTGGATATACCACAATTTATTTTCCATTCCCCTGATGAAAGACATCTTGGTTTCTTCCCAGTTTTGGCAATTATGAATTAAACTGCTATAAACATCCATGTGCAGGTTTTTGTATGGGCATAAATTTTCAACTCACTTGGGTAAATACCAAGCAGTGTGATTGCTGGATCGTATGTTAAGAATATGTTTGTTTTGTAAAAAACTGCCAAACTCTCCCAAAGTGGCTGTATCTTTTTGCATTTTCCATCAGTAATGAATGAGAGTTCTTGTTGCTCCACATCCTTCTCAGCATTTAGTGTTGTCAATGTTTTGGATTTTGGCCATTCTGATAGGTGTGCAATGATATTTTATTGTTTTAATTTGTACTTCTCTAATGACATATTATGTTGGACATCTTTTCATATGTTTACTTGCCATCTGTACATCTTCTTTGGTGAGGCATATGTTCAGGCCTTTGGCCCATTATTATTTTTTTATTGACTTTATTTATTTATTAAAAAAATTTTTTTTAATGCTTATTTATTTTTGAGACAGAGGGAGACAGAGTGCGAGAGGGGGAGGGGCAGGGAGAGAAGAGACACAGAATCTGAAACAGGCTCCAGGCTCTGAGCTGTCAGCACAGAGCCCAATGTGGGGCTCGAACCCACAAACTGTGAGATCATGACCTGAGCCGAAGTCAGGTACTCAACAGACTGAGCCACCCAGGCGCCCCTTTATTGACTTTTTTAAAAAGATTATTTATTTTGAGAGAGAGAAAGCACAAGAGCATGGGAGGGGCAGAGAGAGAGGGAAAGAGAGAGAATCCCAAGCAGGCTCCACACCATTAGCACAGAGACTGACATGGGCTTAAACTCACAAACCACGAGATCACGACCTGAACCAAAACCAAGAGCTGGATGCTTAACCAACTGAGCCACCCTGGCCCATTATTTCTTTTATTAATATTTTATTTTTAAGTAATCTCTACACCCAACATGGGGCTTGAGCTCACAATCCTGAGATCAAGAGCTGCACGTTCCACTGACTGAGCCAGGTGCTCTCTTTGGCCCATTTTTTAATTGGGTTGCTTAGTTTCTTATTGTTGACTTTTAAGAGTTCTTTGTGTATTTTGGATAAAGTCATTTTTAAATGTTTGTTTGTTTGTTTGTTTGTTTGAGAGAACGCAAGCTGGAGAAGGGTAGAGAGGGGGACAGGGGATCCGAAGCAGGCACCACACTGATAGTAGTGAGCCCGATGTGGGGCTTGAACTCATGAACCATGAGATCATGACCTGAGCCAAAGTTAGACACTGAGCTGATTGAACCACCCAGGCACCCTGGATAACAGTCATTTATCAGATGTGTCTTTTGCAAATATTTTCTTCTAGTATGGGACTTGTCTTCTCATTCTCTTGATGCTACTCTTTTTAATGGGTCCATAGCACTTCATTGAGTATCTTAAATTGTTTAACCAGTTCCCTCTTGACGGTCATGTAGATTGTGTCTCTAACAATATTTGAGTATCTGTGTAAATATATATGTGGAATAAATTTTTAACAGAGGATTTCCAATATCAGAGGGTATGTGTATTTAATATTGTCATAAATATAGCCAACTTGCCTTCCAGAAAAAAGTAGTACTTTCAAATATAATTGATAACTTATACTTTGTTTCTGGAGACCCTCTGTGCGGTAGATAAATAACACATCCCACTTCATTTTCTTTTCTTTTCTTTTCTTTTTTTTTTAAGGCATTATTTTTAAATAATCTCTATACCCAGTGTCGGGCTCCAACTTACAACCCTGAGATTAAGAGTCACAGGCTCCACCAAATGTGCCAGCTGAGTGCCCCATCCCAATTAATTTTCAAGATTAAAGATAGACCAGGGGCACCTGGGTGGCTCAGTTGGTAAAGCATCTGACTCTTGGTTTCAGCTCAGGTCATGATCTCACAGTTTGTGAGTTCAAGCCCCACATTGGGCTCCAAGCTGACAATGCCAAGCCTGCTTGGGATTCTCTCTCTATCCCTCTCTCTCTCTGCCCCTCCTCTGCTTGCACTCTCACTCTATGTCAAAATAAATAAATAAATAAATAAATAAATAAATAAATAAATAAGATTAATGATGGAGTAAAGATCACTTGTGCACTATATATTTCACTGGAAGAGTCTCTTTCCATCTTTTTTTTTTTTTAATAGTCTTTTCTTTTCTTTTCTTTTCTTTTCTTTTCAAGAAAGAATGAGTGTCAGCTGGGGAGAGGGATAGAGGGATGGAGAGAGAGAATCTTCAGCAGGCTCCCTGCTCTTAAGCAGGCTCCCTGCTCATTGCAGAGCCTGACATGGGACTCGATCATGACCTGAGTGGAAATCAAGAGTCAGATGCTCAAACAACTGAGCCACCCAGATGCCCCTAGAATAGTCATTTTTAAAGTCTGATTTAGGAATCACCTGGGATTCTTGGTGAATCAGTCAACAAATATATATTACCTAGTCAATTATGGACCTTATCCCAAAATGATTATTTGTATTTGGTAAAAAGTGGGCCACAGACTCCATATAAATATGATGAACATATATTTTGTCATCCAAACACCTGTAAAACAGGCATAACAGAGACTATTTCAATCAAATTAGGACTTATGATCCCCTACATATTAGCTTTTACAACAATTTATAAGGATATATTTTTTAGGTAAAAAAAAAAAAAGAAAAAAGAAACGTACAGAACTATTTATAGAATGGTACATTCTATGCAACAATGAGAGAAAATTTGCTTATTTATGTATAAAGAAACCCTGGAAGCATATACTCCAGAGAAACCGATAAGACAGGACAGGAAAGAGCTTTTTATTTTACATTTTATATTGCTTATGCATTTTATATTGTTTGTGAATGTATTATATCAAGTGAAAAAATTAACATAAAAACTCTATAAATAAAGGATTAGGGGGAAGTGACTAATGGATACAGGGTTTCCATTTGGGGTGATGGGAAAGTTCTGCAACTAGAGAGTGATGATAGTTGCACAACATAAAACTTAATGCTACTGAATTGAATACTCTAAAATTGTTAAAGTGGTAACTTTTATGTTATGTATATTTTACCACAACCTGTAAAAATCTAAAAATAAAATAAACATGTGACACACACACATGTACACACACACACAAATAAGGACTCATTACCTTTAGCTAGAACAAACTATCCTAATTTTGGTTTATAAATATCTCACTAATAGATTAGAGAGTGTCCCCAAATTCCTTAAGGGGGAAGCTAGGTTAAACTATCATTAAAAACTCACATTAGAAATGTTCACAGGAAAATGACATATGTAAATAGAAGTTTCATGGCTTATACAGATCTTAAAAAAAAAAAAAAAAGACCATGACTATGAAATAAATAAGTCATGGGATGTAATGATGTAATGTATGGCATGGTGACTATAGTCAATAATGCCATAGTGCATATTTGAAACTTGCCAAGAGGGGCACCTGAGTGGCTCAGTAGGTTAAGCATCCAACTCTTGATTTCAGATCAGGTCATGATCTCGTGGTTTGTGAGTTCAAGCCCCACAGATTCAAGCCCCACGTCAGGCACTTGCTCTTTATCTCTCTTTCAAAATAAATAAAATCAAATTAAAAAAAAAAAAAGAAAGAAAAACAAACTTGACAAAAAAGTAAATCCTAAAAGTTCTCATCACAAGAAAAAAGTTGTTTTTGGTAATTTGGTATGGTGATGGTTGGTAACTAGACTCGTTGTGATGATCATTTCACAGTACATACAAATATTGAATCATTATGTTGTACACCTGAAACAAACATAATGTTATATGTCAATTATACCTCAATTTAAAAAAAGACCATTAAAGAGTCAGAATTTACCAGTGCCTCTGCAGAACTATTTATAAAGAAGATGAAATGGAAGAAATTATCTAAATAGAAATAGGTCCTTATAGAAAAAGATGGAATAGTAGGCTATGTTTATGAAATAGGATCATTTTTTGAGATGTTAATTTGTTAAATGTAGCAATGTATTTTGCTCACTATATTATTTCTCAGCCTCTATACAACCCCACCCTACCCCACTCTTCACAGGTCCTCTGTATCTAGGTCTTTTGTAAATCTTTTCCTGGAAATTTCTGCAAGAGGGAAAGTCAAAAGCAATTTAAAGCCAAGTGCTCTTCAGGTCTTTTCATAAAAGTGTAAGCCCAGTGAAGAGGAGGGAAGAAAGAGAGAGGCATCTGCTTGGAATAGGAAAAGGAAGGTTCTGGAATACTGGAATACCATGAACTTCATTACTATTTTTTTTTTTTTTCTTTAAGTAAGCTTCACACCCAGCTCAAAGCACGACATGGGGCTTGAATTTAAGACCCTGAGATCAAGATCTGAGCTGAGATCAAGAGTTGGTCGCTTAACCAAGTGAGCCACCCAGGTGCCTGAATTTCATTACTATTTTGGGGGCCCAGGAAATGGTCAACACCTCAGAGTGGACTGGGGCATCTAGGATGACAGAACCCCAAGATGTCCTGCTGGGGCAAAAATGCCTGTACCTCAGGGAATAGAGTGCTACTGTACTTTAGGGGACCACATGGCTCGAGATCTTTTTTTTTTTTTTTTTGGCATTTCAGGTACAACATAAAGTGCAATCAACAATGATTATTAATTAATTTCCCATCACCTTAGTCTGATGGGAGCCAAAATTTGGGAATAAAAGTAATATTTCCTTATTTTACATATGTTAGAATTCAAATACAATACATAAGTTTCATGTGAATATATTTTTGGAAATTTGATTGTGGTGGGCAGAATAAATGGCCTCCCAAAGATGTCTATGTCCTAATCCCCAGAAAATGCAGTTTTGTTCATTTACAGGGCAAAGAGACTTTACAGATGATTAAGAACTGTAAGGAGTGCCTGGGTGGCTCAGTTGGTTAAGTGGCTGACTCTTGATTTCGGCTCATGTCATAATCTCACAGGTCGTGAGATGGAGCCCCAAGTTGCACACCAACAGTATGGAGCCTGCTTTTGATTCTCTCTTTCCCTCTCTCTCTGCCCCTCTTCCGCTCATGCTCACTCTCTCAAAATAAATAATAAACTTAAAAAAAAAAAACAACTGCGAGTCCAATTTAATCACAAAATTTTAAAAGTGGCAAGGGGAGGTGTGAAGAAATCAGCAATGACATTGAGGGCCTTGAAGATGGAGGAAGAGGGGCATTAGCCAAGGGAATGCAGACACCTCTAGAAGCTGGGACAGGCAAAGGAACAGAATCTCCCCTATCATCTGCAAAAAGGAATAGAACTCTTCCAACATCTTGATTTTAATCCAATGACACTTGGTCAGACTTCTAACCTACAGAAACGTAAGATTGTAAATTTGTGTTGCCCCTAAGTTTGTGGAAACGTTGCAGCAGCAATAGAAAACTAATACATGGTTATAGAAGCAATTCCCTTTTCTTTTCCTTATCTCTGCTTACTAGGTACTTATTTTCTCATCTATAATTTGGTTTTCTTTCTTTCTTTTTCTTTTTTTACCAAACCCAGTGTAGAGAGAGCTTGGAATCTGGTTTTCATCAGAAGGAAAGAAGCCTACCCAAATGGCCATTCCCACTGCAAAATAAGAAGCTGGCTTATCAAAAGTTTCTTGGGAGCTTTTGGTTAGCATGATTCAGTCTCCTAGAACTTGAGCATAGATTATCTCTGGAAATTGTAATGTGCTACTTGGATTATGGGTATGGGCATAATTGAATTTCTCTACCTTTCCAGTGGTCCATTAATCCACCTTGTGAAGATCATTTTGCTAGCTTGTTTACCTTCAATGATGATATTGTCTATTTGGAAAGACCAAATGAACACACACAAAGAATATTAACAATACAAACCAGAAGAATGATAAGGGCTGAAGGAAGATACAGAAGTAAATGCTATTCAGAGAAATTTGGAGGAGAGATCCAAAAGTCTCTTCTGATTGGGAAGACCAGAGGAGCTTACAAAGAAAGCAGGCATTTCTATGAGTAAAATACTGGAGGCAAATTTAGTTATAGCAGAAGAGATTAGTGAAAGATAAGATTGTAAGGGCAGATTGGAATCAGCTGCTGTAGGAGTCTGCTGGGCTAAAGAATTTGGATTGGGCAATCAGGAGCTATCAAGGGCTTTGGGAAAGGATCGTGAGGAAAACAGTCGAGAGAGATTCACATGAATCTACGGGACTATAGTTCTGGAACTAAGCTAACTGCTTAAATACAGTCTAAATTCAAATATAAAATGCAAAAAGACAACAGAATATCTGGTAAAAGGCAAATACACGCTTTGAGTTTTTACTGGTCAAACTAACAAAGTAATGGCTAGATGTATCCTTTGTGTTGAAAAGATACTGTTTCTATCACATTGGTGTATGGACAGCATGAGAGCAAACAGTACCCCCTGAAAAGGAAAATCTTAGCTTGAGCCATTTTTAATAGAAGCTCAAATTCTGAGACCTTCATATTTATTTATACCATTGCTTCAGGGGCTGAGGTCCCTCTTGATTCTCAGCTGTAAGGAAATATTTATTTTGACATTAAGCAAATTTATAGAAAATCCCCTACAAGTACTATACTCTAAACTATTTACAACTCCAAATTTTTTGCCAGTCTTGATTGTGGTCTGTATGCAGATTTTAGCATAGTTATAACCAGAATACAAATGATTTAACATTCTATTTTCTGAATTTAATTGATTTCACATATATTTCTATGTATTAACATAGTATACATTTATTTCTTATTTTAAGTACATATGTAGTATCTCACATAGCTAAGGTGTCACAGTTTGCTTAGTTATTCCTTGTTGTTGGCTGGTTTATTTGTTGATTCATTCATTTATTCATGATAAAACTATCCAGGCTTGTTTTCAGCATATGAATATAAAAGTTAAAACTCCTGCTCTCAAGGAATGTATAGAACAGGAAAGACAGACATGGAAAACAAGCGTAATACTGTTTTCTCTAAGGTGTGGAACAAACCCCATTTTCCCAGGAATATTCACTATGCCCCAGTCCTTTCCAGGGTGATTATACATCCCCCCACCTCACTAACAATGGCAGCAAGCCCAGGACAAAGTTCATTTTTCCTGGGGCTATGAGCATCAGGGTTATGAAGGAGAGGTGCTGAGTCAGGCAGAGACTGCATTTGATAGTAACCAAGGGTGATGGGTGTTGGGTCTCCCATGAGGGGGGCGGGGGGCCTTCTAGTGTACTGAAACCACCACAACCTGGAGGGGGGGGTGCAGCTGGAGTTTGGCCAGAATAGTGAATGTGCTCAGACGACGTGGAGGCATCAGTAACTTAGACCAGTCTCCAAACAGCTGTGGAGGCCAGATTTTGACACATTCAAACAGGACTGTCAAGGGCAACAGGAGATGGGGGTTTTGCCTTCACAGTTTTCCTTGGGAGGAGACATGGGTGTGGTAGGCATGATAGGCATCTCCTGGTTCAGTGATCGATTTTTTGGAGGTGAATGAGGAATTAAGATTGTTTTGGTGTGTTTACTTAGGATAAAAGATAGCTGAGAATCTGTTTTCAGTAGGGCTGCCCAAAACAGAGGACCCCCGGTTACATTTGAATTTCAGATATAAATAATGAATCATTTGTTTAGTGTACGTATGTCCCAGATATTGCAAACATAGGGTTGCTCCCTTCGAAAAAGAATAGACAAGTTAGGGAAGGATGCAGGAAACTAAATGGATTGTCCTTTTCTCTGAAATCAGATCAGCTGCTAAGAGTGAGAAGACAGGTAGGAAGCAGAGGGTTTTTTTGTTTGTTTTGTTTTTATTTAAAAATTTTAAGTTTATTTATTTTGAGAAAAAGAGAAAGTGCTCCTGCGCTTGCATGAGCAGGGGCGGGGAAGAGAGAGAGAGGGAGAGAGAAAATCCCAAGTAGGCTCCATGCTGTCAGCGTGCAGCCCGATGTGGGGCTCAAACTCAGGAACCCGTGAGATCATGATCTGAGCTGAGACCAAGAATCAGATGCTTAACTGACCGAGCAACCCAAGCACCCTGTTTAAACTTTTTTTTTTTTTTTTTTAATGTTTTTATTTATTTTTGCAATAGAGAGAGACAGCATGAGCAGGGGAGGGGCAGAGAGAGAGGGAGACACAGAATTGGAAGCAGGCTCCAGGCTCTGAGCTGGCAGCACAGAGTCCGATGCGGGGCTCGAACCCACAGACTGTGAGATCGTGACCGGAGCTGAAGTCGGATGCCTAACCGACTGAGCCACCCAGGTGCCCCCCAAGCACCCTGTTTAGAGTTTTAAGACAAATTAATTACCCATGTTTTTGGTAATCCATATTTAATAAAACCTTGTTTTTTTTTTTTAATTTCAAAAGCAATATTTTGAAAAAGAGGATAAAATAATCTTACTGCCCTAAAATAACTAATTTTAGCTCATGCTCTGTCAACATAGCTCCGTGTGTGTGTGTGTGTGTGTGTGTGCGCACACACATGTGTCTATGTGTGTTTAGGTTGGTTCTAGCTGCTGATGCAGTTGAACTGTGTTACCTGGATACCTCTTGGAGAACTTGAAGTCATCTTGGCCTGAGGCATTAATATTTAACAGACCTGAGATTGATGGATTGATGATAACAAAATTAATTCAATCCACCTAGGTTTCTATCTGTTGATAGAACAGCAGGGCTATTCTACAGGCCAGAAAACAAGGGCTTTTGGAGGAAGCAACTGAAAGCAGTTGTGCCCTCTAGAATCTGGAAATCAGGGACAGGCTTTTCCATTGGTTTCCTTTCATCTTTGTTCTCAGACAAATGTCTCTTGATTGGTTGCTGAAGGCTCAGGTTGCCACTCTCCCTGTTCTTTAAAATCTTGAGCTCTCAGTAAATAAACAGAAAGAGTAGTAGAGAAAAACCCATTTTGGTCAGGCAATAGTGTAGTTTGGGTACTCTAGTCTTAGATAAAGTGTTCAGCCCACATTGCAGGAATTAATCTGTCAGATACATTCATTGACTAGATGTTCCACTGAATCAACTACATTGCTCTGTGTCATTTCCCAGTGACCATGGGCCACTGTTTTCTTTTATTCCTTCACCTTTGGCTTCTGTTAAAGGAGGGTATCCTGGCAGCATTCTCTCTGCCACAGATGAGTGGGTTTGTAATCTGCAGATATCTTTTAGATGTAAAACATCAACTCTGGGATACAGGCCAACACCATAATTGACATCAGCCACATTGTTTTTTTGTATCTATGAAGATGTTTGAGAACAGACATCTCTCTAATCACAGGGAATAAATTATTAGAAAAAAATGATCCCCCCAACCTGAAAAACAGATGCAAAAACTTGCAGGCAATTAAATTTATTTCCATCTGCTCAGGTCTGCCACAGACACTTTTCATGT
Source organism: Panthera onca (assembly GCF_046562875.1). Taxonomy (NCBI): domain Eukaryota; kingdom Metazoa; phylum Chordata; class Mammalia; order Carnivora; family Felidae; genus Panthera; species Panthera onca. Next base: position 60,674,092 of record NC_138341.1, on the reverse strand, counting down.
ATATTACTTTATTTAAACCTCAGAGAACAAGGAATTGTTATAGTTGTGAGAAATTAATTCACTCAGTCACAGGTCACTGTCCAGCCCCTCACAGCCTCCTCTCTCTCTGAACTCTCCTGCCCTGCTCACCCGTTCACTTCCCATTAGCCATACTAGTTCCTTGCTTTTCTTCATCAAGCCCACTTACAACCCCAGAGCCTTTGCACTTGATGCTCTCTCAGTCCCCAGAAATCCACATGACTCATTCTCTCATAGCCATTGGGTCATAACTCAATTGTCACTTTATCAGTTTGGTCTTGTCAAGAAAAATGTTATTGACTCTACTTAAAGTTGCACCCTCTGCCCCTCCATACTCTCTATCTTCCTTTCTTTATTTTTCTCTATAGCACTTATCACCTTCTATGGTGATGACATATATTTTACTTATTCACTTTGTTTATTGGTGGTCTCTCCCCACCAAATGTAAATTCCATGAGAGTAGGGACTTTTGTTTGTTAACTGCTCTATCCTCAGTACCCAGAACAGTACCTGGCACAGAGTAGGCTCAACAAATACGTGTTGAATAAATGAATGAAAGACTACTCAGCCAGTAGATGGTGAAGATGCAGATTCAAAAGTTGGGTCTCCTAATTTGAAACTTGTTTCTCTTTTCTCAACTCCATGCTGCCTCTGGAAAGAAAAAAGATTTTCTTTCAAAAGCTAACACAGGAAAGTATTTAATGGAAGGAATGTGAAAACGTGGTCAACAATCCTTCCACAGTATTTGGTAGGTCTGATCCTTACTAAAATATCATGGGCCAGTTGAAAATCTGCATTTAAAGACAGATTTGGAGAGCTCAGAGCCTGGAGCCTGCTTTAGATTCCGTGTCTCCCTCTCTCCCTCTGCCCCTACCCCACTCGTGCTGTCTCTCTCTCTCTCTCAAAAATAAATATACATTAAAAAAGCTAAAAAATTTTTTTCTCGTGTTTTCAGAAACTGTCTGTCTATATTTATGGTCTAACAAGTAAATATGCATACATTTTCTTCCCCTTCCTTCTTATCCCCTAATCTCCCACTACCTGTTGTTTATACAACTGTTAGCTCATTTCACTTTACAGTACATCATGGCAATCGTTCCCTATCAGTATAAACATCTTCCTGTTCCTTTTTAAAGGCTGCATGTTATTCCATTGTATCGTGGACCATAATTTATTTTACTAGTCTCTCTCCGATGGACACTTACATCTCATCTTTTGTTGATACAAACAATATTGTAATGAATATTCTTTTTTTCTAAATTTTTTAATGTTTATTTATTTTTGAGAGAGATAGAGTGTGAGCAGGGGAGAGGCAGAGAGAGAGGGAGACACAGAATCCGAAGTAGGCTCCAGGCTCTGAGCTAGCAGCACAGAGCCTGATGTGGGGCTCGAACTCACAGCTGTGAGATCATAACTTGAGCCAAAGTCAGATGCTTAACTGGCTGAGCCACCAGGCGCCCCTGTAATGAATATTCTTGAAGACACATCATTTTCCACATAGGTGTATACCAGTAGGATAAATTGCTAGTTACATTGTTGGGTTAAATGGTATGTACGTATGTCTTTTTTTTTTTTTACTGTTTTTTTTTTATTGCGGTAAAATATACACCTAAAATTTACCATCTTAACTATTTTGAAGTGTACACCTCAGTAGTGTTAAGTATATTTACACTGCTGTGAATGTACATATGTCATTTTGACAGATATTGCCAAACTGCCCTCCGTGGTGACTGCAGCTATTTATACTGTCACCAGCATTGTATGAGAGAGGGCCCTTCATGAAAATGTTACTGAAAAGCAGAGTGCCTGTGATTAACTGGGAGATGGTGTAGCAGAGAGAAAGGGCACAGGTTCTGGAATTTAATCCTGGAAGTTATGCTTGCCAGCTGTGTGCTCTTCAGCATTACTTAATTCCTTGGGGTTTTGTTTCCTTATATCTAACACTAATCACATAGAAGAGTAAGAATTCAAAGGGCCTAAAATAAGGGCCAGGCATATAGCAGGCACTTAATAAATAATGACCATGAGCTATTATTATGAGCCGGGTCCTTCACCAATCATGCTGCAAGTAGAAGTTATTAACATCTCTGAAAGCTAATTTTCACATGTGTAAAATGATAGGAGACTGGTTACCAAAATTGTTGCCTCTTAACTCATTAGAATACTATTTAGCTATTAAAATGGTCAAGGTATTTGGAAAGGCAGTGCAGGGTAGTGGTTAAGCATACAGACTCCAAAGCCAGATTGCCTGCGTTGATTCTTGGTGTTGCTATTTACCAGCTATGTAACCTGGGCTAGATCCTTGACATCTGTCTTAGTCATTTTGGGTTACTATAACAAACTACTATGAACTGGGTGACTTATAAACAACAGAAATTTATTTCTCACAGTTCTGGAGGCTGGAAGCCCAAGATCAAGATGCCAGCATGGTCAGGTTCTGGTGAGGACCTCTTCCAGGTTGCAGACTGCTGACTCCTTGTTGTATCCTCACTTGGTGGAATGAAATCTGGCTACCTCTCTGGCCTCTTATATGAAGACTAATCCCATTCATGAGTGTTCTACCCTGATTGGCTGGAAAAGGGGTGGGGAGAGAACCTGCTTTATGTAGAAGGATGTCATGGCTTTAAAACTGAAGAATTAGGAGGGTGCCTGGTGTCTCAGTTGGTTAAGCATCTGACTTCAGCTTAGGTCATGGTCTCACGGTTTGTGGGTTCAAGCCCCATGCCAGGCTCTGTGCTAACAGCTCAAAGCCTGGAGCCTGCTTTGGGTTCTGTGTCTCCCTCTGTCTCTGCTCCTCCCTTACTTGTGCTCTGTCTCTCAAAAATAAACAAACATTAAAAAAATTTTTTTTAAATGAAGAATTAGGGGCACCTGGGTGGCTCAGTTGTTTGAGCATCCAACTCTTGATTTTGGCTCAGGTCATGATCCCAGGGTCGTGGCATCAGTCCTGAGTCCAGGTCCACGCTGAGTGTGAAGCCTGTTTAAGATTCTCTCTCTCTCTCCCTCTGCCACTCTCCCCAACTCATGTGCGCACTTGCTCTCTCTCTAAAATTAAAAAAAAAAAAAAAATAGGTTTTTTGACAATTCTCTCATCAAAAGGTAGGATTATACCCCATCTCCTGAATCTTAAGTATTAGAACATGGTGGAAGTGATGCAGTAAGTTTCTGGACTCAGACATCAAGAAACTGGTATCTTCTACTTTTTGTCTCACACACTCACTCTTTTTTTAAATTTTTTTTAATGTTTTTATTTATTTTTTAGACAGAGAGAGACAGAGCATGACCAGGGGAGGGGATGAGAGAGAGACACAGACTCTGAAGCAGGCTCCAGGCTCTCAGCTGTCAGCACAGAGCCTGATGCAGGGCTTGAACTCACGGACTGTGAGATCATGGCCTGAGCTGAAGCTGAACGCTTAACCGACTGAGCCACCCAGGCACCCCTCACACACTTACTCTTGAATGAAGCCACAATGTTCGTGAGAAGTCCAAGCGGCCTGTGGAGTGGTCCATGTAGAGAAGAGCCAGGGCCCCACTCATAGCCCTAGCTAACAGCCAGCATTAACATGCCAACTTGAAGTAGACCGTTCTGTCCCCAAGTTGAGCCAGCCTAGCTAATGCCACATGGAGCAGAGATGATCCCTCCCTGCTGATCTCTGTGCAAATTGTAGCATTGTGCAGAAAATAAATGATTGTTGTTAAGTCATGGAATTTTAGGGTAGTTTGTTACACAGTAGTGGATAACTCACACACGGGGGAAACAAATAAAAAGAGAGGGTTTGTTTATATGTTTGCTTGCTTGTATTTATGATGGAAGAGACTTGAGAATGATTATATTGAAAGAAACTACTATATTCAGAGGACCTTGCCCTAAAAACTATTATCTAAGAGAGGTAGGAGGTCCTTCCCATGGGCGACAGGGTTGGGAGCTTGTACAAGTAGTGAAGGGTTAAAAGAGCTGTCATGGGGGCGCCTGGGTGGCTCAGTCGGTTAAGCATCCGACTTCAACTCAGGTCACGATCTCGCGGTCCATGAGTTTGAGCCCCGCGTCGGGCTCTGGGCTGATGGCTCAGAGTCTGGAGCCTGCTTCCGATTCTGTGTCTCCCTCTCTCTCTGCTCCTCCCCCGTTCATGCTCTGTCTCTCTCTGTCTCAAAAATAAATAAACGTTAAAAAAAAAAATTTTAAAAGAGCTGTCATGGGGACTAAAAGAAAGCGTATGGAAAGTTTTTCAGCTGGCATCAAAGTGGGGATAGGAATGTCTAGTAAACAAGTCATCAAGGGCAGAGTCCTGGAGAAGCTGGCCTTTGAGCTGGACCTTGGAGGATGAGCAGGGTTTAGACAGCAAAGGGAAAGTGGAGGAAGAAGTTGAGTAAAAATAACAAGGAATGGAAATGGATGACCTGTTTGAGAATCTACGCATTTACTTTTGTAACAATTATTTATCGAACCCCTATTACGTACTAGAGGCCAGGTGTTTGTTGCTGAGGGTACAGGGGTGAGGAAGACCCAAAAGGCCCTGCTCATGCAAGGCTCACAGTCCAGAGAGATACAAGGAATAAATGGAAAGACCAACAGGTAAAATAAAGTAATTAAGAATTGTGATCCCTGTGATGAGGGAAACAAAGAGTTGCCATAGAGCATTAAGAGAGAATAATCTCCTTAGATGTGGTTAGAGAAAGCCTCCAGAGTGACATTTAAATTGGGCCATGAGTGAAAAGGAGTAGTATGGGGAAGAATGTTCCAGGCAGTAGGAAGCAAAAATCTGAGGCAAGAACAAGCTAGATGAAATTCAAGAGGTAGGAAGGGGCTGATCTTCAATGGGATTTTGCAGGTCTGCTTAGATACTGATTTTATTTCCAGAGCAAAGAGAGGCCACTGAAGATAAGCATGGGAATCAAACTGTCCAGTTTTTTTTTTCAATGTTTATTTATTTTTGAGAGAGAGAGCATGAGTGAGGGAGGGGCAGAGAGGGAGGGAGACAGAGGATTCAAAGTGAGCTCTGCGCTGAAAGCGGAAAATCCAATGCGGGGCTGGAACCCACAAACCGTGAGATCATGGCCTGAGCTGAAGTCAGACACTAAACTGACTGAGCCATCCATGCGCCCCTATCCAGTTTACATTTTAAGAAGATCCCTGTCTCTAGGGATGCTTGGAGGCATGGTAATAAAAACTTATTTTTATTTATTTTGGTTTTTTATTATGTTTTTAAGTTTATTTATTTTGAGAGAGAGAGAGAGCACAAGGGGTGAAGGAGAGAAGGAGAGAAGGAATCCCAAGTAAGCTCTGCACCATCAGTGCAGAGCCTGAAGCGGAGCTCTAACCCATGAACTGTGTGATTATGACCTGAGCTGAGATCAAGAGCCTGATACTTAACTGACTGTGCCACCCAGGCATCCCACATTTTTTAAAAGAGGAAGTTTTCATTGATTTTACCTTTTTTTTTTAACCTAGAGATGGTTTTGTTGTTGTTACACTTGACTTTTATTTAAAAAAAAATTTTTTTTTAACGTTTATTTATTTTTGAGACAGAGAGAGACAGAGCATGAACGGGGGAGGGTCAGAGAGAGAGGGAGACACAGAATCTGAAACAGGCTCCAGGCTCTGAGCAGTCAGCACAGAGCCCGACGCAGGGCTCGAACTCACAGACAGTGAGATCGTGACCTGAGCCAAAGTCGGACGCTTAACCGACTGAGCCACCCAGGAACCCCTACACTTGAGTTTTAAAGCCAGGTTCTAAACAGGTGGGGATTTAAAAGAATTAAAATCAATTAAAACTTACTTAGCTTGAAACTTTGAAAGTTTCATAATTTGAGACACCCTGGAGGGCTTTGGCGTTGATAGCACCTTGCTTCAGAGATATAATACAATGTATGAAATCAGAGAATATTGTCACAGATGTACATATGTCCTAAATAGTCAATATTTAAGGAGAAAAGACATTATTTATACTTGCACAAAGGAAAAAAAAGAAAGATAAAATTCCTAGGAATAAACTGAACAAGAAATATACAGGATCTATTTGAATAAAACTTAGAAACACTTCAAAGAGTATCAAAAGGCTTCACAGATAGGACTACCATGTTCTTGGAATGAAGACTCAACATCATAAAGATATCAATTTTCACTAAGTTAATCTAAAAATATTTACCACAATCCCAATAAAAATACCAAGAGGGTTATTTTTCCGGGAACTTGACAAGCCAATTCTAAAGTTCATATGGAAAAATAAATAAACATGAATAGCCAGGAAAATTCTGAACAGGAAGAATATTGAAGAATATTGAAAATTTTGAACAGGAACCATATTATTAGGCCTCAGTAATTCAATTTATGGCACTGATGCCTTCCTGTATAGACATACAAATCAAAGGATAAAAATAGAATGTGCAGGAATAGGCTCAAATACATATAGAGATTTGATATATGATAAGGTAACATTTTTTTTCAATATTTGTTTATTTTTGAGAGACAGAGACAGAGCGTGAGTGGGGGAGGGGCAGGGAGAGAGGGAGACAAAGAATCTGAAGCAGGATCCAGGCTCTGAGCTGTCAGCACAGAGCCCGACATGGGGCTCGAACTCCTCCTCTCCCTCCCTCCCTCCCTCCCTTCCTTCCTTCCTTTCTTCTTTCCTTCCTTCCTTCCTTCCTTCCTTCCTTCCTTCCTCCCTTCAGAGAGACAGAGCACGCGTGCAAGTGAGCTGGGGAGGGGCAGAGAGAGAGGGAGAGAGAAAATTCCAAACAGTCTCCATGCTGTCAGTGTAGAGCCCCATGTGGGGCTCAATCTCACAACCATGAGATAGTGACCTGAAGCAAAATCAAGAGTCAGGTGCTTAACCAACTAAGCCACCCAGGCACCCATCTTTCTTTAAGTTTTTCTGTAATATAATTGACAGCAGTACCCAAATTCTTAATCTCTCACATGGCTGTAAACTCTTACAGCATCGGAACTATGTTTTTCAGTCTCTCTACTCTCATGCATGTCTATGATGCAGGTCTTTCTGCCAAATTTGGTGCCCTGTTAATGCATGCTGTCTGCCTAGGACACAGAATCAGAGGCAGGCTTTGACAGAAAAGTCTAACTTCTAGCTCCACATTCCAAAAAGCTAATGCCAAGTTGATTGGCTCAATCGATCTACAGTGCTTGGCCAGGATAGACAGAGTGAAAACCGACTGCTTAATGTAATCAGTGACTGAGACAGCTGGCATGAAACTTAACAGCAGATATCTTAGAATTTCCTGCCATGACCCATTTGGGGACTCTTATTCTGTGCTTAGCACTGCACCAGGCAATTGGAGGGATCAAAGCAATTCTCCAGGAATCTCCTTACCTGACATTTTAGTAGGTTCTTAATACAAATATTTGTTGAATAACAAATATCTGGAGAGCTGAGAGGAGTGTGAAAACAGTTTAGGGAGAAAGCTCCTGAGGCAGGCTTACACAGTAATCACTTCAATTGTCAAGTCAGTTTTGACTGATCCCATTTTCCAGGGTAGGATCCTTTTCATTTGGAATGAATTAGCAAAATTAACAGTGTTGACTAACATTCTGGTTCCATTGTCTCCAAAGCTGGATGTCTAATACTTTATAGTTTCCTTAAGGCAAAAAACAGGCAGTTCGGCTTTTTTTTTTTTTTTTTTTTTTTTAAAGCTAGATGCTTTGTAGGATTTTAGGATTTTTTCCTTCTGTTTTGAAATTCTTTTGTTTGGGAAAATGGAAATTTTTATGATTAAATATTTCACTCTCCCAAGGCACATACACCTGGTAAAACACTGCCCAAAGAGTTCACAGATTAATTACTATACTATTTACAATTTTAATATTTTATTTGTGGTGGTGGTTTAGACAACAGAAGGGAACTGATAATTACTCTCCAATTGCATGATGATTGCCATGTGGTTCCCTCTTGCACAGTTTCCGTATAATTAGAGCTATGTGTGCCCTGCAAAAAAAAAAAAGTATAATATCCATTTGGAAGCATGAAATTAAATTTCCCAGATTGAGGGTAACAATTTCAGTTTTGAGGAATTGATTTCTTCAAGCATGTCTTTGGGAAATCTGAATATCTCTTCCAAGATGGAGAAATGGCTTAGGTTTCTGATTCCAGTTCAGGATGAATGGAGCTTTTTCTATCATACTCAGATTTTCTTTCTGAGTAGAAGTTTGTGCTAGGCTACAGTTCTGAGGATGTCAAGGACAGGCCTTGCCCCTCAGCACCCTACCTCTGAGTATGCTGGGAAAGGATGACTTCTGGAAAGGGTCTGGAAAGGTTTTCAGAGACCAGGCAGAGAATGAGTGGTCCAGGGAAGTTTTCTGACCCCAAATGAATTGTGTTGTTTCTCTCTGTTCTTTGGAAGTCTAAATAAATTGGTACTACTTGAGGTTTGATTTTATTCAAGTGAACCTTTAAAAAAACGTATTCTTTCTTATATATGATCTCTCAGTTAAGTATGGGAATAGTTTCCTAGACTTAGAGCACTTAACTTCTTTTCAGACTTTAGTAACATAATTTTGGAAAAATATGTTTTCATTAAACTAGTTTAGAGGCCAATTAAACTCAGGATTTGTACCAAGAATGATAATGAGCACTCCCATCTTTGATTTCAATTTAAAAGTCAAGGCCTGAGTTTCTTTTTCCTAAATGAGGGAGCATCCCAGTATTCCTATGCTCACTGTATTTCCTGATTCTCCCAGTTCATAAATTCTCAAAATTTCCCAAATTGTCCAAACCCTGCACCATCTACATCTCTTTATTGACTTGGTCTTCTGGGCTGGGGACCTCAGCTTCCCAAGTGGCCCCTCCCATGCTTCCTAAGAAGCATCTCCAGCTCTTTCTGTTTGGGGAAAAAACACTATTTGGGAAAATTACACTCCAGAAAGCACCAATTCATGCTCTTTCTTGGTATGTATATTAACCTTTGTCCCACCTTTACTAACACCGGATATCAACATTTTAAAAAAAGCAATTTGCATGGGTGGGGAAGGACTGGCTGACTCAGTTAGTAGAGCACGTGACTCTTCATCTTGGGGTCATGAGTGTGAGCCCCATGTGTGGTGTAGAGTTTACTGAGAAATAAAAGCAATTTGTTGATTTATTAATAAAAATATTATTTCATCATTGCATAAATTTATATTTCTTTTTATTAGGCAAGTTTATGTCTTTTTTGGCATTTTGCACTTCTTCTTAGTAAATTGCCTGTTCGTTTTCTTCGTACATTTTTTCTGGGTGCCCATTATTTTCTGAAAGATTGGTAAATAGTGGTTGATAAATTTTTGAGCCTTGCTTTCAGATATTACATCTTGATTAAAAAAAAAAACTTCTAGATTAACATTCTTAACCTATAGCAGACAAAGCTCTTTGCCCCTATATGAAGTTCACATATGCTGGATACTAGTTCAATACCGGATGATCTTTCAGGAAATTTTATTTACAATATGCTGGTGGCCTTTTGGGTTTATGAAGACTAGTCCTGGAGTTTTAAGCTTCATCCCACATTTTTACACATTTACTAGATCATTTATGGTTATTTTTCCCCTCTACTTGCCAAGTGAATCATATTTCCTTCATCTTCTTACATTTACAAATGTCCTAAATTTCTCAAAATTCTTCCTCTGGTCTGGTGTCTTTCATTTTGAGACTTGTCAGTAGGGAGGGGAGCTAAGAGCATTGGAATGCTCTGTGAATCCTGCCAGGCTGTTGCTCTCCATCTTCACCTTTCAGAGGCTTGCTGGTGGAGAGCTGAAGATGTCAGCAGCTGTAGGAACTTCCCTGGCCATCAGCTGCAAGTTGCAGACACCGTGGGGCCCCTGGGTGGCTCTGTCGGTTAAGTGTCCAGCTTGGGCTTGGGTTATGATCTCATGGTTTGTGGGTTTGAGCCCTGTGTCAGGCTCTGTGCAGACAGCTTGGAGCCTGAAGCCTGCTTTGGATTCTGGGTTTCCCTTCTCTCTGTCCCTCCCCGACCTGTGCTGTCTCTCTCTCTCTCTCTCTCTCAAAAATAAATAAACATTAAGAAAAAAAAAAAAAAAAAAAAGCTGCAGACACCATGTGGCTTTCCAGAGATTGAAAGACACCATACTGGACCTCTTTCAGATTTGGCTAAAAGTTTACCTTTCTTCTCTTATTTTTCTTAACAGGTTTATTAATCAGTCCCTCCCAAACTCTCCCCCCAACTCCATCACATGCAAGTTAAGCAAAAATCTTTTATTTTTAACTTATATCTTGGAATGATTCCAGACTTACATAAACATTGCAAGAATAGTACAAGAATTCCTTTTAACCAGATTCACCAAACATAAATATTTTTAGTATAATATTTTTTATAAAATAAATTTATACCTAAATAAAATCTGTTTAAACTCAAATATATTTATACTTCGTTTATATATACTCTTTGTTTCTGAACAGTTTGACACACATGATACATATATGATGATGCTCCATTACCCCTAAATAATGTGTACATCCAAAAAAACAAGGTTGTTCTTTACACAAGCATAGCACTATTATACAAATCAGGAAGTAATACTATATCCTGATAATATTCTTATTCAAATCAAGAGTTTATTTGAATTTTATCAAGTATCTTAATATTGTCACTTTCCACCAAAGAAAAAAAGAATTTTTAGGGTAAAAATGTTTTGACTGGTCATCTAGATCAGTGGTTTCCAAAAGCTAGGATTTATATTTAAAATTTAAAAATAAGGGGTGCCTGGCTGGCTCAGTCAGAAGGGCTTGCTATTCTTGGTCTTGAGGTCATGAGTTCAAGCCCCACATTGAATGTACAGTTTACTTAAATAAAACTTAGGGGCGCTTGGGTGGCTCAGTCAGTTAAGCGTCTGACTCTTGGTTTCAGCCCAGGTCATGATCTCGCAGTTTGTGAGTTCGAGCCCTGCACTGGGCTCCATGCTGACAGTGTGGAGCCTGCTTGGGATTCTCTCTCTCTCCTCTCTCTCTGTCCCTCCCCTGCTTGCGTGCTCTGTCTCTCTGTCTCTCTCTCTTTCAAAATAAATACGTAAACTTAAAAAAAAATTTTTTAAGTAAAATCTTTAAAATAAATAAATAAAAATAGAGTCTTCAAAAAAATTAAAAATAAAAACTATAAACACATTCAAATATACAACATATTAAAATTTAACACACTGGAGACTAACAGTATATTAACATGTGCTCTTTTTTTTTTTTTAAGATTTTTATTTTTATTTTTTAAAGTAATCTCTATACCCTAACATGGGATTTGAACTTACGACCCTGAGATCAAGAGTTACATGCTCTACTAACTGAGCCCCCAGGCACCCTAACATGTGTTCTTTTTTCAACGTGTTTTTTGTTTTTTTTTTAATGAGAGATACAGAGTGAGAGGCAGAGAGAGAGGGAGACACAGAATCCAAAGGAGGCTCCAGGTTCTGAGTTGTCAGCACAGAGCCCAATGTGGGACTCAAACCCATGAACTGTGATATCATGACCTGAGCCAAAGTCGGACACTTAACCAACTGAGCCAAACAGGTGCTCCACATGTGTTCTCATTAATTGTACAAAAAGCATAAATACTTTACATTTTAACCTACAAAATAAAATAATGCTTTTATCTGTTTTCTTTTTTGGTGTGTGTTGGTCATTTTCCACATTTGCTTTATCATTTTCTATATATTTATATACATATATATACATAAACACAAGTATACATGTATTATTACAAATATCACTAGGTACACCTAACTTTGCTCTTTGCTCTCAGATCCATTCCTCTCCCTCTCTTGCTCTGCTTCATAGGAAATACATTCATTTTCCAGAACTTCTTTGCTAGCTTGCTTTCCAGGAAATTTGGCCAATGGGATGCACTGGTGAAAGACTGGAGGGCAAGAGAAAGAAAGAAACCAAGGTGTTTCTTCCTCTCTATCTCCGACTCAGGTGGCTTTTCTCTCACGGCTCTGGCCCAACAACCCTCCTTCTAGGGTATCACTATGGATAGCTCCAACTTCTGGACTAGCAGTATCAGCTCCTTTCATTGTCTCTTTAGCTCTAGCTAATCTCTAGTTTGCCTCATTCCTCCATTTGGCTTCTCAACTCTTCCATTGCCTATGTAACCAATTCCTACTATTACATTCCCTCTGTTTGAGGAGCGCCTGGTTGGCTCAGTTGGTTGAGTGTCCGAATCTTAGTTTCAGTTCACGTCTTGATCTCATGGTTCGTGGGACCTGTCAGCACAGAATCTGCTTGGGATTCTCTCTCTCCCTCTCTCTCTGCCCCTCCACCACTCAACGTTCTCTCTCAAAATAAATAAATAAGCTTTAAAAAAAAACTAAAAAAATTTCCTCTGTTTGAAATATCCAAAGTAGTTTCTGTTTTTTTTTTTTTTATTCAACCCTGACTTGATAACATGGGATGATATTTTGTTTGAAATGTCCTTGCTCAAATAACATCAGAAACAACTGCCATGGATGATTGCCTCAACCCTTTATTTAACTTTGTGTGTCCATTCATTTACTCATTCACTCGCATGCTGTATATTTTTAAGCTCTTACCAGGTAGCAGGTGTTAGGTGGTAAGGATACAAAGGAAGAACAAAGCTGCAACAACAATAACTAACATTTACTGAATATTCACTGTATATGTTTAAATGCTTTATCATTATCATCTTGTATTAGTTTCCTAATGCTGGGTAAAAAATAACCCTAAAACACAATGGTTAAACAACAAACATTTATTATCACATTTTCTATGGGCAAGGAAATTTGGAGTGCTTTAGCAGGTTGATTCTGGTTTAGGGTCTCTCAGGAGGTTTCTGTCAGGATGTCAATAGGGATTTCAGACATCTAATGGCTTGACTGAATGGAGGATCCACTTCCAAGATGGCTCCCTCACAAGGTTGGTGGCAGGAGGTCTCTGTTCCTCACAATATGGACCTCTCCATTGGTTGATTGAGAATCCTCACAAGAAGGCAGCTGACTTTCCCCAGAGCAAGTGATCCAAAGCACAATGCCTTTTATGTCCTAATTTCAAAGGCACTATCACTTCTGTCATATTCGATTTGTTACTTGTATAGCCTACTCACAGTCAAGGGAAGAGTACTTCAGCTCCATAATTTAAAGGGAAGAGTGCTGAAGAATTTGCAGACATATTTTAAAACCACCACATATCTCATCTAAGTCTTACAACTACCCTAATTTTCTAACAATCCCATTTTGTACCTGAGGAAACTGAGATACAGATAATTAAGAAATTTATCCAAGGTCCCACGGCTAGTAAGTGATGGAATTGAGATTCCAAAGCAGATTGACTCTAGAACTTCTTTGTTTGTTTAGAAAGAAAGAGAACAAGAGCAAGAGCAAGGGAAAGGAGCAGAAAGGGAGGGGGAGGGGGGGGGAAAGAGAGAGAGAGAGAGAGAGAGAGAGAGAGAGATCTTAAGCAGGTTCCATGCCTAGCACGGAGAACGATGCGGGACTCAATCCCCTGACCCTGAGATCATGACCTAGGCTGAAATCAAGAGACTAAGCCACCCAGGCACCCATCTAGAACTTGTATTTTTAACCACAATGCTGTACTTCCTTGGTACACAGATGTCTTGCCCTCATGAAGCTTATATTCCAATGAGAAGACTAACAGTCCAGCAATCTCTCTCTTTCTCTTTCACACACACACACACACACACACACACACACACACACACACACAGACAAACTGTTTAAATCCCAAGAAGGAAAACTGCAGGGAATTACAGAAGTGCATGATGACTGCAGAACCAGACCTAGTCTGTGGAAACAAACTGCTATATTTTGAGTCTATAGTTTTAGTTTCTGGCCCTGAGAGCAACTCTTTGAGGGGCTAGCAGACCCGTAGTTTCCAATCCTGGCTGTGCATTAGAATCACCTGAAAAGAGGTTTTAAAAATACTGATGCTGAGGACATACCTCAGACCAATTAAATAAGAATCTCTAGGGGCACCTGGGTAGCTCAGTCGGTTAAACGTTCGACTTCAGCTCAGGTTATGATCTTGCAGTTTGTGAGTTTGAGCCCTGCATCGGGCTCTGTGCTGACAGTTCAGAGCCTGGAGCCTGCTTCTGATTCTGTATCTCCCTCTCTCTCTCTGCCCCTCCCCTGTTCATGCTTTGTCTCTCAATAATAAATAAACGTTAAAAAAAAAAAAAAAAAAAAGAATCTCTGGGGTTGGGATCCAGGCATTAATATTTTTTCTAAAGCTCCGTGGGTGATCCCAATATGTGGCCAGGGTTAAAAACTGTTGCAAGTTCAATTCTGCCTTACAGACTTATACATGGAAGTGCTAAGAGCAAAGGGGTGTGGCAGACTTCCGTTTCTAGCTTGCTGTAGTGTTGGGGAGGTGTCCCTCTTCAAAATGAGCTTTTCCATACATTTTTTATTTAAAGTATGTTTTAAATGTCATGACTTGTGGAAGTTTTTATTTGACAAGGGAAGCACATGTGGCATTGCATTGTGGGAAATATTTTGTTTGATTGAAGTTACTTTAAAAAAATTTTTTTAAATGTTTATTCATTTTTGAGAGAAAGAGAGCACAAGCCAGGAGGGGTAGAGAGAGAGGGAGACACAGAATCCAAAGCAGGCTCCAGGATCCAAGATATCAGCACAGAGCCAAAGGCAGGGCTCGAACTCACAAACCATGAGATCATGACCTGAGCCAAAGTCAGACACTTAATCTACTGAGCCACCCTGGCGCCCCTGATTGACGTCACTTTTTATGAATGAGCCAGCTCTAAACTTCCATGAAGCCAGAGAACCTCTGTTTTTCACTGAATTCTATCATTCCAGATATCAAGAAGTAAAAAGAAAATCACACCAGGTGTGTGCAAGGGCTCCACTCCATGGAGAGCTGCATAGATGAAATGAAGTTGAGGATACAAATTCTCTTTTCATTTCTGACATAAACTGTGTCTTTCTGATCCTTCTTCTCTCCCCAGCCCATACAGAGGTCTGTAGAATCATTCTGCTCCTAGGGCTCTGAAGGGTTTATTCTACTCCCACAAGGAAAGCAAAGCACCATCTTGTTACTGATTCTTGCCTCCGGTAGGCTGCCTTGTTCTCAGACTGTAGCTTCCCGCAGAGCTGTGATCAGGTGTCATTTATTTTTGAATATCCAAATCTTAACACAGTGCCTTACACATACCAGGTGCTCAAAACATTTGTAGCACTGAAATAATATTTTTATTGCATTTTCAGAAGTTTAAGATGGTGATTTGTTCAGCTGGTGAAACACAGAACCAAAGATGTTAAGAGAAGGGACATAACATGTATTGAGTACTGACTAGTCAGCTAGCAGTAGCCAACATGTGAAATAATCAATGCAAATCTGTAACACTGCCTAAAAACACTCAAAGCATACACGTTGCTGATGGCACAAGAGAAGCAGCCTCTTCTTATGGATGGTTGTAGTCTTATCTCCAGCCTGGTCTCCAGCCTCCCGAATTAGCCCCAACCTACCCCCATCCATTCCTCACATCAGCCAAAGAAAGCTCTGAAACTTTAAAAATATAGATCTGGGAGCACCTGAGTGGGTCGGTCAGTTGAGCTGTTGAGCGTCTGACTTTGCTCAGGTTGTCGTCTTGCGGTTTGTGAGTTCAAGCCCCTCATGGGACTGGCTGCTGTCAGTGCAGAGCCCACTTCAGATCCTCTGTCCCCCTCTTTCTCTCTGCCCACCCCACTCATGCTCTCTCTCAAAAATTAAAAGAAAAAAAAAGAAAAACTAAATAAAAATATAGATCTATTCACCTCAGTGGGGAAGCCCATAAGATCCTGCATGATCTGGCCTTTGCCTACCTCTCCAGCTCCTTCTGACTTCTTCCAACCTCTTTCCAAACTCTTGGGCTTCTGTACTTGCTGTTCTCTCTGCCTGCAGCTCCTGTCCCAGGCTCTTTGAATGACTGGTTCCTTCATAGGTTCGTTCTAGGACTCAGAGAGGCCTTCTCTGACCATTCTACCTAAAGTGATGTTAGTTGTTCATTACTTCTGCTTATTTTCTTCAAAGCATTCTTCTCAATGTGAAATTACCTTATTTGGGGCACCTGGCTGTCTCAGTTGGTAGAGGATGTGACTCTTGATCTCAGGGTTGTGAGTTTGAGCCCCACATTGGGTGTAGAGATTACTTAAAAAAAAATAAAAATAAATTGCCTTATCTATTTACTTACTTGTTTACTGCCTGTCTCCCTGAACCCAAATATGCCATTGTTATTAAGACAAGTACATCATTTTGTCTATCTTGATCACTCTTGAATCTCCAATATGTGACTCACAGTAGGTACTCAATCAATATTTGTTGAATGAGTGTGCTATTCAATTAAGAAAGTGTGGGATACTATAGGCAGAATAGTGGTCACAGATTATAGGGTAGAATATTTTTTTTAATGTTTTATTTTTGAGAGAGAGACACACACAGAGCGTGAACAGGGGAGGTGCAGAGAGAGGGGGAGGCACAGAGAGACAGGGAGACACAGAATCTGAACCAGGCTCCAGGCTCTGAGCTATCAGCACAGAGTCTGACACGGGGCTCAAACCCATGAACCTTGAGATCATGACCTGAGCCAGAGTTGGATGTTTAACAGACTGAGCCACCCAGGCGCCCCTAGGGTACAATATTTTTTAAAAGGCCTTTATAATTATGGAGCACCTGGCTGGCTCAGTCAGAGGAACATGCAACTCTTGATTTTAGGGTCGTGAGCTCAAGCTTCATGTTGGGTGTAAAGATTACTTAAAATAAATAAATAAATAAATAAATAAATAAATAAATAATTTTAAAAGCTTTTATAATTAAAAGAAAAGCTTCCTATATTAATAACATTCCCCCAGAAGCTTGGAATATTATTTTTCCGTGTTCGTGTCTTAAAAAAAAAACAACACAACAGTTCTATGTAGAGGGGTGGAGGTGGAAGGGTGAACACAATGATATTTACTTTGGAAACATATACATGAAAATTACTTCTATTTTACATGCTGAGTAGAAATATGATCCCTGTGCAATGCAAGATTTGCACTAAAGTTGGAAATGGACAAGACATTGGCATTCCCATCTATTATAACTGGACCAGAACTTCAATCGCCAGCTGAAAAAATAAACATGGGGTCAGCAGGCATTAGCCCTGCACCCTGAGTGCATTCCAAAGTGAAAACCATGTGCAAATGACCTAAAGATCTAATGCCTCCTGATTTACAATTCACACAAAGCCATACAATTAATATAGGGTAGAGTGAGTCACAGCAGGGTGTCCTTGAAATTGATGCCCATTGTAGAATGGCCCAGGGGACAGGGGAATCATATCTGGGCCAAAAGAAACTACAAAATTTCTTGCCTTTTCTTTTCCAGTGTTCAGAGAACTAGGGCCACTAAGGAGGGGGAGTGGTGATTCTGCTGGAGGTGGGATGGAGCAGCCGCACAGCCAGAGTTTGCAGCAGCTGCCTGGCTTTAGCAAGCTGCAGAACAGAGACATGTGGAGGGCCAGCTGAGATGCGTATTGGGTGGTTGCTCAGAGTGGGGTGAGAGCCGCCCTGGTGGGGCCCTCCCTGCTCTATAGGGCTGATGTAGAGAAAACCTGGCTAGAACCAGAGGCCTCTGTATTTATCTCTACGTTAAATGGGAAAGACTGAAAGTGAATAATGTGTTCTGTTTGGTTTAGGGATAATACAGAGGTATAAGCTACATCTCCGTAATTTTCCCAACCACATCTGTTTCAGATGATCTTGCCTTTCTCTTCCGTATCTGATTTTTGACTTCTCATAGTAGAAAACAGCAGAGATGGTTGTTACTTCAGGTATCCAGTAAGAGCCTGCATTTGTCTGCCATACCACTTTCTTTTGGCTCTTTGTATCATGATTTATATTCTGGTTTCTATTGTTGTATATCAAACAACCCCAGATTTAGTGGCATAAAACCAAAACCATCTTATTATGCTCACAAACTCTGTGGATCAGGAATGTGGGTCGGATGCAGCAGAGATGTCTTGTAAAACATTTTATAAGACATCTCTGCTGCATGGTACCTGGGCCCTCTGCTAGGAACTCAGATCCTGGGGTGACTTGAATAGCTGAGGGCTGTGCTAATCTGAAGGTTCCATCACTCATACCTGGTGCCTGGGCTGGTATGATGCAAAGGCTGGCCTCAGCTGGGATCACTAGACTGGAACACCTATGATGGCTTCTCCATATGGCTTGGCTTCTCATAACTACAAGGAAAGGGATCATCCTGCGAGAAAGCGTTCCAAGAGAACTAGTGGAAACTGCATGGTCTTTTTGACCCAGAAGTCAGGCAGTGTCACTTCTGCCACATTCTATTGGTTTCAAGAGAGATATTAAATTAAGGTCACCCATAGTCCTCCTTGCTAGACAGCTATGATCTATTCTCCATGACCATGCACCCTGTCCTATTGGGTTACAGTTGATTCATCAGAGAGGGCTGTCAATCTTCATGCTAACCGATGACCTTCACCCTGTTGCCTGATGCCATAGGTCCTGCCAGTTTTAAGGGGAGGCAGGTGGAACAGGGCAGATGTGTATTCACAGCATATTAATGGAGGAGCATCAGCACAAAAGGCCATAGGGCCCTGCAGCTGAGGGCTCCTGAACAACTTTGAGACCTAAACCACGCTCCACCCTAGCCACAGGAAGCCTGGTGATGATTCCTTTTGGATTAATGGTAGACTTGTGATCACTCCTTACAATAAATCCCTTTATTTTAGCTAACACTAGTGAATCTCAATTCCTTAACACCAAATGAGTCTAAACTAAAATGATGTGATGCTCTAAAACTCCAAATATAATAAATACTTCTTTTTTTTCAGCTCACAACCATCCTTCTCTGAGAACTGCCCACACCTGAAGGTATGAGCACCACCAGGCGAGTGCCCTTAAAGTAAGTCCCCTCAAGTTACTTTCAACCAGAAGATCTTTGCCTAAGAAATCAACACAGGCATCTCCCTAGTTATCAACACCCAACTTGCAATTCCTTGTGATACCTTCCAGTATCAATAGCTGTGAGGTGTTCAGAACAAAGGCAGTGCCTCCCTGAGCAGGCAGAGTGAGACTGAGTCTCAGCCTATAAATTCCTCTTGCTAAGAAGCACTACCAATATTCATTTATTCAGCAAATACATACTGAGTGCCTACTCTATCTATACACAAAATTTGAACGGTTTCAACTTTATTATGTGTAAATTCAAATTTTGAGGGTTGGCCTTGGATTCTAATCATTTATAACAGTTTTTTTTTAAATTTTTTTCTTGTTTTAAATGTTTATTTTTGAGAAAGAGAGAGAGTGAGCAGGGGAGGGGTAGAGAGAGGGAGGGACAGAGGATCTTAAACAGGCTCTCAGCAGAGAGCCCGACATGAGGCTTGAACTCACAAATTGTGAGGTCATCACCTGAGCTGAAGTCGGCCACTTAACCAAATAAGCCACCCAGGTGCCCCATTATTTATAACAGTTTTAAAGCAAACTTTGTTCTACATCCCTCTACCCCAATCACCTTCTAGTTAATATCTGGCCTACCTGGGATGCAAGGTTGCAAGGAACACAGAATAGCACAGTGAATGTCCCACTTGAGAAAAAGCGGCCATATTTCAGTATTGAAAGATACTGGCAAATATGGGGAAGGGGCCAGGACCGCGAGAGGCAATGCTTCAAAATGCAGCTGTGTGTAAGGTGTCCCCAGAAAAGCAAACAGTGTAGTAACACTGGGGCATGATTACTGAAACAGGTAGTAGAGAAACCCAGAAGGTCTTTGAAATGAGTCATTGGTGATTTATATAATTGAATAGTTATCTGATTTAGACACTTCTTTAGGTTAGGTGGGTTTTGTCAAGCTTGTAAATATTGAGTAATATTTGCACTCAAAATTTAATTCATTCAAATAAAGACTGTGGAAGAAAAATAATGAGGTTTTCACTGGAGGAAAATTCTCTCAAAGAGTGATTCTTTACTTTTTAAGTGTGAGAATGCCAGAAAACCTCTATTTTCATTATGATTTCAGAAGTAACAAGGATTTCAAAAAAAAATTAAAACATTACAGAAAAGTAGTCATTCATTCAACAAGTATTTATTTGGTTCCTACTAAGTATCAGACTCTAGGGGGGCACCTGGGTGGCTCAGTCGGTTAAGCATCCAACTTCCGCTCAGGTCATGATCTCACCATTTGTGAGTTTGAGCCCTGTGTCAGGCTCTGTGCTGACAGCTGTGAGTACGGAGCCTGCTTCAGATTCTGTGTCTCCCTCTCTCTCTGTGCCTCCTCCTCTCTCTGCACCTCCCCCACTCACGCTCTGTCTCTCTGTCTCTCTCTCAAAAATAAACATTACAAAATTTTTAAAGTATGTGACTCTAGACAAGGCAGTAAAGATAGAAGAGTGAGCATAAAATAGTATCCTATAAAGTCACCTTCCAGAGAAAGCATTATTAATAGTTTGATACAGTTTGCTCTAAACTTTACACATTCTGGATTCTAACCTATGGTGATAAGTTTGTGCCCCCTGGCCTTCCAGCTGAGGGTCCCAGATCAGGAAGCGCTGCTCTAGACGTTTTAGGTGATGTGTTGGCTGCACAGACTTGAGCCTCTGAGCTACATGCTACTGAGAATCAAGAACCTGCAGGACCATCCTTGACAAAGTCTCCTATTCTAGTGTAGTTCAAGGCCAATCCCACCACATGGACAACTATATCTCTGGCACATGTCTCTCTGATGGGAGCTACGTTCAGGGGAGCAAGTACAAAAGCAAGAAGAGACAAACATTTCCTGTTGGTCACTTTATCAGATGTTGGTGAATGAGGAAAATATCCTATTTCAGATACAAGGCAGTCAACAGGTATCTGATAGGTGGGTGTCTTGGAACTTTGTTAGTACCCAGTTAAGACTGAACGCTGAGGGGCGCTTGGGTGGCTCAGTCAGTTAAGTGTCCAACTCTTGCTTTCGGCTCAGGTCATGATCTCGTGGTTTGTCAGTTCAAGCTCTGCATCGAGCTCCACGCAGTGAGCTTGGGATTGTCTCTCCCTCTCTCTCTGCCCCTCCCCTACTCATATGCATGCACACTCTCTCTCTCTCTCTCTCAAAATAAATAAATAAACTGGAAAAAAAAAAAGACTAAATGTTGAGACCAACATTACAGTTGTATCTGAAAGGAGGAGAGGCTTAATGTTGTTCTTGCAGAGTAATTAACTGGGGAAGGTACACCCACGCAGCTTTTAAAAACATTATTTTCTTGAGTCTTGGAGGTCAGCACACTCTTCCTACTTCAGAGATGCTGAGGTGTGCTGGGTGGAGCACCCGGGTTAGATGCTCTCATTATTTTGTGTTTTTTTGTTGTTGTTGTTTCAGTTTAATGATAGACCTGGGCACACAAGTTTACAATCTAGCTTCAGGTTGATATCTAAGAAATCTCTCTCTCTCTCCTATAATTTTAATTTTTGTATTTATAACTAAGTTAATCTTTTTAGTGATGCTTTAATTGGTTGTTTTGGTCTAAATATTCATGAGATTTTTTTTCATGGGGGAAAGGTCAGGGAGGGTATCTTTTACCATATATATATATATATATATATATATATATATATATATATATATGTGGGTAGTTTTGATTAAATAAATTATTTATGCCACCTGCTGGTCTTTTTAGGACTCACTTTTTCATTATTAAATTTTTTTACATTTAATTTGTATTTATGCTATACCAAATGTGTCTAAAATAATCCTTCAGGGACGCCTGGGTGGCTCAGTCAGTTGAGCATCCGACTTCAGCTTAGGTCATGATCTCACAGTTCGTGGGTTCGAGCCCTGCGTCGGGCTCTGTGCTGACAGCTCAGAGCCTGGAGCCTGCTTCAGATTCTGTGTCTCCCACTCTCTCTGCCCCTCCCCTGCTCGCACTTTGTCTCTCAACAATAAATAAATGTTAAATAAAATTTTTTAAAATAATCAATCAAGTCCATAAATGTTTTATAAGGAATGCACTAATTTATAGGACTTGATTGTGACCCACATTTTCTATTTTTAAAATTTCCTCTCGCCAAGGCTAATTTAAAAAGATACTTCTATATTATATAGGGGAGAGCTATTATTCTCTGGTCTAGACTAACATTCCTAAACAGCATGTATTTTAGACTTCAAAGCCTATAAGAATACCAAAAAAGCATATGGTCCTAGTGAATAGTGAAATTTGTCATCTCTACAAATGTAAAGTAGCTCATTTAGCTAGAAAATCATTAAGTTACTCTTTCTGGAAGGAAAACTTACAACAAAGGTAACAACACCATTTAAGCTGTTTTACCCACCCCCACCCCCTTACCATCTGCCACCCCTCTACTTACCTCCTCCTTGTAGTACATAATCGAATTGGAAAAATTCTCTACATAACCCAGAATCGATATTTCCCATTTAAAATTTGTATATATGCCTCGGAGTACAAGGTGAGACTAATGAGAGACACACTGAAGTGCTCATAGAACCCCCCAAATTGACTTTGGGTGGGGGTAATATCTTTTTAATTATGAGAGAAAATGGATTAATTGTAACTTCAGAAATTCAGGCAAGCACAAAGAAAAAAATTAAAGTAATCTATAATAAGCCCAATTGCCAAAGAAGTATTAACGTATTGGTGAATCTCTTTTCCAGATGTAGTTATACACTTTGCTTAAAAAACAAATTGCAGGGGTGCCTGGCTGGCTCACTGGGTAAGAGCATGTGCCTCTTGATCTCAGGGTCATGAGTTCAAGCCCCAAGTTGGGTGTGGAGCTTATTTTATTTTATTTTATTTATTTCCTTGTTTGTTTATTTATTTATTTACTTATTCATGTTTTTAAGAAACAGAT
Source organism: Panthera onca (assembly GCF_046562875.1). Lineage (NCBI taxonomy): Eukaryota > Metazoa > Chordata > Mammalia > Carnivora > Felidae > Panthera > Panthera onca. The sequence continues at coordinate 60,651,276 of NC_138341.1, read as the reverse complement.
TCTTTTTTAAAAAATGTTTATTTATTTATTTTGAGAGGGAGAGAGAGAGAGAGAGAGAAGAACAGAGAGAGAGGGAGAGAGAGAATCCCAAGCAGGCTCCATGCTGTCAGTGAAGATCCCAAAACGGGGCTTGATCTCACCAACTGTGAGATCAAGACCTAAGCCAAAATCAAGAGTCTGACGCTTAGTGACTGAGCCACTCAGGCTCCCAGAGCTTACTTTAAAAAGGGGGGGGGGGGGCAGTTACCTGGCTGACTCAAGTGGGTATATCCTGTGACTCTGGATCTCAGGGTGGTGAGTTCAAGCCCCATGTTGGGTGGGGAGCCTTTTTAAAATAAAAAAAAATTTTAGTTAAAAAAAACACAAAACATTGGCATAGTCTAAGGATAATACCCTTACCTACTGCTTTGCAATTTGCTTTTATCATTTATCAATATAATATACTCATTTCCCTGTTTTATTATTCTTCTAACATCTGGAATTCCATTACCTACATGAACTGTACTAGATTTAACTAACCCTATACCTATGGCTCTTTAGTTTGTTTTCAGACAAGAGAAATAAGCTACAGTGAGCATTCTGGTACATACATCTGGTGTGTATGGCTATGCTTTCCTTAGGATATGTGGGAAATTCATAGCAGCAGAATTTGCAGGATCAAAAGTTAAGAACATTTTTCAGGTTCTCAGTCCATGTTAAATACTTGAACATTGATAGCTCCCAGGAGAAGGATAATTATGGGAGTTAAATCTTGAGGTCCCAGCCTCACCTTGGAGTTCTTTGGAGGAAAGAGCTGCCTGGTTATTTTGGTGCTGAAGGAAGTTCCTGAAAAGAGTGAGAACTCTTTTTTTTTTTTTAATAGGAACTCTTAAAATGAAATTAAAAGCTCATTTTATTTTTTTAAATGTTTATTTTGAGAGAGAGAGAGAGAGAGAGAGAGAGAGAGAATCCCAAGCAGCGAGGAGCCTTCACGGGGCTCATTCTCCTGAATAGTGAGACCATGACCTGAGCTGAAACCAAGAGCCGGATGCTTAACTGACTGAGCCATCCAGGCGTCCCTAAAAGCTCATTTTAAATTGATGTTGGTAACAGAGATGTAAATAACAATCCAGACAGAAATCTATGAAATCCTAGGATATTTTAAATGAGACAGTTTCAGAAAATAGCTGTGCTATTTAAACTATAGAACAAAGAGTAAGTGTATTTTCTTGAGCTTTGTTTTTGAGTATGTAAAACATGCATAACAAGACTGATATGAACAGCTGCCCAGGCCACACACAGCACAACTCCAGAGGTACCAGTTACACAAATTAGAATTTGAATAGTGCACCCTGGGGTTGTACAGTCTAGCAGCACTTTGTACACAGCACACAATTCAAAGGTTCCAATAGGTATATGTAAGAAATTAGGTTTTTTGCCACTTTGTCCCCCAGCTGTCCTACCTAGAGCAATGACACAAATAGGGGTGTCTGACTGGCTCAGAGAGTGGAGCATAAGACTCTTGACCTCGGGGTCATCAGTTTGAGCCCCATGTTGGGTGTAGAAACTACTTTAAAAAAATAAAAAATAAAAAATTTAAAAATAAAATAGAGCAGCAACTCAAGTCTTTGGTTATCCTTCCCAAGATATTCTATGCACATACAAAAATTTACAAAGGTAGTCTTTTTTTTTTCCTAACACAAATAGTGGTATATTCAGACATCATACTGCTCTTTGCTTTCTTCACAGATCTTTCTTAACAGATCTTGGGGACTGTTCCATATCAGTGTATCTTGGATTACTGCCTCCTCCTTTTTAATGACTGAATGGTATTCCACTGTGTGAATGTTGAGGGCTCTTTCCAAGCAGGAAATTGTGGCATTATTAGAAATTAAGAACAAAAAAAGGAACAGAGTTTAGGATAAATTATGGTGTGGACATGCTGAGTTTCAAAACTGGGGATGTGAAATAGGAGCTGCATGTAAAAGGAGTTAGGATTAGAGAAATGGATTTTGGAGTCAATCAAAGTGTCAGGATACAGGCTGAGCTGTTGTAACAAAGATACCTCAAATTCCATGGCTTAAACAATACAGAAGTTGATTTTTATCTCCTTGTAACAGCCAGAGATAATCAGCCTCGGGTTGGTAGGGTAGCTCTGTCATCCTCTATCTGTGGCTTCCATCTCTGGCTCCATCTCCTGCCACTGCATTTGCATCACAGCCAGTAGAAAAGTGCAGAGACAAGTGGAGGGTATGCCTATTACTTTAAGAGCACGACCAGGAAGTAGCTCTTATCACTTCTCACATCCAATTGGCCAAAGTTAGTCACATGTCTGACATCCCATGACCAGCAGCAAGACTGCCTGCAGTCTCAGGCTGAGTTCCATTACTAGAGAAGAAAGAAAGGATAGCTATTGATGAAAGCTAGCAATCTTTGCCATATTCACCTAGGTTGTTTGGTTAGGTTCCTCAGAGAAAAAGACCCTGAGGGAGATTCATGTGCAGGCATGTTTTTTTTTATTGTGGCAATATATAATAACATAAATGTTACCATTTTAGCCATTTTTAATTGTGCAGTTCAGTGCTCTGCTGACTGAGCCAACCAGGCAGCCCCAGACTTGTGCTTATTTTAGTTTATTTCATTTTATTTTACTTTTAATTTTTTTAAATGTTTATTTATTTTTGAGAGAGAGAAAGAGAGAGAGTGAATGCAGGGAAAAGGCAGAGAGAGACAGAGACACAGAATCTGAAGCAGGCTCCAGGCTCTGAGCTGTCAGCGCAGAGCCCAATTCACAATTCATACAATTGGTGAGATCATGACCTGAGCAGAAGTAGGATGCCTAACCCACTGAACTACCCAGGTGCCCCCAGACTTGTAGTTATCTTAGAACAAAAGTCTTTCCCCTCCCCAAACTGATGATTGGTTCCTATGAGCTGGTGCTGTGCCACTTAGGTTTCTGTATAGTGTTACAGTTTGCAACTGAAAGACCCAATGCCTCCTATAGTGTAGGGTGTTTGGCTCCCTACATACATACATTAAAATAGTATTGAAAATTAGAGCTGAAATTGCCAGATAGCCTTGTAAGAGAAAACAATTTCACAAGGGCTGGTGAGTTAAACTGATCCTACTGTCACTATACCCTCTTAATCAGAGTTAAGAATTTGCACCCCAGTCACGTAAAGAAAGAGGGCTAGAGGTACACTGAAGAGGCTAAATCTTGGCTGCGAGGACAGCGACAGTGTAGGAAGGACAAGGCTTTTCTTCCCCTGACCACTCCCCTCTGCTTTGTGGGGGAAGCAGAGGATCACTTTTTTCATTGGTTTTCTTTTGTCTTGCTTTGGTTTTTGACACTGGCAACAACTTCTTTTGTTCTGTTTTGTTATGTAACTGGTTCTTTTAAATTTTTTTAAAAAACAATTTATTGTCATGTTAGCTAGCATACAGTGTATACAGTGTAGTCTTGGCCTTGGGAATAGATTTCAGTGATTCATCCCTTACATGCAACACCCAGTGCTCATCCCAACAAGAGCCCTTCTCAATGCCCATCACCCATTTTCCCTGCCCCCCAACCCTCCCACCCCCATCAACCCTCAGTTTGTTTTCTGTATTTAAGAGTCTCTTATGGTTTGCTTCCTTGATCTTGGGGGTCATGAGTTGGAGCCCCACATTGGGCATAGAGATTACATAAGCAAACAAACAAATAAATATGTTTTAGAAAATAAAAAATAAAACATAAAAAAATAAAATATTTTATTTTTACTTTTTAAATTTTTTTAAATGTTTATTTACTTTTGAGAGAAAGAGAGAGACAGAGGTATGAATGGGGGAGGGGCAGAGAGACAGACATAGAATCAGAAGCAGGCTCCAGGTTCTGAGCTGTCAGCACAGAGCCTGACGTGGGACTTGAACTCACAGACTGTGAGATCATGACCTGAGCTGAAGTTGGACGCTTAACTGACTGAGCCACCCAAGTGCCCCTATTTTTTACTTTTTAAAAATGTACTTATTTGTTTGTGACCCCCAAGATCAAGAGTCACATGTTCTTCCAGCCAGGTGCCCCAGCAACTTCTTTTTTTTTTAAATTTTTTTTAATGTTTATTTATTTTTGAGAGAGAGAGAGTGCTAGCGGGAGAGGGGCAGAGAGAGGGGGAGGCACAGAATCCCAAGCAGGCTCCAGGCTCTGAGCTGTCAGCACAGAGCCCAACATGGGGCTCAAACCCACGGACCGCAAGATCATGACCTGAGCCAAAGTCGGACACTCAACCGACTGAGCCACCCAGGCACCCCGCAGCAACTTCTTTAAATAGGCCAATTATTTTTATTCAGATATTGTGGTTATGACCCCTAATAGCTCACTGAAAAATATCCTGTGTCAATAATGTATTTACATACCATCTAATGGCTCTGAAAATACTTAATTTCAATATATTCATGAACAGAACTTTGGGACTGATTCCAAGGAGGCTCAAATTCTACATATTTACCGGCCACTTAAGCTGTTGAATCAGTGATACTGAGCCACGTGGACCACATTTCCTCTCAAAATACATTTATGTATAAATATAGTAAATTAAATTTACTTGAGTTAATTTTCAATTCTCAGATGAGAAATAAAGTAATTCAAGAAAGGACAATTTATTCAGAGACCTAAAATTTATGTTTTAAAGATAAAACAAATATATGAATAAAAACATATGAATATTTGAAAATACCTGGAAGATTGAAATGTTCAGTTTTCACCTAAGATCTTTGCCATTGTATGTAGTGAACATCAAGAGGTAGCTTGTTCTCTCAGTAAGGAACTCATATTCACTAAGCTGATCAGACTGATATGTAAAATCTAAACTCCAATATGAACTATGATAAGAAACATATTGGGGCACCAGCCTGGCTCAGTTGGTAGAGTGTGCAACTCTTGATCTCGGGATTGTGAGTTCAAGCCCCACAGTGGGTGTGGAGATTGCTTAAAAATAAAATCAAAGAAAGAAAGAAAGAAAGAAAGAAAGAAAGAAAGAAAGAAAGAAAGGAAGGAGAAAATTGTTGCTCAATTGTTGTTCAGACCTTAGTCCTTGTATTAGCATAATAATGACTGCATTTTCTCCTATTAAGTGGATCATATTTCCTGTCTTCTTCTGGGCCATAAAACAAGTCTCAATAAATTTAAAAGGAATTAACTCACACAAAGTGTTTTCTCTGACCAAAATAGAATTAAATAACAGAAAGGTCTCTGTAAAGTCCTCCAAATTCTTAGAAACTAAACATACTCTATATAACTTGTGGGTCAAAAAAGAGAGCAAAAGGGAAATTAGAAAGTATTCTGAACTGAATGAAAATGACAACCTATCAACATTTGTGGATGCAACTAAGGCAGTATTAAAGGGAAATTTACAGCACTAAACACTTACATTAGAAAAGAAAATCCTAAATCTATGACTTCAGCTTCCACCTTCAGAAACTAGAAATAGAAGAACAAATTAAAACCAAAGGTTATAGAAGAAAGGAAATAATAAAGATAAGAGCAGAGATCAGTAAAATAGCAAATAAAAATAATAGAGAAAATCATGAAACAAAAAGCTGATTCTTTGAGACAAGGATGAAACTGATAAGCCTCTAACCAAATTCATGGGGTTGAGGAGTTGGTGGAAGGGGTGGGGGGGGGGGGGGTGGCATGCACAAATTGCCACTATCAGGAATGAGAGAAAAAACATCATTATAGAACCTATAGACATTAAAAGGATGATAAGATAATATCATAAAACCTTTTTGCCAATAAATTTGACAACTTGGATACAATGTACATGTTCCTTTAAAGACACAAAGTACCAATGTGCATTGAAAAACAAAATCTATAATTTAGCCTTATACCTACTAAAGAAATTGATTTGTTCTAAATCCTCCCACAGGAGAACCTGGCTGGCTCAGTTGGAAGAACATCTGACTCTTGATCTTGGGATACTGAGTGCAAGCCCCATGTTGGGTGTGGAGATTACTTAAATAAACTTAAAAAAAAAAAAAAAAAGGGGGGCGCCTGGGTGGCTCAGTCAGTTGGGCGTCTGACTTCGGCTCAGGTCATGATCTCGCGGTCCATGAGCGGTCCATGAGCCCCGCGTCGGGCTCTGTGCTGACAGCTCAGAGCCTGGAGCCTGTTTCAGATTCTGTGTCTCCCTCTCTCTCTGACCTTCCCCCATTCATGCTCTGTCTCTCTCTGTCTCAAAAATGAATAAACGTTAAAAAAATTAAAAAAAAAAAAAAAACTCCCACAAAGAAAATGCTAGGCCTAGATGGCTTCACTGAGAAACCTAGGAAATATTTATTTTATTTTATTCTTTTAGGGAGAGAGAGCACAAGCAGGAGAGAGGAGAAGAGGGAGAGAGAATCTTAAGCAGGCTCCACGCTCAGCATGGAGCCTGACTCCAGGCTCGATCCCTCAACCCTGGGATCATGACCTGAGCTGATATCAAGAGTCAGACACTCAACTGACTGAGCCACTCAGGCGCCCCTACACCTACTAGATTTTTAAGAAGAAATAATACCAATTCTACACAAAGTTTTCCAGAATATGAAAGAAGAAGAATGTTTTCTAATACAGTATCCAATCTAGGAAAGTGAAGTCAGTATTACCCTGATTCCAAAACTATGAAGAACATCACAAGAAAAGAAAGCTACAGACCAATAACCCTCATGAACACAAATGTAAAATCATTAACACATATTAGCAAATTGAATCCATTAGCATATAAAATGGATAATGCATTATGACTAAGTGGGGTTTATACCAGGTACATAAGATTTAATGTTCAAAATCAATTAGTTAATCCACCACATTGATAGACTAAAGGAGAAAAAACCACATTTGATCATGTATGTATTGAAAATAAATACATTTGACAAATTTAACTTCTATTTGGCTGAATTTTCTCAGCAAATTAGGAACAGAAAGAAACTTCTCCAACCTGGTAAAGCGCATCTATGATAAACCTAAGATAACATCATACTTAATGGTGTAAGATTAGGAAAAAATGGTGTAAGATTAAATGGTTTCCCCCTGAGATCAAGAACAAAGCAAGAATGCCCACTTTAGTCCCATCTATTGAACATTGTGAGACAGTCCCAGACAATTCTATAAGGCAAAAAAAATAAAGAAAGAAAAAATAAAAGAAAGAGAAAGAAATTTAATTTTTTCCATTTGTCTTCCACAAAGTAAAAAAGAAGTAAAACTCTTTATATTCACATAAGACATTGTTATCTATGTAAAATCTTTAAAAATCTACAAAAAACTATTGGAACTAATAAATGAATTTAGCAAGTTCACAGGATACAAGGTCAATATTCAAAAAGCTATTTTATTTCTATATACTTGCAACAAAAAAAAATTAAAATAAAAAATATTTACAATCACATCAAAAATGAACCATTTGGTGATAAATTTAATATAAAATGTTCAAGACCTGTACACTGAAAACTATAAAATATTACAGAGACAAATTAAAGAAGAAATACAGGGGCACCTGGGTGGCTCAGTTCGTTAAGCATCCAACTTCGCCTCAGGTCATGATCTAAGGTTTCTGGGTTCAAGCCCCACCGCGGGCTCTATGCTGACAGCAAAGAGCCTGGAGCCTGCTTCAGATTCTGTGTCTCCCTTCCCTCTCTCTCTGCCCCTCCCCAGCTCACACTCTCTCTGTCTCTCTCAAAAATAAACATTAAAAAAAAATTTTTACTATAAATTAAAAAATGAATAAACATTAAAAAATTTTTAAAGAAAAGATACATAAGTAGATTTCTTGGCGCCTGGGTGGCTTTGTTAGTTAAGCATCCAACTTCAGCTCAGGTCATGATCTACGGTTCATGGATTCGAGCCCCTGTTGGGCTCTGTGCTGACAGCTCAGAGCCTGGAGCCTGCTTAAGATTCTGTGTCTCAAAAAAAAAATAAATAAATAAAGATTCTGTGTCTCCCTCTCTCTCTGCCCCTCCTCCACTTGCTCTCTGTCTCTCTCCGTTAAAAATAAATAAACATTAAAAAAAGAGAGAAAGACTTTTATGTTCATAGGTTGGAAGACTTAATATTGTTAAGAAGGCAAAAATAACCAAAACAATCTAAGACTGAATGTAATTCATTAAAATCAAAGTGGCCTTTTTGGCAGAAATGGAAAAGCTAATTCCAAAATTCATATAGAATTGCAAGAGAACCTGAATAGCCAAAGCAGTCTTGAAAAAGAACAAAACAGACAGACTCACACTTCTCAATTTCAAAACTTACTACAAAGCTACAGTGTGGTACTGTTATATTCAAAGTAATCAAAATACTGTGGTACTGGCATAAGGATGGACATATAGATCAATAGAATAGAACTGAGTCCCGAAATAAACCCATAGAGTTATGGTCAAATGATTTTCAACAAGAATGTTAACACTGTTCAATGAGGAAAGAATAATCTTCATCAAATGGTTCTAGGAAAATTGGATATCCACATGTAAAAGAATGAAGTTGGACCCTTACCTCACAACACAAAAATTAGCTTAACATGGATCAAAGACCTAAATATAGGAACTAAAACTATAAAATTCCTATAAGGAAAACATAGGACTAAATCTTCTTGACCCCGGATTTGACAATGGTTTCTTAGATATGACACCAAAAGTATAAATAACAAAGAAAAAACATAGATAAATGGGACTCTATCAAGACTAAAGACTTTTGTGGATCAAAGGACACTACTGAGAGATGAAAGGCAACTCATAGAATGGAAGAAAATATTTGCAAATCATATGTCTGATAAGGGTCTAGAAATAGAATATACAAAAAACTCTTACAATTCAACAACAAAAAGACAAATAACCCAATTAAGAAATGAGCAAAAAACTTGACTAGATATTTCTCCAAAAAAAGGTATACAAATCTCCAATAAACACATGAAAAGATGTTCACCATCATTAGTCATTAGGTAAATGCAAATCAAAACCCCAATGAGATACGTCATACCCACTAGGATGACAATTTAAAAAAATAAAAGGATGGGGGTCTGGCTAGCTCAGTCAGTAGAGAATGCAACTCTTGATCTCAGGTTGTGAGTTCAAGCCCTACACTGAGCATAGAACTTACTTAAAAAAATTAAAATTTAAAAATTAAAAAAAATTTTAGTGTTTATTTATTTTTGAGAGAGAGAGAATAGGGGAGGGGCAAAGAGAAGGAAAGAGGACCCAAAGTAGGATCTGTGCTGTCAGTGGAGAGCCCGACGTGGGGCTCAAGCTCACAGAATATGAGATCATGACCTGAGAGCCAAAGTCAGATGTTTAACTAAGTCACCCAGGTGCCCTGATTTTACAAACTAAAAAAATTAATAAAGGAAATCAGCAAGAGTTGACAAGGATGTGGAGAAAACTGAATCTTTGTACATTGCTTGTAGAAATGTAAAATGGCACTGCCACTGTGGAAAAGAGTTTGGCAGTTCTTCAAAAAGTTAAACACAGAATTACCATATGACCCAAGAATTCCTCTCCTGGGTATATACCCAAAAGAATTGAAAAGAGGTATTCAAACAAAAGCTTAAATATTAGTGTTCATAGAAGCTGTATTCACAATTGCCAAAAGCTGGAAACAATCAAATGTCCATCATCTAATAAATGGATAAGCAAAATTGGTATATATATCATGGAATATTATTCAGCCATAAAAGAAATAAAGTGCTGATACATGCTACAAAGTTGATGAATTATGAAAACATGCTAAATGAAAGAGGCCAGACACCAAAGGCCATATATTGTATGATTCCATTTGTATAGAATCATAGAGACAGAAAGCAGTGGTCGACAGAGGCAGGGGATAGAGGGGGAGGGGGAGCAAATGTGTAACGGGTAGAGCTTTTGGGATAATCAAAATGTTCTAGAACTAGATAGTGGTGATCATTGGTAGTGATAAATTTAACATAAAATGCCCATGACTTGTATACCCAAAACTACAAAACATTGCTAAGAAAAATAAAGACTTAAGTAGAGTGAGAGAAACAACATGCCTATGGATCAAAAGATTCCATATCTTTAAGATATCATTTCTCCTAAAAATGATCTGTATATTCAATGCAAGGTTTCTTAGCAACAGAACTATTGACATTTGGGGCCAGATAATTCTTTATTATGAGAGGCTGTCTTGTACGTTGTAGGATGTTTAGTTGCATCACTGGCCTCTACCTATTAAATTCCAGTAGCACCTCCCAAATGAGACAGGTACGTCCCAAATGACAACCAGGTATGTCTCCAGACATTGTCTAATATCCCCTTGGGCATAAAATTACCTTCAGTTAAGAACCACTGATTCAATGCAATTCCACTTATAAAAATTGGCAAGCCGTTCATAAAATTTAGATGGGAATGCAAAAGACCTAGAAAAACTCCAAACAATTTTGAAAAATAACAGAGTTGGGGGATTTATAGTGTCTGTTTTTTTCTTCAAAACCTATTATAAAGCTATAGAAATCAAGACATTGTGATATTGGTAGAAAGATGATCAAGGGAACAGAATAAATACTTCAGAAATAAGCCCACAGAATTATGGTTAATTAACTTTTTACTAAGTTTCCTAGGTAACTCAATGGGGGATGGATACATTTTTTCAACTAAGAATGCTGGAATAAAAAAATAACCCTAATTCTTACTCCATAGCATATAAAATATTAACATGAAATTATGGCGCCTAGGTGGCTCAGCCAGTAAAGCGCCCAACTTTTTTTTTTTTTTTTTTAGTGTTTATTTATTTTTTGAGAGAGAGAGAGAGAGTGTGAGCAAGAGAGGGGCAGAGAGAAAGGGAGACACAGAATCTGAAGCAGGCTCCAGGCTCCAAGCTGTCAGCACAGAGCCTGATGTGGGGCTCGAACCCATAAGCTGTGAGATCATGGCCTGAGCCGAAGTTGGCTGCCCAACCGACTAAGTCACCCAGCTCAGGGACTGAGTGCCCCTAGTGTCCAACTCTTGATTTGAGCTAAGGTCATGATCTCATTGTTTGTGAATTCCAGCCCCACATAGGGCTCTGCACTGACAGTGTGGAGCCTGCTTGGGATTCTGTGTCTCCCTCTCTCTCTGCCCTTTCCCTGTTCATGATCTCTGTCTCTCTCAAAAATAAATAAACATTAAAAAATTTTAAAAAGACAGAGAAAAAGACAGAGCACAAGCAGAGCAGAGGGGCAGAGAGAGAGGGAGACACAGAATCCGAAGCAAGCTCCAGGCTCTGAGCTGTCAACACAGAGCCTGACGTGGGCCTTGAACCCATGAACGGTGAGATCATGCCCTGAGCCAAAGTTGGACACCCAACGACTGAGCTACCCAGGTGCCCTCCTCCAAAAAAATTTTTTAATTAAAAAAAAATATTAATGTGAAATGAATCATAGACTTAAATGTAAAAGCTAAAACCATAAAACTTCTAGAGGAAAAAAAAGAGAATCTTAGTGACTTTTGGAAGGCAAAAATTTCTTAAGTAGAACACAAAAAGCAAGAACTATGAAAGAAAAAAAAGGATAAATTGTACTGTATTAGTTTTCCATAAATAAAAAAAGGGTGTTTTTTTAATGTTTATTTTTGAGAGAGAGAAACAGCATGAGTAGGGGAGGAACAGAGAGACAGGGAGACACAGAATCTGAAACAGGCTTCAGGCTCTCAGCTATCAGCACAGAGTCTGATGTAGGGCTTGAACTCACAAACTGCAAGATCATGACCTGAACCACAGTCAGACACTCAACTGACTGAGCCACCCAGGTGCCCCTGAACTATATTAGTTTTCTAAGGCTGACATACCAACCTACCCCAAACAAGGTGGTTTAAAATAACAGAAATGTTTCCTCACATTTCTGGAGGACAGAAGTCCAAACTCAAGGTTACATTCTCTTTGAAGGCTCCAGGGAAGAACCCTTCCTTGCTTGTTCTAGCTGCTGGTAGTTCCTAGTATATATGAGAAATATATATTTGGTCTTCGTCCTCCCTTCTTGAACAGAGCTCCTAAAACTCTTGGAATTTCCTAAGTGGTCAGAACAACAAATGTATCTTTTGTTATGTTAATGAGTTAGTTTGGGATCCCACCTAAGGATGGGGGGCTGGTTGCCAGGAGAACAAACCATGTGATTAGAGAGCTGGAATTTTCCTTCTCACCCTCCACCTTCCCTGACCTCTGGGAAGCAGGGAGGGCTAGAGGTTGATCCAATCAACAACTGTCAATGATTTACTCAACCATGCCTATGTAATGAAGTCTCCATAAAAACCCTGTAAGATGGGTTCAGAGAACTTCTAGGTTGGGGAACCAAAACATTTTCATGTGCCATTGTACTGGATCCCCAAATCCATAAGGTCAGAAGCACCTTAATTTGGGGACCTCACCCTAAATATTTCACTCAAAAGACTGCAATATCAAATAATGACAAGGATGCGAAGCATCTGGAACCTTCATGCATTGATGCTGGGAATGCAAAATGGTATAACCACTTTGGAAAACAGTTCGGCAGTTTCTTATAAAGTTAAATACATACTTATTGTTGCAATGTATGTTAACTAGCTGGAATTTAAATAAAAACTTGGGGAAAAATATACAGAATATTCTTTTCAAATGACCTAGAAACTTCACTCCTAGGTATTTACTTAGGAGAAATGAAAACAGATTCACACAATGATTTATACATGAATGTTTATAATAGCTAAAATTTGGAAATACCCCTGATGTCTATATCCTGGTGAATGGATAAATTGTGGTATAATGATAAAATGGAATACTACTCAGCAACAAATGTAAAGAAACAACTGATATGCAAAACAAAATGCATTAATCTCAAAAGAATGCCAAGGGAAAGAAACTATATATAAAAGACTACATACTTCATGATTCTATTTATATGGAATTCTAGAATAGACAAAACTATAGTAATAGAAAACTAATTGGTAGTTTCTAAGCACCAAGGATTGGAAGTAGGGGATTAACTGCAAAGGGAGATGCTGGGAATGTTTTATATCAATGATGTGGTAGAGATTATATTACTGTATGCATGTATCAAAATTCTTGTAGGGGTACCTGTAGTCTGTAGTCAGTTAAATGTCTGACTTTTGATTTTGGCTCAGGTCATGATCTCATGGTTCATGAGATTGAGCCCTGAGTTGGCTCTGTGCTGACAGCATGGAGCCTGCTTGGGATTCTCTCTCTCTCCCCCCCTCTCTCTGCCCCCCCCCCCTTATTCTCTCTCTCTCTCTCAAAATAAATAAACTTAAAAAAAAAGAGATGACAATTCAAATCAACTTAAAAAAACTCTTGTAGTTTTATATTTTAAACAGTATATTTTATAAAAGTATTTTTTATTGAGTATATAATATCTCAATAAAGCAAGACTCATCATCCTGAAACTTCAGAATCCTGGAGCTTCCATAGAGAAAAACAGTAACACGTAAAGTCTTGGGAATCAGGACAGCATCTGATTTTAAAAGTAAATAATACTGGTATTAGGCAACTGAAAAAGGCCATCAAAATTCTGAAGAATTTTATAGCCAGCTAAACTATTAAACAAGTTTGAGAGCAGAATATAGCTGTTTTCAGACATATAAAGACTCAAATAAATTACCTCTTACACTTTATTTCTTAGGAAGATATTGGACAATGTCTTCCACCAAAACAAGAGATTAAGCCAAGAAATTTTCTTTTTCCAAGAAAAAAATGAAACATTACTTCAAGTATTTGATTGCATTGTGATATATTTTCTAGTAGCATCAGAGTTTGAGAATTAATCAGTAATAGGTATCTAGAAAACTAAATAATGGAAAAGATAAGGCAATTATTACTTCCAGAGAAAATAATAAATTGTCCAGCTTAATTAACTGTACAGTGCTTGACTCAATAAAAAATATTATGGGGTGCCTGGGTGGCTCAGTCGATTGAGTATATATGACTCTTGATTTTAGCTCAGGTCATGATCCCAGGGTCATGGGATGGAATCCTGCATCAGGCTGAGTGTGGAACCTGCTTGAGATTCTCTCTCTTTCCCTCTGCCCCTCTGGCCCCTCTCCCTGGCTTTTGCTCCCTCTCTCCTTAAAATAAGTTTTTTTAAATCTTGAATAAAAAATATTTCTATAGTCATAATAATGTAGATATTAAATATTAATTCAAGACAACAATATAGGGTAGGATTTTTAGTACCATCACTAAAATAGTTCCATTTTTCATCTTGAGGATTGCTTTATCTTTTATTCTTTTATTTCTTCTTTGCTATTAGTTATTGACTATCATTTCTCACTAGTCCCAAAATGTTTGTCCCTAGTAGATCTGCTCCCCACTTCTAGTTTTCTTCTACTCTTCTGTGAGCTTGGAAACCACATGATCAAGTTTATTTTATTATGTAAAATTGGAATATATAAAGTATAACTTGCCTAAGTTTTTTTTTGTTTTTTTTTGGTTTTTTTTTTTTTAATTTTTTTTTTTAACGTTTTTATTTTTGAGACAGAGAGAGACAAAGCATGAACGGGGGAGGGTCAGAGAGAGGGAGACACAGAATCCGAAACAGGCTCCAGGCTCTGAGCGGTCAGCACAGAGCCTGACGCGGGGCTCGAACTCACGGACCGCGAGATCATGACCCGAGCTGAAGTCGGCTGCTTAACCGACTGAGCCACCCAGGCACCCCTTGCCTAAGTTTTAATACACAGTAATGGTAACTTTTATATTGGCTTCCTCAGAGGTTTTTTTTTTTTTTTTTTTTTTTTTTGCTTTTGTGACAATGGATAAATTACTTAACCTCTCTGGGGGAAATAAGAAGGCGGCACCTGCATGGTTCAGTTGGTTAAGCATCTGACTCTTAGTTCTGGCTCAGGTCATGATCTCATGGTTCATGAGTTCGAGGCCCACATTGGGCTCTGTGCTCACAGTGTGAAGCCTACTTGGGATTTCTTCCACTCTCTCTGCCCCTCTTGCATTCCCTCTCTCAAAATGAATAAATAATTCTTTTTTAAAGAATAGGACCTATTTCAAGGGTTGTTATAAGGATTAAAAATGGTCAAGATTAATATAAGATAGATTTAATAGAAGTTATCTCTTTTTTTAATTAATCAACTTTTAAATTTAGAAAAAGTAACAAATCAATATGCTATTCTTCATTGCCTAACTTGTAATATTGTAATGTTATGTATGGCCAAATTATAAGCTATTTATAAAGTAAGGAGTATGATACAAATCCTTATATTTCTTTGGTCAGGTGTAACTCTGTTTCAAACTCGGAGGTTCTGCTTTTGACAATAAATAAATCTCAAGATAAAAATCCGAAATAGCACCATTATGGGGCGCCTGGGTGGCTCAGTTGGTTAAGCGTCCAACTTCAGCTTAGGTCATGATCTCACAGTTCATGGGTTCGAGTCCTGCATTAGGCTCTGTGCTGACAGCCTGGAGCCTGGAGCCTACTTCAGATTCTGTCTCCCTCTCTCTGCCCCTCCCCCACTTGTGCTCTGTCTCTCCAAAACAAATAAACATTAAAAAATTTTTTAAAAGAAATAGCACCATTATTTCATAAGACATTGTGATAAAATGTTTCCATGATTTGATGAAATGGAAGGTACAGATTGTAAAAATTAATTGTAGTTGCATGTAACATAGAATTGTATCTTTTTAAGTTTATTTATTTATTTTGAGAGAGAGAGAGAGAGAGAACACAAGCAGGGAAGATGCAGAGAGAGAGGAGAAAAGAAAGAGAATCCCAAGCAAGTTCTACAATGTCAGCGCAGAGCCTGATGCAGGGCTTGATCCTACAAACTGTGAAATCATGACCTGAGCTGAAATCAAGAGTCGAATATTTAACTGACTGAGCCACCCAGGTGTTCCATAATTGTATTTTTGTATGGGAAATAGATAATATTAAATCAAATAAGATAAAATTAAAATCATCAATATTAGAAAAAATATTTTATCACATGATTTGATAAAAATAGTTTGTAACTATCTTATTGAAGAATGTACCAGTCTCTTTGAAAAAGACCATGTAAAACTTGGTTTTGCACGACGGCTCGGATTGAAGAGGCAGAGGAGAGAATAGGTGAACTAGAAGATAAAGTTATGGAAAAAGAGGAAGCTGAGAGAAAGAGAGATAAAAAAAATCCAGGAGTATGAGGGGAAAATTAGAGAACTAAGTGATACACTAAAAAGAAATAATATACGCATAATTGGTATCCCAGAGGAGGAAGAGAGAGGGAAAGGTGCTGAAGGGGTACTTGAAGAAATTATAGCTGAGAACTTCCCTGAACTGGGGAAGGAAAAAGGCATTGAAATCCAAGAGGCACAGAGAACTCCCTTCAGATGTAACTTGAATCGATCTTCTGCACGACATATCATAGTGAAACTGGCAAAATACAAGGATAAAGAGAAAATTCTGAAAGCAGCAAGGGATAAACGTGCCCTCACATATAAAGGGAGACCTATAAGACTCGTGACTGATCTCTCTTTTGAAACTTGGCAGGCCAGAAAGGATTGGCACAATATCTTTAGTGTGCTAAACAGAAAAAATATGCAGCGGAGAATCCTTTATCCAGCAAGTCTGTCATTTAGAATAGAAGGAGAGATAAAGGTCTTCCCAAACAAACAAAAACTGAAGGAACTTGTCACCACTAAACCAGCCCTACAAGAGATCCTAAGGGGGATCCTGTGAGACAAAGTACCAGAGACATCACTACAAGCATAAAACATACAGACATCACAATGACTCTAAACCCGTATCTTTCTATAATAACACTGAATGTAAATGGATTAAATGCGCCAACCAAAAGACATAGGGTATCAGAATGGATAAAAAAACAAGACCCCTCTATTTGCTGTCTACAAGAGACTCATTTTAGGTCTGAGGACACCTTTAGATTGAGTGAGGGGATGGAGAACTATTTATCATGCTACTGGAAGCCAAAAGAAAGCTGGAGTAGCCATACTTATATCAGACAAACTAGACTTTAAATTAAAGGCTGTAACAAGAGATGAAGAAGGGCATTATATAATAATTACAGGGTCTATCCATCAGGAAGAGCTAACAATTATAAATGTCTATGCGCCGAATACCGGAGCCCCCAAATATATAAAACAATTACTCACAAACATAAGCAACCTTATTGATAAGAATGGGGTAATTGCAGGGGACTTTAACACTCCACTTACAGAAATGGATAGATCATCTAGACACACGGTCAATAAAGAAACAAGGGCCCTGAATGATACATTGGATCAGATGGACTTGACAGATATATTTAGAACTCTGCATCCCAAAGCAACAGAATATACTTTCTTCTCGAGTGCACATGGAACATTCTCCAAGATAGATCATATACTGGGTCACAAAACAGCCCTTCATAAGTTCACAAGAATTGAAATTATACCATGCATACTTTCAGACCACAATGCTATGAAGCTTGAAATCAACCATAGGAAAAAGTCTGGAAAACCTCCAAAAGCATGGAGGTTAAAGAACACCCTACTAAAGAATGAGTGGGTCAACCAGGCAATTAGAGAAGAAATTTAAAAATATATGGAAACAAACGAAAATGAAAATACAACAATCCAAATGCTTTGGGACGCAGCAAAGGCAGTCCTGAGAGGAAAATACATTGCAATCCAGGCCTATCTCAAGAAACAAGAAAAATCCCAAATACAAAATCTAACAGCACACCTAAAAGAAATAGAAGCAGAACAGCAAAGGCAGCCTAAACCCAGCAGAAGAAGAGAAATAATAAAGATCAGAGCAGAAATAAACAATATAGAATCTAAAAAAACTGTAGAGCAGATCAATGAAACCAAGAGTTGGTTTTTTGAAAAACTTGGTTTTAGCTAATGGGTCATGAAAATTTTGGTTTCCTAAAAAATATTTTAGTGACATCTAAAATAATCAACTACTGGGGTGCCTGGGTGGCTCAGCCAGTTAAGCGTCCGACTTTGGCTCAGGTCATGATCTCACAGTTCGTGGGTTTAAGCCCTGTGTCAGGCTTTGTGCTGACAGCTCAGAGCCTGGAGCCTGCTTTGGATTCTGTGTCTCCCTCTCTCTCTGCCCCTGCTCCACTCCCACTGTCTCCCTCTCTCTAAGATAAATAAACATTTAAAAAAAAATTAAAGTAATCAACTACTTGGGCCATTCCAACATATTTCTCTCCTGCTTATGACATAATTTTGGAATAAGTATTGAGAATAGATGAAAACAATATTTTAAGAATGTGAAAAATCTACTGTTTAGAATTTTTAAAAAAAGATGTTCTCTGTGCTTTTTGCTTCCTAAAGGTAAATGCTTTCTTTTTTTTTAAATAAACAATAAATGTCTTTTTTTTTTTAAAGTTAATTTATTTAGTTTAAGAGAGAAAGAGAGAGAGGGAGGAGGGGCAAAGGGAGATGGAGAGAGAATCCCAAGCAGGCTCCACACTATCAGCATAAGCCCAGATGCAGGGCTTGATCCCACGACCAGGAGACCATGACATGAGCCAAAATCAAGAGTTGGGCGCTTAATTGACTGAGCCACCCAAGTGTCCCAGTAATGTTTTCTTTGATAATTCTTAGGGGATGGAAGAAACCTTATTCCCATCACCCCACTGTACCATATATTTTATTTAGACCTTAACAACATGAGCCAAATACCCCATTCCTGTAACACTTTTTTTCTAAAGGTTTTATAGTTTTAAGTAATCTCTACACCCAACGTGGGGCTTGAACTCACAACCCCGAGATCAAGAGTTGCAGGCTCCACTGACAACTAACCAGATGCTCCAAAATACCCCATTTCTAAAGCCAAGTTTCACTCTTCACAGAAGTATGTAAAAGATAGGGAAACACTGGTTCCTTGTTAATCAGTGAAGGAGACTTCCATTTTGTTTGATGCCCTGGTGGGTATTATTCACCTGCTAGTGCCATAAAATATGATTTGGGATGAATAAATGGGTATGTCTTTGTTTTTGAAAAGTTAGTACTTCCCCAAGCAGTTTAGTTTTAGGAAAGAAGACACACAGAAGTTGAGAACTGGAGAAACAATCCATAATTGAGCACATCTTGGAAAGCATTTTGTATTCCCAGTGGTGTGAGAACCCCCAGTTTTAAGGCCACTAAGGTAGACTCAAAAATGGCTTCATGTGCCTTAAGAAAACATTGCCATCTAGTGGCAACTACTTCATGTCATAGACACAAGGACCTAAAGGTTCCCTTGACCCTTTGAAAGGACACCTCTGATTCAGCCCAGAGTAGCAAAATACCTTGCATTTATATTGCACATTACACTTTACATTGTGCTTTCTACGTATATTGTTATTTAACATTCCAAGGAAGCTCATCCTTTTATAGATGAGGCAATTGAGGATCTGAGAGGAAAACTTATCCAATCATACTTTAATTTATTCATTCAAGATCCATTTATCAAGTACTATTACATGACTAGCAATACCCCAAGCTTGGAGTAGGGGGATGGGTTATGGGTGAATTCAAAGCTGACTAAGACACAATGTCTTTAAATCATTCACAATCTAGTGGGGACATAGAATTATGAATGATGGAGTCAGGATTTGTGTCCAAGACTAATGTGTATCAGTGTTCTTACCACTGCATCATGGTGTAGTAAATGTACATGTCATGAGGGTGTTCGGATGAATCCTGGAGTCCTTCAGTACAGGATGAGGTCAGTCATGGGGAAAGGTGGTTTCCAAGCAAAATGACTCACTGAATTAAAATGTCAACTGAGCAGAGTGCCTGCCCTTCCCTACCCTTCTAATCTGCTGCGGGCTTAGAAATCAGATAAGGAAATTTATTAAAAGGATATTCAACAGGAAGGTAAAGAACCTGAATGAAAATCCCAGAAGCTCCCCAGGAATGTTGTGTATGGTCTTTATTATGTCTGTTTTGGCCATTCTTGGGACTTTCTTAAGATGTCCTCTCTCTGAGGTAAGGCCAGGCAGCAGAGCTTGCCAGTGAATTCTGAGTAGGCAGTGTTACAGTGGAATAGATAATTATGCCACAATAAGCACAGAGAATTAGGAAAAACCCACATGCCTTATCATGGCATGCCTGCCTCCCCAGTCCTCTGTTTAGGATCTCTCCCCTAGCTTCGTGCACTGCAGAAATTGGCCTTCTTTCTGCCTTTTGAACATTCCAAGTTCTTGCCTAACGCAGGATTTTGTAACATTTCTCCCTCTCTGTCACTCTTCACAAGGCTGGTTTCTCATCTTCCAAGATTTAGCTTAAATATTGCCTTCTCAGGAAGCTCTTCACTGACCACTCTAATATCTAATATAATAACTAATATTCACTTTATCTATACTCTTTACCAATATCCATTTGTGTCCTAAAAATGCTTTACATATACTTTTTAAAAAATGTTTATTATTTATTTTTGAGAGAGAGAGACAGAGAGAGAGAGAGAGAGAATGAGTGGGGCAGGGGCAGAGGGAGAGGCAGATACAGAATCCGAAGCAGATTCTAGGCTCTGAGCTGTCAGCACAGAGCCTGACACAGGGCTTGAACTCATGAAACCGTGAGATCATGACCCGAGCCGAAACCAAGAGTTGGATGCTTAACTGACTGAGCCACCCAGGCACCCCTTAAATATACTTTTTTATGCTAACTGAAGCTTTAGCATTTACCACATCCTAATATATATATATTTTGTCTCTTATCTTTGTTGTGTCTCTCCCCCTAGTAGAACATAAGCTTTGTGAGGACAACGGTTTTGTCTACTTGGCTCATTTCTCCAAGTTTACCAGCTATAACAAGACTTGGCACATGGCAGGCACTTGGTAAATATCTATGAATGAACTGAATGAAAACTCTTTTCTTCTTTGTCTCATATGGCTATTCTCAATAAACACAACCAGACTGGCCTGGTTTTCTTAAATAGATTCTGATAGTTTTACTTGGCAGCTCAAGAAGCAGGACTGCTGTGTGCCTTTGTTTCAGGAAATGGATTTCAAGTCACCTTCCCAGGGCCCAAGTTTCTCTGGGACAGGAAATCAGGCATTAGTTAGGTGTGTTAAATTGCATTTCTTAGGTCTACACTGCTACATCCTTGTTAACTCTCTTGGACAGGATACTGGGTTAATGAGGTTAGGGTCTTGTTCAACCATCAGGTTAGCTTTCCTCTATTCCCAACCACAGTCTGCACCCTGGGATAAGCTAGCTTTCGGGTCTATGTACAGCAGATTTCAGCACTGCAGGGCTGGCCTGGAGAGAGTGGAGTTTCTTGCACGCCTCCCATTCCTGGATAAACAATGCCAAGTTCATCCCCTGCTGGTATTAAGTCAAATGTGGGGATGTCTTGTGAAGAGAACAGCATATATCCTGTGAAGGGCTGAGAAACACACTACTAAATCACCAGCTTCCAGTGAGAGCCAGGAAGGAGCAAGGCCCTTCGGCCCAGTGATCTCAGGAGGCATTTGTGAAGGTCTGGTTTGTCTACAGCATTGCCCTGAAGGTAGCAGGGAAGAATCCCTGCTGCCCTCTTGGAGGGATTCTCGGGGGGTAGTGGGGGGTGGGGGTGGGGCTGAGTTCTTCCCTCACTAAGCAAATACCAGCTAGCACCCTACTCCCGAGCGCCACTCTTCCTGGCAGAGCTACCTGAATTCCCGGCCTCCACTGCCTCACTGTCTATTCACTACTTACGGACTCACTACCTTTCCAGCTTCAACACAGACCCTCTCTTCTTTTCTTATCACAGGCCTTCAAGCAGGCCTTACGGCTCCTTGAATGTGACAAAGTATTTCCTACCGCCAGACCTTTGTACATGCTGTTCTGTCTCTACTCCTATAAAAAAGACACTCAGTTAAAAACACTCAGTTTAGTTAGAATGCTTCTGCTGTTTCCCCATTAAGCACAGAGCTGGCTTTTGGACATCCATAAATCTCTTGATCCGCTTCTCTCTATTTTCATGGCTATCACCTTATTTCATTTTTTTTCTTCTTTTTTCTTTTTTTAATTTTTTTTAATATATGAAATTTATTGTCAAATTGGTTTCCATACAACACCCAGTGCTCATGCCAAAAGGTGCCCTCTTCAATACGCGTCACCCACCCTCCCCTCCCTCCCACCCCCCATCAACCCTCAGTTTGTTCTCAGTTTTTAAGAGTCTCTTATGCTTTGGCTCTCTCCCACTCTAACCTCTTTTTTTTTTTTCCTTCCCCTCCCCCATGGGTTTCTGTTAAGTTTCTCAGGATCCACATAAGAGTGAAAACATATGGTATCTGTCTTTCTCTGTATGGCTTATTTCACTTAGCATAACACTCTCCAGTTCCATCCACGTTGCTACAAAGGGCCATATTTCATTCTTTCTCATTGCCACGTAGTACTCCATTGTGTCTATAAACCACAATTTCTTTATCCATTCATCAGTTGATGGACATTTAGGCTCTTTCCATAATTTGGCTATTGTTGAGAGTGCTGCTATAAACATTGGGGTACAAGTGCCCCTATGCATCAGTACTCCTGTATCCCTTGGGTAAATTCCCAGCAGTGCTATTGCTGGGTCATAGGGTAGGTCTATTTTTAATTTTTTGAGGAACCTCCACACTGTTTTCCAGAGCTATCACCTTATTTCAAAACACTATGATTTTTCACCAGTAATTACCCTCAATTTTCATTTTCATTCTTGCCCCTACCAGTGCATTCTCCACACAACAGGTATAGTGGCCTCATAAAGACGGAAATCTGATCACGTTGTTTTTCTCCTAAAACACTCCAGTGGCATCCCATCCTTTTTAGGATGAAGTCTAAAATCCTTACCCTGATCTACAAGGCCCTGAATGATCTGACTTCTGTGCGCATTTCCAGCTCCATCATGTACCTCTTCTTCCTCACCACAGTCCAACTCGTGCCAGCCTTCCTGTTCCCCAAATACAGTATTTTCCACCTCCAGACTTTGCACATGCTATTCTGTCTCTACCCCTTTGCATCATCCTACTTCCCCTTCACATTTCGGCTTCTCTGTGACTTCTGCAGGAAAGCCTTTCCCAGCACCATGCATTCTCATTTTGCCCTCTCCTTTTCTTTTATAGTGCCTGTCACTGTAACATGCTTGCATATAACTATTACATGTAATTATTTACATAATTTTTTATTGTCTTTCCTGATGGACTGAGAATTGTACTAGTGCCTGATTCATTGCCAATTCTCAATAACTATTTGTTAAATAAATGAATATGAATTATTCATAATGTATTGAAGATACAAGGACTGCATCTCTATGTTCTTATACAAGAAATATCTCAGGTTTCTGAGACTGCACAGTCATGAGTGACTGGTGTCTTTGCAGAGGAATATGGGATGATATCAAAGCAAACAGATTAGAAAATGGTGCACATTGTTACAACACATAGCAAAGAATTATCAAAGACTGCTGAGGTCATGCCAGAAGGACTTTAGAGACAACTTGAAAATGCTCCCAATGGCCAAAGATGGAACAATTTGTGTAAGAAAAATAACTACAATATATTAAAACATACCAAACATGTTACATATGTTACAACCTCTGATACTAAGAGAATAAAAACTTACAGTAATCTTCTGGAGGATGGCAAAAAATCAACTTTTTCTTTCTTTTTTTTTTTAAGATTGACTTTTTAATAATTTTTTGGCATAGCTTTTTTTTTTAATGTTTACTCATTTTTGAGAGACAGAAAGACAGAGTGTGAGTGAGGGAGGGGTAGAGAGAGAGGAAGACACAGAATCTGAAGCAGGCTCCAGGCTCCAAGTTGTCAGAGCAGAGTCCGACATGGGGCTTGAACTCACAGACCATGAGATCATGACCTGAGCCGAAGTCAGATGCTCAACTGACTGAGCCACCCAGGCTCCCCCAAAATAAACTTATTCTTTGAAAACTGGCAATGAAGAGAAAAAAAAAAATCAAGCATTTATTCTAGCTTTCTAATATTAACTTTACCTCTGGATAACTGAACAGTTAATAAGAGGAAGTGTCTTTTTTATGTATGTATTCCAGCTAATGAAGAAAATGATACCATTAGAATATCACAGTTTGGCAGCTTAAATGGAATTAACAAATCCAGGCAATGATTAGCAACAACTGATAACATCATTATGTGGTATTTCAACCAAACAGAAGGACACACACAATGTATAAAAATGCCTTTCAAGAAAAAAAAGTCACACCTGAATCTGAGATAGGTCCAACTACCCATTTACAGGAAATAAAGAAGATAGAGGTACATATTAAATTATACTATGGGGATGCAATGAACAAAGTCCCAGCTCTGTTTATAGGACATAAGACTTGATTTCCTCTGCAAAAAGTCCTAGGAAGGATAAAATGAGAGATGGGAGAGAACTGAAAGATTTAAAGACTTAAAAGAAAAAAAAAAGAAAAGAAAAGTAAATAAAGACTTAAAAGACATATCAACCATTTTGCATTAGATGGACCTTGTTTGGATGACTGGAAGACATCCAAATATATTGAAGACATTAAGGAATTTAAGACATTATAGTAGTATTGCTGTTAATATTATTTTTAAAAAACATCTTTATCTCTTAAAGATATATAGGAAAACATTTACAGATGAAATAATATGATGTCTGAAATTAACTTTAAATTAATCCTGGGTGGAGGGACGCCTGGGTGGTTCAGTCGGTTAAACACCCAACTCTTGGTTTCAGCTCAGGTGATGATCTGAGCCCCACATCGGGCTCCACACTGACAGTGCAGATCCTGCTCGTGTTCTCTCTCTCTCTCAAAATAAATAAACTTTAAAAAAATAAAAAATTAATTAAGTCTGGGTGGAAAGAGAAATATATATATATATATATATATATATATATATATATATATCTTTTTTTTTTTTTTTTTTTTTTTTTTTTTTTTTTTTGAGAGAGAGAGAGAGAGAGCTGGAGCAGGGGAGAGGGCAGAGGAAGACAGAGAATCTTAAGCAGGCTCCCTACTGAGCATGTAGGCCTTGATCCCACAACACTGGGACCATGACCTCAGCCGAAACCAAGAGTCGGATGTTCAACCAACTGAACCACCAAGGTACCCCATTTATTTTTTTTTTAAATAAACTCTAGTCCCAACCTGGGGCTCAAACTCAGAACCCCAAGACCAAGAGTCACGTGCTCTGCTCTACCAACAGTGCCAGACAGGTACCCCAGGTTGATAATTATTAAGACTGTTGGAGGGGTACTTGGGAATTTATTATATGAACCTACTTCTTTTGAACATGTTCCAAAATTTTCAATAATATAACAGGTCAAAAAATTAATAGAGAAAAAAGGTACAACATTTCCCTGGGTTTCAATATATCAGACTCAGAACTAATGCCTAGATTCTAGGAGGCATTTTAAAGTTATTTACTTATTTGTTTGTTTAGAGTGTGAGCAGGGGAGGAGCAGAAAGAGAGGGAGAGAATTCTACTCTGTGAGGGGTGGAGGGGGGAGCTCAACATGGTATCAATCCCACAAACTGTGAGATCATAACCTGAGCCAAGATCAAGAGTTGGACACTTAACTAAAAATAAGTTGGTATGCTTAACTAACTAAGCCACCCAGGTGTTCCTAGGAGAGATTTTAAAAAGAACACAAATCTGGTTATTGAATGTCTAAATCTGGACAGTTTGAGGCTTGAAGGAGCACTCATGTCTCCCTTGCTGTGGGGAGCCAGGAGCAGAGCACAGCCTAGGGCTTTAGTTCCAGTTACATCCAGATGATGCAGATGGCAGGAACAGGATGAAATGACAATAAATATTCCATTTTAATACTGTCCTGTGCTATTTGTATTTCCAAAAAGAAACACGGATATAGGGCAATCCTTTTCAACCAAGCCTTTCAAAGTTTTGCCTCCAGTTCCAGCAATCACTATAATGAACAGTGGAATTCATGAGAGTAAATTAGATTTTTATTGAATGGAGGTAACGAACTAACTACTCAGTGTAGACCAGTGCTGTTCAGTAGAATGTTCTGTGATGACAGAAACATTCTGCATGTTTAATGTGATAGCCAATAGCCATATATGGCTACTGGGCACTTCATACGTGAGATGATTGGGAAAATGAATTTTATATTTTATTTAACTTCTTTTTTTTTTATTTGAGAATCAGGCAAAAGTTTATTAAAGTATAAGATTAGAAAGGAAGAATAGTAGGAAAGCTCTCTTTACAGAGAGGGGACATTTGAAAGTGAACGCCGCTATTTTATTTAATTTCAATTGGTTTAAGTGAAATAGCCTCCTGTGGCTGGAAGCTACTGTACTGGACAGCACAGTATGGCTCTATGTAGTATCTATAGTAATTGCTTCCTTAATGCTTTCTACTACTAACTCAGTCACAAAGAATGTTTTATTCTCTCTAGCCAAACAGGTCAGTCAACATTAATTTTAGTAAACATTCTTCTCCTAGTTCTATTCCCACTCCTTTATTTAAAAAGAACAATAACAAAAATTGTGAAGATTCTAATTAGCCACCCTTTCCATATATCCTCTAGGAGACAAACAGAGGTATACAATATTTCCAGGAGGGATTATCTAATCCACACCCTTCTTTTTACATAATTTATTCATTTAACAAATAATTAATGAGCACCTACCCTGTGCCCGGCATTATACCTATTGGTGCTATGAATATATTGATTGTAGTAGGTGAGATACTGTGGTGCTCAGATCTTCTTTCAGGACCAAGGCACTCATTCTAACAGCAGCTGGGGTTATCAACTGCCAACAGCTCTCAGCTGAATCCTTCTCCAGGGCTGTGTAAGCCTCAAGAAATTGCCTCACCCAAGTTTAAGGTCCCTCCCTGAGGACCATGCACATCTGGTCTATAATGGGGATATAAAGTAGGCCCACTTGGTGAAATCTGTGACCACTATGAAAGGTGGTCCTAAGTCCAGGACTCCCCATGACTATTAGAGAGAGGCCTTTGTTGCAACCATATCATAGTTCAGCTTCTTCCTCTGCCCAACCCAAGCCCCAGAGGTTGTTACAAAATGCAAATCTCCATTTCACACAGATTTGGTTCCTGCCCTCATGGAGATGACACCATTCTGAAGTTTAAGGACTAGTCCAAGAACACACAGATGATTCATAGTAGAGCTAGGAGAATCCATTTTCCTGGTGTTCACTGTAGTCCTCCTTCTGCTGTACCATGTGGCCTTATAATAAAACATGCTGCACTAGGAAATCACAACTTGCTATTGGGAATAGTACTAACAGAATAAGGTATCTTTCTAAAATGTTAAATTAGGGGTGCTTGGGTGGCTCAGTCGGTTGAGCGTCTGACTTTGGCTCAGATCATGATCTCACAGCTCTTGAGTTCAAGCCCCGCGTCGGGCTCTGTGCTGACAGCTCAGAGCCTGAAGCCTGATTCGGATTCTCTATCTCCCTCTCTCTCTGCCTTTCCCCATCCTCTGTCTCTCTCTCTCTCTAAAACAAACACTAAAAAATAAAATAAAATGTTAACTTGAACAACAGGCAAATTAATTTCCATTGAGACTAGCACCTCTTTCCTTTTAGGATAATGCTTCCCTCTTCTTCTAGACACAGGATCCTAACAGAAGTGACTGTCTTCTTAAATGACCCAGATTCTTTGACCATATGGTAGGTTGATAGGTGGGTACCAATCGTGATAACCTGGCCATTACTGGACCAGGGATGGGCATATGACTGAAGCCAGGCCAATCACAACCCACTCCCAGAATTGTTCTTAAACTGGAGTTCTTAAATTGCTCTTAAACTCATCCTAGTTGGAAGATATGAGTGTGAGTTTAGGGTGATCAAAACTTATTGTGGAAAGATAAAGATCTCATCCTGGGAAGAAGCCGGATTGAGAGAAAAAAGCTTTCCCTATAGAGAAAAATAGAAAGAGGGGTATACAAAGCCCCACTGACACAATGTGTTCCTCTTTCAAAGACATCCCTGAGGCCAGTGCCACCCCTGCTCTACCTAAAACATGGTAATTTGAGCCAATGAATTTTCTCCTGTTTGCGTAAGCTAGTTCATGATGAGTTTCTATCCTGTTGTCCTACTACCCGAGTAAATTGATTCCACTTTTCCATTTTACCTTGCCACCTATGTTTTATATACCCATTTTTATGTAGCTTACATTCCTTAGCATATAATTTTGCCATTACTTCATTCATATTTTTCCACCATTCACAGAATGGCCACAAGTTAATATAACACAATCTAACAACTTCCTAGCTGCAGAATATTTAGATTGTTTGCTTTTTCCTTCATTATTATTATCCCTAACATTACAATGACCAGATTGGTATATGTAGTTTTATTCTTCTGTTAAATTAATTTTCAAGTGAAATTCCCAGGAGTGAGATTGCTGAATCAAAGGGTGTGAGCACTTCCATGGTTTGTGACACAAAAGTGAATATTTTTTACATTTCAGAAGAAGTTTGCTTAGATGTCAAGTTTGAAAGGAAATGTCAGGGGCGCCTGGGTGGCTCAGTCGGTTAAATATCCGACTTCGGCTCAGGTCATGATCTCATGGCTTGTGAGTTGGAGCCCCGCATTGGGCTTTGTGCTGACAGTTTGGAGCCTGGAGCCTGCTTCAGATTCTGTCTCCCTCTCTCTCTGCCCCAACCCACTCACATTCTGTCTCTGTCTCTCTCAAAAATAAATAAACATTAAAAAAAATTTTTTTAAATCAAAAGAAATGTCAGTCTTTAATGGTGAGAGCCTTGAGTCACTCTCTCCTGCTTAAATTTCTGTCACTTGGCCCTGCTTTCAGGGCCAATTGTTATTGGTTGCTCATCTAGAATAGCTGGTGGTAGCAAGAAACTCCTGAGGCCACAGTAGCTGGCTGTGCTGGGGTTTTACCCTGCCAAGGAATGGAGTTCCAGGATGTGGTGGAGGGTTCTTACAGAGGAAAGGAGGGCTGTGGAAGGGACCAGAAACGTCAGGAGGGGCTTTTAAAATACCAAGTTCTCTTTACCCACAGGCAGATTCAGAATCTCATTGAGGGGAGAAACCCTCCACAGGTAATAAGTCCTTAATAAATTCTCCTATTATATCCTCCCATACCACTTTGGGTTTTCCTGTCATAGCACTTATCATTACTGCAAATTATTAATTATGCAATTCATCGTCTCATTTCTGGGATTTTAACTTAAGGATTCTTTTTTTTTCTTTTTAACTCTTTAAGTAGGCTTCATGCCCAGTGCAGAGCCCAATGCAGGGCTTGAACTCACGAATAATGAGATCATTACCTGAGCTTAAATCAAGAGTCAGATGCTTAACAGAATTAACTCTTAAGAGGGCACTAACTTAAGAATTAATTCAATAGAAAAAAAAAAGCTACATACATCATGTTGTCTATGAGTCTTGTGAAGACTGAGAATTGTGTCCTTTTCCTTCACTCCTGTATCCTAAGCATCTAAAACAGTGCATGACACATAGTATGTACTGAATAAATATTTTTTTCAATGAATAAGTCATATTAGCATAATAAAAGAAACTAAGTAAACTATATTTCCATAATTTTTTTTAATGTTTATTTTTCAGAGAGAGAGAGACAGAGTACGAGTAGGAGAGAGGCAGAGAGAGAGGGAGACACAGAATCTAAAGCAGGCTCCAGCCTCCAAGCTGTTAGCACAGAACCTGAGGTCAGACTGGAACCTACTAACCATGAGATCATGACCCAAGCCAAAGTGGGAGGCTCAACCAACTGAGACACCCTGGAGCTCCCCTAAGTTAATTATATTTCTTTTAAAAAAAAAAATTTTTTTTTTAACGTTTCTTTATTTTTGGGACAGAGAGAGACAGAGCATGAATGGGGGAGGGGCAGAGAGAGAGGGAGACACAGAATCCGAAGCAGGCTCCAGGCTCTGAGCCATCAGCCCAGAGCCTGACGCGGGGCTCGAACTCACGGACCGCGAGATCGTGACCTGAGCTGAAGTCGGACGCTTAACCGACTGAGCCACCCAGGCGCCCCTATATTTCTTAAATTTACTTGATCATGGAACCATTTTTTCTTTTTTCTTTCTTTAAAATTTTTTTTTTAATGTTTTTAATTATTTTTTAGAGAGAGATAGAGACAAAGTGCAAACAGGGGAGGAACAGAGAAAAAGGGAGACACAGAATCCGAAGCAGGCTCCAGGTTCTGAGCTGTCAGCACAGAGCCCGACGCAGGGCATGAACTCACGAACTGAGAGATCATGACCTGAGCCAAAGTCAGACGGTTAACCTACTGAGCCACCCTGGTGCTCCTTTTTTTATTTCTTAATGCTTATTTATTTATTTATTTTGAGAGCGAGAGAGTGAGCAGAAGAGGTGCAGAGAGAGGGAGAGAGACAGAATCCCAAGCAGGCTCTGCACTGTCAGCACAGAGCCCGATGTGTGGCTCAAGCCCACAAACCATAAGATGATGACCTGAGAGGAAACCAAGAGTGGGTGCTTAACCAACTGAGCTACCCAGGAGACCCTGAACCATTTTTTTCAAATTTAAGTTAACATTTTAAGGGACACACTTGGGAAATGCCAAATCCATGTGTTAGGGAAAAGTAATAAGATGAGGCGAGGATATGGCACAAAAACAGACACTCAGATCAATGGAACAGAATAGAGAACCCAGAAATGGACACACAAACATATGGCCAACTAATCTTTGACAAAGCAGGAAAGAATATTCAGTGGAATAAAGACAGTCTCTTCAGCAAGTGGTGCTGGGAAAATTGGACAGCGACATGCAGAAAAATGAACCTGGACCACTTTCTTACACCATACACAAAAATAAACTCAAAAGGGATGAAAGACCTACACGTAAGACAGGAAGCCATCAAAATCCTCGAGGAGAAAGCAGGCAAAAACCTCTTTGACCTTTGCTGCAACAACTTCTTACTCAACATGTCTCCGGAGGCAAGGGAAACAAAAGCAAAAATGAACTATTGGGACCTCATCAAAATAAAAAGCTTCTGCACAGTGAAGGAAACAATCAACAAAACTAAAAGGCAACCGAGGGAATGAGAGAAGATCAGTCTTCTGACTTATCTGACATATTAAAGGGTTAGTATCCCAAATCTATAAAGAACTTATCAAACTCAACACCCAAAATACATATAATTCAGTGAAGAAATGGGCAAAAGACATGAATAGACACTTCTCCAAAGAAGACATCCACATGGTCAACCAACACATGAAAAAATGCTTAACATCACTCATCATCAGGGATATACAAATCAAAACCACAATGAGATACCACCTCCCACGTGTCAGAATCGCTAACATTAACAACTCAGGCAAGAATAAATATTGGCGAGGATGTGGAGAAAGAGGATCTCTTTTGCACTGCTGGTGGGAATGCAAACTGGTGCAGCCACTCTGGAAAACAGTACGGAGGTTCCTCAAAAAATTAAAAATAGAACTACCCTACAAGCCAGCAATTGCACTACTAGGTATTTATCCAAGGGATACAGATGTGCTGTTTCTGAGGGGCGTATGCACCCCAATGTTATATTATAGCAGTGCTATCGACAATAGCCAAAGTATGGAAAGAGCCCAAATGTCCATCGATGGATGAATGGATAAAGAAGAGGTGGTATAGATATATACAATGGAGTATTACTCGGCAATCAAAAGAATGAAATCTTGCCATTTGCGACTACGTGGATGGAACTAGAGGGTATTATGCTAAGTGAAATTAGTCAGAGAAAGACAAATATCACATAACTTCATTCATATGAAGAATTTAAGATACAAAACAGATGAACATAAAGAAAGGGAAGCAAAAATAACATAAAAACAGGGAAGGAGACAAAACACAAGAGACTTAAATATAGAAAACAAACAGGGTTGCTGGTGGGGTTGTGGGACGGGGGATGGGCTAAATGGGTAAGGGCATTAAGGAATCCACTCTTGAGTGCTCGCTTTGACAGCACATATACTAAAAAGAAAGGAATCTATTCCTGAAATTATTGTTGCACTATATGCTAATTAACTTGGATGTAAATTTAAAAATTAATTAACTACTTAATTAATTAATAAAAAGATGAGGTGAGGATAAGTAGCCTCGTGTGTTTCACAGGAATTCTGTACCTCTCAGAACTTGCCTGGGAACTGCTGCATCCAGTTGGAGTACAATAGAGAGGAACTTCAGTGATATGACTGACTTGAAGGGAATTTTGATGAAGTTAATCAACACAGCAGTTCGATAATCAGGTAGAAATGTAATCGTCCCAGTTAATGTTCTCTTGAAAATTCATAATTTGTGGATTATTGGACCGTATTACAGGCCAGACCCATCTAACTTAGAAGGCATCTCTCTCTTTTTTATTTTTTTAACGTATATTTATTTTTGAGAGAGAGAGACAGACAGACTGCAAGCTGGGGAGGGGCAGAGAGAGGAGACACAGAGTCTGAAGCAGGCTCCAGGCTCCACGCTGTCAGCACAGAGCCCGATGCGGAGCTCCAACTCACGAACTGCGATATTGTGACCTGAGCCGAAGTGGGCCGCTTAACTGAGCCACCCAGGCACCCCAGAAGGGATCTCTTAGGATGCTTCCTAAGGCAGTTTATTTATGAGCATTTTCCCAGTGCTAACATATATTGAAATGAGTCTTCTGCATATTTTAAAAGATTAACATATCCAAATAAAAAGATTAATTAATTCATAGAGACTTTCTCTGTATAAGTGAGAAATTATTCTGGCGTTTACTCACTGTGAGTATAAAGAGCTCTAGATTAGGAATCTAGATTAGCTGAGACACCTGGTTCTAATTCTAGCCTTGCTCTTAAGCAAACTACTTCATCTTTAGGAGTCTTTCTGAGCCTTAGAAACCTCTTCTATAAAGTGAAAGGATTGAATTAAAAGACTGTAATATTCCTTCCAGCTCAGATAACCAATGGTGCTTATCCAAAAGCACATTTAGTTTCTAGAAATGGCATAAATAACTGTGAACATGAATTCCTGGTTAATACACTCATTACTGTGGCTAGTACAGCGTCTGGGACCATTACAGAGAAGTAGATGTTAAAACAAAGTTCAAATTTCATGACTTAAATCATGATTGCTCTGTGACTGAGTAATTCAAAAGACTCTCATGGAACAGGTTTGAGTAGGCCCACTTATATTTAATACTGGCTGAGAAGAAAAGTGAAATGTGATGAAAGATACACTGAAATTAACCCAAAGCAGACCCTTTGCTATTTGCAGGTCTATGGTAGGACCACTTTACTTATCAGCTTTGTTCTGTGACCTTATAAGTGTCTCTTGAGCTCCCAGCACTTGATTCTCCCCTCAGATACATTTCCCCTGTACTGCTTATCTTGTAAAATTAACTACTGTGTTACAAATGTATGAGCCAAAGCTAATTTTATAAGAAACTTGATGAGAGGAAATCAATCTTTCAAGGTCCCTGAAGTCCTGAGATCATAAAGAAAGAGCTAAAGAAGTCGTTTCTGGCTTTTTACTTTTGATGTCCTTCTTAGTTTCAGTTTTCTCTTTTTGAAACTTTCCCCAGAATTTCCACGGCATATATAGATGCTCCTAAGCAAAACAATGACAAATACTATGCTGTTAGAAAGGTCACAGCCTGCGCAGCAAACAGACACTGCAAGGCTGGCTTGTTAGTGGAAATTTACAAATGATAATGGGGCTGCCACTTTTGCTTTAAGAGCTACTCCCACTTGGGAACCTGTGACTATGTAGTCACCAAAAAGCAAAAAGTGGTTAATTCTTTGGTTTACTGAAACGAGCCCTATTGATCAAGTTCATGGAAGGTCATTACTTCATTTTACACTTTATCACAGTTTGGCAACCACAGACACTTCAGCACTTATAAATGGTCAGATTTAATTGTTGTTGAGTTACAAAATTATGGGCTATGCCTATTACTATAAGTCCAACCTTAATGCAGCTCAAGCTTAAAATTCTAAGAAATGTTTTCAGTTTCTCTCTCTGATATGAGTGTGTGTGTGTGTGTGTGTGTGTGTGTGTGTGTGTGTTATGTAAAACTCAAGTCTAATGACTGTTTTGAAAAGATCTAGGCAAAGGGTCATGACAACAATTCAGCTATTTAGCACAACTCTCTGTCAACAAATCACTAGAGAAAGGCTTAAAGTGAGGTAATAATTCCGGCTCATTGTCAGTGAATAAACACCAGGCATCTATAGACGTGTTTAATTAATTCCTACACTCTCTTCAAATACAAATTAATACAAAGTGGCATTTTGCGACTTGAAGGAAATTACCCACACGGCTGAGATATGCATCTCCAAAGACTGTATAGTTGAAGTGTGGATTTATGTACGGAACATACAGGAATCTGAGTAATATTTTGAAATTAACATTTATTTCACAGAAAAGGCAGATAAAGTAGATAATAAAAGATGGCAAGGGAGACACCAGACACAAGTAACAAGGCAAGCCAAGCTGTGCTCTGTTAGAAGTGTAAACAAACTACCCCCTCAGCACCAAGGAGGAGCAATTTAAACCAGATGGGAGGAAAAGCTCCACAGAGAAAGGGAAGTGACTCTGGAGTTGCTCTGGGAAGATGAGTACTGTTTTGATTAATAGAGAAGAGGAGGAAGGCATTCCAGTTAGAAGCACATCAGAGACACAGAAGAGTGAAAAGCACTACCTGGGGCAGTCCTTGGTAAAAAATGGGAATGGTGGAGGTGGGGCTGGACTGGGTAAGGGACTCATTTTGAGCAGCTTTGAATGTTGACCTAAAAAAAGTGAATCCATTAAAGAAAGAAATATTTTTCCAGTTTTGTGCCACACCTTTTTTAAAATGAAAAAATAAATATAAATATACATTATAAATACTTAAATACTATGAGGAGTAGTGAATAATACTGTGAGAAGTAGAAAGTTAGTCTTTCATAATTCCACAACCTAGATATAACTATTGTTAGGGTAATTTGGTATTATCAGAATTTTAACAAATAATGTTAAATTGCCCTCTAAAAAGTTTGTATCTAATAACTTCCACCAATAGTGAATAAGGTTGCTTGTTTTCCTACATATTTACCAACAATGACTATTTTCATTCTTTTTCATCTTTGCTGATCTCATAGGAGAAAAAATGACATTTCATTCTTTTTTGTTGTTGTTGTTCCAATACCTTTTATTTTATTTATTTTTTTAATTTAATTTTTTAAAATTTACATCCAAATTAGTTAGCATATAGTGCAACAGTGATTTCAGGAGTAGATTCCTTAGTGCCCCTTACCCATTTAGCCCATCCCCCTTCCCACAATCCTTCCCGTAACCCTCTGTTTGTTCTCCATATTTATGAGTCTCTTATGCTTTGTCCCCCCCCCCCGTTTTTATATTATTTTTGATTCCCTTCCTTTATGTTCATCTGTTTTGTCTCTTAAAGTCCTCATATGAGTGAAGTCATATGATATTTGTCTTTCTCTGACTAATTTCACTTAGCATAATACCCTCGAGTTCTATCCACGTTGTTGTGAATGGCAAGATTTCATTCTTTTCGATTGCTGAGTAATACTCCATTGTGTGTGTGTGTGTGTGTGTGTGTGTGTGTGTGTGCGTGCCACCTCTTCTTTATCCATTCATCCATTGATGGACATATTTGGGCTCTTTCCATACTTTGGCTATTGTTGATCGTGCTGCTATAAACATTGGGTGCATGTGTCCCTTTGAAACAGCACACCTGTATCCCTTGGATAAATACCTAGTAGTGCAATTGCTGGGTCGTACGGTAGTTCTATTTTTAATTTTTTGAGAAACCTCTATACTGTTTTCCAGAGTGGCTGCACCAGCTTGCATTCCCATGACATTTCATTCTTTTTTTTTTTTTTTTTAATTTTTTTTTTCAACGTTTTTTATTTATTTTTGGGACAGAGAGAGACAGAGCATGAACGGGGGAGGGGCAGAGAGAGAAGGAGACACAGAATCGGAAACAGGCTCCAGGTTCCGAGCCATCAGCCCAGAGCCTGACGCGGGGCTTGAACTCACGGACCGCGAGATCGTGACCTGGCTGAAGTCGGACGCTTAACCGACTGCGCCACCCAGGCGCCCCGATGACATTTCATTCTTAAGTGTATTTTCATTTTGTTGTGGCCATTTTATTTCTTTGCCCCCAGTTTGAAATGCCCCCTTTATTATAACTCACCAGTGTATCCCCAGCACCTAGCATATGCAAAGCACTCAATAAATGAAGAAATATAATAGATAGGAATGGTTCATTGCTGCTCTTTTGAAGAGGAAAATGGTATAATCATATCTGTGTTTTAAGACCGTAGTTCTGATGGCAGTATAAAGAAAGGACTGAGAGCTGAAAGCTTCTGAATTCAGAATATAGTTCAGAAAATCATTAACACATTCCAGGCATGAAAATGTTGAATGACTTACATAGGGTAGGGCCAATGTGGATGGAAGATGGGAGTGGAAATGGAGCATTACAGAAGTGGAATTGAGATGATGAAAGCACTTATAAGCACTGAAGAAGATGAAAGAGAAGGAGGTGTTAAAGAAAACTGGAGTCTCTAGCTTGCATGCTTGAGTGGATTTTCACACAGTTAATGACAATATGGAACCCATAATGAGGAATAATTTTTTTTGCAAAGAGTCGCAACTGAGTCCATTTCATACATTAAGTGGGACTTGCCTCTTCCCATCCAACTTGCCTCTTTGTATTCCTATTTGTGACCTTGTTGCTCTAACGATAGTGTGGCATTGATTTCCACTATTTTGCATCTTTTTCTTTAAGTGAATTCTAGCCCCAACATGGGGCTCGAACTCACAACCCCAAGATCAAGAGTTGCATGCTCTACTGACTGAGCCAGCCAGGCACCCCAACTATTTTACTTTTTTTTTTTTTTTTTACATCTTTGATTTCCACTTTTCTGTTGGAGTCCTCCACCTAAAAGCATGTTCAACTTGCCCCTTTCTTCAACTACATCATTATTCTAGTCTCTCCTTTATTACTCCCATTGCCTCTACTTTTTTCTTTTTTAGCACCACTTATCAATGCATTAACTAATTCACTTATTTAATATTCATCTAATATTTGTGGAGAGCTTTCAATATATCAGGTATAGTCTACAGGATGGGGAACATTAGTAAATAAAAGGGACAAAAATCCCTACTTCTTGGAGCTCATGTATTGTTCTACTTACTCATTATTTTCTTCTTATCTGCTTCCACCATTGTCCTGGAATTGTTCTTTTGAAAACTGACATTGACTTCAAGATTGTTAAATCTAAATGCCATTTCTTGGCCTCTTTGACCTCTCTGCAGCACTTGACGTTGTTGACAGCTATCTATAACAAAGCCAAAACCTTATCATAACTATTGTTCATGCATTCCCTAGAGAACTCTGAAGAATGTTTTGGTCCCAGTAGATATCCAATACATTTTAATAGGTAGAGATTAAGTTGAGTGCATTCCAAGTACAAAAAATGAAAGGGCAGGAAGCCATGGGCCATTTTTTGGAATATTTATTTCAGTTTAGCCATAAATGATGAGGAGGAATACTACGAGGAAGAACAACTGTATGCCAACAAATTAGATAACTTAGATGAAATATACAAATTCCTAAAAAGACACAGACTACCAAAACTAACTCAAGAAGAAACAGACAATTTGAATAGATCTACAACAAGTGAACAGATTGAATTAGTAATAAAAACTACCTACAAAGAAAAGCCCAGACCCAAATGACTTCACTACTGAATTCCACCAAACATAGGTGCCATAGGTACAAACAAGCCTGATGTTGTAGTTTATACTTTACCTTATCATTAATGAACTGCTGAAGGTTAGGAGAGTTAAGTAATATAAGGGCAGGGTCAAATCACTTCCCTTTCTAAACAGAGCTGCTGCTGAGCCATCTGAGTCAATTATACTCCTCAACTGGGTTAGATCCTGGCTCTGGATCCTCCAGATTCAGAGGTTCTATGACATTTACTGCTTGACTGGACATCGAATATTAAGGCTGTGAGGTATTCCAGTAGTTCTGAGCTGCAATGTGGTATCAGAAGCAGTCATAAATATACTAAGTCCAAGAATCACCCGCAGGAGGACCTTAATACCATCCACCTGCCTAGAAATTAGTCTAAAAGTAGGTGATGCTGGTATGAAGTAGGTGGCTTACTGCTGTCTTAGGAAGCTGGTGTCACTCTAGTGAAATCAATCAAACTTGCTTTCACAATCCTTAGTAAGGAATCAAAACTACTCAGAAAATGTGACCAAAGTTTATGTCAAGCCATGGCCATAACCATCACACCAAATTGTCTTAAATATTATATAAACCAAAAATAAGCTTTTTCCTCATACCTCTCCATTTCTACTTTCATAGAAATATTTACTAAAAACATGAACACAGATACTTCCATTGTCTCACAAAATTTTATTACTTCTATACATTGGTCTTACTTCTGTTATAGATATTATCAGGCTATTATCTTGTCAACTCCTGAACTTTAGGGCAGGAACAAGACCTTTGATACTCAGGCAGTAGTCTGCTCACTTTAAGCATATTCAATGCATATTGGTATGATTTTTCCTTCATGTTCTTCTCACTTCTTTCTTTCTGATTGGCAGCCTCTATGGAAAATCTAGTGCTTCATTTCCCCTATTATCTTAACTCATTCTTTACTAAATATATACTGAGCATCTTGTATGTTCCAAATACCATCGTAGGCTCCAGGGATTTGGTAGTGAATGAAATCCCTGCCCTCATGGAACTTAATATCTAGTAAAGGAGGTAGATGATAAGCAAACAGATATGTAATGGTGTTGGTAAGTGCTATGTAGAAACAGGGAGCTAGAAAGCAACTAGGTTGATAGGGTGGTCATCGCATTCTATCAGAGACCTGAAAGCAAGAGGAAACTTTGCAGATATCTAGAGGAAGTGTCTTCTGCACAGAGGGAACAGAAAATATGAAGGTTCTAAGAGATGGATATGCTTGGTGTATAAAAATAGCATGAAAGACAGTATGCAACAGTGTACAGGGATGACTGGTGGAAAATGAGGTTAGAAAAAAGGTGGGGTGGGGCACCTGGGCGGTTCAGTCAGTTAAGACCTGGACTCTTGATTTCAGCTCAGGTCATGATCTCAGGGTCATAAGATCTAGCCCAGTGTCCGTGTGGAGCCTGCTTGGGATTCTCTCTCTGCCCTTCCTCCCCTGTGTGCACACACACGGGCGTGCTCTCTCTCTCTCAAAATAAATAAATAAACTAAAAAGAAAAAAAAAAAAGAAAAAGATGGGGGAAAAAGGAGGAGAAATAACAATTGACACCACAGAAATACAATGTATTATAAGAGAATATTATGAAAAATTATATGCCAACAAATTGGACAACCTAGAAAAAACTGGATGAATTCCTAGAAACATACAATCTTCCAAAACCGAATCAGAAAGAAAGTGAAAATTTGAACAAACTGATTACTAGTAATGAAATTGAATCAGTAATCAAAAAACCCGGGACAAACAAACATCTATGACCTTCATAGGCAAATTCTACCAAAGGTTTAAAGAAAAGTTAATACCTATTCTTCTCACACTATTCCAAAAACCAAAAAAAACCCCAAAAAACAAAACAAAACAAAACAACAACAACAACAACAACAACAACAACAAACAGAAAAGGAAGGAAAACTTCCAAATACATTCTATAAACCCATAATTTCCCTGATACCAAAACCAGATAAAGACACTACAAAAAAAGAAAACTACAGGCCAATGTTGCCAATGAACATAGATGGAAAAACTCTTGACAAAATAGTAGCAAACTAAATTCAACAATGTGTTAAAAAAAAAAATTCACCACAGTCAAGTGGGATTTATTCTTGGTGATTAAATATTCATAAATCAATCAGTGTGATACATCATATCAACAAAGGAAAATATAAAAACCACATGATCAATAGATGCAGAAAAAGCATTTGACAAAATACAACATCCATTCACGATAAAAACTTTCAACAAAGCAGGTTTAGAGGGAACATACCTCATCATTATAAAGGATAGGTATAAAAAACTCACAGCTAGCACTGCACTCAATGGTGAAAACCTGAAAGCTTTTCCCTTAAAGATCAGGAACAAGACAAGGATATCCACTCTCACCATTTTTATTCAACATAGTACTGAAAGTCCTAGCCACAGCAATCAGATAATAAAAAGAAATAAAAGGCATCTAAATTGGTAAGGAAGAACTAAAACACTCATTATTTGCAGATGACATGATACTATACATTGAAAACCCTAAAGACTCCACCAAAAAACTACTAGAACTGATAAATGAATTCAATAAGGTTTCACAATACAAAATCAATATACAGAAATCTGTTGTATTTCTATACAATAATAATGAGGCACCAGAAAGAGAATAAGAAAGCAATCCCATTTATAATTGCACCAAAAATAATAAAATACCTAGGAATAAACTTAACCAAAGAGGTGAAAGACCTGTACTCTGAAAATTATAACACTGGTGAAAAAAATTGAAGATGACACAAACATATGGAAATATATTCCATCCTCATGGATTGGGAGAACAAATATTGTTAAAATGTCCATACCACCCAAAGGAATCTACAGATTCAATGCAATCCCTATCAAAATACCAACAGCATTTTTCACATAACTGGAAAAAATAATCCTAAGATTTGTATGAAACCACAAAATAACCAAAGCAATCTTGAGAAAGAAGAACAAAACTGAAGGTTCACAATCCCAGATTACAAGATATACTACAAAGCTCTAGCAATCACAACACTATGGTACTGGCATAAAAGTGGACACAAAGTTCAATGGAATAGAATAGGGAGTCCAGAAATAAAGCCACAATTATATGGTCAATTAATCTACGACAAAGGAGGCAAGAATATGCGATGGAAAAAAGAAAGCCTCTTCAATAAGTGGTGCTGGGAACACTGGACAGCAACATGCAAAAAAAATAAAGCTGGACTACTTTCTTACAGCATATATAAAAATAAACTCAAAACAGATTAAAGACCTAAATGTGAGATCTGAAACCATAAAAATCCTAGAAGAGAGTACAGGCAGTAATTTCTGATATTGGCCGTAACAACATGGTTCTAAATATGTCTCCTGAGACAAAAGAAACACAAGCAAAAATAAACTATTGGGACTACATCCAAATAAAAAGCTTCTGCACAGTGAAGGAAACAATCAACAAAACTAAAAGGCAACCTACGGAATAGGAGAAGATGTTTGCAAATGATATATCCAATAAAGGGTTAGTATCCAAAATAAATATAGAAGTTATACTACTCATTACCAAAAGCAATCCAATTTAAAAATGAGCAGAAGACATAAATGGACATTTCTACAAAGAAGAAATGGGTGAGAGACACATGAAAAGATGCCCAGCATCACTCGTCATCAGGGAAATGCAAATCAAAGCCACAATGAGATACCACCTTTCACCTATTAGAATGGCTAAAATAAAAAACATAAGAAGCAGGTGTTGGTGAGGATGTGGAGAAAAAGGAACTCTCATGCTTTGCTGGTGAGAATGCAAACTGGAGCAGCCACTGTGGAAAACAGTATGAAGCTTCCTCAAAATATCACAAATGGGGTGCCTGGGTGGTGGCTCAGTTTGTCAAGCATCCAACTCTTGATATTGGCTTCGGTCATGATTTTGTGGTCATGAGATTGAGCCCCATGTTGGGCTCCACTCTGAGCAGAGCCTGCTTGGGATTCTCTCCCTTTTTCTCTGCCCCTGCCCTTCTCAAAATAAATAATTAAACTTAAAAAAATTTAAAATGGAAATACCATATGATTCAGTAATTCCACTACTGGGTATTTACCCAAAGAATATGAAAACACTAATTTGAAAAGATACCTGTATCCCTACATTTATTGTAGCATTATTTACAATCACCAAATTATGAAAGCAACCCAAGTGTCCATTGATAGATGAATGGATAAAGAATATGTGATATATACATGTGTGTGTGTGCATACACACACACACACACACACACACACACATATATATAATGAAATATTATGCAGCTGTAAAAAAAAAGAATGGCATCTTGCCATTTGCAACAACATGGATGGATCTAGAGGATCTAATGCTAAATGAAATAAGTCACTCAGAGAAAGACAAATACCATATAATTTCACTCATATGTGGAATTTAAGAAACAAAACAAAGAAAAAAAGAGACAAACAAAAAAACAGACTCTTAATTATAGAGAACAAATTTGTGGTTCCAGAGGGGAGGCAGGTGGGAGGATGAGTAAAATAGATGATGGGGATTAAGAGTACACTTACTGTGATGAGCATTGAGTCATGTATAGAATTGTTGTTTTTTTTTTTTAATTTTTTTTTTTAATGTTTATTTATTTTTGAGACAGAGAGAGACAGAGCATGAACGGGGGAGGGTCAGAGAGAGAGGGAGACACAGAATCTGAAACAGGCTCCAGGCTCTGAGCCGTCAGCACAGAGCCCGACGCGGGGCTCAAACTCACAGACTACGAGATCATGACCTGAGCCGCAGTCGGACGCTTAACCGACTGAGCCACCCAGGCGCCCCTGAGTCATGTATAGAATTGTTAAATCACTATATTGTACACCTGAAACTGAAATAATGTGTATATTAATAAGACCAAAATAAAAAGAAAAGCCAGAAGCAAATGGCTTCACCACTGAATTCTACCAAACATTTAAAGAACAATTAATACCAATTCTTCACAAAATCTTTCAAAAAATAGAAGAGGGAGCACTTCTCAACTCACTTTATGAGGCCAGTATTACCCTTATATGAGAACCAGACAAAGATATCACAAGAAAAGAATAGACCAATATCTCATATGATACAGATGCAAAAATCCTCAACAAAATACTAGCAAAGCTAATTCAACAACATATAGGAAGAATTATACATTGTGACCAAATGGGATTTATCCCAGAAATATAATGTTGGTTTAACATCTGAAAATCAACTAATAATCATTTTATAAAATTTAAATAAAATAAAAAACAAAAATCACATAATCATCTCTGCTATGAATTGAATTGAGTCTCCCCCAAATTCACATGTTGAAGGCCTAACCCCCAAAGTGTTGGTATTTGGAGATGGGGCCTTTAGGAAGTAATTTGGTTTAGATGAGGTCATGAGAATGGGGCCTTCATGATGGGATTAGGGCCCTTATAAGAAGAAACACCAGAGAATTGGTCTGTCTCTCCTATGGGAGGATACAGCAAGAAGGCAAGCCAGAAAGAGAGCTCTCACCAGAACCTATCTTGCTGCCTTACACTCCCTGCCTCGAGATCTAAGATAAAAAAATTTCTTTTGTTAATGCCACTCAATCTATGGTAATTTGTTATGGCAGCCCAAGCAGACTAAGGCAACCTGAACAGATATAGAAAAAGCATTTGACACAATCCAACACCCTTTCATGTTGTAAACAAAACAAAACAAAATAAAACAAAACAAAACAAAACAAAACAAACAAAAACACTTAGCAAAGCAGGAATAGAAGAGAACTTCCTCAACTTGATAAAGGGCATCTACAAAAATCCCAGCTAATATCACACTCAATGGTGAAATATTAGATGCTTTTCCTCTATGATCAGAAATGAGACAATGGTTTCCACTCTGTGACCAGTTTATCCAACACTGTGAGATTCTGGCCAGGGCAATAAGTCAATTAAAAAAAAATAGCTAGGGGGACACCTGGGTGGCTCAGTCGGTTAAGCGTCCGACTTCGGCTCAGGTCATGATCTCACCGTTCCTGAGTTTGAGCCCCGCATCGGGCTCTGTGCTGACAGCTTGGAGCCTAGAGCCTGCTTCGGATTCTGTGTCTCCCTCTCTCTCTGCCCCTCCCCTCCCCTGCTCTCTCTCGCTCTCTCGCTCTCTCTCTCCTTCAAAAATTAATAAACATTAAAAAAAATTTAAAGAAACAAAAACAAACAAAAAAACTAGGGCTCCTGTGTGGCTCAGTTAAGCATCTGACTCTTGTTTTTGGCTCAAGTCACGATCTCATGGTTTGTGGGATCGAGCTCCATGTGGGGCTCTGTGCTGACAGCACAAAGCCTGCTTGGGATTCTTTCTCTCCCTCTCTCCCTGACACTCCTCCATTCACACGTACATTCTCTCTCACCCTCTCAAAATAAATAAACGTTAAAAAAACTATTAACTAAACTGGGGTGTCTTAATTCTTAATTCTGGCTCAGTCAGAAGAGCATGTGACTCTCGATCTCA
This sequence comes from Panthera onca, assembly GCF_046562875.1. Classification (NCBI taxonomy): domain Eukaryota; kingdom Metazoa; phylum Chordata; class Mammalia; order Carnivora; family Felidae; genus Panthera; species Panthera onca. Next base: position 60,607,209 of record NC_138341.1, on the reverse strand, counting down.
GGGTCATGAGTTTGAGCCCCACACTGGGTGTAGAAATTACTTAAAATAAATAAATAGAATTAAAAATACACACATACATACATACAAGAAATAAAATGCATCCAGATTGGAAAGGAAAAAATAAAACTATCTCTATTCATAGATGGCATAATCTTATATATAGAAACTCCTATAGACTTCACTAAAAAACTATTAGAACTAGAAAAAATTTTCAAAAGGTTACAGGACACAAGATTGTTACACAGAAATTAACTGTAGTTTTATACAATTTTAATGAATAATTCAAAATGAAATTAAGAAAAAAATCCCATTAACAACAGCATCAAAAATAATTAAATATTTAGGAAGAGATTTAACAAAAGAAGGTCAAAACTTCTATTATGAAAATAGCACTGGTGAAAATAATAAAAGGAAATCTATGGAAATGGAAAAATGCCTGTTCTTGGATCAGAAGACTCAACATTGTTAAGATGCAATACTCTTGAAATTGACCTAAGATTCAACCCAATACCTATCAGAATCCCCACTGATTTCTTTGTAGAAATTTATTAGCTGATCCTAGGGGCACCTGAGTGGCCCAGTGGGTTAAGCAACAGACTCTGGATTTCAGCTCAGGTCATGATCTCACAGCTAGTGAGTTCAAGCCCCATGTCAGGCTCTCCGTTGACAGCATAGCCCCTGCCCCAATCCCTCTCTCTCTCTCTCTCTCTCTCTCTCTCTCTCTCTCTCTCTCCCTCTCTCAAAATAAATAAACATTAAAAAAAATACACGCTGATTCTAAAATTCATATGGAATTGCAAGGGACCCAGAATAACCTAATTAATCTTGAAAAGGTAGAACAAAGTTGGAAGAATCATGCTTACTAATTTCAAAACTTACTACAAACTGACAGTAGTCAAGACAATGTGGTATTGACACAAGAAGGGACACACAGATCAATAGAATAGAATTGATAGTCAGAAATAAATCACATATATATGGTCAATTGACTTGACAAGAGCGCCAAGACTATCAATGGGGAAGAATGTTCTTTTCAACAAATAATGAGACAACTAGATAGCCACAGGCAAAAGAATGAAGTTGGAACCTTACCTTACCCCATACACAAAAATTAGCTCACAATGGATCAAAGACCTAAATGTAGGCGGTAACACTATAAAACTCTCAAGAAAACATAGGGGAAAATCATGATTTGAGATTTGGCAAAGGATTCTTAGATATGACACCAAAAGCATGAGCAACAAAAGAAAAAAAAAAAGATAAATTTGACTTCATCAAAATTTAAAACTTCTGTATTTCAAAGGAGACCATATGGATCTCATTTAAACCTTATGTTTTTTGCTGGCTTCTTCTGAAACTGCTCCAGCAGGAGAAGGATGGGGATAGGGGAGTGGCCACTTCATTATTGCCAGTTGGGGGGTAGAAGACTGGGTACTGGACTCTCTCAGCCTCTACTCAGCCTGTGTTGGCACCTGAGGTGGAGGTGATTTTCATTATTTATAGGGGGAGATGTGAGTTCCAGCTCTTTACTAGGCCTTACTACTCCTCATGTGGACTCCACTGACAACCACTGAAGTGTGGTGAGTGACCTCTGGCCTCATTACTACCAGTGGTTATAAAAGTCCTGACTCTCCACTAGGCTTCCTCTGATTCCACACTGGTGGTGGTGGTGCAGGAGCAGGGTTAAGCCACTTCATTACAGCCTGGCAAAAGTAGAAGTCTGAACTCTCCACTTGGCCTCTACTAATATAGGTGGGGTTGGGACCAAACTGTTTTATTATCATGTTTGGCTGGAGTCTGGATGGAATAGAGCTCTTGTTGCCTAAAGCTCTGTCTTGCTAGGCTGCCCTTTTTCAGGTCCTTTGGCTAAAGAAAGAAGGTTTTGGTGGGGCTTTCCTTCTTCTTTTTTTTTTTTTTTTTTTTTTAATGTTTATTTATTTTTGAGACAGAGAGAGACAGAGCATGAACGGGGGAGGGGCAGAGAGAGAGGGAGACACAGAATCAGAAGCAGGCTCCAGGCTCTGAGCTGTCAGCCCAGAGCCCAACGCGGGGCTGGAACTCACGGACCGTGAGATCGTGACCTGAGCTGAAGTCGGACGCTTAACCGACTGAGCCACCCAGGTGCCCTTTTTTTTTTTTTTTTTTTTTAAATAATCTCTATACCCCACATGGGCTTGAACTGAGGACCCACAAATCAAGAGTTGCACACTATACCCACTGAGCCAGCTGGGCAACCCTGGGGTTTTCCTTTAATTTGTGCTAGTTGCTAGTTTCTATAGCTCCAAGTATAGGTTATATGAGGCAGAAAGATAATCCAGAAGACTCATCCCTCTATTGTGTCTTGGGTCCCAACGTCTCTAGTTAATCTACCTTCTCTCTACATTTTAGATTTTTTTTGAAATGTTTATTTTTGAGAGAGAGAGAGAATTCACGAGCAGAGGAGAGACAGAGAGAGTGAGAGAGAGAGAGAGTTAAAGAATCCAAAGCAGGCTCCATGCTGTTAGTGCAAAACCCAACATGGGGCATGAACCCACAAACCATGAGATCATGACCTGGGCTGATGTTGGACACTCAACTGACTGAGCCACCCAGGTGTCCCTCTACCTTTTGGAAAATTCCTATGTTTGTTTTCAAATTACAAACTTAAAAAGTGAAAACATCTTTGGAGATGATCCTGTTTAATCACCTTACTTTGCTGTAGTAGCAAATGAACCTCAAGGTTACAAGCTAGTTAGCTGTGAAGTTGGGAGTAGATTCCAGTGTTCAAGGTGTTTTTTAGTGTGTCATACTGCTTCGATCTTTTTGTTGTTGTTGTTGTTGCTAAATGTTTATTTATTTTTGAGAAAGAGAGAGAGAGAACGCACATGTGCAGTGGAGGGGCGGGGGTGGATGAGTGGGAATAGAGGATCCGAAGGGGTTCCACGCTGACAGCAGAGAGCCCAATGTGGGGCTGGAACTCATGAACCATGAAATCATAACCTGAGCCGAAGTCCAACACTTAACCAAGTGAGCCACCCAGGTGCCCCTCATAGTGCCTCCATCTTAATGGCTTTGTTTCATTTTGTTAGGTGTGTACTAAATTGATTGAAAATTTTTCTCCAGATGTTCAAATTTAGGGAAAAAACTTAGCACCATATGTTTTGTTCAGTGAATAATCAAACTTAATTTGTCAACTAAACTTAGGAATCACTTTCTATGGCATAGGTTTGAACAAAATAGATTTTTATAAGAAGATACTGAACATCTACTTTATGTCAAACTCTGTGCTAATATACTTTGTAAAATGGACCTTGTTACCAGCCCACTGGTAATGTTCCATCTCTAAAAGCTCTGACATGCAAAATTGTCCCAGATGTTTTTATTTAAACACTATAGTTATTAACTTGATGTTGTTCTTTTAGGAAACTTGTCTGTTTCCCTATGGTATTTTGTGTTTGTTTAATTTTCTGTTGGAGTACCTGTTTTGTTTTAAATCATTCATCAATGTATGCGTCTACTGAAACAACTGCCAATGGAAGATGTTAATTTAATCTCTTCAAATAGTTGTTGCACAACTGAGTTTTCCAAGAGGATTTCCTAAATTGTTTCATAGATAAATGCAAAGGAATTATTTCTTTTTCTTCCCAAGTTCTGGGCAGATACCAAATATAAAGCTATATTATTTAGTCTGTCAAAACTCCATAGTATAATTGGCCATTTATTTTCCTAATTGCAAGTTAGGAAGGTCTCAAAGAGACTAATTCTGACAGCTCTGGGTAATATTTTTTTCCCCCCACAAACAGCTATGTTTGCACATTATAGAATAATCTGAAAATACTGAAAAAATGTCCTGAACACTAATGATTCTACCAACCGAGACTTAATGCACCTTGACATCAAAGTGTAGCCTTCCAGACATTTTCCTAGGACACATTTAAAAGTAAATGTATATGAGTATTTTAATAGAAAAAGACCTCAGTTATGGCAATTCTGCTGTATTCAGCACAGGGCCTTGAGGCTTTTGAGAAAGAAGGAAACATGTCATGATACATAACATGTGTTTGGGGGCATGTGTTATTAATCTTTTTTTAAGTTAGCACTTTAGGTTTATGTAGGTATAAGCTTTTGGACTTAATTCATTTTATACTATTCTACTTTGGTAGGAATAGGCTTTCAACCAGAGGAAACATTTTTATAACAACTAGACCAGGATAAGAATGAATGAAAGGAGAGAGCGCCTGGGTGGCTCAGTAGGTTAGGTGTCTGACTTCGGCTCAGGTGGTGATCTTGTGATTTGTGGGTTTGAGCCCTGCATTGGGCTCTGTGCTGACAGCTAAGAGCCTGGGGCCTGTTTCAGATTCTGCATCTCCCTCTCTCTGCCCCTCCCTTGCTCACACTCTGTCTCTGTCTCTCAAAAATGAATAAATGTTAATTTTTTTTTTTTTTAAATGAATGAAGGGAGGAGGCAGAGTGAGACTGGTTAATATTTTTAAAAATTCTTTTTAATGTTTATTCATTTTTGAGAGACAGAGAGAGAGCATGAGTGGGAGTAGAGAGATAGAGAGAGAGGGAGACACAGAATCCAAAGCAGGCTTCAGGCCCTGACCTGCCATCATAGAGCCCGACAAGGGGGTTGAACTCACAAACCTCGAGATCATGACCTGAACTGAAGTCAGACACTCAACCAACTGAGCCACCCAGGCACCTGGATACTAGTTGATTTCTAAAGTAGTCATTGTTTGAGGTTATTTCTGGGTTATTTACCTGCATAAGCACTAATAATTCATTCTATTAGTTATGAATCAAGAAGTGTTTATTAAGCCCTCTAATCATTTTCTTTTTAAAGAGTAGCACTTGTTATTTTCCTGACTATAAAAATTAATGTTCACTATGAAGAGTATGAAAAAAATTAAAAGATAAAGAAAATGTAAGTGGCCCATAATCTTACTATTCAGCAATAACCACAGATAATATTCTTATGTAGTTGCTTCTTGTTCTTTTTCTATGCATATATATGCATTTTTACAAATTTAGGATGATAGTCTGTAAGATTACATGAATTTGAAACACATTTTTAAATTTCCATAAATTATATTTTTATTTATAATGTCTTTTTAGGTTTATTTATTTACTTATTTATTTAATGTTTATTTGGAGAAAGAAAGCCAGTGTGGGATGGGCAGAGAGAGACAGACAGACAGAGAGACAGAAAATCCCAAGCAAGCTCTACGCTGTCAGTGCAGAGCCCAACTCTGGGCTTGATCCCATGAACTGTGAGGTCATGACCTGAGCCAAGATCAAGAGTCAGATGCTTAACCAACTGAGCCTCCCAGGCACCCCTAAAGATTCTTCTTTTTTAAATTTTTTCAATGTTTATTGATTTTTGAGAGAGAGAGAGAGAGAGAGAGAGAGAGAGAGAGAGGGAGAGGGAGAGAGAGAGAGAATGAGCGGAGGAGGGGCATAGAGAGAAGGAGACACAGAATCCAAAGCAGGCTCCAGGCTCTGAGCTGTCAGCACAGAGCCCTATGCGGGGCTTGAACCGTGAGATCATGACCTGAGCTGAAGTCAGACGCTTAACCGACTGAGCCACACAGGTGCCCCAAGATTCTTAATATACCTTGCCAAAAAGTAGCTTAAGAATTTAAAGTATAGTTTTGAAACTTTATTTCAATTTTTATCATGCAGATATAGGAACTCAAGGTGGTATGCTGGGGAAAGGGGAAAAAAATGTGCATTTATTATGGATAACATGTCCATGTATTAAAGTTGCTGCCACCAGTTCAGTTTCTAGTAAGTTGTATATTTCTGGAATTAATGATTATAAATTCTATGAATAAATTAAGAAAACTATACTAGAAATTAGTTGGAGTAGAAACATTTTTAGTAGTTTATCAATTATAGGCTTATTCATGTCTGAGAAGACACAGCTGCTTTCTTTGTCATTAAGCTGTACTAATTTTAAACAGATGTTAAAGAAATAAAATAGTAAAGAGAGTAACAACCATCAGGAAGGCTGGGTGCACTCCACACAGAAATCTCAGGCTCTGTGCTAATCCCCAACAATCCATCCAGGTTATATCTAATTAACAAGAGTGGTGATTTTCTATTGTTACGCTCAAACTCACACACTCTCCTGATGGAAGCTGCTGGGTCAGTTTCCTCCTGCATTTCACAAAGGGTGCTAAATATGCATCCTGATAAAATTGCCTTAAGACTCATGCTTTCTCTCACCATCGTTTTCTTTTTCACTCAAGATAGGTCACTGTTTTCATGATGGCCAATGAAGAGAATATTCTCTTGGAAAACTCAAGGTTGTGCAGAATTCCTAACAGTGGGATCTCACTGGTCACATCTTGTTCTGAGGCCTTGTGGAGTTTGCCATTATTGGGGCTGTTAAATATCTGTATTGGGTGGGGATAGTCACGAGCAGTTTAAGCATCCTAGGAAGTTTGGAAGGAACTGAGCTATTTTGTGCCGTTTCTACATGTGTATGGGCAACTATAATTGTTCAGAATACCCAATTCACAAAATATTTGATTTGTAAATTTTAATTAAAGCCTTAAATTCAACATGTTTCTGAAATTGGTGAAACTTCAAAATGGAACATCATACAATGAAAAAGGAGTCAATATATTCTCTTGAAACACCCCAATACAGTCTTTAAACACAAAAGCAGTTTTGTGCCTTGATTGTTGTGACAAACTTTTCAAGTAAGTTTTCACTGAAAATAAAAATGTATAAATTCTGCTGCACAGCTTATAATCACAATGCTTAGTATAAAACATTATTATACAAAGAAAATGTGACCTTAATGCATACCACCAGCAAAAATATCTAACTTTTTTTTTTAGGTTTATTTGTTTATTTTGAGAGAAACAGAGACAGCATGAGTAGGGGAGGGGCAGAGAGAGAGGGAGAGAGAGAATCCCAAGCAGGCTCTGCACTGCTAGCACAGAGCCTAACTCAGGGCTCTAACTCACAAACCTTGAGATAGTGACCTGAGCTGAAATCAAGAGTCTGACCCCTAACCAACTGAGCCTCTCAGGAACCCCACATTTTTTTTAAAGTTTATTAATTTATTTTGAGAGACAGCTAACTTTTTAATGTACTGTACTTGAACATATTTTTGTTAGACAAACTTGGTATCACATACTTCAGATGTCTTTTTTAATTTTGTAGAAAAATTTTGCTTGATTCATTTCCACAACAGACTTGCATGCCCCTTACCCACGATAGCATCCTCGCTGATATTTCTATAAATCTGTTTCTTAAGTTTAGGAAGGTCAACTAAATGAACAATCCTTGACTATAGTATCATCAATCTTTCACTGTATATCTTAAATATATATATATACTTATAAATTATATATATATATTTATAAATATATATAAATATATATATATATTACCTCCATCTCTTTTTCCTCTGAAACTGTCATGTATGAAATCATCATGTTGTTTCTTTTTTTTTTTTTAACGTTTATTTGGGGGGTGGGGAGGGGGGGAGGGGCAGAGAGCAAGGGAGACACAGAATCCAAAGCAGGCTCCTGGCTCTGAGCTGTCAGCAGAGAGCCCGATGTGGGGCTTGAACTCATGAACCGTGAGATCATGACCTGAGCCAAATACAGATGTTTAATGAACTGAGACACCTAGGCGCCCCCATAATGTTGTTTCTTTATCATAAAAACATTACATTCACTCTGCATTATTTTTTAAAATTAACTTTATGGGTATAATTTATATAAATTGTATCCATTTAAACTGTACATTGTGATGAACTTAGATAAATGATACACCCACATGCTGCATGGTTTTTAACCTGGAGATGGGTGACCTGAGTTCAATCCTAAACTGGTCACTTACTAGTCACCTTTGGCAAGTTACCTTAACTTTTCAAAGCCTTGATTCTTCTCTCTGTAAAACAACGATGAAGGCGATCTCACAGCATTGTAAAGGTACAGTGAAATAATGAACAGTAAGTGTCTAGAATACAGTCTGTTCTCAATTCGCCTTTTATAACTAGGTAAGATACAAAATTAACTTTGTATTTCTAAATTTCTACCTGGGTTCTTTCAAATGGAAATTTATGAACTCATCGTTTCTTCCTCACTTCTGAGTGTTCGCCATATTAATTTATTTTTTTGGCACATCCTGCCTCATGTTTACTTGTACAAATAGCACAGGAGGACACCAGCCCCATGCAGTCAGAAGCTCAGGGGGTCACACCAGACCTGTAGTCCTTACATTGGCAGAGAGAAACCAAGGCTACACTGGAGCCTTCATAGGAGCATGAGCACCTTTGGGGACCTGAGGCACAGCCATAGGCTGGGCCTTGGTTTGAGCCTTGGCCTTGGCCTTTGGCAATATGGCACCAGCACATTTCCTGAGCTTGGGGTGAGCAATGTAGGCAAGTTGATTGCACTTGTGGATGCAGCCATTTAGGATCTTGGGTTTGATTTCCCTGGGCTACATTAGGGCCTTGATAGCCTCAGCACGAGCACTCACGGCCTAGATGGTGTTGCCCTGCATCTTCTTCAGGCCATTCTTGTTGTGCTTCTTGGCAAAGTGTATGTTCCTCAGGAACTTGGGGTCTGCCCCCTTAAGAGACTCATATCTTTGTTACTGGGGTTTCTTGATGTTGTTTCTGTGCCATTTTCATGACTGGTTGTGTATCGTGTGGTTCTTGGACTTGACCATGTCTGCATGAAGCCTATGGCTCCTGAAGCTCCTGGGACTGCCATATTCATTTACTCTTTATGTCAGAGGCAGAAGGAACTGGAGAAATGGCATTTTTTTTTTTTTTTTTTTAAGTAGGCTCCACATCCAGTGTGGAGCTGAATGCACAGCTTGAACTCACGACCCTGAGATCAATACCTGAGCTGATATTAAGAGTCAGATGCTTAACCGACTGAACCACCCCTGGGTGCCCCACATAGCATGATCTTATATATCATTTACCCACAACTCTCAGAATGTTCAGTGTGTCCTAGTTAGCACTGACAGATATGATACATTTGTGTGTACCTTTCACTCTGCTACCACTGCCAAAAAATTTCTAAAGGACAAAGTTTCACTAGGAATAGGTAATTATGAAGTAAATCTCACAACTACACATTAACTTGGGCAAAAATTCACAGAAGCTAAGTGATAGCTTCTATAATTGTTCAAGTTCAAGGCTGAGCACATGAAGCAGGTGTTTCTCTTTAAACTCCCTACAAATGTGTACGCAACATTCTTCAGCATCTGAGAACATAAGCAAACAACTGTGCTAAATCATCTGGCTTCATTTTGATCGTAAGGGCTCACACCAGCCAATGAATAACTTATAAATACAATCTGATGTGAGACATGGAGAAACGTAGATGATGGTGGCTTTAGGTTGTTCTTGATTATGTCTGGGGTATACATTCATTGGCGGTATCCCCACCCCCACCCCGCCACCGCCCTGCTATCTTTCAGAATCCTGAAAGGAATTCTGAAAACATGAATACCCCAGTTTCCTGCTTCGTACCTGCATTTCTCTAAATAATCCGATCGGAGCTTGGTCTGTAAGTATCAGTCCTGGTGTCTACTGTAATTAACAGGCGTCCTGTTAGTTGTAATTAATTAAGAGGCGGTTTGAAATCAGGCGGTTAGAAATGGTAATTCTAACCATTTGTATTTTTTAACTGTGAATTTGCCTCAAATATTTTTAGCACTCTCATGTCCTTGCTCTCGGATTTTTCTTCGGCTAGGCACTTCGTAATTCAGGGGCATTCTTTTCCTTTCAACAATCTATTTACCTACTTCCCTTAACACTTCCACTTGGGTGGTGCCGGCGCACCAGGAAGAAGTGCCCAAGCGGTTCTTCAGGATCCGCCCTCCCGGACAGGTTCTCGGCGCAGAGATGGGCCCGGGAGAAACTCAACGCTCAACGCCAACGCCACCCGCCGCGGGATGGCGAGGCCTGGACCGGGCCCTAATGAGAAACTCTGGGTTCGCCTGGACCCAGTCTCTGCCAGGCCTTCGGGATCCCGCGACCCCACCGTAGCGGGAAGGAGGAGAGAACCGGAGAGGAGGAAGAAAAGAAAGTGCCCTTGTTGAAGCCCCGCCCGCGCTGGTCGGGCCCTCGTGCCCTTTGGCCTCCAGGGGGCGTGGCCTCGGGGGCGGAAGCAGAGGGCGGGCGGAACCTCTTCGGGGTGGAGACTCATTGGGGCGGGAACCAGCCAGCCTGCTGGAGCGGGGGTCTTCAGAGCCCAAAATGGGCGTGCTAGCTGCACTAGTACGCGAAGTAAGAAAGGAGACTTCCTACTATCCAGAGGAAAAGGGAGACTCTTAGGAGGGTCATCAGCCCGTGAACTCGCGGCGCTTCCCATCCTCCCACATAGTTTAAGGGACCAGTACGGGCCGCCAGCCCGAGCGTAGACAGTCAGGGTAGCTTCAGTTTCCATTTTCACTTTCCCTATGGGGCCCGCAGACTTGGAGCGGAGAAAGTGGCTAGGACCAGCGCCCGTGTCACCACTTCCACAGGGGCAGTGGTGTGGTGGCTAGTTGGTCTGTAAGGGCTGTACCATCCAAAACTCTACCCCACGGTTTCCACCAATGAAGCAGTCCGGGATAAAATGCAAATATACTGGGGTCATGATAAGTAACTGAAGTATTCCCGGTCCCCAGCTATCTGACCTATCTGAAAATATTCTTCGTGATTAACTGCCCTTTTCTTCTTTGAAGTAGAAAACTGGACCCTTAGAAATACATACCAGATGTGGTGGGTGGGCTAATTTGAAAACAGCTGGACATGGCGCACCTCAGGAAAGCAAAGACAAGATTCCTCCCTCCCAAGTTGTTAAAATGTGATTTGGCTCCACTCTCCTTACAAATGACACCTGTTTTCAGATAATCCAATTTTTCTAGTTTTGTAACAGCATAACTGAATTCCTCCACTTTTAGTTCAACTTAAGTCTTGATTGTATCACCTACCCCAATGCTAAGCCAGAGTCAAAGGACCAAAAGAGATTAATAATCCTTTTTTTTTTTTTTAAGTTTTTTAAATGTTTATTTTTGAGAGAGAGAGAGAGAGAGAGACAGGGCGCGATCTGGGGAGAGGCAGAGAGAGAGGGGGACACAATCTGAAGCAGTCTCCAGGCTCTGTGCTGTGAGCACAGATCCTGACTTGGGGCTCAAACCCAGGATCATGACCTGAGCATGACCTGAGCTGAGGTCCATCGCTGCACCCCTCCATCCCTTTTTCTTTTAATATACATTTTGGTCAGGATCTCCTGGTTCTTCTTTTTTTTTTTTTTTTTTTTTAAGTTGTGTATTCATTTTGAGAGAGAAGAGAGGGAGACAAAGAGAAAGCACACGTGAGTGGGGGAGTGGCAGAGAAAGGGAGAGAGAAGCCCTAGCAAGCTCTGTGCCATGAGATCATGACCTGAGCCAAAATCAAGAGTCTGAGGCGTAACCTACTGAGCCACCCAGGTGCCCCAGATTAATAAGCTTTTTAAGGGGGAAAAAACTAGTTTTTTTGTGCACATTTCAACTCAAAAACTATAAAGAGCAAAATTAAAGCACCTGACATTTGAGACTCCCAAAGACAAGCACTTGAAACAATGCACAACACTGGACTAAGCCACACTGGACTAAGCAGCAGCTTTCTGTTGATTTCCCTTTCCTCCATACGTATTATGGAGTTGACAACTGCTCAAAGGATAGTGAGTGGATTTGAGGATGTTCCACTCAATAGCCAATGGAAACCCACTGTTAAGCATCTCTTCTAATACCTCATAAACCACAGCCACATTGTCTTTGGTTACTGGCTCTGAACAGACTCCAAAATAACCCTGATGAAAATATAATATATATATTATATATATTATATATTATATATATAATATATAATATATATAATATATATAATATACATATATAATATATATATTATATATATATATATATAATTCAGAGAGTTTAATAAAAGGGAAAGAACCTTCCTAGAGAATAAAAAAAAAATAAAAACAAAATACTTCACACTTAAGCTTTCTTGACTGAAGCATACTTCAGCTTCTGTAACTGCAAAATATGTTTGGTTTAACCAACCAAATTCTGTGCTAGACCCAGGGAAAAGAGACATATATCACAGACACTAATAGGGAAGACAGAAAAATAGAAAAACAACTATAATTCAGTGTTACGTGTTTAATAAAAGCATATGCTAGGTACAAAAGTAGCCTAACTGAAGGAGTGACTAATTCTATCAGTGTTATGGGGATAATGGCATAAGAAAGGATTTAACTCAGGAATGGTGTCCATTTGATGGGGTATATGAAGCACAAGGAGAAATGTAAAAATTTTTAAAAAGCTCATGAGGTAGATATCAATAAATGACTACAAAATGCTGATTGAAACAGAAGAAATTAAAATACAAAGAGGTACAGAATTCTATCAATTTTAAAGAGGTAAGTTGAAAATGGGGTGAAGGGGTAGAGAACTCCTTTTACTCAAATCTTCAGTGACACAGAAATTGAAATAACAGCCATTTAGAATTCCACTTCAGGCAAAACCACTGTTGTTATATTAGTGTATATTTCTCCGGGTTATATATTCGGAACTGACATTGTTTTGTGTAAAAATGGACTCTCCATACACTGAGGCAGTATGGGAAAATGGTTGAATGTGCAGGCTTTGGCAATCTGGTGTTGCCTGGGCTGCAATGCAGGATCTGCCACTTCCCACTTGGGAAGTTACTTCTCTTTATTTTAGTTTTCCCCTCTGCAAAATAGGTCTATAACTGTACCAACTGTCAGTGGAGATTTTAAATATCAGAGTGGACTTTTTGCGCAAAAGTGCGTGGAAAAGAGCCCATAAAGCTGCTTGGTTTTTAATTGATATTTAATTTATTAGTGTTGTAAATTTTAAGCCAAACTGTTATTAAGTATGTAAACACAAATCTCAAATTCATTTATAAATCTATCAATTTTGTGTTAAAAATTAAACACTTTGACTTGTTCTTTGATTAATGCTCAGTGAACTTTTTTTTTAAATTTTTTTTAACGTTTATTTATTACTGAAAGAGCGTGAGCAGGAGAGGGGCAGAGGGAGAGGGAGACACAGAATCTGAAGCAGGCTCCAGGCTCTGAGCTGTCAGCACAGAGTCCCTAGCGCGGGGCTAGAACTCACAAACCGCGAGATCATGACCTGAGCTGAAGTCGGATGCTTAACGACTGAGCCACCCAGATGCCCCTCAGTAAGCTTATTAATTTGACATATTAGACTTTTCATTTAAACACTATTTATAAGTGATAGAATTTTCTTAAGCATTACCTATTAAAGTAACAAAAGCATACAAATTCAACAAATCAAACTGTCTTACACATTTATGCTATTTATAAACTTAATTTTTAAATTCCCTTAAATTATGTAAAGTTCACACAGTGCTGTATCTGATTGTCTCAGGTACTTCATACTCCTAACAAGGCAGATTTATACCCTAAATCATCTTGGCCCATTTTCTGCCCAGTCTAGAGCACTTATAGAGTATTCCTGTTAAGAGTCTTCCTGAGCACTGAAAGGACACTGGTTAGGAGTGTGGGCTCCCAGCCAGACTGCTCTGCTACTGACTGGCTACGTGACCTTGGTTAAGTCATGTAACTTTTTGTACCTCTGCTTTATCGCCTGAAAGTGGGGGTAGCAAGAGTACACAACTCTCAGAGTTGTTGTGAGCCTTACCTGAGTTAGTGCATGCAAAGCACTTAAAACAGTACCTGGCAGATAATAAGTGCTCAACAGATTTTACAGTGTTAGTGTAAATCTACTAGATCAAATTCTCTTAGGCATCTGTGCAGCATAAAAATCAAACCTATACATTAAGTCAATATCTCTTAAGCATTTAAATATTCACTATACGCCTAATTGGTCAAATCCTAAGTATTTCAATTAAAAATCAATGTAATGTCAGATTTTCTCCCCAACCTGTGAGATTCTCTAAAATATATCAAATAATAGTAAATACAGAGAATATATACACAAGCAACAAGTGAGTTAAAAGTTACTACATCTTATAAATACAAGGTGTCATTAAAATGATCATAATTTCTTCAGCATGTGTATGTTATTTGGGGGTGCAATCATTACCGAGTACATTATCCAATGGAGAGGGGAACAGATTTATTTTGGCACTGTTAACCTGATGTATTCAGGGTTGTCAGTCAAAGGCTTGAGATGGGGTTATGTATGGTTTCAGGGTTATTGGTCAAAGATTCCAGATGTGGGGAGATTAGGTGGGAGAGGAAGGGGTGTACCTTCTGAGGGTTCTACCCAGTCTCCCAGTTAACAAGCTGGGCCTTTGTAATAGCTGGGAACTGTCTACTATGTAGTAGGAACTCAAACTGTTTCAGATGTGATTTGTTTTTACAACCCAGGGCATCATCTATCCCTTGTAAATTTTACCTTTGCCTAATTTTTATGGTAACTACTTTCAATTTTTCCATGCTTAATTTGAGAAGATGGAGTTCTGTACTTTCGACTTGAGAGTTCAGCTAATCTCTTTGCTTATTAAAGTTAATTAAATTCAAGAGTCAGACACTTGGGGCACCTGGATGGTTCAGCTGGTTGAACATCTGACTCTTGGATTCAGCTCAGGTCACGATCTCACGGTTTGTGAGTTCAAGTCCTGCATTGGGCTCTGCGCTGACAACACAGAGCCTGATTGGGATTCTCTCTCTCTCTCTCTCTCTCTCTCTCCCTCTCTCTCTGCCCCTTCCCCACTCATGCTGTCTCTGTCTCTCCCAAAATAAGTAAATAAAACTTAAAAAAAAAAAAAAAGAGTCAGACATTTGACCGACTGAGCCACCCAGGCGCCCTTTTACAGTAAGTGGTCAGTTTTATAGTAAGTGGTCAGTAAATACTAACTATTATCATATGGTTATTTTTTCAACCTTTTTTCTTTAAACATTCTTTATATATTTTATTAAAATGCAAAAAAGAACTGCTGTCCTTCAGTTAAAATTCAAACTTGCACTACCTTATGGTAAGACATTGTGTTAATTTCCTATTGCTGCTACAACAAATGACCATAAACTTAGGGATTTAAACACAAATTTATCATCTTACAGTTGTGGAGTTCAGAAATCTAAAAAGTTCTCACTGAACTAAGATCAAGGTGTTGGCACTGGACTGCATTCCTTTCTGGAAGCTCTCAGGGGAGAATCCATTTCCCTGCCTTTTCCAGCTTCTAAAGGCCACCTGCATTCCTTGGCTTATGGTCTTTTCCTCCAGCAATAGTATCACTCTGACCTCTGCTCTTGTCAACATATTTCCTTTTCTGACTCTGACTCTCCTGCCTCCCTCTTTAAGGACGCTTGTAATTTCACTGGGCTCACCTGCATGATCCAGGATAATTTCCCCATCTCAAGATCCTTAATTTAATCATATCTGCAAAGTCCCTTTTGCCACGTAAGGTAACATATTCACAGATTTCAGGAATTAGGACATGGTTGTCTTTGGGCAGCTATTATTCTGCCTGCCACAGATACTATTCCTGAAATTACTGATGATGAAATCAAAGTTGGCATTATATATCAGCAAAGGGATGGAAAAAGATTATTTCACTGTCCTTTAAATAGACCTTGGCCAAATGCTAACAGCATTTGAAAACAAACTCTTTGGCTATTTGTTTCCTTAGAATTAGGCAAAATTAAAAAAAAAAAAAAATTAATGTTTATTTTTGAGAGAGAGAGAGACAGACAGAATGCGAGCAGGGAAGAGGCAGAGAGAGAGGGAGACACAGAATCCAAAGCAGGCTCCAGGCCCTGAGCTGTCAGCACTGAGCCTGACATGGGGCTCAAACTCACAAACTGGGAGATCATTACTTGAGCCAAAGTTGGACACCCAACTGACTAAGCCACTGAGGTGCCCCTAATTAGGCAAAATTTTAATTCTAAAGGGTTCTGGGGCACCTGGTGGCTCAGTCCATTAAGCATCTGACTTCAGCTCAGGTCATGATCTCGTGCTCTGTGAGTTGGAGCCCTGCGTCGGGCTCTGTGCTGACAGCTCAGAGCCTGGAGCCTGCTTTGGATTCTGTGTCTCCCTCTGTCTCTGCCCCTCCCCTACTTTCTCTCTCTCTCAAAAAGAAATTTAAAAAAAAAAAAAATTGAAAAAATACAAAAAAAATCTAAAAGGTTCTGAGTACCTTCCAGATATTCCAGGTATTATATGCTATATAAATATTTATATACAATATCATCTCATCTTTCCAGAACATGGCAACATGTTCCTAAACTGATAAAACTTGGGAAGTGCATGTGTACTTACATCCCCACACAGACCCAGACACATACACACATACAAGCTTTCCTGAGTAGCTAAAATAACTGACAAAAAGTTATGCTAAGATTCCCATGTTTCACTCATAGGAAAACCTTGGACTCACATGCAGATCCCACCACTTGACATATCATTCTATTAAGCCCATCTTATTTCCAATCTTTGACTAACTTGAAGTAGGAAATTAGAGAAGGGCAAGAAAGAAAGCTCTAGGCAGGTAATTGACAGAACCAAGAAGACTTGAGGAAACATCTCAGTCAATAATGTGCCTTGTTTATATGACCTAGTCAAATGTAATAAAATTATACTAAATATGTGCATTCAAGTAAAGAAAGGACAGTGGAAAATAAGAGGTGTTTTAAGTAGAATCTATTAGTTCTCAAACCTTTGACCAATCACTACCTCTCTGGGATTTCACTTATTTATATATATTTTTTTAAAAATACACTATTTGATGTCTAGACTCTTGTCTATGATTGAATGCCATGATTTCAGGTGACAACAATGGCTTGTCACCAAGGAGACAATCAGAAGTGCTATGTATTCTGGTATGCACTTATTTTTTATAATATTTATTATGATGATAACTACTTTGAATTTAACATTTTACCTCAGTTGTCTAGGCCAAGAAAAGAGTACAGGCAGGGAAATGTGTTTTAATAGTGTCAAAGGCATCACTTTTTCACAATAACTAATATTTGATGCTTTACTATAACCAGCAGTTAATGAACATGTGCCAAGCATTGTGTTAGGTGCTAAGTCTTCATGAGCAATTAACTTAATTTCATGTTTCAGGGGACAAGTAGAGAGCAATAACTAAACTAAAACTTTAAAAATATGTTAACATTTTGGTCCAGAAATTCTTTCCCACAAGCTGTCCAACAGAAACTTTCATGCAAGTGCTTCAAGGTATCTGTGCAAAAATGCCTACTTATGCATTGTTTGTAACAGTGAAACACTGGAAATGACCTAAACATCCATCAACAGAATGAGAAAGACCTATATATATGAACATGAAAAGATGGCAAGATATAGTACTGGATGACAAAAGAAAGTTATAAATGACAGTATGTTTTCCTTTGTTGATATATAGATAGAAGTATGTGCAAAAAAAATCTGAAGGATACAGAGCAAAGTATTAATAACAGGCAGGATTATGGACATTTTTTTCTTTTTACATTTTTTTAAGTGACACAGACATTCACTTAAAGATAATAAACATCACACAGCACAATCAACAAAGGTAAAACAGAATAATACAAAATAAAAACAAGTGATTAAGTTAAGTAAGTTTTAGCAATGTTTTATGAGAAAGTATTGAAACTTTATTTAAAACATGGGGTGCCTGGGTGGCTCAGTCAGTTAAGCATCCAATTCTTGGTTTTGGCTCAGGTCATGATCTCATGGATTGTGAATTCAAGCCCTACATTGGGCTCTACGCTGACAGTGTAGAGCCTGTTTGGGATTCTCTCTCTCTCTCTGGCCCTCCCCAACTCTATCTCTCTCTCAAAATAAATAAATAAACTTAAAAAAAATTTAAATAACATGTTTTCCAAGCATTTAGACTAGATATGGCATTTCATCTACGGTTTTCTGACCCAGTAGCTAGAAACTGTGAACTTTCACTCAGTTACCCCTTTCTTCATTCTGGTTGCTTTCGAGTTTTCAATAAAGCTTTTCACCTGAGCTTGCTCTTTAAGAGATGAGAATTCAGAACACGGGATAATAGAAAGTGCACACATGCCAATTTGTTTACTGTGAGTCTCTCAGAGGAAATCATGTGCATCTGTCTGTTTGCTTTTCCTTGGTACCTAGAAGGTCACCTCTAAAAATAATCTTGCTCACTGTCAGAGCTTCCGTGACACAGAGGTACATGCCTCACATGCTCTCCACAGTTAGTGCCCTATGCCAGGCATATCCAGTTCCCAAAGGACTGAGACCAGAGGAGGAGGGGAAAGCAGCTGCCAGCTAAACTGTCCAGCTACTAATTTAATTTAATAATGGACACAAAGGAAGATCTTTAAAAAGACAGCACACACATTTTCTCATGGCTGTCACTCTAGATTAGTGATGTTGAGCTTTTAAATGTTTATTGGCTATAGTATTTCTTCTTTTGTGATTTTCTGAAGGAAACATTAAGAGAATTTCTCAACCAGAGCCCATGCTATGGTTATTTCACTTTGCAATGGACACTTTCGGGTTGCCTAACCAGTCTTTACCTCTTCTGGTCAGGCCCTGAAGCTCTTGATGATTGGGCAGTCTTGAGAAACTATGTTTCTATGAAACTATGCACTGGCCTCCACCCCATTCCTCTCAGGTGACCTTTTCAATACCCCATGCTGGGCTGGGACACATTGTGTGAATGAGGAAAGTGAGGAGAAAGAGACATCAGTTAGAAGTCTACTGTCCAAGTCACAAATATTGAAGGGCCAAACTAAAAGCATAGGCAGAAGAGAAATGAATAGAAAGATGGTAACTGAAGAGTTGGAATCTATGGAATTTTATAGCTGTTTGGATCTAGGGTGAAAGGAGTTCCACACATTCCAGAAGTTTCCTAGACTTGTGCTAGGACATTGGTGGTGCCATTATGGACAAGATGTCCCATATTGGACTCTGAACTCATCCTCTTCTACCTCTCCAGGCACCTCAGGGCAACAACTGTTTTGCCATCTATCTTCAGTTGTTCACTTTCATTGATTCCTTTCCATTTAATCCTATTTAATAATCTCTCATATTTAAAACACAAAACAAACAAAAACAAATCTTTCCCATTGAGAGATGGTGGGAAGAGTAGGCTACTAACAACCTCATCTTAAACATTGGGAGTCAAGAAATGCTATCTGTGATTAATGGAATGAAAAATAGAGCTTATGTAGGTTTTGAAGGTGGCCAGTGGATAGTGACATAACTACTCTGGATGACAGAGAGGTATAAGTGAACTAAATTCTCACTCAGCATAGCAGGAAGTTAACAGATAATGTTTAAGAATGATAAATCAAGAAACAGTCATTAGGAGGTTAATTAGTGATAAGGAGGTTACCATAACACAGAAGCAGTTCAAATTGGTTTCTTCTGGGCTGGCAAAAAGTGGCTCAGAGATTGTTGCTTCTTTGGATCATTTGCATGTATTTCTTTGACATGGTATTTTTTTTTTTAAGTTTGTTTATTTTTGAAAGAGAGAGAACACAGGTCGGGGAGGGGCAGAGACAGAGGGAGACACAGAACCTGAAGCAGGCTCCAGGTTCTCAGCTGTACTCACAGAGCCCGCTGCAGGGCTCGAACCCACAAGCTGTGAGATCATGACCTGAGCTGAAGTCAGACGCTTAACTGACTAAACCACCCAGGTGCCAGTGATGAGGTTTTAAAAGCTTTTTTTCCCCTTTTTTTTCAATATGGTAAAGAGAGAGGCCTTAAAAAATATCCTCCCTAAACTTACACCTCCTTATGGCTACTACTGTCTCTTCTCTTCCTTAAGATATATTCCTTAATATTAGTAGTAGTAGCCAACATTTACTGAATTATTGTGATGTGCTATGGGCTGTTAATTGCTATACTTTCATCATTTCATTTAACCTTTACAGTGAACTTAGCACAACTAGATATCTTGAAGGAGTGTTCTACGTTCACCGTCTACATTTGCTTACCATCCAAATATCAACTCACTGCAGACACTCTTAGATTGCTCTCAATAAGGGTACCCATAACCTCCTTACTGTTGAAACTAGTTATACTGTCAGCATCTTTACCTCTACTATTCTCCCTTTGCTTCCACAAAAATGTACTTTCTTGGGTTTTCCTTTTGCTTCTCTGGCTTCTTTTCAGTCTCCTTTAAGGTCTTTCTTCTCCTACTCACCTCCTAAATATCGGTATGTCTCAGTTCCTTCTTCAACCTGCTTTTCCTTTCATTTTATATTCTTTTGGAGTATTCATATACTCCTATTGCTTAAGTTACTGTTGATGAAACTCAAACCTCTGTCTCTATCCCAACAGTTCCTTCTCCTCAGCTAGAAACCGATAGACCATTGTCTATCAGACATCCTGATCTGGGTGTCCCAATGGCACCTCAACTCAACACATCTCAAGTGAAATGCATCAACATTCCTTCATACTTGTTTTTTCTTGTGTATCTTTCTTTCAATGACTCTATCACCATCCACACAGTTACCCAATATTCCAACGTTGAATATTATCCTTGATTCCTTAGCTGTCCTCCACATATTATGACATCTAATCAACAACTACCAAGTCCCATGCAGTCTCCATCCTGAATTTCTTTCCATTCCTTCTTATGTAGGGGGCCACTACCTTTATTTGCACTGTCTTCATCTCTTATCTAGACTATGACTGTGACCTGCTAACTGGTCTCCCTGCCCTCCCCTCTTGGGTTACCTCTTGAGTCCATTCTCTAGGCTGCAGACAGAGTGATTCTTTCTCCCATGCAAATCTGAACCTGCTTTTCCTCTGCTAAAAGGATTTAATGGTTTCCTGTAACCTCACCTAGATTCCAGCTGGCTTCTGCTCACCTCTGTCTCACAGTACCTCTGGTCTGGCTCCTGCCATAATTAACTGCTTGCAGCTTCCCAACTCTCTCTCCCTCATTTTGAGATATTTTCTCTCACTACTCCCTCTGCCTGAGATCATGCTTCCTGCCCTGTTCTCTTCCTTTGTAATTCCTACTAGTCCTTCTTGATGCAGCAGAGGTATTTTCTCTTTGGTAGAGGTTTTTTCTGACCCCAAAGCCCAAGTTAGGTTCCAATTCTGTGCATTACCATAGGCCTCTATTGATGGGGGAAACAAAGGCAAATGAAAAATTAAATTTCCTTACTGCCTACAGCCCATTGACAAGTCCTTGAAACAGGCAGAGTGGCCTTCCTCTAGGAACTCAGCTGCCTTGCTGATGACACTTTGCTAAGGGCAAAAGGCAAATTTAGCTTAACATTATCCTGACCTCCAGGATCCTATAAGTCTACTTTAACATATAAAAATTCCTTTGGAAACTTCCTTTATCTCTACCCCTCAAATATATGTTAGCAATTGTCCTCCAAATGTATGGCCCACTGATACAAATCTGAAGGGTCTCATGCCTGAGTTTTTACTAAAGAGTAATAAATGACCTTTTCCTAATGACAGTTAGCCCCCTCAAGACTCTGGAAACCTTGTTTCCAAATTACCTTGGAGGTTTGTGCTGTCCCTAAGCCCCTCTGAACTTGAAAGTATATAATCAGCCACTCTTCACAACCCCAGTGCAGCTCGTTCTGCCCACAGGTCCTGTCCCCGTGCTTTAATAAAACCACCTTTTTGCACCAAAGACATTTCAAGAATTCTTTCTTGGCCATTGGCTTCGAGCCCCAACACTTCAAACCACATCACCTATCATATTACTACCACACCACTGTATTTTCCTGTATCTTCTCTGTCTCTGTCACTAAACCACAAATCATTAGGGGATAGGTGGTATATTACTTATCCTGGCAGAGAACATCAATTCATTGAATGAATTATGGGAGGTGGTCCTATGGACTGGAAAGAACATGGAGTCTGGATTCAGACAGACCTAGATTTTGGTTTCTTCTTCTTCTGAGTCTTTTTCCCCCCCAGCTATAAAATGCAGATCACAGTTCCTTCCTCACAGAGTTGTTGTGAAGATTAAATGAAGCACCTACCACAGGGTATGGACACAGGAGCTTGGAATCAGTGTGTGTGTTCTTTCCCCCCTGAGAGCAACCTGGGAATTTTGTTTGAGGGGAGCAAGGATGAATTCAGAGGTGGGTCTTACAGGAGGACAGGCTAGCAGAGAGCAGTAAGTTAGGCCTGAAGTTGAAGTGGAAGCTGGTGTATAGATTTAGGAGCCATCCATTTAGGGGAATCGAGCCCAGGAGTAAATGAGACTGTGCCCTGGGGAAGGCTCAGGCCTGGGGAGCAGTAAAGAGATTTGCCTTTGCCAAAGGAGGGGGGAGGAGGAGGAGGAATGATCTGCAGGATGTTAGAAGAGAACCAGGGTGGGGAGGGAGAAGCAACAGTGTCACACACTGCAGAGAGGATGAAGAGAAGAGTGCCCCTTAGCTTGGACTTAATGAGGCCACTGATGTCCTTGGAAAGAGTGTAGATGGCTGTTTCGTGTGGTTAATCATTTGTTCTAGTACAGAGTAGAAAGAGGGGGGCCATGTGGGACTTGGAGTTCTAGAGCAAAAGCCATCTGACTGATAAGGGGGAGGGAAGAGCTGAGGATAACAGTAGTAGCAAACACTGTTCCTAAACCACAGTGTTGACTTGTGGCACATGCCAGCACCTAGATGCCAGGGCCCTGCCCCACTTCTCACCGCCACCCTCGCTAACTCCTGCCCTGCTTAAGAGTACCAAAGAGTAACCCGGCACGGGTGGCTGGAAGTGGTGGAAGCATATACAAAGCATATACAGTGAGTTTTTTTGTTTAATAACTACCATTTATTCTTTTCTGAGTGGCAGGCAGTGTGCTAAAAGTCTTGTGCACATTACCTCTCTTACTTCGTACAACAATCCTTTAAAATATTGTCATCAGTTTATTAATGAGAAAACTAAGGCTCAAAGAAGTTAACTGACTATTGGAAGTCAACCACTAAGTGATGAGCTGAGATTAAAATTGATATCTCTGACTCCAGAGCCCTTGCTCTTTATTGGCTTCAGGGTGGGTGGGGTAGAGTGGGAGAAGGCACTTGGAGAAGTTCATTTGAGAGTCAAGGGAGAGGCATCCCCAGGTTTCTGGAAAGTTAAGGAACCTGTTTTATGTACATAACTCATTTCCCTGATTCTGTTTGACTAAGTAGTGAGTTAAGTTTACACCAAAGGCTAGAATCATCTAGACCTGCATAGTCCTATAACACTCTGTGCTGATGGAATGTTCTCTGTGCTAACATGGTTGCCCCTAGCCACACAAGGCTAATCAGCATTTGAAATGCAGTTACTGTGATTGAAACACTAAGTTTTTTATTTTATTTTATTAGTTTTTTTAAATTTAACTTTTATTTTATTTTAGTTAATTATTTATTTATTTATTTATTTATTTATTTTGACAGAGAGAGTAAGCAGTGGAGGGGTAGAAAGCGAGAGAGAACGAATCCCAAGCAGGCTCTGTGCTGACACCACTGAAGTGGGGCTTGATCTCATGAATTGTGAGATCATGACCTGAGCTGAAGTTAAGAGTCAGATACTTAACCAAGTGAGTCACCCAGGTGCCCCCTAAGTTTACTTTAAATTTAAAAACTGATACTTGATTCAGTTATTGAAAAATTTTAAGTATATTTATGAAACTACTTTTTCAATTTAAAATTTTGTGAAATATAAATAGAATGAGCATCTGAATTGTTATTTGCTGTCCATGTAATATACATTAGATCTCAAAGACATAAAATAGATGAATGTAAAATAGCTTATTACTTTTTAATTGGCTACATGTTGAAATGACAATATTTTTGATATGTTGGCTTAAATATATATTATTTAAAATTAATTTCACTTGTTTTTAGAAAACAAATTTTAATGTGGCTACTAGAAAACATAAATTAAATGTGTGACATACATTATATCTCTTTTGGACAGCCTTGATCTAAAGGTAAGGTCCTGGTACTAAAGTTTCCATTAAGTGGAGGGGTTGAAAGCCTTTTCCCCTGCCTTTTACTACTCTAGGCCTCTCCATTCTTTCTTCCTCTCCATCCTTCTTATTCTTCTCACCCATTTAGTCTACTTATTGCTGGTGGGTCTCCTCAAGGAATAGAGCCATATAATGGGATGAGTGTTGGTCTCTGTTGCTGAAAGGTTAGATATTCAGAGGAGGTAATAATGAGACTTGCTTTGCTAAGTGGGAGTCCATGCTTTTAAGTCCATATATAGATTCTGTCTCTGCCACCATGGCCACTCCATTCATGTATCCATTGTGCCAGTTCCAATGACAAAGCTTGCACCCACAATTGAGCTGACCCATCTGTAAACCAAGGTTGGACTTTTTCCTCCTTCAGCTGATTATACTGGATGCCCACTACAGCCAGAGGTATGAGCTTGAGGGAGTAACTCTAGTGCCCTCATCAGGTCCACTGTCCCAGTCAAGTTATGTGGAGATATAAGTGTAATTATCAACCTGGCAGCCAGAAGAGGAGGTGGACACAGCTCTGGAGGGGGCATCTGTTGCCTTGATGAGAGGCTTCTGCAATATCCTCCTGCACAAAGAGGGGTTGGTCACATCTATAGATTTTGAAGGTTCAGGGAAGACAGCAGAGCCAGTATCTTTGAGGATATCCATCCAGATGTTCCCATCCCATGTCTCAGGGTCCCAGGTTTTCTGAACCAGGGTATAACAGACCTACCATGGCACAGCATTCCACTGTTTTGGGGGATCCTAACTATTAGGTCCTGAGTTTGGTCCTGGGTTGCACTAGCTTTTCTACTTTATAAGCTATGAAAGAGGCCTGCTGGCTGTCATATTTAGCCATAAATGTTTGTTAGCTGCCCTCCATTTTCAATTATTCCTCTGTAGGATGTCAATGCAACTGTTTAGTATCCAGCCAATTCCACTATCCTTATGTGTAGTCTCTCCCTCCTCTGACAGCCTGCATTTAAAAAGGTTCAAATCATCTCACCCACCAGGGTATTCTCCACTGGGATGTCACTCCCAAGTCACTACTGGGAGTGACATACTATTTTTAACAATTGGGCAACCACTTTTGTCTGAGACTGTCTGTGCCCACATACCACTTAGATGGGGTCCTCCGTGCCAGCAGGGAGGTATGTGGTCCAGTCCCCAAACTGAGCTTGTCATTTTAGATCAATTCTAGTACCATCTGTGTTGATGGTTCTCTGGGCAGCAGACATCAGGCAGAGTTAGAATTGCAAGAGATTTATTGCTGGTAACATCTATTAAAGGAGTAGTCAGAGTAAATTTTTAGACCATGATGCAGGTCTGACATG
The DNA here is from genome assembly GCF_046562875.1 of Panthera onca. Taxonomy (NCBI): domain Eukaryota; kingdom Metazoa; phylum Chordata; class Mammalia; order Carnivora; family Felidae; genus Panthera; species Panthera onca. Next base: position 60,581,994 of record NC_138341.1, on the reverse strand, counting down.
TGGACAAGGAGAGGGGAAAGTAAAGAGGACTGAATAGGAAGAGCCTCAGACAGAGGTGTAGCTCTGAGAAAATCCTGGCCAGCATAGAGGGGGCCTATATTGGACAGAAATGTCCAGACATTAGTACCTATGCCATGCTTAGGCATTTACAGAGAACTTCCTGGAAAGAAAGTAGGTATGGTGTGTAGTAACTAGAAGGCAGAAGAGGGCTTCTGGGATTTTAATTATCTGTTTCTTTGTCTGGGTTTCATGTATGTGTGTTCATTTTATAAAATTTTATCAAGCTCATTTTTATGAACTTTTATGTATACATGTTATGTTTTTATTTTTAAAAAGTCATAGGTCTCTGCCTTTGGCCTCTAAAGAACTTCAATTAGAATTTTGAAACTCAGGGCACCTGGGTGGCTTAGTCGGTTAAGCATCCGACTTCAGCTCAGGTCATGATCTCACAGTTTGTGAGTTCAAGACCTGCGTCTGTGCTAACAGCTCAGAGCCTGGACCTTGCTTCAGATTCTGTGTCTCCCTCTCTCTCTGCTCTCTCACTGTCTCAAAAATAAACGTTAAAAAAAAAGAATTTTGAAACTCAAACCCTAGATGGGGATAGTTTCATACTCAAAGGACAATTTGGCAACATATCCTTCAAGTCTTACAAACATGTTAACCCATTTCAAGGAATTTTTTGTACAGAAAAGACCACACAATGTAAAGTTCTAAGTATAAAGATATTCATCATTACACTGTTTATATAGTGAACATTTGGAAGCAACCTAAGTGTCCATTAGTGCAGGATCAGCTAAATAAATTATGGTACACAATGAAACAGTTTAAAAATAATGTTGAAAACCTATATCTAATGACATAGGATTATGTTCATGATATAGCACTTGTAAATGAAAAGAGTGTCACAAAAATATGTTCAATATGATCTCTTTTACCAAAAATTTAACAAATCCACATGTTTATACTTAGAACAAGGATTAAGAATATTTTACATAAAATATTAATAGTAGTTGTCTTTGGATAATATGTTTAAAATGATTATTACTTTCTGTATGTTTTTAATGTTATGTTTTAATTTAAATGTATTTATGTTTTTAATTTTTTACAATTAAAATATAATGTTTTTCTAGTCAGAACTCTTCCCTCAAAAACCATTTAAAAATAAATAAAGTGGTCTATGTTTTTAAATAAGTAATTTAGGCCTGGGTGGCTCAGTCAGTTAAGCATCTGATTCTTGATTTCAGCTTAGATCATGATCTAACAGTTGGTGAATTCCAGCCCCACCTTTGGCTCTGCACTGACAGCATGAAGCCTGCTTGGGATTCTCTCTCTCATCCTCTCTCTGCCCCTCACCCCCCCACTCTCTCTCAAAATAAATACATAAACATTAAAAAAAAATTAATCTATTACTCAAGGTTCATATTAAGCATCTACAAAGAACAGAACTTGTGCTAAGTCTTTATGGGGATTTTTTTAAAAGTTTTATCTATTTTTAAGTTTATTTTTGAGAGAGAGAGAGCACGTGTGCATGAGAATGCATGCAGGGGAGCTGGAGAGGGACAGAGAGAGAGGGAGAGACAGAATCCCAAATAGGCTCCATGCTGTCAGCACAGAGCCCAGTGTGGGGCTCTATTTCACAAACTGTGAGATCATGACCTGAGCCAAAACCAAGGGTCCAGCACTTAACAGACTGAGTCACCCAGGCATCCCTAAGTTTTATTTAAGTAAACTGTACACCCAATGTTGGGCTCAAACTCATGACCCCAAGACAAAGAGTAGCAAGCCCTTCCAACTGAGCCAGCCAGGCACCTTTTCTGGTTTCTTTTGTTAAAGGAGTCTAAGAGAGTGTCTTTTACTTTGAGAGTTTATACTCTTCTTAAGGATATAAGACACACAGAATTAGTCAATGTATAATCAACAGCCAGGTTATGAAATCCTTTATGGTAATCCTTCATCTGTGTACACCCAGAGTCTTTCATGTCACTGGGAATATGACATTGGAGTGCCTTCTATATTAGTCAACCAAATGAAGGATGAAACAATGAATAATAAATTCATTTAAAAATGAATGCTATATGAGTACAAGGCATTTGAGACCAGGGAGTAGTATGGGATGGCTACAGAACTGGCAATATTATTCATAATGTAATTATATTTTAGTTATAATCTATAAGGTGATAACTCCTGAGTCCTTACCTCCTGCCCTACCTCTTTCCTGGGTTTCAGACAAACATTTACAGCAGCAAACTTGATGTTGACACATGGATGTTCCAAAGGCACCTGCAACAAAACATTCAAAACTGAACTCATTTTTTTTACTAACTCTGTTCCTCCTTCTCTAGCTGCTAATACCATCCAGACCAGAATCTTAGAAGTCATCCTAGACTTCATCCTCTCCCTCAATCTTCACATTCAATTTGTTACTAAAATGCTGTCACTTCTGTTTCTTCAGTTGCTTTGGAATTTTATTTTTCTTCCTCTCTGATTTCCTTCCTTCCGGCCACTCTTCCTTACCATCCACCTCCCTTGTCATTGTCAAACTGATTTTTCTAAAATGCACATTTAATCACCCTTCTGTTTTCCTTAAGACTGTCTCATAGCTCACCTCACTGCTGGACGATAAAACCCATACTCCTTGGTTAGCCTGACTTACAATGTCTTCCATCATCTGCTTCTGCCAACCTTGCATTCCTCCCTACAAGTAAGCTGGAAGGTCCTGGTGATGGAAACTGTATTCTCCTCTTCTTCATCATTCCTGTGCCTCACAGTTTAGGGAGCCTAATAAAGCTTTCCTAAATGGATGAATGAGGAGATAAGACCTGAAATGGGCTTTGCAGATTGGGCTGTGTAGATAAAATATAGATAGAAGATGGGGATCCTTCAAACAATTCTTGGGCTACTAAGTTGAGCTATTAGTAGAGATTCCTTGTCATTAATTTTTGTACCTCCAAGACCTGCCACATAGGTCTCACATATGTTGAGACACATAGTAGGTATTCAATATATATTGGATTAATTAACAAATTAATGAAGAGTATTATGTATTTAGCCACAAAGCAATATTTCTTTTGGAAAATGTAATGCTCAATTAATTACAGAGCAAAGTATTTGGAGAAGAGATGAAAACTCCATTAATTCTTTGTGAGGAGGCTACAATGCTGGCCGGATACCCAAGCAAACAGACCAGGCCTCAGGCCAGTTTAATCAAGCAAGTAAATTTCTTATTGACCAGAATATGGACCTGATGTTACAGAAGACACCTGTCTTCCTAAGGTCAGCAGCTCTAGCATTAGTTTATTAACTGTAACCAGATCTGGCTACAGAGCCTGCCAAAACGGGGATATCCCAAGGTGTTGTTACTGGATGCTAATTTTGGATAAAGACACCCTAGAGGCTTTAAGTCTTTAAAAATGAAGACTGTATGCTCTAATAAGGCATAAATATTATTGGAGTTTCTATTTCCAGTGAATAGTGAAACTCATATTTTTTGTAGCTGGGATATGTAATGAACATGCTGGCATTTTAATACTTATATTGAGTTTCATAAGTCAAATATTTAAAAGGTCCTAGAAACTTGTTTGCAAAGTAGTGTTATGAAAAATGTTTCTGGTGCAACACAGTCACTCCCTTCGGAGAACTCACAAGTAAATTTAGTTAGTTTAAGCTTCTGCCAGCATGATGGTGGCCCAGAGAATAACAAGGATATCTCCAGTTGCCAGTTCCCCTTATCTGCTTCTCCTGATGCCTAATTTGGAGAAACTCCATTTTGCTGCAGGTTCAAGTCTCTGGGCTATCTTACTCCTGGACTTTTCTGCAACTGTTTATTCTCTGGACCTTTCAAGGAAACTCAATGGTTCATGATATAGAGCCTTTCACTCAAAATATGAAAGGGGAAGCTGGTTAAAGTATCAATAGTCAAGACTTTGTAAAGCTTTTTTTTCCCTTGAGTCGAAGAGTATTAACTGACCTTGTCGATTAGATGAGGAGATTAAAACTTAATAATAATCTTGACTAGTCTTCCATCATTAAGCTGGAATGTTGCTAAATGCTTTCTACTACCATGCCAACATGAAATGGCTTTTCTTGCTCCCAGTTTAGCTAGAAACCTCAACAAATAAAGCTTAAATTTTAAAATGAGATGATTTTCTTTGACCCTCTGGGACAGAGAGTGGATAAATGAAAAGGAAGAAAGCCAACTTATTCATCCCAGTCACCCAGTCATTCATCCAAGAGGTTTGGTGCTTTAGGGAAGGATTTCCCTAGAGATGAAAGGACGTCATATACAGTTTTCTAAAAAAATTAATAAGGCAATTTGATTTTTAATACTTCTGCAGTCTCGGTGTAGTGACTTTTTATAGCCCTGACCTGTATGTTTAAATGCACTTCAAAATGTCAACGTGGGCCTCTACACATCCCCCCTTCCTGCTGTTTCCAAAATGGTTTCTTTCTTAATTATCTGCAGACTTACAACTTCATTTGAAAACAACTTGAAAGGCTCCTGATTAGCTGCAAGCAAAGCTGATCACCTGGTGCCTTCTTAAATATAGGAGCAAATGCAGCCTGGTTGGAGTTTGTTACCCACGAATATTCATGGAAGGCAGGATTGCCTAGTGGTTAAGAGCACTAGCTCTGGATTCTGGTAAGCTGTGTTTGAGCCCTGCGTCTGTTCCTCACTAGCTACAAGACTTGTGCAAGTTATTTAAACTCTCATCAGTGAAAGGGGGACAATAATAGCACCTACTGAGCATAATGCTGTGCGTGGCACAATAGTAAGTGCTCAGTAACTCTTATTAACAAAAAGAAAATAAGCATCAGCAGAGCAGAACATATACCAACGAGACTTTGTACTAGGTCCTGAGGATACAATAATGTGTAAGATATGTGTTGCATCTTTCCCAGGCTTTTTGGAGAAAAAGGATATATACATACATATGTTTATTAGACATATATAATAAGTTGAGGTGTCAGAGCTAAGAGTGAGTGAAAGAAGATTTGTTGAGGAAGAAAGACAGGTGCTTGACCTTGGAGGAACAGCAGGATCCAGATATACTGACTACAATGTTGGGGGCATTCTCAAGTCCATCACAACTGCATCAATTACTCTTCTTGTCAACTTCATTGAACATTTTAGGTACCTCAATGACTAAGAATTCATGGAGCAGGGAAGTAGGGGGACTTAAAAAGTCATTGGCTTTTTCTGAATGTTTTCAGTTTGGTAACTTGAAAACAAAGATCTGTTGCTAGTTGAAAAATACTTCTTTTCCTTAAGTAAATGAAATATTTTGTCAAATGTAGAAAAGAAGTAATTCTCTGCCACAACAAAATGAAAAATTATGTATGTGCCATATGTACTTATCTTTCTTAGGAGATAACATAAACAGATATGATCCTTGATCTGAAGATACAATAAAAACTCGGAACCATCTAAATATATATATAGTTTAATAAATCATGCTTAAGGAAAGGGGAAATGTGATAGTGAACTTGACTAGGGTGGTGGCAATGAAGAGGGGAAGAAGTGTATAGGTTCAAGATCTTGATAGACAATCTATTTTAGGCATGATGTACAGTAAGGAGAACATGCTAGCAGATATTTTCCAAAAGACTCTTCTCTAGAGATAATAGAGCTATTTGGTGCTCTCTTGTAAACAGAAACTTTATCAAAAGATAGTAAAATAAGGGTGACTGGGTGGCTCAGTTGGTTAAGCAACTGATTCTTGATTTCGGCTCAGGTCATGATCTCACAGTTCATGGGCTCGAGCCCTGCGTCGGGCTCCATGCTGATGGTGTGGAGCCTGCTTGGGATTGTCTCTCCCTTTCTCTCTGCCCCTCCCCTGCTCACACACACTCTCTCTCTCTCTCAAAATAAATAAATAACTAAAAAAAAATAATAATAATAATAACAATAATAATAATAATAAAAAGAAAAATATAGTAAAATAATATCCAAACATTGACATGTTAGGGATAGAACTATTGGAATGTCTCTCCTGGAACATCTTTAATTCTTTAGTTCATTAAAATTTATTACATTTCCTATTTTATGCCATGCAATATGTATTAGATAATGCATATGTGGTTGAGAACAAAATAGATATGTTCCCTTCTCTCATGGAGCTGGAGGAATATAGACCATAAACAGATAAGCAAATAAGCCATATAATTATACATTCATCCATTTATGCATCCAGGAACTAATTATTGAGCACATATTATGTATTGGGAGAATATTTTGCTTTCTCAGGATACAATGATGAACAAAAGTAGCTGTCCCTATCTTCATGGAGCCTACATTCTGAGGGAGACAGCTTACTCAGAGTCACACTAAAAAAGATAAAGTTGTAACTATATAAGAGCTATGAAGGAATATACAATAAGGAAATATGACTTCACAAGAAGGTCAGAGGAAGCTTCCCTAAGGAAGTGAAGAATGAGGTGCCTAGGTGGCTCAGTTGTTAAGCATCTGACTTCGGCTCAGGTCATGATCTCGCGGTCCGTGAGTTCGAGGCCCGCGTCAGGCTCTGTGCCGACAGCTTGGAGCCTGCTTCAGATTCTGTGTCTCCCTCTCTCAGCTCCTCCCCTGCTCGTGCTCTGTCTCTCTCTCTCTCTGTCAAAAATAAATAAACATAAAAAAAAACAAACAAACATGAGCCCTGCTTCTCTCTCTCTCCCCCCCCCCCCAACCCCCTGTCTCTCCCTCTGCCCCTCCTGGGTTCTCTCTCTCTCTCTCTCTGCCTCTCACTCACTTGTGCTCTCTCTCTCAAAAAAAAAAAAAAATAAAAAGGAAGTGAAGAATGGATGAAGAACTGAAGGGTAAGGAGGGCTAAGTTGGCAAAAGGAAGGAGAGCATTCGTGACAGAGGGAAGAGCATGTGGCTAAAGCCGTAGTATGTCTTAGAGGCCAAGAACCAGTGAGTGTGGCTCAAAGAGGAAGAATAACCCCCCAAGAAGACAGAGAAGGAGCAAACTCAGAGTATTGGTCATGGAAGCCATGGGGAGACAGTGTTTCAAAAAGGAGGCCATGGCCAAGAGTCAAATGCTGCTGAGAGGTCAAGAAATATGAGAACTGAAAATATCCCTTGGATTTCACAACATGCAGGTCACTGGTGAGCCCAGAGGAATGATGGGCCAGAAGCCAGAATGGAATGATTTGAGAGTGAGTGGAAGGTGAGGAATTGTAGGGAGCGAGACTATAGATTAGGAATTGCATTTGGTCACATGTAATAGAGCCTGATGACAGTTGCTTAACTAAATTAGGCTATTTCCCTCATATAACAAAAAAGACAGAGGGAGATAGTTAAGGCTGGTGCAGTGACTCCATGATGTCATCAATGTCCTAGAGTCCTTCTTTATGCTCTATCATCCCCAGTATATGGTTTTTTCCCCATTGTGCATGTAAGGCAGCAGCTAACTCTTAAGCCAGTGTTTCAGATAGGAAGAAGAAAGAAATATCAAGGGGAAAGGTCTGGTACCTATACCAGGAAAGCAAAAATTTTCTGTAAATCCTCAGCTGACTTCAGCTTACTTATCATTAGCTAGAACTGTGTCATATGGCCTCTCCTAGCTATAAGGGCAGCTAGGAAATGTAGCTCTTTAGTTTGAGTCATTACCGTTCCTAACAGAATCAGTTTCTGTAGAAAACACGGGAGATGGATATTGAGAAGTCACCCATAGCAGCTACACAGCATGTACAATCACATGTTGAGAAAGTGTGTCCACAAGGGAAGGAGATTATAACATGACAGCTAGAGGGGAATGTGGGATTGAGTGACCTTTTTATTTTTTATTATTGAGAGAGAGAGAGCATGAGCAGGGAAAGGGGAAGAGGGAGACAGAGAATCTCAGGCTCCACGCTTAGTGAGGAGCCCAACATGGGCTCAATCCCATGACTCTGGGGCTATGACCTGAACCAAAATCAAGAGTCAGATGCTCAACCAACTGAGCCACCCAGGTGCCCCTTGAGTGACCTTTTTAAAAAATTGGGGATGACTTGGGGCACCTGGGTGGCTCAGTCAGTTAAGTGTCTGACTTTGGCTCAGGTCATGATCTCATGGTTCGTGAGTTTGAGCCCTGCATCGGGCTCTGCCCTGACAACTCAGAGCCTGGAGCCTGCTTTGGATTCTGTGTGTCCTCTCTCTCTGCCCCTCCCCCACTCACACTCTGTCTCTCTCTCTCTCTTGCTCTCAAAAATAAAATAACATTAAAAAAAATTTTTTTTAATTGGGGATGACTTGAATGTATTTAAAACCTGATAAGAAGGGTCTAATCGGGAGAAAGAGAGAATGTTTGAACATACAAGGATATAAAAGGATAACTGACAATGTAATGTTCCTTAGAAAGAAAGAGGGAATGAAATCTAAACAAAGAGGGATTAACATTAAAGACGAATAAGGATAGGCTCTCTGTTGTAACGAAAGGAAGGAGGAAAGTAGGCTTATATGTTTTATATTTAAAAAAATGGGGCTTCTATTACCTCTATCATGTAGGAGGTGAGGTTTGCTATTGCCAATGAGGGTAGATGGGAGCGATCAGAGCTTTGAGAAGTTTGAGATGTTGACGTCTGAAATGACTGTTGTGGGCAAAACTGATTCAAATATAAAGGGCACAAATAAATTGCTATCAGGAATGCTGTTCTCATGTGCCTTTCCCAGGAATATACTAGAGAATGACATTCAGATAATCAAAGTGACTATAAAAACATCAAGATAAGGTCTGGTGCTAAGTATTAAATAGTCAATTACTGGGGCACCTGGTGGCTCAGTCAGCTAAGCATCTGACTTTGGCCCAGGTCATGATCTTACAGTTGGTGAGCTTGAGCCCCACATGAGGCTCTCTGTTGTCAGCACAGAGCCCACTTCAAATCCTCTGTCTCCTTCTCTCTCTGCCCCTCCACCCCTCTCTCAAAAATAAACATTAAAGGGGCGCCTGGGTGGCTCGGTTGGTTAAGCGTCCAACTTCGGCTCAGGTCATGATCTCGCCGTCCGTGAGTTCGAGCCCCGCGGCGGGCTCTGTGCTGACAGCTCAGAGCCTGGAGCCTGTTTCAGATTCTGTGTCTCCCTCTCTCTGTGACCCTCCCCCATTCATGCTCTGTCTCTCTCTGTCTCAAAAATAAATAAACGTTAAAAAAAAAAAAAACATTAAAAATAAATAAATAGTTACTTATAGAACTACCCACACCCATGCCCATACCAGCTGAATACCCTCCCATCCCCATCATTAACATGAACATCATTAATTCAACAAATACTTAGTGAATATCCTCTACAAGACAGATACTTATTTGTGTCATGCAGCATGCTAGGATAGGTTGGGGTATGTGGGAAACAAAGCCTGGGAGAAGACAGCAGCAGGAAAGCAATTAATAGAAAAGGTGGACCCTCTCTTAGCTGGAGAGATGTATAGAAGTCTTAACACCTAAGCCCAGGGATAGTGGCTAAACTCCACTCACACAATGGCATGCAAGGAGAGGTGCTCTGATCTGAGGGGTAAAACAGGAGTGGGGACATCTGATTTTGGGAGCTCTGGGCAATTGTCATGATGCTAGAGGCAAATCTGGACTCAGATCAGTTGGAATTGAGGGTGCCTAGAAGAGCAATCCTGCTGTGGAGATGTCGGGTGCAAAGTTAGAGGGCAGAACAAGGTTTCAGCAGGCCTGCTTCCCACTTAGCTGGTTCCTCAAAATGTTAAGTCTCAGGAAGCTGCAGGCACCTAGATGTTAGATACCCAAAAGTACAGGAGCCTGATAGGTTGACACAAGAAAACTGCACCTGAATAATGCTGCTCTTGTCAAGAACTAGGTTGTCCTGCATACATGGTCTATCTTAGAATGCCTAGTGCAATAGAAAAAAATATTTCTATTTTTTTTAATTAATTTTTTTTTTTTCAACGTTTTTTATTTATTTTTGGGACAGAGAGAGACAGAGCATGAAGGGGGGAGGGGCAGAGAGAGAGGGAGACACAGAATTGGAAACAGGCTCCAGGCTCCGAGCCATCAGCCCAGAGCCTGACGCGGGGCTCGAACTCACGGACCGCGAGATCGTGACCTGGCTGAAGTCGGACGCTCAACCGACTGCGCCACCCAGGCGCCCCTAGAAAAAAATATTTCTATGTGTATATTCTACTTACCACTATGAATATTTCTATATTCTACTTACCACCATGGAGAGAATATATCATATTCAATGGGGCAGATAGATAATAATCATCATCACTGGGGCGCCTGGGTGGTTCAGTAGGTTAAATGTCTGACTCCTGCTTTCAGTTCAGGTCATGATCTCACAGTTCACGGGTTCAAGCCCCACATCGGGCTCCTCTCTGATGGTGCAGAACCTGCCTGGGATTCTCTCTCTCTCTCTCTCTCTCTCTCTCTCTCTCTGCCCCTCACCTACTCATGTTCTCCCTCTCCTCTCTCTCAAAATAAACTTTTAAAAAATAATAATAACCACCATTTATTGTACATGCTATATGCCAGACACTGTTCTAGACACTTAATGAGCTGTATCTCATTTTATCCTCACAACAACCCTCTGAGTTAGCTATTATTGCTCCCATTTAGAGAAAAGGAAATTGAGCTTGATCTAGTAAGTTTAAGTTATTTGCCCAAGATCACATGGCTATAATTGGCCAAGCCAGGATTCTAGCCCATGTGTGACTCCAGATCTACCATTTTACCGTAACTGTTAGATCACACTGTTCCAGTACAGTGCTGAACCCTTATTAAGTGTCACTTAGATAATGAATGGATTGTTTGTTTTTTAGTAAGCAAAACTGAGATCACAGCCCATTTCTTAGGATCTGTTACTAAAATGACAAGACCATGCTGCCCTTTATCTATCAGCTTCAGTGACATTGGCCACTGGCTATTTTCAAAGTAAATAAGAATATCTGACATTTACATTGTGGTATAAACCCTATAAAATTTTTTTCTCAAACTTATCACATATATCATGAGCACTGAAGCCCATACATATACACAGAAAAATGAATGCAAAACACTTAATAAATACAAATTCGATTTGTGGTAAAGGCCAGACACTCGTTGTAGTATTCAATTTTTCTATAACCTGTCACTTAAAGCTTTATTTTTACTTCTACAGAAATAAAACAGTGATTTGGTTTTTCCACACTTTCATTTGTTTGTTTGTTTGTTTATCACTTCTATAATGGAAATTTTCAAAGATACACAAAAGTAGGGAGAACAGAACCTCTGAGTATCATTCAGCTTCAACAATGATCATTTTCTCAGTAAGTCTGATGACATAATTTCTGATGGAGTTATCTCTTAAATCCTTTCTGATATAATTACTACTTAATTCAGATATTATCTTGGTGTTTCCATATCATTGGCATAATTATTGCCATATACTAATTAACCATGGCTGTTACATAGGACATTTGATATACTATTAAATGCTACTGTTTAAGTTAGCTCACTATAGCCCACAAAGTACTTCTGTTTTACCTGGAAATATGGTAATTATGAGTTTTAAGTTTTGCCTAATATTGGGTTTGAAAATGAACCTATTTGGTATCTGTTGCCCCCATTGGGTTGGTCCATATTTAACCACACTGACCATCCAATTTTAACCCTCTTTCTGTTAACACTGAAACAGAGAAGAAATTTATCCTCTGCAAAAATAATCAGAACAGAAAATGCAGCTGCTGGAATAATGACAGTGTGCATAATAATGTAATTCACAGCTATTTGTAGTGGGCCCATTCAGATAAATTATCTGATGCTTGTAATCCCACAAGTTTGATGCTAGTGTGGGCCAGGTGACTTTCCTGGTTCTGATCTTTAGCCGGCCTTTTTCATGACATGACAAAGTGGATCAGGTAAAACAGCATGAATATTCGACCCAAATCTATCCTACTACTGGATAAAACAAGTAAAAACAGCAAGCACAAAACTACACTTAACTCTTTGTATTCTTAATTTTTCTGTTTTTAATATCTTTTTTATTATTTTTATCTTCTCAGTTAAATTGGTAGATGTCAAATCCTTAATAATCTGGAATTGGTTTAATAAAACCTGATAGTGCTATTTGCTCCTACCCTTCCTTTTTTTTTTTTTTTTGGTGGTCACTTACTCTAGTAACTATAATTTTATAACTCAGATTTCTGAGTTATATTTCAAACTACTTGGTGAATTAATTGTTTTAATCCAGAAGTAGGCTTCACACCTAGTGCAGAGCCCAATGCAGGGCCTCCACTCATGATCCTGAGATCAAGACCTGAGCTGAGATCAAGAGTCAGACACTTAGCTGACTGAGCCACCCAAGCGCCCCTATAATTAACATATTTTTTAAGATCTTATTTTTAAGTAATCTCTACACCCAAAGTTGGGCTCAAACTCACAACCCCAAGGTCAAGAGTCTCATATTCTATCAACTGAGCCAACCAGCCACCCCTACAATTAACATTTTAAATTATTTTCTTATAATTGTTTCTTTTAGATATTTGAATCTTGACAGGTATTCACCTTCCTAATAAAAATACTGTTTAACATTTGGGTTTTTTTTTTAATTTTTAACGTTTATTTATTTTTGAGAGACAGAGAGAGACAGAGTGTGAGTGGGCAAGGGGCATAGACAGAGGGAGACACAGAATCTGAAGCAGGCTTCAGGCTCTGGGCTTGAACTTATAAACCACGAGATCATGACCTGAGTCGAAGTCAAATGCCACACCGACTGAGTCACCCAGGCACCCCAACATTTGGTATATTTTTAATTAAAAATAACTATATCCCGGGGCGCCTGGGTGGCTCAGTCAGTTAAGCGTCTGACTTTGGCTCAGGTGATGATCTCATGGTTCATGAGTTCAAGCCCTGCATCAGGCTCTGTGCTGACAGCTCGAAGTCTGGAGCCTGCTTCCTATTCTGTGTCTTCCTCTCTCTCTCTGCCCCTCCACCACTCACGCTTCTCTCTCTCAAAAATAAATAAACATTTAAAAAAATAGATAAATAAAATAAAATCACCTTTAAAAAGATAATAACTCTATCCTATTTATGAGAGACACCCTTAAAACAACATATCAAAGAAATGTCAAAAATAAAGGAATTGAAAAAGATTCACTAGGAAAATGCTAATGAAAAGTGGATATAGCACTGTCATAATCACTATTCTACTTGGAGATTATTCCATACAGCACTATACTATTATAAATATATAACTGTTCTATGTGCTAAGCAATCTGAAGAAAAAAAGGTAATAGTGATACCTTCCTAAACCCATCCTTGCCTATCCCCCACTCCATAGCCTATAGGATCTTCCACAACTCCACAGACATATCCCTTCATGCTTCTCCTTCAAAATCTAACACTGAATAAAACCAACTACACTTGTAACTGGAGCTCAACCAACTTTAAAGTCAACAACCTTGATCTTCCCCCAAGCCCAGTGAGATCCTCTGCCCCAAACTGGCCCCTTGGAAGCCTGACCACGTCAGATTCTATTACAGGCCCAAGCTCAGGCTGAACCTGCAGCCAGTGAGAGGTTTCCCATGCTCCTAAGTCTCCAACCAATTATGTGGAGACCTCCAGACCCCGACCTCCAGTCATACCACAGGGGCTCTGAGCTTTTCCTCCTCCGTGTATCATTTAAGTGCTGGCCTAACTGTGGTAGTCCTCCCTCCTCTTCAATCCCAAAAAATTACATTTACACCCCAGGTTTATTCCTCCCAAATTCATATTACACTGATGTTACATTCTTATTCTGTTCTCCAAACTTGGGTTACCACCTCTAGTTGTTTTTTGCTTTTTGTTTTTTTAATCTTGACTATCATCCACAGCAAAACAAAACAAAACAAAACAAAACACCAAAAACATTTTATATTGTGACAAGGTGCATACAAAAGTTTTTCCTAAATAATACTTAGTTCCTTACCACATGGCAATACAATCTGATATTTTCTTTTTTATTCTAGTAAAAAAAATCAGCCACTAAACTGATTTCACTAACCACTAATAGGCCAAGACCCTCAGTTTGAAAACCCTTGATCTAAAGAGCCCCCAAGACTCTTTTGGCATCTTATTTATCAGAACCAGGTCAGATAACATGAAGGCATCTTTAAAACAATCACTGTCTAAGTTCTTGGATTTTCTAAGAATCCTTTTCCATTGAACAACAATCTCCAAGATATAAAAGAGGTACTTTAGTTGTTGGAATTGGTAGAGGTTATTTAAAGCCTTCTAGAAAATATTCACAATCTGAAATCTTGTTAAAGAGCACAGGATTGAAAGTCGGGAAACCTGAGTCCTTCTCTCACCCTGCCACTCAATGTTAGGAAGTAAATCACTCAGCCTCTCTGAACCAACAGGTCTTGATCATGTAAATCCAATGATATATAAACGCTATAAATCTAATGATTCACTCACTCATTCATTTGCTCATTCATTTGACAAATGCTTCATTAAGTATGTGCCAGATAGGTCTCTCACTACTCATCTGACAATTCAAACTGGGAGGGCCAATGTTATAAATTCATCACACATCACATGTGATCATATGCCAGGGTTCTTTCTCATCAAATTTATGCTTCATCAGGCACCACAGGGGAATGAGCTGCTTTATATAAGCACATTACTCAGAAAAATGATGCTCATTTATATAAACCACTTAATAAAAATCTCTCTAAAATGTAATAAAAAGTTATATTGTACCTAATTTCATTAATGGCTTAATGAGTTAACTCCAATAGTAAGGAGCTTAATTTTAAGATTTATGAGTTCTTATACTAGTTAAATTTGAGATGTCAAAAAATGTAATTTTTGCTCTAATTCCATTTTCTTTGGTTCCCCCCCATCACTTTTTAACTCTTTTAGTTCCAATGTCACAATAGTAGGTGAGTTGGCACAATCAGTGGCTAGAGTATTACTAAAAGCCAGTCACTCAACTGTACATAAGTGATTGTACTACATTAAATATCACACAAAATCCAAATTAAATGTATCCCTAAATCCCCATTTCAGTATATAAATTTCCACAGCCATTCTAATGCCCCATGATGTAAGGGAAAGTGTGATGGAAGAGGAGTTAGAAGAAAAAAGCATCTTAACTGATAGCTCATTTTACAAAAGCACATGGCCATGTGAACACATCATTAGGGACCCCACACCCAAGGCTTTGGAAGGGAGTTGTACAACTCAAGGGGCCTGCAACTTAAGCTTCACTAGTTCATGGTAAATCTGCTTCTACAAATATTAATTATTGAGTGAATATGGTAAGCTTATTATGAGCATGACTCTGGTTCAATGGATGTTTGATTTTTAACTTCACTTACTAGTTTATGACTGAGAGGAGATTAATTTCTCTGTGCTTTTTTTTTAATCTGTGAAAAGGGATAATAATATCTAACACATAGGGCCCTTCTGAGTTACTGAAAGATAAAATGTATAAAGCACATAGTTTGGTGCCTGGCAGATGATTAATGCAAATAAGTGAGACCAATACTTATGTGATAATGACGGTGAGGATGATGACAGTGCTATATTGAATAGGACAAGGCAATCAGAGGATAATGAGAGGTATAATGCTTTTTGATCCTATAATGTTCTGCAAACAACTGGGATTTTAAAAATTCCTTTGGTTGATTTGGTTTTAGTTTCCAAAGCCTTTCAAAATTCTGCAATAAAATTTCCTATTCTACATCCCTCTATAAAACCTTTGTTTTTTGCATAACTAAAGATTATAGCAGCAAGGACAAGTTTAGGATGGAAGGAACATTCTGCCATACACTTCTTGGCTCCATTTATGGTCACTCCCTCACTCTTTTATCAGTTTACCAGTGTTTGGAAATGGCTAAATGCTAGGCTCACACATTTAGGAGCATTAGGAACCTCCAAAATGCTTGTTCATTGATTCAAAGACTTCCCAAGCCCTCCTCTACCAGAAGTTCTTTAGAAGAGAAAGATGCAAATATATATACTTATCTATATGGAACACTTGTAACTCATATACATATATATAAAGTAGTATATACATATGTGTATCTACACACACACCCATACATATCTAAATGTATTTCAGTGTCTAGTGGATAAGTAAGTTTAGTGTTTTGAGAAGGTGAAAAAGTGATATTTATTACAAATGTTCTAGAAGTAGAGATGAAAATCTCTGCTTTGGGGAAAAGTTGTCAAAATGGAACCTGCAAAATGTAAACCACAAGCAAGAATCCATCTACTATTCCTGGAGACAACTGCGAAGCCAAGTACAGGCAATTGTAAAGCATTTGAAAATCTAAAATGTTAAGCCTTTCCTTCAGGGACACAAATTGGGAGTATTATTGGCAGGACTACATGCTTTCTGAGTAAGAGAGCTGTTTTTGATTTTTATTTTTCTAATTGCCTATGTAGACTGGAATGTCCCTGAAAGTGATGGTTCTTTCAAGAGGTATTGTATTTTTGTTAAAGCATTTGCCCATGGGAAATTTTAAGACTACACTGTAGGAACGCTAACATGCAGGTCTGAACTTCTCTTTCCCCTACGCTAGAAGAAAAGCTGTGAAAAGGACTTAAGAGTGTGGAAATAACAGAAAATGTATATATTAGCCTCTGCCTCCGGTTCCTAGCACAGAGCTTCTAAAACTTTTGCCTTGTAATTTCCTAAGTGATAGGAGTATCTTTTGTTCTAATAAGGCAATGGTTGGTGGGCTCCAGATGGGGGCTGGTCACCAGAAAAACCAAGCCATGATTAGAAACTTAGAACTTTCAGCGCCCCCCCCCGCCCCCATCCTCTAGGAAGAGGAGGCTGGAAATAGAGTTAATGATCATTCATGCCTACATGATGAAGCCTCCATAAAAGTCCCAAAAGTATGAGGTCCAAAGAGCTTCCAGCTTGCTGAACACAAGGAGGACTGAGGATGGAGGTACTGGGAGGGTGGCACCTGGCAAGGACATGGAAACTCCGTGTCCCTCCCCCTATACCTTGTCTTTGGCATCTCTTCCATCTGGATGTTAATCTGTATCCTTTATCACTTCCTTTTAGAATAAACTGGTAAAGGTAAATTAGGTATTTCTCTGAGTTCTGTGAGTCATTCTAGCAAATTATCAAACCGAAGGAATATGACATGAGATTCAGAGATGATCAGTCAGAAGTACAAATGACAACCGGGAACTGAGATTGGCATCTGAAGGGGGGGGTGGTCAGTCTTGTGGGGCTGAGCCCTTACCCTATGGGATCTGACATTAACTTCAAGTAGTGTCATATTTGAGTTAAATTATGGGATACTCAGCAGGTGTCAGAGAATTGCCTGATGTGTGGGAAACCCACACATCTGGTGTCAGAAGTGAAGTGTGGTAGTAGAGTGCGAGCAGAGGAAAAACAGAGAGAATTTTTCCCATACAGAGTAGTTTGGCCCAGTGTTGTATGAACTACATGGCAGATTGGGGTAGGGGGTGTCCCCAGTAGCATTATTCAAGACACAGTTATCAGCTTTGGAAGTAGTCTGTCATTCATAGTGATTGCTTTATCCTGACCATATGGAGTCAGACCACACCTTGGAATATCCAAAATATATAAAGGACTCTTAAAACTCAAGAATAAGTAAACAAACAACACAAAAAATTTTCAAATGGGCAAAAGACCTGAAAAGACACTTCACAGAGAAGATCTAAAGCTGGCAAATAAGCACACTGAAAATATACTCTACATCATTCACTATTAGGGAAATATCCAGGAAAATCACAGTGATTCTGCTACCCTTATTAGAATGGCTAAGATATAAAGCTGGCCGTACTAAGAATCAGCAAGAACATATGGATCAACTAGAACTTTCATACATTGCTAGTGGGAACACAATATGATACAATTGATGTGGGAAACAAAGGCAGAAGGAAATGGCAGATAGAATTACATTTCCTTATAACCTGCAGCCCATTGACAAATACTTCAGGCTGGCAAAGTAAAAGGTGTCTCCCAGAACTCCCTACGTCTTAATATTAAAACAACCTTCGCTTGACAATACCTAGGCCTCCAAGTATCCTCTGAGTCTTCTTTAGCATATGAAAATCTCATTGGAAATTTCCCCTGGACTTTACCTCCCCCAACTCCCAAATATATAACCAGTCTCTCCACAGGGTCAGGGGCAGCCCTTCCTGCCCATGGGTCCTGTCCCTGTGCTTTAATAAAATCACCTTTTTGCACCAAGGACGACTTCAAGAATTCTTTCTTGGCCATCGGCTCCAGACCTCACAAACCCCACAATCACCCGCCAACATCTCATCACAATCATTGGAAAACTTGGCAATTTCTTAAAAATTAACTATAAACCTATCATCTGACCCAGCCATTCTACTTCCAGGTATTTACCCAAGAGAGATGAAAGTACAGGATCATACAAAGAATTATATGCAAATCTTCACAGCAGCATTGTAATAATAGCCCCTAAACTAGAAACAATCCAAAATGTCTCAACAGTAGAATGGATAAGGAAATTGCAACATATACACAAAATGGAATACAACAGTAGTAAAAAGGAAAAAAATACTGATACACACAAAAAAACATGGATGGATCCCAAAACAACTACAGTTGAGTGAAAAAAGCCAGACAAAAAGGAGTACATATTATATGATTCCATTTATAGAAAGTTATAGAAAATGCAAACTAAACTGACAGAAATTAGTGGTTAAGGATGGCAATGAGAGCAGGGGGGAGGAATTACAAAGAAGCATGAGGAAACTTTTTGAGGGTGATGGGTCTGCTCATTATCTTGATTTGGTGATGGTTTCTCAGGCTATACATAAATTAAAACATATCAAATTGTACACTTTAAATATGAACCTTTATTGTATGTCAATCTCTGACATTAAAGGTGTTAGAAGCAGTGTATTTTCAACTTAATGTGCTTAAAAAAATTTTTTTGAAGCACAACATATATAGTATTCACTTCTTCTTAGCCAGATCCTATAAAAAGGCCCACAGTCACTCCAATACCACCATAGACAGGGAGAGTATAATGGAGCGAAAGTAGTAGTAGAAACAGACAGAAATCTGAAATGATCGCAGTTAAAACACTTACAACTTTTACCAAAACATACACCCATTTGAATGCACTGCTAGGGCTTCTCCCAGGGCCTTGGAAGAAGCCACTTTGGAAGCAAGGGACTGATGAAAATAACAAGCCTTCCTAAAAAACTGCTCCTTGGATTTGGGGCAGGTGGGGAGGAGCATGTGAATTCAGCAAAGGAATAGACTCCCCAGTTCCATGGGCTCAGAGGTGTGGTTTGGATATTTAGGTGCATGGCCTTGTTCTGAGGTCACAAGCTAGTGAAGCCTGAGGACATATCAATTACTCAAGGAATGGGGCAAGTTTTGGAAGGTCAGTGGCACCATCCTCTGGAGTTTATGTATGATCAGCCAGCGCAGACCTTCATAGTCGCTCAGGAGATATATTCGTGTGCTTAGGCACAAGGGTGTAAGACAAGACTCACAGATTCTATTACTGTGCTGCTGCTGCTGCTGCTGCTGCTGCTGCTGCTGCTGCTTCTATTTGCTGATTTGTGACCTGAGGCAGATCATATAATCTCTGGGTATTGGTTTCAACACTAGTAAAATAGAATAACAAGAATTACCTATTTGTGGGGTATACTGAGATCTTCCCACAGAAATCATTTTTATCCTTGTTCTGAAATCTTGCTGATCGCTGGTATTGTCTAAAGTTCCTTTTGCAGTTGGAAGAAACAGAAACAGGGAAGTGAAGGAGAATTAGATAGCATAGGCAGGTACCCCCGGTGGGGCAGCACTTCACAGGGTTGGGACTACTGATGTACTCTCCTCACTACAAGGAGACCTCACTGAGCCTTAGAAGGAGCCTGTGCTGGAGAAGTCCTGAAACATAATCCTCATTTGCTTCAAATTAAATCTACCTCTGTCTAGAGGCTTTTTATTACATTTCCCCCCGCCTTGTTTTTTTTTTTAGTTTATTTATTTTGAGAGCAAGAGAGTGTGCATATGCATAAGCAAAGGACAGGCAGAGAGAGAGGGAGAGAGAATATCAAGCAGGCTCCACACTGTCAGCACAGAGCCCAATGCGGGGCTCAAACTCACGAACCGTAAGATCATGATCTGAGCCGAAACCAAGAGTCAGATGCTTAACCAACTAAGACACCCAGCATTCAGAGCATTGGACTCTTGATTTTGGCTCAGGATATGATCTCATGGTTTCCAAGTTTGAGTCCCAAGACGGGCTCTGAGTGGACAGGATGGAGCCTGCTTCAGATTCTCTCTCTCCCTCACTCTCTGCCCCTCCCCCCACCCAAAATAAATAAATAAACATTTTTTTAAAAAATTCAAATCAGGGGTACCTGGGTGGCTCAGTTGGTTAAGCATCAGACTTAAGCTCAGGTCATGGTCTCCCAGTTCGTGAGTTTGAGCCCCACAGTAGACAGAGACCACTTTGGCTTCTCTGTCCCCCTCTCTCTCTGCCCCTCCCCCACTTGTGTTTTTCTCTCTCTCTCAAAAATATATAAACATTAAAAAATAATAAAATAAGGGGCACCTGGGTGCATCAATTGGTTGAGCGGCTGACTTTGGCTCAGGTCATGATCTCACAGTTTGTGGGTTCAAGCCCCACATTGGGCTCTGTGCTGACAGCTCAGAGCCTGGAGCCTGCTTCGGATTCTGTATCTCCCTCTCTCTCTGCCCCTCTTCCATTCCTGCTCGCTCTCTCTCTCTCTCTCTCTCTTTCTCTCTCTCTCAAAATAAAACAAACATTTAAAAAATTTTTAAATAAAATAAAATAAAAAATTCAAATCAGAGGTACCTTTTGTTATCACTCTGTACTAAACAGTTAACACACATTATTTAATCTTCAAAACAACACTAGAGGTCAATTTTAATATTTCCATTTTATAGAGAAGGCTTAGAGAAGTTACTTACCCAAAGTCACACAAATGACATTACTATGATAATAATGGCAAGTAAAGTCTGACAATTTTTCATTATTTTGTGTATAGATACAACACCTTCAGTAATTATTTTATATTGGCATTATTTGAAAATAGCTCAGCAAGGATTCTAAATAGGCTGTTGAACAGGAATCATCTTGTTTTGAAAACAACTTCTCTATATTTTTATAGCATTTATCACAAAGTGTTTTCATTGGATTTTGCCCATATTCTCTGAGGCAAGCAAGCAGACATTCTAGAAAAGGAAAATGAGGCATAGCACATGGTCTCTATGTTGCAACCTCTGTTGCTCTCTGACCCGTGTGCTTCCATGTCTGGGCCCCAGACTTGAATAAAAATCCTTTGAGGGATGGGGTTCTGCCTATATCCTTTTTATAGCCTAGTGCCAGCACTGTGGGAACTCCATAAACATTTTAGACAGTTTTATTGAAGTATAAATGACTTTAATAAACTGTACATATTTAAAGTGTTAAGTTTTGCCATATGTACACATCTGTGAGACTAAAACTACAATCAAGATATTCAATATATCGAATATATCCATCACTCCTGAAAGTTTCCATGAGCATTTATGAATGAACAAAACCCAATTCTTTAGACTCCTAGGCTGGTGCTCCTCTTATACTTGATAAAAGTCTATGCTTTAATATGTTATCTGTGCCTGTTTATGCTGTTGTAAATTTATGGAAAAGAACATAATTGAAGATAAAACATTTTATTTGTAGAAGCCTAGAACATATACTGCATGCAGCATATATGGAGTCTGCCATTTGGGAATTAGATCACCCTGCCTGCTTCCTGATGAATTACCAACTCACCGTCCTTCCAGAGACCTTGCCCTGGTCCTGCTCTTAGGTCCTAGGAGGATCCAGGTTTGTTGTTTTTATAATTACTTCCCTTTTTGCTTTCTGCTTAGACAGTTCTAAGCAGTACCCTTGCCCAATTTGTTGTCTCAATTTCTGTTTATCTGCTGAGAGTGGTGGTGAAACTCCTGGGCTCCTGAGCTAGACTGCCTGGGTTCAAATGCCAATTCTACTACCTATAAGCTAGGGCTTTGGGCAGGTTACCTCTCTGCATAGAGCCTGGTAGCTTAGCAGTAAATTTTTGGTGTTACATAGAACTATTTTCTCTGAAAACTGGCCTATATACTATTCAGCCCACATGGCAGAAATATCCAAAACTCCTGCCTCACAAGATCCTGCCTTCCTCCCACCTGTAGTTTTTACATCTGTACCTTTTAGGCAACTAGTCCATTAAAGAGAGAGAGAGAGAGAGAGAGAGAGAGAGACTAATCCCTTAAAAGCAGCATTCTTTGTTTTTTAATGTTTATTTATTTTGAGAGAGAGAGAGAGAGAGAGAGAGAGAGCGAGCAGGGGAAGGGCACAGAGAGAGGGAAGGGCAAAATCCCAAGCAGGCTCTGCACTGTCAGTAGGGAGCCTCATGTGGGGCTCAAACTCACGAACAGTGAGATCATGTCCTGAGCCAAAACCAAGAATCAGACATTTAACCAACTGAACCACCCAGGCGCCCCTAAAAGCAGCATTCTAACCAATAAAATAATGGTCTAATTTAGAAAGTAATTAGTAAAATTTGTTTTACTTCTCTATTTCTCTCTGGAACCAAGGACAGTTTTGTTTTGTTTTGTTTTGTTGTTTTGTTTTGTTCTTAGAGAAAGGGAGAGCATCTTAAGCCAGCTCCACACCCAGCACAGAGCCCAACATGGGGCTCTATCTCATAAACCTGAGATCATGACCTGAAACGAAATCAAGAGTCAGATGCTAAACCAAATGAGTCACCCAGGCATCCCAAGGAATATTTTAAGGTTAATCTACATTAAAGGTGGTTTTTTGTTTTTTGGGGGTTTTTTTCGTTTTTTTTGTTTGTTTGTTTGTTTGTTTTTTGTTTTTTTTGCCAAATATATATTTGTCTGAAGGACAAACTCAGTTCTTATTTCATTCTTCCTATCAGTAGCAGTTGACTTATTTGGTTGTTCTCTTCTTTCTAAAACACTTTCTTCACTTGGTCTCCAAGATACCCCTCTCCCTTGGTTCTCCTCCTACCCCAGTGGCCATTCCTTCTCTGCATTCTTTGTTAAGTTCTCCTTTATCTTCCAATCTCCAAAAATTGGAGTGTCCAGGTCTTATTCCACAGACCTCTTCTCTTCCCTATCTACATATACTCACTCATTAGAGTTCTCACCCAGACCCTGACTTTAAATATCTATATGCTACTGCCTCCCAAATTCATATATCTAGCCTGACTCCTACCCAAATTCCAGACATGTTTACCTATCCAATAGGCTATATAACATCTCCACTGGGATGTCTACAGGCATCTCAAAAAGCCCAAACCTAAACTGTTCATTTTCTGCCATATATTGCTCTTCTTTCATAAAAGTAGTAACACCATTCTCCCACTTGCTCAGGCCCAAACCTTGGAATCATTCTTGACTCCTCTCCTCTCACATCCCACATCCAATCTATCAGAACATCCAATTAGCTGGACCCACAAAACTTATTCACAATCAAACTATTTCTTATTACCTCCTCCTCTGCCACCTTAGTCCAAACCCCCATAATCTCATACTCCCCCCACTCAATTTTTTTACAGTGAAGTGATACTTTTAAAACATAAATTAGATCATGTTACTTTTCTGCTTAAAACTCTTCCATAGCTTAGGGGTGCCTGGATGGCTCCGTGATTTCTGACTGCTGATTTCGGCTCAGGTCATGATCTCACACTTTGTGAGATCAAGTCCCTCATTGGGCTCCATGCGAAACCTGCTTGGGATTCTCTCTCTCTCTCCCTCTTTCTCTGCCCTTCCCTTGCTCTCTCTCTCTCTCTCTGTCTCAAAATAATAAAAACAAAACAAAACAAACTCTTCCATAGCTTCCCATTTTACTCAGAATGAGAAGTCCTTAATTATGACCTACAAGACCCTGTATGATCTGTCTCTACAACCACCATCTCTATCAACTCTCTGATTTCATTTCCCCTTGCTCTCTTCCTTGCTCACCCCACTGTATCCACCAGTGTCCCTACACCAAGCATACTCTCAGGGCCTTCATACTTCTAATAGTTTCCAGATATTCATATGTAATTCTCTTATTTCCTTTATCAGCTAGGCCTTTCCTAACTATCCCATATAAAATAAATCCTCTCATCTCTTTCAATCCTCTAACCTAATTTATATTGATAGCATTGAAAAAACACTTTATTTTGAATCAATTATGGATTTACGGGCAGTTGTAAGAAATAATACAGACAGATTCTGTTTACCCCTTACTCAGTTCCCCCCAATGGTCACATTTTACAAAACTATAGTACAATATCACAACTAGGATACTGACATTGATACAGTTCAGATACAGAACATTTCCAGTTCCATCACCACAGAGCTTCCTGTTACTCTTTTATATCTTTTATAGCCACACCCACCTCCCTCCAACCTCCACCCCCTCTGTAACCCCTGGCAACCACTAATCTGTTCTCCATTTCTATAGTTTTGTTATTTCAAGAATGTTATATAAATGGAATTATACAGTATTAACCTTTTGGGATTGCCTTTTTCTACTCAGCATAATTCTCTGGAGATTCATCCAAGTTGTTGTGTCATAACATTTTTTTTACCACCCGACATATACATTTATTTGCTTATTTGGCTAAGTTCCCTGACAAGAGGGGAATCCATTTTGTACACTATACTTATAATGTAGACATGGCAACAAATATTTGTTGAATAAATGAAGCCCAAACTCTTTAACATGGCTCATAAAACCCCCAAGTGAAGCATGTTTACTTTTCCAACCTCATCTGTCATTTCCATGATCCCCCTACTCTGCCACCCCACTCCAATACAGATATGCTAGTGAATAGTGCCATTTAGACACACTAAACATCTCGCCTACACACTCTGGTTTTATCATATTTGCTGTTTAGAACAGTGGTTCTCAAACTTTGGTGGGCTTGAGACCACTTGGATGGGCAGGCTTATTAAAACACAGATTGATAGGCTCCACCCCCAGAGTTTTTGATTCAGTAGATCTGTGATAGGGCCCAGGAATCTGCATTTCTGACAAGTTCTCAGGTGATGTTGATGTTGCTGGTCCATGAACCAACCACACTTAGAAAATCACTGTCAGAACATTTTTTATTTCCCTCCCCCATTCACCTGCCTAATTTCTTACTCAGCCTTCAGTCCTTCCCTCTCCCCAGAACATGGGGTTCCATGGCACACTGTACTTACCCTTTCACATCACTTATCTCATGATACTGTAATGTCCTATTGATGTGTGCTTCTCTGCCACCAGACTACATCCTCAGTATCTAGCACAGTCTGACACAGAGTAGGCACTCAATGTATATGATGACTGAATAGGTTCCTTAATTCGGGTACTTTAAAAGACTCAACTGAAACAATTATCTTCACAGTCAGGATATTTAGAGGGAAGGGAGTCTATGTACTAGAAATAAAAACATCAAGGATCCCTTCATTGATAGGCCTAAGGAAAAATACAGCAACTTTTTATGTTAAGATTTTCTAGGTACTGTTAGTGAAATTCTTTTCAACCAAAGCACCACACACTGAAGTAATGACTGAAGACAAAGCTTAAGAATGCAAGTCAAGATACTTAACCCATTACTTTTTCAATAATTACTTCAAAGTCTGTATTTTGTCCTTCTAAAAGTGTACTCCTTTGCCTTTAGACTAAACATCCTAAACCACAGGACTATCTAGCATAGCCAGGACTTCAAAGAACTCTTTAATTGACCCCCAGAGCTGGCCAGATGTTGAAATCTGAACATATCTGCTTACACAGGTCTATAAGCCATTATCTAAAATTCCAAAATCTGGGGCACCTGGGTGGCTCAGTCGGTTGGGCAGCTGACTACAGCTCTCAGGTCATGATCAGGTCTGTGAGTTCTAGCCCTGCATCGGGCTCTGTGCTGACAGCTCAGAGTCTGGAGCCTGCTTCCAATTCTGTGTCTCCCTCTCTCTCTGCCCCTTCCCTGCTTGTTCTCTGTCTCTCTCTCATTCTCAAAAATAATAAACATTAAAAAATAAAATAAAATAAAATTCCAAAATCTAAAAAAGCTTTAGAAACCTAAAGTTTTTCATAAGGCTGAGTCAAACTCATTTGGCAGCAAATCTGACCTGAACATATATATGGATATTATATAGGTTATATAGCCTTTATTTATCCTGCTTAGGGTTCATACTAATGTATTTTTGTTACATGACTATTAATATGTTTGATTATAAGATGCTGCTCCAGACCGTGCTGAGGTGTTACAGAAAATATGGTATATGCATTATACTCCTGTCTAAAGTCTTAACAATTCTGAGTTCTGAAACACATCTGGCCAAAGGTTTTGGATAAAGGATAATATGCCTATATTAAGAGTGAGATATCAATTTCTCTTAATCTTTATTTTGTTGTCTACTGTATTCAAAATATTTACCCAGGGGCGCCTGGGTGGCTCAGTTAAGCGTCCGACTTCGGCTCAGGTCATGATCTCACGGTCCATTCGAGCCTCGTGTCAGGCTCTGTGCTGACAGCTCAGAGCCTGGAGCCTGCTTCAGATTCTGTGTCTCCCTCTCTCTCTGACCCTCCCCCGTTCATGCTGTGTCTCTCTCTGTCTCAAAAATAAATAAACATCAAAAAAAAAAATTTTTTTAAAAAAACAAAATATATACCCAGATAATGCCCTCTATTGTCTTATTATTTTATATCTGAGAAATCGGTCTTATTAAAAATAGATTTCCTCATTTTATGTTTTCATATCAGCTAGATGTTGAAAACTCAATGTTTCTATTCATATATGAGACTTTCTTTTCAAAACAGGTTACAGAAAATTCTATACTTCTTTGGGATCCCTGTGGCTCATTTCCAACAGATGAATCATCATCATCCTCACATGAATCATCAGCAGAACAAATGAAAGCAGAGAACAGATATATCTAGTAGGAAACATTATTTTAATAGATAAAACATTATTTTAAAAGAATAATTCACATTTACAAACCATTGACATTTAGCAGTCTCAGTTGATGAAAGCAGAATTTTTTTTAAGTTTATTTAGAGAGTGTGTGTGAGCAGAGGAGGGGCAGAGAGAAAGGGAGAGAGAGAGAATCCCAACCAGGCTATACAGGGCTCCAACCCATGAGCCATGAGATTATGACCTGAGCTGAAGTCGGATGCTTCACTGACTGAGCCACCAAGGCACCCCAATGGAAGTAGAATTTGTATAGATTAAGATGTAGGGGCACCTGGATGGCTCAGTCAGCTAAGTGAACCTCTTGGGATCAGGTCATGATCTCATGGTAGGTACATGAGTTTGAGCCTCACTTCGGGCTCTCTGTCAGCACAAAGCCAACTTCAGATCCTATTTCCCTCTCTCTGCCCTTCCTCCACTCGTGAGCACACTCCCTCTCTCAAATATAATAAACATTTTTTTAAAAAAGATATAAAGGGAAAAAAAAGATATAAAGGGGACAACAATGAACAGATTATCATTGTAAAGAGCAAAAAACAACAAAAATATATTTAGGAATGAACTGAACAAGAAATGTAAAGGATTTATGTAAAGAAAATGCTACTGGGAAACCAAAAGAAAATGGGTAAATTGAAAATGGGCATGTATTTAGATGGCATACTTGGTTTCAAAAGTAAGGGAAGTCATTCAGGTGAGCTCAAACTGAAAGAGAAGTTTATTTAAAGGAAGAGAGGTAACTGGTATAGATCCCCAAGAACAGAAAAGGCAGTATGTAAGGCCTTAGTAGGAGCAAACCAGGACCTGGAAAGCTCCAGAATCCCAGGCAGCTACCCCTCCACCCTCTTCTGGGCTTCTTAACTCTGCTTCTTTTCTGACTGCCTCTCCACAAGCCTGCTTTGTCTGCACTACCTACTTACTTGTGGGTCAAACATCTCTTCCTGCTTTGCCCTTGTGTCATCACTTTCTAGGTCAAGAGCTTAAGTAAGACTATTTACTAATTTCTGGGAGAAACAATCTGATTGGACCAGCTTTTCTACCTACCCTCTAGTCCAATCAGCTATGGCAGAGGAGGGGAGGATCAAGAAGGTATCTACTCATTAAAAGAAGATAAAGATGCATATTGGGACATGGGGGAGTGGTACAGGCAAGTTGAATGGCATGTCCATTATAGATGAGCAGATTCCATATTGTGGAGAGACAATATAACATAGAGGTAAAGAAAATAGCCTCCAGGGGCACCTGGGTGGCTCAATCAGTTAAGCTTCCAACTCTTGGTCTCAGTTCAGGTCATGATCTCACAGCTCCTGAATTTGAGCCCCATGTCAGGCTCTGTGCTGACAGCTCAGAGCCTGGAGCCTGCTTTGGATTCTGTCTCTCTCTCTCTCTCTCTCTCTCTCTGCCCCTCCCCTGCTTTCTCTCTCCCTCTCTCTCTCAAAAATAAACATTAAAAAAAAAAAAAAAAAAAGAGTACAGCCTCTGGGGCCAAAATTGCCTGAGTTTGACCTTTGACTTTGTCATCTATTAGTTTCCTGACCTTCAACAAGTTATTTACACATGAGTTTCCTCATCTATAAAATGAGGGTGACAATAATAGAGTTGAGAAGATTAAATGACTAACACAAACAAAGCACTCAGTAAAAACTATAGAATTATTTTTATAAAGATGTCCATTTTCCCTAAATTAATCTATGAAATTAATGAAATTCCAATAAAAATCACAACTCTTTTAATTTGACAAAATAAATTTAAAGTTACTATGAAAGAAACAATATATCTATGGCAAGGATGACAAGGCAGAATGGGAAGAATACACAGATTGCTGCAAGTTATTGGTAATGTTCGAGCTCTGAGGTTGGCAGTTTGCTTCATGTTTTTTTAACTTACATATATTACAAAATTTTCTTTTATATGTATTAGATTTTATCAAATAGATTTATAAGAGACAGTTCTTAAGTAAATACTCTGAAAAAGAAGTCTATTAAGCAGGAATTTACCCTACCAGAAATATAAAAACAATTAAAAAATATATTAAAACAATAATATTGCTGTCCAGTTAACAAATAAATCAATGGAACAGAAAATAAAGTACATTTGGAAATTTAGTGCTGTACATAAGTACAATTTTAAATCTATAGGGTAGATTGAGTATTCAATAAATGGTGTGTGGGCAACCAGCAAGTCATGGAGAAAAAAAAAATCAAACTAGATCCTTCCCTTCCTCCTCATAAATAAACTTTAGATGGATTAAATATTGAAAAAAATGTTAAGGGTACCTAAAAATGCTAGAAAAAAATACACAGGTAAGCCTGACATCAAAGCTAGAAACAGAGGCAAAAACTAAATATATGCCTACATAAAAATGAAAAACTTCCCAACAATTCCATCACCTTAAACTTCTATTCATTTGCACTTACTTATGGTTTCTGATTCTGATTAATTCTACATAAACCGAGTTTTTACACAGTACAAAATTGTATAATTTTATAGTATATACTTTATATAACTTACCACATAGTGTATTTTTTCTTGTACTCCTAATTATTTTTAAATTTAGCCTACAAATCATGTCAAGAGAGTCCATTCTCCTCCACTTTGCTTCCCTCTTTCCCTTTTAAATGACGTTCTTTGAATATTCTGACCATTTGTCCCTTGAACAACACAGGGGTTGGAGACAGGGACCCCTCCCAAGTGGAAAATCCACACATAACTTTTAATTCCCCCAAAGCTTTTTTAAAATTTTATTTTAGAGACAGAGAGACCACAAGCAGGGGAGGGGCAAAGGGAGAGAGAGAGAATTTTTTTTAAGTTTATTTATTTTGAGAGAGAGAGAGAGAGTGCACAAGCAAGGGAAAGGCAGAGAGAGAATCCCAAGCAGGCACAGCCCTGTTAGTGCAGAGCTGGATGCCAGGCTTGATCTCAGGAACCATGAGATCATGACCTGAGCCTGAACCAAAATCAAGAGTCGGAGGCTCAATCGACTGAGCCATCCAGGTGCCCCTCCCCAAAACTTTATTAATAGTCTAAGTTGACTGCCCTCACTCACAACATAAACTGTCGATTAACACATATTTTGTATGTTACATGTATTATATATAGTATTCTTACAATAAAGTAAACCAGAGAAAAATATTAAGAAAATCATAAGGAAAATACATTTATGATACAGTACTACATTATTGAAAAAAAAATCCACAGATAAGTGGACCAATGCAATTCAAATTTGTGTTGTTCAAGGGGGATCAACTGTATCTTTTCTGAAGTGAATTTTAGTATCATTTTCATGAGATGTATAAAGTATATTTTTGTTGTATTTTAATTTAAACTGTAAGTATATTAATAACTTACAGATGAATTGTATTCTTTGCTATCTTAGTCCATCTGGCATCATATATACTTCCTTTTTGTGAGACATTTCTTTTTTTCCTTCGGCAAATGAACACAGGCCATGTTAAAACATGAATTAAGGAATGGTAACAATATTTATAATTATATTTCAGATACGTTAATACTGCTGATATACAAAAAGCACTTGTAACTTGTTAAATGTAAATATTTTAATTTTAAAATAGGCAGAAGTAATTTACTGGCAATTCACAAAAATAGAGCCAATAAATATATAAACGATGTTCAGTTTTACACTTAGTCAACAAAATGCAAATTAAAACAAGAAGACAAAGATGATAAAAATGTTCAAAAGGTGATAAAGATCTCAAAGATTAACAATACTGAAGATTAGCAAGAAGATGAAGACACAGGTGTCATTTACATACTCTGTCGGTGGAAAAGTAATAAATACATTGCCAGGGGAGAGTCTGGTAACATCATCTAGAGTCTTATAAGTGTGCATTCCCTTTGATCCAGTAATTATATTTCTATGAGTTTATTGTAAGGAAATAATCAGGGGTATGTAAAGATTTATGTACGCGAATAATCATTTAGTATTGTTTGTACACGTGAAAAACTGTAGAAGTCCAAGAATTTAGGGACTGGCTGAACAAGTTTGTACACGTAAAATCCTTAAATGCCATTACATCCCCACAGAATTAAAAATGATTATCTATTTAAATTTACCTGGAAAGATAGACACTTTTGGGACACCGTAACACGCTCACATTTTTCTATTAAAAACAAAAAATAGGGGCGCCTGGGTGGCTCAGTTGGTTAAGTGTCTGACTTCTGCTTAGGTCATGATCTCAGGATTCACAGGTTCGAGCCCTGCGTCCAGCTCTGAGCTCACAGCTCAGAGCCTGGAGCCTGCTTCGTATTGTGTCTCCTGCTCTCTGCCCCTACCCCACTCACGCTCTCTCAAAAATAAATAAACATTTAAAAAAAATTTTTTTAAACAAAAAAACACTTTATGTGTATATGTGAAAAGTCTCCAAGTTTACATAGCAGTGTGTTAATACTGTTATTTCTGAGTGGCGAGATTGTGGGTGAGTTTAACTTTCTTTTATAAACGTTTATGTACTTACTATCAGTTTTGCAGGGAGCAGGCACTTTTTGAAAGCAGTTTTCTTCTTACAATCATAAAATACAAAGAAACTATTGATTTGAGGGGAGAAAACGGGCTAGGACCTGCAGGGGCGGGGCACGCTGAAGTGGCTCCCGAACGTTGGAGCCTCGCCCTGCTGCTCCCCCGCAGCACGCAGACCGGAAACACGCCACGCGGGAACTGGGGAATTCTGGGTAGCGCGCGGATGTGCATTACCTCACGAGGAGAACTTACCATTTGAAAGAACTAATGCCTCATTCGTTTAACACAACATCTGCTACTAACTTAAGCCCAGCCAAGAGGCGTTTCATTATCCTGAGATGCGAGTGGGGGAAGCCTGGAGAGTGTAAGGGGTTTTCTTGACAATGAAAAACCCTACATCACTCCCCACCCTTCCTCCACCACCCACTTTCCCTCCCTTGGGAGAGGCTTTGAGGCCGCCCCTGGAAAGGGCGTCTCTAGGGGCGATGACTGAAAGACACTAAGCGAAGGGAATGTCCGCTAGCGGGCTATTGTATTCGAATGCCGCCCTTAAAGGACAGACGCGCGCGGACCTGGGGGCGTAGAGGCTGGGCACTTTCTGATTGGCTGGCGGCTTCTACGGCCGGGCGCGCGCGGGCAGAACGGGCGGGGTCCCGCGCGTGCGTGCTGGCCTGTCTCCCTCCTATGCTTTTGGGGGCGACTGTCTGGGAACTGGGTGGTGGGAGGCCCTTGAGTTGGAAGCGGGTTAATCTTCCTCGCACCCGTAGTTAGCAGGCTGCATAAGTCAACTGACGCTTTCCCTTGAGGCTGGAGCCACGCCGGACGCGGGACTGCTGAGAAGGGGAGGCGAGGGCCGGGCAGAAAGGTCGCGTCAGCGGCGGGCAGTTGCCTGGATAGCCGAGGGCTGGCAAGGCGGGAGGTTAGAGACCGACTGCACGGAACAACACTGCTAGAGACCTCTCTGGACATCGAAACTAAGGGAGACTTTTGGGTGGGGAGGCCCGGGAGATGAACAGGCCCACGCCCCAGTACTCGCGTGGGAACCAGATAGACTTGACTTGGGATGGAAGTTGATAACCAGTTTTTGAAAGAATGTAATTCAAAATGAATGGTCGTTGGGCTTGCGGTATCGGGACATTTAGGTAGAAATGTTGATGGGAGCTCCTGTAAGGCAATTTTTGTGAATTAGTCTGTAGGAAATGGGTCCCTGATTTGTGTTGCAAAATTCATTCTGTCCTATTTGGCTGATTATCTAACATTCTGGTGATTAGTTAGTAGCTTTACTGTAAGAGTCTAATGATTCAGTCCCAGAGAGTGGACAAGAAATCACACAAGTTTTAGGAGGGTAATACCTCCGCCAGAGGTCTGGAAACCAGCTAAGGCTTCCAGATCAAAGATTTCTAGACCATCTGGTGAATGATGTTAAAAGGAAAAATTAAGAGTTTGCTCTTCTGTGAAACTCGAGGTTTAAGTACCTGTTTGTCTTTTTTTCTTTAAAGTCTTTTTATTTTGAGACAGACAGAGTGTGAGCGGGGGAGGGGCAGGGAGAGGGAGAATCCCCGGAAGGCTATGGCAGTCTGTGCTCAGAGCCAGGTTCCGGGCACCCACAAAACCATGAGATCATGACTAGAGCTGAAATCCAGAGTTGGATGCTTAATCCACTGAGCCACAGAGGCGCCCCCAATACCTGTTTATCTTAAACACAAATTGCATAATTAAGTGATAGAAACTGTATGGTAGATTGTATTGCCCATTGGTTAATATTTTTTATAATTTTAAAATTATTTTAATCTATAGATATCAGAGAGCCTTTTACTATTCTTAGAATACTGTTTATTTTTTATTCTTGGAATATTTTAAATGAAATGAAATTTTCATTTCAAAGATTGCAAAAGTTTGGAGCTCCTGAGTGGCTCAGTCGGTTAAGCTCCTTGATTTCGCCTCAAGTCATGATCTCACGGTT
This sequence comes from Panthera onca, assembly GCF_046562875.1. NCBI lineage: Eukaryota > Metazoa > Chordata > Mammalia > Carnivora > Felidae > Panthera > Panthera onca. Next base: position 60,548,656 of record NC_138341.1, on the reverse strand, counting down.
TGTGGGTTTGAGCCCCATGTTGGGCTCTGGGCTGATGGTGTGGCGCCTGCTTGGGATTCTATGTCTCTGTCTTTGTCTACTCCTCCCCGTGTACATGCGTGCACTCTCTCAAAAATAAATAAACACTAAAAAATTTAAAAAGAACTTAAACTTTTTTTTTAAAAGCAAAGATTGCAAAAGCTTGAATATAATCACACATTTATTTTAAGGGAAACGACAAATTTTAACATTTCAAGGTTTTTTAAATAAAAAATTTTGAAAAAGGTTAATAGATATTAATTTAGGCACATGTTAGAAAATGCAGATAAATTGGGGCACCTGGGTGGCTCAGTCAGTTTAATTGATTTTGGCTCAGGTCATGATCTCACAGTTCCTTGGACTGAGCCCCAAGTCAGGCTCTGTGCTGACAGTGCCAAGCCTACTTGGGATTCTCTCTCTCCCTCCCTCTTTTCCCCTACCCTGCTTGTATACATTCATTCTCTCTCTCTCTCTCCCTCTCTCTCTCTCTCAAAAAAATAAACATTAAAAAAAGAAAATACAAATAAATCAAAAGGGGGGGGGGGTGGAATCCATTAATCTCACTACCCAGAGTTAACTGCTGTTAATATTTTAATGTTATCTTTCTGTTGCTTTTTCCTATCATATATTACAAATATAGAATCACTAAACAGTATATTTAGAAATCAACCTGTGACTTTATCTAAAGCTTATGACTGCAAAGGACTTTCCCTTTGTTAGATATTTCTGTATTATTTGGATTATTATAATGAGCAAACATTTCTAATCAGAAAAAAACAAAGATTCAGTACTCTCACTTTATCTGCAGGGTATATGTTCAAGACCCCCAGTAGATGCCTGGTGATAGTACCAAACCCTGTATGTACTCTTTTTCCCAAGCATATATAGCCGACGTAAAATTTAATTTATAAATTAGGTACAGCAGGAGATTAATACTAAGTAATAATAGGGACCCCTGGTGTCTCAGTTAAGCGTCTGACATCAGCTCAGGTCATGATCTCACAGTTCCTGAGTTCGAGCCCTCCATCAGGCTTTGTGCTGACAGCTCAGAGCCTGGAGCCTGCTTCAGATTGTGTCTCCCTCTCTCTGCCCCTCTTTCACTCACACTCTGTTCTCTCTCGAAAGTAAAACATTAAGAAAAATTTTAATACTAGGTAATAATAAAATAGAACAATTATAAAGATATACTGTAATAAAAGTTATGTGAATATTGGTCTCAAAATACTGTACTCACCCTTCTTGTGAAGATGTGAAATAAAATGCCTATGTGATGAGAGGAAGTGAAGTGAATGATATTTGCATTGTGATGTGGCGCTAGGCTTTTGACCTTCTGACTATATATCAGGAAAAGCATCATCTGCTTCAGGACTGAGGTTGAGCTCAGTAACTGAAACTTTGGAAAGTAAAACTATGGATAAGGGAGGCTACTATATTGAAAAGAAAGGATATCACTTAAGTGCTTTATAAATGTGTAACTTATTTTAAAAGAATTCATAATTCTGGGGCGCCTGGGTGGCTCAGTTGGTTGAGCATCCGACTTCGGTTCAGGTCATGATCTCACAATCCGTGAGTTCGAGCTCCGCGTCGGGCTCTCTGCCAACAGCTCAGAGCCTGGAGCCTGCTTCGGATTCTGTGTCTCCCTCTCTCTCTGCCCCTCCCATGCTTATGCTCTGTTTCTGTCTCTCAATAATAAATACACGTTAAAAAAATTAAAAGAATTCATAATTTTGAAAACATAGTCTACAAAGTGACTTGATTTAACATGAGAGATTAAACATACGTTTGTCTTGTTTCGCTACAAAACTGCAATGAAATGAGAAAATATAAAAACCCACAAAGACTAAGAAAGTGGGAAAAGAACAGAAGGGAATGAGAGATGTTGATATGTTCTTATTGGAAGGAGGAAAGAGGATGAAGAAACTGTTGGAGCTAAGAAAGCTGAATGCAGAGGGGAATGGCAATTAGAAGTACAGTAATTCATAAGTCAGAACTCCAGGAAGGCTCTGTAAAGGAAAATTCTATTTTCTACCTGTCTATCCTATTGTTCATTTTTCTCTGGAGAACGCTAACTCAGCCCTCAAGACTACCTCCACCTCAGATGCCAATTTCAAGTACAGATTGTCATTTGTACTTCTGACCAAATAGTCATGAATTGAAGTTCCCATGGTGACTCCTTCTGTTGGTTCAGTAATTGGCTAGAATGGCTCACAGAATTTAAAGAAATTTACTTACATTTATTGATTTGTTAGAAAGAATACAACTCAACAGCTATGTGGAAAGATGTATAGGGCAAAGAGGAGGGGAAGGGGCACAGAGCTTCCATGCCATCTCCTTACGCACCGCTCTCCCAGCACCTCCACGATGTTCACCAACCCCAAAACTCACCAAATTTCCTTGTTTAAGAGTTTTTATAGAGCTCAATCTCTAATTCCTCTCCCTTTCCTGGAGGTTTGTGGGTGGGGCTGAAAGTTCCAACCCTCTAATCACTTGGTCTTTCTGGTGACCTGAGGCTATGGACAGGCCCTCATCAACATAAACAAAGTGTGCTCAAAAGAGGAGCCTTCTGAATAACAAAAGATACTCCTATCACTCAGGAAATTCCAAGGGTTTTATAGGAGCTCTTTGCCAGCAACTGGAGACAAAGACCCAATACATGCTTTATTATACAACAGACTCATAAATTGCAGATACCACATCAATGGGAGGATATGGAAGGAAAGACCAGAGGATTGATTGAAAATGTGTACAGAGTAGTTAGACTTATAGGTCTAGGTCGCCATCCTTAGAACAAATAGTCAAGTGAATAGCTTACCCCTAGTCACTTCTGTAAAACAAAAGGTTAAGTTGCTGGAGAATTTGAACCAGAGGGGTCCCAGATTCATATACACCAGGTCAACCAAAAAAACAATGAAATGAGGAAGTCTGTATACTGAATAGTGAGACCCACTCCAGCCCCTTTCCACTGCATGCTCTCTGAATCTGCATTCACCTTTTTATCTCATTTGATGCTGATCACCCTATTTTTCTTCATCTTTATGGTAAAACTTCCTATCCTTTCTGATTTTTCTTTATTTTCTTCACTCTTCCGGTTAACTATAATTGTTTAAGCTGATGTCCTAGGCTTTTTTCTTTCTACCTTTCTATGAATTAATCCAACAGACTGTGCCATGGGTTAGGACTCACTCAGATCTGCATCTCTAACATCTCTAACACTAACTCTGACCAACCTTCAAGTCTCATATTTTCAGACTCCCCCTGAGAGTCCTTTGGAGTCATCCTTTTGGATGCCACATGAGTAAAAAAGTAATCCAATCAGGGTTGCAGTATCCAGTAAAGGCCGCTTTTAGGCAACCAGTTTGAGCAATGGAAACCTGAGTTAAGGTAAAAGGGCCCACAGCAACCACAGAGCTGAATGCAAACAGGCAATGCAAACAAGCTCGTTAAGTGACCCACCTTGAAATAACCATAGGCCCTAACTACCACTTACAACACAGTTCCTAAGATTACCAAAGAAGGGAAAAATTGGGGTGCCTGGGTGGCATGTTTGGGCTCAGGTCATGATCTCATGGTTCTTGGAATTGAGCCCCACATTGGGCTGCACACTGACAGCCTGGATCCTGCTTGGGATTCTCTCCCTCTCTTTCTGCCCTACCCACCCCCCAATAAATAAATAAACTTAAAAAAAACATTTTAATGCTTATTTATTCTTGAGAGAGAGACAGAAAGAGAGAGACAGAGACACGGGGCTCGAAATCACAAACCATGAGGTCATGACCTGAGCTGAAGTCGGATGCTTAACCAACTGAGCCACACAGGCACCCCAATAAATAAACTTTTTTTTTAAAGGAAAATTCTATATGTTCCAATACTCACTCCACCCTATAACTGTGGCCCCTCACCCCTGCCTTGTTGTCATAGACAGTCTCTGCTCTGCTTTCCTGCCCACTGCTCCCTTCCAGTGTATTCAATAAATTTCTATCTCTTTTGTTCTGCCTTAGATGAATTCTTTCACTGCCTGGGAATCAGGTGCCCCATATTTGGTGTTGTCAATGTGGTGGCCCCCATCTGATCAGAGCAACCCACATATCCCACTTGAATAGGCTGTAGAGTAGATGCTCTTCTATCCAATGATATTAGGGTCCAAGACTTTTTGAATTTGGGTTCTGATTACAGTTCATCAGTACACCTCCATAAACCATACCCATAATGCATTGTCTGTTGTTGCAAGTTTGAGTGTCTTCCATGTGGGTTCAGAACTTAAAGATACAGAGCAATCTGAGCTCAGAATTCTAGATATCTACATTTTTTTCTCTCATCTTTTAATATTCTCTTGCCCTAAACCAATTTGATAGTTATTACATCAGTCTGCCACTAGCCCCCCCAAATTCACGTCCTTCTGGCATGCAAAAACCTTCAGTCCATTCCAACAGTCCCAAAAATCTCAACTTGTTTCAGCATCAACTCTAAAATCTAAAGTACAAAGTTTCATTTAAATATCACCTAAATCAGATATTGGTAAGACTCAAGAGGTATGATTCATCCTGAGGCAGAATGTCTCTCCAGCTGTGAATCTATGAAACCCAGTTTTTCACTTCCAAAGTATAATAATGGGACAGATAGACATCTCATTCCAAAAGGGAGAAAAAGGAAAGAAGAAAGGGGGTTGGTGAGTCCTAAGCAAGTCTAAAACCTAGCAAGACAAATCCCTTTAGATCTTATTTTTAATTAAAACAGATTTTTTAATTTTTTTTTAATGTTTTTATTTATTTTTGAGACAGAGAGAGACAGAGCATGAGCAGGAGAGGGGCAGAGACGGGGAGACACAGAATCTGAAGCAGGCTCCAGGCTCTGAGCTGTCAGCACAGAGCCCGACGCGGGGCTGGAACCACAAACTGTGAGATCATGACCTGAGCCGAAGTCGAACGCTTAACCGACTGAGCCACCCAAGCGCCCCTAAAACAGATTTTTTAAATTGAAATATAATTAACACTTAACATTGTATTAGTTTTAGGCATATAACATGATATGATATATGTATATGTTGCAAAATGATAACCACAATAAGTTTAGTTAACACCTATCACCATACATAACTATAATTTCTTTTCCTTGTGATGAGAACTTTTAAGATCTACTGATTCAGTATCTATCCAATATACAATTCTGTATAGTCACTATGCTGTATATTACATTCCCAGGATTTATTTGTTTTATATAATTCCATTAGCTGTTAAGGCTTGAGAATAATCCTTTTTGGTCCAATGCTCTGCTGCTCTACAAGGACACCACCCTCTGAAACCTAGGAGGAAGAAAATTTGTACTCTGGGCCTATGGTGGGTACGGAAGCCCTGCTGAACTCTGAACTACCTTCAGGGTCATCCTTCCTTTTTCTTGAAGGATAAACCAGGCTCACAGCAGAATAGCTCTATTATTTATCTTTGTAGAATACGAGAAGCCCAGCAGTCTTCCTTCATTTCCTCCTTTTTTTTTATCCCCATTAGGTCAAACTGGCACTGTCTCTGCTGATATAGTCCCATCTCTGTTTCTGGCTGTCTGTTGAGGTGGCTGATTAAATTCAAGGTTCACACCCATCTTAATCTCTTTACCAGATGGTCGGTCAGCCACACCTTTAGTGTTCTCTTCAGAACAAGCCTTCTCCTATTTTGCAACATGGATAGGCTGAGAATTTTCCAAAGCTTTAAGTTCTGGTTCTTTTTTGTTTCACAATTCCTTCTTTGATTTACCTCTCTCTTCTCACCCTTCACTAGTAGTATTCAGGAAGACCCAGGCTACACCTTCAACATTTTGCTACAAAATCTCCTCAGCCAAATATCGAATTTCTGTCTTCACTAGTTCTGTCTTCCACAAAACACTGGAGGACCCCAAGAATTCAGCCAATTCTAGAGCACTAGAATTCAGCCAAGTTCTTTGCTACTTTATTACAGGGATCACCATTTCTCCATTTTCCAATATCTGTTCTTCATTTCTGAGCCCTCAACAGAGTGGCCTTTGACATTCGTATTTCTACTAACATTCTGTTCGTGATATTCATTTACTCTCTAAGAAGATGGAGGCTTTCTCTCCAGCTCCTTTGTTTTCTTTCTAAGCTCTGGCCATAACCACCTTTAACATATGTATTTCTACCAAAAGTCCTTTCATGACAATCTAGCCTTTTTGTAACCATGTACCTCAAAACTCTTCTGGCCTCTCCCCATAGCCCAGTTTCAAAGCCACTTCTATATTTTTAGGTTGTTACAACAGCAATATATCAGTTCTTGGTACTAAAATCTGTATTGGATGGCTTAAAATTTATTTCCCCTCAGTTCTGGAAGCTGGAAGTCCTGGAGCAGGGAACCAGCATGGTAACTTTCTGGTGAGAACTCTTTATCCTGGTGTGTGGATGGCCACCTTTTTGCTGTGTCCTCATATGGTACGGGAAGAAAGAGAAGGAGCTCTCTGAAGTCTCTTGCTCTTCTAAGGACACTAATCTTATTATTGCAGGATTTTTTACCACAAGACCCGGATTCCGTTGTCTCGCTGCTTTGAAGAATGAAGAGGTGGACACAAAATGAGCAGCAGGCAAAAGTTTACTAGAGTATAAAATTAGGAAGAACCGTAGAAAAACTCCTTACAGAGAGAGGACATTCAAAAGTGAATGCCCGAGGACTACAGGCAAAGGTGCTTGTTTTATAAGGTTCTGGTTGCCCCCCCTACCCTTTCCCTTTTCCCTCATTCCTTCTCAGGTCCTACCCTCATTGGCTTGATAGCTCTGGGTGTTGGGTTGTCCATTCCTGATTAGCTCGTTTCCATTGTATGAGGGGTGGTCTATGGCCATATCATTCCTTGTGGGTCACAGGTTTTATGATCTACTATTTATTTTTAGTTAGGTCTTTAGTCAAATTCCCAAGGGAAACCTTAAGGGGATTCCGTGGGTTCTGTTACATTCTTAAGAGGAACCTTACAACTAAAGGGGTTTGCTGTGGTCAGACACTCCCAGCATTCTTCCAAAATAGGTGTATTTCCCCACCTAGGGACCTCAGGTCCTAATCTTTTCCTCTCTGCCTACTGAATCCTATCTTTCCTATAATCCTATTGGATCGGAGCCCCACTCTTATGACATTATTTAACTTTAATTACTTCCATAAAAGCCCTATCTTTAACAGCCATGTTGGTGGTCAGGGCTTCAACATTTTGATTTGGGGGACACAAACATTCATCCCACAATTTAACTCAATTCTGACTCTATCTACTCACAGATAGCAGATTCCACACATTAAGGGCTCGGTCTTATAAGACTGACCTCTATTTCAGATGCCAATCACAAACCTATGTTATTACCTGTACTTCTGACTGACTGGCTATAAATCAGATGCATTTCCCAAACAAAGGAGCATCTGTCCTTGTGGAGTTTGGGCCTGGCACAGTGGCATGTGAAAGTTCCCCAACCTAGAAGCTTTCTAAACCCCATCCTTTGGGTCTTTATTGAGGCTTCATTACATAGGCATGATTGATTAATCATTGACCACTGGTGATGAAATCAGCTTCCAGCCCCTCTCACCTCCCAGGAAGTCAGGGGAGTAGGACTGAAAGTTCCAACCTTCTAAGCACATTGCTATTCTCCTGGCTACCAGCCCCCACTCTTAGGTGAGGTTCAATAGTTACTATTTTAACATAATGAAAGACACTCCTTTAGTAGGAAAGAAGAGAACGAAGGGAGGAAGAGATGTGTTCCTTCTCCACCCCCAGCAATAGCTCAGCCAATGAGAAGCCACTATATTTCAAACTCCCAATTTACTCCAATGGACTTTTAGTTTATAACATCCGTCCCAACTGACCTCTTCTCTCCATGAAAAAATACACCTTTCCTTTGTTCTCAGGACTTGCCTACAGTTTTACCTCTGCTTGGCTCTCCTGGATTACAGTTCTCCACTCTTCCCAAGTAAACCCATCTTTTGGTGGTAAAATAACTGGCAGTTTTATTAAGGTTAATGCCATATTTACACAACACTTATTTCTCACTGTTCTGGAGGCTGGATGTCCAAGATCAAGGTGCTGGCAAATTCTGTGTCTGGTGAGAGCCCTCTTCCTCGTTTGCGAACAGCAGTCTTTTCACTGTGTCCTCACATTGTAGAGACAGTAAGCGCTGGCTTCTTCCTCTTATAAGGACACTAATCCTATAATGGGGACTCTTGCCCTCATGATCTCATCTAAACTTAATTACCTCCCAAAGGCCCACCTCCAAATGCCATCATATTGGGGATTAGAGCTTCAAAATACGAAATTTGGGGGGACAGAAACATTCAGTCCATTGCATCAGCTGTTCCAGAATTCCTAGTTAATACTTAAAAGGGAAGTACAGCTTTTGCGGGTTGAGGATGAAACATTTCTGTGCCAGTTACACTAGGGATTCACTACCATTTAATGCAGTAGTTTCCAACTACATACTGAATCAGAATCTCTAGGAGAGCTACACAGGAATCTTTACTTTCAATAAACTCAGAAAGTGATATGGGATGCATGCGGATTTTACTCCTTATGAGCTTGGAAGAAAATTTAAGGTTTAATTGTTGACATTCTCTTTCTGCGAGTGACCAGAGTGTTAAAAAAAAATTTAAGCCTTCATTTTATTTTAATTTTTTTTGTTAAATGTTTTTGAGGGGGGCAGGGGCAGAGAGAGAGACAGAGAGAGACAGAGAGTTCAAAGCAGGGGCTCGAACTCACAAACTGTGAGATCATGACCTGAGCCAAACTTGGACACTTAACTGACTGCGCCACCCAGGACCCCAAAGCCTTCATTTTAAACTTTATATTAGTATTATTGTTATAGAGAACAGAATTAAATTGTTGGGGCTATATCACTTAAATTGCCTTAAATTTATATTAAACATTTACTATAAAGTCAATAATAAAAAGCTAGCTAAGGATAAGGATTTATAATGCTAGTTAAATGTAAACATTATATGAAATGTTTAATTCTCAGGTTTCTGGTTTTCTGTCTAAATGGTGGTAAGCCTAAGATTCTTTTAAAAACCACCCGAACTTTCCAGGACCAGAGGAAAATCCTTCAAGCCTCCAGGTTAGTTAACTCTTTCTCTGCTCTTTGTTGGTGCAAATTCTTAAGGACAGTTAAAACAGTAAATAAATAAAAAATAAAAACAAATTATCAGGGCGCCTGGGTGGCTCAGTCAGTTGAGTGTCTGACTCTTGATTTCAGCTCAGGTCATGATCTCATCTTTGTGAGATCAAGTCCCAAATCAGGCTCTGTGCTGACAGCGCAGAGCCTCCTTGGGCTTCTGTCTCTCTCCCTCTCTCTCTCTCTGTCTCTCAAAAATAAATAAATAAATGAATATTTTAAAAAACACAAATTCTCAAGGACAGGATTGTGGTGCAGTGTAAAGGTATAAAAAGGGAGAAATTAAGCACGGAAACATGGAAGCAGGAGAGAGACAAGACTTGGTAAATTTTGAAGGCAGTAAAGCATATGTAAAAAATATCTGAGCTGACAGCTCAGAGCCTGGAGCCTGCTTTGGATTATGTGTCTCCCTCTCTCTGCCCCTCCCCAGCTCACGCTCTGTCTCGCTCTCTTTCAAAAATAAGTAAACTTAAAAAAAAAAAAAAAGATAGGCTAATTATTCTGTAGTAACAGATCTCAGGGACTTACAGATTTGTTCTTTACTCATACTACATGGCAGAGAAAAAAGAGAACATGAGCCACTGGCTCTTAAAACTTCCTCCTGTAAGTTGACTGTGTCCTGCTCACCCACATTTCACTAGTCAAAGCAAATCATATCACTGCCTGATCTCTCCTGTGGGAGGGGCACCATAAAAAAGAGCACCAAGTATGAGACAATACTACAAAATCTACACATAAAGACCGCAGTTGTAGATGAGACCGCTTAAAATCACACCTCACTTTACTTTAGCACTAATGCTTTGTCCAAATTATTTGCTGTCTTCAGCCTCAGGATATGGCAAATAAAATAATATCAAGAGATACAACTGCTATTGTTGTGTGAATACAAGAGTTAATTTTGTGCCAGCCTGTCCTTGAGATATTATCTCAGCAAAAATATCTGTTAAAACATTTTTGTATGGGAGAACAATTTCCCCTCTCTAGAACTTTTGTTTTTCTCTTGGGATACAAAGTCGGCTGGTATCATTTAAGGGTTCAACTTTATAAATGCTAAATGTTTCTAGTGTTGTGTTAGTTGAAGCTTGTCCTGGACGTTGTGTGTCTCCCCAGCGGTGTAGCAGCCATGTGATTATGGGATAAGGGAGACACAATTCTACCTATTGATTTGTTCTCTGATTTGTTATCCAATCAGGTGATTTTATCCCTTTTGTCACAATAATTGCCAGGCTTAAGCAAATCAGTGCCTAGGATTTCCTTGGCTAAAATGGAATTTGAGGCAACGAAATATGAGAGATTTGTCAAAACGGACAAAAAATAAAACAACAACAAAAACATCTGCTATATATGAGAAGCTTACCTCAAATATGATCTAGAGATTAAATGTTTAAAAATGAAAAAAGACATACTTTGAAAATTTCTAATCAAAAGAAAACTGGAATGGGTAGATTGATATCAGACAGGTAGGATTCACAGCAAAGAAAATGACCAGGGATAAAGAAGGTCATTTCATAACAATAGAGGAGTCAGTTCACTAAGAGGGCATAAGAATTCTAATTGTTTATGCATCTAACCAAAGTGTTTCAAAATACATAAAGCAAAATCTGTCAGAAGTGAAGGAGAATATACAAATCCACAATTATAGTTGGGGACTTCAATATTCCTCTCTTCATAATAAAGTAGCAAACAGAAAATCAACAAGAACAAAGGAGATATAAATACCATTACCGTGGTAGTAAAACCCAAATCACTACAAGAAAAGAAAACTATCAATGTCCCTCATGAACATGGAAAAATCTTCAATAAAATACTTGAAAACTGAATCCCATAGGGGCGTCTGGCTGACTCTGTTGGTAGAGCATGTGACTCTTGATACCAGGGTTATCAGTTCAAGCCCCACGCAGACGTGGATCTTACAAAAGAAAAGAAAATTGAGTCTAGTAATATAAAAACAGAATAACATAGCTTGACCAACTGGAGTTTATTCTGAGAATGCAAAGCTTGTTTAATATTAGAAAATTAATATAATCGGTTTAACAGCCTACAGAAGAAAAAAATCACTTGACTATATTAATTGATGCAGAAAAAGAATTTGCAACATTAAGCATCAATTCATGATTTAAAAAAAAAAAACCTCTCTAGAAAAACAAACAAAACAAAACAAATTAAAAACAAAAAAACAAAAAACCTCTCAGCAAACTAGGAATAGAAGGGACTTTCCTCAACATAAAAGCATCTTCAAAAACCCTACAGCTAACACTGTACTTAATGGTGAAAGGCTGCGTGGTTCCTCCTAAGAAGGAGAACAAGTCAAAGCTGGCCATCTCACTACTCCTATTCAAAAACATACCAGAAGTCCTAGCCAGTGGAAGTAAGAAAAAAGAATAAAAGGCATACACAGATTGGAAAGGAAGAAATAAGATCTTTCCTATTTGCAGGTGACCTGATTGTCTACAAAGAAAACTCCAAGGAATCTACCCCCCAAAAAGAAAATCTAGAACTAATAACTAAGTTTAGCAAGATTGCAGGATACAAGGTCAACACACAAAAATCAACTGTGTTACTATATACTAAGAATTGAAAACCAAAAACTGCTAAATAATATTTTTCATAGCTCAAAAAAAATGAAATACTTAGGTATAAATTTATCAAAACATAATCCCATTGCTTTAAGGTAGCAACTACTTAGGGGCACCTGGGTGGCTCAGTCAATTAAGCATCCGACTTCGGCTCAGGTCATGATCTTATGGTTTGTGAGTTCGAACCTACATTGGGCTCTCCACTCTTGGGGTGGAGTCTGCTTTGGATCATATTGATGTATTAGCAGAACATAGAAGAAGGAGCTTTTAAACAAGCCTGAATTCAAATTCCAGTTCCTCAAATACTAGCAGTATGACTAAAGGCAGTTAACCTTTCTCAGTCTTGGTCATTAGTAAAATACCAAAATTTCAGGATTGTTAAGAGTTAAAGTGACATATGTAGGTGTCCCACAAAGTAGCTGTAATTAATACCATAATTTTAAACTTTCTCCCCTATTTTTGGACATTTAAGATTGTTCCTTGGCAGAGTCTTTACATTGGAGTCCAAGAATTATTACTCTCTTTTCTGGATCTTGATCCTCAGGCTTTTAAATTCCTTATTTTGAAAGTTTATCTAAGGTGATTAAGCCTTAGGGAATTGACTTATAAGGGATGACTTGTAAATCAAAATGCCAATTCATTAATAAACTGAGCAATATGTGTATTGGTTGCTTAGAATGCATTATCCTTAGTATCTTTGCTAAAAGCACATTTCCTGATTCTTGCTTTGGGCTACTCTCTATTTTTAACACTGAATTGTCCATTCCCCTTCAGTTTGTGTTGATCATGAGTGATGTAAGTGTGGCCATGAACTACTCCAGAATCCCACTTCCATAGTGCATGTTGGAGGCATGAGAGCCAGGGGATGAATATACGCTCAACAGGCATAGCCTCCAAGGAGGCGCCAGAAGTCCAAATAGGAGATTCTAGGAGAATCAGTGAATATGACTCGTATCCGAGGGACAGGGGTAGTATAACAGAAGGGATTTTTGAGTCAGACTATTTTTAGGTTCAGGAGCAGGCCAAAGACATAGTGACAAGAAGGTCCATCTTGGTGACATAGGAAGCAGCCAGCTGAAAGACAATGGTGGTGGTGGTGGGGGAATCAAATGTCTAGGGAAAGTATTGGCCAGAATTACAAGGCTGGGATTCAAGGTCAGGCTCCAGTTCCATCAGGGAGGCTAATTTGAAAACAAATAAACAGGACTGAAGGTTAGTCAGATTGGCCACAACTTGAGGGAAAGCTACAGACTCCTTGTTCATGAATATGCCCAGAGTCTTGGTTCATTCTCAGAATGGAAGGTAGGACTGTTCTAAATCCCTCTCACTTGTGCAGAGAGAGAAAGCAGTGTACTTCAAGGATGAGCTTGGAGGCTTAGGAAGGCTTTAGTCATAAAATATGCCTGGACAAGGAAATGTGCCCATAATATGAATGTTATTGTATAGCCAAATTGCAATGTAGAATTATGTTTCTGAGATATCTTGTTGAAAATCAATACCATCTGTATCAGTCAGGATCCAGGAAGCAGATGGCACCATGAAACTGAGTAATTAAGGAGAGTTTAATAAAGGGGTTATTTATAAAGGCAAGATTTAGGGAGAAAAAGAAGGGATGTTGTAGTGCCCCAAGGCTTGTAACAGCGGGGAGAAATTTCCACACTTAGGCTTGAAAGGGCAAGGGGAAGGAATGCTTGCTGAACCCTTGAGGGTGAGCTTCGTGGTGAGGGCACCTAACAGGAGCCGTAATTTTGGCGAAGGGAAACAGTCAACCTACGGCAATGTGGCAGGGAGGGAGCCAGGGAAATAAACATCCTTCCTCTCTTACCAATTTCCTCCCAGGAGCAGCCCCCTCCACATCCTCTGAACCCAAACCGGCCCAGTGCTGCAGTTCATTTGGGTCAACCTCTCAGGGCACAGAGTAGGTTGCAGAATAAATCTGAAGGGAAAAATAGATTATCTACGGTGTGTATATTCTCATTAAATTTCATCAAAATGTCAATTTCCAGGCATTTTCACCATTTTTTTTGCCTCCATCATCACACCCTGGATTTTAGGCTTACCTTTCTTTTGGGCATGTGGCCCTCCATCCACTGAAGTCACACCCCCTGTGGAAGAGTCAACGTATAATCACCTCTGAGCTGCCTTTTATTCCAGTCAAAGCTACAGCGGCCCCAGAAAAGGAAAGCTGGATCCTATAAGGAGGACAAAGCCTATAGCTAGAGCTCCTCGGCCTGTAAGCACAGTTGCCAGTAATGTAGTTGGAGGTGTAGGCAGTCCTCCAGGCCCGTGAGGAAACAGAATCATAGCCCTGGAAGCCGGCTCTCCCCCAACTGGAGACAGTTTGCTTGAAGCAAACCTATCCGAGGGGGTTATTATCCCTCAGACGACTAGGTAGAGGCTTCATTCAAATTTCCGCCGGAGCATAACTATCAGAAAATAATTAAAACTGGCTACGTGGAAGGGATAATCCATTGACAGCTTTCTGTTGCTTTTTTGACTTTTTACGTTTTTTGCTTTTTCACAGTCTTTGTCCCTGGCAAAGTAAGAGACGTGGTCTTTTTTTGTAAGACAAATTTTGGCGTAGAGAGTTGATCTATAAAGAACAAGCTAAGTGTGTTACTGATACATTAAAACTGCCTTCTACCAATACATTCTTTCATTAACATTAAAAACCAACACTTGTGGGGTGCCTGGGTAGCTCAGTCAGTTAAGCATCAGACTTCAGCTCAGGTCATGCATGATCTCATGGTTCATGAGTTCGAGCCCCGCATCGGGCTGTGTGCTGGCAGCTCAGAGCCTGGAGTCTGCTTCAGATTCTGTGTGTGTGTCTCTCTCTGCCCCTCCCCTGCTTGCACTCCATCTCTCTCTCTCTCTCTCTTTCTCAAAAATAAATATTAAAAAAATTTTTTTAAGAAAAAAACAAAAAAAAAACCCCAAAACTTGTTGTAATTGTGGAGCAAGTGATGTGTGAAGTGTGATGTCATTTCTTCATATGAATAGCCTATGTGCACATTTTTAATGAACAGGATGTACAGCTTTTGTAATTCTTTCCTTTTTTCTGCTATGTTTGTTCTGATTATACTTACTGAAATATGAAAATAAAAGTCAACTGGTGATGTTGAATGAAAATGTAAAGAAAATGCTGAGATGTTTCTGATTCCTCTTGAACATTTTTAGTTGTTTGAATAAATTTCTAATAATTTTGATGTATGAAGACAGATTTATATTCCAAAGACAGATTAGAAAAAGATAATCTTCAAGATATAGTATTTCTAGTGATTTTAAGTTCCTGGGTAGGTTTTTATAGTGCTTAGAAAAAGAATACATTTCTCAAATCATAAAGGTTTACAGTACTATTTGGTGAGTGAAAATTATTTTTGTCTTTTAGTTTCTATATGTATATTTTAAATTGTCTCTATTTGATAAGTCATATCAGAATTAAAATTGTTAGATAGATCATTGTTAGAAATTATTTTATCTATTGACCAAAACCAGCGATGTCACCCTTTCCAAGCTAAGCATTTAATGTCTCCCCTCTTCTGCACTAGCAAAGAAGCAAAAGGGTATTTTATCTGATATTAACGTATGATTTAAGAAATACTCGAAACTTCTTTTTATATTATCTCCACATATTAACAAAAATCTTTAAAACCAGTAGCAGATATTATCATTTTTAAAAAGCATTAAATATTATGTCTTTACTTGGTGATTTTAAATTATAGTTTCCCTACGCACTCAAATATTTAGCACAAATAGCTCCATGGAGATGACAAAATGCAGCTCAAACACAATTCAATTCTTTTCTTCTCCAGTGTGTGTGATCTGTTTCCATGGAAATTTCGTGTTGACCAGGAATTGTAAAAATACTATATGCAAACATATCTCAGAAGCAAACCTTTTTGGAGAATAATCGTGATTTAATTTGAGTCACTCCATTAAAATTGTTCGAATAATAGAAAAGAAGACTATTCCTCTTTAGCAGAGACCATTCTGCAATTTCCCTTAGCTCAATATGTTATGTTAGCCTAATAGAGTTAGAGATTATAGGGACTTTAATTTGCCTTTTGATAAGAGTAAAATTAAATCTTAATGATTTAGGTAAATTTGTTCATTCAAAAAAGATTAAGGACTTAGTATGAACCAGGTATTGTTGGGGTGCTGAAAGGAATACAAAGATGTGTACCAACACAATAATGGTGTAAAATGGAATGACAATGTGCTCTGGGAATAGAGAGGAAGGACGGGAAGAGCAAGGAAATCTTCCTGGATGAAAAGGCATTTAAACTGTGTCTTGAACAATGAGAAAGTGAGGAGAGGACCTTTCTAGTGAGAGAAACCATCTGAGCAAAAGCACGGAAATGGGAAGCAGAGGGCATGTTTGGAGAATGATGATGAGAACTCCACCCAGCTGAGGTGGAAGGGAAACTGGGGGAGATGAAATAAAAAGGTAGGCTGTGGCTAGGTGTTGTGTGGCCTTGTATGCCACGCTAATTCAGATATTATGCCCAACAGCAGCAGTGTTCAGTTAGCCAATAATCATCTGGACTGTCAATAGTTGAATATTGGGTGGTGAGACAGAAAGGGAAGGGAACAGATCGCTGCTTGGAGAAACATGGCACTGAAAGGAGTAAGGAAGCAGTGAAGTAGCTTGAAGAACTAGCAGGCTTAAAAAATGGCTTATTTGAGAGATGTGGTAGGTTTACAATAAGTCCACAACTTTTTTGATATTCCTTTCTTTGAGAGGTGGAAATAATTCTGCTCCTTTGAGTGTGGGCTGGACTTGGTGACTCACTTCTAGTAAACTGAATAAGGCAGATGTGACACTATGCCACTTCTGAGACTCAGGTCCTAAAATGCACTGGGGCTTCCTTCTTGCCTTCTGGGATCACTTGCTCTAGGGGAAGCCAGCTGCCATGTTGTGAGGAAACTCAACCTTGGAAGTGGATTCTGCAGCCCCAAGCCAAACTCTGGCTGACATCTTTACTGTAGCTACCTGAGAGACCCAGACCCAGAATGACCAAGTAAGCGGATCTTTTTTTTTTTTTTTTTGTAATGTTTATTTACTTTGAGAGAGATAGATACAGTACAAGCAGGGGAGGAGCAGAGAGAGAGGGAGACAAAGAATCCCAAGCAGACTCTGCGCTGTTACCACAGAACCCAATGCGGGGCTCGGTCTCATGAACCGTGAGATCATGACCTGAGCCAAAACCGAGAGTCGGACACTTAACCGACTGAGCCACCTAGGCGCCCTGGTATTCCTGACCTACAGAAACTGTGAGGCAAGTGTTTGTTGTTTTAATCTGTTAAATTTTGAGGTAATTTGTTGTGCAATTATTAACTAATGCAGGAGGTGAGAGAATAGGGCAGTCTTGAACATGTTTGTGGGTTGAGAAGAAGCCAGTAGAGGTTGAAAGACTGCAGATCCTGCAGGAGAGGGGAAATCATGGTTAGGTCAAATTCTGGAGGAAGTCTGTAGGGGAGAGGATCACCAGGAAAGGACAGAGAAGTTATTTTTGGAAAGGACGAGTGAGCATCAGAAAAAATTTTCAGATCAGAAGGATGGAAAGTGAAATCAAGCCAGACATCTTTGATTCCTACACAGGAGGTCATGTCACCTGCTGAGATGAAGAAGCCTCTGGGACCAGGAGCTCCAGGAGAGTAGGACAAATTGGGAAAACAACTGTGAGATACCACATTGAGAATCAGGGAAAGCAAAGACATCATTCTTTCTAGCAATGCTTAGCACCTGGGGAGAGTAAGCTGAGAAAGCAGATAGTAGAATTTACCCAGGATTGAGGCTTGATAAGGCAGATATGAAAGATCAAGTGGGCAAAGGATTCAGAGATGCTGATGTAATTAAAGTGGCTAGACCAGGAACGAGGGCATGGGAACCTCTAAGGGCGCCAATAAACTGAGACTGTGAAAGGGTGGCTCTTCCACAGCAACCATAATCTGTACCACCCATTTCACATTTTATTCAAAAACTACCTTATGATCATGTAACTTCTTGGGTGTGTATGCCTAGTTGCCCCGGTGAGATCATAGGCTCAGGGTAGTGACCGCGGTTTGTACATTTTGTACTCTCTTAGCAACTAGCACATTGCTTCCCGGGGCCTCGCGTATTTGTTGACTCAATGAATAAAATCATTCTAGCATTCTGTGTGGTTTTTACTGAGTTGTTTCTTCCTTCACAATAAGCTTCTGATTGAGGCTAGAGATCTGCTTCTTTTAGACGGTTGAATGTGTTCCATCCTTGTCTCTAAGAGCCAGGATTTCTGGATGCTTTCAAGAAGCATTATATAATTGTGAAAAGGGGGACAATACCTGGTTGGCTCAAAATAATAAGCCTAATTATGCCTATGTGAAGCAACCTTGAAATAAACCTTGGATGGTTTCAATCTGACAAGAATGAGAATAAAAGTGAAAAGATGTAGAGGAAAAAAAAGAGAGAGAGAGAGAGAGAGATGAGCATTCTCTTGGGAAGGCAGGGGAAGCAGAGGCCTCTATTTAGAGGAATCTCACACACACTCTCTCAGAGTGCTCTGAGCGGGATGTCTGCTTCTCAGAGAGGACCGGTACTAATGACAGCTCAGCCTCAGCAGACATCTCTGTATTCTTCCCCGGCACACTCTTCTTTCGTCGTTTGCCTGGGCACACAGATTTGTTAAATCTGTTCAGAAAACAGTGAAACTAGGCTTCGAAACCCCTGAATAGGGGATCTTTACATTTTTATCATTTAATACGTAGGGAGATCTTCACATTTTTATCACCCGTCTTTCTATGAATCATACCCCAACCCACCTATGTATTTCTATGTATTGTACCCTATTTCTATGTATTGTACCTCAACCCACCTTCCCTTCGGTTCAGGTTCTTAAATGTCAGTTAATGAATTAATATTTTGAAATGTTATATGGCAAGACAGCCAAGAGCTTCATCTCTGTTTTGACAGTTGTGGTCACTGCGTTTGTTGAGGAGTTTGTGTAATTATTTGAGTATTTTATTGCATCTTGCTCTTCTCTTACTAAAATGAAGAGAAACAGGGGCACCTGAGTGGCTCAGTTGGTTAATCACGTGACTCTGGATTTCTGCTCAGCTCATGATCTCAGAGTCAAAAGATGGAGGCCTGTGACCGGCTCTTCACTGAGCATGGAGCCTGCTTGGGATTCTCTCTCTCCCTCTCCCCCTTCCCCGCTCATGTGCATGAGTGCACACACACTCTCTCTCAAATAAATAAACAAACAAATAAATAAATAAATAAATAAAATGAAGAGGAAAAAAATAATAAAAGCACTGATCCCAGTGACAGCAAGTTTAGGTTTCATGTGCTTAGTATGATTACGACAAAGATAGAAATCATTTGACTATCAGAAAGGAACAGAACTGGGGCATCTGGGTGGTTCAGTCAGTTACACGTCCGACTTCAACTCAGGTCATGATCTCATTGCTCATAAGTTTCAGCCCCACTTCAGGCTCTGTGCTGACAGCTCAGAGCCTAGAGCCTGCTTCGGATTCTGTGTCTCCCTCTCTCTCTGCCCATCCCCCGCTTGTGCTCTGTCTCTCTCTCTCTTTCAAAAATAAACATTTTAAAAAATTAAACAATTGAAAATAAAATAAAAAGAACAGAACTTAGTCATAATTGGGGCACTTGGCTTGCTTAGTCGGTAGAGCATGCAACTCATGACCTAAGGGTTGTGAGTTCAAGCCCCACATTGGGTGTAGAATTACTTAAAAATATATATATATTTTTTTTAAAAAAAGGAATTTAGCCATAATCAAACGTTCATAGTAAAGGAAAAGAAAGCAGTGAAAGCACACATATCAAGAGCTAGGGCTAAATTACTGAAAATTGAGTTAGAAACCGAGGGTTATTAGGGGCTTACTAGCGGCATTTAGGTCTTCAATCATGTTAGTGCTACTTTCAGCCAGTCATACATATTTGAGGACACATTGCCTGAAAGAAAGGAACTGCCTATATTGTTTTGTGCTCCAGGAGGCTGCATGGGGCTGCCATACAGGCTAAGGTGAGGGCCAAGGGGGCAGAGCTGCAGGCCTCCCACCCCTGTATCAACTTCCACCAAAACAAAGCTCCTTTTCTGCTTTACAGTCTGGATTCTGAAACGGACTTCTTTCAAAGAAAGGGTTCCCACAGTATATAGTCTGAAAATCACTGCCTTAGCCTGATATAGTATTTATACAAGAACATTTAGTGGTTCAAACCTTTTGCGGGACTATTTGGAAATCAATATCTGTTAAAATTCAAATAGTCATACTGTTTGACTCAGCAATTTTACCTCCAGCAATTGATCTTATATAAATAATCATTCAAGAGCATATGCATGCATATATATATATATATATATATATATATATATATATATATATGTATACACACACACACACACACACACACACACATACATACATACAGGATGTTTATTGTAGCATTATTTATACTAGCAAGAGATTGAAAAGATTGAGAACAATATAGAAATACAGATCAGTAGCATCACCTTTTTATAGAAAAAGCCATAAAATTTAGGATTGTTTTTGTAAAAATTTTAAGATGTTTGCTTCTGCCACAATTATTTATAATTCCGAGGACCTTATGTAGGCCTTCCATTTTATGCCAATTTGAACAAAATTTAAATATTTCAACAGTTGGCATTTAGTTAAGAATTTTAAGCATCCAGTGCCCTTCTGGCTTTGGCTGTGAATTGTTCTCTTTGGGAGTTTTGTCACTTACTTGTTGCCACCTGCTGGAGAAGAGAAGAAATGCAATTGAACGCTGGCATGGAAATCATTCCGTGTCCTCAAAGAAGTAGCCCCATACTGTCCCAGGTGAAGGCAGAGGAATGTGTGTGGTTGGACTCAGGGAGAAGTAGGTTCTCTGACTTCCATTCTTGAGCGTGTCCTGCAACCTGCATCCATCCCTTTATCTCAAGGGATGGGAGGTGTTGAGGTGGGCAGCAGGATGATCCGGGATAACAGCAGATGAATTCACCAGCTGGTTCTGAGAGCCAAGAGAAGCGCCAGGGCAATACCTACATTTTTAGGATCAGAGCAGCTTCGATATGTTTCTATACTCTGTGGGCAGGCAGGTTAGGTTTACTTATTTAGGCTTATGTCAGGTGACTTCGGAATAAAAATTACAGAAAGCTCTTGTCCAGCCTGATCTTTAGTGATATAAAATTAGGCTAATAAGCAAAAGATTTGAAAACTCATTGACCACAGACCACTCAAACTTTTCACGGTTACACAAAAGCACTTAACTTTCTTGTTTGTTTTAAGAATGTTACTGGGGGAGGGGCGCCTCGGTGGCTCAGTCAGTTAAGCTGTGGCTTCCGCTCAGGTCATGATCTCACAGTTCAGGTCATGATCTCAAGGTTTGTGAGTTTGAGCCTGCTTCGGATTCCGTGTCTCTCTCTCTCTCTCTCTCTGCCCCTCCCCTGCTTGCAATCTGTCTCTGTCTCTGTCTCTCTTTCATAAATAAATAATAAATATTTATTAAAAAAATTTTTTTAATGTTTATTTATTTTTGAGACAGAGAGAGACAGAGCATGAACGGGAGAGGGTCAGAGAGAGAGGGAGACACAGAATCTGAAACAGGCTTCAGGCTCTGAGCGGTCAGCACAGAGCCCGACGCGGGGCTCGATCTCACGGACCGGGAGATCATGACCCAAGCCGAAGTCGGACACTTAACCGACTGAGCCACCCAGGCGCCCCAATAATAAATACTTAAAAATTTTTTTTCAATTAAAAAAATGTTGCTAGGGGAAATTATTTTTCAAATCTGTCAACTTCCTCACTGAGCTCCAATTTAGGTAACTACACTGTCCCGTGCACCTCTTGCACCCCATCCTGATAGACACCTGCCTCCAGTCTTGCCAACCTCCAACCCATTCTCTTCCTTCCACTAGAATGATCATTATAAAATGCAGATTTGAGCACACCACTGCCTTTCTTTAAAATCTTTTGGTGGTAGAGGTGCCTGGTTGGCCCAGTTGGTAGAAATGTGAATCTTGATCTTGGGGGGTCACAAATCTTTAAAAAATAATAAAATAAAATAAAATCTTAAAAAATAATAATAGGGGCACCTGGGTGGCTCAGTCGGTTGAGCATCCGACTTTGGCTCAGGTCATGGTCTCACAGTTTGTGAGTTTAAGCCCCGCATCGGGCTCTATTCTGATGGCTCAGAGCCTGGAGCTTGCTTCGAATTCTGTGTCTCCCTCTCTCTCTGACCCTCCCCTGCTAATGCTCTGTCTCTCTCTGTCTCAAAAATTAAAAAAATAAATAAATAAATAAAAATAAAAATAATAATAATAAATAGGGGTCCTTGGGTGGCGCGGTCAGTTAAGTGTCTGACTCTTGATCTCAGCCCAGGTCATGATCTCCCAGTTCTGTGAGTTTGAGCCCTGCATCAGGCTCTGCACTGACAGAGTAGAGCCTGCTAGAGATTCTCTCTCTCTCCCTCTCTCTCTCTGCTCCTCCTCTGCTCATGCTCTCTCTCTCTCAAAACAAATGAACATTTAAAAACTTTTAAAAACAAATAAATAAAATACTAATGCAAAATTATATAAAATTAAATAAAATTAAGATGTTCCCCTGAATTCATTATAAGTGAAATAAGATTCATGAGAATCATTCAAATCTCTTGTTGTTGTTGTTAGACCTGACTTTCTCAATAGAATATATTAGTTAATAATGAGATTTTTTTACACGAGCAAAATACTACTATGAAAAATAAGTGTGACTTTACATACTGATTAAATTTGACCATATGGAAATAAATCCCACTAAGAATATTTTTTCCCACTAAAGAAGCAGTGAAAATACTTTAAATAAAGTTGTAGGGAAAAAAAAAAGTTTATGGCATACTTTCTTCCTTTTCAGAAGCCAAAGAGCAGGGCAAGTATAAATTCTGGGCTTCCAAATCAAATTTCAGAGACATTATTGCATTAAAATGGGCTTATTTGCTTAATGATGTCTGTTCGTCCTTTATTGTAGGGGCTCCCAAACACACCAAAGGCTGCAGAGCTCCAGGTCTTCCTGGGAAGCTGGACACTACTTTGTCCACTGGCATTTGATGAGGACCCTGAGGTCACAGGCTGCTTTTGTGATGTGGAGATAATGACTCTAAGTGATGAATGGTGAGGATTTCATATTCTGTCTGCAAATCATGATGGGATCTCATGGTACAAGATATAAAACAATTTGTTCTCAAATATTGCTTTGCCACCCCCACTGTTCATTAACTTAATTTTGTGGGAGTTTCTTGATGGAAGACAATCAAACACTTTCATGAATGAGTCACAAATACTATTACACTGGTTCTCTGGAAAATATAGTTCTATTGTTACATAGGCAAATAGAGAGTCATTGCCTTTCTGAGTTTTCAAGACATAAGCACTGTTTTCCAAGGAGGGGAAAAGACAAACGCAGTAAGGAAAAGATACCTCCTGGTATTCTCCTGATAAGGATTTCCCTCCAGCTGCAAGAACAGGAGTGCAGTAGGCTGAATGATGGCCCCCAAAGATACCAGGTCTTTTCCCTGGAACCTGCAAATATTATCATATTTAGGAAAAGGGTCTTTGCAGATGTGATTTTTTTCAAATGGGGAGATTATTGGATTATCCAGTGGTCCCCAAATGCCATCGCATGCCTCCTTATACCATAAAGGCAGACAGATTTGATGTAAACATAGAGGAGAAGGTGATATGAAGACAGAAGCAGAGACTGGAGTGATGTCACCACAAGCAAGGAAGGCCAGCAGCCCCCAGAAGTTGGAAGAGGCAAGGAATGGGTTCTGCTAGAGCCTGCAGAGGGAGAAGGCCCTGCTGACACATTGATTTGGGCCCAGTGATACTGATTTCATACTTCTGTCCTCCAGAACTGTGAAAAAATAAAATTTTGTTGTTTTAAGCCAGTTTGTGGTATACTGCCATGGGGCACTAATACAACTAGGGTTTCATTAACATGCATTATAATGAGCTTACGGGGTGGGGGTGGGGGCACCTGGGTGGCTCAGTTGGTTAAGCATCCGATTTCGGCTCAGGTCATGATCTCATAGTTTGTGAGTTCGAGCCCCATGACGGGCTCTGTGCTGACAGCTCAGAACCTGGAGCCTGCTTCAGATTCTGTGTCTCCCTCTCTCTCTCTACCTCTCCACCTCCCCTGCTCATGCTCTCTGTTGCTCTCAAAAATAAACATTAAAAAAAAATTTTTTTTAATGAGCTTTTGGGGAAAAATGTTTATTTTAGTGGATTTGGATTACAGTCCTGAGGATTTGTTCAACAAATATTTACCACACACTTATTATGAATATAAGCTCCATTGGGCAGAGATTTTCCTGTTTTGTTCACTAGCATATACTCAGCATCTAGAAGATGTTCAGTAATTTTTTTTTTATTTAAAAATTTTCTTAATGTTTATTTATTCTTGAGAGAGAGACAGAATGTGAGTGGGGGAGGGGCAGAGAGAAAGGGAGACACAGAATCTGAAGCAGGCTCCGAGCTCCCAGCTGTCAGCACAGAGCCTGACGCGGGGCTCAAACTCATGAGCTATGAGATCGTGACCCCCAGCTGAAGTCGGTCGCTCAACCAACTGAGCCACCCAGGTCAGTAAATGTTTTTGAATGATATTTGCTAGCCACTCCTCTCGGCCCTAGGATATAGCAGTGAACAAAATAGATGATGTCTCTACACTTGTGGAGCTTCTGTTCTAGTGGAGGAAAGATAATAAATAAGCAAATAAATATATGACCTAATGCCTAGTAATGATAAATGCTATGTGGGAAAAGCACAGTAAGGGGACAGAGAATGACTGGGATTGTGAGGTGGCACCATTTTAGATATGGGAGTTAGGAAGGCTTCTCAGAGGAGGTGATAATTTGAACAAAGGTCTGAATGAGGCGAGAGAGCAAGCCTGGTGATTATCTGAGGAAAAAGTGTTTTAAGCAGAGGGATAGTCATGTACAAAGGCCCTGTAGTGGGATAGGACTTGGTGTATAAGAGGAGCAAGACGAACACAGAAAGGCCAGTGTGGCTTTGGAGTGGAATGTGTAACAGTGGAACCGTGGGATATTAGATCGGAGAGATGGGCAGGGCAGGAGCCAGATCATAAGGGACATTTTTGGTTAGGACTTGGCTGAAGAAAATGACATCAAGTTTCTACAAAGAATTTATAAGTGATCCCAAATTTTCTGAACTTTATCTAGTTAAAAGAAACAGAGAGGTTTTATGTATCTACCTTTCTCCATCCACACTCTTTTCTTCTTCCAGGCTGTAAGTTTTTAGTATGCTGTTCAGTTTTACAGATGGATGGTGAGTTTACATTGTTTCTTTTTTTTTTTAATTTTTAATTTTTAATTATTTTTAAAGTTTATTCTGAGAGAGAGTGGGGGAGGGGCAGAGAGATTGGGAGAGAGGATCCCAAGCAGGCTCTGCACTGGCAGCACGAAGCCTGACATAGGACTCGAACTCATGAACCATGAGATTATGACCTGAGCAGAAATCAAGAGTCAGATGCTTAACCGACTGAACCAACCAGGCACCCCTTTTTAAATTTTTGTAAATTTTATTTTAGAGAGAGAGTACACAAGTGGGAGGGAAGGGCAGGGGGAGAGAGAGAGAATCCCAAGCAGGTTCCAGGCCCAATGTGGGGCCTGACACAGGCTCAGCCCGCAACCCCGGGATCATTATGACCTGAGCTGAAATCAAGAGTCCGATGCTCAACCAACTGAGCCACCCAGGTGCCCCTAGGTTGTTTCTTCTAGTGAGAGTGGAGCTTGGACTTACAAAGGCTGGTAATGGTGTTGTCTTTAAATGAGTAGTACTGTTGTTTATCATGACATATTAAAGATGCATGAAAGATTCTGCTCAGCCCATGCTTGCTTGCTTTGTTTAGAGATTATTTAGGGAGATAGGAACTAGAAAAGACTTGCTCTGTGGGGTAATTTGTTTCCAGAATTCATTGCAAATAGAACATATGGTTACTTGCAAAGATGTGAAATGACTTCCTTTATATAGAAAACACTACTATGCACAAGACTTTTCTCTGTGGCCAGGCCACTCACATCACAGTATTATTTCCATTAGTGCATTTTTTAGAAGTCCTAATGATACAATTTTTTTTTAAATCTACCCAGACTATTAATGGCAGTTTTGGCAAGGGTTAATATCTGTTTCTAAGAATCAGACATTTCTGCTTTAGTGGATGTGTGTGTGTGTGTGTGTATATATATGTGTGTATATATATATATATATATACACACATATATATATATTCCTTTTTTAAAAATTGAATTTTATAAGATCATGCTCTAAAATCACCTGGACTTAGGGGAAAACAGGCCTGGTGTAAATTTAAAACAAATTTTTAATGTTTATTTATTTTTGCGAGAGAGAGAGAGAGAGAGAGACCACAAGTGGGAGAAGGGCAGAGAGAGAGAGGGAGACACAGAATCCTAAGCAGGCTCCAGGCTCTGAGCTGTCAGCACAGAGCCCGACATGTTGCTCGAACCCACAAACCATGAAATGACCTGAGCAGAAGTCAAATGCTGAACTGACTGAGCCACCCAGGTACTCCAGGCCTGGTGTAAATTTTTAAAATTCTATACAGTGTTGTAACCAGAGCACTAGTGAAAACAATAAGAATTCTGATAAAAAAAAATATTAGCACATTCAATCTGCCTGTGCATCTGCACCCACCTGCATACCCTGTCAGTTTTTGTAGCGCCAATCCCAGGGGCTCACACGGCCTCCTTTGAGATGTAGATACATGATGAAATTAGAGATATTCACCACAGGAAACAACTCTTCTGGAATTAAATGAAGTACATGTATGCCCAGCTTCTTCAACTGCCCTTTAGTCACCTTTTCAAGGATAGTTTAACATTAGGGAAAGATTGTGGCCCTTGAGGCCACTAAATTGCCACTACTTGTATTACAGAAAGTCATTTCTGGAGACGCCTGGGCAGCTCAGTTGGTTAAGCGTCCAACTCTTGATTTCTGCTCAGGTCATGATCTCACGACAACGTGGAGCCTGGTAAGGATTCTCCCTCTCCCTCTCCCCTCCCCACATGTTCACTCTCTCTCTCTATCAAAAATAAATAAATATTTAAAAAAAATTTTTTAAAGAATGAAAAAAATGGAAATGCTGAATATGTCTGTCAGGCACTGCATCTGGATGCATGTAAACAGACACCCAACTACAAATGGCTTTACCAAATAGGGATTTGTTTTTGACATGGTAAGAGTTAAAATGTGGGCAGTCCAGTCTGCTACAGCCGCTCAAGGAAGTCACTAAGGGCCCAGGTTTCTCCTAGCTCCATGGTCCTCCACTCTTAGGATGTTTCTCTCATCTTGATGGTGGCAAGATGGCTGCTCCACTGTCAAGCATCATGTCCATGAGTCAGGCAGGAAGAAGAGGGGAAAGGCAATGGGTATGTCCCCAGTCCACTGTTTATAGAATTGAGAATTGGCCAGAACCATGTTATATGGTACCCACAACTACCAGACAGTCTGAGAGTTCACTATTTTAACTGGGCCCAGAATAGAATTGTACTGTGAATAAAAACAATGGCTATTGGGCAAGCCACTTACAATGTTTGCCACACTGGCATAGTATGTATCTTAAGGATGCTAATCACAAATCTCATATTTATTGAACTCTAATTTCTTAGGAGGACTTAGGGTAGAAGCTCACAGGACACATTAATTCTTCTCGGTGGGGAAACATTAAAGAACACCACTTCAGGGGCGCCTGGGTGGCGCAGTCGGTTGAGCGTCCGACTTCAGCCAGGTCACGATCTCGCGGTCCGTGAGTTCGAGCCCCGCGTCAGGCTCTGGGCTGATGGCTCGGAGCCTGGATTCTGTTTCCGATTCTGTGTCTCCCTCTCTCTCTGCCCCTCCCCCGTTCGTGCTCTGTCTCTCTCTGTCCCAAAAATAAATAAAAAACAAACAAACAAACAAACAAACAAAAAAAAAGAACACCACTTCAAAAATTACCGGAATACATTCTGCAGACTCAACTAATGTTGATAAGGGACTTAGAGCAGTGTCACCAGGACTATAGGAATGTAACATAACTTTAAATTCAGAATCGAAATGACACACAAAAACTTGTATAATTTGCATTTTCCCTACAACTCCATATTTATGAACTGTATTAAACTGAATCAAAATACATAAGATACATAAATCAAACTGAACTTTCAACCAGAATAAAACTACTAACATGTTCTCTGGGTAAAATTTACTAATCCCTGAAAACTTGCTATAAAATGAATTTCTGGGGTGCCTGGGTTGCTCAGTCAGTTGAGTGTTCAACTTCAGCTCGGGTCGTGATTTCGCAGTTCGTGAGTTCGAGCCCTGCATGGGGCTCTCTATTGTCAGAGCAGAGCCTGCTTTGGATCCTCTGTCCCCCCCTCTCTCTCTGCTCCCCTCCCCCACTGGCTCTCTCTCTCTCAAAAATTAATTTAAAAAAAAAACATTTAAAATGAACTTCTCAAATGTAACTTTGTTATAGCATGTTCCCTTAAAACAAACTACATTTGATTTTAAGAGAACTAGATTTGAGAATCAGTTGGTGACTGTAGGGAACACAGTACTGACCCAGGATGCATTCTCACCTTGCTCTATCCCAGTAGCACCCCAGTCTTAGTTAGGCATCTGTCCTGCCCCTCCCCTGCAGCCCTGGTGCCTTAAGAGCAGCCGACTCCATGCCCAGCACCATGAGTGGTTTGGTCAGAAATGGGCATTTGTCAGTATAACAGGATTTCTATTATTAGTGGCCAAATACATTCTAACTAATAACATGAATGTTGAACAAATTACTTAACTGCCTAGCATCCCAATGTTTAATCTCTAAAATGGGGGTGATATTGTCTTCCCTATCTATCCAGCATAATCACTGTAAAAGTGCGGTTTTATTTTTAAAAAATGGACTCTATCTAGAAGGGGGTATTATGCCAAAATAAATAAAATAAGATTAGATTGCGTAGCTTGCGGCATTTCCTATAAACTATCATATTATTACCGTATTTTCAAATTATGGAAACTATTTTGAAAAACAAGTATTTCAAATAGATGCACTAAGTGAATGTCAGGATCTTTGAATTCGTACCACTGTGGACGTTTGCACTTATTTATTCATTCAACCGATGTTTATCGAGCACCCGCTGTGCACCAGTCACTAGAGTAGGTACTAGGGGTACAGTAATTGGCAAACTGCTTACAGACACTGCCCTGGGGGAGGTGCAGCTGCCAGTGACGCTGCTGCAGTGCCCAGAAATCTTTGGGCACCACAGACTCATCTCAGAGGCAGTGTCTGAGCAAGGCGGGAACACCACCAGTCTCATTATTTTTACCGCTAGGCTTTTTTTTGCTAAGCCAATGCCACTGGTATGATCACCCATCTGATTCATGAGTTACATTTCATTGAAGAGAAGTTGTTATAGAGTTGAATTTTTTCTTTTTTTATTAAAAGATTTTAAGTTTATTTATTTTGAGAGACAGAGTGGGGGAGGGGTAGAGAAAGCGGGAGACAGAGAATTCCAAGCAGGCTCCACAGTGTCGGCACGGAGCCCGACATGGGGCTCAAACTCACGAAACCGGGAGATCATGACCTGAGCAGAAACCAAGAGTCAGATGCTTAACCGACTGAGCCACCCAGGTGCTCCACTTCGGTCAGTTTTTTGTTTTTGTTTTTTTTTAAATTAACCCGTTCTCAAAAAAGAAATACGTAGCACTACTGAGATACTCAAAAGAATACACCCTGGGCTCAGAAATCAATTTCAATCCAGAAAGATGTTTCTGTTTTGATCCACAGTGGCCCA
The DNA here is from genome assembly GCF_046562875.1 of Panthera onca. Taxonomy (NCBI): domain Eukaryota; kingdom Metazoa; phylum Chordata; class Mammalia; order Carnivora; family Felidae; genus Panthera; species Panthera onca. The sequence continues at coordinate 60,519,093 of NC_138341.1, read as the reverse complement.
AAATATATTGAGGACCATTCTTTCCATTCTTTTGAAGGAGCCACCACTGCTTCAATTTAAGTGCATGCTGAGGTTCTATTTAAAATTTTACATAATTTTTCAGTTCCAGTTTACGAATCCGGCATTACTTTACAATGAGTCGGCTTCAGGGGCGCCTGGGTGGCTTAGTCGGTTGAGCTTCCGACTTCGGCTCAGGTCATGATCTCACGGTCCGTGAGTTCGAGCCCCGCATGGGGCTCTGTGCTGACAGCTCAGAGCCTGGAGCCTGTTTCAGATTCTGTGTCTCCCTCTCTCTCTGCCCCTCCCCCACTCATGCTCTGTCTCTCTCTGTGTCAGAAATAAATAAACATAAAAAAAATTTAAAAAAAAACAAGGAGTGGGCTTCAGATGTGGCTCTGACAGTAGTTGGCTCCTCTTATTCTATCCCTGTCATTGTGAAATGTTCAATTTAAACACCTGGGAAATGGGAAAATTAACCATGCCTTAAAATCAGGTAGAAGACCAGCAGCCTTGAATATTTAATACTGATTCTCAGATTTTATTTAGAAGTAAATCTAGGGAAAGAAGATTTTGTGGGTAATTGATGTTAAACAGTTTAAATCATGGGTATGTATTTTTCATCTGAAAGCAATTTTACCTTTCACGTCTTCTTGTTTGAAAGAATTGAATCTCACATTTGTCAGATGAAATTGCTACCTAAATTATCTAAGATGATTTTCACATTCTTTTGTGGAAATCAAATTTTGTAAGGTTGTAGAATTAATTTAGAAATGACAGTGGTTTGTGTTTTCTTCCAGGAGAGCTTGCTAATTGAACTTGAAGCATTAAATGTCCTCCTGAAAGCACTAAACCCAATGAAGTAACAAAAGCCCCGAGGACAAAAATTAAGCAAAGAAAGTTAGTTCTGGAAATGAAACTCTTGAAACCCCATGTTGAGAAAATAAAAGAGCAGGAAAAGAAAAAGAAATTAGAAAAAAAAATGACAGAATATGAGGCACTCATGAAAGGGAATGTTTTCTTGTTTAATTACCTATTTGGCTTTTCAATTACATGCACTGCAAAGATTGTACAAATGGGTTTTGAAGTTGTAAAATGTGTGTCTTTTCATTGTGTCTCTTCTCTCACTGCTTTAAAATGTCAAAATGAGGGGCACCTGGCTGGCTCAGCCAGTAGAACATGCTACTCTTGATCTCAGGGCTGGAAGTTCTAGCCCCACATTGGGTGTAGAGATCAGTTAAAAATAAAATCTTTTTTTTTTTTAAGTTTATTTATTTTGGGAGAGAGAAAGCGCAAGCAGGGGAAGGGCAGAGAGAGAGGGGAGGGAGAGAGTCCCAAGCAGGCTCTGCACTGCCAGCGCTGAGCCCGATGCGGGGCTGGAACTCATGAATCATGAGATCATGACCTGAGCTGAAGTCAGATGCTTAACCGACTGAACCACCCAGGCACCCAGAAGTAAAATCTTTTTTAAAAAATGTAAAAAGGAAAGGAGAACTCACCTTAGTTGTGTCTTACATGTGCAGGATTGCAAGCCCAGATGTCTATTTGGCCTATCCCAGAGACGGCTGTTCAGATTCCGGGCACATGTGGCCATGGAAGGGTCAGCTGCCTCTGGACACCACTGTTTGTTGTCAGGTGAAGTTTGAGCTCAGCACTGGTAGACATTTCAGGTATTCAGAAGGATACTGTTTGGGTTTGGGCTCCCCCAAAAGCAAGGCCTGAGACAGGGATTTGGGAGCAAGGGTTTATTTGGGAGGGGATTCTAAGAACTTGTGAAGAAGTGGGGAAGCCATGCGGCCGCTGCCATCTGGAAGGAGGGAGAGGGGAAATTGCCTTGTCTTTTCAAAGAAGTATTTTGAAGTTTCATTTATTAACAGTAAATGTACTTAAAGCTTCTTAATAATTGTTTACAGACAATGGAAAAAGTTTTCTTTTTAAAAAAAAATTTTTTTTAAATGTTTATTTATTTTTGAGACAGAGAGAGACAGAGCATGAATAGGGGAGGGGCAGAGAGAGAGGAAGACACAGAATCTGAAACAGGCTCCAGGCTCTGAGCGGTCAGCACAGAGCCCGATGCGGGGCTCAAACTCACAGACTACGAGATCATGACCTGAGCTGAAGTCGGACGCTTAACCGACTGAGCCACCCAGGCGCCCCAATAATGGAAAAAGTTTTCTAAAAATGCTCTGAGCCCAGGATTTAAGGTAGGCTCTTTCTTTCTTTTAGGCATGGTATGTCCTATTCAGCAAATTATAGTATTATTATATCTGAAATGCATGACAAGAATAAGTTTGGGAAGACATGGAAGGGGAAAGGTAAATTGTTACTCCAGGCAAAGGAAGAGGACAAAACCACTTGAAAACGAGGTACAGGGGTCCCTGGGTGGCTCGGTTGGTTAAGCCTCCCACTTCGGCTCAGGTTATGATCTCATGGTCTGTGGGTTTGAGCCCTGTGTGGGTCTCTGTGCTGGACAGCTCAGATCTGAAGCTCTGTGCTTCAGATTCTGTGTCCCCCCTCTCTTTCTGCCCCTCCCCCACTCACACTCTGTCTCTCTCTCAAAAATAAGTAAACATTGAAAAAATTTTAAAAATAAAAGAAAATGAGGTACATAGTTGGCTGGGTAGCTCACTTGGGTAGAATGTGATGCTGACAACACCAACATTGCAGGTTCGATCCTATCCCCAAACAGGCCAAGAAAGGCATGAGTTCAGATCTTTGACAAAAATTAATTTAAAATAAGATGAATGGCAAACAGGATTTGGCAGAATAAATTTGGTGGGTGGTGGTAATACCTGATCACCAACTAATTGTAAACAAGAAATATAATGTTGGTTTTCTCTTAAGTGTGAAATTTAAAATGGTTTGATCCTTCACTTCGTTTCTTAAAGGTTTTTACTGATTTATTTAAGTAATCTCTACACCAACATGGGGCTTGAACTCACAGCCCCAAGATCGAGACTGACTTGCTCTTCCGACTGAGCCAGCCAGGAGCCCCTGGTAGCTCCTGGATTTAGGACCCGGTACTGTGCTGAATCTGCGGACCTTTGCCCCTCCTTGGCTTCCTTCTCAACTCCATCTTTACATACCTGCCCCCAAATGTAAATGTTCTGCTCATCTCTGTCTTTGAGCTGTAAAATAACTCACTTATAAGTGAGTTAATAAAAATAATGAAGATGGATACTGCTAAGTAACAAAATTCAACCGAGTAAATTTGAAGATCTAATTGGCTTTATTAAACCATTCATGGATTGGGCAGCATCCCATCTAGTGAGTAGAGACATGCTCCAAGGAGTTACACAGAATTGAAGGTTTTTATAGAAAGAGGGTGGGGGTGGGGCGCCTGGGTGGCTCAGTCAGCTGGGCGTCCGACTTCGGCTCAGGTCATGATCTCGCGGTCTGTGAGTTCGAGCCCCGCGTCGGGCTCTGTGCTGACAGCTCAGAGCCTGGTGCCCATTTCAGATTCTGTGTCTCCCTCTCTCTCTACCCCTCCCCTGTTCATGCTCTGTCTCTCTCGGTCTCAAAAATAAATAAAAACGTTATAAAAAAAATTTAAAAAAAAAAAAAGAAAGAGGGTGGGGGTAAGAAAGATGTTTGGTAAAGAAAAGAACTGTTCCAGGAGAGGCTGCTTTTTAGAGGGAAAAGCATGGTGTCTTATCATGCAGATGACTTCATCTTCTTTGGGAGATGGAGGGGCCCTGGTGGCAGACTCACTGGCAGGGGCTGAAACATTCCTGGCCACTGCCAACAGGTTAAGACTGTGTTTCTGGGGGAGGTTGAAATTGCAATTAGATTATGTATTCAGGGGTGCTTGGGTGGCTCAGTTGGGTAAGCATCTTGATTTCGGCCCAGGTGATGATCTTAACAGTTTGTTTCATGGGATGGAGCCCTGCCTCGGGCTCTGTGCCGACAGCGTGGAGCTTGCTTGGGATCCCCTCTCCCCCTCTCTCTCTGCACCCCCCCCCCACTTGCCCACGCACCTGTTCTCTGTCTCTCAAAATAAATAGACATTAAAAAAAAAAAGATTATGTATTAAGCACCAGTGTGGGAACTCAGACTAAGTAATGCCACTTTGGGCCTGTGGGTTTTTTTTTTTTTTAACAATAGAAAATGCTGACACATATGAAACAATGACCCCAGGACACATTATACAGAGTATATGGAAACTCCTCCCTGTCACTGTTTCTCTCTCATCTTGGAAACACTCTTTCCTTGGCCTCTAAGGCACCACTGGCTGCTCCTTCTCAGCGTCCTTTGCTGACCCCTCACCCTCTCTTTAACCTCTCATCACTGGAGTAGCCCAGGACTCAGTCTTCTGACCTCTTCTCTCTCTACACATGTTCCCTATATGCTCTTGTCCAGTCCCATGACTTTAAATATTTATGTGTATTTCAGTGACTCCCAAACTGAGTATCTCTAGGCCAGACCTCTGTTCTGAATTCCAGACTCATATATCCAACTGCAAATTCAAAATCTCTCTTTGGATTTCTCCAATAAGCATCTCAAACTTTGCATGTCCAAACCTTTGATTCCTACCCACCCCATCTTAGTTTTAATTCCCCAAAGGGTGGACTCTGAAGACAAGGACTTAGAGCAGTAGCTGACTTGGGGAGTGGGGAAGATGGGTAGATTGTTTGCAAAGATCACGATCGTGATCCCTTCCTGTATGTCTGCTCCTCTGCAATGTGACTCTGACGTCCCTTCCATTAAGAAGTAGGATTTGTCTGGGGTGCCTGGGTGGCTCAGTCAGTTGGGCGTCCGACTTCAGCTCAGGTCACGATCTCACCGTCCGTGAGTTCAAGCCCCGCATCAGGCTCTGGGCTGATGGCTCAGAGCCTGGAGCCTGCTTCCGATTCTGTGTCTCCCTCTCTCTCTGCCCCTCCCCCGTTCATGCTCTGTCTCTCTCTGTCTCAAAAATAAATAAAACGTTAAAAAAAAAATTTAAGAAGTGGGATTTATCACTTCACCCTTTGAATCTGGCCCTGCATTGTGACTTCCTTTGACCAAAAGAATTCAGTAGAAGTGACACCATGAGACTTCTGACCCCAGGCCTCATGATGCTTTGTGGCATCCACTTTTGACCCCTTAGGACGCTGCCCTGAGACTGCCATGTGAAGAATCCCAGTCTATCCTTTAAAAAAAATTTTTTTCCCAATGTTTATTTATTTTGAGAGACAGAGCACACACACACATGGGGGAGGGGCAGAGAGAGATCGGCGCTTACAGAGCCCAATGTGGGGCTTGATCCCACGAACTGTGAGATCATGACTTGAGCCAAAATCAAGAGTCCAAAGCTTAACCAACTGAGCCACCCAGGCGCCCCGAGTCCCAGTCTATCCTAGTGGAGGATGAGAAGGCATGGGGAGTAGATGAGCCACTCAACCTGAAGCCTCTTAAATCAACCAGCTGACAACTAGCATCTACCATCTACCAGCAGAAATCATCTTAAACTATTCAAGCTGCCAGATGATTGTAGGCATGAAGTGACCTCAGCAAGGCCAGCAGAAGAGTCACCCAGCTGAGTCCAGACCAAATTGCTGATCCACAGAATTGTGAGCAAAAATAATAGTTTTAAGCCATTAAATTGAGGCAGTTTGTTATGCAGCAAAAGCTAACTTATACAGGAGGTTATCTCAGGATGTATAAGCAAAGAAATAGAGGAAATAAAAAAGAGGAGTGAGAAAAGTTAATAAAGGGTGTTTTAAGGAGCAGGTTACTACTGTGGGCAGTTGAAGCTCAGCCTAGCTGGACACCCTCTGAGAAATCTTGTAGAAGGCATCTCAGAACTGTCCCATCCAGGAAGAGAGAAGCTAGTTTATTTATCCAATAACCCCTTTCCCATTCCTCACTGGTAGAGGCATGCCTGGGAGGGTGAGTTCCCCAGCACTTTAGCTAGGCTGAATAAGTCCCCCGGCAACGGAGGAGTCCCTGAGGCAGGCAAGTAGAGGGGTGAGGGCGAACTGTGTGCCAAGCTGCAAGTGAACTCAGAAGTTGGCCAAGGAGAGGTGGAATAGGGCATCAATAGGGTCTAATTCCCCAAACCCAATTCTTCCCAAATCTTCTCTAATCCAGTAAGTGACAACTCCATCCTCCTGTTGCTCAAGGTAGAAACTCCATCCTTGGACTCATCAATTTATTTCACACTCCACACTAGAATCCTTTTAATGTTACCTTTAACGGATCCAGGATCCAAATATTTCTCATTATCTCCCCAACTACAACTCTAGTCAAAGCCATTATCATGTCTCACTTGGATTATGGCAGCTACCATCTCAGTGGTCTCCTATGGAACAGCCAGAATGACCATTTAAAGATGACCCTGGGGCAGGGAGGGAGAGTCCTAGGTTGACTCTACATAGGCCTGAAATCTCTTCACTTTCCAGACAATCAACATTTTTCCTCCCTCTAGGGATACATGGGGGATTAGCACACTATAGCTATAAATTATTGTTCTCTAGTAAGTCACACCAGGTTCTGGGGGGAACTTTCTCAGATTCCATAGAATTACAAAGTTATGTGGAAAAAATTTTGTCCACAAACCACACCAGCATGCTGCTTTACCATGTGCCGGGAGAGCAGAAGGGAACCTGTCTGTTGAACAAGGGGATCAGTTAGGACTAACATCTTGGAGACCAATCGTCCTACCCCAGGAGAGCACTCACAATGGGTCAGAAGCCTCTCCTCTCTGAAGCCATGTGCCCACCCTGTGAAAGGGGTGTGTGTGTGTGTGTGTGTGCGCGTTTCTACATCTATTCAGACATTTGATGATAAACCGATCTTTCTGCAGAGAGTGGAAACCAGGTGGTAAAATCCAAACATTATGTACTATATTTTGTGTAGGTAAGGCAGAACAACTGAATAATCCTTTGACTGGTCTCTAGGTCTCATGCTGTCCTGAAAATTCTACCATATTATTTTTCTTAAGGGAGATGGTCGGGGCAGGGGGGAGAAAGAACTAAATTAGGCTTAACTGAGGAATTTTGGCAAGTGTTTATAGATTACCTCCGTGGTGGAAAAACACGCACAGAGAGCCCCTGACAAGGTTTAAAAGGTTCTTTTCCAAGTAAAGTAGAGCAGGGAATGGAAAATCAGGCCCTAAGCCATGCTGTCTTGGATCTGTAAATGTTGGTTCTTCAGCTTTTCTTTCCCTTATTTCCCAAAGTCCCTCCTTTAACCTCTCCCTATTTTCTGTCCCTTCTTCCCCCCTACACCCTCTGTTACCCAGGGCAAACCAGTACTCCCAACAAAAAATAATGGAACTCCTATCACCTTCTTTCTTCTGTCTTGCAAATTTTGCATCCTTGGGCTTCTCCTGAAAATCAGTGTCTTCTCCTGAGCCCTTAATCCCATTTCTTCCAGATCTACAAAGAGGAAAGGGGAACTCAGGCTTTGCTTCTTCTCCCACGCCCACCTCTTGAGGAGGGATAAGCTCTGGATCTATTCCATGCTGGCTTTTTCCAGAGCACAGACTCAAACACCTCTCCACACCTAAAGACACATGTTCTTCTGAAGACCCACATCTGATCTACACAAAGAAGTCTTATTCCTATTAACATATTTCCTCATCATATTACTTTCTATTTGCCCTCCCCCTTGCCTGGGTCACATTAAAGCACTCTGACCTTGAATGGCAACAAAGGCATCTTTTCATTCTTTGCCCAAATCCCTAAGTATCACCAGGATCAGGGGTGGACTGGGGAACTCTGGTTGACCCTACCTCTAGGCTGCCCCATTGTAAACTGGGTTTATCAGCAACTTTGATGATATGTGCACCCTTCTTGACTTAGAACAAGTGGCTCTTCATTGTCTGCCCCATTTGCTTGGCAACCACATTCTTACAATCCCTCTTTATGCCAGCCACACTGACAGCCAGAGCAAGAGAGAAAGCAGGGGCCCAGACCAGTCACTTCCAAAATGGGATGCACACACTGGAATGGGGGGAGAACAAGACACCCCACAGGTGCAGAGAGAAACTACTGCTAGAAAATTTCTACTAATTTTGTCTTAAAAAGAAATAAAGCTTTACCAAAACTTAATATGTGGATTGTCATCGGCTCCTCACATGGTCCGGTCCTTGGACACCTAGAGCCGCAATGGGACAGCACCTTTAAATTTTGTTCACGTGGGGCACCTGGGTGGCTCAGTCTGTTGAGCATCTGACTTTGGCTCTGGTTGTGATCTCGCAGTTCCTGAGTTCAAGCCCCACATCGGCTTGCCGCTGTCAGCCTGTCAGTGCAGAGCCCGCCTCCGATCCTCTGACCCTCTCTCTCTGCCCTTCCCCCGCTTGTGCTCTCCCCAAAAATATAGAAATATTTTTAAAAATTTTGTTCACGTGGAACTTGTGGCTATGTGTCTTAGTTTGTGTGTGCACTGTTAGGTAGCTTCATAGATTATATTAGCTGTTTTCCAAAACCAAGCCTCACAAAACAGACAAGCAGCTTTAAAAGAAAATCCTGCAAAGAAACCTCCAATTAAGGATAATACTCTTAACACAAGCACAAAGGAACAAGAAAATACCAGAGTGTTTCCCCTGTACCTAATATGATCTCTTAATCAGCCACATAGGGGGCAAAAACAATGGTGATCTCATCAGTCTTTCTTAGAGTAAGCCAAAAAATTCAAAATTATCAAGAAGACTAGTGAAATAAGGAGTCATATCCACTGTAATACAATAACAAAATTTATCATATGTGAATATTGGATACTGAGCATTGAGCCTTATAGGGTATCTTTCTTAGCAAGACAGAAATTTAAGCCCAGCACTGAGATGCACTCAACTTGGAACCAATCTTTTAAATTGTTTTGTCACCAAGTATTCAACCAACATTTCCAGAAATAAGGAACCATATTCAATCACCTTCCTCTCACAGAGCAAAAGTTTTTACATGATTATTACATTAAAAAATTACTTTTAGGATAATGTTATATTCTAATCTTAATGTTTTAAATATCTATTTGTACACGTTTCATAATTATATGTTAGCATAGTAGCACACATGATAAACATTATATAAAAATATAAATATATAAAATAGGGGCACCTGGCTGGCTCAGTCTGTAGAGCATGCAACTCTTGACCTTGAGGTTTTACGTTCAAGCCCCATGTTGGGTACAGAGATTAAAAATAAAATCTGAAAAAATATATAAAAAAATATTTATAAGCTATAAGTATGAAATGAAATGTAATATTTAAATGTAAAGTATATAAAAATGAAAATACATTGGAGATGCATGGAGATGGAGATTCCTTTTCCTCATAGGGCCCACAATCATAAAAGGCTGCATTCCACTGCTGTAGGTGAGAGGTGACAATGATCTGGACTAGAGCCAGAGCAGTGGAAATGGAAAGAAGCAACCTGATCTCAGATATATTGTGGAGGGAGTTCCAATAGGACTTGCTGAAGGCCCGGATATAGGAGGTAAGAGAGAAAAAAGCAGGAACCAAGGATGAAAATTCCCAGGTCTCTAACTTGAGCAACTGGGAGGATGGCAATGCCACCTAATGGAAAAGCAAGAAAATCTGAATTAGTTTTGGACATGTTGCATTTGACATGTATTTGAGTCATGAAAAGGTAAGGCTCTGGAGAGGGGTCTCAGATTGAGGTACAGATTTGAGAGTTTTCAACTGTAGATACTATGGGAAAGGACAGTATCACCTATGGATACAAAAGAGGGCAAAGAAAGCAGAAAATCAGGACAATACCCAAGAGAAGAGAAAAACATTATGGAAGGAGAAATTCTCTGGCCATCTGGTCTCCTGAAACTCCACCAAAATGGCATTAAAGGAATAAAACAAGTATAAAACCACAAGAACAAAGAAAGCAAGAAAAGAAGCAAGTGGGGATGAATGTAGATAGACCTTGACAACATTTGGAAAGATGTAAACAGAAAAGAGATGTAGCAACTAAGGTAGAGGTCAGTAGCAGTTGTGGTCTTCATAGTGTGGGGTGCAAATGAATGATTTTGGTATTTCTAAGTGAGGTGGAAGAGAGGAGTCTCAGGAGAGATGAGGCAGTGCAGGTCTGAAGTCTAAGAGGTCTGGGAAAGGACAGGTGGTCTGCAAAGAGGTGACATCTCTGAGAATGATGCAGATGTTGGCAGGTATATACAAAATCTGACATCATTCATGGGATATAATATAGAATTTATACATTATAGAATATATTACAGAATATTTATATAAATATATGTAACATTTCTGGAAGAGTACACACAAAGCTGTTTTAAAAACTTAGACCCTTCTATATTATTGAGAGTATTTACCATGAACATGAAGTATACTTTTTTAAAAAAGACTCCTAAATACTGAGAACAAACTGAGGGTTGATGGGGGGTGGGAGGGAGGGGAGGGTGGGTGATGGGTACTGAGGAGGGCACCTTTTGGGATGAGCACTGGGTGTTGTATGGAAACCAACAGGACGATAAATTTCGTATTAAAAAAAAAGTATAGCACAATAAAAAAATAATAATAAATAAAGTTTATAAGTGATCTCTATGCCCAACACGGGGCTTGAACTCACGACCCCAAGATCAAGAGTCGCATGCTCCACCAACTGAGCCATCCAGGTGCCCCCCACCTCTTTTTAAAAGATGTTATTAAGTAATCTCTATGCCCAACATGGGGCTCAAACTCACAACCCCAAGATCATGAGTTGCATGCTCTACGGACTAAGCCAGCCAGGCGCCACCTAAGATACTTTTAAAATAATAAGTTTTTCAATAATTCCTCCTGATAGTTTTCATATCATGACTGTAACAACTTTCTTACTTTTACCTACCTAACATTACATTTGGGGTAATGTGTAATTTTCTAGATTCTGAAGCTTTTGAACACACAAGTTCCTGCATACCTTAAGCGGGATCTATTCTATAGACCAAAAAAACCTGTACCTTCCTTGAACAAAACTATTGTTCTGTTTCTAAGTCAACTTGGAACATGAATTGATTGTGTCTTCTGTTTTGAGGGTAACATTCCTTAAAGCGTAGGGTAGGGCAGTTGACCCAGCAGAGGACTCTGGTCCAGGTTTTGTCATTAACTAGTTGCATAATATTGCCTGGGTTATTTAATTTCTTCCTCTGCAAAATGGAAAGGATACTCTACCTGCCCCACAAGTTGGATGTGAAAATCCATTGATATAATGTGAAATACTTTAAAAACTACAGTTATACAAACAAAAAGATTCTTGTTTCTTATTTGCTGCTTTTAAACTCTCCTTTCCTCTTTTCTTAAAATGTCTACTTTCCAAGTGGTTCCAGAAGTGACGGTAGGGCCTGGAGAGCCTTCTCAACTACTGAACTCACCCAGGTGGTCTGGGATCAGAAACTAGGGAGGTTGGAAAGAGGTGGAACTAACAGCAGAACAGCATGAAATATTGGTTCACAGTCTCCTTGTGAGAGAAAGAAATGCTGAGGCAAAATACAATTTCTCTCCACTCCCCCGAGAATAAAGCAAATTGACAAGATCTCATCAAAAATATAGGACAAAGAGAAGTTCTGAAAATGTCTTGATGAGCAAGGAATAACAAAGAAAATGGATTGTATGGCACTCATTATTAATTCCACGAATATGTTCATAATGTCATTGATGTTACCTTTATTTAGTGGGCTGTTTTATATTGGTGAACATTTTTAGAAATGTACTTCATTTGGCTTCCTCCTGGCCTATTTTGGTTCCTCTGTCTCCATGTTTCTCATGAAGTATTTCAGTCCCTCATCCACACTTTCTCTTGGCATGGTTTTTAGGAACATAACGTTTAAGGTTGGCAAAAGGACACTGTGGCTTACTCAATCCATCTGAGCATTATTACAGTGCCGCAGGATAGCTCATTTCCATAATAAAATACACCATGTTTCTCTTTATTAATAACTCAGGATGATCAGGGGCACCTTGGCTGGCTCAATCAGCACAGCAGGCGACTCTTGATCTCAGGGTCGTGAGTTTAAGCCCCACACTTGGCATAGAGATTACTTAAAAAATAATAATTCAGGAGGAATGGAAATATTTGTTTGAGAAGGGCTCAAAGAAATTTGAGCCCTTTTTCTTCATAATGTTGATTTCCTGTTTTGCATTTCTTCTCTCAAAGATAAACATGGGGAATACTTTTCTTCCTGGAAAAAAGCAAGCATTCTTCAAGCAGAAGTAAAATATTGACCTCAGTGTACATGTTTAACATCACAGGCATTTGTAGCTTGTGGCAATTCAGAAATGTTACTTCTTTTCATAGTATATTTAATGGTGGGTTGCGTATATCTCTTGAATTAGGAACTGTGTTCTGCTACAGTTAAGACAAAACCCAAATGACTGAGGCTTAAACAGGAAACAACAAGGCTTAAACAAGAGTAACACGGCATCTCGAGGTTAGCAGTTGCTTAGTTGATGCTGTAGCTTAAAGGTGTGAGGACCCGAGTTTCTCAGATTATCCCTGGCTTTTTCCTCATGATACGATGATCTATGTATCATAGATCATAGATCTATAGATCATAGATATGCTGGCTCTAACCATCACATTCAAGTTCCAGGAAGGGAGAAGAAGAAAAAGAGAAAAGGCAAAGAGCAAAAGGCCAAGCCAACCAAATCTTTCTCTCCTGAAGGCCTTTCCTAAAAACCCACTCACTTCTCTCTGCATAGGACGGTATCACATTACCACCTAGCTGCAAAGAAGGCTGGGAAATATGATTCTGTTTTGTCTCATTTTCACCTGGGCATATTGCCACCTCCAGCAAAAGTAGGGGACTAATAATTAGGAAGAAAGGGAAAATACTTGGCCAAACAATTGGCAGTTTCTACCCTACCCTCTTTTTGGAAAAATATCACTATTTCATGACCATGTCTACAACCTAATAGTTATCTTCTAATTATAGCAACTACAAAAAATAACCTTCACAAAATGGTCCGCCTGCTGCTTTCAGTCCCTAGTGGACAGAGGTGTAGGGGCTGGTTTGAATTTCTCAGTGCTATCACTAAAGCAAGTCAGTTATCCTTCTTTTTGAGAAATGGTTTCTGATGGAAAAGTTATATACTCAAAACTCATCAGTGGGTCTTAACAGGATTTTTGTTTTTCTTTTAAAAGGATATTTTCATGGCTTATTTGTAATAGAATAGTTTTGGGGGGAAAAATTACAGCCCATACGTTAGAAGTAAGAATCTCCCTTATGAGCACTTTAGTACATAATGGAAGAAGACCTGGCTTTGAAATTAGACACACTTGGATTTGCACTGTGGGCTATTTACAAAGTCTCACAAGTGACCTTCCTGCTTTTACCCTTGCCACTTACAGACCACTCTCATCCAGCTGCAGAATGACCCTAAATGCTGTCATGTCATTTACCCAGTGGCTCCCCATCTCACTCAATGCTTCCAAGATCCCCTCCTTCTCTGTGCCCCACCCCCTGCCCCATGTCTTTCTCATCTCATCTCCAGCCTTTTCCTCCTCTTCCTCTGCTCCAGCCACCCTGGCCTCTTGGCTGTTCTTCAAACATCCAAGCACACTCCTCTCAAGAGCTCTGCACTGGCTCTTCCCTACCTGCAGTACTTTCCCGGCTGAAAACCCCTGGAGCCACCCCTTACCCTTTCAGGGTTTTGTTTCAAGGTCACACAGTCTAACCACTTCATTTAAATTTGTAGCTTGAGGGGCACCTGGGTTGCTCAGTCCATTAAGTGTCCAACTTCGGCTCAGGTCATGATCTCACAGTTTGTGGTTCCGAGCCCCATGTCAGGCCCTGTGCTGACAGCTCAGAGCCTGGAGCCTGCTTTGGATTTTGTGTCTCCCTCTCTCTCTGACCCTTCCCAGCTCATGCTCTGTCAATCTCTCAAAAAAAAAAATTTTTTTTTTAATTTAAAAAATAAATAAATAAATTTGAGCTCCCCCTCATCTCCCTTCTCTGCTTGTTACCTATAGCACTGGAATTTATCACCATCTTTCATTTCATTTCAGTGGTAAAAGGTGACTAACACTTTTACTCCAGTCCAGTATCTACTTTTAATTATTTTTTTCTAAGTAATACAGTGAAAAAAAAAAAATCAAACAGTTCAAAAAGTACACAGGGAAAATGGGTCTGGAGAAGAGGTAGTGGCAGTAGTCTAGTGTTTAAATCTTTCCATATCCACCCACATAAATTTTTTTTAATGTTTATTTATTTTTGAAAGAGAGAGACAGAGTGTGAGTGGGGGAGGGGCAGAGAGAGAGAGAGAGGCACAGAATCTGAAGCAGGCTCCAGGCTCTGAGCTGTCAGCACAGAGCCTGACGCGGGGCTAGAACTCACAAACCATGAGATCATGACCTGAGCCGAAGTCGGACGCTCAACCGACTGAGCCACCCAGGCGCCCCCCGGATCCACCCATATAAACAGACAATGACAAAACCAAAAACCTTCAGCTAACATCTACAATAAAATCAGGTGATAAGATACAGTCACAGATTCCAAAATGGAAAAAGAAGCTCGTGTTGTCAGGAAGACTGTAAAAGGAAGTAGAGAAGTCAAAGGCACTTTTGAAGGCACTGAGGATCTGATCTGAGAGTCCTAAAATTGCCATCAGGTACTTACCTGACAATTGAGCAGGCTGTTCTGAGAACAGCACAAGAAATGAGGACAGAATTTGCAGGCTCCCATATGAAGGTAAGTACGAAGATGACAGGAAGGTCTGAGAATGCTGGAGTGATTTGCAGGCCCGATATGACCAAAGGATCCTCCCAGGAAAAAGTCCCATGTTGAGGAGAAAAAAATTTAAGTAAACGCTACCCCTGATGTGGGGCTTGAACTCACCACCCCGAGTCCTATGCTCTACCGACTCAGCCAGCCAGGAGCCCGAGGGGAAATTTTTATGAGCAGGGACAACAGGAGCAAAGGAAACAGAAGATCCAGATAGAAGCTCATGGGTAACCAGAGTAGAAAATCTCAGAGAATTCAAGCCCTTATTTTATTTTAATAACATCATACAAACAACAGAGTTTAAATCTGTTGGAGGAGGCGATCTGCCCCGGGCCCTGAGTCCAAACACATTCTTGCTAGACATGCCAGAATGCAGCGTCCTGACCACTCTTTACCCGGGTCATTTTCTCAGGGTTTTGTTTGCAGTAAGCAACCTTGAGGGGTGAAGTAATGTCTCTCCCACCTCTACCTCCAGACAAATTACAGTCTTGTTTCCACCTACTACAAAAGTTGCAACTCCCCCAACGTCAGTGTTTTTCTCTTATAACACGGGCCACCGCAATGTGAAGGTACACAGAATGGTCCCTCTGGGTCTTCCCCATGGAACTTGGGGACAAAGGGAGCCAGCTCAAATGAACATCATGCTGACACTTCAGCTATTGCTTGCACCATGAGTAACAGTCCATTGTCTTTGACCCAGGATTCTCATGTCTTCTGTCAGCATCCATGAAATTGTGACATGCTAACTCATTAACATATACGAAGGGTAAAATCCTAGACCCTGCACAGTTCTTAACAGAAGCTAGAAAAGCTGTCCTGAGTTGCTTCTCTCTTCCTAAGAGTATGGTATAACTCATGTCACTTAAAATATTAGCAAAGGAAAAGGATCACAATTGAATCCTATTCAAAGTTGTTTTTTTTTTTTTGTTTGTTTGTTTTGTTTCATTTTAAATAAAAGAACAAGAGAAGAATAATGTCTCTTTGGACAATAAAGGCACATGAGAAAAAAAATACACATTTCATTTCCACAAAGGAAATGAAAACTATAGCCATCATATTTCAGAATGAGCTAAAAGAAAATGCTAAAAGCTATAAGAGAAAATATTAGTTACAATGAGAAAAATTCTGAAATAAAGTGATATGAAAAAAGATTTTAAAAGAAAGGTTAAAAACCCAGGAAAGATCAGAAGTAAATGAAAACAATCATTTCAAAAATGAAGACTAGAGAGAATAAATACAAAAAAAATAATGTGTTAAGGGGCACCTGGCTAGCTCAGTCAGTAGAGCATGTGACTCTTGATCTTGAGGTTGTATGTTTGAGCCCTGTGTTGGGTGTAGAGGTTACTTAAAAATAAAATCTTGAAAAATGTATTAAAATAAATAGGAAATAAAAATGAGAAAAATGTTAAAAATAAACTGGAGAAAAAAATAAAAAATTCATGAAGAAATGAAATCTTTAGAAGGTGTGCACACACACACACCCCAACATATATAAAGAGGTTTTTTCCCTTTCTTTTTGAGAGAGTGAGTGGGCAAGAAGAACACAGGGAGAGAGCGAGAGAGAGAATCTTAAGCAGGCTCCCCGCTCAGCACGGAGCCCAAAAGGGGGCTTGATCCCAAGACCCTGGGATCACAAAATCAAGAGCAGGACACTCTACTGACTGAGCCATCCAGGCACCTGTATAAAGAGATTCTTAAAGCAATGGAATAGAAAAAATATTAAAAACTATAATCCAAGAAAACTTCTCTGAGACAGAAGAAGACTTGAAACTAAATACTAAAAAGGTACACCACAGGGGCGCCTGGCTGGGTCAGTCAGAAGAACATGTGACTCTTGAGTTGTTGTGAGTTTGAGCCCCAGGTTGGGTACAGAGGTTACTAAAAAAAAATAAACTTAAAAAAAGAAAAAGGCACACCATATACCTGGGGAAACTGGGTCAGGAAGCCAACACTGAGATGCAGTATAGTAAAAGTATTGGACTTCAACGAAAACAAAAAATTTGGCTATCAGGCAAAAAGACAAAGTTATATACAAGGGCAAGAAAATAAGATTTCTATCAGACCATATGATATTTTATTCCAGAAGACAACAGAGACATATTTAAGACACTTTATGAGATAAAGCTTTTATATCCAGCCAAATTGATTTTCAAATATGAACACCATAGACAAGCAGTTGCAAAAAATGTTAAGGAATCAGAGAATATTCCCTCCATAAGCCCTCCCCTAAGGAATCTACCAGAGATGAGAGCTTCAGATAACCAAAGCAAGTGAAGAGACAATGGCATGAGGAATTATAGCAACAATCAGCAATGGTGGATCACATTGCCAAAGGAAAGATCATTAGATATCACCACCACCTATGAAGTATTCTTGTCAAAGACATCAAATATGGGGCTTAGTCAGTAGAGCATCTAACTCTTGATTTTGGCTCAGGTCATGATCTCACGGTTCATGGGATGGAGCCCAGCATTGGGCTCTGTGCTGACAGCACAAAGCCTGCTTGGGATTCTCTCTCTCTCCCTCTTTCTCTGCCCATCCTTGCTCATGCACACATACTCTCTCAAATTAAATAAATAAACATCAAATATGAATCTGATCAAGCCTAGATGTAACCACTAATTTACAGGAAAGACAAAGAACAAAGGAGCAGGGGTGCCTGTGTCGCTCAGTCAGTTAAGTGTCCAACTTCATCTCAGGTCAGCATCTCACAGTCCATGAGTTCAAGCCCCTCACTGGGCTCTGTGCTGACAGCTTGGAGCCTGGAGCCTGCTTCGGATTCTGTGTCTCCTTCTCTGTGTCCCTACCATGCCCATGATCTCTCTTTTAAAAATAAATAAAAACATTAAAAAAATTTACAAAGAACAGAGGAACACATTAAATGACAAAATTCATAGTGGGATACCCTACAGGACAAAAAAGGACCTGGTCTCTTCACCAACAAAATTGTAAGTAAAAAAGAGATGTATTTAAAAGAGATTTCAGAGACTTATTAACCAACTGCAGTGTTTGGATCCTGATTCAAATAGACTATAAAATGTGTAAGACAATAGGTTAAATGTGAACACTAGTAGATAACTGGTATTAAGGAATTATGCATTTTGTATGTGTGTTAAGGCACGAGAATTATTTTACAGGGAGAGTTTTTACCTTTTCTTTTTAATTTTGAAAAAATGTTCATTTATTTTTGAGAGGGAGAGGGACACAGTGCAAGTGGGGGAGGGTCATAGAGAGAGGGAGACAAAGAATCTGAAGCAGGTTCCAGGCTCTGAGCTGTCAGCACAGAGCCCGATGCGGGGCTCGAACCCACAAACTGCGAGATCATGATCTGAGCTGAAGTCAGATGCTTAACCGAATGAGCCACCCAGGCGCCCCGAGTTTTTACCTTTTCAAGATACATACTGGAATATGTACACATGAAATATGACTATGATTTGCTGCAAAACAATTAGGGAGTAGTGGATGGGAGTATAGAAGAAATAATTGTGAGTGGATAATTATTGACAATTGGCTGATGGGGATGTGGGGTTTGTGACCATTCACTCCACTTTTGTATATGCCCAAAATATTTTATTCTAAAGTTTTTTTTTTTTAGTATCAAGAAAAGATAGGTGTTTTACTCTTTTCTTGATACCAGGATACTCTAAATCTATGACTAGAAAATCGCTTCGAACAAGGATAAAGACTCATTTATATTTTTCTTCAATATATTTTGAAAAGGAAAACAAAACAAAACAAAAAAAAAAATAAGTCTTTCACTGCCCACACCCAGACTGTTTCCAGAGGCAAATTCTGCTACCACTTTTTGGTAATACCATCTTTTCAGAATTAAATATAAACACGTATATTATTTCTTGACTCTTGACAGTTGTATGTCAGATTTTATTATTTTTATTCTCAAATTTTTATCTCCTTCTCTTATTGAGATTTAGAACTTGGTAAAGACCACAAAGTCTTGGTTTTTACAGAAAGGACAAAAGTAGATGGTGGGGGAATTGGAGAAAGCTGGTCAAAAGGTACAAACTTTCCAGGGGCACCTGGGTGGCTCGGTTGAGTGTCCAACTTCAGCTCAGGTCATGATCTCACGGCTCGTGAGTTCGAGCCTTGTGTTGGGCTCTCTGCTAACAGCTCAGAGCCTGCAGTCTGCTTCAGATCCTATGTCTCCCTCACTCTCTGCCTCTTCCCCACTCATGCTCTGTCTCTCTCTCTCTCTCTCTCTCTCTCTCAAAAATAAATAAATATTAAAAAAATTTTTAATGTACAAACTTCCAGCTATAAGTACTGGGGATATAATGCATATGGTGACTATAGTTAACAGTACTATATGGTATATTTGAATGTTGCTAAGAGGGTAAATCCTAAAAGTTCTCAACACAAAGAAAAAAAAACTTTTTTTTTTTTTTTGTATTCATATGAGTGTTAACTAAACTTATTGTGGTAGTTATTTCACAATATATGGAGGTCATTATGCTGTATACCTTAAACTTATACAGAGCTCAACATAGACCTTATTACAATAAAACAAAAAAGACTAAAAAAATAACAAAATAACTAGAGAAGTAGATATTCTAAATATTAACATATCTGCTTTCAATGTTAGGAAATCTTACAAACCATGGTTTTGTTCTTTCATTTATTCAATCTATATTAGTTGCTAAGCAGATTCTGGATATTGGGATTTTTTTTTAAAGTAGAATTAAAAGAACATACTGTATACTGGGACTGTGGATTATTTTCCTCTGTAGAAACAAACAAAAAAATGTCTATGAAAGTTACCCTTTTAACTTTTCTAAAAGATGATGCAGGTAAATTGGCCAACCACAGACCACATCAGGATAACTTATAAGCTGTAAAAATTGAGAATACCTAGAGCATTTAGGACAAGGTAATCACTTTCTTTAGACCTTAATATACTGATAAAATTTTACTGACTAAAAGTTCATTTCATAAGACGCTGTTTCCTTCTGAAACAACCACTGAGAACACACATCTACACATAGGCATATGATGGTGGAGAAGGGTAAAAAAAAAAAAAATTTTTTTTTTTAAGCAGTAAGGCAATATTTTAACACTTATGATTATAAAAAATTTTTTTTGTAATGTTTATTTATTTTTGAGACAGAAAGAGAGCATGAACAGGGGAGGGGCAGAGAGAGAGGGAAACACAGAATCTGAAGCAGGCTCCAGACTCCGAGCTGTCAGTACAGAGCCCGACACGGGGATCGAACTCACAAGCCGTGAGATCATGACCTGAGCTGAAGTTGGATGCTCAACCGATTGAGCCACCCAGGTGCCCCAACACTTATGATTTTTATTGCCTAGGTCTAAATATTGAAATCTTTGCTACTCTCAAATTATTAGAGATAACTTTAAAAATATTGTCCATGGATAGAATGCCTGGTATCCTTAAAGGTATGTGAATTTGTTTTATTGTATAGTCTAATAAAGGGAGTAAAAGTAATTTAAAAAAATTTATTTTTGAGAGAGGAGAGCAAGCGCAAGTGGGAGAGGGGCAGAGAGAGAGGAGGACAGAGGATCCAAAGCAGGCTCCACACTGACAGCAGCCAGCCTGATGCAGGCCTTGAACTCACGAACTATGAGGTCAGGACTTGAGCTGAAGTGTGACATTCAACAGACTGAGCCACCAGGGGTGGCTAAAATTTCTCAATTTTTCTACATACATATACATCTACATATGTGTGTGCCATGCAGTATATACAGTATAAATTTAAATATACTATATATTATATGAATATAAAAATTTAGTATGTATATTTAAGTATATTAATTATATTAAGTATATGTATATATATACAGAGAGAGAGAATCACTTAATCCTCCATTACCCAGATGATTTCTTCTGAAGAAATATGTGTTTGAGGTCAGTAGGTAACCCAGTAATATTCTTCTTATTTAAGGGGAAAAGATCACCTTCTTGATGCTTGGCTAATCATGAATAACAGACAATCCTATAAGTGAATAGAACTGTGGAGCAAATTCTGATGATCCAAATGCACAACATTTCCAGTTACCTACCACGTGAAAACTATATTTGACTTAATCATTAAGACTGACTCGTGGGGCACCTGGGTGGCTCAGTTGGTTAAGCGTCTGACTCTTGTTTTCAGCTCAGGTCATGATCTCACAGTTTCTGAGTTCAAGTCTCACGTCAGACTCTGTGTTGGCAGCACAGAGTCTGCCAGAGATTGATTCTGTCTCCCTCTCTCTCTGCCCCTCCCCTGCTCTCTCTCAAAAATAAACAAACAAACAAAATTTATATATATATATATATATATATTTTTTTTTTAAAGACTGATTTGTGCCCATCACTGTGTAATGCCACACACTAAAGAAATCTTCCAGCAGCTATCAATTTGATGTCTTCTAAAAGAAAAATTGTGATTTTACATACAGATTTGAAACTGCCAGTGTCTTTTAAGTTTGGCTCCATGTTTACCAGACTACTGTCTTTAAAAAAATGGCTCAAACACTTTTTTTTCAAGTTTATTTGTTTTTAGTCATCTCCACACCCAACATGGGACTCAAACTCGTACCCTGAGATCAACAGTTGCACATTCCACCAACTGAGCCAGACAGGCACCCCCAAACATCATTTCTAATACAATACTTAAATCATTTTGTAGCTAGTTGAAATAAAAGTATGGTTAGTTAAAGTTAAAAGTTTATTCAGGAATATTCTGTCTTCTGACATTATCATTTGAGTAGCCTGGTTTCCAAAGAGCTTTTTCCATACAGGATTTCATCCAGTCCCTCCTACAGCTACCCAAATAGACATTATTCCCATTTTTAAAGAAAAGAAAGCTGAACATTGGTACTAAAACCAAGTCCCACAGTGTCCCCATGAAACTGAGAAGGAACAGAATGAGGAGAAAATCCTTGGAAGCAAGTCATGTTTTAAATATTACAACATGTGGATTGTGTTTCACAGGCTTTCAATAAATTAGAAGGGAGATGCTTTAAATCCCTTGTGTACTCATGCCAAAATAATTATAATTAAAAACCATATTCATCTACTTATTCAAGCCTTTATTAAGTGCTTACCATATGCACAATCCTGTACAAAATATTAAAGGAATACAAAATGAATTTTAAAATGGTGCCAACTCTCAAAGAGTTTACAATCTAATTATAGTGACAAATAGTTTTGGAACAAATGATAGGAAAGGGATTATAAGTAAACATGTGCCCTTGAGAAAAATCACCTTATTTCTTAATTAAAAGCATAAATTTCCAGTTGGGAATCACTGCTATTCTATACACCTTAATTAGTTCATCTTTAAAAAAAAATTTTTTTTAATGTTTAATTTTGAAAGAGAGAGAGACAGAGAGAGAAAGAGAGAGAGACAGAGAGACAGAGCATGAGTCGGGGAGGGGCAGAGAGAGAGGGAGACAGAATTTGAAGCAGGCTCCAGGCTCTGAGCTGTCAGCGCAAAGCCTGACACAGGGCTTGAACTCACAGAGTGCAAGATCATGACCTGAGCCAAAGTCGGAAGCTTTACTCACTGAGCCATGCAGGCGCCCCTAGTTCATCCTCTTTAAAAGAGGTTGTTTTTAGAAAAGAAAATGTCTTATCCTATCACATCTTTATGTCTGGTTTGAAGTTTTAAAACAAAAATTTGCTTAGAGAGGAAAAATGATAGATTCATAAACTCAAATTACCATAATTGCAGAAAGACAAATTGTGTATATAAATTTGAGAACAACTGGGTCAAGTATTAAAGAGTTAAATCTGGGGGTACCTTGGGGCGCCTGGATGGCTCAGTTGGTTGAGTGTCCGGCTTCAGCTCAGATCATGATCTTGCGATCTGTGAGTTCAAGCCCCACGTCGGGCTCTGTGCTGACAGCTCAGAGCCTGGAGCCTGTTTCGGATTCTGTGTCTCCCTCTCTCTCTCTGCCCCTCCCCCACTCATGCTCTGTCTCTCTCTGTCTCAGAAATAAATAAACATTAAAAAAATATTTTTAAAAAAATCTGGGGGTACCTGGGTGGCTTAGTCAGTTGGGCGTCCGACTTCAGCTCAGGTCATGATCTCAAGGTTCATGAGTTCAAGCCCCGCATCTGGTTCGCTGCTGTCAGCACAGAGCCCACTTCAGATCCTCTGTCCCCTTGTCTCTGCCCCTCCCTGACTGTGCTCTCTCAAAAATAAATAAGACATTTAAAAAATTATTTTTTTAATAATAAAATAAAAAGGAGTTAAATATGAATTTCTTTGGAGATTTTCCTTGAACAAGTTATTATGCACAATTTCATCATATACACAACAGGGTTGATATTTACCTTCAATTAAGATTATAACTCAGATGCTTACAATTATTTCCATCATAATACACAGAATTAAAAAAATACTGATATAAAAACTTTTCCAGTAATTTACACATCAAAAATAATTTGGAATAAGACTAGGGATAAAAAGAAAAAGTAATGATATAGTGTGGATAATTTAACAGCAAACTCTCAGTGCAGAAATGTATGCAAATTTGCAAGTATGTATTTTTTCTGTATTTTATTATTTTTAAAAAAATGGCTCAGATAAGACTTAAAATACCCAGTAAAACAAGTGTGAGGATTCATTTTGTGAGATGTATTGCAGAGGAAAAGAATGGGCAAATAGTGTAATTTTAAGATATTTATTGATTCAGGCTTCCGAGAAAAATGTTTTCAAATCACCAAAAGCCAATACTTCTCTCTGCTCTCAATGCTAAGCCATTTTTTTCCACCCCAAATAAGGAAGTAACATATATTTTTATAACTAATCAGTTTGTGACAGCTGTGATTCTCAAATGCTTTTTAAAAATACAAGTGAGATCAAAGTTACAGACTATATGTAGCGATTAAAAAACCTGAATAGCCAAAGCTTTACTCTAACTGATCCAAAAACCATTCATTTGGCTGGATTTGGCCTTTTCAGGCTACACATGACTTTGCTCAAGAGCCCTGTACATATCACAAGGT
The DNA here is from genome assembly GCF_046562875.1 of Panthera onca. NCBI lineage: Eukaryota > Metazoa > Chordata > Mammalia > Carnivora > Felidae > Panthera > Panthera onca. The sequence continues at coordinate 60,495,479 of NC_138341.1, read as the reverse complement.
TCCCACTGATGTTCTGAACACCATGAGCATGGATGCTAATGCCCAAGGCTGTAATTGACTGCAGGGCTCAGACAGGAGACCCTACTGATTCCATGTTACTCCTTGACAGATTTCTCCTCTCCACTCTCTTCATCAGCTTCCTCTTTTTCCTTGTAAGAATCCTGGCTGTTGGTATCAATAAAATAATTTTCTTCCCCATTCTCTCCTTCTTCTATTTTTTCTTCTTCATTAAGGCTGGAGGAAGAAATGTATCAATCTTTCACAGGAAAAATGATTTGGTTTAAAGGTCAACAAACTCTTTGCAATGTATGCCATCAAGTAGTCAGTCTTCCTCAAGTGTACGAACTCCGATTTATCAAGAAAACTCTATAAAAGTGTCAATTGGGAACTAACTTATTTCAAACCTTGATTGACTCTCAAAACTCCATTTGAAAGCATCTTAACTATTTTCATTATTTATGTCAGTCAGAATTTAAATTATTCTGCTTTAAAAACAAGATACCTCATCACCATGTAATGTTCTGAATGTGTCAAATGTTAAAATATCAATGTTTTACAACAATTCACATATGTTAGGTTAAGAGATCTTTTAAAAATACAGAACAGTTTTATGCTTTCCAGTAGGTAAGAATTATTTCAAAGGTAAACCATTTAGACATCTTATATATGTTACCTTTCTTTATCTTCAGTGAAACTTTTCATCTCTTGATTGCTGAAGTACTCAAATATTTTTCTACTTTGGCCTTTCTTTGAAACAAACTCATCAGATAGTCCTACTGCTTTTAGGGTGTTAGAATAATGCTTTTCTGCTGCCATTCTTGCATTTTTCTATAGGAAAGACAAACCTTTTTAGATGAGAACAAAAGACTTTAAATTTCCATTAAAGATGTATGGGTTAAAAGCTCCAGTGAAAATTAAATTCAATAATCACAGTTGGCTGGAAACAGGCAGACCCTCTGACGAGCAAACCCACTTGCAGGCATATTCCCAGAGAAAGTCCTACAGATGTGCCCCAAAAGACATGTACAAAAACGTTCCAGATAATATAGTTTGTAACAACCCCAAACCAGAAACAACCCAAATACCTATCAATAACAGGATGGCTAAATAGTGGTCTATTCACACAACAGAGTAAAATAAAGCAATGACGATGAGTGAACTCTAGTTGTCCATGACAACATGGATTGATCTCACAAACATAATACTAAACAAAAGAAGTAAACCACTAGACAATACATACAGAATGTATGATTCATTTACATAAAGTTCCCAAACAGGCAAAACTAAACTATACTTGTAGGGATAGGTACATAGGAAGGTAAAACTGCAAAAACAAACAAACAAAAAAAACACAACAACAGTAATGACAAAAACAAGGAAATGCTTATCTCAGAAGTTACAATGGTGGTTACCTCCAGGGGAGTGGGGGAGGGTTTCGATCTGGGAAGGGCACACAAGGTTTCTGGGGTGCTGGCAACATTCTATTTGTTAACCTGGGTGGTAGCCACATGAATTTTGACCTATAGTTATTCTTTACACTATACCCATTTTATATATTTTTAAAAATAGGCTTTTATGTTCAAGGATATCTGGAAAAATCAGGAAGAAAAGAAGTTCATGATAGTTGTCAGAGGTTTCTTTCATTTTATGTACCTCCTATAATTTCTACTTTTTACATGCCACATCTCTAATCCATCAAAGATGATAAAATCATCACTGTTCTTGTCTTTACTCTGGAGGAAGCAATGGATACAGCAAGAAGGATAAGAATTTTGATCTGTGTTCAAATCTCCAGAATGTTGTTTCCTGGCTTTGGGACCCGTGGAGCTGAGCTAAGATGACCCTTTCATACCTGAAGCAAGTTAGGAGTCATCACAGTTCCTGAGACCACAGGCTTTCCAGGGTCACAAGATGACTGGGGTTCACGCTAGTGCCCCAGTTTTAGTCAACTTTTACGTCCTATGAGCAGATATGAACTAGTATAGGGCCAAGAATTGCCATCGGGGGGGTGCCTGGGTGGTTCAGTCGGTTAAGCAACTGACTCTTGGTTTCAGCTCAGGTCATGATCTCACGGTTTGTGGGTTGGAGCCTTGTGTCAGGCTCTGGACTGACAGCGTGGAGCCTGCTTGAGATTCTCTCTCTGTTTCTCTCTCTCTCCCCCCTTACCCATGCTCTCTTTCTGGAAAGGAAAGGACAGGAAAGGAAAGGACAGGACAGGACAGGAAAGGAAAGGACAGGACAGGACAGGACAGGACAGGACAGGAAAGGAAAGGAAAGGAAAGGAAAGGAAAGGAAAAAATTGCCATCTGGACCTCCAACTAAAGCAAGGTGACTAGGAATACACTAGTTCCAGTGCCCCAGTGGCATCCCATATTGGAAAGAGTGTGGGAGAGTACCCAGTCTTACCCCCAAATATAACAAACAAAGAAATTAAGACACTCCCTCCACCCCCACTAAGGTTAAGCAGTTTGCTTAAGGTCACAAGGATAATGAGTGATAGAACCAAGTCTCTTGACCAGTTCCTAGGTCTGTTCCACTCCACCATGCTGCTTTCTCTAAGTAATAGTGGTCATCCTGGAGTTTGAAGGTGGCTTAAACCTGACTTCAGCAATGCAGGTGTCTACAGACTCCAGTATAATGAGGGAACATGGCATCTAGTGTTTCGTGGGAGAAACCAAAATAGCAAAGACCGATTACAATGGATAAACTACCACCGGTGATTTCCTGATGCTCTGAAAAACTGAAAAAGCACTACTAAATCCACCCACTATGATTAAAAACAATTTTTGGAAAAGTAAATAAAAATGCATTCAGAGGCTATGAATATCAACAGACAAGCCTCGAGGAACTGAAAGTCATGGCAAAGTGAGAAGATAAGAACTATGCCCCAAAGAATGTAAAGCAGAATAAGGAAACCCCAGACCTAACTTTAAATGCATTAAGAGCAGTATATGCTGATCTAAACAAATTAAATACAAGAGATATTAAAATGATACCAAAGTTAGTACTCATAAGTCTTCATTTGAATTTGGCTTAGAATTTAATTTAACATCTACTCAGTTAATAAACCCTGTGATTTCCAAGAAACAGGACAACACGGTTTGTTCTGCATTGGATCATAGGCTTACTCTGCTAGAGAATAACTCAACAGCAGCAAGAAGACCACAATTAGCCCTAATAAGGGGATAATGCATAAAGTTGTGAGTGAATTTATGAAATAACAGCTGTTAATTAGCAGCAAAAGTCACAGCAAAACAGGCAGCGAGAAAAAAATTGTACTAATTTATGTTAACAAAACCAAAGCAATGGTGAGTCACTGCCAGTCACTCTATATATAGAATTAATTACCTTTTAATATTTTATATCATGGTGAATAGTGTATAATTATTCTTTAAAAATTTTTTTAAGTTTATTTACTTATTTTGAGAGACAGGGAGAGAGAGAGAACAGGAGAGAAGCAGAGAGAGGGAAAGAGAAAGAATCCCAAGCAGGCTCCACACCGCCAGCGTAGAGCCCAACGTGGGGCTCCAACTCATGAACCACGAGATCATGACCTGAGCTGAAACCAAGAGTCAATTAACTGACTGAGCCACCCAGGCACCCCTAGTGTATAATTATTTTTAATTGAAACAAATATTTCTGGGGCACCTGGGTGGCTCAGTACATTGAGCATCTGACTTCAGCTCGGTCATGATCTCACAGTCTATGAGTTCAAGCCGCGTGTCGGGCTCTGCATGGACAGCTCAGAGCCTGGAGTCTACTTCAGATTCTGTGTCTCCCTCTCTCTCTGCCCCTCCCCCTGCTCATGCTCTGTCTCAAAAATAAATAAAAACATTAAAAAAAATAAAAAAATAAATTTTGAAATAAACATTTCTTCCTTGCATTTCACCATGCAAAAGAATTATAGACAATGAAATAAAAGGAGCAATTAAAATAACTATGATTATTTTATTTTACTACCAAATACTGCAAAAGAAAACTAGTGTTTCTTCTACAGGAAACCAAAATAACATGCAATGATGAGTTTGTCTACAAATCAGTGCCCTCATTTGAAGGGGGGAAAGTACTTATTTTTCATAACCATAAGTTTCATTTATATCAATTATGTCATTTATTTAATTACTGAATACTTATTTTGTAACAAGTCCTCATGGAAGGTAGTGGGTATAGACACAGGAAAGTGTTTTGGACAAAGGGAACAGCATATGTTAGGGCCAGAAGCGGTGGAAGTAGCATCAGCTATGAAACTGACCTGTTTTCAACATTTAAAACTTCTTCATGGGTTTAATTTCACATGACTACTTACTTTGCCTCATTTTCTCTGTGCTTAGAAACTGGGAATTCAAAGCATGGCAAAACGGCTTACTCACGCTGAGACTCATCACTAATAGGTCAGGGCAGTGCTCTCAGCCTGGGCTAATCCCTCCCCCCCCCGCCAAAATGAGAAGTCATTATCTGGCTAATTTGATCATGACAGTTCAGTTTTGGTTCAACAAATGCTTAACATCTCTGTGCCAGATGTTCTCCTAGGTGCTGGGTGCTGGGAATACAAAGATTTGACCACAACCTTCAAAAGTAACTAGCTAGAAGGGAAGAGAGATCCTGAAACAGATAATTTCCCACACAATGTAGCAGGAGCAAAGACAGAGGTATGCTGAGGGTAATAAAAAAAAAAAAACAGAGGAAAGGGTACTCAATCCAACCTGGGAAACAATTCAAGAAGTGATTTTATAGGAAGACTTGAAAGATCAGGAGGAAAAATAGGAAGAAGCTCTAAGAGTGTTCAGAAACAGCATCAACAAAGATTTCAAGTTTGAAGCTAGTAGTCTGGTATGATCTGAAAGAAAAGTTTCTGAAAGAAACTAGTTAACCTCTAGAGGTTAACAGGGATCAGAAAGTAGAGGATCTATACATGCTAAGATTCATGGGGTTATCTTCTGGGAGAAAGCAGGATAGCTTAGTGTTAAGTGTTTGGAAGGACTGACTTGGGTCCAACCCTAGTTCCATTACTAACTATGAATCTTACTACTTACATTCTTTGAACTTCAGCTTTTTCCTCTGTAATATAGGAATAGCCACTTTGGGAGGCCAAAGCCTCTGACTGGCTCAGGCCATGATCTCACAGTTTGTGAGTTCGAGCCCCGCATCAGGTTCTGTGCTGACAGCGTGGAGCCTGCTTTGGATCTTGGGTCTCCCTCTCTCTCTCTCTGCCCCTCCCCTGCTTGCATCTCTCTCTCAAAAATAAATAAACTTTCAAAAAAGGAATACCCACTTTGTAATATTGTTTGAAGAAGTCGGTGACAAGATTTCTTTCTTTCTTTCTTTTTTTTAGTTTTTTAAAGTTTATTTTGAGAGGGGGAGAGGGCACAAGCAGGGGAAGGTCAGAGAGAGAGGGAAGAGAGAATCCCAAGCAGCCTCCACACTTAAGTGCAGAGCCTGATGCAGGGCTCAAACTCACAAACCAGGAGAACATGACCTGAGCCAAAACCAAGAAAGAGTTAGCCACTTAACCCACTGAACCACCAGGTGCCCCAAGATCTCTTGATACCATTCACTGAAAATGAGAACGAGTGGAATCAGTGAAAATGGATGATCATCATCGTTATCAGAGGTTATTTACTACATATTCAGGGTTAAGATTTGGCAAGGGAACGGGAATAGCAAAGTGAAGATATAATGGGTGGCTTTGCAAAGAGCAAGGCAGGAAAATGAGTCAAACCATTACAATAACTCACACAGGAGACAATAGAGATTTCACCTCGCATTTCACCATCAGGAATGGAGAAAGGCAGGTCCAAATATTATTTAGGAAGAAAACTTTCCAGGTCTCTCAGTAGCAACTGAAAGAGGGAGAGGCAAAGTGGTTCCCAATCACCAAAACTATGGTCCAATAAAAACAGGAAATCAAAGAGGAAGATCTGGTTTCAGGCAAGATGAATTGTAAGATACCTGTGGGAAATCTCTGTAGACAGAGCCACCAGACAAAGACATAAAAACCTGCAGCTGGGAGCTGGAAATAACTATTTTAGGAGCTAAAAGTCAATCACTTTATGCTAAATAGAACAGCTTATGATGATTTTTCCAAGTTGAAACTGAGATTTTAAAAAAAGAAACCCACCCCTTAAAATTAAAAGCATTACATAAAATTATATACAAATCTGTAAGTAAAGGGTTCCCATAACTTTGAGAGGCTGTAATGTGTAAATTCAGTTACAATACATGTCTCTGTCCTCAGTGAGTCACTGAGAAGAAGAGTCCTATAATGCTAACAGGAAGCTCCAAATGTAACAGGTTGAAATTCACAACACCTGTAACCTCCAGTGATTCTGTCTATTGTTAAGCTATGTCACCCATTAGAACACCTCCCTTTTGAGAGGGATGTGAAATTGACAAATATTTTTTAGGGGGAGATTATAAAACCGAGTACAAATTTAGTAAAATCAGCGTTCATTGTCCATACGATCTAATTATTTTTCCAGTGAAAAGGAAGTGCTTTCAGTAATTGTAGGTAAGAATGAAAATTACAGACTCACTTAAAAAATAAATCAACAAAATGAAAAGGCAATGTACTGAATGGAGAAAATATTTGCATATCACTTATCTGATAAGGGGTTAACATTCAAAATATATAAAGAACTCATACAAGTCAACAGCAAAAAAACAAATAATCCAATTTAAAATGGGCAAATGATCCGAATATTGTTCCAAAGAAGATATTCAAATGGCCAACAGATATATGAAAAGATGCTCAACATCACTAGTCATCAGAGAAATACTAATCAAAACCACAATGAGATACTACCTCACACCTGTCACAATGGCTATATCAAAAAGACAAGAGATAACAAATGCTAGTGAGGAGGTAGAGAAAAGGGAACCCTTGTGTACTGTTGGTAGGACTGTAAATGGAAAACAGTACAGAGGTTCCTGAAAAAATTAAAAATAGAAATATGAGGGGCACCTGGGTGGCTCAGTTCCCTGAATGTCCGACTCTTGACTTCAGCTCAGATCATGATCTTGTAGTTTGTGGGTTCGAGCCCCATGTCAGACTCTGCACTGACCATGCAGAGCTTGCTTGGGATTCTCTGTCTCCCTCTCTCTCTGCCCCTCCCCTGCTCTCTCTCACTCTCTCAAAAATACATAAATAAACATTAAAATAAGCAAGATAGAAATAGAAATATGATAGAATCCAGCAATGTCCAACTTCTGGGTATTTATTTGAAGGAAACAAATCACCATGTTAAAGAGATTATCTGTGCCCTCACATTCAATGCATTACTATTTACAATAGCCAAGATATGGAAACAAAATAAGTGTCTATCAAAAGATTAATGGATAAAGAAAATGTGGTATATATGCAGTGGAATACTATTCAGCCGTAAAAAGGGAAATCCTGGCATATGCAACGATATAGATGGACTTTGAGGACTTTATGCTAAATGAAATAAATCAGAGGAAGACAAATTCTGTATGATCTCACTATATGTGGAATCTAAAAGCAAAAACAAAAGAAACTCATAGAAAAACAGATCAGATTTGTGGTTACCAAGGGAGTTGGATGAAAGTGGTCAAAGGTATAAACCTCTAGTTACAAGATAAATAAGTACTGGGAATGTAATGTACAACATGATGACTCTGTTAATACCACTGTATGGTATATATGCTAAGGTATAAGATGCTAAGAGGGGCACCTGGGTGGTTCAGTCTGTTAGGCTTCCAACTTCGCCTCAGGTCAGGATTTTGCAGTTTGTGAGTTCGAGCCCTGCATCAGGCTCTCTGCTGTCATCACAGTGCCCACTTCGGATCCTCTGTCCCCCTCTCTCTCTCACCCTCTCCCCTGTTCACACACACTCTCTCACTCTCTCTCTCTCTCAAAAATAAATAAACTTTAAAAATATATATTATTTTTTTTAAAAAGCTGCTGAGAGAGTAACCCCTAAAAGTTTAGATCTTAGTGAATCCTAAAAGTTTGGTGACTACATGAAGTGATGGTTATTAACTGAACTTGTGGTGGTAATCATTTTGCAATATATGTTTACCAACTCACTACGCTGTACACCTTAAATTTATATAGTGCTCTAAGTCAATTATATCTCAATGAAACTGGAAAAAAAACTGGCAGAAATAAATCTGATTCCATTAGCATTTTGTTTCATTTTTTAATTCTTCAAAGACTTACAAATCGTATCATGAAGGCTCACCTTAATATCCGGCTAAGTTGGTATTAAAAAGAAAAGACCAGCCATGAAAAACAGGCTGTGAAACATTTTGAATATGACTGGATTAGCAGCATGTTATCAAGCTGACATGTCTTATCAACAAGATTCAATGCTCAGATTTGAGCAAAAACTTACTTGACTGATTTGATGAAGCTGTCACAGAAACAATAATATGTCTCAATAAATTGTATACAACATATAAGAAAAATGGACTGTAAATTAGGAGCTAGAGATGCTAAATTAAAAAAAAAAAAAAGGCTGACAGTAGCTCTTAAATTCCAACAAACACAACCTGAGCAACTCTTTCAAATAGTAGCGGCCTGTTTTTTAATTTTTCTTCTCTCTCTTCTAGTTCTCGTTGGTATTCTCTCATCCTTTCCTTTTCACTCTTTCTAAAATCAAATAAAAGGAACAGCATTTTAAAAAGAAATAATAACTTGCACATATAACATTTAGCTTAGACGACAGATCAGAAGTTAAATTATGAGCACAGTTTACAGTTTACCACAATTCCTTTCCTACACTGGTAAATTTTTATGGACTGCAGAATAAAAATCCTAGGTTGTGAGAACACACCTTTACATACTGGGAACAATCTGGATACTCTGATGTTTCTGAAATCTTCAAGATTTTTAAAAAATTATGTATTAAAATGCTTCAAACTGGCCTGAAGAGATGAATGAACACCCTCTTATCTCATTTGTAAGTGAAAAAAAACAAGAAAATTTAGTTCAAATTAGATATCTTTTCTTTAAGGAATTTCTTCTGAAAAACAAGACCTTGCTCCTTCTTTTTCCTCATAAGTGAGATCTCCTATAAATCGGTGGCAGAGTGAATTAAATGGGAGTAGGTCAGGGGAGAAATGGGGACTATGGGAATAGAACATATAGAAAAAAGGAAGCAAAATACATAAATTCACAATAAATGTACTTACTACTTGGATAAGATCCTATAATGAACTAAACTATGCTATTTCCTCTATGTAAAATATACTAACTTTACCAAGATAATAAGATTTCATGGATTAGAGGAAATAATTGTACTATAAAATGCTAATTATGCTTAATTATACACAAGATTGGTATTATGAAAAATCCAGTTTGCTTTCTTAGGGTGAACAGTATATTTCTAAAAATTATTGCTCAAGTTCATCAAATTAAGCTCCCTCTATCACTGAATTACACTGATATATATTATAAGGGATATAAACATAATATACATTATAAAAGAATATAATTATTATTATAAATAAAAATTTACAATTAAAAAGGAATACTCATAATTAAAAGCAAATACAGGGGTGCCCATATGGCTTAGTCGGTTGAGTGTCCGACTCTTGATTTAAGCTCAAATCATGATCCCAGGGTTGTGGGATTGAGTCCCGCATTGGGCTCTGTGCTGAATCTGAAGCCTGCTTAGAATTCTTTCTCTCTCTCTTCCCCACTCCTGCACTCTCTCTCTAAAATAAAGTCATAAAATAAATAAAATATAAAAAATAAAAGCAAATATAATTTGGGGGGTACTTATAAATCAGATTAAAAATTAATTAATCATATTACTTACCCAGCTTAGGGGAAGATATTTTCCTACTTAAACATGAACATTTTTACATAAAAATGTTCCTCTGGAACACTGGTTTTCAAACTTTGTGCTGCAGAATTCCAGTGTTTGTGAAGGGGTTCTGCAAATATCTTTATTTATTTATATTCAAACTGCAACGGAATGCAATACACACCACTAAACATTTATACACACGTGTTAACTGACACACATAACTGATGTTATTTAACATCAGTGTGTTAATTTGTGATATTAGATTTCACGCAGACCTCAGAACAAAGCTCTGTGACATATCTATTTATTGAAGAATATTCTTAGATTACATGGCAAGCTATTAAAAAAGAGCTTTGTGTGAATCAAAATTTTTCTACGTTTACTGAAATTAAAATTAAAAACTTAAAAAAAAGATTTTTCTCAATATTGTACTGTGCAATCAAAAATAGTATAAAGAAGGAGCACCTGGCTACCTCAATCAGTAGAGCATACGACCCTTGATCTCAGGGTTGTATCATATTCAAGCCCAACAATGGACATGGAACCTACTTAAAAAAAAAAAAAAAAAAAGCATAAAGTATAAAAAAAGATTAGATACTAACATAAAATTACAACTATGAACTATGGCCACAATCAATATGAAATGTTTCAATTCATCAATATGGCTTTATGGTCCTTACCATGAGGTGAGTACATATGGTGGTTCTCACCATGAGGTGAGTGTGAATGAGAATGTGTGTACGTTGAATTTAAGTAACCGATGGCAACTTAATCCGGAAACTAAAATACTAATCAATCTGTTCATATATCGTATCCACTGAAAGAAAGTTTGAAAACCAGTGATCTGGAGGTTCAGGATTCTTTTATGATACCTGAGAGACATGACTCTGGATTTAGACATTTGAGCTAAACTTTGATGTGAGTCATAAGCCTTAGCCCGGGTCATCAGGAGTTTCTGCAATTCTTTCATCCTTTGCTTCTGCTTAGTTAGGATCCGACTTCTCTCTTCTTCCAACATTTTCTTTTCCTCAAGTGATCTCCTGAGGGCAACAAACTAAGGCTTAATTCACTTTAAGCCAGTGAGAATGCTGTTTAGCAAAGATTTAACACGGGAAAATTCAAAGGTTGAAAAAAGGCAACCTTTTGTGAAGGCTCTGACTTGCACAACTAGAAATCAACAGACTAACCTTTTCTATCCCCAAAGATTCATAAAATACAAAATACATTCATTTCTTAGCAGAACACCCTCTGGCAAAATACTCTATATTATACGGTAAAATATATCACCAAATATAATTTTTTCACATTTTCAAATTCACCAACATAAAATCAACAGAGCTGCAAACACGATTTTAGCAACCGCGAGTCAGCTGGTACGATATCCTAGTTATTTACCTTGTGGCTTGTTCTCTTCCTCTGGAAGACACTGTGGGCATTGGAGGGTTGCAGTGACAAGGCACAGGCTTTGCACTTGCACTTCTTGCTGGTGACTTGTGCCTTGGAGACAGATAAGCCCGTGTTTCTTTTAAATGTTCTTCATCTGCTGCAACGTCTGCCAAAATTTTCTCTCTCTGAGTGGATGCATTGGAGGCTGCGTGAAGATCAGATGGTTTACGGACAGTTAGGAATTTTGAAAACTTCTGTTTTGAGAGGCGTTTCTGATATCTCTCGGGAAGGTCTTCAAAATCAGCAGTTTGCCACCTAAAGTTGTGTTTACACTTCAACTTTTCAGCCTGTTCAGGACCCTTGAGCTTCCTTGCAGCACAACTTCTGTGACCTGATCTGCGAGGCAGAGGGGATGAATTCTGTAAAAGCTCTTGGGCTCTCAGTTGCATCCTAATGTTTCTATACGGCTCTTCTTCTAACTTTCCATTGGTAACCGAACCATAAGTAGACCGAGGTATAGGTCTGGCCTTAAATCTATTTGTTTTCTTTTTAGACTTAAACAAGTCTCTCATCTGCTTATCCCGGATTGCTTGCTTCTGTTCCTCCCTTGCGATAAACTTAAATGGCTTTTGTGAGGCCAAAAGAGCTTCTTTGTTTTTCTCCTTCATATATCTCCTGCGTTCTTCATTTTGCTTAACTATGTCATGATAAAGGGGGAAAAAGACAAATGCAGGAACTGGATTGGCTCGGAATTTTTTCTTACACTCTGATTCCTCCTCTTGTTTTTTGAGCAGTTGGTGTACCATTTCAATATCTGGCTTAGATTTCATGTTTGCTTCTTTTTTCCTCTGTTCCCTAATCATCATCTGAAAAGGTTCAGGTACTGTAATCTTTGGTACCCATTCTCTTGGTTTCTTCTTTGTTTTTTCAACTGGGAAGTCAGCATGTCCACACTGAATATAATCTTCAACAGAGAAGTTTGTCCACATGTTGTTGATCAGTTCTTTAGCATAGCTCATCACTCTCTTTTTCTCAGGACACTCTTTTTCTAAGTTGGGCAACTCATCTTCAGAGGAAGACATAATCAAGGAGGAACATTGCCCTAAATCAGGCTCTGAAAAGGATGTCATTAATGAGATACGGTGATAGGAGTTCTTTTCTGATTCAGACCTAAATGAGAAGAATAATTAGATTATGCTCTCAGTTGCACGTGACCAAATATACAAATTAAGAACTAGATATTTTCTGTTTTTTCTTTTAATTTAAAACAAAATTTTTTAAATGTTTAATTTTGAGAGAGAGAATATGAGTGGGAGAGAGGCAGAGAGAGAGGGAGACACAGGATCTGAAGCACGCTCCAGGCTCTGAGCTGTCAGCACAGAGCCAGACGCAGGGCTCGAACTTGTGAACTGCCAAGATCATGACCTGAGCTGAAGTCGGATGCTTAACCGACTGAGCCAGTCAGGCATCCTGTGCACTATATATTTTCTAAGATCAAGGTATAATCAGTTAGAAGATAAGAGCCTATAGATAAGGCTTCTAATTATCACTTTTATTTAGAATAGAGTTAAGAGATGCCTATAAATTATCTAAAATTCAACTCCCTCACATTACAGGGGAACCTGAGACAGCAGAGGCTCCTTGGGTGTAAACTTTATTCCATTCTCTACACGTTTTCCAGAGTCACCATCTTAAAACATACATATAATCATGTCACTCCACTTCTTGAAACTTTTCTATGATTTGTCATTGTAACAAAGTCAAGTCTAGATTATAAAGCCCTTCAAGGCTAGCCACTGTCTGCCTTTCTGTTTCACCTCTTGCTTCTCTCTACTTCCAGTTTCCAAACATTTTTTTCTTAATGTTTATTTTATTTTCCAGAGTGAGAGACAGAGTACAAGCAGGGGAGGGGCAGAGAGAGAGGGAGACACAAAATCTGAAGGAGGCTCCAGGCTCTGAGCTGTCAGTACAGAGCCCGATGCAGGACTCGAACTCAGAAACCGCGAGATTATGACCTGAGCTGAAGTTGGACACAACCAACTGAGCCACCGAGGTGCCCCTCCAGTTTCTAATCTTAAGTTATATCCAATCACATGAAGTTCTTCACACACACCGTGATTTCTCATGCTGCCACGCCTCTGCACACATGGTTTCTGTTGCCTAGAAGCCCACTCCTGGCTTCCTGCATCTGCTACAGCTATGCCTCCTTTAAGACTGAACTTAGATATGACAGTTCTGTAGAAAATTCCTGCCTGCATCCCTCTACCAACACCATAACATAATCAACTGTTTCTTCTTCTGTCTCTATAACACTGTTACATCATGTTGTATTGTAATTTTTGGTTCTCAGCTAGTTCTTTGAGCTCCTCGAGGGCATCTCAATTTTGGCTCCTCAGGGGCCAGGCAACAACTGGCACACGGGAGATGCACAATTAGCACTGACCAACTGGATGAGTTAAGAGACTTGCCTCAAGTTTCAAAACAAGAGAGTTTACAGTAGAAATGGGTCCAGGAATTATAGACTATTTTGAAAACCTGAATAAGATTTATATCTTAGACCTGAACACTTTGTACTTTATATTTATACACACACAGATATACACATACATATTATAAATATATATACATATATATGTATGTATATATATATATATACACACATATATGTGTGTGTGTGTATATACATATATATATATATACACATATATGTGTGTGTGTGTGTGTGTATATATATATATATATATCCATATACGTATACATATATAACTTTTTTTAAGTACCAGAAGCTGGAAAGTTTATTAAAGTGAAAAGTATACTCTTGATATATTAAGGGGGATAAAGAGAGAGAGAGCAGAGTCGTACTTTGTATTTTTAATGATCTCATGTTAATCCACATACTGTAAACGGCTTTTAAAATTAAATTTTAATTTTTATCATTTAAAAATGGCCAGACTAAATATTTTGATACATAGCTACAGTTCTGTGAGTGGCAGGTCAGAGAGAAAAGACTAAATGACCACCAAATGACTCTCAAAACAAGAAACCATTGGTGGATAAGCCATTACACGTTTTGAATAAAATCCAACCTCTGTATATCATTAAAAGTACAAAGGGACAGTAGAGAGAAGATATATTTTTTTTTAATTTTTTTTATGTTTATTTATTTATTTATTATTATTATTTTTTTTTAATTTTTTTAACGTTTATTTACTTTTGAGACAGAGAGAGACAGAGCATGAACAGGGGAGGAGCAGAGAGAGAGGGAGACACAGAATCCGAAACAGGCTCCAGGCTCTGAGCTGTCAGCACAGAGCCCGACGCGGGGCTCGAACCCACGGACCATGAGATCATGACCTAAGCCGAGGTCGGACGCTTAACCGACCAAGCCACCCAGGCGCCCCAAGAGAGAAGATATTCTGAGATAGTTTTGTTCTGCACTTTTAAGTATACATTTTACAGCCCACAAATAATACATGTACAAACTTACCTGGAAGAGACACTAGAAGCTTCTTCCCTGATGATCACTGGCTGAACTTCCTTTAAATTTAATTTATTCTGGTACATTTTCTCTAATTTTGCCATAGTTTCCAAGTGGGCAGCTTTCAGCTCTTCTAGTTTCCTAAAATAGTCTTCATTAGAGTGGTAAACATCAGAGAAGTCCACAAAGTCCTCACCACTTATATGTGTTTGTCCATCCACCTCAGAAATGTTAGTGTTAAAATTAGTCTGGTAGGAAGGAAAAAAAAAAAAACCTGTTATGTGGTATTTCGAATTGAAAGACAAATTAAAATGACACCAATTCCCAATGCTGCTTCTTAAAGTGTACACTTAATTAGGTTATATGTTACTTGTGGGCTACATACATATAATGGATTCTAAGTTACTTGTGGGCTATGTACATTTTCCCCTAATGACATTTTATTAAGAATGAGAAAGAGGGGCACCTGGGTGGCTAAGTCAATTAAGCATCTGACCCTTGATCTCAGCTCAGGTCATAATCTCAGAGTTGTGGGATCTGGTCCTGAGTCAGGCTCTATGCTGACAGCGTGGAGCCTGCTTGGGATTCTCTCTCTCCCTCTCTCTCTCTGCCCCTCCCCTGCTCATTCGCACACACTCTCTCTCTCAAAATAAATAAATAATCATTAAAAAAAAAAAAGAATTAGATAGATAGATATCAAATTGCCAGAAAATAAATGCTATTTAATTCATTTTATAAATGATGGTTAGATTCCCAGGTCATGTACTAACTCATATACGATAATAGAATAGAACCAAACCATCCTTTATAAACAACCTCCTTCTGAATTATACTTTTTTTTTCTCAAGGAAAGTCCTTTATTTATTATATTTGTTTTTTAGAAAGAGAGAGAGCATGTGAGCAGGGGAGAGGGGCAGAGGGAGAAAGAGAGAGCATCCTAAGCAGGCTCCACACTCAACACGGAACTGATGTGGGGCTCGATCCCATGGGATCAGAAGCCTGGAAAGAGAGGTTAGGGTAAGCTGGAAATGGTTCGTTCCCACTTCTCATGACCTGAGCCCAAATCAAGAGTCTGATGCTTAACCAACTAAATGAGATGAAGAAAAACAGTTCTTCCTGCTGCAAACCAGCCAAAACAGCCCCAAACCCTTCCCTTGCTGGGCTCCTACAGTGTTGGCCCTGAGGGTGTGCCTTTGGGGAAAAAATAGGGAAAGGGAAAAGTCAGGGAAATGGGAGAATGAGGACAGGGGAATGGAGGGAAGTTCTCATTGGTTCACTAAGGAGCCAGAGAGAAGGACACCTATATGCCTCAGGACAAAACAGGAAGGGGAGGGGGGCGGGTAGGAGAGACCATCAGAATAGCAACTTCTGTGGGCAACAAAAGCAATAGCTCCCATGGGTGAAAAGGACTGTCAGAGTGACAAGAGAACAAGAGCAGTATAGTATCATAACTACACATAGCACAGCTATGCTATATACAGGTCATGTCTAGAAGGGTCTGATTGGTCTTCCTCCCTCACTCTTTTCACACACCTTCCAAAGTTCTTTAACTTCAACAACTAAAAAGGTAAAACCCCATTTTCTCTGTAAAGAAAATAATTTTAATATTTCTCAGTTGAGATACAGGTGAAATTATTTATGATGCTATGCATAAAAGACTGCTGATCATGGTTTTAAATTTAACCCAGAGCATGAAATAGACTGAAAGTGAAAAAAGCAGCTTGCCATAGAAAACTATAGATCAAATCTGATAAGATTCTAGAAAAGTGAGTAGCTTCTCCCAACAGAAAAATTCATAAAATCAGCTGTCTACAAATAGTTATAGGTATGGGCTTTTTTTTAATGGACTAAAAACAGTGTACAAGAGGCCAGTGCTGTACCACTTGGGGTAACCTAAAACAAATGAAGGAAAACAAGTTTTCTTTGAAAGAATTGGTAAGCAGAAATTCATTACCAACGAATTTATGACTCAAAGAATTGCTTTATATATGCCCTACAACTCAAGTAAGAGAGTTTTCTGATATCTTCTGCTGTTTCTGTATGTGCTCCTCACCATTACTTAGCTGTGGGGATGAGAACTTTGTTAATTTCCTCATTCATTAACTTTTTGGAGACAACCAGCATTCAGCTGGCTGCTAAAGATACAAATCAGATAAAAACTCTACCTTAGAGAAGCTTCTGGCTAGTTTACCAGAGGACATGTACACAAATCAATAGCAGACTGAATGAGACAGACAGAACTCTTGACTCCTGTTCAGTTGAACAGGGAGACAGAAGAGTCACCATGTATGTCACTATATAAGACACCATGAAAGCTCACAGAAAGAATGCCTAATTCTGACTAGGGGGAAAGAAGAGGCAGAATTTGCAGAGGTGAGCCAGACTGGAGACATAAAGTTGGATGAGGACAAAGTGTGCCAGAGACCAAGGAAGCAGTGGAAGACAAAGAAATCTGAGGCACAGTGCTAGAACATTCATTGTATATTATTATACCCTGTGGCAATGCAACTAGCAGGTAGTATGATCTCAAGGAAACCAAGGCTCAGAGGAGTTAGGTGACCTGCCTGCAGTCACACAGCTAGGAAGTAGCAGAGCTGGTATTCAATCCCAAATCTGCTAGGCTCCAAAGGCACACCAAAGTCCTCCCAAGGACAGGAGAGGTTTTTCAGCCACAAGAGGAAGGAACAGGCATTATGTGTTCAGAGAGGGAGTCTGAGCAGGGGTGGGAAATTGGGTATATGGAGCCCAAGGGAGGGTGGGAAACAAAGTGAAAAAGGCAAGTTGAAAGCCCCAACCAAGAGTCCAGGTTGCCAGGCCATAGCCAAGAGGAGCCTTGAAGGATGTGAGCAGAGGAGTAACACCATGATGATCAGGAGTCTTCGCAGCAAGTAGGAGGAGGGAGTGAAAGAAAGCTAGGTTGGCAGCAGTTAATGGGCTATTGCAAAGGTCTGAGTTAGAGATATTAAGGGCAAAATGAAGGGAGCAGCACCAGGGACAAAAGAAAGGAGGCTTGATAATGGCCTGGATTGTGGGCAAGAAAGTAAAAAGCTTTCTGTGTGGAGTGCTGTCTAGGTACATGACGGTGCTGTCATTCATCAACACAGGGAATACCGCGGCAGACAGTGTTTTAGGGAAAGGGAACTAATCTCTGTCTTAGACACACTAAGTTTGAGGGGAGAGTAGGGCAGCCAGATGTCCAGGAAACCACAATGCACACAGAAGTGACAGGTACAGCCTTGGATGTGGATAAGGTTGCAGAGCGATGAGAGACAAGAACCTGAGGATGGAAATGTTGGCAAACACCAACATTTAAATAAGCAGGGAGAGGAGGACTGATATAAAGGAGAAAGTGACACAAAGACCAAGTGATAAGGGTATTCAAGTAAAAGGAGCTTTAGTTTGGTTTGAGTTTGGAAGATAAAGGAAGGCTTCCTGGAAGAGGTGATATTTGAGATGAGTCAAAGAATGGAAGAATCCAGAGGGTCAAAGACAGTGAAGGGGGAAAAAGGAAAGGGGTATTCCAGATGAAGTTAAATGACATTAGCGGTGGAGGAGGGAAGATGGCGGCGTAGGAGGACGCTGGGCTCACCGCGAGTCCTGCTGATCACTTAGATTCCACCTACACCTGCCTAAAGAACCCAGAAAACCGCCAGAGGATTAGCAGAACGGAGTCTCCGGAGCCAAGCGCAGACGAGAGGCCCACGGAAGAGGGTAGGAAGGGCGGCGAGGCGGTGCGCGCTCCACGGACTGGCGGGAGGGAGCCGGGGCGGAGGGGCGGCTCGCGGGCCAAGTGGAGCCCCCGAGTCTGGCTGGCAAAAGCGGAGGGGCCGGACGGACTGTGTTCCGACAGCAAGCGCGACTTAGCGTCTGGGAGGTCATAAGTTAACAGCTCTGCTTGGAAAGCGGGAAGGCTGGAGGACAAAGGGAGGGAGAGCTGCTGAGCCCCCTGACGGCAGAGCTCAGCTTGGCGGGGAACAAAGGTGCTCGCCAGCGCCATCTCCCTCGCTCATCCCCCAGCCAAAATCCCAAAGAGAACCAGTTCCTGCCAGGGAACTTGCTCGCTCCGCGCAAACACCCAACTCTGTGCTTCTGCGGAGCCAAACCTCCGGCAGCGGATCTGACTCCCTCCCGCTGCCACCGGGCCCCTCCTGAAGTGGATCACCTAAGGAGAAGCGAGCTAAGCCTGCCCCTCCTGCCCCCGTGCACCTTGCCTACCCACCCCAGCTAATACGCCAGATCCCCAGCACCACAAGCCTGGCAGTGTGCAAGTAGCCCAGACGGGCCACGCCACCCCACAGTGAATCCCGCCCCTAGGAGAGGGGAAGAGAAGGCACACACCAGTCTGACTGTGGCCCCAGCGGTGGGCTGGGGGCAGACATCAGGTCGGACTGCGGCCCCGCCCACCAACTCCAGTTATACACCATAGCACAGGGGAAGTGCCCTGCAGGTCCTCACCACTCCAGGGACTATCCAAAATGACCAAACGGAAGAATTCCCCTCAGAAGAATCTCCAGGAAATAACAACAGCTAATGAACTGATCAAAAAGGATTTAAATAATATAACAGAAAGTGAATTTAGAATAATAGTCATAAAATTAATCGCTGGGCTTGAAAACAGTATACAGGACAGCAGAGAATCTCTTGCCACAGAGATCAAGGGACTAAGGAACAGTCACGAGGAGCTGAAAAGCGCTTTAAACGAAATGCAAAACAAAATGGAAACGACGACAGCTCGGATTGAAGAGGCAGAGGAGAGAATAGGTGAACTAGAAGATAAAGTTATGGAAAAAGAGGAAGCTGAGAGAAAGAGAGATGAAAAAATCCAGGAGTATGAGGGAAAAATTAGAGAACTAAGTGATACACTAAAAAGAAATAATATACGCATAATTGGTATCCCAGAGGAGGAAGAGAGAGGGAAAGGTGCTGAAGGGGTACTTGAAGAAATTATAGCTGAGAACTTCCCTGAACTGGGGAAGGAAAAAGGCATTGAAATCCAAGAGGCACAGAGAACTCCCTTCAGATGTAACTTGAATCGATCTTCTGCACGACATATCATAGTGAAACTGGCAAAATACAAGGATAAAGAGAAAATTCTGAAAGCAGCAAGGGATAAACGTGCCCTCACATATAAAGGGAGACCTATAAGACTCGTGACTGATCTCTCCTTTGAAACTTGGCAGGCCAGAAAGGATTGGCACAATATCTTTAGTGTGCTAAACAGAAAAAATATGCAGCGGAGAATCCTTTATCCAGCAAGTCTGTCATTTAGAATAGAAGGAGAGATAAAGGTCTTCCCAAACAAACAAAAACTGAAGGAATTTGTCACCACGAAACCAGCCCTACAAGAGATCCTAAGGGGGATCCTGTGAGACAAAGTACCAGAGACATCACTACAAGCATAAAACATACAGACATCACAATGACTCTAAACCCGTATCTTTCTATAATAACACTGAATGTAAATGGATTAAATGTGCCAACCAAAAGACATAGGGTATCAGAATGGATAAAAAAACAAGACCCCTCTATTTGCTGTCTACAAGAGACTCATTTTAGATCTGAGGACACCTTTAGATTGAGAGTGAGGGGATGGAGAACTATTTATCATGCTACTGGAAGCCAAAAGAAAGCTGGAGTAGCCATACTTATATCAGACAAACTAGACTTTAAATTAAAGGCTGTAACAAGAGATGAAGAAGGGCATTATATAATAATTACAGGGTCTATCCATCAGGAAGAGCTAACAATTATAAATGTCTATGCGCCGAATACCGGAGCCCCCAGATATATAAAACAATTACTCATAAACATAAGCAACCTTATTGATAAGAATGGGGTAATTGCAGGGGACTTTAACACCCCACTTACAGAAATGGATAGATCATCTAGACACACGGTCAATAAAGAAACAAGGGCCCTGAATGATACATTGGATCAGATGGACTTGACAGATATATTTAGAACTCTGCATCCCAAAGCAACAGAATATACTTTCTTCTCGAGTGCACATGGAACATTCTCCAAGATAGATCATATACTGGGTCACAAAACAGCCCTTCATAAGTTTACAAGAATTGAAATTATACCATGCATACTTTCAGACCACAATGCTATGAAGCTTGAAATCAACCACAGGAAAAAGTCTGGAAAACCTCCAAAAGCATGGAGGTTAAAGAACACCCTACTAACGAATGAGTGGGTCAACCAGGCAATTAGAGAAGAAATTAAAATATATATGGAAACAAACGAAAATGAAAATACAACAATCCAAACGCTTTGGGACGCAGCGAAGGCAGTCCTGAGAGGAAAATACATTGCAATCCAGGCCTATCTCAAGAAACAAGAAAAATCCCAAATACAAAATCTAACAGCACACCTAAAGGAAATAGAAGCAGAACAGCAAAGGCAGCCTAAACCCAGCAGAAGAAGAGAAATAATAAAGATCAGAGCAGAAATAAACAATATAGAATCTAAAAAAACTGTAGAGCAGATCAACGAAACCAAGAGTTGGTTTTTTGAAAAAATAAACAAAATTGACAAACCTCTAGCCAGGCTTCTCAAAAAGAAAAGGGAAATGACCCAAATAGATAAAATCATGAATGAAAATGGAATTATTACAACCAATCCCTCAGAGATACAAGCAATTATCAGGGAATACTATGAAAAATTATATGCCAACAAACTGGACAACCTGGAAGAAATGGACAAATTCCTAAACACCCACACCCTTCCAAAACTCAATCAGGAGGAAATAGAAAGCTTGAACAGATCCATAACCAGCGAAGAAATTGAATCGGTTATCAAAAATCTCCCAACAAATAAGAGTCCAGGACCAGATGGCTTCCCAGGGGAGTTCTACCAGACGTTTAAAGCAGAGATAATACCTATCCTTCTCAAGCTATTCCAAGAAATAGAAAGGGAAGGAAAACTTCCAGACTCATTCTATGAAGCCAGTATTACTTTGATTCCTAAACCAGACAGAGACCCAGTAAAAAAAGAGAACTACAGGCCAATATCTCTGATGAATATGGATGCAAAAATTCTCAATAAGATACTAGCAAATCGAATTCAACAGCATATAAAAAGAATTATTCACCATGATCAAGTGGGATTCATTCCTGGGATGCAGGGCTGGTTCAACATTCGCAAATCGATCAACGTGATACATCACATTAACAAAAAAAAAGAGAAGAACCATATGATCCTGTCAATCAATGCAGAAAAGGCCTTTGACAAAATCCAGCACCCTTTCTTAATAAAAACGCTTGAGAAAGCCGGGATAGAAGGAACATACTTAAAGATCATAAAAGCCATTTATGAAAAGCCCATAGCTAACATCATCCTCAATGGGGAAAAACTGAGAGCTTTTTCCCTGAGATCAGGAACACGACAGGGATGCCCACTCTCACCGCTGTTGTTTAACATAGTGCTGGAAGTTCTAGCATCAGCAATCAGACAACAAAAGGAAATCAAAGGCATTAAAATTGGCAAAGATGAAGTCAAGCTTTCGCTTTTTGCAGATGACGATATTATACATGGAAAATCCGATAGACTCCACCAAAAGTCTGCTAGAACTGATACATGAATTCAGCAAAGTTGCAGGATACAAAATCAATGTACAGAAATCAGTTGCATTCTTATACACTAACAATGAAGCAACAGAAAGACAAATAAAGAAACTGATCCCATTCACAATTGCACCAAGAAGCATAAAATACCTAGGAATAAATCTAACCAAAGATGTAAAAGATCTGTATGCTGAAAACTATAGAAAGCTTATGCAGGTAATTGAAGAAGATATAAAGAAATGGAAAGACATTCCCTGCTCACGGATTGGAAGAATAAATATTGTCAAAATGTCAATACTACCCAAAGCTATCTACACATTCAATGCAATCCCAATCAAAATTGCACCAGCATTCTTCTCGAAGCTAGAACAAGCAATCCTAAAATTCATATGGAACCACAAAAGGCCCCGAATAGCCAAAGTAATTTTGAAGAAGAAGACCAAAGCAGGAGGCATCACAATCCCAGACTTTAGCCTCTACTACAAAGCTGTCATCATCAAGACAGCATGGTATTGGCATAAAAACAGACACATAGACCAATGGAATAGAATAGAAACCCCAGAACTAGACCCACAAACGTATGGCCAACTAATCTTTGACAAAGCAAGAAAGAACATCCAATGGAAAAAAGACAGTCTCTTTAACAAATGGTGCTGGGAGAACTGGACAGCAACATGCAGAAGGTTGAAACTAGACCACTTTCTCACACCATTCACAAAAATAAACTCAAAATGGATAAAGGACCTGAATGTGAGACAGGAAACCATCAAAACCTTAGAGGAGAAAGCAGGAAAAGACCTCTCTGACCTCAGCCGTAGCAATCTCTTACTCGACACATCCCCAAAGGCAAGGGAATTAAAAGCAAAAGTGAATTACTGGGACCTTATGAAGATAAAAAGCTTCTGCACAGCAAAGGAAACAACCAACAAAACTAAAAGGCAACCAACGGAATGGGAAAAGATATTTGCAAATGACATATCGGACAAAGGGCTAGTATCCAAAATCTATAAAGAGCTGATCAAACTCCACACCCGAAAAACAAATAACCCAGTGAAGAAATGGGCAGAAAACATGAATAGACACTTCTCTAAAGAAGACATCCAGATGGCCAACAGGCACATGAAAAGATGTTCAACGTCGCTCCTTATCAGGGAAATACAAATCAAAACCACACTCAGATACCACCTCACGCCAGTCAGAGTGGCCAAAATGAAGAAATCAGGAGACTATAGATGCTGGAGAGGATGTGGAGAAACAGGAACCCTCTTGCACTGTTGGTGGGAATGAAAATTGGTGCAGCCGCTCTGGAAAGCAGTGTGGAGGTTCCTCAGAAAATTAAAAATAGACCTACCCTATGACCCAGCAATAGCACTGCTAGGAATTTATCCAAGGGATACAGGAGTACTGATGCATAGGGGCACTTGTACCCCAATGTTTATAGCAGCACTCTCAACAATAGCCAAATTATGGACAGAGCCTAAATGTCCATCAACTGATGAATGGATAAAGAAATTGTGGTTTATATACACAATGGAATACTACGTGGCAATGAGAAAAAATGAAATATGGCCTTTTGTAGCAACGTGGATGGAACTGGAGAGTGTGATGCTAAGTGAAATAAGCCATACAGAGAAAGACAGATACCATATGGTTTCACTCTTATGTGGATCCTGAGAAACGTAACAGAAACCCATGGGGGAGGGGAAGGAAAAAAAAAAAAAAAGAGGTTAGAGTGGGAGAGAGCCAAAGCGTAAGAGACTGTTAAAAACTGAGAACAAACTGAGGGTTGATGGGGGTGGGAGGGAGGGCAGGGTGGGTGATGGGTATTGAGGAGGGCACCTTTTGGGATGAGCACTGGGTGTTGTATGGAAACCAATTTGACAGTAAATTTCATATATTAAAAAATAAAAAATAAAAATAAAATAAATAAAAAATAGAAAAAAATAAATGACATTAGCCAAAGCAGCAGGGGTAGGTAACATGGTGGGGAGCAAAGTGCAGGATAAGAGGGGAGTAAAATGCATAAAGCAGTTTTGGGGACAAAGCCTGAAAACGGAGGTTAGGTAAGCAGGAAATGGTTCCCACTTCTCATCTAACTACTGGCTCCTAACCACTCACTGGTCACCTGGTTTCAGCCCCCTATAATCCTTCAATAAGAAACAGTTGTATGGAAGTTAAATAACTTCAGTTTTATCATGCCTTGGGAGAAAGATTATAGGCATGGTGTCAGAATTCTAATCCAAGCCTAGGTTCTGCACTTCTGTGACATGGGCACTATCAGTTTTATGATACATAAAATAGATGTGCCAGGTGTTAAAACTATTGTTTCTTGGCTCCAATGCCACCCAGAATTCTATACCCTGTTATGTGATGCTGGGGATGGGACTCCACAAAGAATGTTTCTGCTTTGCCAGCTGTTCCCCAGTAGACTCTAAAAAAAATAAATAAATAAGACTAGAGGGAAACTGCAAAGCTGGAGGAGGAAGAAGGGACTTTATCCCTTTCTGTTAGTTCTCTGTCTGCTGAGTCTCCCTAGCAGTAGTTCATTCTAGCAGCGGTAACTGACTCCAGTTTGCAGTTTTTCCAATGTTCACAGAATCAGCAAAATCACCTCAGGACCTTTGCACTTCGTGTTCCTTCTCCCTGGGATGCTCTTCCTTCAGGTATTTGCACAGCCCACTTGCTCACTCCTTCAGGTGTTAATGAAATGTCATCTTCTTAACAAGATTTCACTGACTACCCTATTTGAAATTACAACCTCCCCCCCCCCCCCCACTCATTGTCGGCCTCCCTTTTCTGCTTTATTTTTGTCATAAATATTCACCTCCAACTGACATCTACATGAAGTTACTTATTTGAGTACCATATACCTTGCCTCCCTACCAAAAAATAAGTATCACAAAGGCAATGATTTATCTGTTTTGTTTGTGGCTGTGTTCCCAATGTCTAGAAAAGTATTTGGCCAATGGCAGATACTCAAGAAATATTTGTTGGATGAATGAATATAAGCTAAAAAAAAAAATTAAGTTTACACAGAGGGAAGACAGGTATTCCCTCACATAGGACTGAATCATTTGAAGAAATACTGGCTGCCCTAAAGAGCTATATTCTTTTTTTTTTTTTTTTTTTTTTTTTTAAATTTTTTTTTTTCAACGTTTTTTTTTTATTTATTTTTGGGACAGAGAGAGACAGAGCATGAATGGGGGAGGGGCAGAGAGAGAGGGAGACACAGAATCGGAAACAGGCTCCAGGCTCCGAGCCATCAGCCCAGAGCCCCACGCGGGGCTCGAACTCACGGACCGCGAGATCGTGACCTGGCTGAAGTCGGACGCTCAACCGACTGCGCCACCCAGGCGCCCCTAAAGAGCTATATTCTAATCCACATTAAGGAAAGGGTTTATTTTCCAAAGACTACAATTAATATTCCAAAGAACTATTTTTAGGCAAAAACATCCGTGTGCTCTTCATTCATTCTTTTATAACGTGCCTTAAAAGGAGGCCTTATAAGAATCATTTTCACAAAAAGGATAAAATGTATTTGGACCTGGAAAAACTGTTTGAAAAATTATAGAAGGATTAACTAGCTTCTAACAAGATGGAACCGTAATCTCTACAAAGTAATCTCTACAAAGTATACTTAGGCATTGACTTTGGCATACTATCCACTCCATTTCAGCTTAATACTTCAAACTTTTCAGATAAACTGATCTCAAAACATTTTATCTAAAACAGACAAATGGTGGGGCGACTGGGTGGTTCAGTAGGTTAAGCATGGGACTTTGGCTCAGACCACGATCTCACAGTCCATGAGTTTGAGCCCCGCATAGGGCTCTGTGCTGACAGCTCAGAGCCTGGAGCCCGGAGCCTGCTTTGGATCTATGTCTCCTCTCTCTACCCCTTTCCCAGCTCACACTCTGTCTCTCTCTCTCTCTCTCAAAAATAAATAAACATTAAAAAAAATTTAAGACAAAAACAGATGAATGGTTAATAAGCAACTTCTAATCATCTCCATACAATATTTGGTATATAGAAAATATTTAGTAAATCAAATAACCTAGGCCAAGGACATTATTTTCCAAGAACCTAAAATAGTACCCTTTCCCTTTAATTGTTCAGCTTTCTATGGAATGTTGTACATGCAGCAGCCACCAGATTAGAGGATAATCTTCCCTAGATTGGCTTGACCTATTTAGATGATGACTCCTTGTAGCACATGTTGCTTCATTAGTAACTAGCACTGTCAATTATCTTTGTGCTATAATTCTATCTAGTATCATCTGCAGTTCCGGAATTTTTATTTAAAAACTTTTTTGCACTGAAAAGATTTCTAAGGGATAAGGTAGATCTATATATGCTAACATGGATAAACCCCCCAGTTAATGTAAGAGAAAAAGCAAGCTGCAGAACAATATGTATAAATAAAACGTGACCATATAGGGGCGCCTGGGTGGCTCAGTCGGTTGAGCCTCCGACTTCAGCTCAGGTCAGGATCTCACGGTCTGTGAGTTTGAGCCCCGCGTCGGGCTCTGTGCTAACAGCTCACGGCCTGGAGCCTGTTTTGGATGCTGTGTCTCCCTCTCTCTTTGACCCTCCCCCGTTCATGCTCTGTCTCTGTCTCAAAAATAAATAAACATTAAAAAAATTTTTTTTTTAAATGTGACCATATATTAAAATATTATGTACATAGGAGATAGGAGGAAGCCCAAAAGACTATACATCCAGTTTCATTTTTTAATTTTTTTAATGTTTATTTTGACAGAGGGAGACAGAGAGTGAGCAAGGGAGGGCCAGAGAGAGGGAGACACAGAATCCAAAGCAGGCTCCAGGTTCTGAGCTGTCAGCACAGAGCCCGACCCAGGGCTCAAACCATGAACCGTGAGAACATGACCTAAGCTGAAGTCAGACGCCTGACTGAGCCACCCCAGGTGCCCCAACTATACATCAGTTTTAAAACAGTAGCTACTAATGGGGGTTGGGGTAGTCAGATTTTCTTTTTGTGGGGAGAGGTGTTAAAAGGGCCTACACCTTATTTGTATCATTTGATAGACATATTTTTTAAGATATTATTTTTGGGGCACCTGGGTGGTTCAGTTAAGCATCCAACTTTTGGTTTCAGCTCAGGTCCAGATCTCGTGGTTTGTGGGTTCAAGCCCCACATTGGGCTCCCTGCTGCCACTGCCGATGTGAAGCCTGCTTGGGATTCTCTCACTCTTCACTCTCTCTGCCCCTTCCCTGCTTGCATGTGCTCTCTCTCTCTCAAAATAAATAAATAAACCTGAAAAAAATTTTATTTTTAAGTAATCTCTACACCAAACATGGGGCTCGAACTCCCAACCCTGAGATCAAGAGTTGGATGCTCCACCAAATGAGCCAACCTGGTGCCCTGTAGCTGAAATTTTAAAAGGAGAACGTGTTCATGTATTACTTCCATAATTAAAATGTAACTTAAAAAAATAAAATGAAGGTTTTGTGAATACTAATACTAGAGTAAAACTGGACAATTTCTAATGGATACTTGGTGTGCCTGGCACCTCCACACATACTCCTGGAGCAATACTCCAGCAATTGTCCTCCCCCAGCAATACTGCTTACCTTTCTTTCCCTTGCTCTTCTACTACTCTCACACCCAGCCCCCAACTACCCATGATAACTCTTCTATTTCTTTAAGAGGACAGAAACCATCAGAGGGAAGTTCACTCATCTTCCCACCTACAAAACAGCCCACTTTTGTGCCCTTTTTCTCCTTCGCTCCTGTTTCAGGGATGAAATTTCCCTTCCCTTAGCAGCATTTAACCCTTTCGCTCATCACCAAAGCCAATGAATAGGAAACTTGCACACCTTGCTGACCACTGTAGCTGGTCCTTAATCTTTTTTGCCCCCTTTTTCTCTACCTATCAAATGCTAAGTTCTTTTTTTTTTTTTTTTAAGTTTATTTATTTATTTTGAGAGAGGCAGAGACAGCATGAGTCGGGGGAGGGGGAGAGAGAGGGGGAGAGAGAATCCCAAGCAGGCTCTATGCTGTCAGCGCTGAGCCCAATGAGGGGCTCGAACTCACCAAACTGTGAGATTATGACCTGAACCCAAATCAAGAGAGTCAGAGGCTTAATCAACTGAGCCACCCAGGCACCCTTGTTTAAAAAAAAAAAAAAATATATATATATATATATATATATTTTTTTTTTATACAAAGTCTGATTTATTTGAGAGAGAGAGCATGAGCAGGGAAGGGGCAGAGTGAGACAGTGAGACAGCGAGAGAGAAAGAGAATCCCAAACAGGTTCTGCGCTGTCAGTGTGAACCGTTGAGATCATGACTTGAGCTGAAATGCTGAAATGAAGAGTCAGATGCTTGACCGACTGAGCCACCCAGGTGCTCCTTTTTATATATATATGAAGGGAGATGATTCATTTTCAGAAATACCAAATAAAAGCTGAGCTGTTAACAGTAGGTTTACAACCTATCGAAAATATGTACGAACCCTCCCCGACAATGGAGTCCCAAACCTTCACTTCATTTCATGGTTCTTTTTCCTTTCTCCATTTCATGGGCTTATTTTCACAGGCTTTACAGTGAGTATGTGCCAAAGAACAAAGGGAGGAGGGACTGAAAGTCTCTGTGTCACCTTAGGGAATGTGCATTTGCCCCTCCCCTGGTGGCACTCTGTCCCTCTCTCTCTCTGAGGGGCAGAGAGAGAGGGAGACTTAGAATCCAAAACAGGCTCCAGGCTCTAGGCTGTCAGCACAGAGCCCGATACAGGGCTCGAAGTCACAAACCGTAATATCATGACCTGAGCCAGTGGATGCTGAACTGACTGAGCCCCCCAGATACCCCTTAAATGCTAGGTTCTTAAGAGTTCTATACTAGGCCCCTTCTCTTCTTTCTCTGTACTCTCTCCTTTAGTGACTTCATCCATTCCCATTGTCTTTAAAATGCTGAAAACTCCCAGACAGAAATCTATAGTGCAGACCCCAGGACAATGGTTTCATAGGCCCAACTGCTTCCTACACATCTCCACTTGGTAGTTTCATAGGCATCTCAGAATCAAGGAAATCTCAGTTCCCACCCAGCCTGTACACCTATTCCTCTCCAGTTATCCCCAATTAAACAATGGCATTCCTTTCTATACACCTGGTCAAACCAGAAACCTGGGAATGAGCATTCTTGATTTCTTCCTCTTTCTTAGCTTTCACATCCGATCTAACAGTAAATCCTATCCATTCTAGAGAAATCTGTCCACTTCTTGCCATGTCCCCTGGCCTAGGTCCAAGCTACCACCTTTGGCCCCTAAATCACTACAACAGCCTCCTAACCAATCCCTTATTTCTGCTTTGTCAAAGTCTCCAATCATTCTCCACAAAGCCACCAAGTCATCTTTTAAAAATGTAAAAAGAAACATGCCAGATCTCTTAAGTCTTATAGGACATCCTGCTGTACCAACAATAAACACTAAACTTATCTTGGTCTAAAAGGCCCTGAATGATCAGGCCCAGCTAACCTCTCCAACCTCATCTCTCCTTGCCTCTCCTCTCCGCTCCCACCTCCCACTCTCTCTTTTTAGATCCTTAATAACACAAAGCTCTTTCTCTTTCAGTCTCAGGGCATCTGCACACGCTGTTCCCTCTGCCTGGAATGAATGTTTTTTCTGCCCCTACTCTTCAAATCATTGCTCTTTCTCATCTACCAGGCATCAACTTAAATGTTAACTCATTTAAGCAGAAGCAGGTGCCCGGCTACTTCTTTTTTTAATCATAGAAGCCTGTTCATTTCTTAGCTGGTATTTCTCATCTTACAATCATTTGACTATTCATTTTGTATTTGTGACAATGTGATCTATGTCTGTTTCATTCACAACTAAATAGTCAGTGACTAGCACTTAATAACTGCTTGATATTTTTTGAAAAAGGTTAAATGTGAATTAAAGAATATTGTTTTACCCATGTCATCATCAATCACAAAACAGGGCCTATGAAGTGCTATCTCCAACTGAAGCTAGATTCAGAGAACTGGCCTCAGAGCCCAATATGGGCACAGGAAGTATACCTGCAACTACAGAAATGACTGACTCCTATACCACAGCAAGCCAAAGGAGAATTTCATCTTTGGGCAAGTTGTTCAAATGACAGTCTCACCGGCAGTTGTTATTATTAATACAAATTTACATAAATCATTCTTTAGATATGACACACATTTTCTCATTTGGTTCTAATATCCTGGTGAGACAAAAGAGATATTATAGTTTTTTTACATACAAGAAAGAAAGTTACATCGCAATATCACTTAGCAAATGGCAGAGAATGGATCCTAATCCAAGACTCCCAATCCTTTTCCTCTATTCAAATCTTTTCCCTCCATCACTTTGCCCCCTTTGCTGGCTACTGAGATTTGTGTTGTGGGGAAACTTTATCATGAGTGAAACTGTTCCCAGGACTCTGATGCTGGTTCTTGTTCAGGGTCTTAATCTGCTTTACTCTGGACCACCTCAAGTAGTTTATCTGTTGGTGAAATACTGACCATAAAAGATGTTGTTACAGATTTTCTTATTAACAGTTTTAGTGTAAAAAGGTTAGAATTCCAAAATATCCAGTGATTTTCATTAGTCATAGGCCATAATGTTTTGTATCTGAGAATCTTTAGACAAATAGTGCTAAGAATCATTAACTGGGGGTAAGGAGGTTAATATCTGCACATGAGAATTAAAATTCAATGTTCCAGTCTTTTAAGCGAAGAGAATAAATGGCAGACTCGGCCCTCTACCTGATGGGCAGGTTCAGGACACATGTGACGCTGAAAATTGGTCAGTGAAAGCCTGTCTCACCCTGAGGAGTTGTTTAGGAAACTAGAACCTCGGTAGTTCGCTTCTCTGGATGCTTAACTTTAATCTGTATATGATCTGCCCACTGAACTCTTCAATGGTTTTAAACACCGCCTCTCATGGGTAGTGTTACAATGCAGTAATAACCAAGACTTTTTTTTTTTTTTTTTTTTTAATAACCAAGACTTTAAGGCGACAAT
Organism: Panthera onca; assembly: GCF_046562875.1. Lineage (NCBI taxonomy): Eukaryota > Metazoa > Chordata > Mammalia > Carnivora > Felidae > Panthera > Panthera onca. Next base: position 60,464,262 of record NC_138341.1, on the reverse strand, counting down.
TAAACACACCTGACAGCACAGCGGATTCACCTGAGTTTTATGGGTTATCCGCTATTGCGGACATCAGTTTTCCCCAAGTTGAAAAGAAAAAGAAATAACTATGTCCAACAGATGTTGGAGCAAAAGGAGTAAACTTCTGTACTTTGTACTCTCTAGAAATAAAGTAAATGCTCTCCAAGAAATTTTTACAACAACCTCTTCGGTGAAAATTAAAAGATTTCCCAACGCCTTGGTTTACAGTATTTTCCGTGGGGTGGGGGTGGGGTGGGGGCAGAAAGAAGGTGGCGGGCCAGATTTACTGTGTAGGGAGGAGCTGGACAGGGCGCCGCGTTTCCCAGCCTGTCCTTCACCTTGCCGGAACGCCGACCAACCCCCACCTGCACCAGGCGGACGCCCAGCCCCTGCCACGTCCCGCCCCCGCATTACCCGCGCCCGCGCCGGCCGCACTGCCTTCTCCTCCTCTTCGTCATTCTCCTCCTCCACGGCCTCCGTCCCCAGAGCCTCTAAAGGCTCTTCGCGTTCGTAGTGGGCGACCTGCGCTCCGGTGCTGGGATTTACTGGGGTTTGGAGACTGGAGGCCGCCAGCTTCGCCGCTCGGTGTGAGGCGGCCATTCCCTCCCCGCTGAGGCCTGTGCGCCCGCGCGGGCCTGCAGTGGGGAAGCTGGCGCGGCCTCCGGCAACCGGGCGGCTCCTTGGGGGCGGGCGGTTACTAAGGGCTCGGTAACTAGGGACGCTACAGGGACCGCCAGGGGCCAAAAGTCCTTCAAACTCCCCTCTGGCTGCGGGAAACCCGAGATGAGCGTCTCTGGATAGTGGGAGTGAGTACTAAATCTTTGAAGGTTTAGAGGGTTGGCGGGCAGAACAGGGCACCTTTTCGCCAGCTTCGCGCTTCACCGCCTAAATGCACACTTCTCATATTATTACACCAATGAACCAGCTCCTTTTGTAGGAAAAAAAAAAGCGCATTTTCATTCATTGAAATAACACTTTAGGAGGAGACGGCGTCTGAAGAGGAAAGCAGAAGATGTTATTGTGTGGCAATCTCAGAACAGAGGCAATGTTTGCATCTGTTAATCTAACATGGCTCCCCTGGGAGCCAGAGACTGGGAAGGACTGAGGTATATTCTACTTTGATTGACTTGAGCGCTAGCAGCAATCAACCAATCCGAAGGAGGCTTCTAGTTACCACATGGGTTTTTTTCTTGGTTTGACCAATAAGAGTCCAGAGTTGGGTGGGGCTTGGCCCACCCAACAGTGAGTGGTCGTGTAGGGGCAGGAACCAGGTGTTCGCTGGTTGCTTCCATCCCCTTCATCGTGGTGGGGTTGAAGGGTGCAAATGCCGAACACTAACCACAAACACACCCCATCAACAGCTCCCACTTGGTATTTGGGCATTTCAAATGGTGACTTCCCTCTACGTCAGGTGGCTGTAAGAGAGGCCTAGCCTTAAAATAGCAGGTGTGTTGAAGTCTAAGTCCCTACTACCTCAGTCTGAGGCTGCTCCTACCCTCACCTTCCTATCCTTCAGCCTCCTTCAGCCCCAGCCCTACAACCAGCCATAGCCACCATGAAGTTAAGGTATAGTGATATCTAGAACCTACGTATCTCCAAGGTCTGAGCCCTGTTTTTTAATCTTTTCTTTTTTTTTCTCAACGTTTTTATTTTTTTTTATTTTTGGGACAGAGAGAGACAGAGCATGAACGGGGGAGGGACAGAGAGAGAGGGAGACACAGAATCGGAAACAGGCTCCAGGCTCTGAGCCATCAGCCCAGAGCCTGACGCGGGGCTCGAACTCACGGACCATGAGATCGTGACCTGGCTGAAGTCGGACGCTTAACCGACTGCGCCACCCAGGTGCCCCTTAATCTTTTCTTTCTTTCCTCCTTCCTTCCTTTCTTTTTCCCTTCCTTCCTTCCTTCCTTTCTTTCCTTCTTTCTTTCTACCAAGCTTTACACCCATCGTGGGGCTTGAACTCATGACCCCAAGATCAAGAGTGGCAGGCTCTCCTTACTGAGCCAGTGCCCCTGAACCCTTTTTTACCAAGCCTTTCTTGTTGATGGGGCTGGAGTGTGAGCACCTGCAAAATCCCCCACTTTCCCACCTCCTTCAGGCTGTTCTTTGTTTTGGCTAAGACTTGCTTTGCACACTGGAACAGATGCTGGCTGGATTCTGAGCAGAAGCCAGAGCTAGAAGCTCATAAGGTATGGAAGCCCCAAGTGACCAGAATAGGGACTTCTAGTCATTCGCATGCAGATGGTTCTATGGCCACAGGTGCCCCTTTTGGGATTTGGTGTAAGCCTGACCCCAAACAGCAAGACAAGACTCCATACCGAAGCACGGCAAGTGGAAGATTAGAATATAATAGAAGGAATGAGTGTGGAGGACACTGTCATGTATCTAAGTAGAAGAGCGGAAAAGTTTCCACTCACCAACAATACTCTAAATTTGAAGATATCTAATGATATAGCTGCAAAGTATATAGAGCAGAAATGGACAGACAGATCTACAAGAACAGAATAACAAATCTTACATCATCACAGGAAGAACTTTCATACTTTTGTATTGAGAGGTAACATACCTAGTGAAAAGAATAGATCTTAATGCATAGTTGGATGAATTTTGACAAATGCATACACTCATGAAACCATACCCCTATTAAGATATAGAACATTTCCATCATCCCAGAAAGCTCTCTTGTGCCCCTTCCCAGCCTATTGTCCATTCCATCCCCTTGACTGTTCTAGAACTTCATATAAATGGAATCATAAAGTATGTACTCTTTTGGGCTTTCAGAGTTTTTCCTCAGCATACTAATTTCTTTTTAAATTCATTCATGTTGTGTATATGAGCGGTCTGTTCCTTTTAAAATGCTGAATAGTATTTTTTACTGAAAGAGACAATAGTTTTCCAATACTGGAAGTATTTTCATTTTTAAATTGTTTTGTGCTGTCCATAATGTAATAGTTACAGATAAGGAATATTCTTAAATTTAATCTGCCCTATTAGCATTGTCTTTTTTCACTTTTTAGGGGTTGTTTTTTGTTTTTTTTTTTTAAATAAATTTGTATGCTTTTCTTTTTTTCCTAAATGTTTGAGAGAGAGAGCATGAGCAGGAGAGGGACAGAGGGACAGAGAGAGGGAGAGAGAGAATCCCAAGCAGGCTCCTCGCTGTCAGCGCAGAGCCTGACTTGGGGCTTGATCCCCCAAACCATGAGATCATGACCTGAGCTGAAATCATTCAACAGTCAGACACCCAACCATCTTAATCATCCAGGAACCCCTCTTTTTCACTTTTTAAAGTTTATCCATTTACCTGTTGATGGTTACTTGGGTTGTTTCTTTTTTTTTTTTTTTTTCTCTCCTAGTTTGGTTCTTACAAGAAGCAGACACCAAAAAGGAGTTAGAAATGCAAGAGATTTACTGGGAAAATTCCTATGAAAGATAAAAGAAGGAGTAGGAAAAGTCTTCAGGCCAAGATACAATCTGATACTTTAGGAAAGAGCAGGAAAGGAGAATAATTATGTAGGAGGAGTTTAAAACTGCAGTGTAATGCTGAGAAAGTCTTAGCCAGCTAAAAAGAGAGCTCCAGCATAAAGATTGTTCATGGAAGAGTTCAGAAATGACCAGACCCCACTAGTCCTGCCATCTCAATCATTGGCTAGAGCTCCCTGGAAAGAGCATGTTTTGGGATCGAACACTTTGGAGAATCGTGAAGTGCCATGGCTGGCTGCCAGCTGTCAGGAGTGGAATGCTGATAAATGGTTAATGACTACCTGTCTGGGGGAAGGTGAGTAAGTGATTGAGAGAGAGAGAGAGAGAGAGAGAGAGTGTGTGTGTTACAACTTTTATAAATTACAGTCCTGCATTGAGCAAGTCTGTGTTCTAACAATATGTCAAACTTTTAAAACTATTATATTTGTTATGGTGATCTGTGATCAGTGATTATAACTCCATGAAACCTCAGATGATGGTTAGCATTTTTTAGCAATAAAGTATTTTTTAATTAAGGTATATACTTTTTAAAAGACAATGCTATTGCATACTTAATAGACTACAGTATGGTGTAAATATAACTTTTATTTTATTTATTTAAATAAAACTTTTATATGTACTAGGTAGGAAACCAAAAAATTCATGACTTGCTTTATTTTAATATTTGCTTTTTGCAGTGGTCCAATATCTCCAAGGTATGCCTGTATAAAGGGTTGTAGCCCATAACTTCTAAATAAAATACACTATACTCTTTAATATTACTTTCATTTTTTTTCATATTGAATTCTTATTATTAGTATTTTTAAATTTACATTCAAGTTAGTTATCATATAGTGCAACAATGATTTCAGGAGTAGATTCCATAATGCCCCTTACCCATTTAGCCCATGCCCCCTCCCACAACCCCTCCAGTAATCCTGTTTGTTCTCCATATTCAAGAGTCTCTTATGTTTTGTTCCCTTCCCTGTTTTTATATTCTTTTTGCTTCCCTTCCCTTGTGTTCATCTGTTTTGTATCCTAAAGTCCTCATATGAGTGAATTCATGTGATATTTATCTTTCTCTAATTTCACTTAGCATAATACCCTCTAGTTCCATCCATGTAGTTGCAAATGGCAAGATTTCATTCTTTTTGATTGCTGTGTAATACTCCATTGTGTGTGTGTGTGTGTGTGTGTGTGTGTGTGTGTGTGTGTATACACATCTTCTTTATCCATTCATCCACTGATGGACATTTGGGCTCTTTCCATACTTTGGCTATTGTCTATAGTGCTGCTATAAACATTGGGGTGCATGTGCCCCTTCGAAACAGCACACCTGTATCCCTTGGATAAATACCTAGTAGTGCAATTGCTGGGTTATAGGGTAGTTCTATTTTTAATTGAGGAAACTCTGTACTGTTTTCCAGAGTGGCTGCACCAGTTTGCATTCCCACCAGCAGTGCAAAAGATATCCTCTGTCTCCCCGCATCCTTGCCAACATCTGTTCTTGCCTAAGTTGTTAATGTTAGCGATTCTGACAGGTGTGAAGTTGTATCTCATTGTGGTCTTGATTTGTATTTTCCTGATGAGTGATGTTGAGCATTTTTTCATGTGTCTGTTGGCCATCTGGAGGTCTTCTTTGGAGATGTGTCTATCCATGTCTTTTGCCCATTTCTTCCCTGGATTATTTGGTTTTTGGGTGTTTGATAAGTTCTTTAGAGATTTTGGATAGTAACCCTTTATCTGATAGGTCGTTTGCAAATATCTGCTCCCATTCCGTCGGTTGCCTTTTAGTTTTGCTGATTGTTTCCTTAGCTGTGCAGAAGATTTTTTATTTAATGAGGTCCCAATAGATAATTTTTGCTTTTGTTTCCCTTGCCTCTGGAGACGTGTTGAGTAAGAAGTTGCTGAGACAAAGGTCAGAGGTTTCACGTGCTTTCTTGTCAAGGATTTTGATGGCTTCCTGTCTTATGTTCAGGTCTTTCATCCGTTTTGAGTTTATTTTTGTGTATAGTGTAAGAAAGTGGCCCAGGTTCATTTTTCTGCATGTCGCTGTCCAGTTTTCCCAGCACCACTTGCTGAAGAGACTGTCTATTGCATTGGATATTCTTTCCTGCTTTGTCAAAGATTAGTTGGCCATACGTTTTGTCTATTCCTGGGTTCTCTATTCTGTTCCATTGATCTGCGTGTCTGTTTTTGTGCCATATATTTAACTCTTCTGTCTGTAGCCTACCTACGGTTGCAATTGATCAACAGTGTAGTTCCAACATGAATGTTGGTTGATCCTTACGTTTAATGAGATGAAAGTGAACCGTTCAAGATGTATGTCACAATTTCACTTGTTTGTCAAAGTTGTGAGAACTTCTTTGCTGAAGTAGATTAAATACTTTTTTAATACTGGAAGAATTTTCCTTAATTTTTTTTGTGCTAATCACAATGTAATAGCTGCAGTCACCACAGACTTTTAAGTTTTTCTGCATTATTAGCATTTTCTCCATCACTTTAAGTTTAAAAGACCAATTCATAGGGGCACCTGGCTGGCTTAGTCAGTAGAGCATGCAACTCTTGATCTCTGGGTTGTAAGTTTGAACTCCACATTGGGTATAGAGATAGATGGGTGTAGAGATTACTTAAAAATACAATCTTAAAAAAATTAGGGGCACCTGGGTGCCTCAGTCGGTTAAACATCCAAATCTTGATTTTGGCTCAGATCATGATCTCATGGTTTTTGGGTTTGAGCCCCAACATTGGGCTCTGCACTGACAGTATGCAGCCTGCTTGAAATTCTCAATCTCTCTCTCTCTGCCCCTCCCCTGCTGATGCTGTTTCTCAAAATAAACTTTAAACAAATTGTTTTAAAAAAAAAAAAAAATTAAAATTGTTACCATAAGAATGTTACTGTAAGTTAATATATAATTATATTAATATATTAAGTGGCTTTAAACCAATTAAAATATACACTAAATATAAATTATATATTAAGTATATAAAATAACTTCATAAAGATCTAGCCTGGTGCACTTTGGAATAGGGGAGTGGTGTCAGAACAACATGACCCTGCAATTCTGCAGAACAAGTGCAAAGGAAGATCTTTGCTTCAGCAACAAACAGAAGCTACTAAAGTAGCTGAAATGTGCAATATGCCTAGAAAAATTGGCAGATATGAGCAAAATAAATTTGGAAGTTACAAAGGCTTGGAGAACAAAATGAGTAAAAGAAATCCTTGGGTTTGATGAGAATGTTGTAATTTGAGTTGAGCCAATCGATTGGAAGTGAAGGACTGAACCAAAATGGAAGATATTCCTTGCACCTGAAGTACATAGTACCGTCACTTTATTAGGTTACAGCAGAGTGAGCATCCCATTGTGGCTCTGGCCCAACTTCCTTGGGTATATTTGGAGAATCCAGAACCCAGAATTATGAAAATCAACCTGATGGAGCTTTTGAATGGAAAATAAAGTGCTAGAGAGTTAAGTTTATGGGAGAACTGTGGCCCATCATCCTACAAGACCATCTGCTTTCCCAGACCTAAAGAAGAAATAAAACAGAGACAGAATGAAAAACAGGCATCTATGAAAAAGCAAGATGAAAACAAAGATAAGAGAGATAAGGAAGAAAAAGCAGCTGAGGGATGCCTGGGTGGCTCAGTCGGTTAGGCACTCTACTTCGGCTCAGGTCACAATCTCACAGTTCATGAGTTCCAGCCCCACATTGGGCTCTGTGCTGACAGCTCAGAGCCTGGAGCCTGCTTTGGATTCTGTGTTTCCCTCTCTCTCTGCCCTTCCCTAACTCATGCGCGTGTGCGCGCGCATGCGCACACACACACACACACACACACACACACACACACACACTCTCTCTCTCTCTCTCTCTCTCAAAAATAAACATAAAAAATTAAAAAAAAAGAAAAAGCAGCAGAGAGAAAAGGGAGAGAATGCTTCTTGAAACCCAAAAAGACTCTAATCCATGTCTCCTTTCCCTAGAAGACAATCCTGCCCAGTCATGAGATAACGTGTAGTCACGTTCAATCTCCCCATCAGAACCAAGAGCCAAAGACCAAGAGTCCTTCCTTGCTCCAGGAAAATAGAAAACTCCAGCACTCTCAGAACCTTTAGGAACAATAAAAAGAACCTTCAGTACAAGTCACCACTTCTACTGGTGACATTCTAAAGTTCCCCTGCCGAAACCTGTACCAGAGCCTATGAAACTTTTCAGAGGGATGGGGGAGGAAAGGAAAAGGAAAAAAAGACGACTTGACCAAGATCTCACTCTCCTCATACTCCACCTAGAGGGTGCACAGATCCCATCACGATTATATTCATCTAGAAGACCGCCATGCCTGAGGAGGTGGCAATCTATTTCCCTGAAGAACTCCACCAAGGCGTTCTTGGAGAGGGAAAGCTCTCCAGTGAGACACAAAAAAGGATTCATCAGCATCCTTGTCTAGGAGTAGCTCATTGTCCACTTTGTCTTGTCCAATCAGAAAGAAGCCTCCCAAGAGAGCATCCAGGTCCCTCAAACACTTGTAGGTTATATCCTTCAGCAAGCCCTCCAAGTGAAGACACCGGCCAACACCTCCAGCAACTCCACCGCCAAAAATTCATCATTCCCCAACACCTCAGCAGCCAGGCTATATCAGAAAAACTCGTGTTTCTGTATCTCCAAGGAGAACTTCAGGTAAAGTGACAAAATATAAAGGTAATAAGCAAAGAGGCCCTCTCGTCAGCCCCGAAGTGGAGAAAAGTAGAATTTTCTGAATCTAAACACCGTAACGGTGGCGAAACGGCTGCTGCAGATTCTGTGCAGTAGAGACACCAAACCAGATGACAAAACCAGCAGTCTTCATCTGACTCTGTTCCTCCTCTTCAGAAAATAATGATGAGTTACTTACTGAAGAGGTCCCATTTGAGAAATGGTGAGGTAGGTGACTTTGAGGAAGACCTTTCTTACCACACAAGCAAAAGGGGAAGGAAGAGGGTTTCCTTGAAGTAGAGGAAGTCCCTCCTCTCACCCAGTAAAGGACTCCATTTTCCTTCTCTCTCCTCCTCACAGGTGCTGGTCTTCCATAACACTACAAAGGGAAGCACCCCCTTCTCGTACCACACATCAGTATTCAACATTCCCAAGAATGGTCTCCTCTAAAGCACAGGAAATACCCTTCTTCTCCCCATCTTAAAAAAGGGCATCACTATGTCCACCCAAAGCACAGGGGCTCCCATTCTTCACCTCTCAAAGAAGTCACCACGACACTTTGCATTGGTATCAAAGCATAGGAAAAGGTCTTCCCTGAGCCAATCTACCTGGGAACAGCATTCCATCTCCTGGTGGTCTCCAGCTCTGCAGACTTCAAGTTCTTATCCCCATTTGGCTCAGTCTCCTGAGCCAGGAGCTAAAAACCCCAAGCACCTCCATTCCCTGTCCAGTTTTAGTCACCCTGCCTAAGCACGTCACCTTTGTTACGGATCAAAAAGACTAAAAGCCTACCATCAGACCCAACACTGGCAAGGAATTCCAAAGAAGGGTATAGAAAGAAAAAAAAGAAAGAGAAAGAAAGAAAAAAAGGACAAGAACCACAAAAGGATAAAAGGAATAAAACAAGTAGAAAAAAAAACAGAAGGAAGAGGCTATGGCTGCAAGCTGCTACAGCTATTTTAATTCCTGCAGCCATTGCTGTTCCCACAGCCACATCAGCACAGGAAGAACGAGGAGCAGAGCCAGAGACTAAGGAGACTTAAAGTGAAGCTGAGGATAACCTTGATAACTTTAAAATCACCTGTGTAGGCCCTGAGATCAATGTGGAAGGTTCAAGTGTATCCAGTCATAGATGGAAATGTCTGTCATTATGTAAAGTTTATTTGGTCTGTATGCAACTCAATACTGAAATAGCAAAAATGTGTTTGAACTTTGTAACATTTGTTGTAATAAGTTGAAGTCAGTGATGTTAATATATGGGGGAGAGGGCTCCTGGGTGGCTTAGTCCGTTAAGCCACCACTGATCATGACCTGAGCTGAAACCAAGAGTTAGATGCTTAACCAGCTGAGCCACCCAGGTGCCCCAACATCTATATATGTTTAAAATAAAACTCTAAAGAAATTAGGAATAAAAGGAAATTTCCTTAAAGGACATCTAACAAACAAAAAATAAAACAAAAATAAAATAGCAATTATATTTGATAGTGAAAAGATGGGTAAAACAAAGATGCCCACTGTATTAGTTATTTATGTCATGCTGTGTAATGTACTACCCTAAAACAATAAACATTTTTACATCACCTAGTTTCTGAGAGTCAGAAATTTGAGAAATTTGGCTGAATGGTTCGTGCTCAGGGTTTCTTGCAAGGGGGTCAAGTTGTTGATCAGGGATACAATTATCTCAAGGCTCTATTGAGACTGGAGAATCTGCTTCCAAGCTCACTCATGTAATGGTTGACAGGCCCTAGTTCCTTGCTAGCTATTGGCTGAAAGCCTGTGTCCATAAAGCTTCTCCATAACATAGCAACCTGTTCCTCTCAGATCAAGTAATTTAGGAGAGCAAAACCCAGAGTGTCCAAGGCAGAAGCCACGGTATTTTATCATCTAACCCTGGAAGTGACCGGTCACTTCTGTTCCATGCTTATTGATCATATGCTATCATTAAACCCTGGTACAATGTGGGAGATGGTGGGGGTTACACAAGATTGTGAATACTAGAAGGCAGGAATTATTGGGTGCTACCTCAGAGGCTGGCTCTCACACCCACTGTGATCATTTCCTTTCTGCATTTGTACTCTAGGTCCTAGCCAGCAAGAAAGGAAAGAAAAAAAGAAACGAAAGGAAGGACTAGAAAGGGTAGGGGGGACTCTCAATACTTACAAATTTATTTATATATCAATATATAATGGTGTGTATAAATAAATAAATAAATAAATAAATAAATAAATAAATAAAAGTTGGGGCGCCTGGATGGCTCAGTCGGTTAAGTATCTGACTTTGGCCTAGGTCATGATCTCCTGATTTATGAGTGTGAGCCCTGCGTTGGACTCTGCTGATGGCTCAGAGCCTGGAGCCTGCTTTGGATTCTGTATCTCCCTCTCTCTGCCCCTCCCCTGCTCATGCTCTCTCAAAAATAAATAAATGTTAAAAAAATTGAAAAAAAAAAAAAAAAGTTCAAATATAAGCCTTTTGGATTACAGAAAAAATGTTTTTAAAATTTTTTAAATGTTTATTTTTGAGAGAGGGACAGAAGACAGAGTGAGGGGGTAAGGGGCAGAAAGAAAGGGGAGACAGAATCCGAGGTGGGCTCCAGGTTTGGAACTGTCAGCACAGAGCCCGACGCAGGGCTCAAACCCACGAACTGCGAGATCATGACCTGAGCTGAAGTGGAACACTTAACTGACTGAGCCACTCAGGCACCCCTGGATTAGAGAAATTTTTTGACTTAAGACTTACCATTTATCAAATTAGTTACTAAATGAGTTACCAGATGTAAAACACACTTCAAACTGGTTGGCTGCAATTACTTCACAAATATGGAGGGCCCCAGCTGTTTTCATAATAATCCTTATGAAATACAACACAGGAGATGGTGGGCCAAGTGGTACCAGATTGTGTAGGCGCCATTTATGGTCCACATCAAAGGTCTGGCCTTTATCCAAAGGTAGACAAAGTGACAAAAACTTATGAATGGGAGCGCCTGACAATTTTTAAAAAATCACTAGAGTGAACAAACTAACTGGAAGAAAGCCAAAGCAAGGACAGAGACTAATTTAATTCGGAGATTTTACATGGCTCATGGCAAGAGATGATGCTTGGATCAGGACAGAGGCAATAAAGATATTGTAAACCACTGAAGAAATGACATTATGAACCCCTATGTATAAATAAGATTTGATACATATATGCATATAGTTTTATTTGTAAAAGGAATCCCAATTTTCGCAATAATGGTTATATTCTTGGAGGAAGGGATTAGGATGATAGGGTAAAGGGACTTTTCATTTTTCACTTTGTATCTTCTTACACCGTTATCTTTTAGAACAGCATATACAGGGCTTTGATATTTTTGTGTAAATGGGGATTTATCAGGGTGATGAGCATACTGGGCCATTTAAAATTCTCAAAACTTGTTTAAAACAAACAAACTTAAAGTACCCAGGATTGAGACCTAAACGAATCCGTAAGTGAATGTGAATTCATTTTCTCTTCTTCTACAGGTCTGTCAAGAATATCAGAAGTAACAGACTGTTGGGGGTAGAAGGGACGATAAATTAATCTGCCTTTTGAAACCAAACATTTAATACTTTAATTATGTCAATACAATTTCAAGCAAGTGCCAACTGGAAGACCAAGCCTGGGAATTTGTAGAGGAACACAATCTTCCAAACAGCAAGGAGATCTTCCACTCCAGACACACTGTTAGTGGCTGTGATGGTGCCAGTTGGCCAGTGTTACTTGATTACCGAGTGTTTACCTGACAAGAAAAAAACCTGAGTTCCACAACTTGTAATGATAAAATTTTAACACTGGTTTAGGGCAACTACCAAATCACTCCTATTTTTACAAGTGAGAAAAGACTGTAAAAGTATGAACTGTTACCACCTGAGGACCAACAAAGTATCATTTACCACCCTGCTCCCCTCCCAAAACTCTTTTAAAAATATGCCTTTTTGACCTTATAGGGAAATCCACAATCTATTTATACTTACCACATCATCAATTTTCAGAATGCTCCGGACAGTTTCAGTTGCTAGAGTCAGTGCACTGACTGAAACCAACAGAGGCTGGACAACCAATTCCTCCAGAATGTTGGAAATACCACCCTGCCAAATAGCACAGATTGCTTTTAGTATAATTATTACTTACATCACCAACTACACTGTTACAAGTTTGACTTAATAAGGCCTTTTAAACCTCATTTTCCCTTGCCCTAGTCAAAAGTAAAATATTCCCTACTAAACTCTTCTCTGTATTGTAGGTTGTACTTAACTAAAATTTGGAAAAACTAAATTAATGCTAGATCCCCCCAATCCTAATCCCAAAATAACTCCTATTATCTGGGCAAAAATTAATCATACTAATTAAAAACGGTAAGATCTTTAATGCTTAAACCATCCCTGAATCCTAATCCGGCCAAATCTGGTCTGCTCTTCCTTTACATCTCTCTTAAACCCTACTTTTAAATTGTTATTGCCACTATCTCGGTCCCCTTTCTCTCAGGATTACCGCATTAATTTACGATGGCCATAGCAGGCCACCGTGCCTCCAGTCTTTCCCCCTTAAAATACTTTTACATCATCTTAGCTTCTTGATTAAAAAAATAAATAAATAAATAAAATAAAATAAAATTAGTAGCTCCCAACTATTGGAAAACAACCCCCCTCCCACATATCTGCCCCAATACTCAAAGGCATATTCTAGCTCTTATCTAAGCTTCCTAAAGTTAAATTCCAGTGTATCACCAACATATAACCCACAAGACAAAATGAGTCACTTCCTGGTCCCTTTCACCTGTAAACCATTTGCTTTTCCACCTAAAATCTCATTCCCTACCAAAGATGTGTCTTCATGAAGTTTCCCCTAACCAGGCAGTGCCCTTCCTTTGGAATTTTGTATCATTCCGAAAATATTACTTTGGATCTTCACAGTTGTTTTTCCATTATATATTAATTTGTCTCTTCAGTAAAAGGAGACATTAATACAAAAAGGGCAATTATTACTGTTGTATTTACCCTATATAACCATACTTGGCTGCTGGCCACAACGGCAGCAATGGTTAACATTTACAGTGTTTATGCTAGGCAACTTAGTAAAAGCTTTCTAGTTGGTAATATGTTCAATCCTCACAACAGGCTTTTGAAGAAACTATTAACTGTCTTTGTTTTTACAACTGAGGAAAGTGAAACACAGGCCAATTAATTCACTAACAGTCACACAATCCATAAGTACCAAATACTTAATACTTTTCAGTTAAGGCATCATCTTCATTCTTACTCAATGGCCTAAATTAATTAACATGCAGATCTCATACTTAAATCCAAGATTATTTTTTAAAAAAGTTAATCTCTACACCCAATGTGGGGCTCAAACTTACGATTCAGAGATCAAGAGTCACGTTCTCTTCTAAGCCAACCAGGTGCCCCAAAATCCAAGATTACTTTTCATTAGAATGCTTTTCATTCAATAGATGATTATGAAGCTTTTAACATTTTAATCAACATTTTCTGCAATAATTAAGAGACTAAATTATTACCTTTCGGACATTAATGCCAGTAGTTTTTTCTCCTTGGGCATGGCGGTTTCTTAGTTCTGTTACTGTAGAAATGGGATTCAAGCCAGCATTTTCAGCTAGTGTAGATGGAATGACTTCCATAGCATCTGCAAAAGCACGAACGCAGTAGGATTCCATGCCACTCAATGTTCGTGAATATTCAGTTAACCGTAGGGCCAATTCTATCTCTGGAGCACCACCTCCTGCAATAAGAGCTCTGAAATTCACAAATACATTTTTAGCTTATTTTATCCAACAGAAAGCTATTCTTAATAACTTACTATTTATACCTTAAAAAGTCAAAGTAAAGAAATTTAATGCTCAAAATATTACTCAGTAACTTCTATTACCTCTTCTTCACTAAACAGCGAATAACACATAGAGCATCATGAATGGAACGCTCAGCTTCTTCAATCACCAATTTGTTAGAGCCACGAACAACAATTGTAACTGTTTTTCCAGGGCTTGCACAGCCTGTAATCTTTAGTAAACAAACTCCAAATTAGGTATTTGAAATAAGGGTGAAAACAAAAAATCCAGATAGATAAAAAGCTTTATTATAATACTGTTACCTTGAGCAGTTTGCCAGAACCATTTAAATTGACCTCCTCAGCTAACTCAGCTGATCCCAGCATGTCGGCAGTGAACTGGTCAATATGAGCAACTGGCTTGGTTCCAATTGTCTGGGAAAAGAAATCCACAAATTAAGACATTTGATTAAGACAGTATTTTCACACAGATGCTAGGAATATTTTACCTTACAAATGAATTCAATGTCTTCTCTTTCAATATCCTTAACCACCATAATCTTCATTTTGTTCAGGAAATGTAATGCAAGATCACTAAGAGCATCTCTGAAATACAAATCAGGGATTATATCAATGCTAGGTTAAAATAAAAACCACTTTGCCATTCAACTGCTTTTTGTCATTTTTTTAAAAGATTTTTTAAAGCTTATTTATTTATTGGCGGGGGAGCTGTGTCGGGGCAGGGAGAATACCAAGCAGACTCTGCACTGTCAGCACGGAGCATGATGCAGGGCTCAAACTAATGAACTATGAGATCATGACCTGAGTTGATAGCAAGAGTTGGACACTTAATCGACTAAGCTGCCCAGACACCCCCCGAAATTTGCATACAACTTTTGACTCCTCCTGCCCTTTTTAGAGAGAGCACACAGGAGAAGGGGAGGGGGGCAGGTAAAGAGAGGGAGGGAGGGAGGGAGAATCTCAAGCAGGCTCCACACTCAGCGCGGAGACTGATGCAGGGCTTGATCTCACAACCCTGGAATCATGACCTGAGCCAAAATCAAGAGACGGACACTCAACTGAATGAGCCACCCAGATGCCCTGACTTCCCCAAAACTTAACTACTAATAACCCAAAGATCAGAGCCTTATGGATAACATAAACACTTAATCGATATTTTGCATGTTACACGTAGCATATGTTGTATTCTTTTTAAATATCTGAAAGAGAGAGAGAGCGCGTGCAAGCAAGGAGAGGGATAAAGAGAAGAGAGAGAATCCTAAGCAGGCTCTGCCCTGTTAGCACAGAGCCTGATGTGGAGCTCAAACCCAAGAACTGTTAAGCTCACAACCCAGGCTGAAATCAAGAGTCCGATGCCAAATTGACTAAGCCATCCAGGCACCCCTATGCTGTATTCTTATGATAAAAATAGAGGAAAGAAAACGTTAAGAAAACGACGAGGAGAGGTGCCTGGCTGGCTCAGTCAGAAGAACATGCAACTCTTGATCTCAGGGTCATGAGTTTGAGCCCCACAGTGGGTGTAGAGATTACTTAAATGAAACTTTAATTAAAAAAAAAAAAATTTTTTTTTAATGTTTATTTTTGAGAGAGAAAGAGAGACAGAGCACAAGCGAGGAAGGGGCAGAGAATGAGACACAGAATCCAAAGCTGGCTCCAGGTTCTGAGCTGTCAGAGCCAGACACGGGGCTCAAACCCACGAACTGTGAGATCATGACCTGAGCTGAAGTCGGATGCCTAACCGACTGAGCCACCCAGGCACCCCGAGGTTACTTAAATAAAACTTTAAAAAGCCACGAGGAAAATACACCTGACAGCACTGTAATAAAAGAAAAAAAAAACCCATATATAAGTGGACCCACACAATTCAAACCTAAGTTGTTCAAGGGTCAACTGTATATCCCACATATTTAAATCATCACAATGGGAAGAGAACCTACTTTAGAGGATTATCAGAATACAGTGCTGTCCCACCAATGCAGTTTCATCCTAGATTTCCAGTGGTTTACTCACTTTGAATGTTTCTTAAACAATTGCTATAAGGGATCAAAAATAAATGTCATTAAAAAGTGAACAAAAGATTAAGGAAAAAAAAAAGTGAACAAAAGAGGGTTGCCTGGGTTGCTCAGTCGTTTTGAGTCCTGGACTTCAGCTCAGGTCATGATCTCATGGTTTGTGAGTCTGAGCCCCCACCTTGTGCTGCCATCAGCATGGAGCCTGCTTCGGATCCTCTGTCTCTCTCTGCACCTCTCCTTCTCACACACTTTCTCTCAAAAATAAACATTAAAAAAATAAAAAAGTGAACAAAAGAAATAGCTCCACACCTCAGAATAGACTTCTGTATGAGAAGAACATTACATCCTGTTTTTTTAATTTGCTTCACTAAATTTAGAATATAGGCTCTCTCCTCCCGCAGCACTCGGTCCATCTGGACATAGTCAGAAACTACTATTTGATTATCCATCTGTTGAGAAAAAGAATAACATAATAATAAATTGCCTTATAAGAGTTTTTTTTTTTTGCCTTTAATTTTTTTTAGTGAGAAAGACAAACTTTTAATGCAAATATCATGTATCATGTATATTCAACCAAAATCATACCAAGTAAGATATCATACTGTCACACCCAGAAAAGATCTAGGAAGATGAAAACCAACATTAACTCAGGTCTTTAACTTTTATCTATACACCTTGCTGTCTTGTATTTTTTGCAAGTACATTTTTGGTAACTGTGAAATGATTATCCTATTTCCTGAATGTGTCAATTTTCTTCATACAGGTATATGCATTCCTGAAATAATTTCAGTTGCATCCTTTTTACTCTATGGCTTGTTAAAACAAACAAACACAAACAAAACTGGCATGCTGAAAGGAGGTACCAGGGACAAATCTTGTTAATCAGTGGTGTATAAAACAAAATTAATTTTTCTATGGGTTAAACTTTTGGGAAACACAGGACTAAAAATGTGTAATGCAATACACTGTAAAGAAAACAAACCTGAGAGAAGTGACAAGCTCAACCACCCACTTTTGGAAATAGCACTTATGACTAAAAGATATGAAAACACCTTTAAAAACATTTCTTTAGAGTATAAACAGTAACCTGGTTTAGTTTCATTTGTGCTAATATAGGACAAAAGATCTGTCTGTTGCTATAGGGTGGGTGGAGGTTTCTCAGAAACCTAGAAAGAATTTAGAAATTCTACTTACACTGTAACTTTTCCATAACCTATTTCATACATAGCCTCTATTGCTATTTGCCTTATCTATGAAGTCAATGCTTAGTTCAATGACAGTCAATTGAAGCTACAGATTTGTCATGTCTGTCATCAACAATTTCTACTTTTGTCTCAATTTCACTTTTTTTTTTTTTTTTTTTTTTTAGTATTTTATTTTTATGAGAGAAGGAGAGTGGGGGAGAAACAGAGGATCCAAAATGGGCTCTGCGCTGATAGCAAAGCCTGATTCGGGGCTCAAACTCAAGAACCACAAGATCTTGACCTGAGCTGAAGTTGGATGCTTAATCGATTGAGCCACCCAGGCACCCTCAATCTCACAAATTCTTTTGAAACCTATGGTTTTTATTACTAGTGTATTTTCTGTTTTTGTATTAACAAACAAAAGTCTGAGCTATTAAAAAGTCAAAACACATGAACAAGGAACCAATTGCATTTAGTTCTTACTTACATCAGTTTTGGGAGCAGATAAGCAAAATTGAATAAGCCCAATCTTAGCCTTTTCAACTCTGGTTATGCCAGAATTTGCCACCTTTTGAGTAAGTACCAGCCCTTCTACCAGCTCACAGTCATCAATTGTCCCACTAAGAGAAAAGAAAACAAGAAGACGACAGTTAACAGGCAGAAATCTGTTAAGTTTAACAGATTGCCAATCAGGGCACACCTGGGTGGCTCAGTTGGTTGAGCGACGGACTCTTGATGTGGTATCAGGTCATGATTTCACAGTCATGAGATCGAGGACCCATGTCAGGCTCCATGCTGAACATGGAGTTTGCCTGGGATTTTCTCTCTGCCTCTCCCCCACTCCCTCTCTCAAAATAAACAAACATTAAAAAAAATACAGTGAGCCAAATAAAATCTGGGAGAAATAACTATTAAAAAAATAGATCACTAATAGATTAAAAATCATCAGTCGAATAAAACAGGTATCATTTATTAGTGCCCCATTCCTGAACTCTGATCACACTACTGCCTTGCCATCGTAAAAGGATATAAACAAACTCTTGAGATTCCCATATTAATACAAGTTATTAAAATTAATTTTTCTTTAAAAAGCTTATTTATTTTTGAAAGCAACTGAGGGAGGAGCAGAGAGAGAGGGAGACAGGAGAATCCCAACCAGGCTCTGTGATGACGTCCTCAACATAGGCTTGAACTCATGAACCATAAGATCATAATCTGAGCCGAAATCAAGAGACAGATGCTTAACCGAGTGAGCCACTGAGGTACCCCTTATTTTTACTGAAGTTAAAATTAGACATGCTTACCCAAGTTTCTTAACTATTTTAATGTCTCTCAGATCCACACTAGTAGCAGTGGCTGGGTCAATCACTTTCATCACTGCATTTACACTCATTGGAGAAAGCAGA
The DNA here is from genome assembly GCF_046562875.1 of Panthera onca. Lineage (NCBI taxonomy): Eukaryota > Metazoa > Chordata > Mammalia > Carnivora > Felidae > Panthera > Panthera onca. Next base: position 60,445,674 of record NC_138341.1, on the reverse strand, counting down.
CTTGAATACTGAGAGACAACCTAGAATTAAAAAAATAATAATAAAATCAACTTCACAACAGAAAAAAATCCTAGTTCTTTAATGACAAAGATATTCAAGAAGTAATCTTAACCATTTTTCTTGGGTTGCAAAGGAAGAGTGGGAACACGAAGACAACATTCCATATAAACTGTCTTGTCAGTCATGTTGTCAGTCACCAAGGGCACAAAATGTGTCTGCTTGCTTTCCTGTTTTATTAATTTAGTAAACGGACTGTCTGAATTACTAATAATTCTATAGGAAATCCAAAAACCAAGTTAACTTTATGCAGACAATTCTTATCTAAAATGATCTTAGCCCTTATCATTTACATACTCATTCAATCTTCAGATGAAGAAATTTGAAGAGTCACACAGCTTAGTTTAGTGATGAACCCAGCACTAAACCCAAGTATTCTAGACTCTATGACCAATGCCTGTAACCACACTATTCTGTGTTACAACTGTGGACATTTAACAGTATCATGTACGTGACTAACACTAGCTCCCCATGTAACATTGAAATAAAATGAATGTATTGATATAAAGCTGATGAAAAAAAGGGGAAAATACAGGAGGGATGAAGAGAATGTGACAGAAAACAATTAACGTTAAATGCACAAGAAATTCTTAGAAAAAAAATCAATGCTTGGGGCGCCTGGGTGGCTCAGTTGGTTGAGCGTCTGACTTCAGCTCAGATCATGATCTCGCGGTCTGTAAGTTCGAGCCCCGCGTAGGGCTCTGTGCTGACAGCTCAGAGCCTGAAGCCTACTTTGGATTCTGTGTCTCCCTCTCTCTGCCCCTCCCCCGCTCATGCTCTGTCTCTCTGTCAAAAATAAACAAACATTAAAAAAATTAAAAAAAAAATCAATGCTTTAAATTTGAAAATTAAAAAAAGCAGCATTGATTATTAGGTAAGAGGGACTATGGATGGGCAAACCTGTCCTTGGTTCCAATCTCAACTTACCCCCTATTTTTTACTTATTTAGGAGAGCGAGCATGAGTGGGGGAGGGGCAGAAACAGAGGGGGACAGAGGATCCAAAACAGGCTCTGTGCTGACAGCAGAGAGCCTGATTTGGGGGCTCAAACTCAACAATCATGACCAAAGCTGAAGTCGGACACTTACCTGACTGAGCCATTCAGGTGCCCCTCATCCTACCTCTTACTGACAGGTCTTGGGTTAGTTACTTAACTTCACTACATCTATTTCCCCATATGTAAAATGGGGATACAATTTATTTGAAAGCTTTGAAGGAGGAAATTTGACTTTAATTTAGTTGTACAAATTACTTCAGTTATCTAGACACTCCAGACCTAACATTTATGAGCTGTTTAACATCAAAAATCACAATGTAAGAGTTGCAATTCTTAAACTTTAAAATGTGATTTTTCTATGATCCCTTAGTACTGGACTCACCTTTGAGTTCAATGAAGTGGTAGCACTATTTAATAAAGTTTCTCTGTCACTCAGTTCCACAGGTCTAGACATGTCAGTCAAGATTTCAATACCCTTTTCCAAAGCCTTCTGGAATGACTCAGAAATGATGGTCGGATGAATCCCTGTTTGTTAAAATTTCGTTATTATAACACATGAACTACATATATGACACATATTAAAAACAGAAACTTTCAAAAAAAAAAAATAGAAACTTTCCAGGCATTGTAATTTCAAAACAGTCATAATTTTAAATTTTTCTTGAAAGTTTATTTCGAGAGAGAGTGAAGAGGGATAAAGAGAGCACAAGAGCATGTGTAAGCAGGGGAGGGGCAGAGAGAGCAAGAGAGAATCCCAAGCAGGCTCCATGCTGTCAGCAGAGCCTGATGTGGGGCTTGATCTCACAAACCATGAGATCATGACCGGAGTTGAAATTAAGAGTTGGATGCTTAACTGACAGAGCCACCGAGGCACCCCAAAGCAGACATATTTTTTAAATTATCTAAACTGAGGCTTCATGGGGTGCCTGAGTGGCTCAGTCAGTTAAGCATCTGACTTTGACTCAGGTCAATGGCCTCACGGTTTATGAGTTTGAGCCTCACGTCAGGCTCTGTGCTGACAGCTCAGAGCCTGGAGCTTGTTGCAGATTCTGTCTCCCTCTCTCTCTGCTCCTCCCCTGCTTGTGCTCTGTCTCTCAAAAATAAAGAAACAAAAAAAAATGAAAAATAAAAAAATAAACTGAGGCTTCAGTTATAAATAAAATAGTCTGAACAACTTTAGCTGCTATTATGGCTAATAATTTATTTCCATTTAATTTGGAACAGATCAATGCTGCACTCATGATACTTTAAGACTGAAGCCAAATTATATACTTTCCAAAACATCACAATTCTAAGAAGTAGAATAAGTGACTGGAGAGTTACTACTATGATTAAGCACTATTTACCAGTAGAAGAACCTATACAATCTCTCCCAAATCACTATTCTCATTTAGAGCCTAAGATTAGTAACACCACCACAACTTATTTTAGAAAAGCAAAATTCTATCAAGTTTCATTCAAAATAAAGCTTGGTTTAAAAAAAAGTAAGAAAGAAAAAAGAAAAAAAATTTCTTATTCATATGATAAACCAAGCAAAATTTAACCTAAAAATTCCTAATAATAAGATTCGTTATTCCAAATCAACTATCATATCTCCTATTACTTAGTATTTTTTTGCCCTTTATTTAGGAATAAAACATGTCCCAAGTCCTACCTACCTTTCTGAAGAAGCTTGGTACAGGAATCTAAGAGAGAGCCAGCAATGATGACCACTGATGTGGTGCCATCTCCTGCTTCTATATCTTGCGCCTTAGATAGCTCCACCAGCTAAGGAAACAGAACATGCTAAGTTGCTCAATGAGAAATGTGAGGACCCAGTAACATCTAACTGAAATATAAAACGAATGGCTTTCTGATCAGTGTCACAAACAACTTGACTACTATTATCAACACTCTAAGATTCAACAAAATTTTTGACTTCTTGGGTTTCATTTTAAAATGATTGATATATCTGTGACACAAAAAATTCTGCTTAGGTATACTCTCTATAAGAAGCTGTATTATGATTTCTGGTTCAGACTATGGGTTGTAAATTTTTTCTCCCCAGCTATTAAAAAAGTTCCTGTCGGAAAGCATAAATAATGTTGTAGACTTGGAAGCTAAAAAAAATGCAGCATTCTAGATGACACAAGTGTCAGTTTGGAGTCCTCTGGAAGCTTATCTGAAATGACTCTGTGTAAGTAGAATCTGATTCACTTCAAAAGTCAACTTTACATAATTAAACGTAACTTTTTGATGGAATTTCTTTTCAAAGATATGGTGTCTTCTCACTTGACACTGGAATCATCACACTTAGCTGAATTGGTAATTATTTTTAATAAACACCAGTGTAAAGTTTAGACATGTGATTTATTTTGCACACGATTAAGATTACATTGCTCCCTTCCAACTAACACCCACTGAGCTAATAATTCACGGCATTTCATGTTTTTATCTCCTTTTTCCTCAACTACCTGGCACATTCCTGTGGACAAGGAGATTCATGTTTTATTACAACCTTGCACTGAAGAGCACAATGCTAGGCACACAATGCATCCTAAAAACATGCCTGCTTAACCTAAAGAAAATAAATTCACAATGCTTAAATATAATGTGATCAAAGAAACAAATTTAACTCTTTATAAATATCAAGCAATACACTTAAAAAACCCACTCATCTAAAATTATACTTACCATTCTGGCTGCTGGATGTAACACCTGCATTTGTTTCAGAATGGTGGCACCATCATTTGTAATGGTCACATCGCCTTTTCCATCTTGAATCTGGAAAGTTTTGTTTTTTGAAAACACTGTACTTCAAAAATTTTGTTTTCTTTACCCAGCACTATGACACCCTAAAAGCTCTAACTTTAAAACTTCTTAGTAGAGAAGTTAATTTATGTTTGCATAGCTTACAACTGTGCTTAATTTTAAATTCTCTTCCCTTATGTTAGTATACTGACTTAAGAATATACAGCAACAGCTTAACTTTACAAGTGCAATACTTGGCTTTACTCTAGCTTTTTTTTGTTTGTTCGAAGTGAAGGAATCTAGACACTGGATATAATTACTATTATTCCTGGGTTCATATCCATAGTAACAAATGACACTATGGATCTCCAAAAAAGATAGCATCAAGAACATAATGTACACACTTCTCACAGTTGAAATAGTAACTTATTTCTTGGTATTCTCAACTTAGCAGTATTCTCTTGCTGGAAGAACAAGTGAAATTCTACAGACCCATAGAGGGTCACAGTTATTTACCAATAAGAAAACACTGAACTCAAGCGCTCATAGCTATAGCCTTACTGTACTTTCCATGTAACAAAACAACAGAGAACTACTCTGGCGGACATACTTTCAATGTTAAAAGCGTCAAATAAAATATGAATTATAGTTAAGTCCTACTCACTCCAAAGCAATCTGTTATTCTTCTAAACTTTCAAAGTACCTTTCTAATACTTTTTATTTTTTAAGCAGCACATCCTAACCCTCTACTGAGATTTTGCAGTGTGGACAATAGCACTCAATCTGTAACAAACAGTTCAAGTTTTTACCATTTTATCCATTCCTTTTGGTCCAAGGCTTGTTCTAATAGCATCAGCAACAGCTGTAAACAGAAGGAAAAAATCAAGGCTCTTAAAACAAAATGAAACAAAAAAAACCCATGAAGTATTTCTCCTTTCAAATGATCATTTTGTCCTTATTAGGATATGGTATACAACTGTTTATACTGTGTCCACTAAAGAAAATTCATTGTCTAATGATAATCTACTGGAAACAATAATTCCTTTAATTGTATGACATTTCATCTTTTGTTGGTACAAGTCACTGTAAATAACTTTGTGCCCTACCTATGGCAGAATACATTTTAAGAATTTACCTAATCTTTCCCTAAATATCAAAATAAATACAATGTAGTCTGAATGAAGACTGTATTTTCTCCATTCCTTAAGACTTCCTAATATGCTATATAATTCCATTTATTTGTCTATTCTGTCTCTCCTACCTAAACAGTAATTTCTGAGGGCAAAGAGTTTTGTCCGCTAACGTGAGGCCAGTATATATATATGGCCCACGGTAAAATACCCTTTGGACACCTTCCAACCCTGTCACCAAATAAACCAAAACAAAGAGCCCAAATCTTAACCCAAACAAAAACCCAAAACTAAAACCCCAGCTTTCAGTCATCATCAATACATTATGAAATATATCTGGGGCGCCTGGGTGGCTCAGTCGGTTAAGCGGACGACTTTGGCTCAGGTCATGATCTCATGGTCCATGAGTTCGAGCCCCGCGTCGGGCTCTGTGCTGACAGCTCAGAGCCTGGAGCCTGTTTCGGATTCTGTGTCTCCCTCCCTCTGACCCTCCCCCGTTCATGCTGTCTGTCTCAAAAATAAATAAACGTTTAAAAAAACAAAAGTGGATACTTGAAATGTATCTGGATATACAGTCTACTGTTCCAAAGTTAATTATTTGTCCCTAAGGATGTTTGTTTTAATAGTCCATTTACTATTTTCTAAGAAAAATTAGATGTGATGAACAGTCAAGTCAAATCCCCTTTTCTTTGACAAGCCTAAGACAAATAATTAGGCCTTCCCCTTCCTCACCTACCACCTCACCCCATATACACAAGGCTGAGATTGTGACCTAATCATTGTATACGCCACAACCAGCATAATACTTCCTCCTTTATTGTGTGAATGATAAAGATCTTTAGAGAAAATATTTGCTATAATTTAAAATTTTATTTTGTAATTTTAGGCTGCTGTTCCTAATTATCCAGTCAATATTACGTTTTCAGGCTACTGTAGTGTACCCACATGGCCATGATTCTACAAGCAGACCAATTCACTTTAAGAATGCCCTCACATTCAGGACACCTGGCTGGCTCCGTATGGAGAATATGTGACTTTCATCTCAGAGTAGCAGGTTCAAGCCCCACGCTGGGGCTATTTTAAAAAAGGCAAAAAAAAAAAAAAAAAAAAAAAAAAAAAAAAAAAAAAAAGGCTCTGACATTCACCTGCAAAAAGTTAGATAACACACACATTATCCAAAAAAAAATAAAATATTTTTTAGACTGCTTACATTTCCAAAACTGTCAGATGTTTAACATACTGTGTGGCACACAGTACAGTCTGTTAAATGACTCATGCTGAATAATACTAGACTTTTTTTTCACATTATCAACCAATCTGGGTGGGTGGGGGGGCATTTTTTGGATAACATCTAAATAAAAAACTGGCTCCCTGAATTAAACCGAAAATGCACCTAACTAAAGCAACTTTCCTCGATCAAGTTTGTTGAGTTTTGTCTGACTTGGAAAGACTAGTAGTCTCTGTTCTGAGTTCTCTTCAAGGTCAGGTTCACAGATAATTCATGTGGCCTCTGCTCACCGACCCTTCAAGATTGGCCCCATTTTACCCTTCCAATCTCACCTCTCGCTTCTTCATGCACTTTATGCCGTGATGGAATGCTCACTGTGTTTCAATATTCAATACACACTAGGTAACATCTCTAAGCCTTTGTTCTCATTTTTCCTTCCAGATTCTTCTATCTCAACTCGACTATTCTTAATTCTCACAACTCTAAAAAGAAAAGCCTCAATTTTACGGGGGAGAAAACCCTGGCTAGAGGTCGAAAGCCACCGAGAGAATTGTAACTCAGGTCTTCATTTCTACCATACACCAAAATATTCTATAAAACGAAAACGCCAACAAACTGTCCATATTTCTAGACTTGTTTGTGTTTCGTTGCACATACAGGGAGAACATAAAAGCACAGCCTAGATCTTTCCATATTCCCGAACAGGACGGTTAAGTCTTTCCCACAGCGCAATACAAAGGTCCCCGCCCCAATATAAGCACTAAGTTCTCAATTCGTTTCATTAGTTGCGCCAAGAGCTTACTTAAATGGTACTTTTCAAGGGCAAGAAAACTAAAATGGATTAAGCAAACAACATTCTACCAATGGAACCAATAAGCAGATAAGCGATAGGGCTCTTGTGTCAGATCCCAAAGGACTGCAGCCGCACGTGCGGGCCTCGGCTGCTTTCTACTGGAGTGTGATGAGCGACCGAGGACGAAAACTTACGGGCGTCTGAGACCCAGAATGGGGCCAGTCCAAAGGTCTCCATACTAGGCACTGGGAATTACCGGCAAAAAACAGCACAGATCCCTCCAAAGAGGGATCTTTCCATCTATCACTGGAAAGACGAGATCATCTCAAGGAACAGAAAATGTGCCTTGGCAACCCAAGATCAGAATGACAGTGCAGACAGAACTCGACCCCGCACGGCCGCAGGTCAGACCCTGGGAGCGATACCTTTGGCCGCAGAGATGTTGCTGAAGCGGATCTGGGCCGGCTTGTCACGGTCCTGATAGGCGCTTTTGTTGCGGCCGCCGGCAGCCCCGGCGGGGGCCCCGCTCCGGGGAGCCACGTTCTCCGGCATGGCAAGGTCGGCTAGGTCTGCGTGGGCTTGTGGAGGACGGATGGAGCCGGATTCCGGACGGCCGCAGAAAAACGGAAGGCACCCACGGCCTTCACGAACCTTCCAGAAAGCGGCGAGGGCGCCGGGGGGAGGAGGTGGAGAAGGGGGCCTGCCAAGTGGTGCGGCGCCGACGTGACGTAGCAGGCTGCCCGCCGCGCGCCTGTTGAGGCAGCTGCGGCAGGGAGCTGGGGGTTTACAAGGAGTCTTGGCCCCGGGCCCTGGGGGTGGAGGCATGGTGGGGGAGGACCCTTGCGAGGCCGACCGATCATCCCGTGATTTTAAAGGCGGGTGTTGGCCACCCACGTCGCCGGTGGCTCTGTGCTCGCCTGTAAGGTCCCTTCCGTTAACTCAAACTAGAAGCGTCTGCGAGGCGTTGTGGTCTCCCTGGTTACTCCTGAAAGGGCGGGACTGAGCCCTTTTTTGCTGGGTCGCTTAGTCTTGTATTTTATTCATTTTGAAATAAATGAATATTCGGTTTTGTTCATTTTGAGATAGAGTCGGAAGAGAGAGATTTGGAATGGGTATCTGTTTTCATATGCTTGAAGTGTTGTCTCCTATTGATTGATATTGAGTGGTAGAGATTAAGTGTACCGTCATTAAATCCCAGGGAATCTTACACGTTTTGAAGCTATGATTGCCTGCCAAACCAGCAGTCCTTGTCTAGTATAACCTTCTCGTTGTGTACTAGTTTCTTACACGTGACATGAGCCACACACAGGGAGCCTAAGAATTTTAATTACGATCATTTAGTTCAGTTATGTGCTAGGTGCATTGCTAAACGCTTTACACGTTTTATCTCATTAACCTTCACAATACGATAATTCTATGAAGTGAGGGCCATTATTATTATTTTTTTTTAGTAGATAAGGGAACCAAAACAAAGAACCGAAGCCCAAGGGGTACCTGTAAATAGATTGAAACCGTGTTCCCATACAGAGCTACTGACTTCCCCCGTCAAAAACTAAAACGGTTGGGCTTCTATGACCATTGTGTTTTATTATGGAAGTTCATGTAGGTGAAGTTCATTCAATGTTTATTCACGAGTGATTATTAAGCTTCCATAAAAGTGGCGGTTGCTTGGGATAGGTTCCAGAGTAGTATTTAATTCTGTGATCACACGCATTCAGGAAATTAGCACTAGAAGATAAGTCTTCCTGGGTGCTCTCTGAGCTGTATGCTTTTGATGCTGACTTCTCTTTTTTTTTTTTTTTTTAATTTTTTTTTTCAACGTTTTTTTTTATTTATTTTTGGGACAGAGAGAGACAGAGCATGAACGGGGGAGGGGCAGAGAGAGAGGGAGACACAGAATCGGAAACAGGCTCCAGGCTCCGAGCCATCAGCCCAGAGCCTGATGCGGGGCTCGAACTCACAGACCGCGAGATCGTGACCTGGCTGAAGTCGGACGCTTAACCGACTGCGCCACCCAGGCGCCCCGATGCTGACTTCTCTTTTAAAAGGACCAGACTCTTGGACACCCAGGTAGCTCAGTAGGTTAAGCCCCCCACTCTTGATTTCAGCTCTGGTCATGATCTCACCGGTAGTGTGTTCAAGCCGGGCATGGCATCTGGCTCTGTGCTGACTGTGGAGCCTGCTTGGGATTCTCTCTCTCTCTCTGCCCCTCCCCCATTCGTGCTGTCTCTCTCAAAATAAACTAAAAAAAAAAAAAAAAAAAAAAAATCCAGACTTTTTCCATGTAGCCATAAATGTCCTATGATTACTTGTTGAGACAACTGTTGTGTGGTGATGGAAATAGCATAAATTTGGGGATCTAAAATCCTGGCCTTGAGTTCTTCTACTCTGCTACTAATTGGTTATGTGATCTTAGGCAAGTCATTTGTTTTCTGGATCTCATTTTCCTCAGCTGTATAATAGGATTGAATTACATGATCTCTAAAGGGTTAAACTCTACCAATTTTATTAGTGTAAGGAGTAGACCTATTAGCTGTAATGGACAGAGCAGAATTTGGAAGATGCCATTACTAGCTTTTTGGGACAGTCTCCATGAGTAAGACAATTGCTTTGATTATCCTAAAGCTTTCAAGTTATAAATATTTTTTTTTCTTTTTCTGTAACAAATTGGAATTACTTAGCTCCCCCCTACCCCAGACTTATACAATAGATCAATGCTGAAGATTTGATTGCTTAAAAGTGTTGATGTACATTAATTCCTAATTAGAATTGGATTACAGTAAGTATTAAAATATGCAAACTTTTGTATCCTATGCAAAGCATTGTTAATAGCAAAGGATGAAAATATTGAAAAAAATCCTATCAGATCCAAGCAGACACAAAGTGTGAGAATGTTGACAATAGTAATAGCCTTATGGAGATTCTTTAATGATTTGTAAAGTAGATTTTATAAAATAGTAACACTTAGCCAATCATCCAGATGAGGATTGTCTTCTCTAGGATGGATACTGAACCACTCACTAAGCCCCTAGTAACAAGACTGAATGAGGCACTGGCAGGGTTTGGAAAAGGAGGGAAGGATGTGTATATATTCCCTCTTTCCACACAAAAGACAATGGTAAAAACTTCAGTGTGAAAACAATAGTTATTATGTATTATCTATTTTTCTTCTACCTTGCATTAGTTTATGTTATTGAGACCACAATTAAGCCCTATTTTCCTCAGCCATATTGCTCGCATCAAACTTTTTTTGTTTACCTTACAACATTACATGAAGCACAGGCCTGTTTTCCTTAAATATACTTTGATTTTCCTAATTTTTCCTGAAGGATTTCTAGTTCACATTTTTATCACTTTGTAAGCTTCCCAGTGAAAAAAATCCCTGTCTGAAAATGGGAAGAGGAAAAACCAAAAGGGGGTGCCTGGCAAACTTAGAAGCTTCATGACCTGTTGTAAGTAAACCAGATTTTCTGTTTAAAAATAGGAATGAACTAATGTTTAACTATTGTGGTATTATCAAGAGCTATAAATACTGCAAATTTGTGGGAAAAATAAATGATTGTTGTTTTGGGCATCAAGATGTCGGGCACAACACAAAACGGTACTTCCCATTGGAAAAAAAATTGAATCTGAATCTAATCAAGTTCCTAGATCTAATTTCTTTCTTTAAAAAATTTTTTATAATTTTTTTTCATGTTTTATTTATTTTTGAGAGAGAGAGAGAGAGGGAGACAACAGGTGGGGGAGGGGCAGAGAGCTAGGGGGACAGAGGGTTTGAAGCCCGCTCTGCTCCGACAGCAGTAAGCCCGATGCAGGACTCGAACTCAGGAACTGTGACATCATGCCCTGAGCCAAAATCCAGAGTCAGACATTTAACTGACTGAGCCACCCAGACACCTCCCTAGATCTAATTTCTAATTTACAGGTTAATAGAACATACAAGGATAGAATATAGTTTTTATTTTTATTTATTTTTTTAAGTTTATTTATTTGAGAGAGAGAGAAAGAGCACAAGGGAGGCAGAGAGAGAGAGAGGGAGAGAGAGAATCCCAAGAGGCTCCTCACTGTCAGCACAGAGCCTGATGCAGGGCTTGATCTCATGAACCATGAGATCATGATCTGAGATGAAATCAAGAGTTGGTAGCTCAACCAACTGAGCCAACCAGGTGCCCCAGAATATAGTTTTTAAAAATGATACCATGAGGATACAATCAATAAAATATAGAATGTGGGAAACTCTTCAGGAAAAATGACCTGCAAATAAATTGCAAGAAAAGAAAATAACCATGAAGATGGAAGGGGAATGTATAGATTAAAAGAGACTTCAGATAAATAAAGAAGGGGGCACAAGGATGGCTCAGTCTGGGGAGTGTGTGGCACTTGATCTGGGGGTTCTGAGTTTGAGCTGCGTGTTGGGTGCAATGAATGCTTAAATAAGTAAATAAACTTAAAAAATTAAAAATATGATACAAGCAATATGGCTTAGTAAAATAGGGCTTAACCATGGTCTCAGTAACAAACTAGTGCAAAGGAGAAGAGAACTAATTGTTGCTTGCTGGCTAGTCAATACTTAAATACTCAGACAGTTAAAAAATATGAAGTTTGTGAGACAGAAGTTTGAATATGGATTTATAGTTAACAACTACTAAGAAAGTTATATTCTTATGTGGAATAATTGTGGTTTTTTTAAGTGTCTCTTTTAGAGAAGCATACTGAAATATTTACCAATAAAGAGTTATATCTGGGATTTTTCAAAATAGTAAGGGGGAAGTAAATGAGAATAGAGTTGGAACAAGATAGGCAATGTGTTGGTATTTGTTGAAACGGTGATGGGGACATGATGGGAACCATTTGTGAGGTTGGGCTCTGTGCTGGGAGCTCAGAGCTCGGAGCCTGGAGCCTGCTTTGGATTCTGTGTCTTCCTCTTTCTCTGCCCCTCCCCTCCCTTCCTCTCTCTCTCCTTCAAAAATAATAAATAAACATTAAAAAAATAAAAAGAGAGAGAGAGAGAGGGAGAATGAGAATCCCAAGCAAGCTCCATGCTGTCAGTGCAAAGCCTGATGTGGGGCCCAGACTTACAAACTGTGAGATCATGACCTGAGCCCAAATCAAGAGTCAGATACTTAACTGACTGAGCCACCCAGACACTCCTGAATTAAAATATTTCAAAATGCAGAATGAGAGTTTTATTCTGTGGCAATCTCATTCCAAATGCTTGCTATGATAGTTATTTTGATTCACACAACTCATTTAAATTTTTTTCTTTTATTTTTTATTTGAGAGAGAGAGTGCATGAGCAGGGGAGAGGGGCAGAAGGAAAGAGAGAGAATCTCAAGAAGGCTCAATGCTCAGTGTGGAGCCTGATCCCACCACCCTGGGATCATGACCTGAGCCAAAACCAAGAGTTGTATGCTCAATCAACTGAGACACCCAGGTGCCCCCAAACTAACTTATTTATTTATTTATTTATTTATTTATTTATTTATTTATTTATTTGAGAGAGAGAGAGAGAGAGAGAGAGAGGGAGAGAGAGAGAGAGAGAGAAGGCCAGTAAGGGATAGGGGCAGTGAGAGAGAGAGAGGGAATCTTAAGCAGGTTCCATTCACAGTATGGATCCCATGACCCTGGGATCATGACCTGAGTAAAATCAAGAATCAGACACTCAACTGACTGAACCACCCAGGTGCCACTTGATTCATAAAGCTCATTGAAGGATATAAGGACACACAAGCTATGTGGAGGATTAGCACATGAATAAATTGAGCCCCTGTATGCTCCAGACCATCATCTACAACTCAGTCACCTAAATCAGAAACTGGGAATCATTCCTTTCATTTTTTCCTCTCTTCCCTCATGCAAAGCCTACAAATTTTACCTTCTTTGAATCAAGAATCTTTCTTATATTCTCTATCCTAAGTGTCACTGCCTTAGATCAGACCCATATCAACATCTATTTGCTTACTATGATACTGTAGCCTTGGCCTTCCTTGCTCCTTCAGTTTATTTGCCACACTGTCACATAGAGGAATCTTTTAAAAATGCAAATCTGGGGATGCTTGGGTGACTTAGTGGATTGAGTGTCTGACTCTTGACCTCAGCTCAGGTCATGATCTCATGGTTTGTGAGTTCGAGTCTGTGTTGGGCTCTGTGCTGACAGCATGGAGCCTGCTTGGGATTCTGTCTCTCTCTTTCTCTCTCAAAAATAAATAAATAAACATTAAAAAAAAAAAACAAACCCGGCAAATCTGATCTTCCTATTACTCCTTTGCTTACAACTGTTCAGTTATCCTCAATGACCGAGTATAAAAGTCAGCATTATGTGTAAACTTTCCATCTCTGTGACACAGGCTGTTTATCTTTCCAGATTTATTACCATAGGTTCCTCATTCTACTCTTGTTACTCTAGAAGAGGAAAAATATCTTTTTCCTTCTGCCCTTCTAGCTCCTTGGCTGGGGCTCTGTAACAAAAGATAGATTAACAAGAGAAAAGCATACACATTTATTTAATATGTTTCATGTGGCATGGAAACTTGATAAGGAAATGAAGACCTGAAGAAGTGGTTAAACCTGAGTATTTTTATGCTAGATTTGATGAAGAATGGAAAGTTGTGGGAAAAAATGTGATACGACAAAAAGGTATGAGCTAAGGGTTGTAAACTGGGAAAACTCAGCAAACCTGTTTGTTCAGAGTCCCCTTGGCACCCCTCCATCTTTGGAGATAATAATGCTCTGGGTATAGAGAGGGCAACTCTCACATGAGAGTCTTCTGACCTGCTTCACAAGAGAAGGGGGGAGATCAGGGAGTCCTTCCTGTACCTGTTATATCCAAGTTTTGTTTCTCACGTTTCTTCAAATATTCAATATGCCAAAGTTCCATATTTTGGGGTAGAATATCTTGAACCCTATTGTTGCACTATGGGGTTCATAGTGTACCTCAAAACACCACTCTGTTTCATGTCTCCATACATAGGAACATGCTGTTTCCCCTGCAACATGTCTGGCTTTTTGTTGGTTTGCAGCCTTTGGAGCTTCCTGGGTGAAATCTCAAACCAGGTCCCATACATGGAGGGCAGGAGAGACTGAATAAAAAGGCAGACCACTCAAAACTGGTAGGTGGCAGTTTTAATAAGCAAGGGAACTTACTTATGAGGCTTGTCTTGGATGACTGCAAGATAAGCAGATCTCTGCATGAATAATTTAAAGTTTATATAGAGGCCTTAATTGGGCTCAGTCACATATACCATCCAGATGGTCTGAACAACACCTTACTCTCTATAGACTATGTCCTTGGAATAGCTCCCCCTGTGGGAACTGGCAGAATGTACATTCCAAGGACAGGGGAGTGGGTGAGGAGACTCTCATATTCCAGGTCCAGCTCGTGGGTCAACTAGTATCATGTCCTCTTGATTAGCTTCTTTAACACTATTTACCATTAAGCCATTCCTTGATCTACACAAGCTGAGTTAATCAATCTTCTTTTTTCTACTACCAAATCTGATAGTTATTTCTAGGTACTGAGTAGTAGCAACCCTTAGTTCATTGTATTTTAATCATTTGTTTAAGTAGAGGGGTAAAAAAATAATTTTCCCTTTATTATTGTAAGTTCTTATCTGGGACCCCTAAAACAAAAGACAGATTAATGAGAAAAACAAAACAAGTTTATTAACATGTATCCCTAATGTATACATGTGAGATACCCAGGGAAAAATGAGTAACTCAAAGTGATGGCTTAGAACTCCAATTTATATACCATCTTCAACTAAAGACAAAAGAAAGAAAGTTGTAAGGAAGGCCTGTTATGGGCAGATGTCCAGGAAAAGCACGGGAAAGAAGAGTAAGATTTGTTAGCCAGTTTTAATTCCATGCCTTCTTCATTAGTAAAGCCTACAGTTGTCTCCTGCAATTAACTTTTGTCTTTCCTGGTAGACAGAGGTGGGACACCTTTGAAAATTTACATCCTTCTTTTAGGCAAATAGGGCCAGAAGCTTTTCTTATATCTGTTTCTTCTCACTGCCTTTAGCTCAATATAATCCTTATGCCAAAATGGCATATTTTAGGGTGGCATATTCTGCTCCCCTTCATTTATATATCATCTTCCCTTACCAGAATGTAAGATTTTAGGATACATTCATTTTTGTATCCCCTAAAGCCTAGCAGAATGACTGGCACAAAACTCTCCACTAATAGCTGTTGAGTGGCTGGCTGATCGGAGAGTGAATGGTAATTAAAGTGAATTTGAAAAGGTGGAGTAGAGACAGAGAACAGGAAGAGTTTATTGCAAAACTTTGGGGCCCTTGTGTTTGCCCTTTATTTCAGTCCACATTTCTTATTTTAACACTTTTAGAGATGGAAAATCTTAAAAAAAAACACCTATTTCTTGCCTGAGATCAAAAGTCTGTGAGCCATAAAAGGAGTAGTGTAAGAGGAGAAGTGACCAGTTGCTTAATGGAACTTAGAATGTAAACCTATTTGGTCATAATGAAAAGGAAACCTGTTTTCTGGGAAGGCTATCTTAGGTTTTCATATTTTCCATTTGAGCCAGGGCTTTAGAGTCTTTTCTTTTGCTGTTGCCTTGCCTTAGGCAATTCTTTCTTTCTTTCTTTCTTTCTTTCTTTCTTTCTTTCTTTCTTTCTTTCTTTCTTTCTAAGAGCAAGAGAGAACAAGCGGGGGAGAGGGGCAGAGGTGGAGAGCAAGAGCGAGGGAGAGGGAGAGAATCTTAAGCAGGTTCCATGCTTGGCCTGGTGTCATATCCGGGGCTCAATCCAATGAACCTGGGATCATGACCTGAGCTGAAATCGAGTTCAGGGTGCTCAACTGACTGAGCCACCCAGGTGCCCCTCACTTAACATGTTTTTATGATTCATGGATGTTGTAGCATGTATCAGTACCTCATTCCTTCTCATGGGTGAATAATATATTGGTTTTTTGAAACTATATGGGTACAAAATTATATAACCTATGCATTTCATTTCAGGATTGTAAAGAAGGTGTTAACAGAATGTTATAAAAAGGAGCTTCGGAGCTGAGCCGCTGATCTAGCTGGAAACACAAGACACACGCATATATATAAAGGCAAATAACAATCCTAGAAAACACATTATGTTATTAGGCGTTAGTTAAATTTTCTTGGACAAAAGGTGGACAGGTAATGATCAGGCAGAGATTACATCTGAGTGATAGATCCTATTCAGTTAGTGGATTGGCAAGGCCTGGGGTGAGATGCAGCCTTTCCAAAGTTAAACTACCACCTTCATTCATAGAATAGTTCCCCATGTCAGGTGGTCTTCACCCAGTGATCTTTCCTTTCAGTAGGCCCTGAAGTAATGAAGGGAATCAGCGGAAGTAAAGTGATTCTTCTGGAACTTTATGGATAGCTCCACGGTGGCAGTCCTAGGCGATGGGTTTTGCAGAGCAAATCTGTTGGCTACCAATACCGACCGCTGGCGGAATTTCGCCCTCATTCGTCCCGCGCGCCTTTGCCTAGGCTATTTAGGCCCATCCCGGGTGCCGTAGCGAGGCTGCGCTCAGCTGCTGGGGGGCGGGCCCGCAGCTGACCATGGCGGGCGAGCTTGAGGGTTCCAAGCCTCTGAGCGGGCTGCTGAGCGGCCTGGCCCAGGAAGCTTTCCACGGGCATCAAGGCATCACAGAAGAGCTGCTGCGGAGCCAGCTCTATCCAGACGTGTCACTGGAGGAGTTCCGCCCCTTTCTGGCTAAGATGAGAGGGATTCTTAAGGTATCGATCCTCCCTGCCGCGGTCACGGAACCCAGCTCCTTCCCTTCCATCCTCAGATTGGTTCCCCAGAAGTTGAAAAGGCTTTCCTTCTGACACCTCCACTCCGAGGGCTCTACGTTATGTTCCTTCAGATACGAGGCGCTTGCCCTGTCGCCCCTTCTCACTTTCTCAGGGGTGACCCTTTTCTGCTCAAGCTCCCAGCCTCGCAGCAGTGTTGACCAACACGCACCGAAGAGGACGCTGGGCTTTTCCCTCAACTTTTCCTCTGTAGTTGTGTGGGCAACAATTTCGAGTTGCCTCGGCTGATCTGTGCGCTCCAGATTAAAATTAAAAATTAAAGAACTGCTAAATCAGCTTTCCCGGGTTGTGGAAGTGGGGAGTGTTTAAGTGAGCCACTGTATGCTGGGATAGGGGGTGAATTGGCTGGAGCGAACCCCTGTGAACTAGTGCACTGTATGGTTAAGAGAGCACATTGACCAGCTTGAAGTCAAAGTGTAAGTCAACCTGTCCGATAGAAATGTAATGAAAGCTAAATATATAATTTAAAAATTTCTAAAAGCAACATTAAAAAAGTAAAAAGAAACAGATGAAATCAATTTTATTTCATTTGACTCAGTATATCCATAGTATGATCTTTTTGTGTAATCGATACACAAAATGTTAATATGGTATTTTATTTTTTCACCAAGTCTTTGAAATATTATGTGTATTTTACACTGAAAGCACATATCAATTCGTACTACCCAGATTTCAAGCGACCAGTGGTTACATATAGCCACTATATTGAACAGCACTGGTTTAGACTGAGAACTAGTCATAGGAATGAATCCAGTGCCAAAATATACTCGAGAGATAGGCAATAAAAATGATTTTAGATTTTTGTGGGCTTCCTATGTGTTAGAAACTGTCCTAGGTGGACACTCATTTTAAAGAATAGGAAACAGGCTCAGGGAGTCTAAGTCTAGTTGGTCTAAAATCGCACTTTGATTAAAGGCAATGTTGAAATTTCAGCTGTTTTTGCATCAGTTTGTTTCAAAACTGCTTAGACTTTAAAAAGGCAGTTGTGTTTTTCTTTTTTTAACTGCTTTTGCGTATAGGATTTGAATCCAGAAAAAAAAAAACCAATTATTTCACAAAAAGTACACACATTGTCGCATGGAAATATTAGGAGTGATATCTCAGGTGTGATCCTAGACATTCTGAGTAATTTTGTTTATTTTATTTTATTTATTAAAATTTTTTAAATGTTTATTTTTATTTTTGAGGGGGGGAGAGAATGCGAGTGGGGGAGGGGCAGAGAACGTGGGAGACACAGAATCCAAAGCAGGCTCCAGGCTCTGAGCTGTTAGTACAGAGCCTAATGCGGGGTTTGAACTCTCCAACCAAGAGATCATGACGTGAGCCAAAGTCTGACGCTCAACCAACTGAGCCACCCAGGTGCCCCTACTTTATTTTTTAAACATTTATTTATTTGTGTGAATGGGGGAGGGTCAGAGAGAGAGGGGGACACAGAATCCTCAGCAGGCTCCAGGCTCTGAGCTGTCAGCACAGAGCCTGACTCGAGGCTCCATCTCGGGAGTGGTGAGATCATGACCTGAGCTGAAGTCAGATGCCCAACAGACTGAGCCACCTAGGTTTCCTGTATTTTATTTTAAAAAATATTTTATTTTATTATTTTTTAAACATTTATTTATTGTTGAGAGACAGAGACAGAGCGCCAGCAGGGGAGGTGCAGAGAGAGAGGGACACAGAATCCAAAGCAGGCTCCAGGCTCTGAGCTGCCAGCACAGAGAGAGCTTGATGGGGGGCTTGAACCCAAGAATTGTGAGATCATGATCTGAGCAGAAGTCTGATGCTTAATTGACTGAGCCACCCAGGTGCCCCTAAAGATTTTATTTTTAAGTCATCTCTACACCCAATGTGGGGCTTGAACTCACAGCCTTAGATCAAGAGTTGCATGCTCTACTGACTAAGCCAGCCAGGAACCCCTATTCTGAGTAATTTTAGTTGATAACATAAACACTAATGAATGCCTTTTATTTGTATCAAATCTTATTCTCTGAGTGGGCAGAAAAGGTTTCCTAGAGAATTTGACTTCTTACCTGGGTTTTTAAGGTGTTTGCTAGGCCTGTGGGGGGGATGAGGATGATTGACTGTGGTCCAGGAAGTAAGAACAGCATGTGTGTAGCCAGTGTCTTAGGAGCTCCAAACATTGGGGGCTGCTGGTCTTTGGGTGGACAATATTTTGATTCTTTTGTTTGATTATGAGATACAAATTGCAGGATACCCAGAGAAGACACTGCCTAGAAACTGTCTTCCTTGTTTTCATTTAAATATATTGCTGAATAATATCCAGGTATTGCTCTCTCTCCTTTCAGTCCTCTGCCTGACGATGGAATACTTCAGTTTTCTGAGTAATTCTGCGCTGAAGAGCTAGCACGGCTCACTTAGTGGTGGGAGTAGAACAAGATTTGCCTTTGCTTTGCAACACAGCCTCGGTATAACTGATTGAGATAACCAGGGGAAAAGCATTTGATTGTTTGACTTAGAACTGAAACTATATGACATCTAGTTCTAGATGGCATCTAGTTCCAATATTCATTTACCTTTTTAAGCAACACTGAGGTATAAACATTTCTCTAATTCTTAGGAAAACATACGCAAACAAGATTTTTATTTTTATTATTTATTTATTTATTTTATTAAATGATTATTTATTTTGAGAGAGGGAAAGTGCACAAATTGGGGAGGGGCAGAGAGAGAGGGAGAGAGAATCCCAAACAGGCTCTGTGTTGTCAGCACAGAGCCAGATGCGGGGCTTGGTCCCAAGAACCATAAGATCATGACCTGAGCTGAAATCAAGACTGGGACGCCTTCAGTTAACCAACTGAACCACCCAGGAGTCCTGCAAACAAGATTTTTAAACAAAAGGCTTTGAGCATGACCTTCTGCAATAAAAGAGAATGTACACAAACAGTCATGATGCAAGGATGCTGCAGTATTTGGAAATAGGGGACTGAATAAACTGTGGACAGAAAGGGGTATTACAGGTTTCTTGGAGATGCCATTTTTGCTGCTCTTGAATAAAGTGTAGAATAGAGACTGAAGTGAGGGGCAGTGTATAGGGCATTCCAGGCATTCTAGGAGAATGTAGAGCAGGGTCAGGAAATGGTAAATAGTCCAATTTGACCATAGCATAGTGGTACCCAATATGGAGTATTGGTGGAGGAGCCAAGAAAAAAAATGAAGCAACCTTTTATTTCTTTATTCCTGTTAACCTTAATTCCTGCTCTTAAGCAAGGCATACTTTTTTTTTTTTTTTTACTGTGGCAAAATACTTATAAAATTTATCATCTTAACCATTTTAAAGTGTACAGTTCAGTGGTATTAAATACATTTATAATGTTGTGCATCCATCGCCACCATCCATATAAGTCTCTGGCAACCAGCATTCTACTCTCTATTTCTATGATTTTGACTACTCTGAGTATCTCGTGTAAGTAGAATCATACAGTATTCGTCTTTTTTGTGGCTGAATTAATGTTGCTCAGCATAATGTCATCAAGGTTCATGTTGCATATGGCAGGATTTCCTTTTAAAGGCTGAATAATATTCCATTGTACGTGTATATCACACTTGCTTTTTCCATTCATGTCCTTGGACACTTGGGGTGCTTCCATATTTTAACTATTGTGAATTATGCTGCTGTGAACACAGGAGTGCAGATATTTCTTTGAGACCCTGCTTTCAATTCTTTGGGATATATAGCCAGAGGTGGAATTGCTGGATAATATGGTAATTCTATATGTAATTTTTCTTTTTTCACAGTGGCTGTACCACTTTACATTCCCACCAACAGTACATAAGAGTTCTGACTTTCTGATTTCTTTATATCCTTGCCAACACTTGATAGTTTGTTGTTTTTGTTTTTGTTTTGTGATGCTAGCCATCCTAATGAGTTTGAAGTGGTCAAGGTATATACATTTTTACATATAGATGACAGAAGTCAAAACATTTTATTCTTTTGTCTTTGATTGAAACTCCACAGAGTTTCAGCTATCTTGAATTCAACATGCAGGCTAGAAGAGCATGCAGGCTAGAAGAGCAGAGAGGAAAATACTAAAAAAATGCAGGAGTCTAAGCAAAGAGAAACAAACTGAGGATAAAAGTGAGTAGTACCTCATCTCATTTGGTGCCATAGCTTTCAGTCATCTATAGAGAATCCAGTTCTGTGAAGAAAGTGAAAATGAAGATGGACAACAGAGGTTGGAGGAGAGAAAGGAAAGGATGCATAACTCCCTGCACGGTATAGGCAATGGGTATACATGTTAGACTCCTTATTGCCAGCTGCCTGCATTCATTCATAGGCTGTTTCAGATAACCTGAGCTGCACTCTTTCCCTTTAACCTTCACACTGTGCCCAGATGTAATGCAGTGATTGCTGGCATTTGTAGTGGTCTCTGTTTTCCACTTGGATGGAGCTTTCCTACCCTACTTGGCTGGGACATCGATCCTCTTGAGCATTACCTATTGCTCACAAAAGGGCAAACCTTCCTTCTGCTTATACATATATGAAGCTGGCCATTCATTTGCTCTAGCTTTATTTATGGTAGCTTCTGAGGAGCAGTGAAACCAGTGAATTGAGAGTGGTGTGTTTAATTAGGGAGATGACATTGTGTATAAATACTCTGCCATTTTAACCTATTTTTTGGTTTATATTTATAATTCAGTTTCTTCTAGATATGTATTTGCATATTCTCTATTTCTTGCTTCTGCTGTTAACCTTGCAGGGATGCTCCTTGTTCTAGTTTACTGGAATTCTAGAGGAAGATCTTAACTGAAGCTAGATCACTTTTTGTATACTTATGTTCTGTGTTCACTACTGCCCTCTGTTGGTGATAATTTTGTGTTCCCTCACTGAAATTTCATACTAAACAAAAAACAAATTTTATTAAATTTTTATCTTAATTCCAGTGTAGTTCACATGCAGTGTTACATATTAGTTTCAGGCGTGCAGTATAGTGATTCATCAATTTCATATATTACCCAGTGCTCATCATGACAAGTGCATTCCTTAATCCCCATCACCTGTTTCACCCATTCCCCACCTGCCTCCCTTCTGGTAACCATCAGTTTGTTCTTTATAGTTAAGAGTCTGTTTCTTGGTTTGTCTCTCTCTTTTTCTTTGCTCATTTGT
The DNA here is from genome assembly GCF_046562875.1 of Panthera onca. Classification (NCBI taxonomy): domain Eukaryota; kingdom Metazoa; phylum Chordata; class Mammalia; order Carnivora; family Felidae; genus Panthera; species Panthera onca. Next base: position 60,423,810 of record NC_138341.1, on the reverse strand, counting down.
TTTGTTTCTTAAATTCCACGTATGAGTGAAATCATGTGGTATTTGTCTTTCTCTGACTGACTTATTTTGCTTGGCATTATACTCTCTAGCTTCATCCAAACAAAAATTTTTAATGAGAATTCTGTTGGCTTTTATCTATTGTTGACATACTCCTATACAACAAAAGTCAAGTTACAGTCAAAAGTTAACTTATCTATTTCTCTTTTCTTCTATGATTTGAATTTAAAAATATGTTTAGGTCTTTTTTTCTTTTTTTTTTAAGTAGACTCTATGCCCATCCTGGGGCTTGAACTCCGTCCTGAGATCAAGAGTTACGTGCTCTGCACATTGAACCAGCCGGGCATACGGGTTTAGATCCTATTTTAGAAGTCTTGAAATGCAAGCAATAGCTTATGGATTAATAGCTACCAGTGATCCTTTTCCCCTTGCCAAGGTTTATTGAGATGTAATTGACAAGTAAACCAGTGATGCTTTTATTTTTTTTTATTTTTTTTTTTTTAAATTTTTTCCCAACGTTTTTTATTTATTTTTGGGACAGAGAGAGACAGAGCATGAACGGGGGAGGGGCAGAGAGAGAGGGAGACACAGAATCGGAAATAGGCTCCAGGCTCCGAGCCATCAGCCCAGAGCCTGACGCGGGGCTCGAACTCATGGACCGCGAGATCGTGACCTGGCTGAAGTCGGACGCTTAACCGACTGCGCCACCCAGGCGCCCCAACCAGTGATGCTTTTAAAGCATGCATTGTATCTCCTTAGTTTCTGGCTTTCAGCCATTCCAAATTCATGGCTTCACATCAAACTTAAAATCCAGTCCTTTTACTGTTGTCCATAAGTCTTTATGATCTCTCGGTATCTGTTTCTCTGATCACATTTTCTCATTTCCAGCCACACTAGTCTTCTTGTCTTTATTTAAACATGCCAGGTGCTTTCTGACTCTTCAGGGCCTTTGCAGTTGTTCCTCCGTATGCCTGTAATAATCTTCTGCCAGATATTCATATGGAGTGTTCATTTGCTTCATTCATTCTCTACTTAAAAGTGCTGTTCTGTGAGGTCTTCCCTGACTTATCCAAAGAGTCTCACCTTTCCTCCCCTACTCTTTTTACGCTGCTTTACTTTTCTTCATACTCAGTACTACCTGAAATTATATTATGTACTTATTAGCTTATTTGTTGACTTCCCTGTTGGAATGTAAGCATTAAGAGGGCAGGACTTCATTATTTTTATCTTTTTATTCCTAACTTCTAATACTGTTTCTAGCATGTGGTAGTAAAAATCTGTAGACTAAGTGAATGAGTGGCTAGTGCTTAAATATGGAGATTGCCATTAAAAAGATAAGCATGAGAGAAACCTACACATTTATCTATATGGGGAGAGCTGGAAGGTATAATATTCTAAGCCAGGGGTCAGCAAACTATGGCCCATGGGATGAATCTGGCCTGCAGCCATTTTTATTTTTTAAAGTTACTTTATTATTTTTATTTTTTTAAGTTTATTAATTTATTTTGAGAGAGAGAGCATGGGAGGGGGCAGAGAGAGAGGGAGAGAGAATCCCAAGCAAGCTCTGCACTGCCAGACTGGAGCCCAATGTGGGGCTTGATCCCATGAACTGTGAGATCATGACCTGTGCTAAAATCCAGAGTCAGATGCGTAACCGACTGAGCCACCCAAGCTCAAGATTTTATTTTTAAGTAGTATTTATTCTCAATGCTGGATTTGAACCCACAACCTGAGATCAAGAGTCTCGTGTTATATTGATTGAGCCAGCCAGGTGACCCCACTGCCATTTTTGTCGCATGCTTATTTATTTACATTTTGTCTTTAGCAATTTGCATTATTACAATAACAGTTGAGTGGTTGTGATAGAGATACAGCCTTAAAAAACCTAAAATATTTACTATCTGAACCTTTACAGAAAAAATGTGCTGATTTCTGTCTCAAACATCTATTCTTAAACTCCTGTTTTTTTAATTTATTTTTTTATTTAAAAAAAAATTTCAAGTAGGCTCTGTGCCCAGTGTGGGCCCAATGTGGGGCTTGAACTCACAACCCTGAGATCAAGATCTGAGCTGAGAGCAGGACTCGGATGCTTAACCAACTGAGCCACCCAGGTTACCCTTAAACTCTTGTTTAATATTTGGAAACAATATACTATATAAAAATTTTTTTTTAATGTTTATTTATTTTTGGGAGAGGGAGAGAGTGTGAACAGGGGAGGGGCAGAGAGAGAGAGGGAGACACAGAATCCGAAGCAGGGTCTAGGCTTTGAGCTCTCGGCACAGAGCCCAATGCGGGGCTCGAACTCATGAACCAGGAGATCATGACCTGAGCTGAAGTCGGTCGCTTAAGTGACTGAGCCACTCAGGCACCCTGAAACAATATACTATATAAATTATGTTTAGAAGTTGGTTACTTGATAAAAAATCTGGAAGCTGGAAATAGGGATTATTTTGTGTTCTGTCCTCTTGGGGAACTTTACTTCTTGTTCTTTAGGTTCATGAGATCTGTGGTAAATAAGAAATGAGCCTTAATGTTTCCGTGGTACTAAGTGTGTGTTCTTTTTTTTTTTTTTTTAATTTTTTTTTTAACGTTTACTTATTTTTGAGACAGAGAGAGACAGAGCATGAACAAGGGAGGGTCAGAGAGAGGGAGACACAGAATCTGAAACAGGCTCCAGGCTCTGAGCTGTCAGCACAGAGCCCGATGCGGGGCTCGAACTCACGGACCGTGAGATCATGACCTGAGCTGAAGTCGGACGCTTAACCAACTGAGCCACCCAGGCGCCCCATAAGTGTGTGTTCTTCATAAGACATAGAATTTGAATTTGGATTTTTTTTTTAATATTCAGAGTATGTGAAATTTATGTGTTTATTAATGTAATATAAGATAATATAAAACATAATGTTATGAGCGGGCAAATCAAGTAAAAACTATCAACGTGAAAACTGGTTTAAACTTACATTGGAAAATAACTTATAGATAGTATAATATTAAGACTTGAAGAGCAGGTGGCTGGCTCAGTTGGAAGAGCATGAGACTTTTGATCCCGGGGTTTAAGTTTCAGCCCTATGTTGGGTGTAGAGGTTACTTAAAAAAATGAAATATTTAAGGGGTACCTGGCTGGCTCAGTTGGAAGAACATGCGACTCTGGTCTCGAGGTTGTGAGTTCAAGCCCCATGTTGGGTACAGAGATTACTAAAAATAAATAAATAAATAAACTTAAAAAAAATGTGTAATAGTAAAAAGCTATAAAAATATTTCTATTTTATATATTTCTATTTTAAATCCTTGGTTCTGTTTCTCTTCTCGAAGCCATAAAAATTTATAATTTGTTTGAGAATTAGATTGACTGGAAAGAAAGGACCTGTGGTAATACAGGTTTTGTATATCATGTAATTCATGTGTATCATCTGAAGTGCTCGGTTTAATTTGTTTGTTTTTTGTTGAGCTACCTGTATGTTTTCCCTTATTAATTTTATTATAAATATTTAGTCTCATTAAAGAAAGTTTAGAAATGTGAGATGTGTAAAAACATACTATCTGTTGACATAACCAGTGTTAATGTTTTTGTGCATTTACGTATACCACAGATATTATTAAGCATCTTAATACATGCCATGCCCTGTGCTTGGGATACAGCATACAGCAGTAAACATCACAGCTATAGTCCCTGCCCTTGTGGAATACATAGTTCTTGAGGAATATAGACATTAAGCCAGGGGTTACCTTTTGAAAAGGCAGCCAGAGTGTGCCAACTGATGCAGATTATAGGCAGTTTAGAATGGTTCCTAGCCCACTCTACAACATGAACATAGAAAGAAAAGCAGGGAAAGGTCTACTTATTAAGTACAATGAACTAAAAGGAAAGGAGAGAAACAGCACAAAAGTAATTTACCTCTGGTCCCAAGGTTGGGGTTTCTCATGAATATAGTTGACTACGATCATGATAATATCTTTCCTAAATGAGGATTGGACTGCTTTGGGACCCTATTTTAAGTTTCCTGACTTGGTCTTTAGGGCCTAATTATTAGCTGTCAGAACATCACCTGAACAGTCCAGGATGCACCCATATAGTAGCTCTGTCTTCTTGCTGGGCTCAGCTTGCTTTCTGTGTCTCTTCTCAGATCTTGAAGCATGTTCTCAAGTAGTTCCTCCTTAAGAAAAGGTATATGAGAGGTCACTTTTTTCTTTTTAAGTCTTAAAAAAGTATCTTTAGTCTCATACTTAATTGCTAGTTTGGTTGAAAATGTATTTCTAGGTTGTGAAATTGACTCACAGTTTTGAAGTTGTGAACTTTTTCTCTGTGAGCTTTTGGGATTTTCTTTTTATCCTTTATTTCCTTGAGTGTCCTTGGTTTGTGGTTTTCTTTTCTTTCATTATTTTGGCCACTGTGGACCCTTTGAATTTGGAGACTTGACCTTTAGTTCTGGGAAATGCTGTATTCCTACTTTGATGATTTTTTTCCCTCTTTTTTTCTCTAGTCTCTTTTTAGCACTCTGATTTTGAATGTTAGAGCTTCTAGACTGAATCCTTAATTTTTCTTTTATTTTCTCTATTTTCCATTTCTTTCTTTGTTCTACTTTTTGATCGATTTCCTAAACTTTATCTTCTAGCATTTTAATTGAATTTTTCACTTGATCATGTTTTTAATTTCCAGGAATTTTATTTTGATGTAGACAGTATACTACTATGTTTAGTCAACATGTGGGAGAAAAAGGTTTTTTTCTTGATCCTCTTAGGGACCTGGCCACATCTGAAAATTAAACTGACAAAAGACAGGTTAACAGGAGAAAAGGATACAAATTTATTTCATATAAGTTTTGCATGACACAGGAGCTTTCATAAGGAAATGAAGACCCAAAGAAACAGTTAGACCTGAGTATTTTATGCTGGGTTTGGTGAAGAGGTCACAGGAGGAGTAGGGGAGTATGAGTTAATTGTAGTAAACTGGAGTAAACTTTAGCAAGGCCTGTTTGTAGGGTTCTTTTTGACATCTCTTTGTCTTTGGAGATAAGGATGCTGCTTTCTTCTGGGTATAGAGAGGGCACCTCTCACATGTGGATTTTATGACCTATTTCGTGAGAAAGGAGTGGGGGAGAAGGTCAGAGACCTTCCTGCTCTGCCTTTTCTCCAACTACTTCATTTTCCAAGAATCCTTATGCCAGCTGTATTTTGGGGTAGCATGCCCTGAGCCCCATCATCAGCAGTCTTTCCTCTTTTTTTAAAACACAAAGGGGTGTATACAATACATAATTTTCTTCATTTGAATTAAAAAAAATTTATTTATGGGGTGCCTGGGTGGCTCAGTTTGTTGAGTGTCGACTCTTGATTTCGTCTCAGGTCATGATGCTAGGGTTGTGGGATTAAGCCCCGGGTTGGGCTCCTTGCTGAACGTGGGGCCTGCTTAAGATTTTCTCTCTCTCTTCCCGCCTCTGCCCCTCTCCCCTGCTCGCATGCTCTCTCTCAAAAAAGAAAAAAAATTACCATGAGTGATTTTTATATGCTATTTTTCAGTATTAGGAATTTGGTACACTTGTACTCAGCATGGGTAAAAGCTTTTTTTCAGAGGCTTTTAATGAACATTGTATTGCTGAGATGTTTTGGGGTATGATGTAAGTAGAAAATGTTAAATTCTGGCTGAGGGATACCCTACTTAATCTTTTTAATATTCCAGTAGTTTAATATTTTGCAAACTCTGGTGTATATTTTTGGTTTTTAATATTTGTTTATATCATTTTAATTTTTTAAAATAATGTTTATTTTTGAGAGACAGAGCACGAGCTCAGGAGGGGCAGAGCGAGAGGGAGATACAGAATCTGAAGCAGACTCCAGGCTCTGAACTGTCAGCACAGAGCCTGACACGGGGCTCAAACTCATAAACTGGGAGATCATGACCTGAGCTGAAGTCGGATGCTTAGCCAACTGAGCCACCCAGGCGCCCTGTTTATATTATTTTTAAAGCACATTTTAATCCTAGTTTCCAAATAACCTGGAAAATTTTGTGGTAAGTATTTATAGTAAAAGCAGAAGCTTTTTCTTTTCTTTTCTTTCTTTCTTTTTTTTTTTTTTTATAAAAGCAGAAGCTTAAAAGTGTATTTGGTATTAGGTTTGTAAAATGAATGAGTTGACTGCCCAGTAGTGATACTTTTTAAAAAAATGTTTTGTTTAGTTTTGAGAGAGAACACATGAGTGGAAGAGGAGCAGAGAGAGAGGGGGACAGAGGATCCAAAGTGGGCTCTGTGCTGACTGCAGTGAGCCTGATGTGGGACTTGAACTGACAAACTGTGAGATCATGACCTGAGCTGAAGTTGGCACTCAACTGACTAAGCCACCCAGGCACCCTGATAATTTTTTTTATCATCAAAGAATGGTATCTTCAGCTTCTGTGTTTTTTTTTTTTTTTTAGAGAGAATATGTAGAGGAGGTGGAGAGAGAGAGAGAGAGAGAGAGAGAGTGAGTCCTAGGCAGGCTCCAAGTCAGCACAGAGCCTAATGTGGGGGGCAAACTCACAAACCATGAGATCATGAGATTACGACCTGAGTCAAAGTCAGATGTTTAACTGACTAAGTTGCCCAGACACCCCTCAGCTTCTGTTTTGAGATTTATCTTGTGAAATGTATCTAATACCTCATTCTTGTGAAAAAAAACCAGAATACTTTAAAAAAATTTTTTTAAGCTTATTTATTTATTTATTTATTTTGAGAGAGAGAGAGAGAGAGGTAGCAAGTGTGAGTGAGGGAGGGGCAGAGAGAGAGGGAGAGAGAATCCCAAGTAGGCTCTGAACTGTCAGCACAGAGCCCTGACACAGGGCTCGATCTCATGAACTGTGAGATCAAGACATGAGCTGAAATCAAGAGTCAAGACACTTAACTGACTGTGCCACCCAGACGCCCTGAAAAAGCCAGAATACTTTTTATTTTTATTAAATTTTTTTTTCAGAATCCTTTTAAATTTTGAGCTTTGTGTTTGCAATAGAGTTTTTGCATTTGTTATATAACGTAGAAATTTTTACTGTGTAAGATACTTTTTAATACATTATTGGTCTGAGTTTACAATTGAAAAATGTATAAAGCAGTTGTCTTCACTGACACTTCAGTGTTAAGAATGAACTTCACCCATATACGGTTCAGAGAGCAAATACTAAATAATAAATTAACTTGATTTTAAAAAAGAATGCAAAATATCTGGTCTTGAAATGTGTAGATTAAGAGACCTGAATAGAAGAGACTGAAATATTGACTTATTCTGACATGTTTTCAGATTGATTTGTCTTTTGTCTTCATCATTGTGTTAACTATAAGCAGTAGTAGTTCTGCTTTTCTGTGCTAGGTGGCAGTAGAATATTGGCTTGCTAACACTGCTGGAAGCAACAATGTTTCAAATGTTCTTTCTCTTGAATGTTCTAGTTAAGAAAACAAAGTTGGCTACTCAACAATAAGAATTTCTTATCCAAAAGGAATGTAAAATACTTGGTTTGATAGCTTGAATTTAGAAATACCATTTTCTGGAAAATTTAAAGCTCTATAAATACATTCATTTTGCTATAGTTCCCTAGTTTTTGTATCACTAAATGTTGCTAATTTCATTGAATAGTTTTGAGAATTTAGATGGTAACTTGTGAGATGCAGTTCTGCTTCTGTGAAGGATTGGCAAGCAACTGTTTAGTAAGATGTTACTTTTTTTATGTCACTGGACATCATATGATAAAAGCAGCAATTGCAGATTACCAGCCGGAGTTTATTTTAATGGGCTCAGATGACTGGTATGAAGGGTGCCTGATTGGCTTAGTCCAGTAGATCATGAGACTCTTGATCTTGGGGTTGTGAATTCAAGCCCCACTTTGGGCATGGAGCCTGCTTAAAAAAAAATAAAGAGAAATCAAATGACTTCTATGAGGTGTTCTATAAATTTGGCCGATTCAATTGGAGGAACATGCAGCTCTTGATCTCAGATTGTGAGTTTGAACCCCATTTTGGATATATAGATTACTTAAAAAACCCAAAACTTAGAAAAAAAAAGGTTAATTGAAGATCTATTTTTGAATCTCTTCCTCTGAAAGCTTTCTGGGTCTGCAGACTTTATGGGTTGAAGGAGTTCCTGGGTAGAGAGATTTTAAAGACAATTTCTCTGTTTGATTTAGCTATCAAATATTTACTGAGCCCTTAATGTGCTATATACCTGGCTCTGTACACAAAAGTGAGTATCACAGTCCCTTTCTTAAAGAATCCTGTATTACATGGTAAATGCCATAAGAAAGGTATAAAGGTGAAGTGGATCCTTATTTTAAATTATAGAAATATGTTGGAAACCAATTTGACAGTAAATTTCATATATTAAAAAATAAATAAATAAAATAAAATAAAAATTATAGAAATATGAAAAATCATTTTTTTTGGTCCTAATAAAACATCTTCATTTTTTGGCTTTGTCTTAAGGTAGAATGTAATTAAAAAATTTTTTTTTTTATTTTTTAATTTATTTTTGAGAGAGAGTGAGCGCGAGCACAAGTGGAGGAGGGGCAGAGAGAGAGGAAGACACAGAATCCAAAGCAGGTTCCAGGCTCTGAGCTGTCAGCACAGAGCCCGATGTGGGGCTTGAACTCACAAACTGCGAGATCATGACCTGAGCTGAAGTCAGACGCTTAACCAATTGAACCACACAGGCGCTCCTGTAATTTTTTTTTTAAGAACATAATTTTTACAAATTTTGACTTCATTATTTGTTTCAACTGATTCCTTGAAAAGTGCCATATTATACTAAATTAAAGAAATTTTGGTATGGGTTGTGTTATATGTGCTTTATGTATGATTAACTTTTTGTTTTTTAATTTTTTAGAATATTTTTGAGAGAGAGGGAGAGAGAGACACACAGAGTGTGAGTGGGGGAGGGGCAAAGAGAGAGGGAGACATAGAATCTGAAGCAGGCCCTAGGCTCTGAGCTGTCAACACAGAGCCCTATGTGGGGCTTGAACTCACAGACTGTAAGACCATGACCTGAGCCAAAGTTGGGCGCTTAACCACCTGAGCCACGCAGGTGCCCCATATGTATGATTAACTTTTAATGTTTTTGTATGCGAGTATGGAAAATGTCTTTGAAAGATAGTATTCTGTATATTATTCTATGTCATGACATCTGATCATGGTACCATTTATGAAATCCTTAAATTTCCATTTTGTTTATCCTGAGGGTATGTTACTTGAGAAGTAATCAAATCATTTATCATTTATTTAAAATGCATTCATTTATGCAAGTGAACATTTATTGAGCACCTACAATGCCAGGTCCTGTGCCTGGCACTGGGAACATCAATGAATCAAACAGAGAATTTTTCTATCTCTTAGACTTGTCATTCAAGGAGGGAAGGGGTATCCTGATAGTAAACAAGAATGTGTGCATAAAGGAATGAGGGCAGAAAATGTATTAATTCGTTTTTACATACTTCTCTACCTTTACTTCTGATAATCTTTTTGATCCCTTAAAATCAGTGACAGACAGGGGTGCCTGGGTGGCCGAGTTGCTCTTGGTTTTCACCTCTGGTCGTGATCTCATGGGTTTGTGAGTTTGAGCCCCGTATCAGGGTCTGGGCTGACAATATGGGGCCTGCTCGGGATTCTCTGTTTCTCCCTCTCTATCTGCCCCTCCATCGCTCTCTCCATCCAAGTAATCAAATAAAACTTAAAAAAAATCAATAACAAACATTTGCTGGGGATAATCAGTTTTGTGTCATTAGTATGTTTGGTTTGCTTGTAAGAAAACTTTACTTATAGGGTCCTTGGGTGGCTCAGTTGGTTAAGCATCTGACTTTGGCTCAAGTCATGATCTCATGGTTTGTGGGTTTGAGCCCTGCATCACGCTCTGTGCTGACGGCTCAGAGCCTGGAGCCGGCTTCAGATTCTGTGTCTCCCTCTTTCTCTGCCCCTCCCCTGCTTGCACTGTCTTCAAAAATAAATAAAAATGTTAAAAAAAAAAAAAAAGGAAAACTTTACTTACAATCAAGGTGATAAATGTTAATATATTTTATTTAAATTTGATGTTCGGAACAAATCTCCTAGTATTTTATTTTTAATCATCAAGATTTGCTCCGTATAAAATAGATTACTTGTGGGGCGCCTGGGTGGCGCAGTCGGTTAAGCGTCCGACTTCAGCCAGGTCACGATCTTGCGGTCCGTGAGTTCGAGCCCCGCGTCAGGCTCTGGGCTGATGGCTCGGAGCCTGGAGCCTGTTTCCGATTCTGTGTCTCCCTCTCTCTCTGCCCCTCCCCCGTTCATGCTCTGTCTCTCTCTGTCCCAAAAATAAATAAAAAACGTTGAAAAAAAAATTAAAAAAAAAAAAAAAAAAAAAAAAAAAAAAGAAAAAAATAGATTACTTGACATACAAATATAAAATGACAATTTTTTAATTGAGAATTCTACACTGAGGGTTCCTTTCCCACTCATATATCATACATCTAATTTACTTTCCTTTAGATTATTTTTAATTATCTGTCCCTAAAGTCTTTGTATCATTTCTGGGTATTTAGCTAGTTCTCTATAGAGAGAACACTTTAATTTTATTTTTAAAAACTTGTTATTGGATATGGCATATATACTGAAATATACACAGACCACATGTGTGCACCTTAACGAATTTTCACAAACTGAACATATGCATGTAACGAGCCCCCACATCAAGAAACCAAATGCTACCAGCATCCTGGAACCCCCTTATGCTCTTTACTAGTCACTAGCTCCTCCCCACTTTACTAACTTCTTTTTAAAAAAATTTTTTTTATGTTCATTTATTTTTGAGAGAGAGACAGAATGCAAGAGGGGGAGGGGCAGAGAGAGAGGGAGACACAGAATCTGAAGCAGGCTCCAGGCTCTGAATTGTCAGCCTGATGTGGGGCTCGAATTCACGGACCAGACCGCGAGATTATGACCTGAGCTGAAGTCAGACAGTCAACCGATGAGCCACCCAGGTGCCCCCCACTTTACTAACTTCTAACACCACAGATGGTTATCCATTGTACTGTTGATGGGGATTTCAAAAGTTTTTGGTTTTTGCTTTATTATGAATAGAGGAGACTACTTTTTAATCCTTAAATTTTAGTCATTATTTTCTTATTAGGTATCTTCCATGAGTAGAGAACTATTTTTATTTTTTATTTTATTTTATTGTCATAAGAAAGCTTAATAAAAATTTTAGTATTGCTGACTGTAGGTGCAGTGTTGTACAGCAGATGTCTAGAGCATATTCATTGTGCTTAATTGAAACTTTTATGGCTGTTGATTAGTAATTCACAATTTTTCCCGCCCCCCAAGTCTGATACCACCACTCTGATACTTTGATTACATGAATTTGACTATTTTAGATGCCTTATATAAGGGGAATCATGCAGTGTTAATCTTTCTATGACTGGCTTATTTCACTTAGCATATTGTCCTCGAGGTTCATTCATGATGTTGCATATTATGAAATTTCCTTCTTTTTTTAAAAAAGATTTTATATTTAAGTAATCTGTACACCTGCTGTGGGACTTGAACTTAAAACCCCGAGATCAGGTTTGCGTGCCCAACTGACTAAGGCAGCCAGGTGCCCCAAATGTCCTTTTTTTTTTTTTTTAAGATTTTATCTTATTTAAAATTTTTTCTTTTTTTTTTTTTTTTTTTTTTTTTTTTTTTAAATTTTTTTTTTTTCAACGTTTTTTATTTATTTTTGGGACAGAGAGAGACAGAGCATGAACGGGGGAGGGTCAGAGAGAGGGAGACACAGAATCTGAAACAGGCTCCAGGCTCTGAGCCATCAGCCCAGAGCCCGACGCGGGGCTCGAACTCACGGACCGCGAGATTGTGACCTGGCTGAAGTCGGACGCTTAACCGACTGCGCCACCCAGGCGCCCCTAAAATTTTTTCTTTTAGATTTTATTTCTAGGTAATCTCTACACTCAGTTAGGGCTCAAAACTTAAAACCCTTTAGATCAGGTGTCACATGTTGTATCAATTGAGCCAGCCATGCATCCCAAAATTTCCTTCTTTTTAAAGGCTGAGTAGTATTCCGTTGTATGAGAACCATGTTTGATCTATTCACAGGTTGATTTGATAATTTTTTAAAAATGTGTTATTAATTAATTTTTAATTTAAAAATGTTTTATTTATTGATTTTGAAAGAGAGAGCACACATGAGCATGAGTTGGAGAGGGGCAGAGAGAGAGAGGGAGAGAGAGAATCTTAAGCAGGCTCCATGCTGAGCACAGAGCCCGATGCAGGGCTCAATCTCATGACAGTGAGATCATGACCTGAGCTGAAATCAAGAGTTGCACAGTTAACCAACTGAACCACCCAGGTGTCTCTTGAGAAGTTTTTATATAGTTTCTTTGGGCTCTGGTTTGTCCTTATAAATAGATTGCACGTAGGAACCATGCCCTGAGTTGTATTTCTTCCGAACTCCTGTGTACCTGAGACATGTTTTCCTTTGAGGCTGCAAATAATTAAGTCATTATTCTTCTTAAGTTTTATACTCTCCTCTCTCTTGTCATACATTTTATCGCTTGTCCAATAGTACTTTAATGGCCTTTCTTCACTAGTACAGCTAGTGTGGCATTTTTGTGTTTTCTCTCATTCTTATTTTTCTTAATTGTTAAGTTATTTAAATTTCTACAGGCTAGGACTGCCTCTCTTATTGCAGGTCTATGAATTTAAGCTGGTAGTGGGACTCTGGTTTTAAGAGATGACCTCTAAACAATTTGGTTCCTTAAACAGTGATTTTTTTTTTTTTTTAAATTTTAGAGCGAGCACAAGAAGGGAAGAGGGGCAGAGGGAGAGAGAGAGAGAAAATCTTAAGCAGGCTCCACATGGGGCTTGATCCCACAACACTGGGATCATGACCTGAGCTGAAATCAAGAGTTGGATACTTAACTGACTGAGTCATCCAGGCGCCCCAGTAATTTTTTTCACATAAATATTAATTTATGCACTTGAGTTGGATACTACACTAATCATGTGCTCTCTCCCAAGAGAAAGGTTTATGGTCTGTCAATAGTACTGCGGAGGAAGTGAAGAGGGGTATTTTTTTAGTTTGATTGCTTCTGGAGACTTTCCCACACTTATGTCTTTGAGCTGGCCACAAAATGTTCTTTGAGAAAAAGCTAAATTCTTTCTCCATGAAGTTAAAGAAGGGCTAATGTGTTGCTTGGAGTATTCAGTAGGAGGAAACATTCATTGTGCTTCATCATGGATTTTTTTCCTTTGCTGAGATTGGAGTCCTACCCCAAACTAGAAGAATACAGATGATCAGTAAATTACTGGGTAAAAGTAACTTGACAGAATGAAAGCTAGTTAGTAACAGTTAGCTTCTACTACTAAAGAGAGTAATTTAGAAGTATCTAGAACATCAGTGCTTCTCTTCTGGCATAAACAGCCATTTAACAACAGATCCACATCATTTTGATTTTCCAGTGAGTTATAGAGGGAATCCTGAGCCTATAAGAGTTTTACTAGAAAAAAATCCTGAGTTAACTCAAAAATATATTTTCTTTCTTCAGTTATATTTGTGGAAGGTAAACATTTGTAATCATTTAAAATGTGTTAAATTCTTGAGTTTAGTTATTTACAGAAGTATTGAAGTGTCGTATAAATACATCCTGTTGGTCATTGTTTCTGAGAATTAGTCTAACCAACAAATATTATTTTGGGCAGGAAGGGTGATTGATTAATTTGCTTTACCTTTCTTAATGTACTTGTTTTGCATAAAGTTTTGTCATCTTGATTTCTAAGAAGTAGTCCAAAGTTGGCGGTACTACCATTTCTTTTATTTTGTTTATTAATTTACTAAGTTTTCTCAATTACATAGTTACAAATTGGAAATTTTTTTTAAGTTTATTTATTTATTTTGAGAGACAGAGCACAAGTGGGGGAGGGGCAGAGAGAAGGAGAGACAGAATCCGAAGTAGGCTCCACGCCATCAGTGCAGAGCCTGATGCAGGGCTTGATCTCACGATGGTGAGATCATGACCTGAGCCTGGATCAGGAGTCTGACGTTTAACTGACTGAGCCACCCAGATGCCCTGAAATTTAGGTTTTTGAACCTTTATTTAACTTTTAATTTTTTTCTTGTTACGGGTTCTGTAGAGCATTTTGGACTTGAATATTATATTTGTTATCTTCTTACTATAATAACAGATTATATAAGAAGAAATATAGAAGATAGTAATTAGGTTTATAGCTCTTTTAATACAGAAAATGACCAGATCTTGGTTTATAATTTGTATTATGACATTACAAAACTTGGTGATTTGGGGCATTTAAAATTGATGTGGGGTTATTTTTTGGAGGAACCTGGCCCAATGCAGGAAGCATTCTGAGAATTTGCCCTGAAACCAGAACCTTAAACTCTTAGTCTGGGTTTTTTTTTTTTTTTTAAAGATTTTATTTTTAAGTAATCTCTACAACCCAGTGTGGGGTTTGAACTTACAACCTGAAGATCAAGAATTGCATGCTCTACTGATTGAGCTAGCTGGGCACCCCATTAAATTTTTAGTCTGGTTTTTAAGGTTCTGTTTCTATCTTATTTATATAGCTTTGTGGCTATTATCTTATAAAAGTCCGTGTGGCTTAGGTTTTTTTCTTTTTAGAATTTTAGGGAAATTGAATTTAATTAAAATAAACAAATGTGGAGTAATTCCAGAAGTGCTATTAATTATAATTTCTTTAAAAGACCCTTTATACACATCTAGCCAAAGATTGCATAGTACCTATGTAGGAGAAGGTTAAGATAGGGATAGACATCTGTTTGGAGGAAAACAATTAAGAATCAAATTCATAGAATCACCATTGACTTTGCTTTGCATGGTTACTGGGCTAGTATGTAAATTTGTTCTGGAGTGACTAAAACTGTAGATCTTTTTGTTGAATAACAATGTAATTTAATATAATCTTAATGTGGTGTTCTGTAATTAGACTTTGGTAATATGGAAGGCAGCAAATTGGTTTCAGGATATATGGCCCCAAGAGATTTTGCTGAAGCAGATACTAGGCTGCTCTTTCGCGCATTCAGAATATTAAGATTTGAAAGCTGACTTGATTAGTGGACTCGAAAACTGAAAACATCACTTTTTATAGAGTATACGTCAAAATTTGTTATTAAATTGTAAACTCTTTTAGTACTCCATTGGGTTAGGCCTACGCATTAATTTTCTTCTGTCTAGGTGAATGATAGATGATGCAGAATTAACTCATTTTAATCAGGTGATGAAACAAGTATATGCAGTCTTTCATTCATTCCTATATTCATTAAACTATGTGCAAAGTATTGCGCTCAGTATTGGGAATATAAAATGAGTGAGATGGTATGTATTTCACAAGGAGCCTGTAGTTTACTGGGGTAGGTGAACAGTTATGTAAATGATAAGAATTAAAGGCAAAATATAAAGCATAATCAGTGAGTTATAATTAGTTTCAGCTATTAGAATGTAACAGCATTTAAGTTTGGTCTAGAAGTTAACGTTGCCACAAGCAGAATAAGGGGTTCTTGGTAGAGAACCACGTTAAGACATGTAAATATGGAAATGTGTGTTGAGTTCAAGGACTGGCAAGGTTACTCTCAGACATGTGAGGTAAAACATGATAAAGGGGACCTGATTGTCAAGAATGCTCTGCTAATACATTTGGACTTTATTCTGTGGGTAGCAAGTGATGAAGGAGCTTGGGGCAAGCTGAGGGCACAGTAAAGGTTAACAACACCCCGCTCCCCCCAGCCCCCAAGCGTCCCCGCCCCTCAGGTATAGTATGTGTGATATTCTTCAGACACTCCTGGCCACACAAGAATGAAGGAAAGGGGTTAAAGTGCTTGCCATGGTGATGTGGGAAACTAAAGTAAATGAAAAATTAAATTCCTTTACTGCTTATAGCCCATTGGCAAGTCCTTGAAACCAGCAGAATGACCTCCCTCTAGGAGCTCAGCTGCCTCAAGGATGACACTTTGCTAGGGGCAAAAGGGAATCTTGGCTTAACATCATCCCAACCTCAAGGATCCTGTAAGCCCACTTCCTTTATCTCAACTGCCCCAAGATATATGCTGACAATCATATTCTAAGCTTATGGCCCCCTGATATACATCTGAAGGGTCTCATGACTGAGGTTTTACTAAACAGTAATAAATGGCACTTCCTTAGCAACAGCTCGCCCCTCAAGGTCTTGGAAACCTTGCTTCCAAAATTCCTTAGAGACTTACTCTATCCCTGACCCCTGTCAACCTGAGGGTGTATAATGAGTTACCTGTCACAACTCCAGTGCAACTCTTCCTGCCCACGAGTCCTGTCTCTGTGCTTTAATAAAATCACCTTTTTGCACCTTTTTGACATCTTCAAGAATTCCTTCTTTGCCGTCAGCTCTGGAGCACTCCATCATCACTATAAAACTTCATCAGCAAGGAGCCAGTGAAAGATTGTGATTGGATAAGTGACATAAAACAGATTTATATTTAGAAAGAAAGCTTCTTAAGTAGTCTAAAGCATGAACTACTTCAGTGTAGCCATCAAATGATGTATAGTTCTCTAGTGTTTGTGGTAGCTTTGCTTATTGGTGAGTAGACCATATGACCCACCCACCCTTACTCATTATAAGATTAAATTCCTGATTTACTTAGCAAAGGATACAGAATCTCTCTGAGGGAAAGTGGCCAAGTAATGCAGGAGAAAAATGCAAACACATTTCATCTTGGCTTTTTCTGGCCACCACTGTTTCTCTTCCTAAAACTTAATTCTTAGCACATATCTGCCCTATTGCCCTATTACATTGACTCACATCACCATTCCAGATTTAAAAATGTTTAAAACACTTGACCTGCCACGTTTGCATCAGTAAAGCTTCATTTGCATCATTAAAGTTGCTTAGAAGTATCAAAATTAGTTTACATTTCACCACATCTTAATTAGT
Organism: Panthera onca; assembly: GCF_046562875.1. Taxonomy (NCBI): domain Eukaryota; kingdom Metazoa; phylum Chordata; class Mammalia; order Carnivora; family Felidae; genus Panthera; species Panthera onca. Next base: position 60,406,903 of record NC_138341.1, on the reverse strand, counting down.
AAGCCCAGATTCCTACTTACTCAGCCCAGATTTTCAGTAAATAACAACATGGTCACTTGGCTGCAGCAAAAAGAAACAAAGCAACTGATACAATCCACAAGATGGGAGATTGATCCTGAATTGTGAAGTTGATGTTTGCACAGTACAAGATAGTGAATTTTTGATTACCCTAGTACCTTTTACATTTATTTCCTGCCCTATTGTGAATTTGTGCCCATTGTATAACAAATTAAAAAATTAGTGGGTATAGATCTGGAAGTCCTGGGCCTGAAGAGTCAGTGGCTTGGATTAGGCTGTAATTGGGGAAGCCAGTAAGGAAATTTGCATTTAGTTTTCTCTATGCCTTAATCTTCTCGGGCTGTCATAATTCCATAGACTGGGAGGCTTAAACAAAAGAGATTTGTTTCTCATGGTTCTGGAGGCTGGGAAGTCTGAGATCAAGGTGCCAGTAAGGTAGGTTTCTTTTGGCTTGCAGGCAACTGCCATCTGACTGTGCATATATAACCTCTTCTTTGTGCACACAGACAGGGAGGGAGGGCAAACTCTCTGGTGTCTCTTACTTATAAAGGCACTAATTCCATAATGAGGGTCCCACCGTGTGTCCTCATCTAACCCTAATTACCACATAGAGGCCCCATCTTCTGATACCATCACATTGGAGGTTAGGGCTTCAACATAAGAATTTTGGGAGAATACACACATTTAGTTCATAACACACTGCAGACGTTTTGCCTCCATAATAATAAGTTGTTTTGATACTGTAGGCTTGAGGAGGAAATTAATCTTTATACTTACTGTTTAATTTGTATATAAATTTCTCCCTGGGAAGTTAATAGCCATCAGAATCTTTTAGCTGACGAGTTTGACATTTTTTAACCTGAGTGAGCCAGCTGGGCGCCCTTCCCCTGCTCTCTTTAAAAAATAAAACAATGGAAATTTTTCTCTTGACCATGTATATCTCCTGATATTAAAACATGCATTTAATTTTTTCGTGGTAACTGGCATCATTAAAACACATTACTGTTACTTTAAAAAATGTAAATAGATTTAATATTTAGAAGAGTTTTAAGTTTACTGCAGAATCAAGCAGAAAGTGCAGAGTTCTCATATACTCCCTGCTCCTACACATGCACAGCTTCCCTATTCTCAATATCCCACTTCTGAGTGGTATATTTATTCCAATAGATGAACGTATGTTGACATACCATAGTCACCAGAGACCATAGTTTACATTAGAGTTCACTCTTGGTGTTATACATTCCATTATGAGTTTGTGTGTGTGTGTGTGTGTGTGTGTGTGTGTGTGTGTGTGTGTTTAAGTAAGCTCTATGCCCAGCATGGAGCTTGAACTCCTGACCCCAAGATCAAGAGTCGCATGCTCTTCCAACTGAGCCAGCCAGGTGCTCCCCGCCATCCCCATTATTGGTTTTGGCAAATGTATAATGATGTGTATCTAGCATTATAGTATACAGAATGGATTCATTACACTAAAAATCCTCTGTTTTATCTGTTCATCTCTCCTTCCTCTTTCTCCCTTGGCAGTCACTGATCTTTTTATTGTCTCTATGATTTTGCCTTCTATGGAATGTCTATAATTGAAATCATAGAATATGTAGCCTTTTCTGATTGGCTCCTTTCACTTAGTAATATGCATTTAAAGTTCTTCCATGGCTTTTCATGGCTTGATAATTTAGGTTTTTGTTTTTAAGAGGAAAAGCACTCATTTCTTTTTGGTACTGAATAATATTCCATTGTCTGGATATACTAGTCTGTTTATTTATTTACCTACTGAAGGATTTCTTGATTGCTTCCAAGTTTTGGCAGTTATGAATAAAGCTGCTATAAATATTGTGTACAGATTTTTGTGTGGCTATAAGTTTTCAAGTTATTTGGGAAAATACTAAGGAGTGCAATTGTTGGAAATTGCATATGGAAAGAGTGTGTTTAGTTTTTAAGAAACCACCAAATTGTCTTCCAATGAGGCTGTACCACTTTGATTTCCTACCATCAATGAATGAGAGCTCATGTTGTTTCACCAGCATTTGGTGTGTCAATGTTCTGGATTTTGTCCATCCTAATAGGTGCATTGCTTTAACTTTTGGATTGGTGGTTTATTTCTGAAAGTTGTGGAGACTGCTTAATTGTGTAAAAGTGTTATTAATGTCTTGCATGACGGAGCACCTGGGAGGCTCAGTCAGTTAAACATCTGACTTCAGCTCAGGTCATGATCTTCATGGTTTGTGAGTTTGAGCCCCTGTCGGCTCTGTGCTGACAGCTCAGAGCCTGGAGTCTCCTTCAGATTCTGTGTCTCCCTCTCTCTCTGCCCGCTCCCCCCATCCCCAACTCATGCTCTGTCTCTCTCTCTCAAAAATAAATTTTAAAAACATTAAAAAATTTTTTTTCATGACATAGACAAGTGTATTTACCCAGAATAGAATCTAATTGCAAGTGCCAAATAGTCTTCGGTTGTGTCTAAATGTTTATATTGCTCTAGAGTATATCTGTACTTTGATTACATATCTTATGTGCATATAGATAAGACCTAAAAGGGAACTTAAAAAAGTGATTTGCTGGCCTACCTTCTGTTTTCATTAGAGTCGGTAAAGGAAAGAGAAGCTTGAATAGTTTACCTTTTAGCATGTGCTTTAAATATTTGATATTTGAGTTGATTTTAGTTATAATTCAGGCCATTTGTGAAGTCTTTGTGACATTTGTTTGTGGTAGATACACATTTGCAAAATCTTTTTAAAAACTTGGTCACTTTTTACTGTATGTTTGATTATATTCCAGAAATGTGGCAACTTGAGAAAAAAATGGAATATGGGCTACCATGGATTTTAACGACTTTGTACATTTAAAATATTAATGATGCCTAAAATACCATACCCTTGGGTTTGTAATTCAGGTTGTTAATGACTTCTCACCTTAAAATTCTTACGTTCCACTCTTACATGTATTTTTAGGTTCCTTTGAAATTTGTCAGATGTTCTTCTGGATTGTGTTTTTCTTCAAACAAAGCAAGAATAAGACTTGAAAACAAATTATGTCAGCAGTGTGCCAAGTCTTGTTGCAAGAGAAAGAGACCACGGGTTAACAATTTAAAAATAAAGATTTTGCTATTTAAAAACATTTTTTTTAATGTTTATTTATTTTTGAGAGAGAGAAAAAGAGCGCAAGTGTGGGAGAGGCAGAGAGAGCAAGACAGAGGATTCCAAGCAGGCTTTGCACTGACAGCAGAGAGCCTGATGCGGGACTCAAAGTCAACAAACTGTGAGATCATGACCTGAGCTGAAGTCAGCTGCTCAACCAACTAAGCCATCTAGGTGCCCTAAAGATTTTATTTTAAGGACTGCATTGCATGAAGGACGCAGGGGAGTGCATACCAGTTACAGGTTGAAGATTACCAGCTCATTTCCTTAGTATAACAAATTATATTTTTTTAATAGGAGACTTTTTTTAAATGTGTGTATGGGGGCATGGAGAGTGAATTGATTTCCTCCCCTCAGGTAGGAAAGAGGAGACTTGAATCTCATGTAGAGGACAAGGATACTAAGCCTTGGAAAAGGGACAGAGCCAGTAGTCTTATGTTAGCAAACTTGAAAAAGACTATTTGTTAGGTAGGCAGACTAATAACAAACATTTGAAAAAGAACATTGTGTTTGTTCAGTAAAACATTACAGATTTGTCTATTATTTAATTCCTTTTAACCATTGAAATTTTATTGCTTTATTATGGAGGACCTGATTTTTTTAAGTTATCTTTTGGAAAAAAACATTCAATGATCAATTATCATTGGAATATGCTACATATTGTATTCCTTTCTCAGAGATGGGCATTAACATATTAAAGACACCAAGACATTCTGCCTAAAGGAGCATGTTTAGGGGCTCCTGGGTGGCTCAGTCAGTTACATGTCTGACTCTTGATTTCAGCTCAGGTCATGGTATCATGGTTGTGAGAGCGAACCCTGCCCTGGGCTCTGTGCTGGGCGGTGGGTTCTGTGGTGGGCGTGGAGCCTGCTTAAGATTCTCTCCCTCTCCCTTTGCCCCTCCCCTGCTTGCACTCACTCTTGCTATCTCTCTCTCAAAAAAAAGCATGTTTAACTTTCTTTGACTCAGGATTTCTCAGACTTATTTGATCAGTGGAACCATTCCTCCTTTTTTTTCTCCCACATAGCAACCACAGTTTTCTGTGGAACAAGTGGTCTGTAATAGTTAACACTTACATAGTTGTTACTGTATGCAGGGCACTCTTTCAAGTGCTTTACATAAATTAACTTTGCTATGCCTCCTATCTTCTTTTTCTCCCTACCCCAAGTACTAGTGCCTCACGAACTGACCTGTGGAACCAGAGGCAGTGTAGTGTAAAAGCTAAGAACCCAGATTTGGAGCTAGCCCAGATTTGGATTAGAATCTAGCTGTGCCATTTACAGCTTGTGGTCTTAAGCAAGTCACTTAATCTGTGCTTCAGTTTTTTAAAGATGGAAACAAAAATTTTGAGTTCTAAAATCTGTTAAATAAAATTTAACTGAATAAATTTAAAGATCTAGGGGGCACCTGGGTGGCTCAGTCAGTTAAGTGTCCAACTTTGGCTCAGGTCATGATCTTGCAGGTTGTGGATTTGAGCCCTACATTGGGCTATGTGCTGACAGCTCAGAGCCTGGAGCCTGCTTCAGATTCTGTGTCTCCCTCTCTCTCTGCCCCTCCCCCACTCATGCTCTGTCTCTCTTTCAAAAATAAACATTAAAACAATTTTTAAAAAAATGAATAAATTTAAAGATTTCAGAATAAGATTATTCAACGATTCATGAATCGGGCAGCATTTCATCTAGCAAATAGAAAGGAGCTCTGAGGAGCTGTACAAAATGGAAGGTTTTGGGGGCACCCGGGTGGCTCAGTTGGTTCAGTGTCCCCAGGTCATGATCTTGTAGTGGTGGGGTCAAGTCCCATATCAGGCTCTGGGGCTGAGCATGGAGCCTGCTTGGGATTCTCTCTCTCCCTCTCCCTCTTCCTCTCTCTCTGCTCCTACCTTGCTTATGTGTGCTGCACTCTCTCAAACAAAACAAAACATTAAAAAAACCCAAAAACAAAATGGAAGGTTTTTATAGGCAGAAGGGGGCAGTAAAAGGAAGTTTCTAGAAAGAGAAGATTGTTTCAGACAAGGTTACCTTCCTATGGGGCACGGAAAGGATCTGTTGGGTAGATTATCTCACTTGTGCTATCCAGGTAATAACAGATTGACTGGTTACAGATTACAGATTACATTTCTGGGAGAGGCTGAAACTGCAGTTAGGTTACATATTAAGTCTTGTTTTTCTGATATGAGGCTTAGCACAAGTGACTCCATTTTGTGCCTTGTTTCTTTTTTTAACATTTCAAACATAAGAATAGGGAATAGTATATCCTTCACCTAATTTAGCAATTGTTAACATTTTGCTATATTTTATTTTCTTTGTTTTTACTGAAGTATTTTAAAGTGTATGTCATGATATTTAACTTTAACTTTAGTGTGTGTCTCTAAACCATATAACCATAATATTGACGTGGAAATGTTGGAGTTTGGAGCTGACAGCCAAGAAAGAATTCTTGAAACATCTGAGGTGCAAAATTTGGTTTTATTAAAGCATGGTGACAGGACCCATGGGCAGAAAGAGCTGCACTGAGCTTGTGACAGGTGATTGATCATATACTTTCAAGTTAGGGACAGCACAAGCCTTCAAGATATTTTGGAAACAAGATTTCCAGAATCCTGAGGGTCTGGTTGTTAGGAAAAGGCCATTTATTACTATTTAGTAAAAACTCAGTCATGAGCCCATTCAGATGTATATCATTGGGCCATAAGCTTGGAGTATGATTGCCAACATATATCTTGGTGGGGGGGGGGGTAGAGATAAAGAAAGTTCCTAAAGGAATTTTTATATGTTAAAGTAGACTTACAGGATCCTCGGGGGTCAGGAAAATGTTAAGCTAAAATAGCCTTTTGCCCTTAGCAAAGTGTCATCATCAAGGCATCTGAGCTCCCAAAGGAATGTCACTCTGCCTGTCACCCATCTGTCAATGGGCTGTAGGTGGTAAGGAAGTTTAATTTTTCATTTGCCTTTGTTTTCCACATGAATATGAGTATATAACTGACACGTTAACAATAATTCCTTAATATTCAGAGTTCCCCTAGTTGCCCCCTAGACATATCTTTTTTTTTTTTTTTAATGTTTCTTTATTTTTGAGAGAGAATGAGAATGAGAAGGGGAGGGGCGGAGAGAGAGGGAGCTAAAGGATCCGAAGAGGGTTGGCATCACTGGGTTGGCAGCACCGAGCTGGATGTGGGCTCAAAGTCACCAACCGGGAGATCATGGCCTGAGGCAAAGTTGGGTGCTTAACTGACTGAGCCACCCAGGTGCCCCACCCCTAGACATGTCTTTTATTGCTGGTTTATTCAAAGAGTATCTGACCCCAGACTATGCATTGCATTTGGTTGCTATGTCTACAAGAAAATTTAGAAGATGAGGCTGAGGGAGCCATTTTGGGATTTTAGTGATGAAGTAGCACCTGGATTCCTTGCAGAGACTGAGGAGTAGGAAGGAGGGTTTGGAGTCTAGCGAGACTGGAAAAGACTTAGAATACATACTTTAGACATGGAGAACTAGATAACTAGACAGCTTTGGTGAATGAGAAAGCCTAGCAACAGAGTCATTGAGAGTTAATAATGGACATTACCTTAATCAGATGATCGAACTCAACATCCTCAAGAGACAAATTGACATTTGTGCTTCCTATATATTTCTATTCAAAAAATATATAAACTGACTCTAAAGAGGAATAATCCTTGCAAAACAGCCAACCTAGAGTCTTCAAAAAGTCAGGAGAAGACAGGATCAAGGGGGTAATCTTGGAGGTTGGCTATTGTAAGGTGGAACAAGTTTTCTAAACAAAGAAAACCATTTATTTTGGGATATTCAAGTGAAGATTCTAGTGGGCTTAATTAAATATAAGGAATATGGAGTTTAGGAAAGATCAAGATAGGAAGTCATCATGATAACAATGATGATAGTACTGTTAAAATGTAATTTTCCAAAAAAAGTCAAATTGGACTCCTAGATACAAAATGAATACATGTTAAAGAATTTATTTTACTCATATGAGGCACTAGGCAGATATAACATATTCAAAGGAAGAAATAAAAACACTCATTTATATAGAGAGTAAATGAATGGAGATGAATTGCCATTTGAGACCAGACAAAACCTGATGTTTTCCTGCTCCCCTAGGAAGGAGGGGAGATGTCAAATTACTATTTGCCAGGACATAATTTATATATCTGTCAGTAATCTATCACTTACAAAGAGTTGCTAGATATCTCACAAGCGTTGAACTGGACTAGAATCTGATAACCTGGAAGAGTGTGCTGTAAAGGATACATAGGATGCATAGGATTTGTTCTGTGTTCCTCAATTCTGTCTGCAGTCCAATAAGGGAGATGTTATCTCCATATAAGAAATGACAAAATTGAGGTTTAGAGTAGATAAATAACTTGCCCAACATCTTACTTGGGGAAGTGGAATTAATGCTGAACACAGGTTATTTTGACTCTTAATCTGTGGTTTTAATCACTTATAAGAGATATGGAGATGGTACTGTGTAGATAAAGGAGGAAACCACTAGTTTCCTGAGCTGTGTTCTAAAGGAGTTGGAGAAAAGATGGGGGTTGTAAGGGGTATTACAGCCAGAGGAAGCAGCATGAGTCATGGCACTGAGATGTAAAAGATCATGTGGTATTTGGGAAACAGTAAGTAAAAAGAAATGTCTGGAACTCCCATCTTCGTACTTAGAAGAAGAATATATTCCATTGGTGACTGAATAAGAGCTTTGGAGGTCACCTAACTCCTTTTATGAATTTGTGAATCTTAGGAGGCAGTTTGTTACTATAGAAATAATAGGATCTAGGAAGCAGCAAGACCTTAGTTAAAAACCTCAATACTATAGTTCGTTATTTGGATAAAGACAATTCATTATTTAATATTAGCCTCAGTTTCTTCACATTCAGAATAAGAAAAATAATTTCTGATTCGGTTGCAATTACAGTCATTTTTGCAGGGCAGAACTTGAATAGTCCTCAGGAGTCAGCCTTGATACCGTACATATGTTTCTCTTTTGCCCTGGTGATGTGGAAATGTTGGGGTTTGGAGCAGTCTTTCAAGAAAGAATTCCTAAGACATCTTTGGTGCAAAAGGGTCATTTTATTAAAGCATGGGGACAGGACCCATGGGCACAGAGAGATGCACTGGGGTTGTGACAGGTGACTGATTATATACTTTGAAGTTGGGAGAGGATTAGGGATAGTGTAAGTCTCTAAGGAATTTTGGAAGCATGGTTTCCAGTACCTTGAGGGGGCTAGCTATTGTTAGGAAAAGTTCATTTACTACACTCTGGTAAATCCTCAGTCATGAGACCCTTCAGATATATATCAGTTGGCCATTTGCTTGGAGGATGATTGCTAACATGTATCTTGGGGATAGAGGTAAAGGAAGTTTCCAAAGGAATTTTTATATGTTAAACTGGACTTACAGGAAGCGGGGGGCGGGGGGGGGGATGGGGGGTGCTTGATGGAGGATGGGATAATGTTAAGCTAAGATTGCCTTTTGCCCTTAGCAAAGTTGTCAACATTGAGGCAGTTGAGCTCCCAAAGGAAGGTGACTCTGCCTGTTCAAGGAGTTGTTAATGGGTTGTAGATAGTAAGGAAATTTAATTTTTTCTTTTGTCTTTGTTTCCCATGTTAGTGGCATCCAGAACTGGTCAGTTTCTCAGAGAATGCTTTAAGTAGACTTCTAGGAGACTGCTAGATAGGCCAGAAGGCTTTTTTTCTTTTCTTTTCTTTTTTTGGTCAGCTTTTGTTTAAGCTCAGCTGTCCATTGACTACAAATCTTTGTGTCCATCATTCAAGACTCCTCTTTCCAACATGGTGTTACCTGGAGCATTAAGATAGTAATGGGATGGTTGCTTGCATTGCAGCTGAGGGAGTTGAGGCAGTGCGGTCCTTTTGGGTTCTTTGGAGAAGAACCAAGTGTTAGGTATGCTGAGGATCTAAGAGACTCGATTGAGTATTGGATAAAGTTCCAGAAGACTTGGTGAAAAGTGTTGTTAGCTTTGTTTAGGAAAGGCAGCTTGGGGAATTAAAATCTTGAGAAGGTATGTGCCAAAGGAACTTGGTATTTGAGAATGTAACTGGGCATTGCAAGATTTCTATCATGATTGTGTGTCTCTAAGACCCTTGAAACACACCATGGTCTTTACCAAGCTCTGTGGTTTGAACAACAGAAATACCCAAGCATTTGATAAATGAATAACTAAACATTTTAATTTGTAGTAGATAGTGACATACTCATAGCTTTATGACCTTTCTTGGTTCAGATAACTCTCTTTTTGTCTTCCATTGTTTCTGTTCCATGTCAAGATCTTGGGGTCTACTAGTATTGTTCCAGAGGCAAAATACATGTCTCCAGATCCCCAGAATCAGCTTCTCCATTTTCCTAGAATAAGTCCCTAGATTTCAGTGTGAACAATCACGTTTGTGTGGTTATTTTCAAATTAAAGTTTAGTAGATTATAAATAAGACAATATATTCCTTTAACAGAAAGCACTCTCTTTCCCCATTTATTATGATTTAAAAATTCCTTATTTTATCCATTATGTACATAGAAACTTGAGGTACCATTGCAGAGACTAAACCTGTGTCTTTCTCTTATTATTTAACTTCGGGAATTTGACGTTGATGGGAATGAAAACCACCTTCTCTGCAAACCCTGACAATGTAGGAGAGCTTGTCTCCTTTGTCAAATTGGCTATAATTTTTTTTTTCCTTCTCTGCTGACATCTTGATTCTTATCTGACAGTAATGTCTAAATTTGCAAAGTTCTTTGGATATAATGTACATGAAAGCCACAAGTGGATTTCTATAAAATGGTATACTCATTCCTGGCATTTTCTTGTTATTTCAGTTGTCTGAATTGCTAAGAGATTCAAATACCACTCATGTTTTATAGACCTCTCAGTAGTAAAACAGGCAGCTATATTCCATGCATGGAGTTCAAATGAGAAAGGTGAATTAACTGATTGGCTCTATGGACTCTGTTCTCTCCTTTCAATTCTTGCCTTACCGTAGACATTGTTGAGGCTGGCACTAAGTCTGAGGAGCAAAGAAAAACAACTTTTGTTTTTCTTTTTTGGTATAAAGCTAAAATACCTACGTCCAGTTTAAGCATAAGCAACTATGTATTTAAAAGCAAAATGAAGGGTTGCCTGGGTGGCTCAGTTGGTTGAGTGTCCAGCTCTTGATTTCTGCTCAGGTCAGGATCCCAGGGTCATGGGATTGAGCCCCATGTTGGGCTCTGTGCTGAGTGTGGAGCCTGCTTAAGTTTCTCTTTCTCTCTCTCTCTCTCTCCCTCTCCCCTGCCCCCTCTGCTTCTCTCCCCTTCTTGCGCACGTGTTAGCACTGTCTCTACTCTCTCTGAAAAAAAAAAAAAAAAAAGAAAAGAAAAGAAAAATGAAGGTGTCTGCCTGGCTAGCCTGGCTTGGTTGGTGGAGCATATGACTCTAGATCTCGGGGTTGGGGGTTTGAGCCCCATGTTGAGTGTAGAGATTGCTTAAAGGTAAAATCTTAAAAAAGATAATAAAGGCAAAATGAATTTGAGGGGTATTGTATATGTATGTGTGTGGTGTGTGTACGTGTGTATACGTGACTGTGATGTAGAAGTAGAGTGAAAAATACATTTTACTTATTAGTAGGCTTATCCCTTAGATGGGACAGTTGGGAAAGCTGCCCTGGAGGGACCATCGGAGTGCTGCCTTATAAAGAGAACTAGGGCATGCCCGTCCCACACACATTAAATGAGTTTAGTCTCAGGCTTGTGCTCAGGCAATCAAATGAAGTAATAAGCTCATGAATGAGACTTATTTTTCCCTTTTAAAAGTCTTAACAATTATGGGTTGAAAATTTCAATTAAAGGAGAATGATATAAGTCAGGGATATGAAATTGAGAAGTAAACAAGATAAACAACTAGGGTATTGCATCATTTACTGGTTTGCCTTAGTATGAATTAGTGAAGGACCCACCAGAGTCAAATACTACTCTCCAGAGTGTTCATAGTTTTCAGAGTGTTGATGTTATTTGTATTGACTAGACTCTATTGAGAAGAATATCTTTCCTGTTTCATTGCTTGATGTTGAGAGTAAAACTTAAACTTGGGTGCAGTCGTTGGGGCCTGCATATTAATTGACAACAGATTAACAGGACAGAAGACTAAGTTTGTTTGGGCTTGCGTGACATTCCTGAGGGAGTGCTCAATAGCCAGAGAGAAAAATCTTAGATACCAAACTTAAAGGTGGTGGTGGTGGTCTTCAGGGCTTTACTGGAAAGGTGTGGAAGGTTCCATTGGACTTTTTGATACTAATGGAATGGACATTTATATCCATGGCAGCTGTAATTGCAGTAAACTTGGGGCGTGGGGTGGTAAGAGCTGGATTAATGGTAGCTGTGTTTGCAGGAGGCTCTGCTTTAAGTCAGATAAGGATGATTTAGATAAGATTTCCTTTTGCAGTTTCTTTAGCTCAAATGTTTTCACTTTAATATAATCTTTACAGCAATTCTGAGGGTCTGAGTGGGTCTCCACATTTCTTCCATCTGAAACTTCCCTAGAAGTTTCATCTAAAAAAAAAAGAAGCTAGGTTGATTGCTATGGAGAAAAGATTTGAGTTAGAAATGGAGAGGCAAGAGATGGGCAAAGAGAAAAAAACAACAACAACATAGATTAGAATGAGGAAACAAAAAGAAAAACAAAGATTAATGGTTGAAATAGACTGTAATCCATTTTCTGAGTCCAGAGGGCAGCCAATTGAGATTTCTACATGTTGGGCTCAAAGGATTTTTAGGTGGTGGAGTAAGATATCAGTGTCTGGTTATTTCCCAGAGCAAAGCATGGAAGGTACAGGTGTTTGGTGAACTTCCTGAGTGGCCCAAACTGTTGTAACAAGTTATTTGAAGTTAATACCAAGTCATCCAGCATCAAAAGTTTGCAGGCCTTTGGGACAAGACAACTTAGAGCCTAAATAAGGATCTGGGCAGTCAGGTTTTAGCTTCAGTGATGTCAGGTCAAGAGAGTGACAGAAAAATTGTAAATATTAATTACTGACAAAATGTGCAAGATGGCAGTATCTCTTTTACAAGGAGATGAAAAATAGCTCAAAGACAATGAACAGAACTAGTATCTGATATCTTGTGGTTATATTTTTCTCCTTTCTTTCTTTCTTTCTTTCTTTCTTTCTTTCTTTCTTTCTTTCTCTTTGAGAGGGAGTGCAAGCAGGAGAGGGGCAGAGAAAGGGAAATAGAGAATCCCAAGCAAGCTCCTTGTTGTGTGCAGAGCCCAATGCAGGGCTCCACCTCATGAACCATGAGATGATGACCTAAGTCCAAATCAGGAGTTGGGTGCTTAACTGCCTGAGCCCCCCAGGCGCCCTGGGTTATAGTTTTCTACTGAAAAGTTTTCTATAGTAAAATTTTCCTCCACAGTCACCCTGTTTTGATCAATTATAACAAACTAAGATAATCCTTTTTATAAAATAACTCCAGTTTCATTAAATCTGGACTAATTATATATGTAAGTGCAGCAAGAATAATAACTGGCCACACAGGCCTTTTTAACTTTGCTTTGCTGGGACTTTTATAAGGAATCTCAGATTAGATTAGATTTAAAACTCTCTCAAGGCTAGGAAGTCAAGCCAAGAACTCCCCCTCAGACTTTATCTGTAGTAATCTAGAGATTTAGATGAATTCTTCTTTTCTTGAGGTCCCCAAAATATCTGAAAGTTCCTAAGCTTGCCAGCAGGGACATTTCCTTAGTCACCTGTAAGTCTGGAACCTTATAAGTAAGGTACTAGGCTGGTTTTTTTATAAGCATTGGCTCTATAAAGTCTGCTGTAGTTCCTTAAAACTGGTCATATCTGACCACATCATTTTTTTTTTTTTTTTTTTTTTTAATTTTTTCCCAACGTTTTTTATTTATTTTTGGGACAGAGAGAGACAGAGCATGAACGGGGGAGGGGCAGAGAGAGAGGGAGACACAGAATCGGAAACAGGCTCCAGGCTCCGAGCCATCAGCCCAGAGCCTGACGCGGGGCTCGAACTCACGGAGCGCGAGATCGTGACCTGGCTGAAGTCGGACGCTTAACCGACTGCGCCACCCAGGCGCCCCCACATCATTTTTTTTTTAAATTAAGTTTATTAACTTACTTGGAGAGAAAGAGGCAGAGAGAGGAGGAGGGAGACTCCCAAGCAGACTCCACATCATTAGTGCAGAGCCCGACGCAGGGCTTGAACTCAGGAGATCATGAGATTATGACCTGAGCTGAAAACGAGAGTTCGAGGCTTAACCATTTGAGCCACCTATGCACATCATTCCTAAACATGGCGTTCCATTCCAAGTCTCGGTAATATAACCAGTGTTTCCAGTTGTGTCCTGATACAAGAAGAACAAACTTATTGAACTTATGAAAATAACTATATTGCCATGAAAATAAGAACATTCAATAAGAGTTTCCAAGATCTGGAAAGATCAGGTAGGGAGAAAAAGGAAAGTGTTTCATTCTTGTTTACAAAGGTGCAATCTACTAAATTGTTGTGAGTTACTGGTAGCTTAAGAGAAAAGAGAAAGGGATTCCTTAAATCCAGAGCATAGAATGTTAAATAACCAGCAATGTTCCAAACAAAAAAAGCCATAACAATTATAATCACTTTTCATCAGTTGATTCAGTTCCATGTAATTAATTCTCATTTTGCTTAATCTTGAGTTATCAGTTTTATGAACCCATCATCTTCTCTACTGGAGTTCTGGAAATCCTTTCTCAGTTCAATGGTGTAATCTCATAATTATTTAATTTAGCAATGGCATCAAAAGTCTGTACTCAGATTACTTGTCCTAGTTTTTTCCATGGATCTGTAAAACAGTCCCATTGTTGAAGGTGAAGGATTTTGGTTTGTAGGTGACTGAAGAACTTTCAAGAAAGCATCAGAATAAGACAACTACTTATGAGTGACAAAGGACCTAAAGTAGTCACGATTAAAGATTTTATGAGAGCTCGTTATAAAAGTAATGCAGTTCACAAGAAATCTGGTTGTTTCTGTGAAACATACCAACATGTTTTGAAGATAATAATTGGAATTATGACTAATGCCATTATATCACGGACATTAAGGGCACTGACAAAGTTTCTAGGAACTTCATATAATTTCTGAAGTACATATATAATAACACTTACCCATACAGATACAACCCAGGGAAAGTTAAACATCACTTTTTATGTGACAGTGTTTCCCATGCAGTTTAACATATCAAGTAAACCAAATTATTTTAAACATTTCTCTTCTTAAAAGGTGAAAGAAAAAAACCCTTTGAGATTTTCCAGATGCTCTCCTGGAAATCTCAAAATCCATTCAAGATCAAGATTTTATATAGGGTTTGATTTGGGGAAGGCAAAATATCAAAGTTGTCAAAATGTCAAAAGGTTTGAACAGTTGATTTAATAGGATCACAGATCAGTTTTTAAAAGAAGATTCCATTCTTTTAAATGATTGGAAACATGATCAAGCACCAGAAATTATCCCAGTAAGATACAGAATCTGCTTAATTGGGTGAATTACTTACAAGCTCAAGAAGAACCTTTCATATTCTCTTAAGAGCAGACCAATAATCTAAGAAACTTTTTTCTTTTTTTCTTTAAATATGTATTTATTTATTTTGAGAGAGAGTGCACAAGCACGAGCAGGGGAGGGACAGAGAGAGAAGGAGACAGAGAATCCCAAGATTGAGACATAGGTCTCAGTCTCATGAATCAGGAGATTATGACCTGAGTCAAAATTAAGAGTCAGACACCTAACTGACTGAGTCACTCAGGTGCCCCTCCTTGAATACTTTTCATACAGAGATATTTTCCTTAACCCTTACTGTTTCTGGTATTCTAGAATTGTTCTAGAATTACTAGAAATTCCATTTACATATAAAATAGATTATATATTTAAACTATTAGCAACCTTTATTTTACAGATGTAGTAGACAACTGAATTGCCTGTCCTATATTGGCATTTTGTAGCAGATTAACCCATTTTATAAATATACAATCTTATGAATTCTACACATATATTTTTCACAGTACAACGTCTCAAAATGTGGCAAAAAACCGCATGTTTATTTACAGACCTAAATATCTTCAGTCTCTCTGTAAAAAATTAGAATCCAAAAATATAGAAACTTAAACTTAGGGGCACCTGGCTACTCAGTTGGTAGAGGATGTGACTCTTACTCTTGGGGTCCTGAGTTTGAGCCCCACATTGGGTGTACATAGAATTTACTTAAAAAACAAAGAATCCAACAAAACTTTAAACTTATATTTAGTAATTAATGTTTCAGTGTCTTATCTTATTTAGAAGTGATGTGGGAGCACCTGGGTGGCTCAGTCATTTGAGTGTCCGACTTTGGCTTAGGTCATCATCTCATAGATTGTGAATTCGAGCCCCACATTGGGCTCGCTGCTGTTAGCACCTGCTTCAGATCCTCTGTCCCCCTCTCTCTTTGTCCCTCTCCTGCTCATGCTCTTTCAAAAATAAAATAAACAAAAAAAGAAATCTAGATATTCAGTAAATATCTGGCATTTAATGTAACTGAGGATAGTTTTAAGTTTCAAGTTACCAAAAAGATTTTGGTAATAAAGTTTGTCAGAACAATGACTCAGTTTGATTAAAATTAAAACTATTAGCTTCATAAAGCTTTTAAAAATATATTCTTTTTAAAGTTTATTTATTTAGTTTGAGAGAGAGAGAGTATGAGTGGAGGAAGGGCAGAGAGAGAGGGCGAGAATGAGAATCCTAAGGAAGCTCTGCATTTTCAGCACAGAGCCTGACACAGGGCTTGATCTCACAAACTGTGACATCACGACCTGAGCCAAAATCAAAGAGTCGGACACTTAACTGACTGAGCCACCCAGATGCCCTTATTAGTTTTATAATCTAGCTTATTTGATTACTAAATCCAAGTAGAATAAAATTTATGTATTAATGCATTATACTTATTGCTAATAACTCTAAGGACATTCCTATTTTACTAAACCAACAATATTAAACTAATGTTATTTACCAGAGCTTTATCCAAATCACATAAACCTGAAGTACCTTTGGGTTAGTGCCTATATTTTAGGCAGTATATATTTTAGAATAGTTTGTATAGGCACTTTTCTCTAAGCCAATTAGAATAGTCTTTTATTAATTTAGTAATACCATCTAGAGGTAGGAAAAAATATGTAGACATACACAAATAGAGATGTTTATGACTTTCTTTCTAAAGTTTTTAGCCATGTGTCAGGCATAAATACAATACAGTCACTGGTTTACATATAATAGTTGGTTCTCATCTTTGTCCTGCTTTATATTTTTAACTAAATTGTATTTCTAGTCGATGGAATAAGTTGTTACGTGCTCAATATAAAGGCTAAAGTTTATTATCAATATTTGTGGAGGAGATTTTTAAGGTTTTCTTTTTTCCTAATGTGTAATCTTATGGAGGCTTTGGACTAAATTTTGTTCCAGTTAACCTTTTCACCTAGGCTGTTGCTTTTGGTGGGGGGGGGGGGGGGGGGTTCCTGAGTCCCTAGAGGGAGGGATCAGGGACTACAGTTCCAGTGACTCTGTGGATTTGAGGGGCTGGAGTGGGGAGAGAAAGGTCTTGGAGGAGCCAGCTTAAGTTTTCTCAAAGAAGCCATTTAATTAAGTTATAAGTTATTCTTAGTAAAGTCATGCCAACAAGAAAGGAAGCAGACAGAATTAGTGCTGTAGTGACAGAGAATGTAGTCAGCAGAAGTTTGAGAAGGAGGATTTCATTTAACCAAGTTCTGACGAAAGGAGCAGGATCAAGAAGGGAGAACAGAGAAGCCTTAAAGCAAAAATCCAAAAAGAACTTGCAACCTGAGAGAAGAACAGAGAGGCCTTGAAACCAAAGCCGGGAAGAACTTGGAACCCAAGAGGTAACTTCCAAATGAAGAAGCCTTGGACTGTAACCCAGCTTCGGAGAGTGTACTCATATAAAATGTGACTGAAACCGTAAGCCTTTTTATGGTTTACCCATGGATACAAGAGACATCCTCAAAAAAGGTGTAGCCTCCATGATCTACTCATTCTCAAAGATAGCCAAACAGAGAAAGCAAAGACCCCGGTGCCAAAGGCAGTAAGAATACTATTTGTGAAAACCTGTCTTCATTCTCCCACAAAAATGAGACACATCTGATCACTGATCCTCTAATCTGTGACACTGGACAAGTGATACTCAGATAGGACTTCTCCGTAAGAAGACAGAAGATACAGGTCCTTTGGGCCCGAGACCCTTTATTTAGACAAACTCCTGTGAGAGCAACACAGGTAGTAGGAAAGTGTCTTGGGCCCTCACTGGATCCAAGTCATGCTCTCAGGACACAAAACAAAACAGATGGGCCACAGTGGCTGTGGAGGTAATGGATCTGTAACAAGATTACTCAAACAAAGAGTTAACATTACCAAAGAACTAGTTTCTACAGGTATTTCCTCTTGTAAATCTAAGTTCTGAAAAATTCCTTTTAGAAAAGACCAGGAAAGGCTTTTGCCATCCTTGCTCGTTGGACCCTTAGTAGGGATACGGGAGTCTGAATAGTAAAAAAGTTTACCTTACTGAGCTTGGTCAGAGTGCTTGAGATCGCAGCTGCAGTCTCCAGAGTGAGCAAGGAGTTCCAGTAATTTCATCCTCGTTGCCAGAACTGATGGGAGGGAAACTTTACCTCTTCCAACGTTCTAGTTTGGTCCGTTGCTTGGAGGTCTGCCAATTAACTGACAATAGGCAGTTATAGATATTATAGATAATCTGTTGATAGATTAACAGAAAAGACAAGTTTTATTTGCCATTGATGTGGTAGTGCTCAGTTGTAATTCACTCAGTAGCCACAGATAAAAGGTTTATATACTAAACTTTAAAAAGTTGGGAAGTTTAAGCTTCTGTTGGGCTTTTTTTTTTTTTTTTAAAGTTTATTTATTTATTTTGAGAGAGAGTGAGGTGAAGGGTAGAGAGAGAGGGACAGAGAGAATCTCAAGCAGGTTCCGCATTGTTAGTGTAGAGCCCAATGTGGGGCTCAAACCCACAAACTGAGGTCATGACCTGAGTTGAAATCAAGAGTCAGATGCTTAACTGACTGAGCCCCTTGTTGGGCTCTGCAATGACAGTGTGGAGCCTGCCTGGGGTTCTCTGTCTCTCTCTGTCTCTGTCTCTCTCTCAAAATAAATAAACATTTAAGAAAAAAAATACCTAAGAGTGAAGTGACTTGGGTCATCTGGTAGGTACATATTTAACTTTTTTTTTTTTTTTAATTTTTTTTTTTAATGTTTATTTATTTTTGAGACAGAGAGACGGAGCATGAACAGGGGAGGGGCAGAGAGAGAGGGAGACACAGAATCTGAAACAGGCAGCACAGAGCCCGACGCGGGGCTCGAACTCACGGAGGGTGAGATCATGACCTGAGCCGAAGTCGGTCGCTTAACCGACCGAGCCACCCAGGCGCCCCATATTTAACTTTTTAAGAAACTGTCAAAGTTGGGGCGCCTGGGTGGCTCAGTCGGTTGGGCGACCGACTTCGGCTCAGGTCATGATCTCGCAGTCCGTGAGTTCGAGCCCCGCATCGGGCTCTGTGCTGACAGCTCGGAGCCTGGAGCCTATTTCAGATTCTGTGTCTCCCTCTCTCTCTGACCCTCCCCTGTTCATGCTCTCTCTCTGTCTCAAAAATAAATAAACATTAAAAAAAAAAATTAAAAAAAAAAAGAAACTGTCAAAGTATTTTCTTTCCTTTTTCCAGCTTTATTGAAATGTAATTGACAAAATTGTAAGATATGTAAAGTAGATAATGTAATGATTTTTTTTTTTTAAGAAAGAGAGCCAATCAGAGGGGCAGAGGGAGAGAGAGAGAGAATCCCAAGCAAGTCCCATGCTCAGCATGGAGCCCAATGGGGATCAGTTCCACAACCCTAAGATCATGACCTCAGCTGAAATCAAGAGTCTGTTGCTCAACTGCTCAACTGACTGAGCGACTGAGGCACCCAGGCACCCCCAATGTAATGATTTGATATGTGTACATTGTGAAAGGATTTCTCTCCATTGAGTTAGTTAATTAACACATCTATTATCTCTCATATTTACCTCCTGCCCCCCACCCCCTTTCTTTTTCCCTTTTGTGAGAACATTTAAGTTCTATTCTCTTAACAGATTTCAATTATACAGTGTTATATCAGCTATAGTCACCTTGTTATACATTTGATACTCAGCCCTTACTAATTTTATAACTGAAAGTTTTCATTCTTTTCTATTTTTTTTTTTTTTTCGAATAGCTTGATAAGAGTAGGTATTAATTCTTCTTTAAATGTTTGATGGAATTCACCTGTGAAGCAGTCTAATCCTGGACTTTTGTATGTAGAGAGCTTTTTGATTACTGATTCAATTTCCTTCCTGGTAATTGGTCTGTTCAAATTTTCTACTTCTAAAAAACAGAACAAAAACCCCATTTTTTCCCTATGTCTTCCTGATTCAATTTTGGGAGGTTATATGTTTTTAGTAATTTATTCCACCCAAGCTGTCCAGTTTGTTGGCATGTAATTATTTATGATCTTTTCTTATAATCCTTTATGTTTCTGTGGTATCAGTTGTTACTTCTCCTCTTTCATTTCTGATTTTGTTTGAGTTCTCCCTCTGTCTCTTTTTTCTCATGAGTCTGGTTAAAGGTTTATCAATTTTGTTAATTTTTTAATGTTTACTTTTGAGAGACAGAAAGAGCATGAGCAGGGGAGGGGCAGAGAGAGAGGGAGACACAGAATCAGAAGCTGAGCTGTCAGCACAGAGCCCAACATGAGGCTTGAACTCACAAACCCTGAGATCATGACCTGAGCCAAAAGTTGAACACTTAACCAACTGAGCCACCCAGGTGCCCCAATTTTGTTGATCTTTTGAAAGAAGCACTTCCTGGTTTCATTGATATGTTCCTTTTTTTTTTTTTTTTTTTTTAAGTTTCTATTTTGTTTATTTCTACTTTAATCCTTATTATTTCCTTTCTTCTACTGGTTGGGGGTTTTTGTTCTTCTTTTTCATGCTTTGTTAGGTGCAAGGTTAGGTTGTTTATTTGAGATTTTTCATCTTGACATTATAAACTTTTTTTATTGATATAAGCTTTCCCTCTTTAGAATCCCTTTTGCTGCATTCCAAAGATTTTGGACCATTGTTTTTTTATTTTCATATTTCCCCATGTATTTTTTGATTTCCTTTTTGATTTCTTGCTTGACCCATTCATTGTTTAGTAGCATACTATTTAACCTCAAAAATACATGATTTATGCTTTTTCCAGATTTTTTTTCTTGTGGTTGATTTCTAGTTTTATAGTGTGGTCAGAAAAGATGCATGGTACAGTTTGATCTTTTTGACTTTGTTGAGATTTGTTTTGTGGCCTAATATGTGCTCCTTTCTAAAGAATGTTCCATGTTCACTTGAAAAGAATGTGTATTCTGCTGTTTTAGGATGGGATGTTCTGAATATATCTGTTAGATACATTTGGTCCAGTGTGTCATTGAAGGTGATTATTTTGGACTTCAAGCTGTATTACAAAGCTGTAATCATCAAGACAGTATGGTACTGGCACAGGAACAGACACTCAGATCAATGGAACAGAATAGAGAACCCAGAAATGGGCCCACAAACATATGGCCAACTAATCTTTGACAAAGCAGGAAGGAATATTCAATGGAATAAAGACAGTCTTTTCAGCAGGTGGTGCTGGGAAGACTGGACAACGACATGCAGAAAAATGAACCTGGACCACTTTCTTAACACCATACACAAAAATAAGCTCAAAATGGCTGAAAGACCTAAATGTAAGACAGGAAGCCATCAAAATCCTTGACGAGAAAGCACACAAAACCTCTTTAACCTTTGCCTCAGCAACTTCTTACTCAACACGTCTCCAGAGGCAAGGGAAACAAAGGCAAACATGATCTATTGGGACCTCATTAAATAAAAAGCTTTTGCACAGTGAAGGAAACAATCAGCAAAACTAAAAGGCAACCGACAGAATGGGAGAAGATATTTGCAAACGACCTATCAGATAAAGGGTTACTATCCAAAATCTCTAAAGAACTTATCAAACTCAACACCCAAAAAACAAATAATCCAGTGAAGGAATAGGCAAAAGACATGAATAGACACTTCTCCAAAGAAGACATCCAGATGGCCAACCGACACATGAGAAAATGCTCCACATCACTCATCATCAGGGAAATACAAATCAAAACCACAATGATATACCACCCCACATCTGTCAGAATCGCTAACATTAACAACTCAGGCAACAACAGATGTTGGTGAGGATGCCGAAAGAGAGGATCTCTTTTGCACTGCCGGTGGGAATGCAAACTGGTGCAGCCACTCTGGAAAACAGTACGGAGGTTCCTCAAAAAATTAAAAATAGAACTACCCTACGACCCAGCAATTGCACTACTAAGGTATTTATCCAAGGGATACAGGTATGCTGTTTCGAAGGGACACATGCACCCGCATGTTTATAGCAGCACTATCAACAATAGCCAAAGTATGGAAAGAGCCCAAATGTCCATCGGTGGATGAATGGACAAAGAAGATGTGGTGTATATATATACAATGGAGTATTACACAGCAATCAAAAAGAATAAAATCTTGCCATTTGCAACTACATGGATGGAACTAGGAGGTATTATGCTAAGCAAAATTAGTCAGAGAAAGACAATTATCATATGACTTCACTTATATGAGGACTTTAAGATACAAAACAGATGAACATAAGGGAAGGGAAGCAAAAATAATAAAAAACAGGGAGGTGGACAAAACAGTAGAGACTCATAAATATGGAGAACAAATAGAGGGTTACTGGAAAGGTTGTGGGAGAGGGGATGGGCGAAATGGGTAAGGTGCATTAAGGAATCTACTCCTGAAATCATTGTTGCACTATATGCTAAGTAACTTGGATGTAAATTAGAAAAAAATAAAAATTAAAAAAAAAAAAAGAAAAAAAGAGTGTTTCCATGTAAATTTTCTATTTGGATGGTCTATCCATTGATATAAGTGGGATGTTAAAGTTCTATTACTATTGATTACTATCTTTTTGTCTCTTATTAATTATTTGGGTGCTTTCACATTGGGTGTATGAATATTTACAATTTTTTTAACATCTTGTTGGAATGTCCCTTTTATGCTTATTTAATGTCCTTCTTTTTTGTGTTGCAGTCTTTGTTTTGTTTTAAGTTTATTTATTCATTTTGAGAGAGAGCATGCAGGGGAGGGGCAGAGAGAGAGATAGAGAGAGAGAGAATCCCAAGCATGCTCTGCACTGTCAGCATGGAGCCCAGTGCGGGGCTCAGACCCACAAACTGTGAGATCATGACCTGAGCTGAAACCAACAGTCAAATCCTTAACAGACCAGGCACCCCTACAGTCTTTGTTTTAAAGTCTATTTTGTCCTTGGGGCGTCTGGGTTAAGCGGTCAACTTTGGCTTAGGTCATGATCTTGCTGTTTATGAGTTCAAGCCCCACATTAGGCTCTGTGCTGACAGCTCAGAGCTGGGAGGCTGCTTCAGATTCTGTGTTTCCTTCTCTATCTCTCTGTGCCTCCCCCACTTGCACTCTGTCTCTCTCTTTCTCTCAAAAATAAAC
This sequence comes from Panthera onca, assembly GCF_046562875.1. Taxonomy (NCBI): domain Eukaryota; kingdom Metazoa; phylum Chordata; class Mammalia; order Carnivora; family Felidae; genus Panthera; species Panthera onca. Next base: position 60,384,128 of record NC_138341.1, on the reverse strand, counting down.
ATTAAAAAAAAATAGTAATAAAGTCCATTTTGTCCTCTACAAGTATTACTACCCTGACCTTATTTTCACTTCCATTTGCATAATAAATGCTTTTCTGTCCCTTCACTTTTAGTCTGCATGTGTCTTTAGATCTAAAATGAGTGTCTTATAGGCAGCATGTAGATGGGTCTTGCGTTTTTATCCATTCCATTACCCCACGTCTCTTGATTGGAGTGTTTAGTCTGTTTACATTCAGAGTAATTATTGATAGGTATGTTCTTATTGCCATTTTGTTATTTGTTTATGATTGTTTTTATAATTGTTCTGTGTTCCTTTCTTGTTCTCTTCTTTCATGGTTTTCTGTCTTTTGTTAGTGATATACTTTGGATTATTTTCTCTTTATTTTAGGCATATGTATTACTGGATTTTGATTTGTGGTTACCATGTCGTTTATATATAACATCTTATACACATAGAAGTCCATATTAAGATGGTGGTTGCTTAAGTTTGAACCCATTTTTTATTCCTCTCTCCCCACATTTCAGGTTTATGGTGTCATACTTAACATCCTTTTACATCCTTTTATTTTGTGAATCCCTGGACTGATTTTTATTGATATGGTTAATTTTACTGCTTTTGTGCTTGCTACTTGTTTTATTCCTGCTTGTGGTCTTTCCACTCAGTCTGTTTAATATTTATTTTTCTTAAAAAATATTTTATTTTTATGTAATCTGTACACACAACATGGGGCTCAAATTCAGAACCCTGAGACCAAGAGTTGCATGCTTCACCAACTGATCCAGCCAGGTGCCCTCTCCCCCACCCCCTTAACTTTTCTTGTAGAGATGGTTCAGTGGTGATGAATTCCTTCAACTTTTGTTTGTCCGGGAAACTCTATCTTTCCTTCTATCCTGAATTGTACCCTTGCTGGATAGAGTGTTCTCTGCTTCAGGTTTTTTTCTTTCATTACTTTGAATATGTCATGCCACTCCCTACTCGTCTCCAAAGTTTCTGTTGAAAAATCAGCTGATAACTTTATAGTTTTCCCTTCTATGTAACTGTTTTCCTTTCTCTTGCTGCTTTTAAAATTCTCTCTTTATAACTACTTTTTGCCATTTTAATACTATGTGTCTTGGTGTGGACCCCTTTGGATTAATATTATTGGGGGTCCTCTGTCCCTCTTGGATCTAGATTTCTGTTTCTTTAGATTAGGGAAGTTTCCAGCTATTATTTCTTCAAATAAATTTTCTGCCTACTTTTTTCTCTTTTCTCCTTTGGGATCCCTATAATGTGAATATTATCATGCTTGATGGTGTTGCTGAGTTCCCTTAGTCTATTTTCATGTTTTGTTAGTATTTGTTTCTCTCTCCTATTCAACTGAGTGCTTTCCATTACTCTATTCTTTAGGTCATCAATCCATTCTTCTGTTTCCTGTAATCTGCTGTTCATTCCGTCTGGTGTACTTTTAATTTTATTTGAGTTGTTCATCTCTGATTGTTTTTTTTTTTTTATGTTTTCTATCCCTTTGTTGAGGTCTCACTGAGGTCCTCCGCTGTTTTCTCCAGTCCAGTGAGTATCTTTACGACCATTATCTTTTTAAAAAAATGTTTATTATTTTTTTATTTTTGAGGGAGACAGAGAACACGCAAACAGGGGAGGTACACAGAGAGAGGTAGGGACAGAGGATCTGAAGTTGGCTGCACGCTGAGAGCAGAGAGCCTGATGAGGGGTTCAAACTCACAAACCTTGAACCTGAGCTGAAGTCAGATGCTTAATCAGCTGAGTCACCCAGGTGCCCCTATGACCATTACTTTAAATTCCCTATCAGGCCTTTTATTCATCTCTTTTTCATTTAGCTCTTTTACTGTGATTTTGTCTTTTCCTTTCATTTTGGACATATTGCTCTATCTCCTAAATTTGTCTGCCTTTCTGTGTCTGTTTCTTTGTGTTAGAAAAGTCAGCTATGTCTCTTGCTCTTGAAATTTTGGCCTTATGAAGAACAGATTTTTGTAGTGCCCTGTAGTGCAGTGTCCACTGTTTACCAGAACCTGGCACTTCAGGAGTTCTCCTATGTGTGTTGCATGCTTTCTGTTGTGGCTGAGCCGCATTTGCCTTCAGTCCCGTCATCTACAATGGCTCTTTTTGCCTGTTGTGGGCAGAGTTTGATCCCTGTGTTATTATTGGGCCATTCTGGGGTTGCCTTGGGCTTGGGTTGAGTCAGACGAGGCTTTTGCCATTGACTTAGTAGCCCTGAACTGCAGGGTAGTTTCCCTGTCTTATTCTCTGAGAAATTTTCATTGGTGGGTGGGGCCTGCAGTCAGACCAGATGTCTGCCCCAGCCTGCTGCCAGGGTTGTAGTTGGACTGGTGTGTGTGGTTATTGTCCCTTCTCCTCAGGGCAGGAGTCACTTTGGACTGGTGCTGGCCCTGGTCTGGTCTGCTTACACACTGCCTGGCTTGTGGCACCAATTTGAATGGGCTCCAGCCAAGGGCGTATTGGAGGGGGCATGTCTGCAGGAGAATGTGGGGCAGGAGGCTTGGTTCCAGCGAGGTCCCTGCAGGCCCCTGCAGGTCTTCTGTGGGAGGGGGCCTGCAGCTGCCTAGGAAGACTCCTGTGGAGGCTGGGTTAGTGGGCACAGACACACAGAAGCATGTGGGGGTGGTGCACATTCTTAATAAGCTAGGTGGAGATTGTGGGTGCTATGCTGTTTCCTGCAGGTGTTTGTGTATCTAGGCTCAAGCACGGGGGAGGAAAATGACACCTGTCAGCCTTTTTATTCTTGGGGAATTCTCCCAAGGATCCCTGCCCCTCCAGCATACACTCTGAGATTAGTAAACAAATCTCCCTCTTGTGTAGCCCAGGTGTTTTCCACATTGCCACTTCTGAGCTGTGTCTCAGCAGGGCTGTTTGTTGTGCTGTGTCTTTAGTGATGGATACTCCTGGCTCTCCTAGAGCCTAGCCTGCTGGTTTTTAAAGCTTCATGTGGTAAGTTCCACTGATTCTAAGAACTTGCAAAGTTAAGCCCCTTTGGTTTTCACAGCCACATGTTATGGGTATTCATCTTCCAGTGTGGGTCTCCCATGCCTGTGCTGCCTGGTGTTTGGTTCTGCTCCTTTCCCCTATGCGCCTACCATAGGGGCATGCGTCCTTCCTTCCTGCAGATAGTCCCATGGGTCCCTTTTGCTCCTGCCTGTGTCTCTGCCCTTCCTACCCTCTTCAGTGTGGCCTCTTCTCTACATTTAGCTGTGGAGAGTGTTCTGCCAGTGTTTTGATCATTTTCTGGGTTATTTATACTGATGGGGGGTATAATCTAGTTGTATCTGTGGGACAAGGTGAACTTAGGATCCTCTTACTCAGCTTTCTTTCAAAGAATTGTTTTTGCTCTTATCTTGTTGTCCATCCTGTGTCTGTTTCTCCAAGTGCAGTGAGACCATCTGATGTACTGTTCCTGGCTGTGAACATGTATTTAAAACCTTTGAGAGAACACAGTTCACCAGGGTAAATATATAATGATGACTGTCAGGAGAATAATACCAAGAGACTGAAGTATACTACTCTTTAGTCATGACCCCTATGAACTAGACTAGTCGATATGAAATAAGTCATACAATGTGACAAGTGAATTGTTTACTGATTTCTTATATTTATATGATACCAAAGGTGTAGGTCCTGGTATAACAAGAGGTATTTGCTATGGTACAGTCTCCTCTTTGTTCGGCCAAAAGGTAATCTAAAACAACTCCATTATCTAAAACCACCTCAACCAGAAAGCCTACGGATTTTTATAGTGTATCTGTGGCCTTAGGGGTAGAGTCAACGATAGGTGTCAGAGTTAAGGAGCATTGTTTTCTTGTGCATAGGCAGGGTAAAAAAATAAGTAGTAGAACAGGAAATGAAATACAGTTTCATGTTGGTAACGAAGATCTTGATCTGTGGTGTTGGGAGAGCTGTCTTCCTCAAGGCATTGTTTGCTTCTGGGGAGGAACCTCTCTAGTCAGTTTTAATTTGAGTCTCCAGCTGATGTATAATTCTAATAGTTTGGAGGAGCCCTTTGTAATTGGGAGATGTAGACCCAGTGTTCAAGGTCTTGAAGTTAGAGTGCTGTTTGGGTAGTGACCGAGTATGGTCCCTTCCAGTGAGGTTCAAGGGTAGTCTTGTTCTTGGTGATTTTAAGTCAGAAGGTGGGAGAAAATTGGAAACATAAGTTTGGAGAGTTGTAGCCAGGTATTACAGGAAACCAGAAAAATTCAGGGTCCAGTCCAGCTTACAGGTAGATAGTAAAACCTCAAAGATAATGAAAAGGACCAGAACTTATACCCACAAGGGTGTGGTATAATTTACCATTGAAACTTATTTTTCTTTCTATATTTACCCCCATTTCTATTAGAGGTAATAACAAAAAGTAAGAGTCATCTGTATGCAGAATAAGTCTAGTCTCCTTACTTGTACTGATTATTTCTGTGAGTGCAGTAAGAATGAGAATTGACCATACAGATTATTTTTAATTAGCTTGGTAACTTTTCATAAGGAATTTTGAATTGGACTTTCAAAAAGCATCATGAGGCTAGGAAGACAAGCCAAAGACTCACCATCTGGTGTTGTCTAGAATACCTGTAGATTTGAGTGAATTCTCTTCTTGAGGTCCCCAAAATATCCTGATGTTACTGGGGATGCCAGGAAGCGACCTTTCTTACTCACCTAGTAAGACTCGGGGTAGGGGGGGGCGGCTCTTGAGTGGCTCAGCTGGTTAAGTTTCCAACTTCGACTCAGGTCATGATCTCACTGTTGTTAAGTTTGAGCCCCGCGTTTGAATTTGGAGCCTACTTCGGATTCTGTGTCTTCGTCTCTCTCTGCCCCTCCCTCCCTCACTCTCTGTCAAAAATAAATAAACATTAAAAAAACAAGAATTTGATTTGGGAAGTTGTCAACAGTGTTAAAAGGTTTGAACATTTGATTTAATATGATCATAAATTGTTATGAAATAAGTAGTATTTCATAATATTCATTTATTATCTGTTTAACCAAAGTGACCATAGATTTTATAGGCAAAGATAGAAGGTTACAAAACTTAGCTCTTTTGAGGCACCTGGGTGGCTCACTCGGTTGAGCGTCTGACTTGGGCTCAGGTCATGATCTCACAGCTCATGAGTTCGAGCCCCGTGTCGGAATCTGTGCTGACAGCTCAGAGCCTGGAGCCTGCTTTGGATTCTGTGTCTCCCTCTCTGCCCCTCCCCCTCTCATGCTCTGTCTCTCTCTGTCTCTCAAAAATTAATAAATGTAAAAAAAAATTTTTTTTAAAAACTCAGAGAAATTCTTCCCAATTTTAGCTTTGACCACACATACATTTCTTTCTTTCTTTTTTTTTTAAATGTATATTTATTTTTGGGAGAGAGAGAGCCCGATTAGGGGAGGGAGGGATGGGGCGGGGGGTGGGAGGGGACAGAGGATCCAAGCAGGCTCTGCTTTGTCAGCACATAGCCCGATGCAGGGCTTGAACCCACAAACTGTGAGATCATGGCCTGAGCTGAAGTCAGTCACTTCAGTGACTGAACCACCTGGGCACCCACCACATGTAAATTTCTTTACCGAGGTTCCTTCACCAACTTTCTACAACTTTTGTCCATTTGGGTTTTGGCCTGTATTTTTCCTCTTTCTCATTTTGTAACATCCAGTCATTCTACCTTAGAACAAAATTACTCTCTCTTCCCTTAACAAAACCCATCCTTTGTAACTCTTTTTGTCCCAAAACACTTATTCTACTTTCTTAACCAACTTTTCATACACAGTTGTTTCTTCTCACTCTTCCTATTTCCAGTAGTTTTAATTACATCTATTAATTAGAATCTTAACTCTTAGAAACCTTAATTTCTGCTGAAAACTAAGAAGCAAGCAATTGTGGACTATGTTATGCAAGAATTCTGTGGATTCACAAATTTATACATTTATTTCCAAATTTATATTTTATTTATAAACTTATTTCATAGTTTCTGGAAGTAAGTCTTCCTCGTAGTCAGTTTTTCAGTGTAGCGTATGACATAGACCCAAATATTTTTGATTCCAACATTATGAGCCAAAAGTAAATAACCCTATGTTCAGTAATTAATGTTTAAATATTTTATCATATTTGAAAATGATCTAGATAGTCAATAAATATCACTTGATTTGGTATAACTTTAAGGTTTCAAGTTACCAGAAAGATTTTAGAAACTTATTAAGTAGACATCTGGTAAAACATAATTATTGTTGAAAATGTCATGAGTTTTTGTTTTATATTTAATGTATTTCCTCATAAGTTATGTTTAACTTAATCTTGAAAGTTTTATCAGACATTAAACAGCTAACCATCTATTTGTGTTTCTTGCTTATATATTCTGTAACAGATAGCATGGACTTAATTTTTAGTAAACCCAGGTAGAATAAAAATTGTATGTCTGCATTATATTTAATGTTGATAAGCCTGAAGATATGCCTGTTTTAATTAAGCCAAGAAACATTAATGAACTTTTATTTACTGAAGATTATCCTAGATCACATGAACTTGAAAAACATTTAGGTTAGTTTGTGTTTTTTTGAGAGAATGCTTAACTTAAGCACTTAAGATAAGCACTTACTTACCTTTATGCCAATTAAATAGAACTCTTTTATAAATTATTGGCAGTACTATTTGGAGGTAGAAAAAACACATCTATATAACATACATATATAGACATATATAAACATCCAGACATATGCATATATCTTACAACTTTTGTTTTAAAATTTTAGCCAGGGGACAGGTACAATAATACAAAACTGAATAGTTCTAAAAGAACATTGGGATCCAAATTGTGTTTCTGGCAGATGAAGTAAGATTACCTGCTCAGATGGTTTAAGGTTTTTATTCTTACTTGTAGAGAAGACTTTTAACAATTTTTCATTCATCTAGTTTCCAAATAGCTTTGTTTTTGTCCTGATAAGAATGGTCGTCCTCATGTTTGCATTTCAGAGATGGCTTTTGGTTCCTACAGAAGACCAGGTAGAATATTTACATCTCAAAGGCACAGGGAAGGGTTGTAAATTTTCTCCAAAAGGGAGTTTTGCTTACAACTGGACAGATCTTTTGCAATATCTGCGAGCATTTGAGTTGAAAATGGGAGGTTTGGGATTGATAAAAAGGATAGATGGGCTTTGAATTGCTTCTAGAGTTGGATTTCTGTTTTTGTACAGATATGATTTGTAAGACCAGGACAGTTATTTTTAATTCCTCAAAGAATTGGGTTGCAACTTGAGTGATATTAAAGGGCTTACCCACGTGCCCAACTACATTATCTTCAATTTGCTTCTTTAAATTTGGGAGATGTCCAAAATAGGGAATCCAAAGCATTCCGCTGTACATTTTATCTTAGGGGAGAAGGCCTTAAAACAATCATTTCTATCAGCATCTGAATATCAATTTCCATTTGACCACTTTTGTCCCCTAAGGACAGAAATCAAGAGTGCTGACTTTGGTAAGAATTCTCACCCTTTTCTGGCTTCTGCCAGTTTCCCCAGGATCTTATTTGCAGGCTCCAGAGTGAGTGGGGTGCCTTGCTAGGTACCATCTTGGTCATCAGAAAATACAGAGGAAGAAAAATAATTTTTCTACCCTGGCTGAAACCCTTTTTTCTCTAGGGTACCTCAGAAATGAATAAATTTATCTAGGTAAAAGTTTCCACTCTGGCCACTGTAATTCAAGATTATCTTTGGTAAAGCTAGCCCACTTGTTCAGAAAAATATAGGTCTAGGCCTGTAATTTTTGTACATATAGTTAACTAAAGTCGTAGGTGAAAGAGACCTCAGACTTTTTGGATTCAGAGGAAACTAGTTCTCTCTCTCTCTCTCTCTCTCTCTCTCTCTCTCTCTTTTTCCCCTTAAAATTTTATTTGCCCTAGGCCTCATACTGGGTCCAGTCTCTTTTTTTTTTTTGACCCAGTGTGACTTTGGACCCAGTCAGGACAAAGTAATGCTCTAATATAGTCTGAGAGGTCATAACGCAAAAGCTATGGAACTCAAATATCCCAGAGGGTCTCATTCAGGGAGAAAGCAGTGAATGCATGGGCTCAGTGAATACTTAAGATGTATTCATTGCTTTTTGCTCACAGGAAAGGTCTTTCTTAGATTCCTCTTCTGACACCTGAACTGTTAAAAGATAAACTAAGGCATATTAAAACTTTTAAGAGTTTGAGCAGAAACTGATTAGAAGCAAGCAGCAATTCAATTAAATTGCTTTTATTAAAATCATAAAGACTGGTTCATATTATACTGCAGTTGGGGAGATATAGCTATTTAAAACCATTTATGACAATTTTGGTAAAAGATTATCCACAGTTTCATCATTCTACCAAAGCAATTTTCATTTTAATAATTCTTTCTAGGCTTTGTTTACATGTTAATTTTTATGTAGTAGTAGTCATATAAATCATAATCTGATTTTTACATGAAAATGCAGAGTTCCATCTTAGATTTTCTGGGGACAGACCTTATTTTTGTTATCCTGCTGTCAGAATATGTTAGATCATATTAAATAATTTTTTGGTTCAGAAATACCTGTTTCATGTTTCTGTATAAGGTTAGTAATTATTTTTATTGACCATTTAACCTTGTATTGTACTTATACTTCTGTAGTACACATTTGGATTATTTCTAGAATTTTTTACATATAACATTTCAATTAGTTTTTGCTTCTGTTGAATTCTGTATTTGGTTTATTTCTTAGGAGTAAGTTATTAGATGAAAGCTCATGAATATATTATGTTTTGTCATGTTACTTTCCATGAGGTTTTTTCACTTTATAAATAACTTACTGTACTAGCTTTATTGTTTGGGGTCAGTATTGTTTAAAATTATTTTTGCTTTTGTTCATTTAGTTTTACATGGAATTTTAAGTTTTATTTATTTATTTATTTATTTTTATTTTTTATTTTTTTTTAGTTCTCAAGTTAGTTAACATACAGTGTAGTCTTGGCTTTATGAGTAGAACCCAGTGATTCATCTCTTACATATGACACCCAGTGCTTTTCCTGAAACGTGCCCTCCTTAATGCCTGTCACCCATTTAACCCACCTCCCCATCCCATCAACCCTCAGTTCTCTGTATTTAAAGAGTCTGTTATGGTTTGCCTCCCTCTATGTTTTTATCTCATTTTTCCTTCCTTTCCCCTATGTTCATCTGTTAAGTTTCTCAAATTCCACATATGAGTGAAATGTTAGGATATCTGTTTTTCTCTGACTGACTTGTTTCTCTTAGCATAATACCTTCCAGTTCCATTCACGTTGTTGCAAATGGCATTCTTTTTCATTGCTAAGTAGTATTCCATTGTGTATATATGTGTGTGTATAATGTTATTTTATCTAATTCTTCTATAAATGTTATTTTATATATATAAATGTTATTCTATGAATGTCATTTTATAAATGTTATGTATTCTTCCATAAATGTTATATTATCTAATTCTTACAGCACTGTGAGCTTCGTATTTCCCTATTTTACAAATGAGGAAACTGAGACAGAAGGTTTAATCAGCTTTTTCTAGGTTACACAAAGTTGTTCATAAAAGCATTATTATTGAATTGGTCAATTTCTTCATAGCTGAGAAATATTACCCATAATCTGCACACTTTGAATCTAAAAACTCATGTCTTTTAGTTGTAAGAAATTTTTGTGTACAATTTATTGGATAATTTCCTTCACACCATTTTTTTTCTTTTCCAATTTTAGAACTCAGGGTTAGGCCTTCTTGCCTGATTCCTTTTATTTTCTTAGTCTTTTTTTTCTCTCATTATTTTTTTTTATATCTTTGCTTTTTTTACCAACTTTCTGAAAATTTTCTCAGCTGTTCTTTTTTGAATTTTCTATTTCTGCTGTTTATTTTTCAGGAGTTCTTAGTTCTTTAATGTTTTTTAAAGAAAAAAGGAGTTAATATTTGTTGTATGGGCAATTCCTTCTGTATTTCTGATAATGTTAATAATAGGCCATTTCTTGGATTTAATAAAATTTCCTGAATTTTCTATTAAAAATTTTTTTAATGTTTATTTTTGAGAGAGAGAGAGAGAGAGCGAGAGCGAGAGCATGAGCAGGGGAGGGGCAGAGGGAGACAGAATCTGAAGCACGCTCCAGTCTCTAAGCTGTCAGCACAGAGCCCGATGCAGGGCTCAAACTCATGAACTGTGAGATCATGACCTGAGGTGAAGTCGGATGCTTAACTAAGCCACCCAGGCGCCCCCTAAATTTTCTGTGTTTTTGAATTTCTTTTTTTATTTTCTGTTTATTTTGGTGTGTCTTTCATGTCAGATGCTTTCTTCATATTTTGTGCCTCTTTGTTCATATTTAAGAGTGATGTATTAAAAGGTTGATGGGGGGGGCGACTGGGTGGCTCAGTTGGTTAAGTGTTCAACTCTTGATTTTGCCTCAGGTCATAATCTCATGGTTGTGAGATTGAGCCCTGCATTGGGCTCTGTGCTGAGCATGGAGCCTGCTTGGGATTCTCTCTTTCCCTCTCTCTCTGCCTCTCCCCTGCTTGCTCATGCAAGCGCTCTCTCTCTCTCTCTCTCTCTCAAAATAAATTAAAAAAAAACAACTTAAAAACATGTTCTGAAATATTTTAATTTCTTTTTTCTTTAATTTTTTTTTGAGAGAGAGAGGGTGTGTGTGGGTACAAGCAGGGCAGGAGCAGAGGGAAAGAATCTTAAGCAGACTCCACACTCAGTGTGGAGCCAACTTCAGGCACAATCCCACAACCCCACGACTATGAGATAATGACCTAAGCTGAAATCAAGAGTTGGAAGCTTAACTGACTGAGCCACCCTAGTGCCCTAATTTCTGTAATTTCAAGGTAACAGTTACAAGTATCTTATTTAAATGGAGAAGACTATTTGGATTAGCAGTTTGATTTGTCTGCTAGGTTTAGCTACCAAGCGAGACTATTTCAAAAACCAGAGCTAAAAGTATTTCAACACTGAAAATCACAGATGTGATCTGTAGGCTTCCCACTAGACTTGCATAGTGTGAACAGGTATTTTAACATGGTGTCAAACTATGTGGACCTTTAGTAAATAGTTGGTGATCAGTTATTAACTCTGAATAAAGTATATGAAGTACATGACCAAGAAAGATCTTAAAAAGCCAAGTGGAGGACTTTCAGTATTTTGTTAACTTTTTACCTTAAGAAAACTTTACTAAGTATTTTCAGACATACAAAAAGGTAAATAATTTGCTGATAATGAAGTATCAAGACTTGGTTTCATTAAGAAAACAAGTAGGTTCTGTAATACTGCCCTGAAAATATCAGTAAGTTGGCTAGGTTTGCTTACTAGCTAAGCATACCTCCTAAAACACATGATTAAAATTTCTGTCTGAGCAGAGACCAACTGCTTTGTATCAAAGACCTTCCCAATTGCTTAAGGTTGTTTTGAAATTGTGGATGTTTAATCTTCAGTTGTTATTGGTATTCTATTACATGCTGTGTGAATATATTTAACCAGATTCCACACTTACTATAATATGCACTTTTATTTTTTCTCATTCCCATCTTGCTCTCTATCACTAGATTTGGGCTTGGTTAATTGTTCAACTGTCTGCCCTTTATGGAACATTAGAGCAGCCAGTAAACTGTAAAGTTCCTTGTAGATTGTCTGTTAATAGTTGCACAAATAATTCAGCTTAGAATATATCCCGGGGTGCTCTAGGTGATCCTGTCATTGGCCAAATTTTTGTCTTATGAAACCAAATTAGTTTCTTGTTGTTTAATGTGTAAATTTGTTAAATTAGCTGGCAGAATACAGCAGCGACGCCCAACCGAAGTGCACTGGTCAGTTGTGTGTTAAACCTCTTAATGGGAAATATGAATTTGTCTTTGAAATATGATTTGATTTAACTGCTATTTTTAGCTGTTTCAAATTAAACAAAGTTGGACTTTGTGTACAAAGGCTGCAGTAATTTCCCAAGTCTTAGAGACATCAGGTAAACAGAGACTTTATTATACAGATGGCAACAAATAGGACAAATTACACAGATTTGTGAGAAATGAATTTGTCTCTCTACTTCATAGCTCATTTTTTGCTGCCGTTTCCTTTTATTGGTAATTTTCAACTACTGAATTGTGTAAGTTGAGAAATTCTAAATGAGTATAGCTTTTTTTGCCCCCTGTAAGAGGAACCAGGCATAGTCAACAGTGGTTTATAAATTTGCTTTCAACTTGAAATATTTTCCTTTCTCCCCAATGAAAAGTAACAGCCTATTTCTCTTTTCTTTTTTTTAGTTTTGACTTTAACCTTTCTGACTTTTGCATAGTCAGCACCTTATTTACTTCATGGTATCCTTCTTTTCCTTTGTCCAAATATAACTTGGATTTTTATTATAAGTGGAAATGAGTCATATTAGCTCTTAGCTGATGAAGTCTGACAAAAGTAGTTTTGCTTTAAATGCTGACCTAAATTACAAAGACAGTAAAACCTTCCAGTATGTTGGGGTGCCTGGGTGGCTCAGTCAGTTGAATGTCCAACTCTTGGTTTTGGCTCAGGTCATGATCTCACGGTTTCATGGGTTGAAGTCCCGCAGTGGGCTTTGTGCTGGCAGTGCAAAGCCTGGTTGGGATTCCCTCTCTCCCTCTCTCTCTGCCCCTTCCCCACTTGCACTGTCTCTGTGTCTCTCAAAATAAGTAAATAAAACTTAAAAAAAAATTTCAAAACAAAACAAAACCTTCCAATATGTTTACCCTCGGTAGCAGTGCTTCTTTAAAAAAATTTTTTATTAAGTTATAATTGATTTATAACATTATATTGGTTTTAAGTGTACAGCCTAATGATTCAACATTTGTACACATTACATATTGATCACCACAGTAAATCTGATTACCATCTGTCACCATGTATAGTATAACTTTTAGGATTTACTGTGTTGACAGTTTTCATGAATGCTCTGCAATATTGTTGACGATAGTCACCATGGTGTACATTATATCCCATGACTTATTTGTAACTGAAATTTTGTACCTCTTGACCTCCTTCATCTGTTTCACCTACTTTGCAACCAATATTCTGTTCTATATTTCTATGATTTTTTATTTTGTTCACTTTTTTTTAATATTTCACATATAAGTGAAATCATGGTATTTGTTTTTCAGTATTTGACATATTTCACTTAGTATAATTCCTTCAAGTTCCATCCATGTTACAATCATGACCTGAGCTGAAATCAAGTAGGACTCACCAGCTGAGTTAGCCATTTGCACCTTATTTGTTCTACTTGTGTGAAAAATGCCATTGGTATTTTAATGGGGATTGCATTGAATTTGTATATTTTTTTGGGTAATATGAGCATTTTAACAATTCTTCCAATCCATGAACACAATATCTTCCTGTTTCTTTGGATCTTCTTCAATTTCTTTCATCAGTGACTTATAGTTTTCATTGTACAGGTCTTTCACCTCTGATAAATTTATTCCTAGTTATTATTATTACTTTTTAATGCTTATTTATTTTCGAGAAAGAAAGAGAGGGAGGGAGGACAGGGCAGAGAGAGAGGAGGGCGGAGGATCCAAAGGGGCCCTGTGCTGACAGCAGCAAGCCCAATGCTGGGCTAAACTCCTGAATCATGAGATTATGACCTGATCCGAAGTTGGATGCTCAACCGACTGAGCCACCCAGGTGTCCCTTCCTAGTTATTTTTGATGCAATTGTAAATAGGATTATTTTCTTCATTTTTCTTTCTGATATTTTGTTGTTAGTGTGTGCACAACTAACTTTTTGTATGTTGATTTTGTAGCCTGATATTTTATTGATTAGCTCTAACATGTCTTTATGATTTTTAATATAGAATTATGTTTTCCACAAATAGTGACCATTTTACTTCTTCCAGTTCAATTTAGATGTCATTTGCTTCTTCTTTTTTTTTTTTTTTTTTTTTTTTTGCCTAATTGCTCTGGCAAGGACTTCAATACTGTGTTGAATAAAAGTGGGAGAGGGCATCCTTTTCTTGTTTCTTTTTTTTTTTTTTTTAATTTCTTTAAAAATTTTTTTAAAATGTTTATTTTTGAGAGATAGAGAGAGTGCAAGCAACAGAGGGGCAGAGAGAGAAGGAGACACAGAATCTGAAGCAAACTACAGGCTCTAAGCTGTCAGCACAGCCCAGTGCAGGGCTCGAACTCACAAACTGCAAGATCATGACCTGAGTGGAAGCTGGACGCTCAACCAACTGAGCCACCCAGGCTCCCCTTTTCTTGTTTCTGATATTAGAGAAAAAACTTTTAGCTTTTCACTGTTGAGTATGAGGTTAGTTGTGGGCTTATCATATTGTTTTGAGGTACCTTCTTTCATTACCCACTTTGTTGAGAGTTTATTCTAAATGCATATTGAATTTTGTCAAATGCTTTTTAAGTACCTATTGATAATATGATTTTTATTTTTCATTCTGTTAATGTGTTGTATCATGTTGATTGATTTGTGAATATTGTACCATTCTTGCACCACAGGAGTAAATCCCACATGATCATGGTGTATGATTTTGGTAATGTATTGTTGAATTTTATTTGCTAATATTTTTTTGACGATTTTTGCATCTGTTTTCATCAGAGATATCGGCCTATAATTTTCTTGTTGTGATCTCCTTATCTGGTTTTGGTATTAGGATAACGCTGGCTTTGTAAAATGAGTATTGAAGTGTTCCCTCCTCTTCAGTTGTTTGGAAGAGTTTGAAAAGGATACATATTAATCTTTGAATGGTAGACTTCACTTGTGAAGCCGCCTGGTCCTAAACTTTTGTTTGGGATTTTTTTGATTACTCGCTTAATGTCCTTACTAGTAATCAGTCTTTTTAGATTTTCTATTTCTTCCTTATTAAGTCTTGGAAGATTGTATGATTTTAGTAATTTACTTTTCTTTTTGTTTTTTTAGGTTGTCCAGTTTGTTGTCATATAATTGTTCATAGTAGTAGTCTCTTATGATCCTTTATATTTTTGTGGTATGTGTTGTAACTTCTCTACTTTCAAATCCAATTTTATTTGAGCCTTCTATCTTTTTTTTCCCTTGGTGAGTTTAGCTAAAAGTTTGTCAATTTTGCTTATCTTTTCAAAGAACCAGCTCTTAATGTCACCAATCTTTCCTTTTGCTTTTTTAGCTTTTATTTCAGCTCTGATCTTTATTTTTTTCCTTCTACTAGCTTTGGACTTCATTTATTTTTCTTTTTCTAGTTCCTTTAGGTGCAAAATATAGATTGAGATTTTTCTTGCTTCTTGATGTAGGCCTATATTACTATTAACTTCCGTCTTAGAACTGCTCTTGCTGCATCCCATAGATTTTGGTATGTTGTATTTCCATTTGTCTTTACAATTTTTTTTCCCCGTTTGGTTTCTTTTTTAATCCAATAGTTGTTTAGTAGCGTGTTGCTTAATGTGGCTGATTGGAAATCAGACCCTCAGGCAGCAGCCTGAAAATAGGTACAGTCCTGTGGGGTCACAATTGTAAACCGTGCTGGTCTTTAGACTAGAAAATCTGGAGGTGTCCCTTGGGAGACAGTTGCAGATCAGGCTTCCAGATATATGTATAATTTCCTTTCTGGGAGGTATTTTCAAGCTGTAGTGAGGCTAAGGGAGTATGCAAGGATGGTGTCTCCATTCTTACATTCTCTGAGAGCACCTCAGTAGCCTCTAGGATGCGTGGTAGACCTGTAGCTTGTACTTCAGACTGAAGCTCTGGACTTGTAAATGGGCTTTTTTCTCAAGAAGACTGGGAGTGTGTTTTAGCCTGCTGTTTATGCAGTGCGCTGGAGGGTGGTAACCTACCAAGAACTATCTTCCTGATTGTTTCAGCCCTGTGGAGCCCAGGAACACAAGCACCCTGGCCATCAAACCAGGTGATCAAGGGGTGTCCCTGTATGGATTGCATGTGCCTGTCAGCTTTAGTGGAGTAGGTGGAGACTGTAGGGAGTAGGGCAAGCTCACTGGTTTTAGCAAGGTAGAAAGAAGATACCTTGACTGCATGCTCACCAGCCTCAGTGGTACATCAGGAGAGTGCATGTTCACATGTAGGGGCACCCCTGGGTGGCTCATTCGGTTAAGTGTCTGACTTCAGCTCGGGTCATGATCTCAGGATTCACAGGTTCGAGCCCTGTGTCCAGCTCTGAGCTGTCAGAGCCTGGAGCCTTCTTCGGATTCTGTGTCTCCTCTCTCTGCCCGTCCCCTGCTCATTCTCTGTGTGTCTCTCTCCTCAAAAATAAATAAACATTAAAAAAATTTTTTTAAAAGGACCGTCTCTGTTCCCTCTAACCCTTTGGGTCCCTAAGATATAAGCCCTGTTGGTTTTCTAAGACACAGATTTTGGGGGCTCTTCTCTTCAGTGTAGGTCCTAAGGGTTGGGGTTCCTGACTTGAAGCAGAAACCTCTTGCTTCTTGGGAAGAAACTCCAGATTGTGAGATCCCTCCCTATTGTTGGTTGCCATGCCAGGGATGGAGTTTTTGGCAAGACTGTGTCTTTGCATCTCTTACCATTCTCAGTGTGGGCCTTTTATCCTTGTTGTGGTGGAGCAGTTCAGCTAGTTTTCAGTTATATTTCACAGGGAATTGCTCCATATTCAGATACAGATTTGGGTGTCTGTTGGAGGAGGTAAGTTCAGGACCTTCTTTTACCACCATCTTGGACTGACCCTCCCCTTCCTCCTCAGACCAATTTTAGTGTTTCTTGAATAATGTCTTTTGAGACTAGGTGTGTGTGTGTGTGTGTGTGTGTGTGTGTGTGTGTGTGTATTGTTTTTGAAAATTTTGGGGGCAGCTGGGTAGCTCAGTCGGTTGAGCAACCAACACTTGATTTTAGTTCAGGTCATGATCTCATAGTTCATGAGTTCAGGCCCCACATTGGGCTCTACACTATGACAGTGTGGAGCCTGCCTAGGATTCTCTCTCTCTCTCTCTCTCTCTCTCTCTCTCTCTCTCTCTCTCTCTCCTCCCCTCAGCCCCTCCCATGTGGTCTCTTTGTCTCTCAAAATAAATTAAAAAATGATTGTTTCAATTTCTCAGCAAAAATACATAAAAATATAAGTTCCAATTTTATTATTAGATTAATTGACATAAAATTCATAAAGTTACTATTACATTACCACACAAGTTTTAAATGGCTACTTTCAGTTTCTGTAATCACATCATAGAGGACTGGTAATGAGTTTGTGGGCTGGCACTGATTTGCTAATCACAGTTTGGGCAGCATTGCTCTAGATTTTCTGGCAAATTGAGAAAGCCAAGGATGCTTTTAGTAACACATCCCATTGAACACTTTTCTCGGGCAGGTTCATATTATTTTTCCTATTTGAGAGCTTAGGAGTAGACCTGATAGGTGGTGAAAACTCAGTGGTAGAAATTATACTGTGATAACCACGTGACATCATAAAACTGAATGGGGTAGCACTAATTCTGTAAATATTCAAAACTAAATTGTGAAATAGTAACTTAGGAGAATTTCCATATTAGATCATCATCTTATTCTTCAGGGTTAAAATAGGCCTTAAAAATTTTCTAAAAAGTACATTCAATCCTGAATGGCAGTTGGGAGCCAGCTCTTATTATTGGCTTTTAAACATTTTGCTCTACTTGAAAAATACAAAAGTTGAGTGATGTCCGAGTTAGCGTCTGGGAGGGAATAGAACTTAGAAGATTTAGAAAGTTGAACCATTCCAAATTACTGTTTTTGTAAGTTAAAAACCATTGAATACTGGTAATTATATGTAGCTTAACCTATAGATATAGCAGCATGGAATGTTAATATTTGGGGGGTACACAGAGATCATTTAACACCATCCCTTTTGTTTAATTTTATGGAAACTGAAGCCTGGAGAAATATGCTTGAAACCACAAAACCATTTTCTAACTAACTGTTAAGAGCAATAAATCAGGTTTCACTGATTTAGTGAAGGTAAAGGACAAAACTGAGTTGCTTTTCTTTTGGACTATTTTTTACTTAAGTTTTGGACCAGGTTCTAGTTCAAATAACAGCATAAACAAGTTTTTTTAAAACAAGACATTTTTCAGGAGTTTTAGAAAATGCTAATTTAAACCATTTTTTGGACAGCTTTAAACTTGCTTTAGCTCATTATATTTTTATTTCAGGAGATTATAGAAATGCAACTAAGTTCTTTTTACTGATATTTGGTCTTTAATTGTGTAAACATGTATTTCCAACAAAAAATTCTGATGGAGTAAATCAGGAGAAAAAACATTCACTTTAAGACTCTTTAAGCTAATATTAATCTCTAGAGGCAAATTGCTTTAATTTCTCAAGGTCTTAATTTCTTTGTGCTAACAACTGGCAGCATTCTGTACTTTATAGGCTTAACTACACATTTTAACAGCAAATTCTTGGGAGCTTGACAGAACGAACTGTTGAGAAGTAAAGGTTTGTTTTTGGTTACCATGAGTAGTTTCTATGGAGGTTGAACTATTGTTAGTTCTTGGTAGCCTTCTATATGCTTGTCAGTCTGTTTTCTTCAGAAGTGATGATGAATTTAAATCTGCATGATGTGTTCCAATTTACTTACTTAATGGAAATTAGGGGCGTGCATAGCTTTTTGAAATTCGTAATTACTGTTCCTATTAAGTGGTTGGAGAAGCAGCTATTTATATTTCATATATTATCTTATTTAATTTATAATCATTTTTCTTTTTGGACATAATATAGCCACTAAAGAAATAACTATCCTTTATTCAAACAACTCCTTGGGCATATTCCAGCAATTCTTTTTTCCTTACAATATTAAAAATTGCACATATAATATAACTGGTAGAAGACTTAATTATTTACAGAGTGAAAATAATATTAAATATGTTATTTGTAGGGGCGCCTGGGTGGCTCAGTCGGTTAAGCGTCCGACTTCAGCTCAGGTCGCGATCTCACGGTCTGCGAGTTCGAGCCCCATGTCGGGCTCTGGGCTGATGGCTCAGAGCCTGGAGCCTGCTTCCAATTCTGTGTCTCCCTCTCTCTCTGCCCCTCCCCCGTTCATGCTCTGTCTCTCTCTGTCTCAAAAATAAATAAACGTTAAAAAAATTAAAAAAAAAAAGTAAATATGTTATTTGTAGATGAGGATTTTCTGCTTTTTTTTTAAGTGTGTGTGTGTGTGTGTGTGTGTGTGTGTGTGTGTGTGTGTGTATGAGTTAGTAGCAATACTAACTATGACAAAAAAAATTTCCTATAATTAAATTTTCATTCATTTTTGGGAAAACAGAATTACCTGAATTCAAGGTCATTTTGTATATTGCTTAATAAGCTACTTATCCTAGAAGTTTATTACTCATCTTTGACAGTATTTTATCTAGTTCATTAAAAATAGCTATAAGTTATGATGTTACATTTATTGCTTATGTTTTATGAACTTTTAAGAAATAGTGCTTTGGGTCATTGAACTCATGTCCCTGATATTTATTCTTCTTGGTCATAAGAACCAAGATTTTTCATATTAATCTAGATTTATTATGTTAGACTAGCAATTTTGCTTTCCCTTTTTGATACGGAGTAAAACTGGAGAGATTCTTAAATTATAATGCCTAAAGGCATGGTTAAAGTAAAAGAAATCTCATTAAGTAGAAAATGCTCATTAAAGAAAATTTGGAAAGTGCTAAAAAATGAAAGAAAAAATTTAAAACTCTGATTTTAACAGTGATAACTACTTTGGTATTTTTCTTTCCCCTTGTGTATGTGTTGTTGGAAGGGGAGGAAGGGAGGCAAGAGGCCTCTTCCCTTTTTTGTGTATTTTAGAACATTACAGGCTCATACAGAAGAATTCCATATCATTTATGTGGGTGCTTTGTCCTTAAGAAGGTGCAGCGTAACTTCCTGTTCCTTAAGTGTTCCTCATAGTAACTTTCTTCCAAAGAGTAGAGTGTTGAGAGTTGGGAAAATTATTTTACAGTGGAGAAACCTGACAAACATTACTTCAGCTAGGTGTCATTAACAGTGATAAGCCATGTTGATAGCATGTACCCTTGATGTGGTGTGATGAGAATGGCAACTTGCCTCTGTGGTCTTCCTCCCCAAAACCCATCACACCAGTCTAACCATAAGAAAAATCATCAGGCGGATTCCAACTAAGGGGCACTCTCCAAAGTACTCATCAAAACTGTCAAGTTATCAAAAAGAAGGAAAGTTTGAGAAACTACCATAGCTACTTGAACTTAAGGAGAAATGATGACTAATTGTAATGTAACTTGGATAGGATCCTGGAACATTAAAAGGACATTAGATCAGTGGCGCCTGGGTGGGTCAGTTGGTTAAGCATCTGACTTCAGCTCAGGTCATGATCTTGTGGTTCATGGGTTTGAGCCCCGCACCATGGTCTGTGCTGACAGCTCAGAGCCTGGAGCCTGCTTCAGATTCTGTGTCTCCCTCTCTCTTTCTGCCCCTCCCCTGCTCGTGCTCTGTCTCTCTCTCAAAAATAAGTAAATGTTAAATTTTTTTTTTTTTAAAGGACATTAGAGCAAACATAAGTATGAGGGCACCTGGCTGGCTCAGTTGGTAAAGCATGCAGCTGTTGATCTTGGGTTGTGAATTTGAGCCCCATATTGGGTGTAGAGATTAAAAAAAAAAAGGTAAACTTTAAAAAAACAACTAAGAAAGTATTTACATTGTAGTTAATAATAAATAATGTATCGATATTGGTTATTAATTGTTGTAAGTGTACCATAGAAATATAAGATGTTAATAAACTGGGAAATTAAGTGTCTGGCATATTGAAATGCTGTACTGTCTTCACAACTTTTTCTATCAAAATGTTTTTAACCTAAATTACAGATCCTATTAGAGCCTTCTATGTGTCTCTCAGATTTCATTTTCTCTGTCCTCTGAAGTAATCATTATCCTGCATTAGGTGTTTAACAATCTTGTGCATACCTTTATAGTTTTACTACATAATATTTTTAAAATTTATAGTATTTGTCATCTAACAAAACTTCATACAAATAGCATCATACTTTATGTGTTTGTGTGCAGTTGTCTTTTTTGTTGTTGTTATTGTTCAGCATCTGTGTTTATGCTTCATCCATGTTGATAGATATAATTCTAATTCATTTACTGAACTTCCTAAATGGAATCATATAGTACATACTCTTTGTGTTTGACTCTTTTATTTAGCATAATATATGAAATTAGTGCATGTTGTTATCTGTCATTCAGTTTTTAAAAATAGACTGTTTTTTTAGAGTAGTTTTAGGGTTACAGAAAAATTGAGTGGAAAGTACAAAGAATTAACCTTACATCCCCTCACAGTCCTTCCCAGTGCAATATCCCCTATTATTAGCATCTGGCATTAGTATAGTACATTTGTTACAATAGATGAGCTGCTTTTATTACATTATTGCTAACTAAAGTCCATGGTTTGCATTAAAGTTCACTCTCTGTGTCGTACATTCCATCTTTACAAATGTATAATGGCATGTATCTACCTTTATAGTATCAAATTCTGTATGATATTCAGAATAGTACTACTGCCTGAAAAATCCTTTGTCCTCCACCTATTCATTCTTCTCTCTCTCTGAACCCTTGGCAGCCACCGTTTTGTTTTGGTTTTTGTTTTTTTACTGTGTCCATGGTTTTGCCTTTTCCAGAATGTCATATAATTGGAATCACAAAGTATGTAGCTTTTTCAGATTGGCTTCTTTTATTTGGTAATGTGCATTTAAGGTTCTTTTATGTTTTTTTCATTGATAGCTCTTTTTTTTTTTTTTATGTAGTACTGAATAATATTCCACTGTCTCGATGTACTACAGTTTAGCCAGTCTCCTACTGGAGGACATCTTTGTTGCTTCCAGGCTTTGGCAGTTGTGAATAAAACTTCTATAAATATCTATGTGCAAGTTCTTGTGTGGACATAAGCTTTTAACTCATTTGGTTAAATTCGAAGGAACGTGGTGCTGGATTGTATGGTAAGAGTATTGTTTAGCTTTGTAAGAAACTGCCAGTGTCCAGTGGCTATTCCATTTTGCATTTCTACCTGTAGGAATAGTTCCTATTGCTCCACATCCTTGTCAGCATTTGGTGTTGCTTTGTCTGCATCTATTGATATTACCATATAATTTTCCTTTTGTAGCCTGTTGATATGATGGTGTATATCATCAAACTTTAAATATTTAAAGTTTATTTATTTATTTTGAGAGAGAGAGAGAGAGAGAGAGACAGGGAGAGAGAATGTGTGAGCAAGAGCTGGTCGGGGTGGGGGGAGAGAGGGAGAGAGAGAATCCAAAACAGGCTCTACACTGTCAGCGTAAAGCCCAACATGGGGCTCAAATTCATAACCTGAGCTGAAATCAGGAGTTAAATGCTTAAGCAACTGAGTCACCCAGGCACCCCGATATGATGGATTGTATACATTGAATTTTGAATATTGAACCATCCTTGCATATCTGGAATAAATCCCGGTTGGTTGTGGTGTATAAATCTTTTTAGACATTATTAGATTCAATTTGCTAATATGCTGTTGTGGATTTTTGCATTTATATTTGTGAGTTGTTTTTTTGTTTTTTTTTTTGAGGGTTTTTTTTGATAATGTCTTTGTCTGGTTTTGGTATTAGAATAATATGGTCTCATGGAATGAGTTAGAAAGTATTCTTTCTGCTTCTGTTTTCTGAAAGAGACTGTTGAGGATGGGTGTAATTTCTTCCTTAAACGTTTGGTGAAACTCACCAGTAAACCAATCTGGACCTGGTATTTTCTGGTTTGGCAAGATATTAATTATTGATTCTATTTCTTTAATAGACATAGGCCTATTCAGATAATTGATTTCTCCTGAGTTTTTGTAGATTGTGAGTTTACAGGAACTGTTCAGTTTCTTCCAGGTTATCAAACTTATGGGCATATAGTTATTCTTAATGTTCCTTTATTGCCCTTTTAATGTCCATGGGATCAGTAGTGATGTCCGCTCTTTCTTTTCTGATGTTAGTAATTTATTTCTTCTCTTTTTTTTCTTTGTTAACCTGGCTAGAGGTTTATCAGTTTTATTGATCTTTTTGAAGAACCAGCTTTTGGCTTAATTCATTTTTTCAAAAAACTTTTAATGTTTATTTTTGTAAGAGAGAGAGACAGAGTGTGAGTAGGTGAGGGGCAGAGAGAGGGAGACACAGAATCTGAAGCAGGCTCTGGGCTCTGAGCTATTAGCACAGAGCCTGATGTGGGGCTTGAACTCGCAAACTGTGAGATCATGACCTGAGCCAAAGTCAGACGCTTAACTGACTGAGCCACCCAGGCAGGCTCCCCTGGCTTAATTCGTTTTATCAGTTGATTTCCTGTTTTCAATTTCATTGATTTTTGCTCTAATTTTTATTTCTTTTCTTCTACTTACTTTGAGTTTAATTTGCTCCTTTTCTAGTTTCCTAAAGTGAAAGTTTAGATTATTGATTTAGATTTTTCTTCTTTTCTTCTATTATGCATTCAGTGCTATAAATTTCTCTTGTAACAGTTGCCTTCACTGCATCCTACAGATTTAGATATTTTCATTTTAATTTTGTTTAAAATATTTTAAAATTTCTTTTGATACTTCCTCGATATATGTGTTATTTAAAAGTATGTTATTTAATTCCTAGCTATTTGGGGGTTTTTCAGATACCTTTTTGTTACTGATTTCCAGTTTAATTCCATTGTTGTCTGAGAGCAGACATGTATGGTTTCTATTCTTTTTATGTGTTAAGGTATGTTGTATAGCTGAGAATATGGTCTGTCTCAGTCAGTGTTCCATGTGAGGTTGACAAGAATGATATTGTGCTGTTGGATGAAGTACTCTGTAGGTGTCAATTAGATCCAGTTGATAGTGTTGTTTATTTTAACTATGTTCTGCGTACTGGATCTTTAAATTACCAATAGAGTGGTGTTTAATTCTCCAACTCTGATAGTGGATTCATCTTTCTCTTTGCAGTTGTATCAGTTTTTATGCCATATATGTTTTACACCAACTAAAAGACTGAGACTGCTAAAGTGGATCAAAAAAAATAAGACCTAACTCTATGTTGTCTATGAGAAACCCATTTTTAATATGACACATACTGATTAAAAGTAAAAGGATGGAGAAAGATATACTGTGATCACACTAATCAATGAAAACTGGAGTGGTTTTATTAATTTCAGACAAAGCAGAGTTCAGAGCAAGGAAAATTGCCATGGATAAAGATGGACATTACATAATAAAAAAGGGGTCAGTTCTTCCAGAAGATGTAACAATCCTTAACATGTATGCACCTAGCAGCAGAATGTCAAAACATATGAGGCAAAAAGTGGTAGAACTGCAAGGAGAAATAGACAAATCTACTATTGTACTTGGGAAACTTCAACACCCTGCTATTTGTAAAGGACAGATGCAATAGGCAAAAGGTCTATGAGGACATAGTTGAACCAAAGAGGTCAATCAGTTAACTAGATCTAATTGACATTTATAGAATATTTTGGTGGGAGAGGAGGGAGACATGAAGAATTTTTAGGGCATTTTTAGGGGAGTGTAACTCTTCTGTGTGATATATAAAGGTGGATACATGTTGTTATACATTTGCCAAAACTTACAGAATGTACAAGAATGAACCCTAATGTAAACTGTAGACTTTGGTTGATAATGATGTGTCAATATTGATTTGTCCATTGTAGCAAAGTACCACACTGATGTGGATGTTGATGGTAGGGGAGGATGTGTATGGATGGGTTGAGGAATGTGGGTATGTGGGAACTCTGTACTTTTTGGTTAGTTTTGCTGTGAATCTAAAACTGCTCTAAAAATTAAAGTTTCTTAGTTAAAAATTAGAACAAATGTATCTGGAACCTAATAGTTTCTAAAGGATACTTTGTAAAAGTAGTTTCACAGAGGTATTTCCATTTGTATTGAAAAATTTGAGGCAGAAGTGTGTGTCATTGAAGCATCAAATTAGGTGATAATATGGAATCACTTTGTTCTGATACGTGAAGTTTACATTGTATGAAAGTATATATCTCACTAAATACTATTTATCTATGTTTATTTTAAGCACTGACCCTTTGTTTTGAAATACTACTCTAAAAAACAGGAAGCTTAATGGAAAAGCTGTGTTTTGTCTACCAAAGAATAATAGGAATTCTCTCTGGTTTATTTTTAGTGCCAACTATAAATACTGTTGCTTTCAAGCAGAAAGAAGAGATTAATGATTATATATAAATATTAAATTACAGGGGATTGCTTTAGGACTAACATGCTTTGGGATTGATTAATATCAAAGTTTCCCATTTTCAAATATTAGCCTCCTAATTTTAATTACTTGATACTTAATGAGCAGTTTACTAAAAAAGGCATCATCTTGAGTTCAGTTTTTTTTCTTATTTATTTATTTTTTTAAAACAATAGCATTTATTTAGCTAATGAATCTGAACTTTAGGCAGAGCTCAGAGGGGAAGACTGTCTTCATATGGTGTCCACTCAACTGGAGGCTAGATGATCCACTTCCAAAATACCTCATTCACTGGCTATTTGGTGCTGGCTGTTTGGCTGGGAGCTTAATGATAGGCTGAGAGCTAGAGGCCAGAGTCCTTATAAGGTAGTCTCTATAAGCTCCTTACAGCATAGTGCCTGGGTTCTAAGAGCAAGCCTCTTATGAGGAACAAAATGGAAGTTGAAGTTTCTTAAAACCTGAGCCAGAAAATTGGCACAGCATCACTTGGCCATGATCTTTTTTGAATTTGCTTTTTTTCTTTTTTTTTTTTTTTTTTTTTAGGTCTTTAATTTTGAGTTTCAGCTTCACACCAAAATTGAACAGAAAGTATAGAGTTTCCATATGCTCCCCATGCCCACATATGCATGGCCTCTCCAACAATCAATACCCTGCACCAGAGTGGTATTTTGTTACAATGGATGAACCAATGTTACCCAAAGTCCATACTTTACATTAGGGTTCACTCTTGGTGTTGTACCATCACTGGATTTTGGCAAATGTATAATGATGTGTATCTATCAGTACATTATCATATAGAATAGTTTCACTGTTTTAAAAATCATCTGTGTTCTGTTTTATCCCTTCCTCTTCCACCAACCCCTGGCAACCGTGATTTTTTTTTTTTACTGTCTTTACAGTTTTGCCTTTTCCAGAATGTCATATAAAGTTGATCTTTGAACAAAAAGTGTTTATTAAACTGTGTGGGTCCACTTACATGCAGATTTTGTAAAATAAATGTATTTGCTCTTCCTTACGATTTCCTTAATAACATTTTCTTTTCCCTATCTTACTTTACTGTAAGAATATGGTATGTAAAAATATGACATACAAAATATGTGTTAATTGATTATGTTATTGATAAAATAAGGTTTCTGGCCAACTGAAGTCTATTAGTATAAGTTTTTATATATACTATAGTATAGTATAAATATATATGTAAGTAAATATAGTATAAGTTTTTAGGGAATCAAAAGTTAGATACTCATTTTCTTATTTTAAAAATTTTTTTATGTTTATTTTTGAGAGAAAGAGAGAGAGTGAGAGAGACAGAACGCTAGGAGGGGAGAGGCAGATAGAGAGGGAGACACAGAATCTGAAGCAGGCTCCAGGCTCTGAGCTGTCAGCACAGAGCCCAACGCGGGGCTCGAACCCATGAACTGTGAGATCCTGACCTGAGCTGAAGTCGAACACTTAACCGACTGAACCACCCAGGCACCCCGGCATTTTCAATTTTGCTGGGGGTGTCATTGCTCCTAACCCCTGTTTTATCTAGGGGTCAGCTGTAGTTGGAATTGCCATGATCTTTTGGATAAGCAGTCACACAGCCCATATTTATTCCAGGGGATGGGATATAGATGCTTAACTTCAAGTGGGAAAAGGGTCAAAGAATTTTGTCGCCAGGTTTTAAAATTGCCACATTCTATATTTGTATATTATAAATAAGGAAATCCAGGTGCAATAATACTAAAAGATTTTCCCAAGATTAGATGAGTAGTTAATAGTTAAGGCCAGGTTTTTTAGATTGCCATTTGCACACCCATCCAACTATTCACTCATTCAACATATTTTACTGATCGCCTGCTATGTGACAGTCACTGTGCTAGGCGCCAGAGATTAAATATAAACAAGCAGGGCAAGGTCTTTGCCCTCTACAAGCACTTACATGTAAGAGCCTGGCAGTTAACCCTACATTGTGATAAACACCACTTTACTATGTAGCCTACAAAGAGAGCCCTGTTCTAGATTTGGTGGTTTAGGGAAGATTTCCTGTATACAGTAACATCTATATTAAAGCTTGAAAAACAGGTAGTGTCAACAAAAGGAGTTAAAGGAACAACAACTAAGATGTTCTAGGCAAAAGGAACAACATAGGCAAAGGTCCAGAGGATAGGGAAAGAACGGCAGTTTTAAAAGCTAAAATGAGGGGTGCCCGCGTGGCTCAGTCGGTTGAGCATCTGACTTCGGCTCAGGTCATGATCTCACAGCTTTTGAGTTCGAGCCCTGCGTCGGGCTCTGTGCTGACAGCTCAGAGCCTGGAGCCTGCTTCTGCTTCTGTGTCTCCCTCTCTCTCTGCCCCTAACACACTCACATTCTGTCTCTGTCTCTCTCAAAAAGAAATAAACATTAAAAAAAAAAAAAGCTAAAATGAGTACAGTATGGATGGAGGGAGATCGATGGAGTGAAAGATTGTAAGAGGTAGGGGAAGATGAAGAGACACAAAGCTAGAGAGGTAGAGGAAGTACCTCTTCATGATTCACCCTATAAACCAAATTAAATAATTAGAATTGAAACCTGGAAGATAGAGAAGTCTTTACAGGTTTTATTCTTTAATTAAACTTTTTACTTAGAGATTATTTGTAGATTCATATGCAGCTGTAAGAAATAGTAGAAAGAAATGATCCTTGTATACTTGACCACTTAACACCCTATGGTAGCTTCTTGCAGAATCGTAGTACAATAGCACAACCACTATATTGACGTTGCTACTGTCAGGATACAGAACTTTCCATTACCAGTAGGATCCCTTATGTTGAAGTTTTATAGCCACATCCATTTTCCTCCCACTCATCCTCACTCCTTCCTTTTTTTCAAACAGTTGATAATCAGTTTATTAAAATAGTTGATATAAGTATTTGCAGTGATGACTTCTACCTTGACTCCTGGCTAAATACTGATGGAAGTAATCTGTTTAACATTCTCAGAAGGACTATGCAAGTCAGTGTGAGTCACTTAAGGATCCTCATCTGAAAAATGACTCAAGTTTTAGAATCTTCAGCCTGAGAGGTTTTTCTTGTACTGATTCTTAGAGTTTCAGTACGCATCTAAACTGGTTCTTTCACTTTGAGATTTTTTTCCTTTGAGCCCCTGATCAAGTCAGCATACACCTTCTCCAGAGGTTTTACACTGTGACTGGTTAGGATAATTCTAATTTGGTGAATCACCACCTCTTGTTCCACTAGTGTCTTTTTAGGAGCCGGTGGACCTGAGCTCTGTTGCAGCTGTGACCATGTCTTCCTCAAAGAGCCCTCACTCCTTTTTTAACCCCTCACAACCACTAATCTGTTTTCCATTTCTGTAATTTTGAACTTTCAAAAAGTATTACATAAATGGAATAAAACAATGTATAACCTTTCCTTTTTCTAAAATTTTCTTAAATGTTTTATTTATTTTTGACAGAGAGGGAGAGAAGAGTGCAAGTGGGGCAGGGGTAGAGAGAGAGGGAGACACAGAATCCGAAGCAGGCTCCAGGCTCTGAGCTGTCAGCATGGAGTCTCATGAGGGGCTTGACCCATGAACCGTGAGGTCATGACCTGAACCGAAGTTGGTTGCTTAATTGACTGAGCCACCCAAGAGCCCCTAACCTTTCTTCATTCAGAATAATTCTCTGGCAATTTGTGCAGGTTGTAGTTATCAGTGGTCCATTTCCTTTTTATTGAAGAGTAGTATTCCATGGTATGGATGTACCATAGTTTATCTGTTTACCTGTTGAAGGGCATCTGGTTTATTTCTAATTTTGGGGTATTACAAATAAAGCTGCTGGAAACAGTTGTGTATTATATAACTTTTTTGTGTGGACCCATGTCCTCTTTTCTATGGGATAAATTCCCAGTAATGCTATTGCTAGGTCATATGGTAGTTACATTTTTTTTTAAGTAAATTGCCAGACTTTTGCACTGTGTATGTACCATTTTACATTTCTACCAGCAATGTATGATTGATCCAGTTTCTCTGTATCCTTGGAAGTATTTGGTCTTGTCACTGTTTTTAAATTGTAGCAATTCTACTAAGTGTATAATGCTATCTCATTGTGGTTTTATTTATTTTTATTATTAGTTTTTCTATGTAGTCTCTACACCCAACCTGGGGCTCGAACTCATGACCCTGAGATCAAGAGTCAGTTGGCTGTACCAACTGAGGCAGCCAAGTGGCCCTGATTGTGGTTTTAATTAACATTTTTGTGATAGCTAATGATGTCGGACATTTTTCATGCACTTATTTGCCATTTATATATTCACTCTGGTGAAATGTCTCTCATCTTTTGTCCAGTTTCTAATGGGATTATTTGTTTTTTGTTTTGTTTTGTTTTTCTGATGCAAAAGCAAAGAGCCTTTTGATTATTTGTTTTTTAATGTTGAAAATTTAAGGTTCTTTATATATTCTAGATATTAGTCCTTTGTCAAATGTTTGTTTTGAAATTTTTTCTCTCAGTTTGTAGGTTGTCTTTTCATCCTCTTCACGGCATTTTTTTTTTTTTTTTTTTTTTTTTGCATAGGACAAAAGTTAATTTTGATGTGGTTGACTTTAACAGTTTTTTCTTTTATGGATCATGCTTTGGTGTCAAATCTAGGACCTCTTTGTCTAGTTCTTCATTACAAAGATTTTTCAAAAAAGATTTACAGTTTTGGGTAACTGCCACCTGGGTGGCTCAGTCACTTGAGCATTTGACTCTTGACTTTGGCTCAGGTCATGTTCTCACAGTTCAAGGGATCAAGTCCTGCCCTGGGCTCCATGCTAGCAGTACAGAGCCTACTTGGGACGTAGGTTTCTCCCTCTTCCTCTCTTTCTGCTCCTTGCCCGCTTGCACACACTCTGTCTCTCTCAAAATAAATAAATAAACTTCAAAAAAATATAAAGAAAATATTTACAGTTTTATGTTATATCTAGGCCCATGATCTATTTTAAGTTAATTTTTACATAAGTTAGGAAATTTATGTTGGAAAAGTTAGGAAATGTTATGTTTTTTTCCTAAAGTATATCTACTTACTCAACTACCTTTTGTTGAAAAGATTTTCTTTTCTCTATTGAAAACATTTTGCACCTTTGTCAAAAATCAGTTGTTCATATTTGTGTGGGTCTATTTCTGTGTTATTTATTCTTTTCCATTAGTTTATGCATCCTTTCCTCTGCAAATACTGCGATCTTGATTATTGTAGCTATATCTTAAGTCTTGAAATGGTGAAGACCGATTGCTCCCACTTCATTGCTTTTTTTTTTTTTTTTCTCAAAATTGTTTTATCCTATTTCCTTTGGCTTTCTGTATAAATTTTAGGATAATTTTGTCTGTATATATAAAAATTCTTATGAGGAGTTTGATAGGAATTGCTTATGTCCCAATCTGTTTCTTTTCTCTGAAGTAGGCTTGAATAACTTGGCATGCTTTTTTCTCTTTTTCTCCTACCTAACTTTTTGTGTTGATTTGAAATTCCAGTTTCACATTTATAATTATTAATTTTTAACATTTAAAAATTATTTTTGGTTCATCATATTCCAATCACATATATCTTTAGCATAATGCTGCTTTATGTTGACTAGGAGACCAGCAATTTCTCTAAGCTGCCCACTATCAGTAACATAATGTGGAGTCAATGATAATAGTCTAGCAGCATTAATTTTGCCAATAATATTAACACGATGGTTTGCATTTTTATTTTTTATTCAATTTCTCTCCTTCCTCTGATTTTGTAGCCTAAATTACCTTTGGCTCTGAGCTCCTTGCTCAGCAAGGCTAGGTTAGGCAAACAAATCAATACTTTGGGATTGTTTCTTTATCTAGGAGTTTATGGTTTGTGATGTACATGAGAGGATTTTGTAAAGTAAGAAATTGATGACTTGAAATAATTCTAGACTTTAGGTTGATCTGTAGCATTTATTATTTTTGGCTTAAATAGTTTTTGATACGGTTGTGAGTGCTTTTTATACCATGAATTCAAGGGCTTATGTTAGATGCCGTAATTGCAGAAATATGTAGACCCTGCCCTCACAGATTACAATCTGTTGGGTGAAATAGGCTTGTAAACAGATAATTTCATTACATCGAGGTAAGTGTGGTGACAGAAATATTAGGCATTTTTGGAATAGAAAGGGGGAGCTGTTTGGATGGCTTAGTCAATTGTGTCCTACTCTTGGTTTCAGCTCAGGTCATGATCTTGCTGTTCATGGGATTGAACTCTGCATCAGGCTGTGCACTGAAGGTGCGGAGCCTGCTTGGAATTCTCTCTCTCTGCCTCACTCAAAATAAATAAGTAAATAAACCATGTATATGTGTATGTATATATAAAAGAAATAGAAAAGAGCCCTTACCTTACTAGGGGAGGAGGAATATTGGAGAAGCCATGCTTGAAATGAGTCTCAAATGGTAAATAGGAATTAATCTGGTGAAGGACATTTAACCTGATGGAAATTAATGTGATGGAAGGACATTTCAAGCAGTTAGAATAATGAACAAAGACACATAAAAAGAAGTAGCATATTAGGATTTCTGGTTGGAGAATTACAAACAAGTTAGTACTATGTGAATGGCAAGTGTGGGAAGCAGGAAGTTTATGAGGCACCAAAAGATAAGCCAGACCAGATCTTGTGGTGTTGAGCTTGGACTTTATCCTCATTGGTTCTCAAATCTATGAGGTCCAGTGTTTCCTTCCTGTAGTAAATATTTTCTAGTGCCCCTTTATTATTTTTAAATAGAATTTATTTATAGTTATAATTCATATATAATAAAATTAACATGCATCATTTCTAACAAATTAACACGATGACATAAATGTACTATAAAGTCAAGTTCTAAGAAACATGAAATAAAGTAATTTGAAATATGTATTTTAAAATGTAAATGCTCAAGCATTACTGCATTAGAACATGTAATGAATCATACAGATACTTGTACTTCTATGTAGAATCCCTGTGAATGTGCAGCAATAAACATGGACTTTTATAGATGTATTGGTAATTCAGATATTTTAGTTGCTATTGCCATTGGTAATATTCCAAAACGTTCAGCAACCTGTTTGTAAAGTTCTGACCAAATTAAAGTACAAATAATATTAGTTTCATTCCCATAAATTTGGTGTTTATTAAAACTGCAAAAAAAATTTTTTTATGAAAAAAAGATTAATTTCTAGATTCAGGTAATTATAAACAAGTTTTTCCACATGATGTTAAGTGGAACATTGCCAAGTCATATGGGACATGAGTCCGTTTGTTTTATGGGATGTTCTTGAGAAGGGGTTGGTAAACTACATCCCAGAGGCCACACTGCCTATTTTTGTATAGCTTATGAGCTAGGAATAGTCTTTATATTTTTATTTATTTATATGTATATTTTAAATTATCAGGGTTTCTTTTTTTTAAGTTTATTTATTTATTTTGAGAGAGACAGGAACAGTGGGAGCAGGGGAGGGGCAGAGAGAGTGGAAGAATCCCAAGCAGGTTCTGCACTGTCAATGCAGAGCCTGATGCGGGACTTGAACTCCCGAAACTGTGAGATTATGACCTGAGCTGAAATCAAGAGTTGGAAGGTTAACAGACTAAGCCACCCACGTGTCCCAGAATGGTTTTTATATTATTTTTAGAGAGTTGGACCAAAAAACAAAAAAAAAAAAAAACAAAAACAAAAAGGAGGAATATGTAACACCTTTATAGAAAGTTTGTCAATTCATTTTCTTGAGCATTGTAGAATGCCGATCATCCCTAGATCCTGTTTGCTAGATGCCAGCAGCACTCCAGTCACTATGAAACCAAACATGGCTCCAACATTTTTCAAGTGACTTCAGAGGGCAATACTACCTTGCTGAGGACCACTACCCTAGATGATCAGTTTTCAATATTTTATTCCATCGTGACACACTTAACAAATAGTAATATGCATGATTTATTCCCATGTAGAGTTCTTATGTTCGTAATTTTCTGGTTTTTTTCCTTACATTCAAGGAAACAATTAAAATGAAGCAGGAATTGGGGCACCTAGGTGGCTCAGTCAGTTGAACATCTGACTCTTGATTTTGGCTCAGGCCATGGTCTCATGGTTCTTGAGATCAAGCCCCACATTGGGCTTTGTGCTGACAGTGCAGAGCCTGCTTGGGATTGTCTCTCTCCCTCTCTCTCTCTCTGTCCCTCCCACACACACACTCTCTCTCTCTGTCTCTCTCTCAAAATAAATAAATAAGAATTTGAAAAAAATAAGGCAAGAATTGTTAATATAAGGTTAACCTTGAAAACCCTCCAGTTTATACTTATAAAAATAAATCTTTACAAACTTCAGTGCTTTTATTACTACTAATAACATTACTTGTAACTTGTAACTTACATAGGAATGTTTTATAATTGACTGATAACCACTGTAGCAGCTCTTGGAAACCTTAAAGCAGGGAAGTGACAGTATCCTATTGACATTTTAGATAGATTACTTTGGTGGGTAATAGAAGATAGACTTAAGGAGGTACAAAGTACAAGCCTAGTTTAGGTACAAGATGGTGGCCTCTCGAGTATTCTATGCTGGGTAGTAGGGACAGAGCAGAGGAGACACATTATTGGAGAATTATTTCAGATATAAAAATCAGTAGAAGTTAATGAACAAAATGTAGGCTTAGTTCTTAACCTTTGTTGCTCATTAGAATTATTTGGCATGCTTTTAAACAATGCCAATGCCTGGGCCCCAATTTAGGATTTTTAGAAATCAGAAGTTCTGGGATAGAGTCTGGGAATTGATATTTTAAAAATGTACCTCATGATTCTAATTTGCAGCTAGTGTTGAGAACCACTAATTCAAGTTGTGGAGGAGAGAGAAGAATAAGGGATAAGTGAGTAGTACCAGGCTGCCAGCTAAGGCTACTGGTTGATGGAGGGGTCATGCTTTAAACAGTGTCTGTTCCATGGTAGCTATTCAGATATTTTTGGTATAAATGAGAACTGATGACTTTGAACTTGAACCAAAACCAGTTCCTTATTTAATTTCTGATTATTCTAAATTTGGATGAATTAACCGAAGTTCAAGATATAATCGACTGGGACCCAACCAAAATAAATGCTATCACAGGTAAGGTTATATCAGAATGGATATCTTGATATAATTTGAGGAAAAGAATGATATAAATCACTGATGCTGTGGTGTGATATTGTGAAGCAAAGTGCCAGCTGAAATAATTTGACTTCATTATAGTACATTATACAAATTGATATTTCTATTGAGTGCCTTAGAGAATTTGGGTCCTCATACCGGATAAATAGGCAGGTATTCAATATATGTTTATTAAATTATACGGTGAAATATCTTTATCAGAAAGTTGTTATATTTATCATACAATTCTTTTTTATGTTAATGGAAGAATGAAAGGCAGTATGTTTGTCTTTCAGCCCCAATTCTACTTCCTCTACCTATATTCTACCTGTACACTGTCTTCCTTTACACTCCTCTGTTCTCACTGCTACTGCCCAAGTTTAGTCAGGACTGTTGGTTTCCAGTGATAGGAATATAGCTCAAACTGTCTTGAATATTAAATTGAATTTTTTGGTACCTGTAGGCAGAAAGGATGCTGAGATAACATACAAAATTAAAGAAAGGTTTACAGGAACCAGGGCAGGGATATCATTCCATTAGAACCACTCTCATCTCTGCTTGGCTTTGTTCTTTTTTATTGCAATCAGGCATTTGCCAACAGATCAAAGATAGCAGTCTGCAACCCAGCCTCATAGCCTTCTGCTTCCAGGATTCCAAGAGGAAAGACCATTTCTACTCCTGTTCTAAATTGAGAAATTGATTTCAAATAGCTGTTGTTTCCAAAGAAAGGAGGCTACTATGATTTGTCTGGTTTAGAGCTCATGCCAACCCCAGTGGCCAGGAGAGGATAAGGATATACCAAAGAAGAGGCAAGGAAAATCTTGAGGAAAATCATTAAGTCACTGTCCTCTCCAGGGCTCCATTGCCACAGACCCTTGATGATTTTCCATTTCAGTTTATTTAGCAGCTTACTATTCACAAAACAGCAATGATAATTAAATTTTGAAAATTTATGGAGAAATGTAGAGTAGTATATAATTTTAGGCTAGTAGTATTGTAAATGAGCTATTTGACTGAAGATGGACTACACAGCTAACATAATGCATTCATTTAACAAAATGTACTTAGTTCTTCTATGGACAAGGCATTGTATAGTCGTAGTATATCAAACCAAGCCTGGCTATAAGGCATTGTGAAATTATATAAGATTTCAACAGAGGATGAGTTAATTCATTTTCTTGTTTTATTATTTAATTACTTAATTTTATTATTTTCCCATCATGGAACTCGGTATTTAAGAATTAGATTCTAGTTATTGATATAGAATTTGAGTGACATGGAATTTTTAACAAGTAGTTTTCTTTTCTTTTTTTAAATATTTATTTTGAGAGAGAGAGAGAGAGAGAGAACACGAGCAGGGTAGAGGGAAAGAGAGAATTCAAGCAGGCTCCATGCCCAGTGCAGAGCCTGATGTGGGCTTCAATCTCACGACACTGAGATCATGACCTGGGTTGAAATCAAGAGTCAGATGCTTACCCGACTGAGCCATCTAGGCACCCCAACAAGTAGCTTTTCTGATACTCAATATTCGTAAAAAGAATATTTTTGTTCTTTTAAAGAGCTTATTCTCATTACTGTCATTTAATGACACTTTTTGAAAGCTGATTTAGTGATTAGAGTCATTCAAAATATGATCTGTAGTTAAGCTATCTTTTTCTAGTTTTTACCAAATTCATATTATATAATTTTTTCTGTCTTTATAGTCAATTGCATCTGCAGACATGGATTTCAACCAGTTGGAGGCATTCTTGACTGCTCAAACCAAAAAGCAAGGTGGGATCACATGTGACCAAGCTGCTGTCATTTCCAAATTCTGGAAGAGCCATAAGACAAAAATTCGAGAGAGCCTCATGAACCAGAGCCGTTGGGACAGTGGGCTTCGAGGTCTGAGTTGGAGAGTTGATGGCAAATCGCAGTCAAGGCATTCAGCTCAAATACACACCCCTGTTGCCATAATGGAGCTGGAAATAGGAAAAAGTGGACAGGTGAGCCCAACTTCAATCAATTTCCTTTTATAAACTACATTTCCTATTACATATTAGATGATAAAAATAATAGGAAAAGACTCTGTTTCCTAGAATCCCTTTTCAGATATGGAATCATCTGAAAATTTGGATACTCCTCGTTGTGGATAGAATCTGGATATCAGCCTCATGGTCCTGGCAGCTATCTCAGAATAACAAAATGAGTCAATGAGGTGATTGCACAGAGAGTGGCCACCATTCCATTTTGGTTAGATCTTAGAATTCTTGGCATTTGCTCAGAATTCTTGGCATTTGGTCAGAATCTCCAAAGCAATGATAGAGATGCTAAATAAAGACCAGGAATTGAGATTAAACGACACAGAACAAAACTGTCTCACCCAGTCATCTTTATGGGCAGTCAGATATAGGAGGCAGTGCATCTTAATTACAGCAATGTGTTGTTCCTAAAGACCCTAAGTGTGCTATCTCTGTCCTTGAGCCCACAAATAATTTTTAATGTGATCTTGATTATTTACAAAACAGTTCCTCTTTTTCTTGCAGTTTCCATAGTCATTATAGCAAGTAATTTTAGCATCTACATTGTTTTTCCTGAAGTCATTCAGTTTGTGCTTTAGATGATGCCAGATCAGACTTTTAATGACCTGGTATATGTCTTTGGGGGAAGAAAAAAAAAGCAGCAACCCATAATTAGGAAGAGAAAACCCAGATCACTGAATTAGCCAACCAGATTTATTTTCAGATGAATAATCAAATAAGTGCTTCTATTACATTCTGTAGTAGAAATTTATTTTTCTTCTAGGGATGAGCATTTTTTTAGCTGTCAGTTCCCCTCACATATTCCCTTAGGATTTTTCAGTGTTTGTAGTTCTATAATGATACTGATTTTAATTTAAAATGTAATTCCTCTTAAAAAATAATTCTTTTACAAAATACATCTGGAGAATCATTTCTTTAGTTATTGTAAAATAGTGCTGTTGCTTTTATTGACTTTGGTTTGTCTGACCCTAAAGTCCATTTTTTTAACCATTGTGTTAATATGCCTTCCTTCTATTGTTCTAGACCAAAAATCTGACAGATTAGAAAGGTGTGATAAGTACACTTGGATATCTAAGTTTACCAACCATTTTTCCAGGCTCTTCATTTTTTATTTGGCAATAGTGATTATTTCATTTTGTCTTTAAATATTTATCATTTGGGCAGGAATTGAAAACATACATATCTATTTTAAGACATTCCTAGAAAGCTATTATAGTACTTCTTTAATTTGATATTGTCTTACTGTTTGAACTCAGGTTTATTATGTGCCTTTTGATTTTAGTAATTTACATATCATCTGAATTTATTGGGTACTGCTATAGGGATTTTTAAATCTACTTTAACATATTTAAAATATTTTCTTTGATCTTGTTACCCAAAGTGACATTCTACTCTGTGTGTGTGTGTGTGTGTGTGTGTGTAGAATGATTTTGTCAATCAGTAAATCACTACAAATAATTTGTTGGCTAGCTTCGGGGTTATTTTGTGATAAATTAGAACAGGTTGGTAAACTCTTTTTTTTAAGTGGTGAGATATTTTACGCTTGACAACCATATAGTTTCTGTCATAAGTACTCAACTTTGTTGTTGTAGCTCAAAAGCAGCCACAGACAATATGTAAATAAGTGGGCATTGCTGTTTCTAGAAAGTTTAGTTACCACAATATAATCAACAGGTCTTAGAAGTCAGAGAGTCCATAAGCCCTTACTAAGGTGAATTACACAGGTGAGGTAGTATATCCCCAATTTCTAGAGAAGGTATCTGAGATAAATACACTACTTGTTTTAGACAGAGCTAACGTAGTAAAATGAAGATCACTACATTGATTTTTTTGAAAAACCATCCACACCAACATTTAGGAGCTTTTGTTAGCTTCTCACAATATTCTGTGCCAAAAAACCAAGTTGGTAGTACAATATGGTAGTCAACAGTATTGATAGGAATATTGCTCAGCAATAAAAAGGAAAGAACTTCTGATAAACACAATAAAATGGCTGAATCTCAAAGTCATTTGCTGTGTGAAATAAGCCAGATATAAACTTTTTATCATAATGTATGATTTCACGCATATAAAATCCTAGAAAATGCAAAGTAATCATGACAAAAAGTATATGCCTAGGTTAAGAGTAGAGGGAGGGATAGATTAGATTACAAAGGAGTGTGGGAAAACTTTTAAAAGTGATAAAAATATTTATTATGTTAATTGTGGCAACAGTTTCATGGGTGTATGCATATTTCAAAACTTAGGAAATTATATACTTTAAATGTGCACTATATTGGACATTACTTATACTTCAAAGTTTTTGATTTAAAAAATGGTCACCATTGGGGTTCCTGGGTGGCTCAGTCAGTTAAGCATCAGACTCTTGATTTCAGCTCAGGTCATGATCTCAGGGTCGTGGCATTTAGCCCCATGTTGGGCTCTGTGCTGGATGTGGCTCCTGCTTAAGATTCTCTCTCTCCCTCCCTCTATTGCTCGCACTCTCTCTGTCTTTAAAAAAAAAAAAAAAAGTTTACCATGAAAATGATTAAAGTTGCTCTTTAACCCACAAAATGCTTTGAATGCAAATATATTCTTAACAAGAAAAGTTGTAAAAGAAGTAAACAATAATTTAACCTATTCCGGCAATAAAATATACAGCCTCGATCTTACAGGAAATGTTTTTGTGAGACCTGGATCCTTGGTTAGTTCTTCTGTCAGCTTCTAAGTGAATATTATTTGTGAAGTAATCCACTATATCATATTTCCAGTTTTTAGAACATCTATAGGTAACAAAGTCAAAGTTATTTTCATATGTAGACATTGAATGAGCTTGTGAGAGAAGTGATGAGCCTAGGATACTAAGAGGTTGCTTCCAAGAAGAGTGACCAACTTTTTCAAACTCTGTGTATGTGTACATGCATGTATGTGTATTTATATACCCCAAAACAACGAAATTACTGTCTTCAGTTTATGTCATTTAAAATCAGTTGTTCTCAATAATGGTTGCACATAAGAATTGCCTGTGGGGCTTTAAAATTTTTCATGCTTAGGACATTGCTCAGACCAATTAAATAAGAATCTAGGGGGATGGAACCTGGGCATCAGTATTCTTTAAAGCTTATGATTCCTTGGCACAAAAACAGACACATAGACCAATGGAATAGAATAGAAACCCCAGAACTAGACCCACAAACGTATGGCCAACTAATCTTTGACAAAGCAGGAAAGAACATCCAATGGAAAAAAGACAGTCTCTTTAACAAATGGTGCTGGGAGAACTGGACAGCAACATGCAGAAGGTTGAAACTAGACCACTTTCTCACACCATTCACAAAAATAAACTCAAAATGGATAAAGGACCTGAATGTGAGACAGGAAACCATCAAAACCCTAGAGGAGAAAGCAGGAAAAGACCTCTCTGACCTCAGCCGTAGCAATCTCTTACTTGACACATCCCCAAAGGCAAGGGAATTAAAAGCAAAAATGAATTACTGGGACCTTATGAAGATAAAAAGCTTCTGCACAGCAAAGGAAACAACCAACAAAACTAAAAGGCAACCAACGGAATGGGAAAAGATATTTGCAAATGACATATCGGACAAAGGGCTAGTATCCAAAATCTATAAAGAGCTCACCAAACTCCACACCCGAAAAACAAATAACCCAGTGAAGAAATGGGCAGGAAACATGAATAGACACTTCTCTAAAGAAGACATCCAGATGGCCAACAGGCACATGAAAAGATGCTCAACGTCGCTCCTCATCAGGGAAATACAAATCAAAACCACACTCAGATATCACCTCACGCCAGTCAGAGTGGCCAAAATGAACAAATCAGGAGACTATAGATGCTGGAGAGGATGTGGAGAAACGGGAACCCTCTTGCACTGTTGGTGGGAATGCAAACTGGTGCAGCCACTCTGGAAAACAGTGTGGAGGTTCCTCAAAAAATTAAAAATAGACCTACCCTATGACCCAGCAATAGCACTGCTAGGAATTTACCCAAGGGATACAGGAGTACTGATGCATAGGGGTGCTTGTACCCCAATGTTTATAGCAGCACTCTCAACAATAACCAAATTATGGAAAGAGCCTAAATGTCCATCAACTGATGAATGGATAAAGAAATTGTGGTTTATATACACAATGGAGTACTACATGGCAATGAGAAAGAACGAAATATGGCCCTTTGTAGCAACGTGGATGGAACTGGAGAGTGTGATGCTAAGTGAAGTAAGCCATACAGAGAAAGACAGATACCATATGTTTTCACTCTTATGTGGATCCTGAGAAACTTAGCAGAAACCCATGGGGGAGGGGAAGGAAAAAAAAAAAAAGAGGTTAGAGTGGGAGAGAGCCAAAGCATAAGAGACTCTTAAAAACTGAGAACAAACTGAGGGTTGATGGGGGGTGGGAGGGAGGGGAGGGTGGGTGATGGGTATTGAGGAGGGCACCTTTTGGGATGAGCACTGGGTGTTATATGGAAACCAATTTGACAATAAATTTCATATATTGAAAAAAAAAAAGCTTATGATTCCTGTATTTATGTGGAGTTGAGAACCACCATATTAAAGGTAGGCAAATAATCTGGTTTAAAGTGTAAATACAACTTGGTATCAAATTTTTACAGTAAGAATTCAATATATGTCAACATACTTCTACTTACCATAATTTATGGAGTGCCTGGGGACTTTTTGTTCAGGAACTAGTTGCGGTAGTGGTGGGTTTTTTGTCTTCCTTTCTCTATTTAAATTGCTTTCTCCTGCTCAGTTTGTCTGCATTACTTCTCTCTTTGGTCCAAGGAGTACATTTGACGATCCGCAGCCAAGTATGTACGTGCATTGACTTTTTTTTATTAATACAATATAAAATACTTTTGGGATATGAGGAAGCCAAAATAATAGAGAAGTCACTCACTAAAGCATATACATTTATGGAAATCTGTAGAGCTAGAGAAAATGAGTATGCATTAGTGATCTAATTACTTATAGTGGATATTTTTCTTCAGTAGAAATAAAAAATTTTGCAAGAATAAAACATTAATTCAGTGGTAGCAGTACACAGAAGATTTTGAGGTGAACATTTCATGTACAAAGAAAAGTACATCAAATGCTTTACTTGTGTGATTGAGAGCCTATCATATTTAGTCATAAATCACTTAGGGTCCCCAAGGCTTGAGGACTGTTGGAATCTGGCATGTGTCTTTAAGAAAGTTTTGTTGTTTCATGTACTTAGTTAACTCCATGTTGTTTTCTTTCCTGGAACTTAAATAGAGATTACCATAGAATGTTTTTTTTTTTTTTTTTAAATAGTAACTTTTAGGGGGATAATTTATATATTTAGTGGAGTTTCATTTATTGGTTATTTTTTTAAATGACTGAATCTTGGTATTTTATGAAGATATACCAGTTTTTCTTTGGTGACTTCTGTTTTTTAAATTTATTTATTTTTCTTAGTAATCTCTACACCCATTGTGGGGCTCAAACTCACAACCCTGAGATCGAGTGTCTCATGCTCTTCCCACTGTGCCAGCCAGGCAGGCCTCTTTTGTGACTTCTTGTTTTCAAGACCAATAAGACATTTTGTGAGGAAACACTTAGCCACAACCTCAGTTCTCAACCATTTAGTAATAAATGTTTAATAAAAATTGTTCTTTCATATACATTTTGAAGTGTCCTATCTGTAGAGACCTGAAATACAATGTTCTGTTTCTTTATTGCCCTTTTTTTTTTTAATGGCTAATGTTATTGCCTTTTCTCGACTAGGTTTTAGTGTACCAAACATCCTCTAGTTTTGTGGGTTTTCAGCAGACCTAGGGAAGAAGATAGACTGCCTTTAGACTGATCTGATTGTTTTTCTGACCAACTCATTATATGTTCAGTCCCGTCATTTATATGCAAGTAGGATATGGGGAATATACAATGATATACTCACTCTAATTTACAGAATGAAAATAGTTTAGACTCTGGATTAAAAAGCCAGCATTTGGCTGAAGGATAGGTAAACATCCAATCTCAAAGGAAAGTATTGACTTATATTTAATTTCCACAATTCCTTCTAAAACTAAATGCACTGATGATCTTGTGTAATTCTGGCTAATAAGGAGTGAGAAACTGCTAAAACCTATGATTATTATTCAGGGTTTTTTTTGAGGATTCACATTTTTTGAATAATTGTTGTGATACAACATGGAATTTCTGAATTACAAATAAATAAACTTCACTTTTAGAACATTTGATGTGTTACTTTTAATACCAATGGGTTTGGTAACAGCCTCAAGTTGACATGACAATGGCTGACATCTGGCGGACGACCTTCCGCCACTGGCCTTTCGATCTACTTAATAATAAGACCTTTGCTTCTTCTGTCATTCTTCCAGGGGATGG
Organism: Panthera onca; assembly: GCF_046562875.1. Lineage (NCBI taxonomy): Eukaryota > Metazoa > Chordata > Mammalia > Carnivora > Felidae > Panthera > Panthera onca. Next base: position 60,341,504 of record NC_138341.1, on the reverse strand, counting down.
CCTACTGCTCTCCTTTGTGTACAGTCTGGGCAAACCGACTGGTGATAGCAAGAGCAGTGTCAATGAAGCAGTCCACACAGTAGAGAGACAGTTTTCAGTGCAAGTGTCTAGGTGATTCCCTGGCTTCTGCACACTTTTATCCCAGCATAGCTCCATGAAGGGATGCACCTGTGCAGGGAACCGTGTGCGCCTTCTGTTCGGCTGCCACCAGCTGCTACAACTCTGCTTTGTCTGCCTAACCCAGCTGCCATGGTCCTCCTCAAGCTTGGGCCAGTAATAACCAATTTCTGCTGAGCTCTTTATGCACCACTATAGCTTCACAAGCTTGAGCAATGCCACCAGAACTCCCTGCTTTGTGTCAGAGGAGAAGAAGCCAAGTTTAAAACTCACACACATTCCCTCTCTGACACTCTCTTTTCTCTCTTGCATAGACGCATATGTACATACATACATTTTATGTGTGTGTATGTAAATGTATGGAAGAAATTAAGAAATATAAAGATAGGATATACAGAATGAATAAATTGCCACTGTATTTTATCAGTGCTCAGTCACCATTTGAAGATCGTGTTGCTTTACTCTAAATAGCTACCAAGGGGAGCTTAGATATCTCATTTGGGTATATAAGCTGTAATGGTTGGCCTATTTCTGATCATTCTTATAAGCTTGATTTTCACTTTCAGCAATGTAATAAAGGAAAGCTTCCAGAGAAATTAGTGAAGCTAACTTAATAAACAAACCGTAGGGACTGATGAAAGAAATTTAACAGTTTGGGGGAACTGAATCAGTTTAGAATGCATTTTTCAAAATAAATTATTTGTTTTATATTTTATATCCAGTTTAGAACATGGAGTTTATTTAAACTTTAGTTCTGAATGGACCAACTCTTTTTTGTAGCTCTAAGATGTGTTTCTTAATAGTTTGTGTTCTAGGGATCCCTGGGTGGCTAGTCAGTTAAGCGTCCAACTTCAGCTCAGGTCATGATCTCACCACTTGTGGGTTCAAGCCCTGTGTCAGGTTCTGTGCTAATAGCTCAGAGCCTGCTTTGGATTCTGTGTCTCTCTCTGCCCCTCCCCTGCTCATGTTCTCTCTCTTTTTCTCTCTCTCTCTCTCAAAAATAAACATTAAAAAAAGTTTGTGTTCTAAAGTTGATGTCCTAAATTTATAGTTCCAATATATAATTTACAGAAGACAATGTCTAAAGTCTTATAACCACACAGAAAAGAAAAAGAGTAAGAAATTTTGTCTCCCTTGAAAGCTGTTGTGAAACACACTGCTCATGTTTGTTGAAAAACAAACGTGGAGGTCCAAAACTTAGTATTTAAATTCTGACTGGGGCGCCTGGGTGGCTCAGTCAGTTGAGCGTCCAACTTTGGTTCAGGTCATGATCTCATAGCTCGTGAATTCGAGCCTCACGTTGGGCTCTGTGCTGACAGCTGAGAGCCTGGAGCCTGCTTCGGATTCTGTTTCTCCCCCTCTCTCTGCCCCTAACCCACTTGCATTCTGTCTCTGTCTCTCTCAAAAAATAAATAAATAAACATTAAAATTTTTTTTTTTAAATTCTGATTAACTCTGAATTAGCTATTTACAAAAAATACCTTGTACAGAAGGAAATGTTTACCAAAAAAAGAAAAAGATGCTAAAAAATACTTTTAACATTACTAATTAGAATGGATAGTTACATAACAGTGAATATGTAATAATTAATGGGGAAAAATTTAAGTTTAAAGTTGTTATCTAGTTATGAAAGATTAAAATCAGAATTATTCAGTAGTGGATAATTTACCAGTTGAAAAGTAGACATTTTGAGTATGTTTTATATATTGCACTTCTTATTGTGTAATAAGAAGTGGTATTTCATATTTTTGATGTGTTAAATATTAGTTTGCTCCACTCTTAATCTAGTACTTGGTTTTTCTTAGTTAAGTCTTTGTTTAAAAACTTATATAATGCTTTGCATTTATTTTGATCTTAAGTAACAGCCTTTTGAGATTTCAGTTACTTGACCCAGGAGCAACATTTGACATACTTGAATTCTCTTTTCTTTAAAACACTTGTTCTTCCAGGATACTACATTTGCCTGATTTTCCTCCTCGCTTCCTAGTCTGCTCTTTTCTTCCCCCTTTTTAGGTATCTTTTGCTGGTTCTGTCTCATTTCCCCAACATCTAAAAGTTGGAGTGTCCCCGGCATCAAGTCCATGGTCCTCTTTTCTATCTACAACACACTTCCTAGGTGATCTTAACCATTTTCGTGGGTTTAAATATCATCTGCTGCTGACAATTTCTAAATTATATGTTCAAGCTGGATTCCTTGCCTAAATTCCAGGTATATATTTGTGACATACTTGAGAATTCTACCTAAATGTGAAAAGGGTATCAAAAAATTGAGGGGCACCTGTGTGGCTCAGTCGGTTAAGCATCCAACTTGGGTTCAGGTCATGATCTCGCAGTTCGTGAGATTGAGTCCCACGTCGGGCTCTGTGCTGACAGCTCAGAGCTTAGAGCCCGTGTCAGAATCTGTGACTCCCTCTCTCTCTGCCCTTCCCCTGCTCATGCTGTGTCTCTCTCTGTCTCTCAAAAAATAAATAAACATTAAAAATAATTTTTTTTAATTGAATATGCCGAAAACTAAGTTCCTTATATGCCTCCCAAACCTATTCCTCCTTCATTTTCTGCATCTCAGTTAGTAGCACCTCCAATCTTCCAGTTTATATCCTCTCTTTTTCTCACATCCACATCTAGTCTGTCATCAAATCCTGCTGGATTTAATTTAATTTTATTTTATTTATTTTTTTTTTTTAATTTTTTTTTTTTTTCAACGTTTTTTATTTATTTTTGGGACAGAGAGAGACAGAGCATGAACCGGGGAGGGGCAGAGAGAGAGGGAGACACAGAATCGGAAACAGGCTCCAGGCTCCGAGCCATCGGCCCAGAGCCTGACGCGGGGCTCGAACTCACGGACCGCGAGATCGTGACCTGGCTGAAGTCGGAGGCTTAACCGACTGCGCCATCCAGGCGCCCCTGGATTTAATTTTAAAATATAGCTAAAATGTTACTACTTCTCATTACCCCCCACTCCTCTGTTCAGATCACCAACACTTCTAGATTATAACAACATCCTCCCAACTGGTCTGTTTGCATCTCCTCTTTAACTTATTCTCAACACACTGTAGTATGTCAACAGAGTATCTCTCTTAAAGTGTAAGACAAATCATGTATTCATGGCTCTCACCTCACTCTAGTGGCTTCCTATCTCAATCAGATTAATAGTTGTCTCCCTTATTCCTTTTCTGTAACTAGACCCTATGGTCTCCTTGCTGATTCCTGGAATATAACAGGCATGCTCCTTCTTTAGGGCCTGTACATTTGTTGTTCCCTTTCTCTGGGTTGATCTTCCCTCAAATATCTGAAATATCTGCAATATTGACCTTTCCACTTTCCTGACATCTTTTTTTTTTTTTAATTTTAAATTCATCTTCTCAATATGGCTTTCACTGACCACCTCTCTAAAAGTTCAGTCCTCCAGGGGCGCCTGGGTGGCTCAGTCAGTTACACATCTGACTCTCCATTTTGCTTCAGGTCATGACCTCATGATTCATGAGATCATGCCCTGTGTTGGGCTCTGTGCTGTCAGTGTGGAGCCTGCTTAAGATTCTCTCTCACCCCCTCTCTGTCCCTTCTCAGTTCTCATGCACACACACTCTCTCTCAAAATAAACATTTTAAAAAAATGTTTCTCTTAAAAAAAAAGTTTAGTTCTCCACTTCCTGCTTTATTTTTAAAAACTTCATTGAGCTATAATAGCCATACAATAAACTGTATCCATTTGAAGTATCTGATTTGATTAATTTTGGCTGGTGTATACACTTACCAAATTACCACTGTAGTCAAGAGACAGAATGGGTCCCCTCTGGGACACAGCACAGGTGGTCATAAGAGGGAAGTATATAGCAATCCAGGCCTTCCTAGAGAAGGAAGGAAGGTCTCAGATACACAACCTAACCTTACACCTTAAAGAGCTGGAAAAAGAACAGCAAATAAAACCCAAAACCAGCAGAAGATAGGAAATAATAAAGATTAGAGCAGAAATCAATACCATCGAAACCAAAAAAATGGTAGAACAGATCAGTGAAAACAGAAGCTGGTTCTTTGAAGCGATTAACAAAATTGATAAACCACTAGCCAGCTTGATCAAAAAGAAAAAGGAAAGGACCCAAATAAATAAAATGAAGAATGAAAGAGGAGAGATCACAACCAATACAGCAGAAATAAAAGCAATAGTAAGAGAATATTATGAGCAATTATACACCAATAAAATGGGAAATCTGGAAAAATGGACAAATTCCTAGAAACACATAAACTACCAAAACTGAAACAGGAAGTAATAGAAAATTTGAACAGACCCATAACCAGTAAAGAAATCGAATTAGTAATCAGTCTCCCAAAAAACAAGAGTCCAGTGCCAGATGGCTTTCCAGGGGAATTCTACCAAACATTTAAGGAAGAGTTAACACCTATTCTCTTGAACCTGTTCCGAAAAATAGAAATGGAAGGAAAACTTCCAAACTCTTTCTATGAAGCCAGCATTACCTTGGTTCCAAAACCAAAGACCCCGCTAAACAGGAGAACTGTAGACCAATTTCCCTGATGAACATGGATGCAAAAAATCCTCTACAAGATATTAGCCCACTGGATCCAAAAATACATTAAAAAAATATTCACCAAGACCAAATGGGATTTATACCTTGGATGCAGGGCTGGTTCAATATTCGCCAAACAATCAATGTGATTCATCACATCAATAAAAGAAAGGACAAGAACCACATGATCCTCTCAATAGATGCAGAGAAAGCATTTGACAAAATACAACATCCTTTCTTGATAAAAACCCTCAAGAAAGTAGGGATAGAAGGATCATACCTCGAGATCATAAAAGCCATATATGAAAGACCCAACGTTAATATCATTCTCAATGGGGAAAAACTGAAAGCTTTCCCCCTAAGGTCAGGAATGAGACAGGGATGTCCACTCTTGCCACTGTTACTCAACATAGTATTGGAAGTCTTAGCCTCAGCAGTCAGACAACACAAAGAAATAAAAGGCATCCACATCAGCCAGGAGGAGGTCAAACTTTCACTCTTTGCAGATGACATGATACTCTATATGGAAAGCCCAAAATATTCCACCAAAAAACTGCTAGAACTGATCCATGAATTCAGCAAAGTGGCAGGATATAAAATCAATGCACAGAAATTGGTTGCATTCCTATACATCAACAATGAAGCAACAGAAAGAGAAATCAAGGAATTGATCCCATTTACAATTGCACCAAAAACCATAAAATACCTAGGAATAAATCTAAAGAGGTAAAAAATTTATACATTGAAAACAATAGAAAGCTTATGAAATAAATTGAAGAAGACACAAAAAAATGGAAAAATATTCCATGCTCCTGGATAGGAAGAATAAATATTGTTGAAATGTCAATACTGCCCAAAACAATCTACATATTCAATGCAATACCTATCAAAATAACACCAGCATTCTTTACAGAGCTAGAATAAACAGTCCTACAATTTGTATGGAACCAGAAAAGACCCCAAATAGCCAAAGCAATCTTGAAAAAGAAAACCAAAGCAGGACGCATCACAATCCCGGACTTCGATCTGTATTACAAAGATGTAATAATCAAGACAGTATGGTACTGGCACAAAACCAGACACTCAGATCAATGGAACAGAGAACCCAGAAATGGGCCCACAAACATATGGGCAACTAATCTTTGATGAAGCAAGAAAGAATATCCAATGGAATAAAGACAGTCTCTTCAGCAAGTGGTGCTGGGAAAACTGGACAGTGACATGAAGAAAAATGAATCTGGACCACTTTCTTACACCATACACAAAAATAAACTCAAAATGGCTGAAAGACCTAAATGTAAGATAGGAAGCCATCAAAGTCCTCGAGGAAAAAGCAGGTGAAAACCTCTTTGACCTCGACCGCAGCAACTTCTTACTCAACACGTCTCCAGAGGCAAGGGAAACAAAGGCAAACATGATCTATTGGGACCTCATCAAAATAAAAAGCTTCTGCACAGAGAAGGAAACAATCAGCAAAACTAAAAGGCAACCGACAGAATAGGAGAAGATATTTCCAAACGACATATCAAATAAAGGGTTAGTATCTCAAATCTATAAAGAACTTATCAAACTCAACAGCCAAAAAACAAATAATCCAGTGAAGAAATGGGCAAAAGACATGAACAGACACTTCTCCAAAGAAGACATCCAGATGGCCAACAGACACATGAAAAAATGCTCCACATCACTCATCATCAGGGAAATACAAATCAAAACCACAATGAGATACCATCTCACACCTGTCATAATGGCTAACAATAACAACTCAGGCAACAACAGATGAACACAAGGGAAGGCAAGCAAAAATAATATAAAAACAGGGAGAGATACAAAACACAAGAGACTCTTAAATATGGAGAACAAAGAGAGGGTTACTGGAGAAGTTGTGGGAGGGAGAATGGGCTAAATGGGTAAGGGACATTAAGGAATCTACCCCTGAAACCATTGTTGCACTATATGCTAACTAACTTGGATGCAAATTAAAATAAACAAATATAGTAAAAAAAAAATCGTAAGGAAAATATATTTATAGTACTGTACAGTATATTAAAAAAAAACCCTGTGTATAAGTGGGGGAAAAAAAGAGACACGATGTGTCTATCGGTCCCCAAAAGTTTCATTGTACCCCTTTATGGTCTTTCCCTCTCTCCGTCTAATTCCTGGGCAACCACTGATATACCTTTTGTTATCATAGATTATTTTTTTCTTCTTTATTTTTTCTTCCTACCACTTATTAGTAACTAACATAGTATATATTTTTATTTTACTTACTAATGTTGCCTGTACTCCTCATTAGTATATAAGGGGGCAAGGATTTTTGCTGTGTTCTTCACTGATGTGTCCTAATGTTCTAGGATGCTGCCTGGCACGTGATGTTCAGTAAATATTTGTTGAATGAATAAATGTATCACATAATCCACTATTTACTAAGCATCTACCCTGTGTCAGACACTGTGTAGGCGTTGGGGATATATCAGTGAACAACACAGAGAAATCTCTTATGGAGCTGATAGAAAAAGAAAAATAGTAGCACTTAGTGTAAGAAACTATATCAGAGACTCAAGAACCTTACCTAAGCTCAGAAGAGGGAATGGCCCTCTTTACCCATAAAGTTAAGGAAGGCAGTTCTGAGGAGGTAACATTTGCATTTGATTTCTTGGACAACTTCAAATCTCTTATTCAGAGCTGAGAGTCATGAACTAAGAAAAGTTGGTACAGGCAGAATGAATTCTTCAGAGTTTATGAATATAGCCCTTGCATTTAACAGATAGGTGTGACCTTTGGTAGGATTTAATACAGGTTTCTGATACTGGTCGTTTCTGGGTTTTTGTTTGTTTGTTTGTTTATTTGTTTGTTTATCACTTCCTACATGTTGGTTTTTCAGTTTCTCAACCCATAGGCAGAAAGAAGTAGCAAGAAATAAATTGGCAGAAAAATTATTGCAAGCAAAAGCAAGACTCATTTAGTGTGGTGGTCTCAATGTCACTGAATATCAGACTCACCCAGGGAGCTTTAAAAAATTAGGGATGTCCATGGGTGTCGACACCTGGGTAGCTCAGTCGGTTGAGTGTCTGACTTCGGCTCAGGTCATGATCTCACAGGTTCGTGAGTTTGAGCCTAGCATCGTGCTCTGTGCTTATAGTGCAGAGCCTGCTTGGAATTCTGTGTCTCCCTTTCTTTCTGCCTCTCCCCCTCTCATGCTCTCTCAAAAAAAAAAAAAAAAAAAAAAAAAAAAAAAAAAAAAAGTGGTGCCCAGATCCCACTTCAAAGTAAGGGGCTACTGTTTTAGCTTGAATGAGGAAAGGGTTTTCTAAGGAGGCAGGCTGATCTAGGAGCACAAAATAGAGAGGGAACAGCTAAGGTGCAAGCAGTTGGCTTTGGTAAGAAATTTCGACTTTTACCCTAGTTAGGATACCATTGAAAGGTTTCAAACAAAGGAATGATGCAACATGATTTATGTTCTTATAGGATCACTTTGATTCATGTGTGAAGGATGGATTGTAGTACATTCCAGAGTGAAGCCATGATACCAAGATCCCCCTGCCAAAAAAAAAAAAAAAAAAAAAAAAAAAAAAAAAAAATATATATATATATATATATATATATATATATATATATATATATATCACTAAGATTGGAATTGGTTTTTTTGCACGTTAAAAGCAATTTTTTTTTTTTTTTTTTTTTTGCTTCCAAATCTCTGTGTGATAGTATTTAGGTAAAATGAGATCTCAAAGTAAAAATAAAATACAAAACAAAAAACTCCATCCTTCTTTCTGTTAGCAAGGCTAAGTATCCAGAATGAACAGAGCCAAAATTCATACTGCATTTCCAAATGGAGTTATATAGTCTTCTGACAAATTCTGTTCCACAATTTTGACACTTCTTTTCCTTTTTAAATTTTATTGTAACATGTTTCAAAATTTATCAAGCCCAGGGATAACTAATAAAAATTAGTATTGTGCCAAAGGGGAAAAAAAATGAAGCCAGGAGAACACTTGGAGCTATTGTAGTGGTCCAGGTCAGATGATATTAGCAGGGAAGATGGAGATAATTTTAGCAGTCAAGGTGGAAAGAAGTGAGCAGACAGAAGAAATGTTTTGAATGCAGATGAATTGCTTTGAGATGAGTTGGAAGGCATATAGAAAAGGAAAGAAAGTGAGGATTAGAGATAACTCTTTGGGTTTTTTGCATAAGTATGTTAGTTTAAATTGATGATCCTAGTTTAATAGTTTTATTGCTAAGGTGACCATCCAATACACAACTTGAGTTTTCTAATAGCTATAATTAGCCCTTCCACTTGGGAAAAAGTAAAAGAAATTATTTAACGTTTGGCTGCTGAGAAAATGCTGCTTGTGCTGAAGTAATTTTATTTTTAAACTCCAAATTTATAAAGAGATGCATTTGGGTTTCCTGAACTTAAACTTTTCCTACCAGACTTTGAAAGAAACTATTGTTTCTTAAGATGTGTCCTTTCCTGTATGTATATTATATTTCATTAAAACGATTTAAAGAGGGAGAGAGAGGTTTGAGTGTTTGTCTTTGTAAACTCATTGACCCTGTGAGAATGGGGCTTTGCCACTGCTCAAGTTTTCAGCTTCTGACTAGTCGCCTGCCAACAGCTGGCCCCTGGTGTTGGACTTCTTTCAGATTGTTGCTGTTCAGACTCTGTGGTTCTATTCTTGGGGACAGATGGGGTGCTTGAAAGGAAGCCAGGACACCAAGCCTTAATAGGACTTGGAAATAATTTTAGATGTAAGTTCTTTGTGCTAAGATCAGGGTGACAGTGTATCATGCTCAGCAATGTGGAAACTGCTTGTGTTTTTCTAGTATTTGTATACTGGCTGCTTGGCTGCGGGCTTCATTCCATGTATGCCCCTGCTCTACTGCCAAGATGAATGCAGAAGGCCTCTGGCCCAAACTCATTCTTAGCTCTTGTTTTTTTTACTGTATAAAATATACATGACATAAAATTGATCACTTAACCGTTTTTAAGTGTAGAGTTCAGTGGTACTAAGCACTTTCACAATGTTGTGTAACCATCCCCATTCTTCTCTTTCCAGAACTTTTTCATCATCCTCAAACAGGAATTCTACATCCATTAAACAGTAACTCCCCATTCCTACCTCTCTCTGGCCTTTAGTAACCTCTTTTAACTCTCTGTGTGTATAAATTTCCCTGTTCTATGTACATCATATAAGTGGAATCATAGAATATTTGCCCTTTGGCTTATTTTGCTTAGTAGAATATTTTAAGATTCATCTCTGTTGTAACATGTATCAGAATTTCATTCCTTTTTAAGGCTATTTCATTGTATGTATATACCAGATTTTATTTATTTGTAGTGATGGACATTTGAATTCTTTCCACCTTTTGGTTATTGTAAATAATGTTGATATGGACATGGATGTACAAATATCTATTTGAATCCCTGCTCTTAATTCTTTTGGGTGTATACCTAGTAGTGGGATTGCTGGGTCATATGGTAATTCTATGTTGACGTCTTGAGGAACTACCAAACTGTTTTTCCACAGTGGTTGCAGAATTTTACATTCTTTCCAGCAATGCATGCGTATTCCAGATTTTGCAGATCCTTGTCAATCCTTCCTTCCTTCCTTCCTTCCTTCCTTCCTTCCTTCCTTCCCTCTTTTAATAAATTGCCATCCAGATGGGTGTGAAGTGGTATTGTGGTTTTGATTCCCTAATGATTAGTGATGTTAAACATCTTTTCCTATGCTTATCTGCCATTTGTAAATTTTCTTTGGAGAAGTATCTATTCAAGTCCTTTGCCCATTTTTTAACCTTTTGTTGTTGTTGCTTTTGGTGTTATTATTGAGTTATAGGAGTTCCTTATATATATTCTGAGTATCAGTCCCTTACAGATATATGATTTGCAGATATTCTCTCACATTCAGTTGGTTTCCTTTTCACTTTTTAGATAATATCCTTTGATGAACAGAATTTTTAAAATGTTTATTTATTTTTGAGAGAGAGGGAGAGGGAGAGCATGAGTGGGGGAAGGACAGAGAGAGAGGGAGAGAGAGAATCCCAAGTGGGCTCTGCATCGACAGCACAGAGCCCGATGCAGGGCTCGATCCCACCAACCCATGAGATCATGACCTGAGCCAAAATCAAGAATTGGACACTCAACTGACTGAGTTATCCAGATGCCCCTGATGCACAAAAATTTTTAATTTTAATGTACTCCAGTTTATTTATTCTTTTGTTTCCCATGCTTTTGGTGTCCTATCTAAGAAATCATTGCCAAATCCAGTGTCATGAAACTTTTCCCCTATGTGTTTAGCTCTTAACGTTTAAGTTTTTGACCCATTTTGAGTTAATTTTTCTGTATGGTATAAGACCATTCTTAGCACTTTTGTGTGGATTTTTAAAAAAGATTTCTCAATTGGGAATAGAGAAAGTGGGACTCTTGAACTTGGAAGCTAAGTTTCATGTTTCTCATTTTTCTGAACTTTCTTGATAGCTCTGTGTGTAATTAATTAAAGAGAGCTTAGCAGTATCACTCAAGATGCAGGTAGCAATAAATGATGAGTGGTAGTCACTAGGAACCAGCTCCAATTAACTGCCAAATAAGTTCATCTTTCTTTTTATTGCCAGGGTTATTAACATAAGTAGATTAGGGGAAGTCAATAACAAAGGAAGTATAGCTGAATTTTAATAAGTCATTTAATAGTCTTCTGGATATGTAGAGAAGCATGAACCAAATTATGATGATAAAGCTAGTGAGTACATAGCTAAATGACTGGTCACATCAAATAGTATTGATCCAAAATGAATTTGATTGGTCATCCTGTGATACTTCCCCTTCATATACTCTCTTAGTCTAAAGAAAACAGCCTTGTCTTCTAAGAAAATAATTTAAGGCTTCTATGCCCAATCACCTATATATATTGTATAGTCCAACCAAGCAGAACTCTGTTTTCCATATATGTGTATGTTGTTGCTCTTTGGAATGTTCTTTATCCACTCCCCATTTTTATGTGGTAAAATTTTTTCTCTTCTTCACAGTCCATACTACTAAATACCTCTGTCATGAATTCCTCCCCAGTTATGTCAATTGGCTCTGATAATCTGAATTCTCAGGATATTTTGAACTTTAGTATTTGATACCACAAAGATTTAAAAGAAAAAACACGGGGCACCTGGGTGGCTCCATCCGTTAAGCATCTGACCGGTTCAGGTCATGCTCTCACAGTTTGTGAGTTCTAGCCCTGTGTCAGGTTCTGTGCTGACAGCTCAAAGCCTGGAGCCTGCTTTGGATTCTGTGTCTCCCTCTCTCTCTCTGTCCCTTTCCCGCTTGTGCTCTCTCTCTCCTTCAAAGATAAACATTAAAAAAATTTTTTAAAGAAAAAACAAAGCATGTATATTGTTGTCTAAATTAATTAAGCAAAAAAAAAAAAAAAATGAGTTATGTGGGTTATGTACTTAGGAAGCCCAAAAATGGTTCCTGGCTTTAGATATGTCTTGGCTTTGTTCATCTTATTCTGTAAACAAGCTTACTTATCAGGCCCATACTCATCTTTTCAGCTTAGCAATACCAGTGGGGAAAGAGATGCTTCTCTCTTCCCAATATATATGGGTTGATTAAAGACTGATGCTTATTTTTCCTGCTTAGGTCACATAGCTACCCATGGAGAAGTCACTCTTTATAGGAATTAGGGTAATTTAAGCTTGTAATATTTGTCCAGTTCTTTGACAAGGATAAGGTGTAGATTGACAGCTGATACTACACAGAATAAGTAAGTAGTTTTGCAAAGGAATTAGGCATACTGTATAAACAAAACCAATTATGTGTCCATTACATTGTCTTATTAGTTTATACCTTCAAGAAGCCTACAATTTATTATTAATATTTGTATCCCTTAAAGCCTCAAAATATTAAAACAGGTGTTAGATAAATTTTTGAATGAATTAATAAGGGTGAGAATCCATATATTACTTATCTACTGCTACATAGTAGTAGATAATTTTAGACCCCTAAAATTAGGGTCTTAAAACTAACAAACATATATTATCTCATGTAGGACTTGGGATAGGGATTTGTGAGGAGATTAGCTAAGTGATTCTAGCTCACGGTTCCTATTGAGTTGCATTGGATATTGGCCAGAGCTATAGCCATCCCAAGGGTTGACTGGGACTGTAGGATCTATACCGGGGTTCACTTATGAGGCTTCAATTACTTTCTGGTTGTTGGCCATAGAGTGACATAGAAACTGGTTTCTTCCATAGTGAGTGATCCAAGAAAGAAAAAGCAAGCAGGAAGCCACAGTGCCTTGTATGGCTTAGTCATTGACTGGTACGCCATTACTTCTGTTTTTAAAAAAAAGTAGGGGCACCTGGGTGGCTCAGTGGTTAAGTACCTGACTTTGGCCCAGGTCATGATCTCAAGGTTTGTGACTTTGAGCCCTGCATCAGGCTGTCTGCTGTCAGCATGGAGCTCGCTTCAGATCTTCTGTTCCCCTCTTTCTCAGCTCCTTCCCACTTTCTCTCTCTTTCAAAATTAAACATTTTTTTTAAAGTATGTATATGCCACAGTTTATTTTTGCTGGGAAATAATGGGGAATAGAGCAGTATAACAAGTATGGAATTAATAAGTTAGCTCTTGTTGGTGCATTATCATGTTTTAATTTTCATCCATTTAGCAAATATAGTGTTTAATATAAGAATAGTAACAGTTATTATTTATTATATCCTCTTCATACTCCAGGCACTATTCTATGCATTGACTCATCCAGTCCTCTTACCAACCCTCTGAAATAGGTATGATCTTGGAGGGAGGAGGGAAAGTTATAGATTAACTTTATTTTTAAAATAGTTTTAGATTTACACAGAAGTTGCAAAGATAGTAGAAAGAGTTCCCTTATTCTCCTCATTCAGTTTTCCCTGTTAACATTTTATATTACCATGGTGTGTTTGTAAAAATAAGAAACTAACTTTGGTACATTGGTATTAAATAAACTACAGATTTCATTTTTATTTTACCAGTTTTTCCATTAATGTTCTCTTTCCGTTCGAGGATCCAATCAGTTGTACCACTAAGTTGCTGACTAAATTGCCTAAATTGCATATAGTTGTCGCATCTCCCTAGCTTCCTCTGGTCTGTGACAGTCCCTCATCTTTCCTTAGTTTTCATGACCATACAGTCTTGAAGAGTACTGGTTAAGTCATCCTGTAGAATGTCTCCCATTCTGGGCTTGTCTGTTGTATTTCTCATGGTTCGACTGGAGTTACAGGTTTTGGGAAAGATTATAGCAGAGGTGAAGTGCCTTTCTCATCACACCATGTTAGACGTTACGTGCAGTCCACATGACCTGACTCTTGATGTTAGCCTTCGTCACGCGTGAAGGTAGTGTTTACCAAGTTTCTCTGTTGTAAAGTTAACCATTTTCCCCTTTCCTTACTCTGTTCTTTGGAAGTTACTTTCTTTTTTTTTATTGTTAGAACCAAGTCTCCAAGTCTAGCCCACATTTAAGGGAAAGGAAATTAGGCTCCACCTTTTGAAGGAGGTGTCAAAGAATTTGTGAACATATTTTAAATCATTACAGTACATTCCTGGCCAAAATTGTTGATGTTCCTCTCACATTTAAAATATACTTGCCCCCTCTCAATATCCTGCAAAAGTCTCTTCCTTTATAGTATCAGCTTATAGTGCAGGATATCATTATGTACATCAAGTCTAGGTTTGGATGGAGCATAGATGTTTTTGCCTCATTAGGTGTAGTTCCCTAATTTCAGCTCCTTGAGTATATTACCTCTCTCTCTGAAGATCTGTGAAACCAGAGGCAAATTATCTGCTCCTGACACACCGAGAATATAGTGGTCAGGCCAGACAGACAAAGATAACCTCTGTAGGCCCTTTTGTTCAAAAGGAGGGAAAATGTTGTCACAAAGGTGCCATTACTTCGTACTGCTTCTAAAATTCAACTAAACACAGGTTGGTAGTTCTTTGATTAGAATTCAGAATCTGGGAATTTCTCCATGGCTCTTAGTTTTGTCTCCTGGGCTTTTGGTTCTACAGTTCGAGTTCTCTTTTTCTATGAAAGGTAGCCTGTATTGCATTTGTGTAGTTCCCTGCCTGAAAGGACTCTTTATTTTATACTGTTTGTGTTCCTTTCAGTCCAAATGGGCAGTGTTTCTGCCCATATAATTCTCTTAAAAACTTTATGGATCTCTTATAAATCTTATTTGGGCTCACTCCATTAGATAAAAAGCCACACTTAAAAATCTCGGTGAGATAAGCTATTTTGTGTCTTGGGATTCTGCTAAGGGACAATGGCCTTTAGCTCGTTGGAAGCTCTAGTGTTTAATTAAAAGAATCTGTGAGTTGTACTTTTAAAATCTTTAAAGGATTGCTTGTTGAACTGAGTGGTACTCAGAAGCACTACCTCAGAGCTTTCTGAAGTTATGACAAAGAATTTTATAGCTACATTCTCAACCTCATCTTCTAGACCATGTTTTCTTGGCAATGCCTTGGATTTGAACTTTGTTTGGAAGCCATTTTTATTTTAATATTGTTTGCATCTGGAGAGACTGAGAATCTTCAAAACCAACAAGTTCTATTTTTTTGCTGAACTGTTCTTGAGATGTTTATTAGGAACTTGGAAATTTGGGGTCTGGTTTTCAGTGATGTAGGCTTGGCAAAAGGAGAGGTCTGGGAATTAGGAGCATTTGTTTAGTGGTTATTGAATTCAACAGATTATTGAGGAGCAGAAGGAAGGCCAAGAGCAGAACTTCGAGAAATGTGGACCTTTAATGGGCAAGTAAATAAAACCTGTGAAGGAGGTGAAGTTGGAGGGGGTCAATGATAGATAAGAGAAATGAAGAGTATAGGATTGGAGAAGTATTGGCCATGGCATGGCTTCAGTTATTTTACATGCTGGATTTGGTGGAAAGTTTTTGAGTTTCCTCTTCATATAAACTCTTTGAGTCAAGGAGGTTAATGCCTTTTATATCATAAGGTTTATAAAATTAGCCTTTCTCTTAAGATGAAAGATGAAAACACAGAAAAACAACTTTACTTCTTTCCAGTTTATCTAGTTTTTCTTTTGTTATTCATGCTTTTGATGTTATATCTAAGAATCTATTGCCACATCTGTGTCACTAAGATATACTCCCATGTAGCTCTTATATTTAGGTCTTTGATTGACTTTATTTTAGTATATGGAATGAGGTAGGGGTTGAGTGAGTTTTTCCTTTTGACATATTTTAGATAAAAGAACCCCAACCTGTGAATGTGTAAGTTTACTCTTATATGTGGAGGATAGGGAGTGTCTAATTCAGGGTGTAGGTTGTTTATTAATTTTTTTACCATAATGTAGTTTTTTTGGGTTTGTTTTGTTTTGTTTTGTTTAACTCATGACCCTGAGATCAAGACCTGAGCTTAGATGGAGAGTTGGATGCTTAACTGACTAAGCCACCCAGGCACCCCTCTATAATGTAGTTTTTAATTCTTCTGTAGGTCCCTAGGAAAGTTGCTGAACCACAGTTCTTGACATTTCTTTTTGCTGTCTTTTTGAATTTTTTGAATTTTACTTTTTGAATTTTGATTGTGAAGGAGGAGAGTTCTAGAAAGTATAAGTCAGATATTCTAGGATCAGTCATCTAATATTATTTACCAGTGCTTCCTCTCCCTTCACGTGAAATGGGGACCAGTGTACTTGATGAACAAATCATGAGGGTATTTTTAGCAGTATATTTAGCTGTTTGTTGTCTTTGGAATGTGCTTTCTTTCTCATCTGAGGTTTTTATTTGCTTTTAACAATTGAGCAGGGGTACTTCTAAATAACATAATTCTTATAAATTCATACTTTGTACCCCCTGTGCTCCAGTAGAAGTGACATATAAAAAAAATAGAAACTCAAAAGACTTTGTCATGTTAAAAAAAAGAAACTTGTTTGTGAACCTGAAGTGGAATCAGAGTTAAGAGATGAGTAAGGCTAAAGACATGGGTCTTTCTGTCTCCATACTAAGTGTTGGTAGCTAAGAGTTGGGTTCCTGTGCAATTAAGGGAAGTAGATGTACTTCACAGACACCATTTATATAAAGTTTTAAAAAATAACTAAGCCACTTAAAAAATATACATGGTGGGGTGCCTGGGTGGCTAGGTTGGTTGAGCATCTGACTCTCGAGTTCAGCTCTGGTCAGGATGTAATAGTTTGCAGGATTGGGCCCCATGGGATGGAGCCCTGCAGGAGGCTCTGCACTGACAGCACAGATTCTCCTTGGGATTTTCTCTCTCCCGCTCTGTCCCTCCCCTGCTTGTGTGTGCACACATGCGCGCTCTCTCTCTGTCTGTCACAAATGAATAAACTTAAAAAAATTTTCATGGAATGGTAATCAAAAAAAAAAAGAAGATACCTCTGAAGAGTTGAGAGAGGAAAATGAGACAAGGTTAGGAAAAAAACCAAACCACCCAGTGGCTTTAACAGTGTAAACTTTTATTACTTAAAAAACATGGAACACAAAAATTGAGTAGTGTGTGTGTTGAGATAAAGGGGTACTCATAGGAATTTAGCCTAAGGAAACAACCTGAGATTGAACAAATATTTTTTTGTGCAAATATTTATTTGAAATTTATGTGGTAGTAAATTAAAAACAACTGAATGTCCATTAATAGAAGAATGAATAGAGGGCTGGTGAAGGAGGATTAGGGAATAACCATATAAATAGTTATACCACTCTATGAATTAATACTATACAGGCATTTAAAAAAGTAATGTTTTGGGGCACCTGGGTGGCTCGGTCAGTTGAGCGTCCAACTTTGGCTCAGGTCACGGTCTCATGGTTTGTGAGTGTGAGTCCCACATCTGGCTTGATGTTGTCAGTGCAGAGCCTGCTTTGGATCCTCTGTCCCCCTTTCTCTTTGCCCCTCTCCTGCTTGCGTGCATGCTCGCTCTCTCTCTCTCTCTCTCTCTCTCTCTCTCAAAAATAAACATATTTTAAAAAAGTAATGTTTTTACAAATTATTTAATGAGCAATTATTTACAATTTTTTATTGGAAAATGTTCATGAAATAATGTTCAGTGTGAGGGGAAAAAAGCAAGATACATAACTGTATACATAGCATAATCCAAATGAAAAAAATTACTTTATTCTGGTAAAAGACACAAAATTTACTATTGACATTTTAGTACAGTGTTATACAGCCATCATAATCCAAATTTTATAAATATATATGTACTTGCACGGGAAAAAAAATACCAAAATAATACACAAAAAATGTTTTAGCAGATTGTTTTTGGGTGAGGGGATATCTATATTTTTTACTCTGTATCCTTTTAAGTATTTTCCATATTTTTCTGGTGAAATGCTTTGTTTTCTATTCTTAAAAAGTCATACTAAACTGAAATAGTAATATGTATTTCTTTGATTTTTAATCATTCCAATAAAGTGTTTTCATTTTGTTTACTTAAAATGTTGTAGAAAAGCGTGGAGGGCTTGAATAATTTATTTTTGGCTTGTGTCCGAGAAAATGCATTACTGTATTAGGTTAATAGTAAAGAAAAAGGTTAATTGAGAAGTTCAGTGACCTGGGGATTAAACTTTGATATAACATTCCAGATTTTTTCTTGGTTTTTGGACAAATTGTAAAGTTAACATTATGATTTCATTGAGGTTTTCAAACTTGTTCATAAATATTTGTGTTAATATTTTCTGGTCATAAAATATTCTCCCTATGTGTTTTATACTGTAATTAGCAGTATTTAGGTGATGAGGTTATAGAAGAAGTCTTCGCACTGTGCTTGGATTTAAATGTCTTGGAGACAGTATTTTATTTTACTTGCAGTCTGCACAAAGAAAAACTAGACCTAGGATCTTTTTCAACTAAAGGAAAGACCTAAAAATTTTTAAAATTCCAAATCTAGTGAATTTCCATATAGTGTATGTGATTGTACCTTACACATAAGTAAATTATACATATACCTTTTGCTGTTGATGTTTACGTTACAGGGAGGTTAAATAGGAATTTTGTATTGAATCTTTTGGGAAGAACTTTGAGGTTGTTCTATGATTATATCAGAGTATCTTACTTTTTCAGGCCTGTCGACCCTATATCAGCATAGTATTTTGAAAATTTAAGATATTTACTATAATATTATTTTCTACCCAAACTTAAATAATACCATTCTGACTTGTAATTTCTTTTCCTCTCAACTAAGTCCCCCCCCCTCCAGTTTTATTGAGATACTGCCTTAGAACATATGTAAGTTTAAGGTGTACAACATGATTATTGATACCTGTATATATTGTGAAATGATTATCACAATAAGATTAATACCTCTATCCCCTCACATAACTACTCTGTGTGTGTGTGTGTGTGTGTGTGTGTGTGTGTGTGGTGATAGCATTCAAGATGTACTGTCTTGGCAACTTTTGAGTATATAATATTGTCCTTTGTACCATATTCACCATGCTGTACTTTAGATCCCTAGAATTTATTTACCTTTTTTTTTTTTTTTTTTTTTTTTTAGAATTTATTTATCTTGTGGCTAGAAGTTTATACCCTTTGACCAACATCTCCCTGTTTCCCCCACCTCCCAGTCCTTGGCAACCAACATTCTGTTCTCTATTTCTATGAATTTGGCTTTTTTAGATTCCTCATGTAAGTGAGAACAACAGTATTGTCTTTCTCTTTCTGACTTATTATACTTAGCACACACTTTACTTATTTTACTTATTTTACACACACACACACACACACACACACACACACAGTGCCCTCAAGGTGCATCCATATTGTCACAAAAGGCAGGATTTCCTTCTTTTTGTGGCTGAATAATACTCAACTGTGTGTTTGTATATATATCATATTTCTTTATCCATTCGTCCATCATTGGCACTTAGATTATTTGTTTTCATGTCTTGGCTATTGTGCATAATGTTGCAGTGAACATGGAGG
This sequence comes from Panthera onca, assembly GCF_046562875.1. Classification (NCBI taxonomy): domain Eukaryota; kingdom Metazoa; phylum Chordata; class Mammalia; order Carnivora; family Felidae; genus Panthera; species Panthera onca. The sequence continues at coordinate 60,321,945 of NC_138341.1, read as the reverse complement.
TAATTAGATATCTCCTCAAGATAGTGGTTTTGTTTTATTCAGATGTATACTCACTTCTGTGAGATTGCTGGATCATATGGTAGTCTGATTTTAATTTTTTGAGGAACCTCCCTCCCGTTTTCCAGTAGTGGCTGTACCAGTTTATATTCCCACCAACAGTACACTAGGGTTCCCTTTTCTGTATAGCCTCTCCAACATTTGTCTCTTGTTTATTTTTGTTTGGTTGTTTTTAAATAATAGCCATTGTAACAGATGTGAGGTGTTACCTCATTGTGGTTTGATTTGCCTTTCCCTGGTGATTAGTAATGTTGAGCATGTTTTCATGTATCTGTTGCCATCTTTTTTTTTAATGTTTATTTCTGAGGCAGACAGAGCATGAGTGGGGGAAGGGCAGAGAGAGAGGGGGAGACACAGAATCAGGAGCAGGCTCCAGGCTCTGAGCTGTCAGCACAGAGCCCGACATGGGGCTCGAACTCACAAACTGTGAGATCATGACCTGAGCCGGAGTCAGTTGCTCAACCGACTGAGCCACCCAAGTGCCCTGTACCTGTTGCCATCTTATATCTTCTTTTGGAAAATTGTCTATTCAGATCTTTTGCCTATTTTTAAAATGGATTGTTTGGGGTTTTTTGTTTTTGTTTTTGTTTTTTTGCTAATGACTTATAGGAGTTCCTTACGTATCTTGTATACTAACTTCTTACCAGATACATGGTTTACAAATATTTTCTCCCATTCTGTAGGTTGCCATTTCATTTTGCTGTTTGTTTCTTTTGCTGTGTAGAAGCTTTTTAGTGTGATGTAGTCCCACTTGTTTGTTTTTTTAATCAAGGTTTAAAAACCCAAATAACTGTTACACATGGGCATTTAACAAGAAGCAGTCATTAATGCTATTATAAAGTCTGTTAGTTCTGTTCTCTCTGTGAACAACCTAGAATTTTCCTGTTTCCTGTGTAATCCTGGTGCCTTTTTTAAAAATTCAACCCCAGAGAAGAAAGTGGAGGTGGTGCTAAGCCAATAATAATTTTTAGAAGATCATTTGCTATTTGACAGATTAGCAAAAGCCCAGTGAGGATGTACTGTTCTTTTTCCTACTTTGCACATGGGGAAAGTCAGGCACAAAGAGGTGAAGTAATTTGCCCAGGATCATACAACTAGTAGAAGAGAGAGCCAGAATTCAGACACAGGCCTGTTTGAGTCCAGTCAGACCTTAAGTCGTAACTCAGCAACCCATTTAACTACCTGTTGCTTTGTGATCAGTGATCTTTATCACTTTTAGCTACCCAGGACCGTCTTTTTTTGGAGGTATACCTCACTCTTTGATACCAAGGCAACTGTGTTCTCTAGGGAGATGATGTTGTCATGAAAAGTATAGGGGAAAGGTAGTAGATTCTGGATCCTGACATTCCTGGACTTAAATTCTACCTCTGGTACTTACTAGCCAAGTCACTAAACCATTATGATCCATCTATACAGTAATTTGATTTAATGAGTTGACTGTGTTATTACTAATTTTTAGAAGAGCATATTCCACTAAGAACTATTATTGTTTGGGGTGCCTGGGTGGTTCAGTCAGTAGAACGTGAAACTCTTGATGTCTTGAGGTCAAGCCCCATGTTGGGAGTAGAGCTTACTTAAAAAAAATTAAAAAAAAAAGATGACTATTGTTTTATTTTAAGTAACATACTTTATATAGGGTTGTTTTGACTCATGATTTTTGTCACATACGTCATGTCAGGTAAAGGTTACTGTCAACATGGAAACACTTCTTTAGAACCATGTGGAATATGGGCATTGCTCTGCCTCATTTGGAGACATTTAAATCTTATGCATGATTTTGTGACAGAAAAGAACATCAGTGTCTTCAAGTCCTGTGCATTAATCTAAAAATGGGTAGTAATAGCAACTAAGTTAATTCCCTAAATTTTGTAGTTTTTGTTAGCCTGTTTTGGGCATTAAAGGAAACAGCAGAGGGGCGCCTGGGTGGCTCAGTCGGTTAAGCGGCCGACTTCGGCTCAGGTCATGATCTCGCGGTCTGTGGGTTCGAGCCCCGCGTCGGGCTCTGTGCTGACAGCACAGAGCCTGGAGCCTGTTTCAGATTCTGTGTCTCCCTCTCTCTGACCCTCCCCTGTTCATGCTCTGTCTCTCCCTGTCTCAAAAATAAATACAACGTTAAAAAAAATTAAAAAAAAAAAAAAAAGGAAACAGCAGATTGGAAAATCCTCTTCACTTTAGAATAGTTTACCTTAGAGACCTAGTGACTGACCATGCCATAGTATTCAGGAAGAACATATTAGGAACTAATAGTCACCAGGGAGAATCCTGCTGCTCAGATGACTTCATTGATTGTGGTTTTCTGGAAGAATCTTTGCAGAGGTTTCCAGCATGATCACTTTATCTTTAAGTTTCTGCAGAGGTGTGCAGTTAAGGTCTTATTTTTCCAGTGGGAAGGGAAGGGAGATCATTTTCTGAGAGTAGAGAGATGATCTCTTTCTCTGAACGTTATTATAGAGTCTTTATCTCCAGTTTTGACACAGTTTAGTTGAATGTATGATAATAATTTAGCAAAACATTACTTTTAAAAATAGCTTTTAATGCTTTATCTAAACTGTAAATGTATATTTTTTGTAATTCAGGAATCCAGTAGTTTTATTAGCACCATTATTTTGACTGATGAAGGTATTTGGTTTTTATCAAAATGTTCAGTTGGGTTATTTTGGAGCAAATTCCAGAAATCATTTATTCTGTAAAAATCTTATGTCTCTTTATATATATAACCACAATACATAATGACATCTGAAAAAAATTAACAGTATCTTATTAGCTGTCTGGTCATTGTTAAAAATTTTGCCAGTTGTATAACCTTTTTTAAAAAGTGTCTACGTATCAGCTTTGGTTGATAGGATTTTTAAGTCTCTTTTACTCTGTAGATCCCCCTGTCTTGTTTTTCTCCCTTGTAATTTATTAGTTAAAGAAATTGGGTCATTTGTCCTGTAAAGTTTCCCAAGTTCCAGATTTTGCTGATTGTATTCCCATGAAGTTCTTAATTTAGCATGTTTCTCTGACCCCTCTATTTCCTGTTAGATCTAGAGAAGGGTTTCTCAGTCTTCATTTGCTATTTTTTTTTTTTTTTTTTTTTTTTGCTGGATAATTTTTTGTCATGGGGAACAATACAAGATGCATTGTAAGATGATGTTTAGTGTCTCTAGCCACTATATACCAATAGCACCTTCCCCACTTCCCCAATTGTGACAACCAAAAATGTCTACTGGCATTGCCAGATGTCCCCCAATAGCAAAAATTGCCCCCATAGAGAACCACTCATCTCAGAGACTTGTTCAGATTTAGGTTAACTGTCTTGGCAAGGATTCTTCATATGTAGTGATGGTGTTTCCTGTCTTTTCTGAGCACCATTTTTTATCATTCTTTGTCATATACATAGTCTTTTAATAGACCATATACTGAAATTAAAATATTCCCTGATGTTTTAGAAGCCTTAATTTTAACATTTGATATTTATTTGAGCATATTATATGGTAATATCCAAAATATATTACTTTACCATTTATTTTGAGCTTTAGAAGAACTAACATATTTTACAAGTTGATAAAAATAAATACAATATATATAAGACTGTATGTTCTTAAAATTTTTTCTTTTACAGCCCCCCAGGGTTTCAGTGTAGGTTTACAGCTTATATATGCAGATGATTCTTTGTTTTAGTATTATTTTTACAAGGGATAGATTATTCAAAAATTGACAATACCTAGTAACATTAATTAGAATTCCAAATAATTCTAATCCTAATATAATCATTATTAGATTAGAATAATTCTAGTTCTAATCATTAATTAGAATTCCAAATAATTAATAAAAGGGAGTATACATAGGCTAAGTATATCTTTGAGGTGTTATGAAACGTTTTCTCAGTTTTTCATCTCCTCTCCATGCTGGTCACTGCCTCACTACTCTTTTAGCTTTCTTAGTGATTGACCTTGGTTTCTTGACCTCTTAACTGACTATTCCTTTTCATTTTTTATAGCATGAGAACTTGCTTGCTCTAGTAAAAAAACAAAAAGCAAAACAAAAAAACTATTCATTTCACTATCTGCCTCCATTTTCTTTCTCTTTATTCTTAGGAACTCTGCTCCATCTGGCCCCACACCTGCCAACCCCAGCTCTGGTTGGGTTGCCTTCGCTTTTAGACTTCTTTACTTCCTTTGGTTAATCCTCACAGTAGTTACACACAATCAGCCCTGATCCTAGTGAACCAGTTCTCTGAAGACAAAATATGCTTAACTCCTAAATAAATGCTGCTGTGTTAATGAGTACTTTTTCCTTTTTAATCAGTTGAGTTTTGGAAACTCAAATGCATTCAGTAGATACTGTTTCATATTTAATCCTTTAAGTACTGAACACTATTATTAAAGATCATAGATATTTTTTTATTTCAGTAATTGGCTTGACTAAAATGTTACGAAGCATGATACTCATTGGTAAGATACAAACAAAAAACCACTACGTGTCCCTAAATGTACTTCACCAAGTGAAAGTCTTTGGTAATTAAAATTGATTAAGTCATATTTCGTTTGTAATTTTACATTAAACTGAAGAGCCAGGGTATCATCTTTCATTGGGTTTATCTTTACTCTGGAGGCCTATTGCCATTTATGTTAAACTAAATTTTGTTTTGTTACTTATTTTAATAATGCCACATTTGCATTGAATTTTGTGTTTGAAAACCTTTATTTTGTGATTTTTAAAATAAAAATGGTTTTGTATTCTGAGGAAGAGTTAGAATTTGATCTCTAATGAATTATGAAGAAAAGGTGGATGGTGGGATTCCAGTGATCCTTACTCAGATCATCTACCTGACATAGAAACTGCGTTGTTTTGGCTTCCTTTAAATTTGCTCTTAACATCTGCTATCACATTGACAACAACTGTTGACTATTGCTGCTGTGTAATGATCTTTTCTACTACATGGTTCATCTTTTCTTTATAGTCTTCAGTGCCTGTACAGGTACTTGAGTTTGTATAATACCATCTAACGCTTAGTTACATGTCCCTTTATAATTTGCAAGTTCTTCCACCATATGGTTTCTTATTTCTCTAGTTAAATTAAAAAATTGAGTACAGGAATTGTGTGATACATATCTTACACTGAACAGATAGGAAGCATTCTGAATATACTTTTGATTGATTGGAAGATAATTAAAAACTGCCCAGAATATGCAGATTTTGTGAAATTGGTTTAAGGAGGAATTACTTCAAATTTGACTATTCTAGAAACCATTGATTCATATTAGTAAAAGTGCTATATCTGCTTTTCAAAGCCCAAAGTATGTTTTTTGAAATTGAAAATTGTTTACTCTAGTGGAACCTAATAGGCTCATATAGACTTCCCCTTGCTGCTCTTTTTATATTGGATTAGCCTCTTTAAAACAGAGCAAAAATAGGGGTGCCTGGGTGGCTCAGTCAGTTAAGGTGTCAGACTCTTGATCTCAGCTCAGGTCTTGATCTTAGGGTTGTGAGCTCAAGCCCCACATTGGGCTCCACACTGGGTGTGAAGCCTACTGAAAAAACCAAAAAAACAAAAAACCATGGGCACCTGGGTGGCTCAGTTGGTTAAGCGTCTGACTCTTAGTTTCAGCTCAGGTCATAATCTCACAACTTGTGAGTTTCAGCCCTGCATCAGGCTCTGTGCTGAGAGCTGACAGTGCAGAGCCTGCTTGGGATTCTCTCTCTCTCTCTTTGTGTCTCTCTCTCTCTCTCTCTCTGCCCCTCCCCCCTCTTCTTTCTGTCTCAAAAATAAGTAAATAAACATTTAAAATTTTTTTTAAAATAAAACAGGTAGAAATAAAAGTATATTGTTTTAAATCTTTTGTTTTTTAGATTCCTGGGACATTTAGGTTTTGTTTGTTTGTTTGTTTGTTTGTTTTACTAATTTAAAAAAGACCTGAATATAGCAGGACCTGATTTACTTCCTTGTTTCTTTGGAAACAAGATTATCTGGACTAATTTACCAGAAATGATGAGGAAACCATAGTTCTTAAGGGATTTCTGCTGCGTGGATATGCATTAGTTATGCTTCTTTCTACTCACTTTGTTAATGAACAAAGGCAAGTGTGGTATATTTTTTGGTGTGCAAATGCAAATTAGGAGAGGGAAGAACAACATTTCTTTCTTTCTTTCTTTCTTTCTTTCTTTCTTTCTTTCTTTCTTTCCTTCTCTCTCTCTCTCTCTCTCTGTCTCTCTCTCTCTCTGTCTCTCTCTCTCTCCTCTCTGTCTTTCTTTTTCCTTCTTCTTGTAGGCTCCATGCCCAGCATGGAGACCAGTGTGGGGCTTGAATTTTTGATCCTGAGATCAAGACCTGAGCTGAGATCAAGAGTCAGATGGTTAACCAACTGACTGAACCACCCAGGTGGCCCCAAAAATCTCTTCTTTAAAAGTTACTTCTTAAAAAGAAGTGCCTTGCATAGTAAGGATTCAAATATTTGATTGTTTAAATTGCCCAGCTCAAGTTACTACATTTAGGTGTTAAATTTGAATCTTAGGTGGTCAGCTAGCGAATATAGTAGATATCACATTACAGGAGGGACACCCGTAAAAGGGTGTGACCGCTACCTTTTAAGTTTTGAGGAAAACTGAAGTTAGAAAATGTACCAAAAGAGGTTATGAATTTAGAAATTCAGCCTGTTGGGTTGGAAATATCAGGTAAGAGACTATGAATTAAGTTTGGTCCTTTTGGTTTCTATTAACAGTCATACTCAAACCATGTCAAAGTATGGATGATTTATTATAAGGGTGCATGTGGATTGGAACTGAGCCTAGTTAGCTCCAGGATTGCTCCAGGACTCAAATCGCTTTTTGACCCTCTATTCTATTTTTTTCTTCTCTCTGTCTCTCTTTTTTCTACTCCTTTCTTCATAATCACTTTCTCTGTACACACTCAGTCCATTTTTCTCTCCCTTTGGACTGGCTGCTTTTGTTTCCTGCATCATAGCAACTATATTTATAATTCTCTTGTCTTTTCCCACCCTTCTCTCTTTCACAACCTTTTAGTTTAAACTCTTACTAGTAATGATAAACTCTCCTTCAATATTTCCTACATGTTTTCAGATGGTCAGAGTTCATCATTTTATTTTATTATTATTTTTTAATCTTTATTTATTTTTGACAGAGATATAACGTGAGCAGGGGAGGAGCAGAGAGAGAGGGAGACACAGAATCCGAAGCAGACTCCAGGCTCTGAGCTGTCAGCACAGAGCCCGAAACGGGGCTTGAACTCATGAACTGTGAGATCGTGACCTGAGCCGAAGTCGGACACTCAACTGACTGAGCCACTCAGGTGCCCCAGGGCTCATCATTTTATAATTGGGCCATATCTACCTTGACCAGGAAGTTGTTACAGTATAAAATACATAGCAGTTGCAGTACAATGGTCAATCACCACAGATATATTTCATGGATCACTGTGCAAAGTTTTCTCAGTGTACAGAACAGCAGAAGTGTCTTTGTCCTTTGATTTCTAAGGAGAAATTGTTAAAAAAAAAAAAAAGTCTCATCCCATGATTTTGAATGCTAGAGTGTTAGAGCTCCAATTTAGTTATACGAAGTAAGAAAATCAAGTCATACTCTAGGCAGTTAGCACATGAAGCCCAATTCACATGCTTTATCATCATCCTTTTTGTTCTCAAAACAGCCCCAAACTGTTCTTTGTGAGACATTATTTCACTTGTTTAATTCTTTCAGTTCTTTTAGTAGGCAGGAAGCTTAGAACAAGATTTCAGTATTTGGTTTAGATAAAATTTGTGATAGGAGCCCCTGGCTGGCTCAGTTGATGGAACATGCGACTCCTGATGTTGGGGTGGTGAGTTCAAGCCCCATGTTGGGTGTGGAGACTACTTAAAAAAATGTGTTAAACTGCTTGCAGGTCCAAGCAACTACAGAACAAACCTCTGTGGCACACGGCCTTAGACAGAGTGGAGAAGGAATTTACTGCTACATGCTTAAATGAATTGTATAATTTTGTATACTGATACATATTCTTTCCAAAAGGTGACACCTCTCATTTAATGCTTTCTCTGAAAGTTTTCATAACAAAATTATGTATTTTAATACATAATCTGTTATGTTAGAATTCAAAGCTCAACTGGAAAATTGCTCAGGCAATTGAAATAAGTTCTTATTGACAATGACCTCTGATTGGTGAAGATTTTCAGTTCTATATCTGTAATGTTGAGAGAGAGCCAGAGCTTGTGTATAACCTGTGGCTATCAGGGTAAGACAGTTTCTCAGGAGAAAGGTACAAGGATTTTTCTTCTTCTTCTTATGTAACAGTACATAAATATGGAATCTTTTCAAGTTTAGTATTAACGAAGATAAATTAAACCTTCTATTTGCAATGACTGGTTGGTAAAATGGATGTCTTTCATAAATGTACTAGTTACATGATATTTAGTACTTTAAATCATGCTTTGATGTATATTATCAGATGATTACAGTAATATTTTGAGGTAAATGGTATAGTTGTTAAAATCCCTTATTAACAAATTAAAAGGTTTAGAGACAGAAAAAAATTATTTGCTTCAGCTCACATGGGTAATTGGTAGCATAGGCAAGAAGAAAGTTACATTCCAGTTTGCTGTTCATTTTGGAAGACCATATAATCTTTGAAGTGTGGGATGTTAGAACTTTAGGAATATTAAATGTTTTACCGTTAGTGAATATTTTTGGGTAAACAGCTAGTTTATTGGACATAATGTATTTGGTAGCAAGAAAGAATGGAGCTGATAATGGCTTTTCTGAAGTGGATGCAAGGGCTTTAGGGGTTTTTCTCTGACCTTGTATGATTTAAACTTCAACATCATCAGCTGTTTCCTGATGTTTTTTGTATGTGTTGTTCTCATTGTTTGGTGGTTTTGTATATACATTGTCAGTCATCTCCACCCTGGTTCTCTTCTGAATTCAAGGTTATTTTCAGAGGCAAATTAAGTTTGAGGTTTGCTTTCTATATGGCACTTGGGATTAATAAACTTGACCTGCTGGTTGGTTATTGCTTCAACCCTGGATAACTTGTGCTGGGATTTAAAAAAATAATACTTCTTTGTTTTATGAACCTTGTTTGTGCTTCTGGCAATAGTCCTTTCGCAGAAGCTTGTAGTAGTAATATGATTGTTTACTCAGGTGGGTGTAGACAAGAAGTTTATGCTCTACTTTGCCCTCAAGTACATTTATTTATGCCTATTGTTGAGGAAGAAAGGTTTTCCTTTACTCTCCAAGGTTCTTTTGGGTGGTCTAAGAATTAAATTGACATCACATAGATTAACAAGAGAAAAATCAAATTTAATTTAAACTTACATAATGGTGTGTCATAAGAAAATGAATCCCACAGGCAGTCAAGCAAATGAGGCTTATATGGGATCTATAACTAAGGAGAAAAGTGTAGAGGTCAGGGAATTCAGAGGGAAGGAGATAATTCACAGAAAGATGAAAAAGATTAACTGTTTGGTAAACAAATGTTTGCTGGGCCATACAAAAACAGTGGACACAGAGAGGAATTTTAACTAACAGACTGCTAAATTCTTCCGTCTCCCACACCTCGTTCATATTATGCTGTAGTTGTCCATGGAGATAGCTCCCTTCCTGAAGGAGGTCCTCTAGCTAAATAGGTTTAGGCAGTTAGGGGGAAGGTTAAAGCTTGCTTCTTCCCAGGCCTTCTATTTCTTAAAAATAATCAGCTTAAAATAATCCACATGCCAAAGAGACACATTTTAAGGCGGTAACTTTTGCTCCCCTGCACTGTAAGTGTTGTTGCTTCTGCTTTTGATGTCAGTCATCAACTGTGTATGCTCTTCACCATTTTGCTCAAAAACCTTGAACTAATCCTTTACTTTTGTCACCTCTTCTGCCATTTTACTGTTCCTAGAGTCTTCCGCTGCTTCGAAAAGGCTTATTGGCTGACTTTTCTTGGCGTGTCCTCCCCTTCTCCCCTACTTTGCCCCATTTATAATAGAATAGCTTATAAGGTGCCTTCAATATAATTAAATTTTATTTGAAGAAAGATATCTATATTTAACTTCGGAAACAAATAGCTAGTTTTCATGTCACGATTGTAAATGAGGTGATAGTATTGCTAAAGAAATAAAATATTTCTCCCTTCATATCTATGTATCATATGGGAATAGTTCAACAATTGGTAAACCTTGTGTGCCCATGGTCTTTGGGTGTTGCAATTGGGATATAACGTTTACTTCCATCAATATATATTTTGTGACTTTAAAGATCTTAGATATGATAGCATGACAGGTGTTATTTTATTAGTGATTAGTCTTATTCATGTTTGGATTAGAATGTAACTTTATAGATTTCCCATAGGGAATAAGAGAGGTGACTTTGATGGTGGTATTATTACCATGTGTTCTTTGGGGTTATGATGATCCCTGGAAGTGCCTCCAAGTCCATCGTGGATGAGGAAGGTAGAGCTTGGGTATACAGGACTCTGGCCCAAATATCCACTTCATTTGGAACAACTACAGTTGTATCTATGAATTAGTGGTGTTTCACAAAATATTTAGTTTGAGAGAGGATTCTGGGGCTAAAATTTGAAACCACTAGATTTGTAGAAAGACCTGGGAATTAGGAAACCTAGGATCCATTTCTGACTATCCCATTAACTAGTTTGTAGTGTAGGCAAATCATTTAACATATTTTTCTCAGTTTTTCATATAGAAAATAAAATTCTTTGTACCTCATAGAGTTGTTTTTAGATAATGGTTTTAAAAATTGAATACAAAATCTTAAATATGGAGAACAAACAGAGAGTTACTGGAGGGGTTGTGTGTTAGGAGGGGGGGGGGATGGGCTAAATGGGTAAGGGGCATTAGGGAATCTACTCCTGAAATCATTGTTGCACTATATGCTAACTTCGATATAAATTTAAAAAATAAAATAAAATAAATTGAATACAAAAAATGTAATAAAAATGCTGTCAATAATAGCAGCAATTCCCAAGAACTGAGAAATCTGAAATGGTTTTGAATTTTGTTATAGAATTTATAATAATGACTATGGGTTTTCTTTTTCCAATTTTCTGTAATCTAGGGCATTGTTATTATTTTTAAAAATAAATAAATAAATTTGTTGGGGCACCTGGGTGGCCCAGTCATTTTAGTGTCTCACTTTGATCCTAGCTCAGGTCGTGATCTTACAGTTTGTGAGTTTAAGCCCCTCATCAGGCTCAGTGCTAATGGCTTGGAGTCTGCCTGGGATTCTGTCTTTCCCTCTCTCTCTGCCCCTCTGCTGCTTGTGGTTTTTTCTCTCTCGAAATAAATAAATTTTTTTAAAAAACTTAAAAAATAAGATTTGTTTGCAGCCTTCCTTACCACTTGCTTTCTAATGGAAGATAATGACTATTTTAAAACATACTCATACAACACACAGCTGTGTATGTGTATATTTTGAAATTTTTATATTGATTTTCTATCAGTTTCTATGAACATAAGTAGATAAATAAAGTTTAGCTTGGGGAAAACTTTCACCTTTCCCTACATTTCAAGAGAAATCAAATCAAGTCCAGGATGCTTGCATTCATTTCCAGTCCTTGAAAGGCTAGAAAATTTACCTGAAATTGTATTAGCACATTTCTGAATCTGTTGTTAAGTAACTCTGCTTAGTTGGGTTGGATGCCATTCCTTTTCTTTCTTCTTTCCTTCAAGCAGAGAATTTGAGCTTCTTTAGGAAACCATCCCTAGCCTGGATATTTATTTAAATCCCACAGCTTGTGAAATCACTGGGACAAGCATAAAGATAGATCCTATTCAGAAAAGGCCCAGTAATTGTGTCCTAGCCTTAAAGAGAACAAGCCTTTGTTCTTCTCTTTCATGTAGTAGAGTATTAGAATGGCCTCTCTTTAAGGGGTTGATTAGCCAGCTTGATTCAGAGAGGAAGTAAGAATAATACTCTAGGGTGGTGCTGGCTGACTTGTTAGCCCTTACACAGTATATGCTTATTAAATATCAAGGAAGTAAGCTGCTCCTTGCGTTGCATCACCAGAGTTGGACAGCCCAAGTTACAATTTTGAGCACACCTACCCAGTTTCTGGTGGTAGTTATGGACATAGAGGAAAGCAGTCCTATCTGACAGAGGAATATATCTATCTGCCCATGTTAAACGTGAGATGTGCCAGAAAAGTAGTATTTCCTATCTTCTGGAAGTCAACAAAATTAAGTATCTGAAAAAATTTTTTTTTCTGTATCTAAAACCCTTTCTATTGAGCCAAAACAAACAAACAAAACAAAACAAAACAAAAACAAAAAAACTTAGAACCAGGAATTCCATAGGAATTAAGGAACTTTTAACTGGTCAGTTGTTTGTAGTTTTATTGGCACAGTGACATATAGTTTTATTGACCAAAAGTCCTCCTGGGAGAAATTTAGCAATTCTATAATAATTTCAACAATAGCCATTTGTTGAGTACCTCCTATGTGCCACTTCTTAAAATGATATTTTAAGGGGCGCCTGGGTGGCTCAGTCGGTTGACTTCGGCTCAGGTCGTGATCTCAAGGTTCATGGGTTTGAGCCCCGCATCAGGCTCTGTGTTGACGGCTGGCTCAGAGCCTGGAGCCTGCTTCAGATTCTGTGTCTCCTCTCTCTGCCCCTCCGCCACTCACACTTTGTCTCACTCTGTTTCTCAAAAATAAATATATAAAAATTTTTTTAAATAATATTTTAAGGTACATAACTGAGGAATGATGTTCAGGGATGTTAAAACTGTACTCGAGGTCGTTCAGCTCAAGAGAGTTAGAGGGTTGAACACAATGGTCCCTAGATGTACAACTCATTTTCTTTCCCTAATCATGCTCTCTCTCACTGAAGAATCATTTATGAAATACATCTCTTACTTTTCAGAGTATAGTTTCTCTTTAAAACAATTTTTGTCAGGTGAATCCTACTTTGCTTTTATTTTTCACAGTGAAATTAGACATAATATACCTAAAAAGTAAAATCTAAAAACTGAATTAAAATATTTCAAGAAGAAAGTTAAGGTTGGAATCCTTCGAATTTTATATGCCCAGCATTGATTTACCTTGCTGAGAATTTTAGTACTCCCCTGTGAGCCTGTTTCTTGTTTGTGTTGTGTTCTTTAGTACGAGATTTTTCCTTGGCCATTGATCACCATCTTCCTTTCTACACTGCTATAGTTACTACCCCTAAGAAATTATGGGGATCTTTTTGTTCCACACTGTGGTTGTCTTTCCTGGGCGGATGGGGGCCCCTCAGATATTGGGCATCCCGATTGGGTTGGGGGTTCCTTGGTACTGCTGGTAAAAGAATTCACCTGAGGCAGAACAAAGGAGTTAGAAGTGTATTGAATATAACCTCAAGGGAGCTGTGGGTAGGCAGGACAGCAAAGGAGAGACTCTGCAACAAGGCAGTGGGGGCTGTTTTTAAAGAGGGAAGGAGAGGCGGTATGGCAATGTATAGAATTTAATTTTTTTTGGTAACTGTGCCTGATTGTAAATAGCCCATTGGTTAGTGAGGGCCTATGGATATTTGAGGTGGGTCATCTGATGATGGGCCTGTCTGTATTCAACCTGGGGGTCACTGTGGGCCCTTTTTACATTCCATTGCTCAAGCCTGTTACCTAGAAGCAGCCTCTACACGCACCACCGAAAACTTTGCTTTTGCTGCAGACATCCATGACTCACGTAGTGATGCAGTATTACATTTAGTCAGTAGGTGCCATCATCTAACATATGATTTGCTTCACCTGAAACTTCTTTTACTTATGGCTTCAGTTTATTTTAAATGAATCCGTTTCTATTCTCTGGATCAAACATTTTGGGTCTCTGATTTGTTTATAATGAAAAACGCTTCTAGTTTTCTTTGCTTGATAAATTATATTTGTAAAATTGATGTGTGCCTGTTTATTAATACAAGGAATTGAGTAATACTGAGCTGTTTTTGTGTATTTAATATGTGAACTCTGGGGTAATGGTGCCACTGGTAAAAACAACCCTTTGATGAAGGTGAGATACTAGGCCAGTCAATGCTTTTATAGTCTGAAGGTATTTATGAGAAATTAAAATACGTCAGTTTATTTATTGTTATTAAATGTTTATTTATTTTGGTAGAGAGAGAGAACATGCATGGGAGATGGGGAGGGGGAGAGAGAGAGAGAGAGAGAGAGAGAGAGAGATGGAATGAGAATGAATCCCAAGCAGGCTCCATGCTGCCAGCACAGAGCCCTGACATGGGCTCGATCTCACGAACCATGAGATCATGACCTGAGCTAAAAATCAAGAGACTGACACTTAACTGACTGAGCTACCCAGCCTTCCCTACCTCATTTTATTTTTAAGACCAAACAATACTCCAAACCTATTTTACTTTGAAGATTTAGACACTTGAGAAGATTGTCAGGTATCCTCTAACTTTGGAATAAGGAACACTGAGTGTTCAGTCTTTCACGTACTAAACACACACATTTTTAATCAAAGGGGTAAAGCCCTGTCATCCATCATCTCGAGGTTTGCCTATGAGTCAAGAGCCTTCGGGAATACTAGCTAAGCCAGTGACACTGGTTATAGCTTTAGGCAAAGGGAATAGTTTATATCTTGGCCATTTGGATATTAAATAAGAATAGCAACTACTGTTCACTGAAGATGCCTCTACTTAATAATGGCTCAGTAATCTAAGGGTGTCTCATTAAATTCTCAGACTTGAGTTCACTGCCTTATTTCATATTTCTTTGTTAGCTGTCCCCTCTTCAGTTCTTTATATTTTTATATATATTTTAGAACCAAATCTCTTTGAAGTCAGTTTTCAATTCCATAATAATAGGAAAGGTTTTTAGATTTTGTTGTTTTTGTTATTATGTGGTATCTCATATGCTGAAAGTATGTCCCTTTTCCTCTGCCCTTACCTCTAAATTTAAGTTAACTTGAACTTTATTTCTGGAAGTTAGGTCCAACTAAGACTACCTGCCAAATGATTAGAGAAGTAGCAGAATAAACTTTTCTGTATTGTTCTGCATCTAGCTCAAGCTATTCAGGATGTCCTAGAGTTTGAAACACAATGAAACTGAAAGATGGCAAATTGGTGTAAGAGAGAAAGTGAAGGAATACTATTCTTTTTCATGTGAACAACAAGGAAGAAGTGTAGGTGCTTACCCTGGGAAACTTAACCTAATGAATTCTTTTTTTTTTTAATTTTAAAAATAACAGACTTTATTGTCCAGCAATGAAAGTATTCAGAGATGTATTTTTCTACATAACTTATTCTGAGGTGATCAATATTAAATAAAATATTAATTTTTGTCATCTGCTTCATTTCATGTCTTCTTGACCAGTTCTTCATTTTTCCTTACAATTGCATGCCTTTGAGGCAATGAAAAAACATTTTTTTAAATGTTTATTTATTTATTTTTGAGAGAGAGAGAGAGAGACAGAGAGAGAGAGAGCGAGCATGAGTGGGGAAGGGGCAGAGAGAGAGGGAGACAGAGAATCCCAGGCAGTCTCCAAGCTGTCAGCACAGAGCCTGACGCGGGGCTCAAACCCACGATCCATGAGATCATGACCTGAGCCGAAACCAAGAGTTGGATGCTCAACTGACTGAGCCACCCAGGTGCACCTTGAGGTAATGAAAAATTTTTGACTGCCATAGTTATGGACTTGAACATTGATCTGTAGCTATGTGTTGTAGCTTTTTCGTATATTTTGTTTGCATAGTGTGAATTCCAAAGTGCTTGCTGATTTTAAGTGTATTCTTGACATCTTTGTGAAATAGATTTTATTTTTTTAAAATGTCTATTTATTTATTTTTGAGAGAAGGAGAGAGAGCAAGCAGGGGATGGGCAGAGAGAGAGCGACAAGCTGGCTCTGTACTGTGAGCACAGAGCCCAATATAGGGCCCGAACTCATGAACTGTGAGATGGTGACCTGAGGTGAAATCAAGAGTTGGACGCTTAACTGACTGAACCACCCAGGCACACCACGAAATAGATTTTAAAGGACTGGAATTATTCTGTTTCTTTTTCTACATTCTTTTTTTTTTTTTTTTTTAAGGGTAAACCAAGCATTATGATATAGCAGCTAGTGTCAAAGAAAAGTGAAAAGACGTGACAGAATAGGACTTTAGGGACCAGAGTTCCTTTCCTTCTCCTATTATCTACCAAAGAAACAGTCTGGTAAGAATGGGCTTCTGCTCATTTGTATGTAGGACCTCCAAGGAACAGGCTCCTAACCATGAGAAGAATGACCCATTTTCTTCTGTATAAACTATTAGAGGCCTCTGTCCCTACATTCATGTTGATTTGATTTGTCAGATATTGGAGAACTGGGATTCTTAGGTATTGTTTTTATAGAAGAAGAAATTGAGTCCTAGATAAGTCATATAATTTCATTCTATTCAGCTATCCTTTAGCAAGTGCTAAATATGTAGCTAATCTGTGCTATACAGATGCACCACACAGAATTTGGCTGGATGAGGAGATTAGATAGGCACTGGGTATGCAGTTCTGACCAGTAAAGTTTATGATCACATGACTCAAAGGACCACAGACAAAAATACTACACAACTCAGTAAAGGGAAATGAAGCTATCAAGAAAAAAGAGCATGGGGGCACCTGGGTGGCTCAGTCGGCTAAGCGTCTGACTTCGGCTCAGGTCATGGTCTCATGATTCGTGAGTTCCAGCCCCACATCGGGCTCTGGGCTGACAGCTCAGAGCCTGGAGCCTGCTTTGGATTCTGTGTCTCCCTCTCTCTCTGCCCTTACTCTACGCACATGCTCGTTCTCTCTCTCTCTCAAAAATAAACATTAAAAAAAAAAAAAAAAAAAAACTTAAAAAAAAAAAAAAAAGAAAAAAGAGCATGAACTGGTGACTTGAGCTGGACTGTCAAAGAGGGTAGGATTTTCCAGAGCCCCTTGTCTCCTAATGGAACCAGGGTTTGTTATCCATTGTGGTATTCATTGTATGCCATCACTTTATGCCTGAAAATAAAAATTATTGTAGAACTCACCATGAAACAGTTATTGAAGAAGTTAAGCAAAGAGAAAGAGCTTGTGAGTCCTTACATCTGTTCTGTTGGCTTGATCCCCCAAACACCATTCCTTTTCTTTGCATAGAAGCTTAACAACCTAATTCAAAGAATTTAACCAGATTGCAGGTTTGAGGAAAGAAATTTTGATGATTACTTGTCTTCTGTCTCTTCAATTCATGATTTACAAAGCTTTCATGTTTTTCAAACGTTTAGCTCACTGTAGTAGCTCCAATACTAGAGTAGGTAATTAGGTGAACTAATACATGACTTACAAAGATAGGACTAGGCAAGTAAAATTTTTGTGAAGCAAATAGTGTTTGGTGTCTCTGTGTTATATTTGGATGCAGATTAAACGTGTTGCTCCTACCACCACCCTCAACTGTGGAAATAAAACAGAGTTCCTTGCTTGAGATAGACATTAAGAAACGTTCATTCCATTTTACTGGACACTAGAAAGTATTCAGGGAAGTTAAAAATACATAGTGCCTACTCCCAAGTTCTTTATAATCTGTTTGGAAAGACAAAAATGAAGAACCTAACCTAAGGCTATATATTGCTAGTACTTTACAATTTATAAGCATTTTTGTCACATACTCTATTTTGTTAGATTCTCAGAATCACCGTACCAGTTGACAGTTGACAGACTAGAAGCTACACGATTTAAGTCAATTTGGATAAGAAAGTAAATTTCAACAGTTACTTGATGTTGACCTTAAAAATAAAACAGCCACGGGGCACCTGGGTGGCTCAGTCATTTGAGTGTCCGACTTCTGCTTAGATCATGATCTCACACCTCATGGGATCGAGCCCAGCACCAGGCTCTGTGCTGACAGCTCGGAGCCTGGAGCCTGCTTCAGATTCTGACTCTGTCTCTGTCTCTCTCTCTGCCCCTCCCCTGCTCGCACACAGTCTCCCTCTCTCAAATATAAATAAACATTTAAAAAAATAAATAAATAAAACAGCTACTATTTATTTATTTGGGAATAAAAATTTTATTTGGCAAACCATAGGCAAGTTCTGAGAACAAAGAAGAATTCTCTCTAATAGAGGACAGGAGGGAGTTGGGAGGAGCTGTTACAAACAGAAAGTCTACTGGAGTAAACTGGAAGTTTGAACTGTGGTTGCTTTTCATTGGCTGAGTTGTGACAGTCTCTCATTGGCTAGGCTGTTGCTTGGCAAAGAGAAAATCTTCCTCCTGCTGTGGTGGGAAATTATAGGCTTCTTCCTGTTGGTAATGAAAGGTAATGTCTCTTCCTGTTGGGGTCTGCAATCGAGGGTGAGTGGTAAGGCTTGAGAGCTCCTTCTTTTGACCTCCTGACTCCATTTTAAATGAGATTTCCTTGGGGTGTCTGGGTGGCTCAGTCAATTAAGTGTCCAACTTCGGCTCAGGTCATGGTCTCATGGTTTGTGAGTTTGAGCCCCATGTCAGGCTCTGTGGTGACAGCTTGGAGCCTGGTGCCTGCTTGGGATTCTATGTGTCTCTCTCTCTGCCCTTCCCCCCCACCCCTCAAATAAAGTAAACATTAAAAAAAATTTTTTTTAATGAGATTTCCTTTACTCACTTACACATAGAATTACTACATTTTATAATATGGACAATAAATATTAGTGGGCATGCAGGAATGAGAGAAACCGTTGTCTATCAGTAGATCTTATTTTATTTTTAATTATTATTATTATTATTTTAATTTTTAATTTTTAATTTTTTTAAGTAGGCTTCACACCCAGTGCTGGGCCTAAGCTCACAACCCTGAGATTAAGATTGAGCTGAGGGGCGCCTGGGTGGCTTGGTCAGTTAAGCGTCCGACTTCAGCTCAGGTCATGATCTCACGGTCCGTGAGTTCGAGCCCCGCATCGGGCTCTGTGCTGACAGCTCAGAGCCTGGAGCCTGCTTCCGATTCTGTGTCTCCCTCTCTCTCTGACCCTCCCCCGCTCATGCTCTGTCTCTCTCTGTCTCAAAAATAAATAAACGTTAAAAAAAAAAAAAAAAAAAAAAAAAAGATTGAGCTGAGATGAAAAGTCAGGTGCTTAAGCGACTGAGCCACAAAGGTGTCCCTCATCAGTAGATTTTAGGATGTTCACAAACTCCCTGAAATTATGTGGCCAAGTTTGTGTGTAAGTGCATTTTCCTAGGAAGAGGATTCATCAGATTTTTTTTCTTTTCTTTTTCCTTCAGTGGATGTGTAATAGCCATTTATTTAATCAGATTTTGAAAGTAAGTCTGTGTCTCCAAGAAAGAGTTTTAAAATTTTTTTTTTTTTTCAACGTTTATTTATTTTTGGGACAGAGAGAGACAGAGCATGAACGGGGGAGGGACAGAGAGAGAGGGAGACACAGAATCGGAAACAGGCTCCAGGCTCCGAGCCATCAGCCCAGAGCCCGACGCGGGGCTCGAACTCACGGACCGTGAGATCGTGACCTGGCTGAAGTCGGACGCTTAACCGACTGCGCCACCCAGGCGCCCCATCCAAGAAAGAGTTTTAAAACTACTTGTCTAGATTATTTGGAGAACACTGAAGAGAGTGAGGCCTTGATATGGTAGCTGAACAATAAGGCAAACAAAGAGAGCATCTACCCAAAAAGATGACAGCACCTAAAATTTCTTCTTTCTTCTTTACATAGTAGTTCCCTGAGTTCTTAGATCTTCAGCACAGATTCCTGATGGGGTTTACCTTCTTTCTGATGCTAATTTTCCATGGCATTGTTCCTGCTTCCCTTTGCTATCCCCCTTTTTCCAAGAGTCATAATTGGTTTGGAAAAGAGAGGTTACATCATAGGTCTTAATTAATTTTTAGATAATTACTTACCTAGTATAATTTTTTTCTAGTTAAAGTGAGAAATATAGTTAAGAAATGATAACACATATAGTAGCAATCATGGTAGTTTAACCTGAAAATTGAATAGTTAATTAATTACCCAATTAATGAAAGTTAATAGCTTTCATTATCAACAGGAAGGGTATAGTATCCACATGTTTTAGCTCATTTAACAAATATTGTCGAACACTATCATAGCTCAGAAACTGCTACAAATACAATAGCCAGGAGAAACAGACTTGACCCTTATTCACATGGGGCTTTCAAAACAAATTCCACAAATATGTCTATAATTTATAAACTCGGTTATACTCTTCAGTGTGTCTTTTTGGGAAAATGCCTAATAAGATCATTGACCTGTAATGATAGGACCTCTTTCTGATAGTTGTTCTTTTCCTAGATCCGTGGTTCTCCTCGGGGCTTGCAGCAGAGGGGTTGCCCTCAGAGCGTATTTGGCAATGTCAGGGAATCATTTTTGGTTGTCCCAGCAGGGGAGATGCTACTGACATCTAGTAGGAAGAGACCAGGGATGATGTTAAACTTCCCATGATACACAGGAATTCCCTCCACAATAAGGGATTATCCAGCCCAAAGTGTCAATAGTGCTGAGATGAAGAAACCCTGCCCCGAACAGACATTTCAAAGTAAATTAACAGGGGTGCCTTGGTGACTCAGTCGGTTAAGCGTCCAACTCTTGATTTCTGCTCACGTCATGATCTCACAGTTGGTGAGTTCAAGCCTCGTGTCAGGCTCCCTGCTGACAGTACTGAGCTTGCTTGGGATTCTCTGTCTTCCTCTCTCTCTCTTTCTCTCTGCCCCTCCCCTGCTCACTCTAGATCTCTCTCAAAATAAATAAACATTAAAAAAAAAATTAAATGAACAATCAAAGTTGCTGAAATGCCTTAATAAGAAAGAGGCAGGGCTTCCTCAGGCATTTTAGTACTGCAATATCGTGCTACCCTAAACACCCTCTAGTGTTTCCTCATTAAAGGGTTTCAGCCTTTATTAAAAGACCCTCTGATATGCCCATACTCTGCTTTTGGTTTATCTCATTGTATGTGGTTAATGTAATAGGGGATAATGGCTTGGATTTGAAGTTTGGAACTATGGTTTCCATTAAAAACATTACCCAGGGCGCCTGGGTGGCTCAGTGGATTAAGCGTCCAACTTTGACTCAGGTCATGATCTCACTATTTGTGATTTTGAGCCCTGTATCAGGCTCTCTGCTGGCAGCACAGATCTGCTTTGGATCTTCTGTCCCCCCTCTCTACTCTTCCCCTGCTCGCACGCACTCGTCCCCCCTCTCTACCCTTCCCCTGTTCGCACGCACTCTCTCTCAAAAATAAACATTAAAAAAAATATTCAAAATGTAGCAGTATGATTAATATATTCCTATTGTTGTGATCTCTTATTGTCAATATTTCCTGAATTGCATGAATATAACTAACAGGTAAATCCAAAAACTTCTTCATTGTAGACTAACGTATAGGAAGGACTTAGAAGGGAATCAACATAGGTGTTTATTCTTAAATGAATACTCTGTAACAGTGCTTCATGTGCATATGAACACCTAGAAATCATATTAAAATGTAGGCTCGGTACATCTGAGGTGAGGCCTGAGATTCTGTATTTCTATCAAGCTTTTGGGTGGCTGGATGAAGCCATCTAGCCAAGGCTAGATGAAGCATTAGATCATAGCACAAAATAAGTATGCTTGAAGTGTCACTATTCTCCCAACAGAGGGGAAGATTAATTTTTAAAAGGCTTTTTACTGCTTTCAAGTTATTCATAGTTTCACTGTTCAGTTATAAAAATGATAAAACTAATGTTGGAGAAAATTTGAAATACAGAAAAAAGAGAAATCTCTAGTACTGATTTCCACCACCCCAGTGAAGTTGCTAGTATTTTGTTTTCTTTCACTTACTTTATCCTAAGAGTTTTAAAAAGTGTATTCTTTTTTTTTTTTTTAATTTTTTTTTTCTTTTTTTTTTTTCAACGTTTTTTTTTATTTATTTTTGGGACAGAGAGAGACAGAGCATGAACGGGGGAGGGGCAGAGAGAGAGAGGGAGACACAGAATCGGAAACAGGCTCCAGGCTCCGAGCCATCAGCCCAGAGCCTGACGCGGGGCTCGAACTCACGGACCGCGAGATCGTGACCTGGCTGAAGTCGGACGCCTAACCGACTGCGCCACCCAGGCGCCCCAAAAAGTGTATTCTTAAACCTAATGTATGCATTATACATATTTATGTCTGCTTTTATTGAAAAAAAGGCAGGAAAACATTTTTTCTCACTAACCCTCTCTCCTACTGCATTATATTGTTTAGCTTTGAATAATTCAGTTTAGGAAAGAATTTATCACTTAGGAAGAGGGATAAAGGATCACATGCCTTGCTGTAAAGTCTTCATTTTGTAAGATGACTTATGTCATTTGATGGTTAAAAACATATGTTCTTATTATTGGAAAAAACAAAGCTGAGAAAAGTCTGTCTCTTTAAATTTGATTTTCTTTTTCCTTGGAGATGTGTAACTGGTACTCTGGAACTTTACCTAGTCAAGGAACATACCATTGCTATTTGAAATTGGATATATTTTATTTCCCTAAGGAACTAAACTTCCTTATAGTGGGAAGATTGGTCACAAATGTGAAGTTAAGGTACAAGTGTACCTTGATATGTGCAATTACTAAAAATCTGTGAGTTGAATATTTGGGATTGTAATTCTTATTTTCCATTTACTTATGTTATTGGTTCAGAAATGCACTCTAATGAGAAGTTTACAAAGAAATTTACAGATTATTAGAGAAAATACCCTTTGTTCTATGCTTTTGATGCAGCTTGTTTATCTTATTTCCTACTCACCTTAAGGCTCAGTATATCTGATAGGCTTCTAGATTGACAATTATTTTATACTCTGGACTCTTCGATTTAAAAAAAAAATTTTTTTAATGTTTATTTTTGTGACAGAGAGAGAGAGCATGAGTTGGAGGAGGGACAGAGAGAGAGAGAGGGAGATACAGAATCCAATATGGGGCTTGAACCCACAAACCGTGAGACCATAACCTGAAGTTGGACCCTCAACCAACTGAGCCCCCCCAGGCACCCCAGTTTTTTTTTATTATTTTAAAAGTCCATTTAACTTCTAAGCTGTTTGAAGCCTCTAAAGTTTCAGTGAATCATATGGACTTCTCTAATCCCCATTTGTAGTTTGTAGAAAGCATCAGCTTTTTTTTAATTATAAAGTCATTTTACAGTTGTAAGATATTTTATTGCTATATTGAAAAGTTTGCCATTTTTTCATATTGTACTTTGTCATTTTAAGTCAGTGATTGATCAATTGATTTTAAACCTAAATTCTTTTTTTTTTTTTAAGATTATTTATTTTGAGAGAGAGAGAGAGAGGGAGGGAGGGAGAGAGAGAATCCCAGGCAGGCTCAGTGATGTCAGCGCGGAGCCCAATGTGGTGGGGCTCAAGCTAATGAACCATGAGATCACGACCTGAGCCAGAATCAAGAGTTAGATGCTTAACCAACTGAGCTACTCAGGTGCCCCATCAGTGATTTATAACATACTTTCTTCCGCTTATCTTCAGTCTTTGTCTTCTATGACATTTAAATCTTTCAAGCCTCTTGATACTTTTCTTTAAATTAACAAATTTCTGACAGTGATTATATAGTGTATCCTATTGGTTATTTAGCCCTGTTATGCTGAGAGTGATTCTTTTACAGATTTTCTTAGATGTGACTCTTTCAGGAATTGATTTTTAAGTCTCCTATGGTTATATCATAATTGGTTCCATTTGGGCCTCCAGGAATTGATTGAAAGCTACCCTGTAAATAGTCCAAAGGTTTTTAAAGCCATATGTTCAGTAAAGTCTGTTAATGGTTCGCTAAGCTCATGTACTCTGTCAAGTGTTCAACGTGATTAAGCTTCATAGCAACTATCAGCATTCTGTGAATATGCCAAAGACTTAGCTCATTCACTTAGCTGAGTTTCCTCTTTAAAAGACTCTTATTTATGCTATACAAACAACTCTTCAGATCTGCCTCATTATATTGGAGGAATAATAATTAAAATTTCCTCACCTCCTTTCTTAGAGAATATGTCATCCTCTCATTCTGCTTTAGTGAGGTGACTCTACAACTCAATCAAAAGGAATCTCTTTACCATCCTATTTTTCTTTACTTAGTGTATTAGGTGGTATTATATTCAGCTGTCAGTCACAGAGATCCTAATTAACAAAGACTTTAAGAAGAATTTATTTCTCTTTTATGTGAAAGTTCCAAGATAGGCTTTGTTCTACTTAGACCTCAGAGTCCCAGACTTTTCCCTTGGATCATTCCATTGCCCCTTGGGTGTGATCCTTGTCCTCATGGCCCAAGAAGACATATATTCACATCTCAGGCGATAGGATGCAGGAAAGAGTCAAAGAAGAAAGGAACAAAAGGTATGTATTTTTTATCCTTTAAGGAAGATTCTTTGAAGCTGCCACAGTTGTTCTTCCATTTATATTCTGTTGGTTGGAACTTAGACACATGGTCATATTTAGCTGCAAGGAAGGGAAAGACATGCTTTTTTGTTTAAGTTTATTTATTTATTTTGAGAGAGAGAGTGTGTGTGAGCACATGTGAGCCTGGGAGGGGCAGAGAGAAAGGGGGACACAGAATCCGAAGCAGGCTCTGCCCTGTCAGTACAGAGCCCGATGCAGGTGATCTCACAAATCTGTGAGATCACAACCTGAGCCCAGATCAAGAGTCGGACACTCAGTCAACAGAGCCAACCAGGCACCCCAAAAGACATGTTTTTTTTATTTGGGTAGCTACATGTCCAATTTATTATCATGGAAGAAGGGATGATGGATATCAAGGAATAGATAGCAAGTTGTCACACTAACCATAATATCTGTTTAATTTACTGTCAGTGAGTAGAAAAAATTTCAACACAGTTTATCCCAATTTTAATATAATGACTGTGATATTATTGATAAGAACTTTGGTTACACTTGACTATAAAATTAGGCAGAAGAAATAGAACTGACATGAGCTTTGTCAGTATATTCACATAGCTCTTCTCTTTTCTAATTTCCATATTACCATACTCTTTATCTTCTCACTAATCACTGCAGCGTCCAAAAGCACAGCTGACCAGAAGTCACGTTAATGTAAGATCCTTCTAGCTTCAGACTCCTGGACATGAAACCAAGACTGATTTGAGAGTATCATCTTGGGGCCCCTGGGTGGCTCAGTTGGTTGAGTGCTGACTCCTGATTTTGGCTAGGGACATGATCCAGGGTCGTCAGATTGGGTCCTGTGTCGGGCCCCACGCTAAGCGTGGGGCCTGGTTGGGATTTCTCTCTCTCTCTCTCTCTCTCTCTCTCTCTCTCTCTTTCTCTTTCTCTTTCTCTCTCTCTCCCCTCCCTGCCCCTCTCCCCTGCTTGTGTTCTTTCTCTCTTAAAAAATTAAAAAATAAGTCTCATTCTCAATACCTTTTGTAATTCTATCTCACCTCTTTAGAAAGGTATGTGCTCCTGAATGCATCAGAATATTAAAATGTGAGTCACAAAATAATGAGAAGAAGATGAGTGTGGAGCAGGGAAAAAAATGGTTTTAATAGAAAAGTTTTCCTAGTAATGCAGGGCTTGTAAGGCAGTATACTATCCATTGAAACAACACAGAATTGTGAGACATTAGGATCCCTGGAAAAGAAATGAAGACCAAGAGCAGCTAATGGGAAATAATTTGCCCCTATATTTTGGAAAGTACTTACCTTGCCCTCTTTTTAAGTGTCTAATTTTTATTAATAGGGCTTTGTACAATGAAAAGAAATGGGCTGATGCTTCCACCTTGCTTTTCCAGTGGATGAGAGGCAACATTTTTGACTCCTGATGATCCAGATGTATTTTTGAGGCTAATGAGCAGACTCTTAAGGTTGGGATTCTGAGCAAAAAGAATAGAGAAGGCCAGTTACTTCTTTTCAGTTGTCTGACTTAGCTTAGTGAGTTCCTATGGAAAAGACTTGCTTCAGCAATTAAATTTCAGGGATGACTGAAATGGTTGATTTGGCTATAATGCAGTCCAGGAAGATCACATTTGATCAGATTTCAAGGAGCAGTGGGCATGTCTCTGGATATCACATTGATGTTTATTTACCCTTGACCCCAGAGAAAAGAGCTTTATGTGAATGAGGTGTTATGGTTGTCATATTTTTTATGTACATAGAGTGGTTATATATTGTTGAATGTTTAATTTTAATTTCTGTTCATTTAAAATGATGCCTGGAGGGGGCGCCTGGGTGGCTCAGTTGGTTGAGCGGCTCTGGTCATGATCTCATAGTTCATGGTTTTGAGCCCCGCGTAGGGCTCCGTGCTGACAGCTCGGAGCCTGGAGCCTGCTTCGGATTCTGTGTCTCCCTCTCTCTCTGCCCCTCCCCAGCTTGCACTCTGCCTCTTTGTCTCTCTCAAGAGTGAATAAATATTAAAAAAAAAAAAAATTTTTTTTTTTAAATGACACCTGGGGGAGCCTGGGTGGCTTAGTCAGTTAAACGTTGGGCTCTTGGTTTGGGCTCAGGTCATGATCTTACAGTTTGGGAGTTTGAACCCTGCACTGGGCTCTGTGCTGTCAGCTCCATGTCTGCTTGGGATTCTCTCTCTCACCCTCTCTCCCTGCCCCTCCCACGCCCACACTCTTTCTTTCTCAAAATAAATAAATAGACTTAAAAAAAAAAAAAAGGTCTCTTTAAAATGAAGCCTGGAGGGCTGCCTGGCTGGTTCAGTTGGTGGAGCATGGAGCTCTTGATCTTGTTTTTGAGTTCGAGCCCCATGCTGGGTTTAGAGATTACTTAAAAATAAAATCTTTAGGAGCACCTGGGTGGCTCAGTCGGTTGAACATCTGTCTTTGGCTCAGGTCATGATCTCCCAGTTCTTGAGTTCAAGCCCAGCGTCAGGCTCTGTGCTGACAGCTCAGAGCCTGGAGCCTCTTTTGGATTCTGTGTCTCCCTCTCTCTCTGGCCTTCTCCAGCTAGTGGGCTGTCTCTCTCTCAAAAATAAACATTAAAAAAATAATAAAAATAAAATCTTAAAAAATAAATAAATAAAATGAGGGCTGGAAAACCAAGAGTTTTAGTGTTCTTTATTAAATTGCAGATC
The DNA here is from genome assembly GCF_046562875.1 of Panthera onca. Classification (NCBI taxonomy): domain Eukaryota; kingdom Metazoa; phylum Chordata; class Mammalia; order Carnivora; family Felidae; genus Panthera; species Panthera onca. The sequence continues at coordinate 60,294,944 of NC_138341.1, read as the reverse complement.
TTTTAGAAATAATTCTAAGGCAAGCTGAAAGGCACATTTCCTACTCATGCACTTTTCCTACCCAAGCACTTTTGGGTATCTCTAAGTGTTTTTTTTGTTGTTGTTGTTTAAAATTTTTTTTTTTTTAACGTTTATTTATTTTTGAGACTGAGAGAAACAGAGCATGAACAGGGGAGGGGCAGAGAGAGAGGGAGACACAGAATCTGAAACAGGCTCCAGGCTCTGAATTGTCAGCACAGAGCCCGACGCTGGGCTCGAACTCACGGACCGTGAGATCATGACCTGAGCCGAAGTCGGACACTTAACCGACTGAGCCACCCAGACGCCCCTCTAAGTGTTTTAAAAATAATTTTTGTAGGGGCACCTGGGTAGCTCAGTCGGTTAAGCGTTTGACTTTGGCTCAGGTCACGGTCTCATGGCTCATGAGTTGAGCCCCGCATCAGGCTCTGTGCTGACAGCTCAGAGCCCGGAGCCTGCTTCAGATTCTGTGTCTCCCTCCCTTGCTCACTCTCCTTACGCGCACGTATTCACACACACTCTCTCTCTCTCTCTCTAAAAAATAAATAAACATAAAAAAAATCACAGATTAGTATGGGACTCCATTTAAATGTAATCACAGTATTTTTTTGTGATAGGCTTCTCTCAGTATGTTTTTGAGATTCATTATATTGTCGCATGTGTCAGTAGTTCATCCCTTTTCATGGCTGAGTAGTATTACATTGTGGGAATGCACCATAGCTTATTCATCCATACTATAGCTGGCCATCCAGGGTGTTTGCAGTTTTTGGCTATGAGATATATAATAGCTGAACACTATAATATAATTTACAGTTATCTGTATATGTATATGTGTGTGATCTTGTAATATTAAACTACCTTGTATTTCTAGCTCAAGATATATTATCTTTTTAATATTACTGGATTTGATTTGCTAATGTTCTCTTAAGGTTTTTTGCATTTATGTTTATGAAGAATTTTATTTAAAGCTATTAATTTCTTTTTGGGCTTTTTTAAAATTTAACACAAATTTTCAAATGTTGCATTTTCATTATTCAGTTCAAAATACTGTCTAATTAACCTTGTGATTTCTTCTTGATTCATGGTTTATTTGAAAATATTGTCTTTAATTTCCAAATACTTGAGGTTCTTTTAGGCATGTTATTAATACTTAATGATGTAACTCAGTATGTTCAGAGAATATATTCTATATAAGTTTTCAACAAATATTTTGATATTTAATGACACTTACCTTCTAGTATTTGATCTATATTGTTGAATAGATCATGCACATTTGAAGAGATATGTTGTCTAGATTGTCTGGAGTCTTTTACAAATGTTAATTACATTAATCTGGTTAATAGTCCTGTTCACATAATCTATGTCCATGCTGATTTTTTGTTTTGTTTTTTGTCTAGTCATTATTTCAATTACCATGAGAAAGGTGTTAAGTCCACAATCATCATAGGTTGAGAGTTTTAAAAAAATCTTTTTTTCCCTTTAATTCTCTCAAATTTTCTTTTTGTAGGCTAAAACTCTATCAGACATATACACATTTATGATTTCATTATGAACTATCACTCTTTATCTTTGGTAATACTCTTTCTTAGAGTCTATTTTACCTGATAATAATATAGCCACTCCAGCATTCTTATGCTTTCCTTTTACATCATATATCTAAGCATTGCTTTTGACCTGTCTTCATCTTTGAAGATGTATCTGTTTAAACAGCATATAGGTTAGTCTTGCTTTTGAAGTTCTTCATCCATTTATGTTTAGTGTAAGTATTGATACAGTTGGATTTATTCGACTTGTTTTTCTTTTTTCCCCAGTTTTCTCCATCTACTTTTTAAAAATTCCTTTTTATCTTCTGTGATTTCTTTTGACTTGACAATTTTTTTTGGACTATTCTATTTTAATTTCCCTATTGACATTTTAGCTACATCTCTTTAAATGGTTACACTAGAGATTGCATTTAGATCCTTAATTTTTCACAGTATATTTAAAATTAAACTGTACCATTTTGTGTAAAAAATGACTTACAAGTATAGAATTCTGTTTATGTCTCATCTTTTATGCAGTAATTATTATAACTTTTTATCTTCATATGTGATAGCCCATATTTCAGTGTTACAACTTTTGCTTTAAGTAGCCATATATATTCTTAAGAAGTTAAGAGAGAATAAAACATAGCTTTGTATTTAATCATATTTTTACTCTTCATTTCTTTTTGAAGATCTCTTTCTCCTGTCTGGTTTACTTTCTCATCAGTTTGATGAATTTCCTGTAGCATTTCTTGCTGTGCAGGTATATGAGCAGTGAGTTTGCTTAGTTTTTATTTATATGAAAATATCTTTATTTATATTTATTCTTGATAGATATGCAGGACTTTATATCTGTTGTTCCACTGTTTTAGATTTCCATTGTTTTTCCAATGCAACATCAGTTGTTATGTGTATTATATAATGTGCCATTTTTCATTGGCTACCTTCTCTTTATGTTTAGCTGTCAGCAGTTTGAATATGCTGTGTGTGTGTGTGTGTGTGTGTGTGTGTGTATTTCTTTGTATTTTATCCTTGGGTTTATTGTTTTTCTTGAACTTGTACATTTATACCTTCAAAAAATTTGGGGAACTTTTGACTATTATTTTTTCAAGTAATTTTTCTGCCTCATTTTTCTTATGGAAGTCCATTTACAAGTACATGTTAAATGGTTTAATATTGTCCTAGCTGGTCCTCAGTTTCTTTTTTACTCCCCCCTTTTTTTTTTCAATTTTTTCCCCTCTGTTCTTCAAACTGGATAATTTCTATCAATCTGTCTTCAAGTTAACTGACCCTTCTTTTATCTCCAATCTGCTATTTTCCCCATTTATTGCACTTTTTACTTCAGATACTATATTTTTTAGTTTTTGGATTTCAGTTTGGCTGTTTTATAGTTTTTATTTCTCTGCTGAGATTTCTTATCTGTGTGTCAGTTTCAAACATCTTTTTCTTTACATTTTTAAATTTTTTTTTTCCCAACGTTTTTTATTTATTTTTGGGACAGAGAGAGACAGAGCATGAACGGGGGAGGGGCAGAGACAGAGGGAGACACAGAATCAGAAACAGGCTCCAGGCTCCGAGCCATCAGCCCAGAGCCTGACGCGGGGCTCGAACTCACGGGCCGCGAGATCGTGACCTGGCTGAAGTCGCTTAACCGACTGCGCCATCCAGGCGCCCCTTTCTTTACATTTTTGAATACTGGTGTCATCATAGCTGTATCTACTAATTCCAACAGCTGGATCATTCCAAGTGTGGTCTCTCCATTGCCCTTTTTTTTTTTGTTAAGTTTATTTATTTATTTTGAGAGAGAGAGAGAAAGAGAGAGTATGTGTATATGTACGCCAACGGACTAGCAGGGAAGGGCAGGAGAGGGGAGAGAATCTCAAACAGGCTCCGTGCTGTCAGCACAGAACTGGATGCAGGGCCCAAACTCATGACCCATGAGATCATGACCTGAGCAGAAACCCAGAGCCAGATGTTTAACCAACTGAGCCACCCAGGTATCCCTCCATTGTCCTTTCTTTTGAGTATGTTACATTTCTGTTTCTGAAGAAACATCTTGTTTGTTCATATGTCTAATAATTTTATTGTATAATGGACATTATGAATAATGCATTATAAGTACTATGGAATCTATTATGATTCTCTGAGGAATGTTGATTTTGTGTGTGTGTGTGTGTGTTCTTAGGCAATTAGCTGGGCTAAATCCAACATGAAACTCTCCCCTGCAATGGGTAGTAGCTGAAGCTTCTGTTCAGAACTTTTAGCTTTATCTGAGCTGCCTAGAGTCTATCCCATGCACGCAAAGTTTACACGTCAGTTGAGTAGAGTTTATATGCACAATGTAGGTGTTCTTCTCTGTGACTGGCTTTTGTTTTTTAAAAGGATTTTCCCTCCATTTCTTGGTGTTATGGTAACCTCAAACTCTGTCCTCTCAGGTCCTGAAGCCAGAAAGACTGAAGATTTCTGAATTTTAGCTGCCAATCCAGCACTTACTAGAGTCTACTGTCAGTGAAAAGCTGTTTAAAATTGAAAAAAAGGATGGGGACACAGCAAATTATCTCAGCCAGTACCATTCCTAGATGTTGACTCTCCAGCAGTTTCTGTCTGCTGTTGTTTTTTATTGCCTTCGGAAAGTTCTTGTTTTGTTTTGGCCAGTTGTTAGAATTCTCTGTGGGATGGTAGGTTAAATATAAGCTACTTCACCATTACTGGAAGTAGAACATTTTTGTCTGAAGAAAGAAGGGGTGGGCTACCTAAAGCTATTTTGGGGGGAAGAACATGGGGAAAGAGTCCTCGACTTAGGCTTCTTCTCCTTGGCCATTCTAGACGCCAGGCACATAATCTTACTGATATTCTATACTCACTGTTAGAAATTAGAAATAATGCAGTATGATCTGAGGAAAAACCTGAGTGTGAGTTGGATGGCAAGAGACCTAAACTGTAGCCTAGCTCTTACAGTGACCAGGTTTTGTTTTGTTTTTTTTTCCCAAGATTAATTTAACTTTTCATTTTCTTAGAAAACTTGACAATCAAATGTCCCTGTGCTTTTGTATTTTCAGTTTTATCAGTATTTTCATATGGCTTTGTCTTGACCTTCATACTAGTATTACCAGCTGTGTTTTTAAAATGTTTTATGTAACTAGTGTTAGCATTTGAAACACCCTTTTGAGTCCTTAGAATTTGAGTTGTGAGAGTAGGAAAGTAACACAGTTCGATGAAAAATAAAAAGTAGTACTTAATGGAAAATCAAGACTACTTGAAAAAGGAAGAAAGTAGAACAGTATGCTCGGTACATACTGTCTAACCTTTCCAAACACACATTTGGACACTTTCAGTATCAGTGAAGTTTATCTCTGTAATTAACTCAGTTTTAGGACTTAAATTATTTGAATCTCCTCAGAGGTCAACAGAAAAAGATTGTGTTTATTTTAGATTTTTCTCATACTATGGAGCCTGTGAATTTGTGAGACTTGTTAAAGTCTTCATACATTATCCTGGTGCTACTAATAACACATCTGCTACTTGTACTATTCGTGTCATCATTACCTAGCAGTAAAATCATACATCGCACACCAACTGTACTCAGTTGACAATACAGAGCAACAGGCAACAGAGGCACACCTGTTTAACCAGCTGTTATTGAGTAAAGGTGAAACTGTTAAACACATCACACTTGAACCATCCCTGCATAATCAACTAACTAATTGAGATCAGCACTTTGACTTGTTTTTTTAATAGCAAGCATGTACTTGTATACAGCTCTACATTTTCTTGTGTCTGGTGGCATGTGTTTATGAGAAAAAAATCTCTAGCTGATAAGGTTTTAGAACCCAAGAGGTTCACATTTATATGGTCCTTGCTTTTCATTGTGCTATTTTTTTTTTTCTGTTCTTACAACTCACGTTCTCTGGACTTGGAAGACTGTTTCAAATACTAACATTAGTTGCATTCAACATTATAAAAACACATTCTGCAAAAACATAAAGGAGGGGCGCCTGGGTGGCTCAGTCAGTTGAACGTCCAACTTCAGCTCAGATCATGATCTCACCATTCATAGGTTCAAGCTCCACATCAGGTTTTGTGCTGATAGCTCAGAGCCTGGAGCCTGCTTCAGATTCTGTCTCCATCTCTCTCTGCCCCTCCTCTTCTCACACACTGTCTCTCTCTCTCTCTCTCTCAAATATAAACGTTAAAAAGATTTTTTTTTAATGTAAAGGAAAGCCAAGGATAAGGAATTTAAAACGTAAATATTCCTGATGAAATAATGAGTGTGGGGTTGGCCCTGCTGAAGAACTTTGATAGATCTATACTGTTGAGTTGGAAGGTTACTGAAGACCATCTTGGAACAGAAGAATACAAACATTTGAATAAATTGTTTACTCTGACAAATTTGGGTTGTTATGGAGTTAGTGAACACAAAACAGTGTGTCCCAGTGTATTTGAGTGTTGTGTTGACTAAAGAATAAAGATGAATTACTGTGTTTTTTGTCTCAAGAACCAGGTAGAGTCTGAGATTTTACCTTTACTTGCCAGCTAACAAGTTAGTCTGCCACGGTTTCATGGATGCCAGCAGGTCCCTGGGTCAAAGACAAAGGACTTTTATTTACTCACGGCTGTAGGAATAGTAGCCAGAGCATCAGCATTTGCACCAGGTGCCCAAGCCCCAGTTCTACCAGAGTGATGCCAAGAAGGCCAGGTGACACCTGCACGTGCAGTTGATTACATTATAGGAGAGGGACCCTGAGTCCTGGGCAGAGACATTATCTGTACTATACTAGACAGTAAACAAACCTGCTATTCCAAAGGGAGATTATTTTCCAAAGCTGTTTGCTATACTAACATTTTTGAAAAGACAGCCTGGAACAAACAAAGTCAGGGCTTTAGCTCACAAAACATCCAGAAATGTGAGAGACCTATAGAGAATTGTCTCTCAGTCATGTCCTTGAAGATTTGCTCTTAAAACATAATAGATGGATTAACCAATATAAGACAAATCACATGAATAAATGTTTTATTCTTTTCCTTTAAAATGTCATTTGACAGGGATGCCTGGGTGGCTCAGTCAAGTATCTGACTCTTGATTTCAGCTCAGGTCGTGATCTTAAGGTTGGTGGGTTCAAGCCCTGCATCAGACTCTGCGCCGACAATGTGAAGCCTGCTTTGGTCTCTCTCTCTCCCTCCCTCTTCCCCTCTCTCTCAGAATAAACAAATAAACATTAAAAAAAAACATTATTTGACAAGTTACTTCTATCCATATAGCATAGCACATTTACAGCCCATTTATATCTGTTTTTGTGTTACCCTACCATCTCTTTTTGAAGTTAGTAGAATGAACAAAGTCAGTATTTAGATGAGAAATTGAGACACAGTATATTAGCTACAAAAGTATTCTGATTGCCAATCGTGCTTTCTTTACTAAACTTAATAAAGAAAGTCTCCTCAGTCTTGGCATATTTCTTTCTTACTTAGTCTATTTGAATCTTAACATAAAAATCAAATTGTTTTATGATCACAAACGAAATATTACCTCTTATTTTCATACTGAGAGATGTTAAAACTTACTTGATTTTATTTATATCTGCCCAGCACATAGGAGGTACTCAATAAATCTTAAATGATAAGATGAATGAACAAGACAGGATTTCTTACAGTAAAATCAAATATCAAGTTCTAGAGCACAAAACTATATTCCTTAAAACAATATTGCTACATTAATTACTCTAAATATATTTGGGTAGAGAAATTGGCCTATATGTTTGCTAGAATTTTTAATATACATATTAACTTAAGAATCTCTTTTACGTAAATTTGGACATCAGTGTGAGCATTTTTAGCATTTTTCTTTGAAATTAGAGCTTCCACTTAAATTTAGTGATTATATTTAATTTCTAGAAATTCTCTTTGGCTCTTTTTAAGATCTGCCTGGTCATTTAAAATGATGTAGTGTTCTTCATTCTGTATCTTATGATTCCATTTTGTGAAGTTCTTGAAGGCCTAAACTCTACAATTTGTTTCTGCATTCTCTCACTCATGGTGACTGTATTAGTCAGTGTTCTTTAGAGAAAACAGAACCAATAAGATAATTACAGATATGTAGATAAGAGGAGATTTATTACAGGAATTGGTTCACATAGTTAAGGAGACCTAGAAGTCCCATGATCTGCCATCTACAAGTTGGAGACAGGAAAGCTCATGGTGTAATTCAGTCCGAGTCCAAAGATCTGAGAATCAGGGGCACTAACGGTACAATTCCCAGGCTGAGGCTGAAGGCTTAAAAACCAGGAGCTCCCATGTCTGAGAGCAGAAGATTGATGCCCGAACTCAAGAGGAGAGAGAGAGAGAATTCACCCTGGTTTCTCCTTTTTGTGCTATTGAACTCTTGATGGATTGGACAGTGTCTAACCATATTGTTGAAGGCGTATCTTCTTTACTCAGTCTACTCATTCAAATGCTAATTTCTTCTGGAAACACCCTCACAGACACACCCAGAAATAATGTTCTCCCGGCTATCGGGATATCCGTTAGCCCAGTCAAATTGACAAATAAAATTTGTCACAGTGGCTTTTTTCTTCCTGTGTTTTATAATTTGGGAGTGAGATCTCATGTGATCTCTTTGTTTGCTTCTCTTAGATAAAGCAGATCTTTGGCTTGTTAACCCTTTTGCTGAGGAAGAAGAGCTCTGAAACTTGCAGCTTTATCCAGGAGTCTCAGTTCCCTCCTTGCCTTTTATGGATCTTCTGCATTGTATTAAAAACTACTGATTTTAAGCTCCCTCTGTTTTTTGCCCTTTTGCTTTTTTGTGAGCTTAACTATTTATTTAAAAGGATGTTTATTATATTTATTATATTTTATGTCTTTTAAGGGAGATTGTCTACTCTGTTCTCAGAAACTCAACTGTCAAGTTACTTTAACCCATATAGTATTGTTAAAATTATTCTTCAGTGCATGGATGCAAATATGTTATTTAAAGGAACACAGTCAGCCTTATTATATTTTTACAGTGATGAATACTGATATAATAATAAGACCGACCGTGTTCCTTTGAATTACATATTTTTACATGGTCAGTAGGTGATGAGGCTTGAAATACTATCAGTATACTAGCAGAGATTCAAAATGTATGGATCCAAACTAATTATAATTCCAGGCTACCATGACCTAGAAAATTACAATCACTGTTACATTTTTGTATATACTAACTTACTTACTTATTTTTATTTATTTATTTATTTATTTATTTATTTATTTTAGAGAGACAGAATGAGCAGGGGAGGGGCAGAGGGAGAAAGAGAATCCCAAGCAGGCTCCTTGCTCAGTGCAGAGCCTGACACAGGGCTCATCAACCCTAGGATCATGACCTGAGCTGAAATCAAGTGTCAAGATGCTCAACTGACTGAGCAACCCAGGTTGGCACCCTGAGGATATAATGTTTATTATAATTGTTCATTTGTTTTTAATAAAAGCCCTCTGAATAAAACTTTTGATAGATTATAACTGAAGGTAAAAATTAACTTAGATGTTTCTGTGTAATTTAGAAGAGGAGGAACCATTTAACTGGAAAACTTTGTGATGATTTGAATTCTGTTATGTAGTTTGATTATTAAGTTAGAATTTTAAAACTGGGAAAGAAAATAAGAGAAAAAGAGAAACAAGAATGAGAAACAGCTAGTCACCAGGGAAAAGGAGTATATTTGACAAACCCATTGGGGTTGATGGCATGGTTGGGTCTTTCCATTTACCACTGTAAAAGTACAGCAGAATTAATAGTGGTATTTCCTGGTCATTTTGACTGGTTATTGGCAGCTAAGCTGATACCACTCAGACTTAGTTTGATTTTTTTTTTTGAAAGATAAAGTTGGAGAGAGGACAATTGAATTCTTGAATTACTTGTCATTTCTAATATTACAGTGATTTCCTGAAATTGCCAGTAGAAAAGAAACTCCCCACCTTGCCTTTTTTCCCTTTCTTTACTAATGTGCTCTCTTAGGATAGTCTTTGTTTAGAATTTCAATACTTCCACTATAGATTGAGTGAGAAGAGGGCAAAATCTGCATGAAAATTATGAAAATGCCTAGTTTCCCAGAGAGTAGTGAGGGGAAATTTTGACTACACTCTTATAATGACTGATCAGGGATGTAAATCAAAACCAAATTTATACAGATTTTGTAGGCTATTTGTTATTGCTAAAGTTTGTTATTGCTAAAGCTCAGGTTTCGGGGCGCCTGGGTGGCTCAGTCGGTTAAGCGGCCGACTTCGGCTCAGGTCATGATCTTGCGGTCCGTGAGTTCGAGCCCCGCGTCGGGCTCTGTGCTGACAGTTCAGAGCCTGGAGCCTGTTTCAGATTCTGTGTCTCCCTCTCTCTGACCCTCCCCTGTTCATGCTCTGTCTCTCCCTGTCTCAAAAATAAATAAAACGTTAAAAAAAAAAAAAAAAAAATTTTTTTAAAGCTCAGGTTTCAATATTCAGATGTGGAGAAAAGGGTAGAAACATATTTACAAGTACTTAAAATTAGGCTCCTAAATGAAAAATTAGAAAAAACATATTTTGGGTTGCCCATTCAAAGCATTTTTTCTGTTTTCTCGGTTGGTTTCTCGGTTGACTTTCAACAATGTGGTAGGTATCATTATTCCTAAGACACATAGAGATATGTGATTTCAGTTCACTGATGATGGACTTGTACTAGAATTAATTTCCATTGATTCTTAGTCTCATGTTCTATTTATAGGATGCTGATTATTGTCTCAAAGCCCAGTTAATGAAGAAACATACTGATCACAATATAACCATCAAACTAAAGTCATTTGGTGTTTGGTCCCAGTTAATTGGAAAAGTATAAACACATAGGTCAATGCAAGAATGCAGAGTCCAGAAATAGACTCACATGTACATGGTCAATTGATTTCAACAAAGATGCAAAGGTGATTCAATGAAGAAATAATAGTCTTTTCATGAAATGAAAGTAAGGGAAAATTGGGTATTAAAAGTGACTCCCAGAAAGGTGCCTAGGTGGCTCAGTGGGTAAGCATAGGACTCTTGATTTTGGCTCAGGTCATGGTCTCATGGTTCATGGGATCACGCCCCACCCTGACAGTGCATAGCCTGCTTGGGATTCTGACTTTCTTCTCTCTCAGCCCCTCCCCCTGCTCACATGTTCTCTCTCTCTCTCTTTCTCTCTCTCTCTCTCTCTCTCAAGATAAATAAACATTAAAATAAACATATAAATAAGCAAACAAATAAATAAAAGTGACTCCCACAAGTTACAGCAAGAATAGTGGCTACTTCTAAGGGAAAGATTAGATAATGCATTTGGGAAGGGGGAAAAGGGGAAGGGGGATGTAGGAGCTTCAGAGATAATCATATTGTATTCTTCAGCTAGGTGATAGGACACAACTTTTATTACTCCTTATATTAAGTCCTACATGTATGTTGTATATATTTCCAGAATACATGACCAAATTTCATTAAGAAATATGAATAAAAGTTTAATTTTCTAAGAATACTAAAGACTTTTACCACTGTCAAAATCAGTCAGTCCAACTTTATTAAATAGTTTTTGTCTAGAGCTGTAGTAATATTTGGGATTTAGGAAAACTTGGCTTTGCTATAACAAAAAGCAGGTATTTTTATATTCTGACTTTCGTTTTAATTTTTCTGATGTTGACATCAAATTTTAACATGATATTAACTCTGTGTTTTAGGAATCTGCAGAACAAGGACAGAAGCAGATGTGGTTGATTTGGAGGTTTTCAGTAAGACAACTAAAATAATTTAACAAACTGATAGTAAATATGAGAGGAGAGCCCTCATTGATTAAGGCCAGGCAGTATGACTTGAGAAAATAATGAGAGCTCAGGTGGTGGTAGGAGTAGAAACTCAGATGGGAGGCCTACCACATGAAGGTGAAGGGGGCTGGTATAATGGGAAGGGCAAAGACTGAAGTTGAGTGAGAAGAAGTAATCATGCATATTGCTGGGGCATGAAGGACAAACCCTTCTGGTTGTGTTTCTTTCTGTGACAAGTTTCCAAGGGGAATAAATATTAGTTTTCCATTTTGCTTTTAAAAAATGATAATTTCCAATTTGACTTTGTCTTCTCATTGTAACATTTGACATCTGCTTTGTTAACATTATTACTTGTGGCTGAAATACAAGCTGTTGAATTTAGAATGTAAGAGAATGGTTGGTTCCTGATTATTCCTGAGATTAGAGTTTTCTCTGGCCCTAACAATTTAGATACATCTATATGTCTATAAATCTATATCTATATATCTGTGTATAGTGTAAAATCTTAAAGGATATGCTCTGCAATACCACAATATTCAATTCTTAAAATTTTTTTTAATGTTTTATTTATTCTTAGAGAGAGCGCACGCGAGTGGGGGAGGGGCAGAGCAAGAGAGGGACAGAGAATCTGAAGCAGACTCAGGCTCTGAGCTGTCAACAGAGAGCCCAGCACGGGGCTTGAATTCATGAGCTATGAGATCATGACTTGAGCCAAAGTCGGATGCCCAACTGACTGAGCCACCCAGGTGCCCCATCAGTTCTTTTTTTTTTTTTAATGTTTATTTATTTTTGACAGAGAGACAGAGAGACAGAGAGACAGAGAGACAGAGTGCAAGTGGGGGAGGGGCAGAGAGAGAAGGAGACACAGAATCCGAAGCAGGCTCCAGGCTCCAAGCCATCAGCACAGAGCCCTCTGTGGACTTGAACCCATGAAGCATGAGATCATGACCTGAGCCAAAGTTGGATGCTTAACCAACTGAGCCAACCAGGTACCCCTACAATATTCAATTCTGATGCTAATAGCCACCTGGAGTTAGCATAAATCTCCTAAGTTAAAGGCACAGTCACCAACAGACTGCCATCACTTCAGACTCTGATTGCAAGTTTTGGGGTCCCAGAACACCTACACTTCCGACTAACTGGATTCAAATATGGGGATTTTCCCACTAGACCCCTCAGATTCAATAAATAGCTGGAAGCTGGAACAATTCATAGAATTCAGGAAAGCAGTGTACTAATGATTACAATTTAATTATATAGGATACAAATTAGGACCTGCCAAATGAAAAGACACATAAGTTGAAGTCTGTGAGGGTTCCACACACAGTGCTTTCATGCTTTCTGCCCTTGGAATCAAGACATATCACCCTCCTAGCACAAGCTCCTCAGAGTTCCTGTGTCCAGAGTTTTTATTGGGGTTGCATTACCTAGCCATGATTGATTATATCATTGGCCACACAGTTGAACTCAGTCTCTAGCTCTCCTGCCTTGCCCAGAGGTTGGGCTAATGCTAAGTGGCGCAAAGCCAACCCCAACCCTGTGGTCATGTAGTTGGCCTTTCCTGCTTTGCCAGTCCCCACCCTGAGTCATCTCTTTAACATAAGCTCTGTAGGGGCCCACAATGAGTCACCTCATTAGTGCAAACTATCATGGCCCACTCATGAATAACGAGATGTTCTTATTACTGGGGAATACTCAAGGGTATAGATGTTCTGTCCGAGAAACCAGGTACAAAGACCAGTCAAGTTTTGTGTTATGCAACACTCTGGATCCAGAAGGCTAAATGGTATTCAGGAATTTTGTTTTCTCTGTCTGGCATTGTCTCTGAAAAGCAGTATCTAATTTGTCTTCTCTATTTTGTCTGTTATCAGTTTCTCAACACAGGTAAAACTAAGAACCAAGTGATAAAACCAAAAGCATTACCTTCTACTCTCACCAAAGTTTTGAAGCTTCTATCAGGAGAACTATATTTGCAACTTCTGCCTTTCCTTTGAGCCATTAAGGCATAGACTGTGAATTGGTCCTGCAGGTCTTAGCAGATGTTTTATTTGGTGCACACTTTTTAAAAAGAATTTGAATTACATGCCAACAGTTTAAGAAACTGAAGAGTTCGCATTAATGTGACCTTTCTGACTTGTCTTAAACTCAAAAACATTACTGGGCCTGTGTTTCTATTTAGCAGTACTTGGCTGAAGTGAAATGGTGGCCACCCCCTTTAAAAGATCATTTAGATTCTCTATAGCTTATCACAGTTCTTACCCACCTGCATCACCCTAAACTTATCCCACAACTTGATCTTTAAAGAATATGAATTAAGAAGAAAAATAAGCCCATATATAACGTATCAGCCTTTGGTTGGAGCCCTTTATTTTATGTCACCTCAGTTAATTCTGGATATAATTCTGTGAGGTAAGAATTATAACTACCACTTTATAGTTGAACAAAATGAAACTAGGTAAGTGGATTTCTGAAATAAATTTCCTCAGGCTTCATAATACATGGAAGAACTAGAACCCATATCACAATGTTTATTGGCTATAGTTCTGCTAACATGGCCCCATGCCTCTTTTTCTTTTTTCTTTTCTTTTCTTTTCTTTTCTTTTCTTTTTTCTTTTCTTTTCTTTTCTTTTCTTGTTTCATTCCTTTTTTCTCTTTCTTCTTTTTTATTTATTTTTTTAAGAAAGTGTGTGTGAACGGGAGTGGGAGGAGAGAGAGAGGGAGAGAGATACAGACAGAAGGAGAGAGATTCTAAATAGTCTCTACTCTCAGTGCAGAGCCTGACACGGGGCTCTATCCTAGGACTCTGGGATCATGAACTGAGCCAAAATCAAGAGTTGGACACTCAACTAACTGAGCCACCAAGCACCCCATCCCAGCCCATTCTTAAAGGCAAGTTCTAAGCCTTACTCTTCTTTATATCCCCATATACATTAGCACAATGCCTATAAACGTAGTGCGTTTTCCATAAATGAGTGTTGATTTCAATTGGATTTGTTTGGGCAGAATTGAAATATTTGGCAACTAACTGGATGTTAGCCATAAGGAAAAAAAAATGTCAAAGAGTACCATGGGAATTTGAGGTTTGTGACTGGAAAGATAGTGATACCCTTTGAAGAAATTGAAAACAGAGTAAAGAACAAATTTGAGAGACAAAATGGCTAATGTATTTTGAATGATTTCTGTGTGTCAGGCACTGTCCTCTTGTCTTTACATACATTACCTTATTTAGACATCATAATCTCTTATCAAAGGAACTACTCTTTTCTGCATTTTACAGAGAAGAAAACAGGCTCAGGGTTTGTAAGTAATTTACTCATTGTTTCATAGCTAGCAAAGTGGTGGAACTAGGATTTCAACCTAGGATTAAGTGGCATCGGAGTTCATTTTGGGGGACATATTTATTAGGTTTAAAGCACTAGCAAGATGCCTTTATGACAATGTCTAGCATAAAGTTGGTAATACAGGATTTATGCTCAGGCAATACGTTGGGGCAGAATTACACATCTGAAAGTAATCTGCAGAGTTGTCATAGTGATGGATTTATTCACCTTTATCCAGAGAAGGAGTAAGGAAGACAAGAAATCCAAAGCCAGGAAATTGAGCGTGTGTTTACTGAGTAAGAAGAAGAGTAAAGATCCTTTTTACCTTTGGAGAATAAGAATAATTTTGCATGTATTATTAAGAATAATTCTTATGAGGCAAGTTCATTTTCATGTTGTTGAAACACTAGCTAGCAGTATATATTTAATTTCATTTAAGATAGGGGAAAATATGGGGCACCTGGGTGGCTCAGTTTGTTGGGCGCCAACTTCAGCTCAGGTCATGATCTCACAGTTTGTGAGTTCGAGCCCTGTGTCGGGCTCTGTGCTGACAGCTCGGAGCCTGGAGCCTGCTTCGGATTCTGTGTCTCCTCCTCTCTCTGCCCCTCCCCTGCTCATTCTCTGTCTCTGTCTCTGTCTCTCTCTCTCTCTCAATAATGAATAAACTTAAAAAATTTTTTTTAAATGATAGGGGAAAATATTATTCATTGTTCCAATTTTGTAATAAAATTACACAATTAATTTTATTTTGTTAAGTATACTTGTTAGAGTTAATATTATAAAAGAAAAATGGGGTACCTGGGTGGCTCAGTCAGTTAAGTGTCTGGCTTCAGCTCAGGTCATGATCTCGCTGTTCCTGAATTCGAACTCTGCATCGGCTCTGTGCTGATAGCTTGGAGTCTGGAACTTGTTTTGGATTCTGTGTCTCCCCCTCTCTCTCTCTGCCCTTCCCCTGCTCTTTCTCTCTCTCTTTCTCTCTCAAAAATAAATAAACATTTAAAAAATTTTAAATATATATTATTAAAGAAATAGTTTCTAAAATTGAAATATTTGATATATAACATGTAAATTTAATGTGTACAACATGTTGACTTGATTTACATATTGTTTATATATTTATATATTGATTTATATATTGTTATATGATTACCATTGTAGCAATAATTAGCACTGTGGTAGGATCCCCTCCTTAAGGGAAAAACAGACAAACAAACAAGCAAAAAACCTCAAGGCAACCTGGCTGTATATTGTACATGACAACATCCCTCACGACCTTGTAACATGAGACCACTTAATCAAACTTCATGTTTATGTGTTACCATATATGAGAGACAAAAAAGTCGAAAATATATAAAAAACTATGCCATGTCACGTTTGGGGTTCAGTTCTTTGGGTATGAACCCAACTGAGCCCTGCCAGCAAGAATAAAGTTGCTTCCTGGAAGGAAAAGCCTCAGTGTCATGACTCTCTGTGCAAAACTCCTCTACAGCACCTCTATCACATCACATATTTATCATTTCTTGTTAGTAGTTAGAATAATTAAGATCTAGTCTCTTAGCAAGTTTGATTATAATACAGTGTTATTGTCTGTATCCACTATACTGTGCATTAGATCTCTATTTATTTGCTACTTGTTGCAAGTTTGTACCTTTAAACATCTGTCCTCCCCACCCCCCATCCCCTGGTAACCACCATTTTACTCTTTGTTTTCACAAGTTTGGATTTTTTAGATTCCACATGTAAGTGATATCAGAGTACTTATGTTTAAAAAAAAAAAAGACTTCATGGGGCACCTGGGTGTCTCAGTCAGTTAAGCATCTACCTCGGGCTCAGGTCATGATCTTGGGGTTCATGAGTTTGAGCCCCACGTCAGGCTCTGTGCTGATGGTTCGGAGACTGGACTCTGTGTCTCTGAACTGTTTTAGGTTCTGTGTCTCCCTCTTTCTCTGCCCCTCCCCCACTTGTGCGCTCACTCTCCAAAAAATAAATAAACATTAAAAAAAATTTTTTTTAATAAAAAGAAAGAATACTCAGGATTGACCAGTCCTCTTTCCTATTTCAAGAAGTGACTGATCCAGGGTAAAATTCTCAATTAAAGGTATTTTTCTCTCTCAAGTAAGGATTTTCTGATGTTTTTATTAATGGTGAACTAGAGTTCAGTGGCCTATCAGAGTTGATATTGTTATGCATATCCTAGGTAACTTATATAGCCTCCCACACATATCCCTATTGTGTTTTATTTCCCTCTACAGAGAGGATGTGTTCATGTGTTAGTGTCCTCTAGGAGATTGCAAATTGTGTAATAACAAGGAATTAGTTTTGTTACTTCTGTGTTCCTAGTGGCTAGCACAGTGTGTGGCTATGGTATGTGTTCAGAAACACTATTTTCCTTTATACTACATTCCTAGAGACATCATTTAAAAAGAGATCTTTCCAAAGCAAATTCTGTCTATTTATGCCTTTGTCAGACATCTGTAGCTGCTTTTATGCAGCATTTAAATAAGTAGGGAGTGATGGAATGTGAAACTTGGAAAAGTAATAACTGGCGGAATATAATCTTTACAAAAGGTCTAGAGTAAGCATCCCAAAGAATTCTAGTTCTGGGAATGTAAATAGTTGTACACCTCAGATTTCCTCTTGTAGAAATGGCTGTCATTCTGTGCGATGTGCTCTCATACTACACCTGTCATATAAACAATATGCTTCCAAAGAGTGTCCTAAAAGAATGCCAGAGCTAGTACTATGTCTGACTTGCTCAGTGTTCTATCCCTAGTGCCTGGTACAGTTGGCTGTAAAGAAGTGTGCCTTGATTAATTGGATAAATTGTGCACTTGGTTATTTTAATTAGTGCCTGAGATGTACATGTGGTCCGGGGAGAAGTCAGATACACAGGCCTGACAGCACAATTAGTGGAAGTAGTATGCAGTTGATTTCCAGTAGAGGAATGGATCCATAGTCCCAACTGTCTTTAAACAGTCACTAAATGGGGCGCCTGGTGGGTCAGTTGGTTAAGTATCTGACTTCGCTCCGGCTCAGGTCATGATCTCACAGTTTGTGAGTTTGAGCCTTGCGTGGGGCTCTGTGCTGACAGCTCGGAGCCTGGAGCCTGCTTCAGATTCTGTGTCTCCCTCTCTCTCTACCCCTTCCCTGCTGGCACTCTCTCTGTCTCTCTCTTTCAAAAATAAATAAACATAAAAAATATGCATATAGCAGTCTATATTAAATTGATGCTCACTTATTTTTGAACCGAGTCTGAATCCATTGATTCATTTTTCTAGATATACTTAATTTTACGGCTTTTGTGCTTCCTACTTTTGTTATTCCTGCCTATGGTCTTTCCTTTCACTCAAAGGATCCTCTTTAACATTTCTTCTTTTTAGGGCTGGTTTAGTGCCAGTGAATTCCATTACCTTTTGTCTGGGAAGCTCTCTCTCTTCTTTTATGAATGATAGCCTTGCTAGATAGAATGTTCTTGGTTACAAGTTTTTTTCTTTCAGCTCTTTGAATATGTCATGCCACCCCCTACTGGCCTCCAGTTTCCATTGAAAAATCAGCGGATAACTTAAGGGGTTTCCCTTTTATATAACTGTTTCATTTTCCTCTGGCTGCTTTTAAAATGTTCTATCCCTACTTTTTGCCATTTTAATTACTTGGTGTAATTTTTATTACTATTTTTTTCTCTCTCCTGTTCAGCTTGAGTACTTTCCATTACTTTGTCCTCCAGGTTACTGATCTATTCTGCTTCCTCTAGTTTACTAATCATTCTATTTAGTGTATTTTTAATTTCATTTATGGAGTTGTTCATCTCTGATTGGTCCTTTTTTTATGTTTTCTGTCCCTGTGAGACCTCACGGTCTCCCGGAGGGCCTCCATTCTTTTCTCCAGTCCAGTGAACATCTTTATGACCATTACTTTAAATTCTCCATCAGGCATATTATTTACCTCTGTTTGGTTTAGCTCTCTTGTTGTGATTTTGTCCTTTTCTTTCATTTTGGACACATTCCTCTGTCTCCTCGACTTGTGTACCTCTCTGCGTCTGTTTCTGTGTGTTAGCAAAGTCACCTATCTCTTCTGCTCTTGAAAGTAGAACAGGTCCTATAGTAACCTGCATTGCAATGTCCCCTGTTCACCAAAACCTTTTTCTTCAGGGGTGTCTCATGTGTGTTGTGTGTGTCCTACTGTTGTGGCTGAGCTGCATTTGCCTTCAGTCCAGTCATCTGCAGTGGCTTTTTTTTGCCTCTTGCGGGCAAGGTTTGGTCACTATACTGTTGGTAGGCCAGTCTGGGGCTGACTTGAGTTGAGTCAGACTAGGCATTTGCCAGAACTGTGGTAGCACCGAACTGCAGGGCACTTTCTCTCTATTGTCCCCTTAAAAGCTTTCATTGGTGGGCAGGACCTGAAGTTAGACCACGTGTCTGCCCCCAGCTCACTGCTGACTAGGGCTGCAGTTGGCCTGGGTTTTGTGATTATCTTCCCCTCTCCCCAGGGCAGGAGTCACTGCCTGCATACTTCCAGCCTTATGGCACCACCTTGGATGGACTTCTACATCAGGCATGTTGGAGGGCAAAGGTCCATAGG
The DNA here is from genome assembly GCF_046562875.1 of Panthera onca. NCBI lineage: Eukaryota > Metazoa > Chordata > Mammalia > Carnivora > Felidae > Panthera > Panthera onca. The sequence continues at coordinate 60,275,723 of NC_138341.1, read as the reverse complement.
AAAACGCAAGGAAGGGGGTGGTGGCACAGTGCCAGCAAGGTCCTTGCAGGTCTGGTGTGGGAGGGGACTTGTAGCCACTTGAGAAAACTGCTAAGGCCAGCTGGGTTGGAGGGTCAGATCTGCAGAAGCTCATGGGGCAAGGTACACTATTAGCAAGCTCCACTCTGGTTCCCACAGGTTTCTGTGTATTTAGGCTGAGGAGTGAGGGAGGGAAACGATGCCCACCAGCTCCTTTGTTCTTGGATAGGTTTTCCAAATATCCCTGCCCCTCCAGCACACACTCTGAGATTAGTAAATAAAACTCCTTCCTGTATACCTCTTGCATTTTTCAAACTGCCACTTCTGTGCTGTATCTCAGTGGTGCTGTTTGTTGTGCTGTCTCTTCAAGTGTGACGACACAGTTTCCTATTTACTTCAGGCTCTCCCAGAGCAGAGTCTGCTGATTTTTGAAGTTCCAGATGCTAAGCACCACCGATTATAGGAACTTGTAAAGCCACGCCCCTCTGGTTTTCAGAGGCAAATGTTATGGGATTCATTTTCTCAGTGGCAGTCCCTTGTGCCTGGTATGCGTAGCTCTGGGTGTTCTTCTCTCCCCTTGCCCCTTGCGTCCCTCCCGCCCCCGGACAGTCCTGGATTTGTTTGACTCCCTGTAGCATCTCTGCTTTCCTGTCCTCCTCAGTGTGGTCTCTTGTCTACATTTAGCTGTAGAGAGTCTGTTCTGCTGTCTGCAAGTTGTTTTCTGGGTTATTTACACTGATGTGGGTGTTATCTTGTTATGTCCATCCAGGACCCTTATACTGCACCATCTTCCCTGGAAGTTCTGTATTTTAACTCTTAACGGTTACTGCTGAATCACTTTCCAAAAGGTTGTAATAATTCACACCTCTCCCAGCAATGCATAAGTTTGCTCCATTCCTACATCTTTACCAACCCTAAATGTTATCATTCTTTAATTTTTCTTATCCTGGAGTTTAATAAAGGATACCCTGTTGTTGCTCTGTTCTGCATTTCCTTGTTCACTGGTGAGGTTGGCTCTGTTGTCGTGTGTCTTTTATGCATTTGGATTTCCTCTTAACTGTCCATGCACATTCTGTGCCTAGTTTTTCTTTTTCTTTTCTTTTTTTAGAGAGAGAGAGAGCACATGAGCAGCGTAGAGGGATGGGGGTGGTGGAGAGAGAGAGAGAGAGAGAGGGACAGAAAATCTTAAGCAGGCTCCATGCTCAGTGTAGATCGCAACACAGGGCTCAGTCCCATGACCCTGGGATCGTGACCTGAGCTAAAATCAAGAGTCAGATGCCCAACTGACTGAGCCACTCAGGCACCTCTCTCTTTTTTTTTTATTTTTTATTTTTAAATTTTTTTATTTATAAGTAATCCTTACACCCAGCGTGGGTCTCAAACTCATGACTTCGAGATCAAGTCTTATGCTCTTCCAAATGAGCCAGCCAGGTACCCCTGTGCCTGCTTTCTGTTGGATTGCATATGATTTCTTTATCAACTTAGAGAAGCTTTTTTTTTTTTTTAATTTTTTTTTTTTAACATTTATTTATTTTTGAGACAGGGAGAGACAGAGCATGAACAGGGGAGGGTCAGAGAGAGGGAGACACAGAATCTGAAGCAGGCTCCAGGCTCTGAGCTGTCAGCACAGAGCCCGATGCAGGGCTCGAACTCACGGACTGTGAGATCATGACCTGAGCTGAAGTCAGCCGCTTAACCCACTGAGCCACCCAGGCGCCCCTAGAGAAGCTTTTGTATCAGGAATTTTAAATCAATTATGTATTACAATTTATTGCTCTTTTTTAATTTTGTTAATGTGATTTTTTTGTTAGAATTATTTTAAATTTCTATATATTCAGATATGTCAAGCTTTTTTCTTTATGCCTTTAGGTTTCCTGATTTTTGTTAGATCTCCTCTAAGAATTATCCTATTTTTGTTTATTTTTTGACATTAACATTAAATTTGTAACCCCTTAGAAATTTGTATATAGTGTAAATCAAGGGTATAATTTTGATTTTCTGGTTGCTTGAAAAGTGTCATTTCAATATATATATATACTTATTGGGCCTCAAAATTAACCTTGTACCCATTTAATTTTGTATAATCTATCACTGTGTCAAAGGTTAAAAGTTGGATATATAATCCCTTCAAAAAAAAAAGACCAAATTCCAAAAGTTTGTGTAAGTTTCTAATTTGTGATGCTGAATTTTTTATTTCTCTGTGATGCTGAAGAGCGGAACAAAGCGTTTTTTTTCCCAGTTCTGAATGTGTATATATCTTACCACTATTTCCACCAGGATTAAATAAATTGTTTCATATTGTATTTTGTGTCCTTTCCATTTCTGTTCATCTAGACCAGGGGTTGAAATTTTTGTTTTCTGTAAAGACCTGGATAATAAATATTTTAGACTTTGTAGGCCATATATTCTGTATCACAACTACTCATTATAGTGCAAATGCAGCCATAGGCAACAGGAAAAGGAATGAACCTGTTTTCCAGTAAAACTTTAATGAAAAAGAAAAGAAAAAAAAACTGGGACAAGCCACATTTGGCTCATGGACTGAAGTTTGTCAGTTTTTGAGCTAGAGCATTACTAACCCCTTTTCTTTTTCTTTATTTCTTTTCTGTCTTTTATTTTTTCCCCAAGAGTCTAAGCCAGTGTTCTTGTAGGTCTCACTTGCTGGATATCTTGCTATTCCTCATGTGATATTTAACTTACTCTTTTTGTTCCTCTGTTTCCTGTAAAATGAAAATTAAGTCTAGGGATTTGTTCCATAGGAAACATTTGTTTTCAATTTATAGGTGAACTTTTAGCAGAAGTTTTGCTCAAGGGGAAGAAGGAGAAATTATTTTTAGGTTGCAGAGTTTTAATGGATTGATAAACTCTTAAGGGATCCAGCATCTGAGAAAGTTTGGCCAGAACAAAGGGAATAATAGAAAATATCCCTGGGTACTGGAGACAAAGAAGTTTTTAGTTTTCACGAAGCCATTCCCATCTATTGATCATTCATGACTGGACACACTGCACTCAAAGTATTCAGTCTGATTGGCTACTGAAATTCTGGCTTTTAAAAACTTAAGTATCTCTTTTTCTCTCCTAAATAAAGCACATTTTAAAGCTTTGAATGGTTTTTGGATTTGTTTTGTTTTGTTTTTCTTTATAGGATCAGCCTTAAATACAACTTCTATTGTCATAATAAGTTAAGAGAGTAGATGGCTTATGCAGTAACTTCCTAATACATTATTAAAATGTTCAGTTATATGACATCTCAAAAAGGCTCATTTGATCTTTTTTGTACTTTGGTAAAATATGCCACCCTCAATCTTTTTCTAAATGTTTATCTGTTCTTTAAATAGCAACCATTAGTTCTATACATATCCAGTATGATTAGCATTCTTTTAAATTCTGTGCATACGCTCTATAATAGTTTTAACTGGTCTACATCTAGATTAAACAAGTCAAGACATATCTAAAGAGGTTTTTTTTGTTTTTGTTTTTTTAATTTTGTAGATTCTTCCAAGCACAGACTTAAGGTAAACCTGAGGTAGGAAAAATGACATCAGAATAATTCCACTAATCAGTGATAATTAAGGCCTTTCATCTCTGCAGTTCAGAGAGCTACAAGAACATTGTCTCATAATTCTCAAATGACTCTCTGAAGTGGGCAGGCAAATACTATTACCCTAACTTACAGTTGTAGGTTGTGGTGTTTAAAGGTTAGAGAGGTGTTTCACATAGAGTTTTTAAAAGCAAAAGGAGAGTTGAGAGTGTCTTCATCTTTCTAGACCACTCAAAGTCCACAGTTGCTCTTTTCTGAATTATCAGGATTATTGTAATGTGTTTGGAATATTTCTAGTCAAAATATAAAAACATGAAATGAAAATTTCGGTCTTCTGGTTAGTGCATTTCATGCTCAACTAAACATTTCTAGTAGGTGCTTGCTAAATAGTTAATGATGATGTTCCCTCTTACCAAAATACTTAAGACTTTACAGAGAACAGAGAACACACTATCATTTATTATGTATCACCCTAATGTCTTCAGTATTAATAATGCTTTGTTCTTAAATGTTCTCTAGGACTAGAAAGTATGCCTAGCATCCAAAACCAATTTGGGGTACAGGTTATTAATATTGTTAACTTTTGAACACAGATGTTTTTACATATGAATGTGTTATTATGATTTCAGATATATTTCTTTCTCTCATTTCCTGTTTGAGTCAGTGATATCAACCATCATACTTTTATAATAGGCTGGAAGTATCAGTGATCTTCATTACTTTCTCTTCCTCACCTCCAATCCATTTGGTTACCTATTCCTGTATGTACATAATATTTTGCATACCCATCTATCATTCGTTCCCATGGCCACTGCCCTAGATCAGGTCCTCTTCTCTTGGTCTCTAGTCTTTTCCTTTTCTGTTTTTTCATACTGCTTCCTGAATTATACATCTGACCATTTAACTATTCTTGGATGGCTTCTATTACTTGGAGTCCTAATGCCTTAATATGAAATCTTATCTTGACTGTATCCCATCCTGATTCTCCTTCCATCATACTGGACTTTTGAACTTTATATAAACATTCTGCACTATTTTTGTACTTTTACTGTTCCCTCTACTCAGAAATATCTCTTCCTCTATTTCTTCCTGTAAAAATTCTAGTACAGATGCCATTTCCTTTGTGAATCTCTTTAATTCTTCCAGTGAGACTTGATATCCCCTTTCAATATACATTTTTAATACCTGGACTTAACCTTTCCTGTTACATCTTTAACATTTTATTCTGAACTGTAGTTCATTGTGTATATATATATATATCTTCTACCATGAGCTTATTATGGGTGGAAACTGTATATATAACATAGTCACACCTTACTAAGTTTGCATATTGTAGTTTTTGCTTTCAACTTAAAAAATTTTTTTTAATGTTTTATTTATTTTTGAGAGATAGAGAGACAGAGTGTGAGCAGGGGAGGGGCAGAGAGGGAAGGAGACACAGAATCAGAAGCACGCTCCAGGCTCCCAGCTGTCAGCACAGAGCCAGAGCCTGATGTGGGTCTCGAACTCGTGAACCACGAGAACGCGACCTGAGCTGAAGTCTGGTGGTACTCAACCGACTGAGCTACCCAGGCACCGCTCAACTTTTAACTGAAGTCTGTAATTCATTGAGCAGATCAATTGAGCAATTTCAAGAATTGATTCATCTTTATACTACCCCTAAAAAATTACTAGAAAGGATAATTTTGTTTTGCAGGTGGTAAAAGCTTAAGAAAAAGCTGTCTTTGTATATGTTTCCTGAAATCAGCAGTGTAGATAGAAATGGAATCTTCTGTTATATATAGTAAACCATTCTATGTGTTCTACCTGTCTTCTTTTCTATGAAATTGTTGTAGGACATTAATACAAAGTGATAATTCAAAACATCCCTTAGTTTTTTCCATTCTTATATCCTTCCCACCAGCCACTCATTCATCATTTAGAGGTGCCTACTGTGTTCTGGCACAATTCTAGATACTAGAGATACAACTGTAAACAGTCTAGGTTTAGGAAACAGTCATGTAATAGTCATTAAAAAAAAAGTTGTACAGAATGCTATAGTGCTAATGCTTTATCTATATGTTTGTCAGAATCTGGGCTAAACGGCTTGCTTTAATTTTTTTTAATGTATATTTGTTTATTTTGAGAGAGAGAGAGGATGTATGTGAGTGGGGGAGGGGCAGAGAGAGAGAGAGAGAGAGAGAGAGAGAGAGAGAATCCTAAGTAGGGTCTGCGCTGTCAGCACAGAGCCCGACACGGGGCTCAATCCCACAAACCTGTGAGATCATGACCTGAGGTGAAATCAAGAGTCATACACTTAACCAGCTGAGCCACCAAGGTGCTCCTGAGTTTAAATTTATATTTAAATCCTTGCTTGTCTGTCATCTTCCTTGCCTGTGCTAAATTTGGTTAAGATTTATATTTTGGGTTCTAGATTACATGGTGAAGTATAAGTATTAAATCTAAATAGAATTTGGGGCGCCCGGGTGGCTCAGTCGGTTAAGCATCTGACTTCGGCTCAGGTCATGATCTCGCGGTCTGTGAGTTTGAGCCCTGCGTCGGGCTCTGTGCTGACAGCTCAGAGCCTGGAGCCTGCTTTGGATTCTGTGTCTTCCTCTCTCTCTGACCCTCCCCCATTCATGCTCTGTCTCTCTCTGTCTCAAAAATAAATACACGTTTAAAAAAAAATTTAAAAAAATAAATTGAATTTATTAAACTTAAATATAATTTTTTGAGATAAATGTGTGATTCATGCTAAGTAATATGTGAGCTTTTAGAAAAATCATATGAACATTAAATTTAAAGTTTTTTTAAAGTTTTATTTATTTATTTTGAGGGAGAGAGCTATGGAGGGGCAGAGAGAGGGAGAGAGAGAGAATTCCAAGCAGACTCCTCACTGTTAGCACAGAGCCTAATGTGGGTCTCAAACTTACAAACCCATGAAATCATGACCTGAGCTGAAATGAAGAGTTGGATGCTTAATGGACTAAGCCACCCAGGTGCTCCATCAAATTTTTTTAATTTTAATTTTTTCAGCATTCGGGGATAATTTTTAAAAGACTGATGAAAGGTACGCCTGGGTGGCTCATTTGATTAAGCATCTGACTTTGGCTCAGGTCATGTTCTCATGGTTCGTGAGTTCAAGTCCTGCGGTGGGCTTTGTGCTGACAGCTTTGAGCCTGGAGCCTGCTTCAAATTCTGTGTCTCCATCTCTCTGCCCTTCCCCACCACTTGCACTCTGTCTCTGTCTCTGTCTCTCTCAAAAATAAACATTAAAAAAATAGATAAGTAAAATTTAAAAAAATAAAAGATTGGTGAAAAACTTTAGAAAGTGAACTATCCTTTTCTACTTTGGTGACATTAAGTATATATGGTAGTTTGCATGAATCTAGGACACATATGTACACATACATCATATTTAGTCAGATGAACAGTTTGTTTCCATTGGGTACCAGTTGATTTTACATGTTTACTAATCTTTTTTTTTTTTTTTCTTTTAGTAGTTCGTATTTTTTTCCAGTTTCATTGAGAACAACGTGTTTGCTAATCTTAAAATGGCCATCATATCTACTTGGCTGTAAAAGTTCTTTGTGCTCTACTAGTGTAGCTTATTTTTTGCTATAGCAAAAAGTGTCTGTCATTGCCTGGCCTACCCTGCCAGTTGACCTAATATAAGCTATTTTCCCAAAAGTTCTTGCTGCATGAGTAGTAAACTATTGCCAGCTTCTCAACCTTTCCCTCTGGCCCTGGCTTATTAAATCAGAGGAAGCGCTGAACAAGGGTAGCCCATTCATAGGCTAAACAGGTATTTGTGGCATGGTTTGGTGTGACAGGCTCTGCTCAGGCAGAGATAATAGCTTTGGGGTGAAATAGATTCTCCTAAGGATTTTCAATTTACTGATGTAGGGAAGCCGCTTAATGGTGATGAACACCGTAGCTGAGAGGTCACATAGAGCTTGCATTAGGGTAGGATTTATTGGCCATGTGTATACTGCATGAGTTTTCTAGGAAGGAGAAGATAACTGATGAGCAGAAGCAGACACTGTGTGTGGAATGTGTATATGCATGTATATGAGAGTTTGTGTGTATGTAAGAGAAAGGCATATACCTGATAGAGTAACAAAAGTTCCTGATGGTTTTCTAGGCCGTGGGAAACCCAGACTGTCCTCCTTACCCTTCTATAGACTTAGTATGCTCATTCCCAACTCTGTGCACTTGCTTAAGTCTCCCTACTTGTAGTCTTTCTCCCCACTTCAGGCCATCCTGAATGTTACCACCAAGTTAGTGTTCCTTTTTCTTTTTGTTTGTTTGTTTGTTTGTTTATTTATTGAGAGTGAGTTGGGGAGAGGGGCAGAGGGAGAGAGAGAGACAGACAGAAAAAATTTTTTTTTATTATTATTTTTAAAAAATTTACATCCAAGTTAGTTAGCAGATAGTGCAACAATGATTTCAGGAGTAGATTCCTTAATGCCCCTCACCCATTTAGCCCATCCCCCCTCCCACAACCCCTTCAGTAACCCTCTGTTTGTTCTCCATATTTAAGAGTCTCTTCTGTTTTGTCCCCTTCCCTGTTTTTATATGATTTTTGCTTCCCTTCCCTTATGTTCATCTGTTCTGTGTCTTAAAGCCTTCATATAAGTGAAGTCATATGATATTTGTCTTTCTCTGACTAATTTTGCTTAGCATAATACCCTCTAGTTCCATCCACGTAGTTACAAATGCAGACACACAAAATCTTAAGTAGGCTCCATGCTCAGCACAGAGCCCAATGTGGGGCTCGATCCCATGACACTGGGATCGTGACCCGAGTCAAATTGAAGAGTCAGATGCTCTACCGACTGAGCCACCCAGGTGTGCACAGGTTAGTGTTCCTTCAAACTGCTCTGAGCATGATGTTTATCTGGCCAAAAATCTTTAATGTTTCCCACATTACCTTCATAATAAAATTTAAGTTCCTCAGCAGTGTGTATATGGCCTGTCTCAACTGTGCCTTATAGGGTATTTTGTCTGAAAGAACGAAGTATCCATTAATACATTTGATATTTTGGCATCCCAGCTCTTGGTGAAAGTCAGTAGTTATGTTCTGGCCATTTGTCTCCAGAAATTTCAATGAGAGTATCAACTGGACTAGAAGCCCCAGAATCATTTGTAGAAAACAGATATGGCTCTGAGGTTGAAATAAGAGCCACTAGAGGCATGTCTCTACATTTTGAATATACATAGTGGTGGGTTCTGGGGCTTGTGCCCTGGTGGAAGACTTGTATGAGACCAGCTCTGTCCATCCAGCTTCTTGCCTGCTGATAGGCAGTCTGATGAAAGCTTTGTCTGATGATTAACCTGACAATGTGCCAAACTGTCCAGTAACCTTTTCTTTGAGTTTTAAATTCTAAATGTTTTTATTGATCAGAAAGAAATAGCCCTTTAGAGACCATTTAATTTTTGCTTTGAGAGCCTTGACCACCACAGTGCCAAGAGAGTTGACTTACAGTGTGGTTGATTAAATTGGCGGTCTTTTGGGAATTTTTCAGAACTCCAAATTTCATGGGTCAACACCCAGCCTTATCCTCTATTTTGAAAAAAGTAGGAAGAACAGCAACATGTTAACTTTTGGCAGGATAGGAAATGCAATGATCCTGCTCCTCATAATGGCACCTCATTATCTATAAACTTTCTCTTTTGAAGATGATCCATAAAAATTTTAGCTCTTTGCTCTAGAATTCAGTGTTTTTTACAGTTTTTTCCCCCATCTGTGTCCTATTCTTTCTGTAAAGGAATTCTTCTTCAACCAAACTAGCCTATATATTCTCCTTCCTCCTCCCAGCATGCCAGGCATATTTCTACCTCAGTGTCTTCGCATATAATGTTTTCCCATGCTGAAACATCCTCTCCAATCTCTAGCTTGCAGGGCCTAGCTTAATGTTTACTTCCTCAAATCAGAATAATGGTAAGTTCTATACCAACATTAATAAGTACTTTTTAAATAAATGATCTACCACTTCACTGGCAAAAGAAATCTGCGCTATGAATTTATAGTACGCTCCAGGTGACTGGACATTTTGCAAATAAAGTAAAATTTCAGGGATATCACTAAAAAATGTAGTTTCTGGGAATCTTTTGAAATAACAAAGATCTGCCAACAGTAGGCCCACTTTTCTACAAGCACCAGGCTGGAGCTGAGAAATTATTATCCTTTTGAATGATTTGCTACTTTAGTCCCACCGCTCCTCACTCTGTCCCCATATTGCCCCGGCCTGCTTTGGTTCTTTTTTTGTCCCTTCTACCCCATGGGCAATTGAATTTAAGCTGGTGGCTATAGAGATACCCAAAGAAAATGAATGGCTAGTCTTCCAAGGAAAAAAGAGAGATTATCAAGGTCCCTGATAGTCTGTGTTTTAACAGCTAAGAGAGGTAACTTCATACTAATTTCCTATCTTGTAATTGATAATAATCAGTGAGAATAACCCATAAAGTAAGGACACTTAATCATGGGGTAGAGTACCAAGAAATGAAATACTTTTTTAAAAAATGTTTATTTATTTTTGAGAGAGAGAGAGTGCCAGCAGGGGAGGGGCAGAGAGAGAGAGAGGGAGACACAGAATCCAAAGCAGGCTCCAGGCTCTGAACTGTCAGCACAGAGCCTGATATAGGCCTTGAACTCATGAATGTTGAGATCTTGACCTGAGCCGAAGTTGGCTGTTTAACCGACTGAACCACCCAGGCGCCTCAGAAATGAAATACTTTTAAGAAAGTAATTTTTTTTTCTTGGCTCAGAGAAGGGAGTAATCACTAGGAAGGGCTGTCAGAGCCCTGATACCACTTTTTAGGATCCATTTCCTCCACAAGGTGAGCTCTTTGGGATAATAGAATGGAAGCAAAGATTTCAAAACAGCTAATATATAGGAGCAGGAATTCATTCTGTTCTCAAATGAGTAATTACTCAAAAGAGTGATTCCTATCTCTTTTCTCATCTGAGTCTTCCTATAAACATTTTGTTTAGGCAGTAATAGTTGGTAATTGTCCAACTTTTTAAATATTTTCAAGTTCTTTTTTTTAATGTTTATTTATTTTTGAGAGAAAGACACACAGCGTGCGAGTGGAAGAGGGGCAGAGAGAAAGGGAGACAAGGGAGACAATCTCAGGCAGGCTTCAGTCTCCCAACTGTCAGCACAGAGCCTGACGCAGGACTCGAACTCACCAACCGTGAGATCGTGACTTGAGCCAAAGTCGGACACTTAACCGACTGAGCCACCCAGGCACCCCTCAAGTTCTTTTTTATATTGTCTCATTTAAACTTCTATAAACCTTACAAAGTGGGATAGAATAGATGAAGAAAGTCAGACTCTAGGACTTTAAGTGAATTACCCAAGTGCCATGTGAATATTATATGATGGAATTGAAAGTAGATCCCTGCTCTTCAGATATCTTGCCTTGTGTTTGTAATTTTATACTGTCTTGGTCTTCATTATCGTCCTATGAATGATCTCATCCTGCTTTTGTATGTGCTACCAAAGGACGGAGGCAATGACGCTAAGCCCATAGTTAGAAGACAGTAATGTAAGAATTGAATTTTGGAACTGGGTCAGCCTCTATCTGTAATTTATACAGTCTTCTCTAACCCTTTGTGTAAACTACCCACAAGGTAACTAAAGTTTCTTCATTAAGCCAAAAGTTTTGTTCTACATCTTTACTGTAGATAAAAAATACTGATCTTTATGATCTACTGAAAATGACTTAAATTGTTCTAATTTACTGGTTTGTTTGTTTTTTTGTTTTTTGGGTTTTTTTGTGTTTTTTGTTTTTTTCTGTTTAGAATGTGAGCTTCTTACAGGTAAAAACCCTTACCTTGTTCGCCACTGAACCCTCAGCATCTAGATAGATACCTGGCTGGTGTAATACGTTCAGTTAAGTATTTGATACCTAATTTGCTGACTTAGTATTTTATGATCTTCCATTAAGGACCTGCTCTCCCAGATCAAATGTTGGTTGCTTTCTGACATCCACTTTCTCCCTTAGGTGCTAGAGGGGTGGTCAGCCCTGTGAAGGAAGGAGTATGAACGTTGATCTAGAGCTTCTTGGAGTTGAAACAATTACATTTATGTGGTAAAAGTCTCTGAGTCAGGTGGCAAATAGGTTTAATCTTTACATACCTTTTCTCTCAATGCCGCTTGTACGGTAGCCCTTTGTAGACATCAATGCTTTCAAATCCCTTTAGTTCAGAGGTGTCACGTGTTGAGGTCAGTCTATACCATACCATGAAGTGGGAGAAGTTAGGAAGCATTACTTTTTAGACTGTAGTCAGAGTCTGAGATTCTGGACTTCAATAAGAAGTCTTCTACATGGTGAGAGTTCTGTGATAATGTAGCTGAGGGAAATACACAGACATGTTTGAACCAGTGCGTCTGCAAGTCTGCTATTTCCAAGAACAGAAAGCACACAAAAGTCCAGATTCTAAAAGGCTAAGAAGGGCTCACTGTTTAGTCCCAAGACTTTGCCAGTTTCTTCATAGTTGAACTTGGCCCTTTCTGATTCCTGGGTGTTGAATCCATTGGGTGGTCTTGTTGAATAAAGACCTCTATTAAGGAGGGAAAAGAGGGCAAATAGCATGTCTTATCCTTGCAGGGAGAAAGACTGTTGAAAGAGCACAAAGCTGTCAGGATGTTAAGTAACACTGTAAAAACATGCAGGAGTTGATTTACTGTTTGGGTTGTCATAGCCTGAAGCAGTTGATGCTGTTCCCCGATGTAAGAACTTTTTTGTTTCTCCAGGACAATGTCAGGCCCCAGGAGGCTTTCGCATGACTGTCACTATTAAGAGCCAAGTGCCTGTTTTGAAGAAATCAGAGCTGGTAGTTCAAGTATTCAGCAGAACTACTTATTATAAAGTGTCAGGGGACAGGATGTGTGTAACAGGATAGAAAGAGAAACTAATATTTACTCAGAGTCTGTTTCACACTAGACATGGGTGAATGCTTGCAAATGTGCTATCTTACTTAGTCTTTATAATAGTCCTATGAGATAGGTATTTTCCCATTTTCTAGGCTTGGGAACCAGGACATCAAGAAACTTAAATGACTTTCCCAGGGTCACACAGCTAATAACTGAGCTAGATCTAAATCTACATTGTCTAACTCTCAAACCAGTAATTTTTAACTCATAATACTTTGTGTTCTATGGGTAATAATAGAGAGGGTTCACTTCCTGATCTTCCTATACAGGGAGAGGGGAAACTGAGTATAAAATGGCTGAATTACATGCATTTACATTTTACTTTCTAACTCTAACCTTCAACGTTTTTTTTTTTTCAAAATGCTTTATTTTTTTATTTTTATTTTTTTTAACGTTTATTTATTATTAAGAGACAGAAAGAGACAGAGCATGAGCATGGGAGAGGTAGAGAGAGGGGGAGACACAGAATCTGAAGGAGGCTCCAGGCTCCAAGCTGTTAGCACAGAGCCGGACGTGGAGCTCGAACTCACAAACCATGAGATAATGGCCTGAGCCTAAGTCGGACACTTAACCGACTGAGCCACCCAGGTGCCCCCAAAATGTTTTAAATACAGTGAACTTTTAAACATAGTACTGAGATCTCATGAGTGATACAGTGGAGTGAGATGAGAAGTGTTTTTCTCCCCAAATTAAAGGTAATTGTAAAAGTATATGTGATTTCCAGAGGCTACTAGTGATTTTCAGGGTATATAGCATCTTTACTGACATATGTTTAGATTTAAACTCTAGCATTCCATTTTGAAAGCAGTTTTACTTTTAATCTGAGTATTTCTTGGAAGCTGACTCAGACTTAGGTTCTCTGTCCTGTAAATGACAGAATTATTAGAAGTTCTGTCTTAATGTTCACATTATATTTTTCTTTTCATAAATGAAGATAAAAGCTTTGCATTAAAATTTTCTTTTCTCTTTTTCAGAGTACAGATGTAAACCCTCATTTCAGCACAGTAATGAGAGCATGATTTTCTGTTTGCTTTGCTGGAAGCCCCTTCTCATAGTTTGAAATTGGGACACAGGAATTTTCTTGTTTGTTTCATTTTATTTTCTTTACCCTTAGGGATCATTTGGCTTTCATTTGAAGTTCTAATTGACAAAGGGGGGAAAAACAGAAAAATGATGGAACATTTGAGTTAATAACATAGAAAAACCCGTATTAAATTAGATTCCAAATCTCAAAAGTGAGTTTGTACTTTGATACTTTGAAGAATTGGTACAGTTGTTGTAATCCTTCTTTTGTTTTGTTTTGTTTTGTTTTGTTTTGTTTTAACCTTTGGCATAGAAGAGTGATTTGATAAATAGAATGATTTAATTGGTGTTTTCTAAGAAAAAGTTGGGAGGATGAGATTATCATACTAAAACAATGAGTTGGAAGTGCTATGGATACCAGCTCCCTTGCCCATACAAGAGGGAAAGGGAATTATGGAAATGAAGTATGAATTGCATCTTAACTGTGGACTTCCTGATTTTTTTCAGTGTTATTGTTGAATATTAAAATAATCTCTCAATTTGACTTTAAGAAAATTACTTGATTTGAGTATTGTCTTCTTTCTTAGAATTGACAGGCAGGAAAGAATTTGCACCTGAGCTCCTGATGAAGCTTTTAGTCAGAGTACTCGTTAGCAGTTCCCTCAACAAGTTGGTGTTCTTGGCAGCTGTAGCCTAGAGTCTTTGTGTTCAGTGCCTTTGTCATACTCTTCCACCCCACTTCGCTGGCCCGTGCTGTGCAGTGGCAGGAGCTCAGCAGGAGCTGAGGCAGGTGGCTCAGTCGGTTAAGCATCTGATTATTGATTTTGGCTCAGGTCATGATCTCATGGTTTTGTGAGTTTGAGCCCCACCACACTGGGCTCTGTGCTGACAGCATGGAGATTGCTTGGGATTCTCTCTCTCTCTCTCTCTCTCTCTCTCTCTCTCTCTCTCTCTCTCTTTCTCTCTCTGCCCCTCCCCTGCTGGTATGCGTGTGTATTCTCTCTCTCTCTCTCTCTCTCTCTCAAAATAGATAAATAAACTTAAAAAAAAAAGGGGGTGGGGGGAAGGAACATGCTGTGTGTAGTACTTCTGGTATTCTTCCACTAGCCAGGGCTAGTACAGGCAGCAGCAAGATACCCGGAGACAGCCGTTAGGAGCATCCAGGCAGTGAGCTACTGCTGCTGCTGCTGCTTTTAGGCTAGCACTGAACTACCGTGGCTAGACTAGATTGCTAGAGGCAGCCTGTACTATCAGAGTAAAAGTACTTCTTTTTCTCTTTGGGAAAGTAAATAGAGATGCTGCTTAATCAACCAGTATCATTTCAGTGTTGCTGGATATGAGATAATGTGGTAAAATCAAGAGGTGTAAGATAGTTTTACATTCACCCCGAAACTGTGTTAAATTGCTTTAGATGCATTATCTCATTAAATCTTCACAACAGTCTTACCAGCTAAATCTGTTAAAATTCCTACTGTAGAGAAGAAAGCTTAAACCGAGCCAGCCACACTAAAAGTGGTAGTTTTGATTTAGATTTGAATTTAGGTTTGTTTGATTTCAAAGCCCATGTCCACTAATTGTTGGGGGTAAGTACTTAGTACATAGATAGTCATTCCTTCACACATAGAATCTCATCATGAGGAAACATCAGACTAACCCAGATTGACATTCTACAAAATAACCAGCTTGTACTCTTCAAAAATGTCAGGATCAAGAAACACAAGAAAGGCTGACTGAGAAACTATTCCAGATTAAAGGAGGCTAAAGATGCATGACATCTAAATGCAGTCAATGTGTGACCATAGATTTGATTTGAGAGCAGGAAAAAAAACTTTATAAAGGATACTATTTGGGCATTTGATAAAATTTGAATATAGACTGGGCTAGATAATAGTGTTTATCATTATTATATAACCATGGCTATATAAGAAAATGCCCTTGTCTTTAGAAAACATGCACTAAAGTTTTCAGGAATAAAAGGACCTAACATCTCCTACTTACTCTCAAGTGGTTGTGAGAGAGAGAGAGAGAGAGAGAGAATGACAAAGCAAATGTGGCAAAATATAAACAGTTGAATAAATGGTGAATTTGGGGAAAGTATAGGAGAGTCATGTTTTTGTCAAATTTTTTATATACTTGAAATGATATAATGAAATTTCTAAAATGCCTTATATTTTACAAATGTGACTAAAATGACTCAGAAGCAAAGAAACCCAACTAAGGCAAGGCATCACAGCCAAAAATTAAGTACCACATTAATATATGTCGTACTGTCAAAATATTTTTCTTATACTTCCATTGGGGACATACCCCACTTCGCTTCAAAATAGTTACTTGTATTTAACTTTTTGTCCCATTACTTTTGACCCCTGTTTGATAGTTCATATTTCTGGTTTGTTTAGACATAATCTTGGATAGAGTGGCAAATCTGTTCCTTTTAATGAAAGGATGGACTGCAAAGTAGAGTAAGAAGTTTTTACTAATCATTTATGTTTGTTTATTTTTATTTATAACAGTGTATATGCAGCCTACGTCCTCTTTCTGTTGTTGTTGTTTTTTTTTTTAAGTTTATTTATTTGTTTTGAAAGAGAGCACAAATAGGGTAGGGGCAGAGAGAGAAGGAGACAGAATTCCAAGCAGGCTCCACATACTGTTAGTGCAGAGCCCAACATGGGGCCCGAACCCAAGGACCACAAGATCATGACCTGAGCTGAGATCAAGAGTTGGATGCTTAACTAACTGAGCCACCCAGGCTCTTTCTGTTTTAGGTGATTATCATCAAGTCTTGATTATGTATGAGTGAACTATGCTGTTTCAGGTATTATCAAGGACTCTGTTTTCCTTCGCCCCACCCAGTCCATTGCATCTTGGCTTGGCCAGAGAATAGCTGTAGGCCAAATATGAAGGATGTTAAAAGTTCGAATTCATAATTTAATATACTTATCTTTTTTTCAATACTTTTTCACTCACTTGTTAAAAATGTGAGGTATAATTGACATATAACATCATCTTATTTTTAGGTGTACAACATAATGATAATTGTATACATTACAAAATGATCATATTTATGTTTTTGCATTCCATAAATTGATGTGGGTTTTTTTTAGGATGAATAATTTGGTGTTCTTGGGTTAGATGGTGAGGCAGAACTGGGAATTCCTTCTGATTATAGATGGAAAGAACCTCAGGTTTAAGCAGGTATTTTGGCTCTATTAACTGTGACTTGGAAGAAGAAGTCGTTTCTGTGTGTGTGTGTGTTTATTTTGAGAAAGAGAGCGAGCGAGTGAGCAGGACAGGGGCAGAGAAAGAGGGAAAGAGAAAATCCCAAGCAGTCTCTGTACTGTCAGCACAGAGCCTGACGTGGAGCTCAGTCCCACAAGCTGTGAGATCAAGAGTTGGATGCTTAACCAGCTGAGCCACTCAGGGGCCCCTGGAAGAAGTCATAAACAAGAGGCTCCAAATATTAGTCAATTGACTAAGGTAAACACTGCTTCTACCTTTCCTGTTGATAGAGACAAGTAGCTATATATAAAACTGAATCCTCCTTGTGGCCTACCCTGTGCCCCCCACTTACAGAAAGAGGGAGGGAATAAAAGGCCATCTTGCCTTAGAATAAAAACTTAGTCCCTTTATAATATGATTCTCTGCCCAGATCTCATGCACACATTAATTCAACTATGGTGTCATCCCATTACACTTAAAAAATGCTAGAAATTTTCCATGGCAGCTAGGATATATTCATTATCTATCCAGATGTTTTTATAGGCCACTTTAGATTGACTTCGGGTTATCATACTGTCAACACTCAGGTTTCCCTTGAGTCTTTGTTAAAGTTAACTGAATCATAGAATAACTTTCACATGAAGGTACTTAGTGACTATTAATGATGGTGTTTATGTTATATCTGTATGAGTCAGGATTGCAAAATGGTTAAGTGCTCAGACTCTGAAGCTAGATAGACCTGAGTTTAAAACTGGCTCTGCCACTTACTACTTGTGTGGCTTTAATAAACAAGTTCCTCATCTTTCCTTACTTTCCTCTTCTATAACATGGGATAAAATTATCCTCAACAACATGAAATGATACACATAAAGCACTTAGCATGTAATGCCTGGCATTTTGTATGTGTTCTATAAATGTTAGCCATTGTTAATTATCATTGCTATTAATATGATCATTAGTGTAATTTCTTAGTAGTTAATTATTGTAAATCCCCCCTGAATTTGCTAATGTTTTCAGATGCCTTTCAAAGTCTACTGAATGAACGGTGACCAAGTAAGAAGCTCTATTGTTTTGCCAATTAGGGACTGACTACCTGTTCTGTCTTTTGCAGAGGACTGAACTTTAATCTCTAGTTTCTAGAACTCTGGACAATTTTAAGAAAATGAGGCTTTTCTTTCTTTCCTCCATAAATTGGACCAGAAGTGTATCAAAGCCCATAAAATCCATTACATTATCTGATGAAGTCTTCTTGCTGGATATAGCTGAAAAGATCTGGATCAAATGGATAAGGTCTATCTGTCACTTCTACAGTTCTTCAGAGTGTTTTAACTCTGGCTTGCTTTCTTCCTAGTTAATAGGGCTGTTCTAAGGATCAGATGATGTCATTCATACAAAAGGGCTTTCTAAACTGTAAAGCACTGTGATAATGTGAGGGATGATTGTTCAAAGGCCCCAACAACCTAAGTGATGTCAGAATCCAACCCTAGGAGATGCAATCTCCCCTCTTCCTGCCACTTCAGAAGTTCGCAGTAAATTATTTGAGCTCGAGAGGCTAGTGGCTAACTTCATGCAGTAATTATGAATCCCTTCTTCTTCTCTCACCCCCATATTTTCTCACAGAATGGGGTGCCAGATTCTGAGTCAGTCTTCGGGCCTGGACTTTGGGACACAGCATGGTAGGCAGAGTACTTCATAGGATCTGGGAATGAGGATTAGGAAGCATTTCTTTTATACCATTTTCCAGTCCCCTTCCTGGCAGCTCTTATCCTGGCAGCCCCCATAGATTAAATGGCATTTCAAAATTGAGTTCAGTGAGGATAAGACCCGATGAGGCTTCTGCCAAACTGGGCTGACAGACCTAAGTAATCAGTTGATAGTGTACGTGCACATGTGTGTGTATGTGTGTGTGTGTGTGTTTCTGGACTATTAGAGTTTTTTTTTTTTCTGTAGAGTATGAACAGCAAGCCTAGAATTATGTGTGAGATCATCATCATTATCATCAACCACAAATACAGAATGTTTGGTAAACACAGGACCCTCCAAGCTTTGGTGTTTGTTATGAACTGAATTGTGTACCCTGCCAATTCACGTGTTAAAATCCCAACCCTCAATGCCTTAGAATGTAATTGTATTTGGAGTTTGTTGGAACCCTAATAAAATTAATCCCCTTTCCCCACAACCTCGACCAAAAAAAATGTATCCAAAACTTTTTCTCCCCGAATCACCTTTTTCTGAATTTGAAAGTCCTCCTATCCTCAGTCATTTCATCCTCTGCCTCATTTACATAGCTTTATTTGCTTTCTCAAGAGAAGGACAAAGGTAAGTGCTTACTTTTTAACTATGCCTATTTCTGCTTAATTGTGCTGTCATGAAGGACTTAAAAGAAACCACATTGGGACAGCGAGGACATGAATAGACGGTGCAGTTGGTAGAACAAGTTGGTGATCTCTCTCCTTGGAGAAAATCTGCAGTCCCAGAATGGTTTTGATTAGTATGGCTTCTGTCTTCCTCCCCTACCAAGAAGTTTGTCATTCATTGCTGCACTCTGGTCTTTTCATTGTATGTATTAAGATGTTTCCCCCATCTTAATCTGTAGATTATCAAGAACCCCTTGGAGAGCAAGTGCTATTGCATACTTTGTTTCTGCTTGCCTAATGGTATTACTTAAACAAGCAACTCTGGTTGAGTTTTGTTTTGTTTTGTTTTGTTTTAATCTTCTCTGTTCCTTTCATGTAAATATATTTTAGTTTGTTTATCAAAGTTGTTTGCAGATGAGTTTGCTCTGGAATGTACCTCATCAGGAATGATGAGGGAGCCCCAATTTGAACTTCAGACTAAAAGAAGCAACACTTTTTTTTCTCATGTGCTAAAGAGCTTTGTCAATTTGGTTTTTCTAAGATTTAAATGAAATTTTTTCCTCCTTCAGTATGATTTGCCTTTTCAGCTGTTTAGCAGTTGTTCCTCTGGTTCTTTGTCCATCGTCACATGGGAACCAGTTCTATCTACTTAGCCAAGAGCCAGTATGATTTCTTGCAAATCAAACCAGAGCACCTAAAAATAGCTTTTTACCCACATATTTTTCACCCAAAGTTTTTCAAAATACAGAAAATCTTAACAGCTAAACATTAAATCTTGCCGAAAATAAAAAGTTATAAAATGAACTGGAACACAATGTTTTGAAAAAGATAGAAATCAACCAGTTATCTAATTGTATTGAGCTTTTAGTGTTTTATAACTCAGCTTCGTTTTATTTTCTTTCATTGGGTGTTTCTAAAATAGTCTGTGTAAATGCTTAAGTCCTGGTGCTTATGTAAATCAGTACAAAGTCAGATTATCTCTAATTAGTTACCATTCTACTCTTAAATGTATATAAATTGGGGTGGAAAGTGTCTGACCTCAGAGTCAGATGTATTAGCGAGGAGTGGATTGAATCAAAGAGCTGGGAATTCTGGCCTTCACATAACTGGGGCTAGTCTCCAGGTTTCTTGTTTTATCTAGTGTTAAATGGAGATTGATGGTACTTCTCCCTTTCACTATCCCTACTGACCTGTACTGGGGAACAGAATAGATCAGGCTGCTTTGAAATCTCTGGAGGAAAAAGAATAGTGATAGTCCTGGTTTAGCAGTGCATAATTTAGCCAACGAAAGAACCACTCTTTCTTGCGAGGTCAGACTATTTTCTTCCTTTCAGAAACAAGTCAGGGTTGCCTGGGCCAAAATACGTGTTCCTTTTGACCACACATTGGCAGGACAGGTATGTCTAGTTTTCTTCTAAATCATGGGTCTAGATTTTTTTTCAGCTAAGAAATCTTAAACCAAAAGAATTGCAAGGTCCTGTTCTTGACACTTGGTCTTTTTAGAAATTCAAACAACTTTGAATGAACAGTGTTCTTGAAGTCTCGTTGCCTTGTTGGTTCACAGGCTCTGAGCCTGCAGATGAAAATGTAGCACAGTGGCAGAAGGATGTGTGTGTTTCTATGTGTGTAAATTCAACCTTTGGTACATTGAGATTATTTTACTAATGCCCCCTTTATAAAGTTCCCTAGGGTTTCCTGATGCCTAACAACCTTGTTGATTAGAAAGGTATGGAGAGTATGGGTCAGGGATCTGAGTAGTTTAAGATACTGCACCTATGGATATGTGTATCTGATATGGGTTATGGGGTAAGGAGAAGGACTTGCCTTTGGTATTTTCCTAGTTCTTTTGTTTTCTGTCCTACCTATAAACTCCCATTCTCCCTGTCCTTCTTATTACCTAAGCATCCCGAGTTTTAAGGCAGGCTACTTGGGTTCTTTCTTCCTGGAACAAAATGAATCTTCTGATGTAAGTGATAGAAAAGTGTTAATGACTTTTTGTTTTACCTCTCCTGGGAGTATTTATGCTGTAAAGACATTATCTAGGCTGAGGACAGTAGTCCTCCTTCCTAAAGAAAAGGAGATATTTGGGAATAAGAAGATCTTTCTGACATGAATAGACATTTTTTCAAAGAAGACATACAGATGGCCAACAGACACATGAAAAGATACTCAGTATCACTAATCATCAAGAAAATGCGAAGTAAAACCACAGTGAGCTATCACTTCACACCTGTATGCAAGGCTAAAATAAAAAAGACAAGAGGGAGCACCTGGCTGGGACAGGCAGTAGAGCATATGACTCTTAATCTCAGGGTTGTGAGTTCAAGCCCCATGCTGGGCATGGAGCCTATTTTTAAAAATAAATAAATGAATAAATAAAATAGACAAGAAATAACAAGTACTGTCAAGGATATGGAGAAAAAGGAATCCATGTACACTGTTGATGAGAATATAAATTGGTGCAGCCACTATGGAAAACTGCATGGAGCTTCCTGAAAAAAATTAAAAATAGAAATATCATATGACCCAGTAATTCCACTTCTGGGTATTTCTTTGCCCAAAGAAAACAAAAACACTAATTCAAAAAGATCTATGCACCCTTGTGTTCATTGCAGCATATTAAGCAACCTAAGTATCCATAGATAGACAAGTGGATAAAGAAGTTGCGTATATATCAGGTGTGATATGCAATATCACATACACACATATACACAATACATGCATACACATACAGTGGAATATTAGCCATAAAAAAGAATGAAATGTTGCCATTTTGTGACACATGGATTAACCTAGAGGGTATTATGCTAAGTGAATTAAGTCAGAGAAAGACAAATACTGTATGATTTCAGTTATATGTGGAATGTGAAAAACAAAACAAAGCAGAAACAGACTCACAAATACAGAGAACAAACGGGTGTTTGCCAGAGAGGAAGTGGGGGTGGGGTGGGCAAAATAGGTAAAGGGGATTAAGAGGTATAGACTTCCAGCTATAAAATAAGTCACAGGATATAAGGTACAGCATAGGGAATATAGTTAATAATATTACAATAACATTGTATGGTTTCAGATGGTGAGCATTGAGCATTTCGGAATGTATGTAAGTGTTGAATTACTATGCTGTACACCTGAAACTAGTGTAATATTGTATGTCAACCATACTTCAATTTAAAAATAAATAAATTGGGGGAAAAGATCTTTCTGGCTTAAATTACACTATATGGGTATGATTTTCAAAAGTTGTCATATGAAAGTACAATTAAAATTCCTCCCAATAGCTCTAATCTCCTTGTCTATAAAAGTTTTTGCAGAGCTGCTGTGATTTAGTTAGATTAGCCAGTTTAAATTTCACTTCCTATTTCCATCTTGTGAAATTATTTATTTGTTTGTTTATTTATTTATTTTTGAGAGAGAGCACAAGCTGGGGAGGGGCCAAGAGAGAGAGACAGACAGAGAGTACCTGAAAGCAGTCTCCAGGCTCTGAGCTGTCAGTGCACAGCCCTGTACAGGCCTCGAATCCACAAACTGTGAGATCATGACCTGAGCCAAAGTCAGATGCCCAACCAATTGAGCCACCCAGGTGCCCCCATCTTGTGGAAATATTTAAAAGATGGACCAAAACAAGGAGGAAAAAGTGAAGCAGCAGAGACCCAGATAATAGGTCTCTGAATGATTAAAATCTGATATTATTATATTTTAAAATGTTGCCACTTTTTTTTAACGTTTATTTATTTATTTATTTATTTTTAATTTTTTTTTTAAATGTTTATTTATTTTTGAGAGAAAGAGACAGAGAGAGACAGAGCTGGGGAGGAACAGAGAGAGAGGGAGACACAGAATCCTAAACAGGCTCCAGGCTCTGAGCTGTCAGCAAAGAGCCCGACGCGGGGCTCGAACTCACAAACCGCGAGATCATGACCTGAGCTGAAGCCGGACACTCAACCGACTGAGCCACCCAGGTGCCCCATTATTTATATATTTTGAGAGAGAGGGATAACGAGCAGGGGAGAGATAGAGAGGAAGACAGAGAATCTCAAGCAGGCCCTGCATGGCCAGTGTGGAGCCCAAATGCGGGGTTTGAACTCACACAGTGAGCTCAAACTCACAAACAGATCATGACCTGAGCGGAAATCAGGAGTTGGATGCATAACTGACTGAGCCATCCAGGTGTCTAAAATGTTGCCACTTTATATAAAACATGTGTATGCTACTTGGAAAGTTGAAGTTAGGTGCCTTAAATTTGTTTAGCAGTAACTTTGGTCAGTGATAGATCCGAAACATTCTACATACCCAATTAATGTCTCTTTTCTCCTTTGAGTTGCTAGTTAACTAATGAAGAGTTCATGTTTTCTTAATACAATAAGAATTAGTGGGAGTTGTCAGGCTGTCCTCACAAAAGTCCTTTGAAATGCCTGAATGACGACCCCAGAAAACCCAGTGTTTATTGTCTGGTGATGGTTAATGCTTTTATGATACACTAGTAATACTCTGTCCTCTTCTAGGAGATTGTGGGAATATGGATAAGCACTTCCTCTTAGGAACTGCTCTGCCTCTGAAAGCTCCTGGTATGTCCTGAGGCACTGCTCTATTCATTTATTAGAGTGAATTATTTTAGTTCTTGGAGACCCTGTCTTAGTCCCACATAGCTCTTAGCACATATGGACACCTATTGAGTTTGGCATGAGTCATTTTCATTTAGAGGCTCCATCATTAAGTTGCAGTCTAAATTTCATCTTTTTTTCATCCCCAGTAGGATGATTCACTTTGTGATTTGCAGGACATTTTTTTTTCCTTTTTGAAAATTGCGTTAGCAGGCTCTTTACACAGTAGCTGTAGAACTTGTTAGCTATTATATTTGAAATGAGGATTTCCTCATGATAAAAATGGCCTGAGTAGGGACCATTGTATGTAATATATATTGCTAAAGATTTTTGTTTAAAAAAAAAATTATAGGGGCTCCTGGGTGGCTCAGTCAATAAAGTGGCCAACTCTTGATCTCCGTTCAGATCTTGATCTCAGGGTCGTAAGTTCAAGCCCCACATTGGGCTTCGCACTGGGCATGAAGCCTGCTTAAAAAAAAAGAAAAGGAAAGGAAAGGAAGAGAAAATAAATAAAAGATTATAAGTCACAAGTTTAAAAAAAAAGATGATGAATCACAAGTTTTCTTTTTTGAAGTATTTTCTTTAAGCTACAGCATAAACTATCCATTGTTTTAGATATAGACTATAAGAGCAGGTTGTAGCAATGAGCCCATGTTTCTGAAATCAAGACCCTTGATGCAAATTCTTTTTTTTTTAAGCTTTTTTATTTTGAGAGAGAGAGAGAGCTGGGAATGGGCAGAGAGAGAGGGAGAGAGAGAATCCCAAGTGGGCTCCACGTTGTCAACATAGAGCCTGATATGGAGCTCAGACTCACAAATTGTGAGATCATGACCTGAGCCGAAATCAAGAGTCAGATGCTTAACCAACTGAGCCACCCAGGCGCCCAAGACCCTTGATATAAATTCTGAATGAAATCTGATCTTCCGTGGTTGTTGTTGCTATTGTTGTTGTCCTTCTTTTTTAATACCAAAGTGACACTATACCATTTTTCAATACAAATGATAATAGAAAAAAAATAAATATTGGTTTTGGATAATTACCACTTGGAGGGCAGCCTTCCTACCAATTTAGGCATGATGAAAATCCTTGCTCTGCTAATCTTTGGAGTTTGTGTTCAGTGCTATGTACTTTGGCAGTCTAAAGAGACTCGTCTTTGTATTTATACTGAAAGCAATGAGTGAGGCCAGAAAGTAAAGTAGGAAATGAAGGAACAATACCACACATAGAAAATACTGGAAATATCAGAGGAGAAGGAGTTGGGGTTTAGGGAGTAAATACCCTGCCCTCTTCTCTCTTGCTAGAACCCAGCTGTAAGAACAAAGGAGTGACACAGTCTTAGAGAACAGCCACATAGGACATGGAACAAGGTAGAGAAGGGTGGAGAGTGAGTAAGAAAGGACAAGTGAAAAATAACCACAGTTTTCAGGGAACTATAAAATTTTAATTTTGGATAAATGGTTCCTTAAGAAGAAAGTTGAAAGATCCTTTGCTACAAAAAAGCTCTGCCATGGTCTCCTGAAAGAATTGGAAACAGTATCAATATAATTCTAAAAAAACCACATGAAGTATGGGTATCTTAATTATTATATAATTGCTATTCTAGAAGCCATTGCAAATTTTGACCTTTGGTGCCTGTTCTCTTTCTCTGTCAAGTTGAAGACACACAGTGACAGAGCTGCAGGTCAGAGGTTAATTTAAGCTTCTAAAAGGATAGCCTATATAGAGGGATAGGCTTTATGGCTAACGTTTATGCTCAGCCATGATTCCCTTTGTGTTAATAAATGTAACCCAAAGAAAAGTTTGGGGACTAAGCCTCAAGATATCTGGCCAGCTGTGTGTGGCCTTCCTGAATCAGTCTTGGTGAGCAGATAACCTTTTCCCACTCTCACCCTCTGTCCTCTAACTTTAGCACTTTGTAAAGAAACCACAGTGTGCAGAACTTGCCAAAGTCATGTTATAATACTAAATCTGACTAATCAAGCGGGGATAAAGTTTTGTGGGAATTTTGCATGGAAAATAATAATAATATAGAAAATAAGATACAGGACTTCTATTTTATTTTATGTTGAATTTATTCTAAATGGTTCCACCTAAGTGTTTAGTAAATTATAGTTCTTTTTATTTTCTTTAAATTTTTTTAATGTTTATTTATTTTTGCGAGAGAGAGTGTGTGAGAGGAGGAGGGTTAGAGAGAGGGAGACACAGAATATGAAGCAGGCTCCAGGCTCTGAGCTGTCAACACAGACCTCGATTTGGAGCTTGAACTCTGAAACTGTGAGATCATGACCTAAGCTGAAGTTGGACACTTAACCGACTGAGCCACCCAGGTGCCTCTATTTTTTATTTTAGCATTTATCACTGTTGTATTGTTGTGCCAAAGAATTTCTCAGGGTATGCTTATGGGCCTAGATATTGAAGTCATTTTTTTCTTTTTCAAATTTTTATTTAAATTCTAGTTAGTTAACATATAGTGTAATATTGGTTTCAGCAGAATTTAGTAATTCATCACTTACATATAGTAACACCCAATGTTCATCATCCCAAGTGCCGTTCTTTTTTTTTTTTTTAAGCAATTTTCTCCTTATTTTTATTTATTGATTTTTTTAAAATGTTTATTTTTGTCGGGGGAGAGGCAGAGGAGGAGGGAGGTGGAAGATCTGAAGCAGGCTCTTTGCTGACAGTGGAGTGCCTGATTCGGAGCTTGAACTCACAAACCGTGAGATCATGGCCTGAGTTGAAGTTGGATGCTCAATTGACTGAGCACCCAGGTGCCCCAAGTGCCCTCCTTAATACCCATCACCCATTTAGCCCATCCCCCACCTGCTTCCCTCCATCAACCCTCAGTTTGTTCTCTATCATTAAGGGTCTCTTATTGTTTAGGGCACCTGGGTGGCTCAGTCAGTTAAGCATCTGACTCTTGATTTCAGATCAGGTGTTTGTGAGTTCCAGTTTCGGTCTGTAGTTTGTGAGTTCCAGCCCTGCATCCAGCTCTGCACTGACAATGTGGAACCTGCTTGGGATTCTCTCTCTCCCTCTCTCTGCCCCTCCCCTGCTCTCTTTCTCTCTCTCTCAAAATAAATAAATAAACTTTAAAAAAAGAGTCTCTTATAGTTTGTTTCCGTCTCTCTTTTTTTCCCCTTACCATATGTTCATCTGTTTTGTTTCTTAAATTCTACATATGAGTGAAATCGTAAGGTATTTGTCTTTCTGTGACTGACTTATTTCATTTAGCATAATACACTCTAGTTCCATCCACATCATTGCAAATGGCAAGATGTAATTCTTTTTGATCACTGAGTAACATTCCATTGTGTGTATATGTGTATATATATACCACATCCACATCTTCTTTATCCATCCTTCAGTCGATGGGTATTTGAGCTCTTTCCATAGTTTGGCTATTATTGATAGATATTGAAATTACTTAAATAGACATTATACACGAAGAAGTTTTAGTGTGTAGATGGAGAAAACCAAACACTTGCTTAATGACAGCCTTTAATTATTATATTAACTAATAATCAGTTATACTCTCTGACCCTGCTAGGAAATGAGTTTAAGCTAAAGCGTTAAAGATCTAGGCTTGGCAAGTAAGAGTTTCCTGAAGAGTATTAGAGTTATTGCCTGGGAAAGGACTTTCTTGAGAACTGGTAAGATGTCTTTCTCCAGAGTCATTAAAGGCAGCTTGGGTTTTTCTGTTGGGTTTTTCTGTTTAGAGATGGTGGCCTCTTAGATCTCTTAGGATTTTATAACTTTTTAGCTTCTGCACTTGGAGAGAATATTTGAATATTTTGCCTCTGCTTTCTTTTCTAATTTGGTACAGTTATTTAAGCCCTTGTGGTGTTTAATATACTGCTATACTCCCCATGATCACAGACTATGTATTCTTTTTTTTTTTAAATTAATTAATTTATTTTGAGAGAGAGAGAGAGAGTATGAGTAGGGAAGGGGGAGAGAGAGAGGGAGAGAAAATCCCAAGCAGGCTCTGCATCACCAGCACAGAGCCCATTGCGGGGCTCAAACTCACAAACCGTGAGATCATGACCTGAGCTGAAACCAAGAGTCAGACACTTAGCTGAATGAGCCATCCAAGTGCCCCTAGACTACATATTCTTAATAATGATGTGCTTGCTTATTCATCTAACTGCTTTCTGATTCCACCGCATGCTGTATCTACACTCTACTGAAACACAGCAGGTTCTAACTCTTGACTCAGATACTTAAATATAGGAGTTTAGTCTTACCATCTCTCATTATTATAACCAGTTGGGCCCAGGTCAGGGTGGATGACCTTGAAAAAAAAAAATCAGGGGCACCTGGGTGACTCAGTCAGTTGAGCCACCGACTCTTGATTTAGGCCTGGGTTGTGATCCTAGGGTCATGGGATTGAGCTCCGAGTCGGGCTCCGTGCTGAGCATGGAGCCTGCTTAAGATTCTCTCTCCCTCCCTCTCTCTCCCCTCCCCCTTCCTTGCTTGTGCATACTTTCTCTCTAAAATTAAAAAAAATCAGATGTTTCAAATTGTCCTTATACTTTCTGTCTCTGGCTTGATACGCATCATTTGCATTACAGATATCTACAGATATATCTGCATATACAGATATCTTCAAGTGCATTAGATGTATTTTCTGTAGGGTACCCCCAGCCAAATGCAAAATTTGAACAAAGCCCCTTAAGCCCCAATTTAAAAGCCCTTGAATACCTGATAAAATATTTTGATAGCATAACTAGATGAAGCTAAGCCTTGATAATAGTTTCAGATAAACTGTGTCTTCAAGAGTCATAAATGGTTATATGTGTCTTTCTAACATGTTAATGTGTATTGTTTCAAGCGGGGAGAGGTGAAGATTGGGAGTGGTTGGAAAATTTAACTTTGGACTCTGTTTACCTAGCCTGCTAGGTTCTGTAGTATTTGATTATCCTTAAAAATAAACAGCTTCACTGATATTTAGATGTCTGTCATAGATAATTTGAGTACTGAAATCTACAACAAATTAATGACCCCTCATCAAAAAAGATCCTGGCTTTTATTAATGAACTCTTGTATTCCTATCTCTGTGATCAAAGTCCTTGATAATTTCTTCCCATATAAATTGAAAACCAGGTGAATTTATTATAGTAAATGACTTTCAATGAGGTTAAAACATGGGTGCATCATCTTCTGCCAATTTCCTGAATATATATGTTAGACTGGTAAATATTACTTTCTAGACTATTATTTCAAAGGCCAAATGTTCAAAAATGTTTTAAAGGCACGCTAAAGATCTCGGTAAAACTGAATGAAGAATAAAGGCTTTCAAATCTGAGACCGGTTCTTAATTTAGCTAACTGGATTGTCTAATTTGCCATAAATTTGCTCTTCTTTCCAAAAGGAGATGACCCTTCCTGCAGCTCCTCAACACAAAGAGCATCTTTCTTTTCTCTAAATTGGTTTTTTGCTTTCCACTAAATGAAAACCTGGCAGTGTCTTTTTTCTTTCTTTTTTAATTTTAAACCTGACGGTTTCTAAGTTCATGTACTATTCCCCTCTACTATCCAAATACGTGTTTGAGGAAAAGGTTCCCTGTAGTCAGGGAAAGCCTTTCCTCCCTTTGGAAACTTTCATCTGAGAGACCCTTTCTTTCCCTCTGTACTTGTTTCTCCTGGGGGAATAAACAACACAGCAGCCTAGCAACAGCACAGGGACTTTCCCAAAATCAGCTCCTGAAAGTTCTTCTGGCTATTGACAGAGTAACTTGCTCCTACTGAAAAGGCTTGTTGCTCTTCCTCTTACCTTCCACTTTGGGGATAGAGACGGGAAATACCATGTATTTAGAGAGGAAAATGTAAAGAAAAGAGCATTGATCTGGTTGGTGGCTCTTCCATCAACAGAGGGACAATAGACATGTCATTTACCATGCGGAGGGCCTCAATTTCATTATCTAAAAAACAAGGTAGTTGAATTATATGATCTCTGAGAATTCATACTGCTTTAAAATATATGATTATTGTTCTGAGACATCTGGGTGGCCTAGTTGGTTGAGCACCTGACTCTTGATTTAGGTTCAGATCATGATCCCGGGGTCGTGGGATCAAGCCCCATTTTGGGATTCTCTCTCCCTCTCTCTCTCTCTCTCTCCAAAATTAAAACAAAACAAAATATGATTATTGTTCATAAGGATCTTAAAGATAATCACTCTTGGATACATATAATTTGCCGCTGTTGCTTGAGATAATTTGTTCAAAGTATTCACTGTACATGAAATTTCTGTCACCACACTTCAGAAGCCTTTTTCTTTGATATCTACCTAATCTAGGTTGATTGACTGGTCCTAACAGTGTGTGCCGGGAATGTGTTTGATGGAAATCTTGGAGAGTTGGCTTGCAGCAAGTGGAAAGGCCTCAGAAATGTTTAAGGCTGTTTCAAGACCTGGTTATCTTCAAAGGATCTGGTTGATATTTCCCAAGCAACTTGGTCACAACTTGTCATAATTGCTAGTATAACCACTAAATCCAAAGTAGCTCAATTATCAGGCTAACACAGAGCCAATCCAGACCTTCCTTCTATTGTTATACTACTGGGTGCTATGGAGACAATATGGACTTTGGAGTCAGCCAGAGCTAAGAGTTCACAGTCCGACTCTGCCCTTTTCTGATTCTGTGATACAGCTTAACCACTGTGTGCCTCAGTGTCCTCATTTATAAGTACTTAAGTACTTACCTTAAAAATTGTTATGGGATCTGGGCACTCAGGGTGGCTCAGGCGGTTAAACATGACTTCGGCTCAGGTCATGATCGTGCAGTTAGTGAGTTTGAGCCCTGTGTTGGGCTTTGTACTGACAGCTCAGAGCGTGGAGCCTGCCACAGATCTGTGTCTCCCTCTCTCTCTTCCCCTCCCCCCCCCCTTGCACTCTGTCTCTCTCAAAAATAAATAAACATTAAAAAAAATTGTTATGGGATGGAACGTGATGACTGAAGAGCTTCTCACATGCCACATAATGAGAACACCTAACATTTGTATATCTCTTTACCATTTATGAAACACCTAATAGAAGTAGTTTTATTTAGGGAACTAAATATGTGGATTTGATTTGCTGGATAATATATCATTTAGGTATTGAGACCTGAGTCAGGCTTGCTAGGTAGGGGGCCCTGGGCCTTTGGAACTGGGTCAGCCCAGATCCAGAGCCTTGGCTATCTTGAGGGTCTTTTATAAAACATCCTTTTGTGTTTTCCAGGAATCTGAATTTCTGTGTTTGGAATTTGATGAAGTCAAGGTCAATCAAGTCCTAAAGAAGCTGTCAGAGGTAGAAGAAAGTATCAGCACACTGATGCAGCCAGCCTAGCTGAAGATGGAGTTGTTGAAGCAAAGGTGTTCATGATCCCTCCCCAGTGAGCTGGGGTGTTTTGTTGTTGTTTTGTCGTTGTTTTTTAAAATCTTATTCCCCCATTAGTATTAAATCCTCAAATTCAAATCTTGCCTGTCTCTGCTTGCTGGGGTTTCTTTCCTTCCCTCTTTCATTCACTCTTACAGCTGTACTGTGTGCAGAGGTTCTTATACTTCAGCATGCACAGGTGTTTATAACAGCATTTATTTATTTATTTTTAGGATTTTAATTTTAAGTAATCTCTACACCCACCGTGGGGCTTGAACTCACAACCCTGAGATCAAGAGTCACATACCCCACTGACTGAGCCAGCCAGGCGCCCCATCATAAAAGCATTTTAAAAAGGAGGCTTCCAGGACCATATCCCTAGACTTGAAATCAGTAGAGAATAAGTGGAGTCAACTTTAGAAACCCTTGCTGTGGTAGTTTGTTCCTAGGGTAGGATTTTAGGAATTTATACATAATAAATCAGGTAAGAGTTAGAAAAAGGGGAAGAGGGGCGCCTGGGTGGCTCAGTCGGTTAAGCGGCTGACTTCGGCTCAGGTCATGATCTCGAGGTCCATGAGTTCCAGCCCTGCATCAGGCTCTGTGCTGACCGCTCAGAGCCTGGAGCCTGTTTCGGATTCTGTGTCTCCCTCTCTCTGGCCCTCCCCCGTTCATGCTCTGTCTCTCTCTGTCTCAAAAGTAAATAAACGTTAAAAAAAAAAAAAAGAAAAAGGGGAAGAGAACATTTTCCTCATGCAAGTACAAGGCTGACCATAAGCCATGTGTCTTGAGCTAAGACTTGGAGGAGCCTGCCTACCCTAGAAAAGGTTTACTGACCCTAGTAAAACCTGTGATGCTCCTGGAACTGATACCGGCATTTGGATTAGTTCTCCCCAAATCTGGGAGGTCTGTTTTGATCTGAGCTACTTGGGCTTTTCTGGAACCTAGAACTAAATGGTCCTTGTCACAAAGGGACTCCCTTCACTTACCTCAAGTGAAGATTGTAAGAAGGGAAGAATATCTGCTGAGCTGATGTAAGGTCTTTTATATCAGAAGATTTTACTTGGGTCATCAAATAAAACCTCTTCAAGAAAATTTCAAAAACAAAAATTTCTTCAAGAAAACTAGTGTAGGGGTGCCTGCCTGGCTCAGTCAGGAGAGCATGTGACTCTTGATCTCAGGGTTGTGGGTGTAGAGATTACTTTAAAAATAAATAAAAATTTAAAAAATAAGAATAAATAAATAATAAAAAAACTAGTATAAAAATTAGATCCTTGTAGAGAAGTTATACCAAACACCAAGAATATTCTAAAAGAAGGAACCTGTCAACCAGTGTATTGAGGCCCTTGTTTAACAGGTTTTATCAAATCTGATACTGATAACATTTAGAAAGCTCAGTCAGTTGGCTTTGAGATGTACTGTGTTCAAAAAAATGTAGTTCCCCTTGGTCAGTGGTTACAGCATGTGTCAGTTCTAATGAGTTTATTGTTTATTCTAGGGCAGGAGTAAGTTCGCTTCTGTTAAACATTTTCTCTCTGCTAAATCAGTTTGCAGACATTTTAGGAGCCCTTCCAACACCTGAGCTGAAAATATTGGCTTCCTCTCTGATTAAAACCATCCCAGCAGTTAGCAAACAATGACCAGAGGTTTTAAATGTAGCTCCTGTAGATGCTTGAGAAAACATCTTGAAACAGTATGGTAAATAGATTCAGAGAAGGTATGTGGTTTGGCCAAAGAATTATTAAAACTTGCTTTCTGTTTCCAGGGCTACTGTCATGTTATCTAGGAGAATTTAGATATAATGTCTCCTGATATAAAATGGAAGAAAAGAGCATCCCATCATATAATGGGATTCCAGATGTCACTGGCAGGAAGAACTGTAGCTGCCGCATTAGTATTGACTCACATATCCAATGGAAGTCTGAAAGCCTACAAGCACAGTTCTTGGGCACACAGGGAGAGGAAATTGCTGTTATGGTTTGAAGCTCTGTTTAGGTCATCTTATGAAATTAATAGCCACAAAAGTGGACATGAGCTTTTTATTACACCCCTAAATCCTAGGTCATTAGAAAATTTGTTAATGTATATTGAGTTTTTCATAATAATAATAGTAGTAGTAGTAGTAGTAGTAGTAGTAAAAGAAATTGGTTGCTAAAGGTGGTCCCCATATTTAACTAAACACTTTGGAATACAAGTGTTTTAAGCAGGGTGTGTTTGTGTGTGTTATATTTACTGGTGATACTTAAATACCTGATTACCAAAGGAATACATGTCTATTATAGTCTATTGTGAGAACACATAACACGCCTTGGACAGTTAGATGACCTATCAGCCTAACCTACAGAGATAACAGAAAAGAAGGCTGGTACTAGGAAAAGAGTTGCCTTTCCTTGAATAAATTCCTGGAAGTGGAACACGTGTTTTTTAAGACTTTCATGAGCATTACCTAATTGTTCTACAGAAAGGTTATATCAGTTTGTATTACCTTTAAGAAAGTATGAAGGTAAATCACTCTCTTTGTTGCCTAATTGGATATTATGTTTTTGTTTTTGTTTTTTTAATTTGGGGGCACTAACTCGTTTTTGTAAAATTTTGAAAGGGACACTTAACTTAAACCAGGACATCTCCCTGGGAGTAGTGCAAGAATGGAGAAAGGACCAGGGAAGGAGGAAACTGACATACGAGTCCCAGCAGATGCCACTAGATTTCCTACTTCTGTAATCCTAGTTTAAAATCACTTTGAGTTCAAGAAATGTGGGGCAAAATAAATATAGTCCTTATCCTGAATTAGGCTTTATAGAAGTTGTCCCTGCTTGAGCAATAAACACTCTAACTTCAGTCTGTTTAGAAACAGTCCAGGCAAGCCAAAAGTTGCTTTTAAAATGGAGTAAGAAAGAAACTTCAGACTTCAGTAGTTCCATGTTGATAGCAACGAAAGATTTGGCTTTAATCTCAGGCCTGGATTTTCTTGGAAGCTCTGGTTTCTGTTGGCTTCATCAGTGAAGGTTTGAATTTCACCATTATATCCTCCCTTTTCCTTTATTTAACCTCTCTTCCCCTGGTATTATTTTTCTTTAGTTCCCATTATTTATTTCACTCATCCTGTCCATCTTCTTCCCCTCTGGCAACTACTGGTTTGTTCTCTGTATTCAAGAATCTATTTTTTTTTTGTCTTTTTTCCTTGTTTGTTCATTTGTTTTATTAAATTCTGCATGTGAGTGAAATTATTTGGTATTTTGTTTGTCTGTCTGACTTACTTCACTTAGCACAATACTGCCTAGGTCCATCCATATTGCTGCAAACATCAAGACTTCATTCTTTTTTATGGTTGAGTAATATTCCTCTGTGTGTGTGTGTGTGTGTGTGTATGTGTATGTGTGTGTACACCACATCTTCTTTATCCATTCATCTATGGAAGGGCACTCGGGTTTCTTCCATACCTTGGCTATTGTAAATAATGCTGCAGTAAACTTAAGGGTGCATATATCTTTTTGTATTAGTATTTCATTTTCTTTGGGTAAATATTTAGTAGTGAATTACTGGATCATATGGTAATTCTGTTTTTAATTTTTTGAGGAAACTCCATACTGGCTTTTCCATAGTGGCTACACCAGTTGGCATTCTCACCAAAAGTGCACAAGGTTTCCCTCTTCTCCATACTCTTGCCAACATTTGTTATTTCTTATCTTTTTGATTTTAGCCTTTCAGATATGTGTGATGTGATATCTCATTGTAGTTTCGATTTGCATTTCCCTGATGACTAATGATGCTTAGCACCTTTTCATGTGTCTGCTGACCAATTGTATATCTTTTTTGGAAAAATGTCTTTTCGGTTCTCTGCCCATTTTGATTGGATTATTTGGTGGGTTTTTTTTTGTTTGTTTGTTTTTTTGTCTTTAATCATGATCCAAAAAGAACAATAGCATTTTAAACTTCATTTAATTTTATCTCTCTCAAATGTAAGAAGGTGGTGAAAAGCAAAGGATGACATTGAGTATCTGAAATCTTAAATAGCTGACGTGGTGTCAAGCCAGTAGTTACTGAAATTCTTTTTTCAGACCTGAGTGAAAATTTGGAAAACAATATAAATAAACATTTGAGGA
The DNA here is from genome assembly GCF_046562875.1 of Panthera onca. Taxonomy (NCBI): domain Eukaryota; kingdom Metazoa; phylum Chordata; class Mammalia; order Carnivora; family Felidae; genus Panthera; species Panthera onca. The sequence continues at coordinate 60,240,586 of NC_138341.1, read as the reverse complement.
AATTAAATGTTAAACAGATGTTAGAAAATAATGTTTTCAGAAGTGCACAATAAATATCTAGACCGGTGAAGGGGCAAGGAGAAAGAAGGAAGCCTTCTAGAGTCAGCTCAAAAATAATGGATATTTTCCTAGAAGAACAGGGTACTAGAAGTGATGGGTCTCATAGGACAATTGCTACCTTATAATTTTAGCTGCACAACTTTGCAGCCAAAGTTTTCAATATTTTATATGGCGATTTAGCTAGCAGAAGGAAAAACTCAAATAGAACATAATTAGTGTGCACTTACCTCTAGTTGCAAAGTATACAGTTTTTTACTTCAGAATTTGAGAAGTAGCGTTTTTATCTAAGTGCAATCAGTTCTCCCTTATGTGGGGATGGCCATGATTGTCATATCATCATGACTGAATGTAACACTGAAGTAACCTTTGTTATAGAGGAACTTGCCTGGACCTGCTTCCTGTCAGATAAATGGTGCCAACTGATATCTTGCAAGTTCAGTACAAATATCAGAATAAAATAATGAACCTGTACATGATCACAGAGCAAAATATGAGTATTTATATCATTTACTCACCAAGAACTATGATTAGGGTTTTTGTTTCTCTTTTACCTACTCTTGGCTAGTTTTTCTTTCTTTCTTTCTTTCTTTCTTTCTTTCTTTCTTTCTTTCTTTCTTCCTTCCTTCCTTCCTTCCTTCCTTCCTTCCTTCCTTCTTTCTTTCTTTCTTTCTTTCTTTCTTTCCTTTCCTTTCCTTTCCTTTCCTTTCCTTTCCTTTCCTTCCTTTTTTAAGTAGTCTTCATGCTCAATGTAGGGCTTGAAACCATGACCCTGAGATTGAGAGTTGCATGCTCTACAGACCAAACCAGCCAGGTGCCCCTTGGGTAGTTTTCTGTTTCAAGTACTGTTTATTCATTGGAGGCAGAAAGAGGAGAAATGGAAGGGGGAGGGGTGTAGGGGGGTTTGAAATGGATTACACACATGCAATTAGAGATTAAACTATTAGTTTAAAAGAAATTTAGGCTGAAAAATGAAATAGTTAAAATCCTTAATACTGGTTTTATATTAAAGAAACAAAAATAAATCTGGGGATTTTATGATTCATAAATTATGGCTATTTTTAGAATCAATGTTAAGATTTAGCACTGGTCTCAAAATGACTGGGAAGCTTTTGGTAGAAGCAATTTTTCATCTTTATAAAGGGGGAAACATCTGGACAGATGGCAGAGGACTTATACAAGGCCATGGTCAGGAAGAGACCTCAGGGTACTATCTTCCATCTCCATATTCTACATGCCAAACCCTCCAAAAGAATAATATGTGCTTGAAAAAAATACCTGTGTCCTTGCTCATTGTGTTTAGATAATGACAGTTCCTACAGTGATGTCTTTTGTATGCAGATATGACCTAGGGGATGTGAGGTCCTATGTCATTTGTAGCCAGCATGCATGTCAGACATGTCTCTGCGCTGAGGCTGCTGAGGCTCTTTGTAGAGCCTAATGATGTTTCTGATGACCTCGGCCTCACTGCCCACTCACTGCCACTCATTTTTAGGTGCAATGTGCAAGATGAGGCTTTTGCCACTTGAGGCTTCCTGCCTGTCTGCAGCACCCAGGTAGGCAGCAGATTATCTTTATTCCCCGCTGGACAACCATAACCCAAACTTGCTAAATATAACATAACTCTTGGCCATTAATTCATTCTCACTATGTATGTAGTGATCTGTAGTAGCTACTTCCTCATTATGGTTTTTCAACACAGTCTACCCATGGTGTGGTATAACAGAGTTCAAAATTTTTTTTTAACATTTTAATTACAAAAGTAATACATTCTCGGGGCGCCTGGGTGGCTCAGTTGAGCGCCTGACTTTGGCTCAGGTCATGATCTTGTGCTTCTTGAGTTCAAGCTCTGTGCTGACACCTCAGAGCCTGGAGCTGCTTTGGATTCTGTGTCTCCTCTCTGTCCCTCCCCTGCTTGTGCTCTGTCTCTCTCTCAAAAATAAATAAACATTTAAAAAAAAGCAATACATGCTCATTTAAAAAGTTATTCATAATAATTGAATTAGTGCAGAATTGTATGGAGCTTTCTGCTTTTTAAAAACCTCTCTCCCAGGGTACCTGGCTGGCAACTCTTGATCTCAGGGTTGTAAGCCCCACATTGAGTGTAAAGATTACTTAAAAATAAAAATCTTAAAAAAAATAAAATAAAAATAAAAAGTCTTCCCCCTAGAAGTAGGTGTTGTTAACAGTTTGGTGTGTTTCCTTTCAGATACACTCTATGCACACAAAAACATTTTATTAGTTACATTTTCAAAGCATCATTTTATTTTTTTATTTTTTTTTTAATTAAAATTTTTTTTTAACGTTTATTTTTGAGACAGAGAGAGAGCATGAACGGGGGAGGGTCACAGAGAGAGGGAGACACAGAATCTGAAACAGGCTCCAGGCTCTGAGCTGTCAGCACAGAGCCCGACGCGGGGCTCGAACCCACGGACCGTGAGATCATGACCTGAGCCAAAGTCGGACGCTTAACCGACCGAACCACCCAGGCGCCCCATCAAAGCATCATTTTAGACAACAGGAATCACAGCTGAAAGATACAATAACAGAAATGAAAAAACACTACAGGGAATAAGGAGCCAGTTAGATGATAGAGAAAATGGATCGGTGATCTGGAAGACAGGGTAATGGAAATCTCCCAAAGTGACCAGCAAAAAGAAATGAGAATTTTTAAATTTTTTTAAACGTTTATTTATTTTTGAGACAGAGACAGAGCATGAACGGGAGAGGGTCAGAGAGAGAGGGAGACACAGAATCTGAAACAGGCTCCAGGCTCTGAGCTGTCAGCACAGAGCCCGACATGGGGCTTGAACTCATGGACTATGAGATCATGACCCGAGCTGAAGTCGGACGCTCAACTGACTGAGCCACCCAGGCACCCCAAGAAATGAGAATTTTTAAAAATGAGGGTAAGTTTAAGGGACTTCTGCAACAACATCAAGCATACTAACATTTGAATTATTGGGGTCCCAGAGGGAAAAGAGAAAGAAACAGGCAGAAAACTTACTTGAAGAAATAATAGCTGAAAACTTTTCTAACCTGGGGAAGGAAACAGACATTCAGGTCCAAGAGGCACTGGGTCTCAAACAAGATGAACCCAAAGAGATCCATACCAAAATACATTATAATTAAAATACAAAAATAAAATACAAAGAATCTTCCCTTAAAAGCAGTAAGAGAAAAGCAATTAGTTACATATGAGGGAGTTCCCATAAGATGATAAGCTGATTTTTCAGCAGCAACTTTGTAGCCAGAAGGGGGTAGCACAATGTATTCAAAGTGCTGAAAGGAAAAAACTTGGGACCAGGAATACTCTACCTGGCAAGTTTATTATTCATACTGAAGAGGAGATAGAGAGTCCCAGACAAACAAAAGCTTAAAGAGTTCATCACCACTAAACTGGCTTTACAAGAAACACTAAAAGAACTTCTTTAAGCAAAAAACAAAAGGCTAGAAATAAGAAAATACATAAAAGAAAAAAAATCTCGGGTAAAGGCAAACATATAGTAATGGTAGTGGATCAACCATTTATAAAACTAATTTGAAGGTTGAAAGACAAAAGTAGTGTAACCAACTATATGTAAATAATTAGTTAAGGCACACAAAAGATGTAAAGTATATCAAAAACATAAAATGGGGATAAAATGTAGTGAGTTTGGAATGTGTTTGAATTTAAGTGACCACCAACTTAAAAGAGACTGGTATGTATGTATATGTATATACATATATGTGTATATGTATATACATATGTGTGTATATGTACATACATACATGTATATATACATATACATATGTATATATACATGTATGTGTATATACATATGTTTCTATATGTATGTATATGGGGGTTTTTTTTTGTGAATTTCATGGTAACCAAAAACCTATAATAGATATACAAAAAATAAAGAGAAAGGAATCCAAACTTAACACTAAAGATAAAGTCATTAAATCACAAGGAAATCAAGCAAGAGAAGATGAAAAGAACAGAGAAGAACTATAAAAACAACTAGAAAACAATTAACAGAATGACGATAAATGCATACCTATCAATAATTAAATGGAAGCAGACTAAATGCTTAAAAGACAAAGAATGGCTGAATGGATAAAATACAAGACCCATCTATCTGCTACCTACAAAAGACTCACTTCAGATCTAAAGACACACAAAGGCTGAAAGTGATATTCCTTGCAAATGGAAATGAAAAGAAAGCTGGGATAGCAATACTTCTTTCACAAATGGACTTTAAAATAACAATGCCTATAACAAGAGATTAAGAAGGGCATCACATTATGATAAAGGGATCAATCCATCAAGAAGATAAAACTCTTGTAAATATATCTGCACCCAATATAAGGAGCACCTAAATATATATAGCAAATATTAACAGACAAAAAGGGAGAAATTGACAGTAATATCATAATAGTATGGGACTTTAACTCCCTACATATATCAGTGAGTAGATCATCCAGACAGAATTGTGAAGGATAGAGAATATGTCTTTGGATGTGGAAGTGGAAAGGAAACACATTTCCAGGAATGAGTGAAATCACACCTCTATGTAGAAAGGGTCTTTCTTTCTTTTTTTTTTTTTTTTTTGTGGATGTTTACAAACCTGGATCATATCTGGCTCATCATCTGGGCCTCAGGTCCTTGGTGATGAGCATTATAAATGGAGAGCTGAGAAAAGGGAGATGAATGCGTTGTGTTCCCATGGAAGACAAACAAAGCTAAACATAGCCAAGTAAGAGAATATATGACTGCTAACAGACATGGGACTGTGCAAGTGAACAAATCCCAAAGCTCACTCCCTCCTTAGGGAGTTGAAGTCAGAAGCAGTTTCTGTAGCATCCCTAGCAGAGTTGTGGATCCATTCTGGCTTGATTGGGAAGGGAGGTGAGGTCTGTTGTTCTTCAAGCTGTGCTTACCTGCCCTCTGAAGTGAACCCCAAGGACCTAAATTCTGGAAAGGGAAGGAAAATGGAGGAGAATGTTGTTGGAGAGGAAAAATTTTTCTCCACTATTCAAGATTGTTTTGGCTGGTCTAAGAATTAAATTGACATGAGATATGAACAAGAGAAAATCAAATTTAACTATGTATGTATGGGGGTTCCATAAGAATATGAGGTCCATAGGTAGACAAATGAGGCTTATATGCCATTCTGAACTACGGAGAATGGGATAGGGGTCTGGGACTTCAAAGAGAAGGAAGACAATTCACAGGAAGATGAAAAAGAGTAAATGTTTGGGAAACAAATGTTTGCTGGGCCATACAGGAACAGTGGGCCCCAGAGAGGAATTTTAACAGGCTGCTATGTTCCTCCCTGTCCACCACTCCTAGTTCATATTATGCTGTGCTTATCTATGGTGATAGCTCCTTTCCTGGAGGAGGTCCTCCATCTAAATTGTTCTAGGCAGACTGAGGAAGGTCAAAGATTCTTCCTGAGCCTTACGTTTCTTAAAAATATTCAGCCTAAAACCCACATGCCAAAGAGACACATTTTCCTTCCCTACAGTACTGCCTTTGAAAATTCTCCAAGAAGTTTCACAGTCCGCAAGTTGAGTTGTAGATTGTTTTATCTTACTGAGTTGGTTTTTCATTCCTGAGCATAGGTCACTTCAGTTAAACTCATTTCAGCAGGCTGTGGTGCAGGTATACTTCCAAAGCAGGCCTGTGGTTCAAGCAATCAGGTATTAAATAAGAGGCATTTCTAAGGAAATAAAAGAAAAAAAAAAGGTCAATGGTTGGAGCAAATTATAAACCCAGTTTCTGAGTTATGAAAGCAGCCAATTTAAAAGATTTTTAGGGGCACCTGGCTGGCTCAGTCAGTGGAGCATGTGACTCTTGATCTTAGGGTTGTGAATTCAAGCCCCACGTTGGGGTAGAGCCTACTTAAAAATAAAAATAAATAATAATACGAAATGTTTAGATGTCTGACTTGAGAAATCTTTAGGTGGAATGAAGGCAGGAAGTGGCAATCTGATAGATTTTCTTGGTTTGCAGTTTGAAGGTCTCTGATGATCATTCTGAGTGGCCACACAGCAATTGGCACAAGTGTTATCCATACATGAAATACATGAGCTGTTGTAGTGATTTCTGGAAGTTTATATCAGGTCACTTATATTCAGTTTATAGGGCTTCAGGGAAAAGCACACTTTTAATTTTCAATGATTCCATGTCAGGCGGGCAAGAAATATTGGAAACGTTATTTTGGAGGGTTGTAGCCAGACATTAGAGGAAGCAAAGAATTTGGGATTTAGTCCAGTTTACAATGAACAGTATTACAATCTAATATCCACAAAGGTGTGCTATTGAAACAATTTTTTTCTCTCAACAGTCACCCTCATTTCTACCAAAGATAGCCAAATTAAGACTAATTTATTTGCAAAATAAGCCTTGTTCCAATAAACTTGGCCTGATTATTTGCAAAAATTCAACAGGAATAGCAATTTATCATATAGGTTCTTTTAAATCTGCTTTGCTGGTACCTTTCACAAGAAGTCCCCAGATTGAACTTTTAGCTGCCAAATAACTTGTCATTAGAACTTTGCTTTCAATACCTATAGCTTTGGGTTACTTTATCTCTTCTCAAGGTCCCTAAAATATCCTGAGGTTCCTGCATCTGCCAGGAATTAACCTTTTTTACTCACTTGGTAGGGCTGCTGGGAACACTGTAAGCAAGGTATCGGCTGATATTTCCAAGGGGCTTTGTTGGTTTTCTAAAGTCAACCTTAGTTTCTTAAATTTGTGTGGTCATATATGAATCTGTGTATATCTCTGAAATATGACATTCCATTCAAAGCCTTGGTAATGTAACCAGTGTTGCCAGTTGTGTCCTGTTACAAGGAGAACAGATTCTTACTGAACTGATGCAAATAAACATGTTACCATAAGGGTAAGAATATTCATTAAGAGTTTTTGAATTCTAGAGGAATCCAATAGGGAGAAAAAGATAAATGTTTCAGTTCTGCTTACAAAGGTATAATTTACTAAGTTGTGTAAGGCATGGTTAGATTAAGAGGAAATGTTTCCTTTTTCTGGAAAACTGAAAGAACCAGCGCCTGGGTGGCTCAGTCAGTTAAGTGTCCGACTTTGGCTCATGTCCTGATCTTGAATCGATCACGAATTCGAGCCCCACGTCAGCTTTGCTGACAGCTCAGATCGTGGAGTCTGCTTTGGATTCTTTGTCTCCCTCTCTGCTCCTCCCCCTCTCACACTCTGTCTCTCTCTCAAAAATAAACAAACATTAAAAAAATTATAATAATAAAGAACCAGCAGTATTACAAACAAAAATTGATAAAAATTATATCCATTTTCCTCTGTTTATTCAGTTCTGTGAAATTCATTTTTTGTTCTCCTTGAACAAGTTCCATTTTCTCTATTATTTCTGGAAATTTTTGTTGAGTTCAGATTTATGATCTTAAAGTTACCAGAAATCCAATAGAAGCATTTTTGCAGAAACACTTTTGTAAAAGCATTAGAGCAAAAGAACAACTGTCTGTAAATGACAAAAGATCGCTTCTGGGCCTTTTGGCTAAGATCAAGTGTAAATGACAAAAGAGTTTAAAATAGCCAGGTTAAAGTCTGATTAGGGTTCATTACAATGCAATTGACACAGAAATTTGGTTATTTCTGTGACATACAGCATTTTAAGATAATAACTAGAATTATGACTGATGAAATTATACTAGGACTTACCTGAATTTTTAGGAATTTTATATAATTTTCTAGAACAGTTATATTAATATTTACTCATAAGATAATAATCCAAAAAAGATTTATCACCATTTATTTGACAATGTTTCTCATGTAATTTAACATATCAAACAAGCCTAGTTTGTTTAATATCTTTTACAAGGGGAGAGAAAAATCTTACAATTTTTCAGCAACCTTCTGAAAAATCCCAGAGTTATTTTGAGGTCAAAAAGGGTTCATTTAGGGTTTAAATTTTGGATAGTTTGTCAAAAATGTCAAAGGTTTTAAAACATTTGGTCAAACAGGATCAGAGATCACTGTGAAACATTACTTAGTTATCCACTTAATCATGGTGACCAAGACTTTGTAGACAAATATAGAAAGTTAAATGATCAGTAAAAGGAAAAACTTAGCTCTTTTAATATTGAGAAGACTCAATTTTCTTAAATAATCAAAGGGCTGATTAAGGCAACATGAAGCACATGACATTTTGATAAAACCTAGAATATTTGTTTTCTAGGCAGATTAAGAACAAAGAAAAACTCATAATTTCTTATTATCAAAAGCAGACCAAAGTGTTAAGAAGACTGGCCTTTGAACAGAGAGAAAAACCAAATTTTAATTTTGCACCAGCTTACTTTTGATATTAAAACTCATTGACTTAATTAAGTTCATTCCAATGTTAGTCTCTACCATACACAAAATTTGTTTCTGAAGATTCTTTTTCCATAAGCTATCTACAACTTTTTTTCTACATTCATATTTCATCCCTTTTCCTTTCTCATAACTAGGGTTTTTTTTTTTTTTTTAAGTTTATTTATTTATTTTGAGAGAGAAGGGAAAGAGAAAGAATCTCAAGCAGGCTTCTCACTGTCAGTGCAGATTCTGATGTGGGGCTTGAACTCACAAACTGTGAGATCATGACCTAAGTCGAAATCAAGAGTCAAATGTGTAACCAACTGAGCTACTCAGGTGCCACATAACCAGACTTACTTGAGGACAAATTTACTGCCTTTCCCTTAACAAAAACAGCTCCGTACTTTATAACTTTTCTTACCCAAAACATATCTGACTTGCCTTGTATACAGAGTTGCTTTCCTTATTCAAGTAGTTTCAATCACATATATTAGAATTCTTAACTCTTAGAAACTTTAATTTCTACTGAAAATGAAGTATAAGCAATTATGAATTATCTATTATACCAGCATTCTTCAGATTGACAAATTTATTAATACATTTTATAATTTCTAGAAACATATGCTTCTTTATAATACAGTTTCAGCATAACACAAGACATGTTTACCAACAAACATGAATATCTTTAGTTCCTCTGTAATAGTGTTAAAAAATTCAATTAGTAAATTTGAAGATCTAATTGGCAACATTCATGAATTGAGTAGCATCTCTTTACCATGTAGAAAGAGCTCTGAGGGGCACCTGGGTGGCTCAGTTGGTTGAGTGACCGAATTCATTTCAGGTCATGATCTCACAGTCCCTGGGTTCAAGCCACATGTTGGGCTCTGTGCTGATGGTTCAGAGCCTGGAGCCTGCTTCAGGTTCTGTGTCTCTCTGCTCCTCCCCTGCTCACATGCTCGCTCTCTCTCTCTCTCTCTCTCTCTCGCTCTCAAAAATAAATAAACGTAAATAAACTTAGAAAAAAAAAAGCTCTGAGGATCTGTGTAAATGGAAGGCTTTTATGGGCAGAAGGACAGTAATTAGTGTTTCATATTTTATCTTATTTAGAAAGGATTTAGATATTTAATGAATTTAACTTACTGTTTAACTTAGCAAAATTTTAAAGTTTCAAGTTACGAAAAGATTTTTGAACTACACATACCATAAAACATAATTTAAATTTTTTTTTTTTTAATTAAGCTCTACACCCATTGTGCGGCTTGAACTCACAACCCTGAAATCAAGAGTTGTATGCACTATTGATGGAGTCAGCCAGGCGCCCCCCCATAAAACAATTTTTGCTAAAAAGTTTAGCAAAAAAACTCTTATCTCATGTACACCCATCTAAATCATTTGCTCTCAACAATTATGAAAATTTCAGGACATATTAGACAAAATCAGCCACCATTTGAAGTTAGAGATAACATGAACTTATTTGGCTGAGAAACCCAGGTAGAATAAAAAGTTGTGTGTCTGCATTATATTCAATCTTGATAGCTTTAAGACATGTCTATTTTAATTAAACCAACAACTTTAAATTAATTTTAATACCAAATATTTTCCCATATCATGTGAACCTGAAATGCATTTGGATTAAATTTTTATCTTATTTTTGAGAATTTTTGTAAATGCTAAAGTTATATAAGCCCTTTTCTTTAAGCTAATTAAATGAACTCTTTTTTCATATTAATTTTGGCAATACCACTGGAGGTAGAAAAATACCGTATCTATAACACACGGACATAGATATATGTATAGACAAATACAGAGATCTTATAGCTTCTGTTTTTTTATTTTTTAATTTTTTTTTTTTTTCAACGTTTTGTATTTATTTTTGGGACAGAGAGAGACAGGGCATGAACGGGGGAGGGGCAGAGAGAGAGGGAGACACAGAATCGGAAACAGGCTCCAGGCTCCGAGCCATCAGCCCAGAGCCTGACGCGGGGCTCGAACTCACGGACCGCGAGATCGTGACCTGGCTGAAGTCGGACGCTTAACCGACTGCGCCACCCAGGCGCCCCGCTTCTGTTTTTAAAACAATATAAAACTCACTATGTTGTAAGTAACAGAATAATTTAAGTTTACTTGCTCAGATGGCTTAAGGTTTCTTATTATTTCTGGAGAAGACTTTTAAGATTTGTATTTGTCCCTGGAGTAATCTTAAAGAGGCTGTAGTCTAGAATTTTGGCCCTTTTTGCAGTTTGTGTTTGTAAAAGGCCTCATTTTCTTTCTTTTCTTTTTTTTCCTTTAGTCTTAGGCGAGCATGGGCGTTGTTTTAGATGCCTCCTGGGGTGTTTATATTTCAAAGACATGGTAAGATTTATATCTTCAAGGGACAGAGAAAGAATGCAAGTTCCTCCAAGAAGGACTTTGGTTTTCTAAGGCCAATAATTTGTGAGTTTTTTGAGATAAATAGAGGCGGTTTTAGGATTGGTTAAAAAAAAGGCCGGGGGGGGGGGGGGGGGATAATCGGTGGACTTTGGATTGCCTCTAGCGTTGCATATTTTTAGTTTTGCAAGGATTTGTAAGATAAGGACAGTTGTTTTCATTTTTTTTTTCTTATGTGAAGGACAATTGTATTTCTAATGTCCTGATTTTTTTTACAGTATATGCAAATGACTGAAGGCAAATAGGAAGGGGTCTGAGTGGACTTTGAGTTTTGTTCTAAGTCTAATTTCTGTTCTTCCTTCTTACTGAGGGAGTCCCTAAGGCTAGCCGTTATACCAATAAGATAATGAGAGCTCTCTAAAAAAGAATTTTTTTCTTTCAGATAGAGCCTTAGAGGATCTATCATCTGGCCATTGACAAGTAGGATCTCATCTTAATCTCAATAATCACTTAAACCAATAAGACTTTTTAAGGCTTAACTATGGATGAAAAAGGCATCCCCAAAGGGGATGCGCCCTCACAAAATCCAGAAGGTTCACTCCCAAAGTTAGCCTAAGAAAGATCTAGCCACAGATGGGGTACAACCCACATTTCTTTCAGGCTAAATTAGTGACAAGGAAGGTTGAGATGACAAAGGCCCCTTATGGACTGGAACCCCTTCTGACAAATTCCTATGAGAACTGGCACAGTTGGACAAAGAGAATGCTGACTGTTGGAGCCACAGCCTGTTGGGCTGCCTGCCAGATTCATGCTGGTATATGCATCCTTCAGTTGGCAGAGACCAAAGAGAATATTTTCATTGGTTATAAAGCTAAGCTTTCAAGACAGAACAAGATGAGAGGAAAGCCAAAACCAGACCTAATGGTTTTCCGTACCTTATTACCAATGACACAGAAGACAGGCAAAAGTAAACAATGACCATCTCTGGGAGGAAAAGGATCAATAGAAAACAAGAGTACTTGTAACAGGGGTGCCTGGGTAGCTCAGTCAGTTGAGCTTCTGACTCTTGATTTCAACTCAGGTCATGGTCTCATGGCTCATGAGATTGAGCCCGGCGAGCCCCACCTTAGGGAGTTTAGGATTCTCTCCCTCTCTCTGCCCCTCTCCCACTCGTGCACATGTACAGGTGCACACACACACACACACTCTCTCTCTCTCTCTCTCTCTCTCTCTCTCTCTCAAACATTTTTAAAAAGTAAAAAAATAAACTTAAAAAAGAGTACTCATAACATATTTTTACCAAAGTTTCTATACCCAGTGAACTAGTTTCACAGACATTTTCTCCTGCTAATACAAATTTAGATAAAGAAAAGTCCTCTCATCTCTCTCAACTTTCATTAGACCTTGCAGGTAGAGATATAGGATATAGTAAGAATTCTTATAATCTGCCAGCTTTTTGTCAGCAGTCCCAGGATATTTGAGCTACAGCAGTCCCAGGGTAAGCGATATCAAGTCAGTTAAAATTTTATCCTATGAACTACTTCAGATGCTGGGAAGGAAAATTTTTTCTCTACCCTTCAAGATTCTTTTGGCTGGTCTAAGAATTAAATTGATTTGAGACGGATTAACAAGAGAAAATCAAATTTAATTACTTACATACAGGGGCTTCATAGGAATATGAGGCCCTCAGGCAGTCAGGCAATTGAGGTTTATATGGTGCCTAGAGCTAAGGAGAAAGCAGGAGGGGGTCTGGGACTTCAAAGGGAAGGAAAACAATTCACAGGAAGATGAAAAAGCAAATATGTTTGGTAAAGAAACATACAGAAACAGGACACAGGAATTTTAATAAACAGACTTCTCCAAGTTCATCCCTGTCCACCACCCATAGTTGATCATATTATGCTGTGCTTATCTGTGGTGATAACTCTCCAGAGGAGGTCCTCTGTCTAAATTGTTTTAGGCAGTTAGGCAAAAAGTCAAAGTTTCTTCCTGAGCCTTCTTTTTCCTTAAAAAAAAAAATCAGCCTAAAATAATCTATATGCCAAAGAGATCTACTTTGGGAGTGGCAAAATTTGCTCCCCTGCAACATAAAAAAGAACCTTTGTCCTATTAGACCACAAGGTTCGTGTTCATGTCCCTCAATCAGTTTGTAGGAAGGGGTGGGGGTTCTTTAAAAAAATCCTCACCTGCTCTTTCCCTCAAAGTAGAGTTTAGTTGTGGAAGACTTAAAGGGGGCAACGGTTGTTACTCACTACAAAACTGAAATTTGTCCAAAGGGTTTATATTTGCTTTAACCAGTATCAGCCAAAGAATGACACAAGAAGGCAGAGGAGCCATGTAACATTTTGTTCTCTCCTGGTGCCCCAGTCTGATTTGGTTTGGCTGGCCAGGCCAGGGGATAGAGGAGAGGTGTCAAGTCATTTGGTCACAGAGGGGACCTCATACATCAAGAAAGTACCTGTCTTTGGATCCCCTCTGAGCTGAAAGAAAGCAAATCACTTCATAAGTTACTGTATGATCCATTAAACTACAGAAACAACCATTTGCCTGTTAGTGTACCAGCACTTCACATATGGTCTACAGAGAATTTAGGGAAAAATCTTTTCCCCCAGTATCAGGAAGTAAATAAATAAAGTAAATAGTAAATAATAACAACCAATTAACCAGATAGGCCAGATCCAGGGGCATCTAAGTGGGAAAGCTATCAGACTCACTCAATCGCTGATCCTTCTCTTCATTGATGCTTATGCGTGTACTTTTAGTAAATGGAGAAGGATAATGTGAAAGCTTAACAAATAGTCCCCTTCCCTCTCCCTGTACACCAAGGACCAGTTGAATAAAACGCCAAGGGAATTTGATTCTGAAGATCCCTGAAGAGCTGGAGATCTTCACTGGGGACCTGAACCCAGGAGGATCAACTTACAGACCCAGTGGGCAAGCAGCCCAGGAGCCAATGCTGGAGGGGCAAGACCCAGCAAGTCACTGTTGCCTTGTGGGAACCCCAGGAGAGAAGTGGTTGCAGTGTAATCACAGAAGGCCCATCCTTTGTATATCAAATGCCACACCTAGTTTTGCACCTGGAAGTTTGACCAATTAACTGTGTGCATGTAAGGAGCTGGTTTGAGGAGACAAGTAGTGATTAAACTTTTGTCCTTTCTTTCCATTTTTTTTATCTTATCTTGGAGGACAACTGGAGATTGCTGGTGATTTGTTCCATTTCTCATCCTTTTGTTGCCAGGTGCTAAATCACCCAGCTGCTCAGAATGAAGCACATGCTCCCAGCTAAGCCAGGAATTTTTGAGAGATTTAAAATTTTTCAAATATCAGAAGCATCACCATAGTCCTAGGAAAAATCAGGACACTATAGGATTTCTTTACTTTCATAGTATTTTTATTTTTCATTATAAATGTAGAGAAGGGAGGTGGAGCATAATCTTCTCAGTGCTTTTCAGAGCCCACTAAGGGTCTTAATCAGGCCTGATACTATTACCTGAGTGCCCAGGCGGGGAAAGTATACGGCTGCCCAAGAGGCCTGGGCCACTAAAGGAGGGACAATTCCAGGAGGAAGAGAGTGCCTCCCATTCCAGGAACTGAGAACGCTGATCTTGGATTTTTGGATGGCAGCTTATGGACTTCAAGGAGTTGTTTTGTTTTGGTTTTAACTTTTTACGAATAATAGATGGATATATTGTGCTTGAGAAGCATTTAAACCTTACAAATTAAAGCTAAAGTCCTCTATGACCTGTACTGTCTATTCTTGTTTCCTCCCCTTCCCCAGTAGTAACCTCTGTGGTCACTTTGAGTGTATCTCCTTCCAGTTTTTTAATGATTTTTACCTACTTACATATATGCCTATATTTACAATATTGTTTCATATATTTCTGTGACATAAGTACAATCACACCGTGTGGATTGTCCTGCAAATTGCTTTTACCCTCAACAACATGTCTTGAGACTGACCAATTAGTACTGCAGAGATCATCAATCTACCAAACTGGTATAAAGAGAACTTCAAAGTGGAAACACATTAGCTACAGAAGATGCTGAAAGAAATCTCATCTGAATTTCCCTTATCTGATCAGGATAGAGCTTTACTAGAGTCAGCTGCCAGCATCTTCCCCACCAGCCCCTTGAGACTCCAGGGAGGCATTGATTTGGGCACTGGGACATTCAAAAAAAATTGTGTAAACAGGTCTCACCAGAACCTTCCATCCTTTGAAGCCCAAATACTGTAGTGAAAAGCTTTGCACATGCCTTTTTATACAGGTGCAAAGATACCTTAGAAAACAGGAATTACTGTATCATGGGTTATGTGCTTTATAGATTCTAGACACTGGCAAATAGGCTGTGGAGTGTGATAACTGTTTACCAACCAGTCTTCTAAAAAGGGGGATAAGGGCTGATTTGTAGCATTTGCCCTTTTTCCATTGTGGGAGTTCTCCCTGCCCTGGCTGATTTCAAACTACTAATGTGACATTAGTAAACTTGGAATTGGGAAGAGATATGTATAATCAATGCTTGCAAGCCAGTGTGAGCTGAGTCTAGCACAGTTCCCAGAATCCCTCAAACTCAGGATATGCAAAGAGATATTGGTAAATAGCCCTCCAAAGTAGCCCAACCAATTTACACTTTTGCAAAGAGCGTATGAAAGCATCCATATAAAAGTATCTCAATATTAACACACTTCTTGCCAGTATAATGAGTCAAAAGCAGTATCTCATTTTGCCTTGCATTACTCGGTCATGAGTGAGGTTGAGCATATTTTCTTTGCTGTTTTTATTTCTTCGTCTGTGAAATGGTCCATATCCTTTGCTTGTTTTTCTTTTGAGCTGTTTGTCTTTTTCTTACTGATCTATAGGAAACTTTGATGTAGTCTGGAAACATATTATCCATCAAGTTTTCAATCTATTCTAGATAATGAAATTAGAGGAATATTTCCAAATTTTTTCCAGCACCTGATATATGAATATACCCATCAAGGACTGGAACTTAGAGAGGAAAAGTACACCAGAGTTTTGATTGTGTACATCAAACTCTGGGTATACTTGTTTAACATTGTGATAGGGTCAGTTGAACACACACATATCAGTAATACTAATAAAAAGTAAGTACTATGAAAAAAAGCTTATTTGGCTCAAAAAATTGTATTTGTCATTTTTTTTCACAAGCATCTTATCAATCCTCACTTCTCTGGGGGTCACGTAACTCACTAGACTTTTTTCTTGGGGGCATACACACACTACCACTTCCTATTCTCACTGAATGTCTCTTGTGAGTCTTCTTACGAGGCCTCATCCCTCATCTACTTTTCACTGTTGGCCCTGAAATGAAAAGATGGAGTGCTTTTCTCACAGGCTGTTTCTCCCTAAAAACAACGGACTGTGTCACCAGCTTGCTATCCTCTAGGGTAAACTAAGAACTCACAATTTTTCTCTGGGCCCGACAGTTCTCAGAATCTCTCAAATGCAAGATGCAGGAGATAGTCCGTTTTTACAAAGGCATTGCTGTGCAGGTAGGAGGAAACAACATAGAGGTGTTACCTTAGATGGGAATGGTTATCTGCAAAACGCAATTTTGACTGCTTCTCATTTGCTGCTCAGAGCGTTTTCATACTTGAACCAGACATCAAAAGTTTTAAGTTGAAAGGATATTAAAATAGTACCAGCTGGTAATGTAGATATTAGGGAGGGCAACTCTTGAATTTCTCAATTTCCCTAGCATTCTTACCCTTCCTCCTTTTCCCCACCACAATGCCCAGTACTGGTTTTAGTAATTCTGAAAAAGGATCTTGGTTCTTTTAATTTGTACCCAGCTGGAAACAGTAGCTGTGGCAGTATGTTAGAATAGCAGTAGTTCTTAACCAGGGATGGACATCACAATCCTCTGGGAAGTGTCTATTAAACATGTCAAACCTGCTGAATCAGAGTCTGGGTAGAAGGCAGGCACATGTATTTGGCAAAAGTTCAGGAATGATTCTGATGTGCCCTCATGACCAGAACTGCTACTCTGTTCTAATGCCATTCCATGACAAGATTCACTCTGAAGACAGACATTCAGAATAGGTGTTTAGAAACATTTACAGCAATTTCACAGAGTATGTCTGTTAATTGTAAGTAACTTTGGGCTTGTATTGTGCCTATCTTTTCATTTTACATTTTACAAAATTATGTATCTTCCAAAATTTTCAAGCTGTGATAGATTGAAATTTAAAAAGTGTTTCTCTTGTTGGGATGAGCACTGGGTAGTGTAGTATGGAAACCAATTTGACAATAAATTATATTTAAATTAATAAATAAATAAAAATAAAAAGTGCTCCTTCACAGATAGTTTGAGAAGCACTGATCTAGGCTAGTTTAGCTGTGCCTAAGTCAGACAGGCCCGACTAAAAATTTCCTGGTTTGATAGTTTTATTAGGTGAGTAGTTAAGTCCCAGTGACCTCTTCTGGTGGCTGTTGAGAGGATTAGAGATCAATGAATGTATCTAAAGCACTTAGCACAGTGCCTGACAATAATAGAAGTTATTGGAAGCCCATCGTGGAACAGTTCCTAACAAAACTATCTTCCGGTTGGCTGTCGAGAATACATAGAATCATGGAACGTGGTGAGTGAACCTTTTTATTCAGGCTCATGTATCATAGTCTAATCAAAACAGAGTGCACGGCATGACAGAGATTTGAGTGACTTCTGTACAACCATGAGTAAGGGGTCTTATTGGCCATGGCAATTATAGGGCCAAACTCTGGTTAGCAGACCTCCTCCCAACATCTCCTTCCTGCCTTCTCTCTTATATTCCCCTTTCTCATAGTCCTTTTCCCAAAGATCCCAACTGCTTTTCATTTCTTAAAAGCACAGTCTTTTTTGTTCCTGATGGAGGGTAAGGAGGTGGGGGGTGGGAATTTCTGGCCACTTTAGTCCGGCCTCCTGTTTAAGCATCGAAAAACAACCAGATCATTCATACTGGGCCAATTAACCTCCTGCTGGCATCACTCCTGTGTCCTTGTCATGCTAAAAGAGCATCTGTCCCTTCTTTTGACTTACATTACAAAAAGCCCCTTTCCCTTACCTTCACCTTGGTAGGTACATTGTCATTATTACTGGGAGCGTTGTGATGTGATATTCAAATATGAGTGTTTTGGCACCAGCGATTTTGGATTGAGTTGTGACTCTGCTACCTGTTAGTCGTGTGGCTTAAGGAAAAAGTAATTTTTTAATATCATAATTATTAGGAACAGCACAAATTTGAGCCCTTTGGTCTAACCTGAATATTCAGGAAAGTAGAATAAAATCAAAGGCTTTAACCAGCCGTCTTTTCTTGCAGGATCCACAGTTCTTTTTGGATAACAGCACAGACCACTGGCTTGGTCTGGCTGTAATTCTGAAATTCTCTGCTTAGGGTTTTTTAATTCAAGGCAATGTGATTTAAAATTCCTCTGTCCCCAGGGGCACCTGGGTGGCTCAGTCAGTTAAGCATCCGACTTTTGAGTTTGGCTTCGGTCATGGTCATGGTCTCACAGTTGGTGGGCTCAAGCCCCCATGCTGCACTGACAGCATGGAACCTGCTTGGAATTCTCTATCACAAGTTATTTCTGGATTTTTTTTTTTTTTTTTCATGGATGTCTGTCTCACTTACTGGACTATAAATCCCTAGGAGGCAAGGAACCATATTTGCATTTGCTTACTGTTGTACCCCTGGCACCTAGCATGGTACCTGGCTTCTTGTAGCAGTTAGTAAATATTTATTAGATGAGAAAGGGTGCTGTTTCATTCATTTATTTCCTTTAGGGCAGGAACTGTCTTACTGAGGTTTATGGCCCCAGTATCTAGTTGATACTGGTTCCTCCATAAAAATTTTTTTTTTTTTAACAATTTTTTTTTAACGTTTACTTATTTTTGAGACAGAGAGAGACAGAGCATGAACACGGGAGGGTCAGAGAGAGGGAGACACAGAATCTGAAACAGGCTCCAGGCTCTGAGCTGTCAGCACAGAGCCCAACGCGGGGCTCGAACTCACAGACCGCGAGATCATGACCTGAGCTGAAGTCTGCCGCTTAACCGACTGAGCCACCCAGGTGCCCCCCTCCATAAAATTTTGTTGCACAAGTACACAAGTCCTTTATGGCATGAGAGAGAAAGACAGGAAGATAGGTCTACATGGAGGCCAAGAAGATGGGAAAATAGATCTCTGTCACCAGTGAACTCTTCTTGCCAAAAGTGTTTAACCTGAATCTAGCCAAGTCTCCAGACATAACTTCTAGTTTGCAGGAAATAAAGAGAAGAAAATTTGGCAACACTGTGAAGAAGCAGTCAGACAAATCCAGAAATTATAGAATATTCTGCAAGACTACTGGCCTAGACAAAAAGCAATCAAAAGAAAAAGATGGGAGGACTATTCTAGATTAAGAGATTGAAGAGACATAATATCCAGATGTATTATATAATCCTTGATTGGATCCTGGTTAGAAAAAGGCAATTGCAAAAGACATTTTGAGTACAATTGAAGAAGTTAAAATATGGAGCGTATATTAGATGACACTTTGGAATTATTGTTACTTTTTTTAGATATATATACAAAAATGTCCTTATTCTTAAGAGATGTGTGATAAAATTTTTAGGGATGAAGTGCCATGATGTCTGCAACTTATTTTCAAATGATTCAGCAAAAATAAAATACATATATAGATAAATAGGGTCAAATATTAATAACCACTGAATCTGGATGGAAAGTCAAATGGTCACTGTATGATGTTTTTTGTCTATTTATGGTTTATGGATGGGGGGGGGCCAGGTTTACTGAAGTATGATTTACATAGGGTAAATTCAAATTTTAAAAATTTATATACTATAAAGTTTTATGAATTTTGACAAACACATTTAATCATGTAATTACCATCATAATCAAGATCTAGAATATTTCTATCGCCCTCAAAATTCTCCCTTACCTATTTATAGTCATCCCCTCATCCCAGCCCCAACCCTTGGCACCACTGATCCATTCTCCATCCCTATAGTTTTTGCCTTTTCTAGAATGTCATATAAATGCCTGTGAGTCTGCTTCTTTAACTTAGTACAATAGTTTTGTACATTTGCTGTAACAACGTACCACAAACTAGGTGGCTTAGAACAACAGAAATTTATTATCTCACAGTTCTGGTTACTAGAAGTCCAGAATCAAGGTGTCGGAAGGGCCATGCTCTCTGGATGGCTTTGGGGAAGAATCTGCACATGCCTTTGTGTTAGCTTCTGGCATCACCAGCAATCCTTGGCATTGCATATCTTGCAGCTGCATAACTCCAGTCTCTGCCTCTATCATCCCATGGTATTCTCCCCACGTGTTGGCTCTGTCTTTGCATGCATTCTCCCTGTGTGTCTCTTATAAGGACACCAGCCAATTGGAGTAAGGGCTCACCCTATTCTAGTATGACCTCATCTTAACTAATTATACCTGTAATGACCCTGTTTTTTAATAAGTTCATGATTTGGGGTGTTTAGTGGTTAGGACTTAATATTTTTTGAGGGTGAGACACAATGGAGCCCACGATGCCTAATATAATACATCTGAGATCCATCCATGTTTTTCC
Source organism: Panthera onca (assembly GCF_046562875.1). NCBI lineage: Eukaryota > Metazoa > Chordata > Mammalia > Carnivora > Felidae > Panthera > Panthera onca. The sequence continues at coordinate 60,220,255 of NC_138341.1, read as the reverse complement.
ATGTCATCAGTAATTTGTACCATTTTATTGCTATGTAGTATCCCATTGTAAGGATCTACCACAATGCTTATCTATTTATCAGTGGAAAGACATTTGATTGTTTGCAGTTTCAGGCAATTATGAATAAAGCCACTATAAATATTTGCATATGGATTTTTTGTGTGAACACACATTTTCACTATTCTTGGGTAAATACCTTGAGGAATGGGATGCTTAATTCTTCTATAAGAGACTGCCAAACTTTTCCAAAGTGGTGGAAACACTTTCCATTCCCATTAGCAACATATGAGAGTTTCCATTCTCCACATTTTCATCAACGCTTGGTGTTGTTAGTTTTTCGATTATAGCCATTTCAGTGCATGTGTCATGGTATCTCATTATAGGTTTTAATTTGCATTTCCCTAATGACTGAGGATGTTCAGCATCTTTTCACATGTTCATTTGTCATTTATATATGTTCTCTGGTGAAGTATCTGTTCAAATGTTTTGTCCGGTTTTATTAGGTTATTTGTTGGTGCAGGGTGCAGATCAGTCACACCCTGTCGTATGCCTACTTTAGCCACATTGGAGTTTCCCTGTGGCCCATATTCTCTCTTCCCTGTCAGCTTCAGGTACTTCCCCAGCACCGTCAATTCCTGGTCCCACAGTACCTACTGAGTACAGCCAATCTCTACCTCACTATTGGTACATGGTTGCTGCTCCCATTAGAACAGCTGGTTGGGATAGCACTTTTAGAAAGCACCATTAGGGGCTTCTGGGTGGCTTACTTGGTTAGGCATCTGACTTTTGATCTCAGCTCAAGTCTTGATCTGAGCGTTGTGAATTCAAGCCCCAAGCCCTGCATTGGGCTCCACACAGGTGTGTATCCTTCTTATAAGCAAAAGCAAAAACAAAACACGCCATTAGACACAATCTTACTTAATGCTCACCCTAACCTTGTGAAGTGTGTACTATTATTTCCATTTTTCAGGTGAAGAATCTGAGGCTCAAAGAAGTGAGGTGACTTATCCCCAATAACACAGCTGGTTTTGAGAGCAACAAAACTAGGATTCAAACCCAAGCCCTTCTAAGGAAAATAAGATGTATTTATATCGTTGCTTTTATAAAATATCTGCCTGTTGGGAGAAGAGAACTGGGTGGTAGAGGGGCAGGAATGGCGGGGAGACTTCCTACTATATACCATTCTGTGAACCATGTTACTGTATTACCCATTTAAACAAACAGAAAAGCTTGTCCTTGCCTTACTTCTTTAGCCTGACCTACTGACTTCTGTCAGTGCCCAGCTTAATAAGCCACTCAGCTGAGTTCATCAAGGCAATATGCTTCTGGAATTGACAGTATTTGGGGTTTAAAATTCAAGTACTGGTTTCAGCCTTCTCTCATGAATCCATTCTACATTACCTAACACATCCAGTCTCCCTTAGGGGAAAAAAAAGATCTATTTCCCTAGTCAAAGCAGACCAGCCAGCAGTTGTCTGGGCATTGCACCTCAGCCAGCCTACTAGGGTGCTGACGCTGCAGAGAAGCCACAGCACATCCAGTGTCATCTGCCACTGGAGGATCTGGGATGGTCCGCTGTTCAAGGGATTGAGAGTTTTTTGGCAGGCTGGGGATTTTTCCCTCTATTAGATTCTTGGTCATATCAAGAATCAAGCTTGAGGGGGTTGGGGCTTCCAGAATGGCAGAGAAAGGAGCTCAGCAGATCTTCTCCCCAGCAAACAATAATGTAAAAATTAAAGTCTCTGGAAATTGTCCTAAGGGCATACTGCAAATGAAGAAACATTCATTCAAGAAAATCTACTAAGTCTCAGTAAGAACGGGAAAAAGCTATGGCATTTGAAACTTGGGCAAGCTCCTTTACCCCTTCTCCCAGCTTCAGGTTTTGGGAGTTCTACCTCAGGCATTATACTCCTTACGAGTGCAGCCAAGAAGACAGAGGCTCCTCCCCAGCATCTCTCAGTCTGGGATCACAGTTTAACCCCAGGAGGGTTAAGCTGCCAGTTTTCTCACCCCTTTCCCATAGCCTCTTGTTGCAAAAGCTTCATAGCAGGCAAGCAGAGAAGAGAGGACTGGGTCTCCTTTCCCCAACTTGGTCTTCACTCATAGAAACTGGATCACTCATGTTACTGGAGAGAATGCAAAATGATGCAGACACTCTGGGAATCAGTTTAGTAATTTCTTAAAAACCTAAACATACAACTACCAAACAACCCAGCAATTGCAATCCTGGGCATTTATCCCAGAGAAATGAAGACATATGTTCAAACCAAAACCTGTACACATATGTTTATAGCAGCTTTATTTGTAATTGCTCAAAACTGGAAACAACCCAAATGCCCTTCAACAGGTGAATGGTTAAACAAAGTGGTACATCCATACAAGGGAATATTCCTCAACAATAAAAGGAAACAAACTATTCATCATGCGACAATCTGGATGAGTCTCCAGAGAATTATACTGAGTGGGGGGGAAAAAACAATCCCCAAAGGTTATATACTGTATTCTTTCATTTATATAACATTCTTGAAATGACAAAATTATAGAAGTGAAGAACAGATTAGTGGTTACCAGAGGTCAGGAAGGGTAGGAGTAGGAGGGAAGTGGGTGTGGCTATAAAAGGGCACATGAGGGATCATAGAGATAATGGAAATGTTCTGTATCTTGACTGTATCAATGTCAATATCCTGATTGTGATATTGTAGTACATTTTTGCAAGATGTTACATGGGGAAAATTGAGTAAAGGATATCTAGGATCTCTCTATTTCTTACAGCCATATGTGAATCTACACTTACTTCAAAATAAAAAGCTTAATTTTTTAAAAACTGGAAAAGATTTGAATGGACATTTGTCTAAAGAAGAGATACAGATGGCTAGTAAGTACATGAAAAGATGCTCAACACCATGAGTCATTAGAGAAGTGCAACTCAAAGCTGCAGTGAGCTAGGATAGCTAGGAGCAGAGCCAGACAATAACAAGTGGTGAGGAGGATGCAGAGAAATTGGAACCTTTATACACTGCTGGTGGGAATGTAAAAAGGTAGTTGCTTTTGAAAACAGCTTGGCAATTCTTGAAAATCATAAACTTAGAGTTACCACATGGCCCTGTAATTCTATTCCTAGGTACATCCACAAGAGACATGAAAATATACATTCACCAAAAACTGTTTTTCAGCATTAGAAAGGCATGACTGATACATGCCACAACATGGATGAACCTTGAAAACATACTAAGTGAAAGAAGCCAGTCATGAAAGACCGCATACTACACTTAAATTAATTACATTTATAATTATATTTATTTATTTATTTATTTAAAAAATTTTTTAACGTTTTTATTTATTTTTGAGACAGGGAGAGACAGAGCATGAACAGGGGAGGGTCAGAGAGAGGGAGACACAGAATCCGAAACAGGCTCCAGGCTCTGAGCTGTCAGCACAGAGCCCGACGCGGGGCTTGAACTCACGGACCGCAAGATCATGACCTGAGCTGAAGTCGGCCGCTTAACCGACTGAGCTACCCAGGCGCCCCATTTATAATTATATTTATATGAAATTTATATGAAATTATATTTATATGAAATTTATTTATATAATTATATTTATATATTATAATTATATTTATATTTATATGAAATTTATGTATATATTTATATTTATATGAAATATACATTTATATTTATATTTGCCAGAACAGGCAAATCTGTAGAGGGAAAATAGATTAGAGGCTGCCTAGGAGCAATCTGTGTGACTGCAAATGGGGAGAGGATTTTTTTGGGAGAGAGTGAGAGTGTCTCAAATTAACTGTGGAGATGGTTGCACAAACCTGTGAACTTACTAAAGAACATTGACTTTTACACTTTAAATGGGTCAATTGTATGGTAAGTGAATTCTATCTCAATAAGTCTTTTTAAAAAGAAGAAGAATTAAGCTTGAATCCAAGCCGTTTCTCTTCTGCATTATTAAAAAAAAAAAAAAAAAAACAAAACATTTTATTTAGAAAAAATTTTGAAGTTACATAAAGTTGCAAGATAAACCAATTACTGAAATTTTGCCTATTTTTAAGATCAAATTCCATCATCAGCTTTGGGCTTTTGTATTCATCGGCTTTTTTGGAAGGTCTTGGTTTCAGATTGTGTTGCTTACTCTATGCCAATGGTTCTCCTTCGGGGCACTTGGCAACGTTTGGAGACACTGGGGCCGCTACTGTCATCTAGCGACTACAGGCCTAGGATGCTGCTAGACATCCTACAATGCACAGGGCAGCACTCCCAACAAAAACTTGTCTGGACCAAAATGCAAACAGTATCAAGACTAAGAAACTTGCTGTACTCTGTTAGTGTATTTATCAAAGAGAGACATGTTATCGTCTGGTCAAAATAATCTGCGGATTTTACTCTTCGATTAGTGTTTTGGAGCATAGAATTTGTGCATCTTTTATGGTTTATTTATTAGTCTTTCAATTGGTTCTCCCACCCTAAACATTTGCCTGTTGCCTAGAAGGGCAGGAGCCAGACATAAAGTGCTACCACCTCTGAACAGCTCTATAAACTAATGGGCGCTTAAGTATTTGGAAAAGATGATAGGGCCACAGCTGGGAAGTCAGGTGGCAGCATTAACATGGCCCAGAGGGACAGTAAAGCCTGTGGCTTGAGAGATATGGTCCCAGTTTGAGGCAGCCGTGACACGACACTGGGATAAACTACAACCGTAAAACTTAAAGGATCTAAAAGGTCATTTCAAATGTGTCCTCTTGCTACTGTTTCCCTCATGAAATGGTGGCACTGTGGTCTCTCCCAGAGGCTGAGTGGTTGAGCGGGATAACTACATGCTAGCATATCTCTACATGCAACCAGTCAAGGCTTTTCAGTAGATAATGGCTCTTCCAGTTTCACATGGGCCTGTTCAGGGTTTCTCTTACCTCCTGAGAAGATGGGAACCACTAAGGGAATCTTAGGTCCTCTGAAAGACCTTGCACAGGAAGTTGAAAGCTTTCACTCGCCATTACATAGATATATGTGCCATGATGGGACTTGGGTGTGTATGTGAAGGCGTGCTGGGCATCTGGTCGTGAACTCCTGAATCCATTATTTCTGCATGTTCCCAGAATGTTTTGGTCTCCTGTGCAAAGAGGGCACTCAGTAATCTTTTTTTTTTTTATTACTATTTTTTAATGTTTATTTATTTTTGAGAGAGACGGAGTGTGAGTGGGAAAGGGGCAGAGAGAGGGAGACACAGAATCCAAAGCAGGCTCCAGGCTCTGAGCTGTCAGCATGGATCCTGATGTGGGGCTCGAACCCATGAACCACAAGATCATGATCTGAGCTGAAGTCAGACGCTCAACCAACTGAGCCACCCAGGTGCCCCAGTAATCTTTAGTAAATATTTGAATCTCTGTTATGTTCCAGGCACTGTATGATGTACATTAGTGGGCAAGGTCCCTAACCTTAGGTAGCATATATTAACAGGAGTACCTCAGTATATATTCATCAGTTCATTTTTCTGAGAAACTAGCTTCATCACATCTTTGCAAGTTATCATCAGAAAGTTTTTGAGATGAATAATGCTTGTCTATTGAAGCAACATACAGACCATTTTTTAAGTTTTCTAGAAGGGTTAATAGCCATCAGCTAGAGCCATAGACTACTGGAAAATCCTCCTTAAGATGTTTATTTAAGTGGATAAGCCACTAAAAGCTCAGTAATTGAAGAATGAAATAGTGAAATGGAAAATATGGGCATATAAATTGAACCCAAAACTTTGAAGACATCATATGGGAAGGTCAAATGACTTTTGAAAGAGTACTGTTGCATCTGAGCATTAGAAGCTGAGAGCATTCTTTAAAGCAAAATCTAATTGTTGTGGGCGATAAACACTCATTTGACCATATCTGTTTTTCTGCTCCTTTTTTATTTTTATTTTTATTTTTTTAGAAAAACTTTTTTAACGTTTATTTATTTTTGAGACAGAGAGAGACAGAGCATGAACGGGGGAGGAGCAGAGAGAGAGGGAGACACAGAATCGGAAGCAGGCTCCAGGCTCTGGGCCATCAGCCCAGAGCCTGACGCGGGGCTCGAACTCACGGACCGTGAGATCGTAACCTGAGCTGAAGTCGGACACTCAACCAACTGAGCCACCCAGGCGCCCCGGCTCCTTTTTTAAACTAACAAGTTTTTGTTCTGTTTTCCTTTATGTTGTTCGATTTTATATAGGAAAATATTTTAATTTTTAAATTTCTTCAAAGCTTTTTTTTGAATAGGGTTGGGTGTAAATAAATACTTTTTCAAAAAATCAGAGCAGAGTATAGACAATAGATGTCCCCTGGGGTGAAGGTCAGGAAGGGCAGGGGCGGAGAAAGGTATGCCAAGGACAGAAGTCCCCTGACAGCATTATGCCTCTATGAGATCCTGAGCACAGGTTTCTGTGTCATTTCAGACAAAACGGACCTTTGTCTAAGGCATTATTTTTTTCAAAGCCAAATAGTTTTGATACATCTTCTACTCCTTAGATAACTGAGATTCAATACCTGTACAGTTACTGAACTGAACATGATTTTATCCATATTCACAACTCTCAGTAAATGGAACTTCATGCTCTAGCCTTAATACAATAGAACCTGAGGAAAATGAGAACTCGGATGATAACCTAGGACTCTTCTTTAACAGAATCCAGTAGAAAAAGATAGGATGCTCTCTCAGGTTGAAAATCAGTTTCATTTTGCCACAGGTGGGCCTTTGTTAGCTTTGTCCTACTTCTTTGCAAAACATGGGCAGAATCTGAACCCCTTTTTGGAGACCCAGAGGGTAAATGTCATTTCTTTTACCTGGAGTTTCAAATAGCCAAGTCTTAGCCTCTGCTGGATCCAGACTGGAACCAGTAATTTCCTTCCCTTACCCTTTCACAGAGCCGTTGGGTTTTGTTTTGTTTTGTTTTCCCTCTGAACTCCACAGAGATTTCCCTGACACAGGTTCCTGTTAGGGGTTCAGGGTTTATCATCCAACACACATCATTACCAGTGAACTCACAGGGCTTGTCAGAATCACGTGGGAAGAACTGGTATCCTCTCATGCCCTAGCCTTGCCTCTCTAGTCCCTTGCATGCAGGAGCTGGGTCTCCACACTCAAAGAGCCTAACTTGGAGCCAGGCATACAGGAAACATTAGCCAGTTAGTACTAGCTCAATTGTTTTCAGATATTTATGGCTTTCCACGAAAAGTATGTACAGATTGGGGCACCTGGGTGGCTCAGTCAGTTACATGTCCAACTCTTGATTTTGACTCAGGTTACAATCTCCGGGTTTGTGAGTTCAAGCCCCACATCTCGCTGCTCTGAGCCTTTGTGCTGACAGTATGGAGCCTGCTTGGGATGCTCTCTCTCCACCCCTGCCCCCCGTCCGTCCCCCACCTCTGTGTCTCAAATTAAATAAATAAACTTAAAAAATAAGTATGTACACATCTATCATAATGACTGAGACAAAATTAGTGATAACACTAAATGCTGGCAAGGATGCAGGAAAACTACATCACTTCTACATCACTGATGAGAATGTAAAATCGTACAGCCATTCTGGAAAACAGTGTGGCAGTTTCTTACAAACCTAAATATGTACTTCTGACCCAGCATTTGCACTTCTTGAATATTTATCCTAGAGTGATAAAAACCCATGGTCACACAAACACTTATATGTGAACGTTCATAGCAGTTTTATTCATAATAGCAAAAAGACACAAAAATAACCCACACGTCCTTCAACCAGGTGAATGGTTAAACAGACTTAGGTACTTCTACATCATAGAAAACTATGGAGCAATAGAAAAGAAACAGACTATTGATACACAGAACAACTTGAATGGATCTTAAGGAAAGTATACTGAATCTCAAAAAAGCCCATCCTAAAAGATATATACTGAATGATTCAACTTCTATAACATTTTTTTACAGTAACATTGTGAGTTTTCTTTTCATTTTTTAAAATATAATTTATTATCAAGTTAGCTAACATACAGTGTATACAGTGTGCTCTTGGTTTTGGGGGTAGATTCCCGTGATTCATCGCTTTCACACCCAGTGCTCACCCCAACAAATGCCCTCCTCATGCCTATCACCTATTTCCCCCTCTTCCCCGCCCCCCTCAACTTAATAACATTCTTAAAATAACTAGTTTTAGGGGCACCTGGGTGACTCAGTCAGTTGAGTGTCCAACTTTGATTTCGGTTCAGGTCACGATCCCAGGGTCATGGGATCGAACCACGCATTGGGCTCCATGCAGAGCATGGAACCTGCTTAAGATTCTCTCTCTCTCTCTCTCTCTCTCTCTCTCTCTCTCTCTCTCTGTCTCAACTTATGCCCCTCTCCCCAGCTTGTGCACTCTCTCTCTCTAAAATAGAAAAATAAAAAAGTAATAGCTTAGTTTTAGAAATGGAGAACATCTAAATATTTGCCAGTGACTAGGGATGTAGGGAAGAGTTGCTGGATGGAAATGGATGTGATTGTAGTAGGAAACAAAAGAGATCCCCGTGGTTCTTTAACTCTTTTGTATCTTGACTGTGGGTAGTGGATATACATACCTATTCATGAGATTAAACTGCATAAACACACACACACACACACACACACACACACACACGTAAAAGCTAAACTAAAGAAATCTAAGGGGGTACCTGGGTGGCTCAGCCAGTTAAGCATCCAACTCTTAATTTTGGTTCAGGTCATGTTCTCAAAGTTTGTGAGGTTGAGCTCTGTGTTGGGCTCTGCGCTGACAGCATGGAGCCTACTTGGAATTCTCTCTCTCTCTCTCTCTCTCTCTCTCTCTCTCTCCTTGCCCCTCCCCCGATCTTGTGCATGCACTCTCTCTCTCTCTCTCAAAATAAATAAATAAACTTTTTTTAAAAAGAAATCTGAGCAAGATTGGTGGATTGTATTAATGTCAATATTCTAGTTGTAATGTTTTACAAGTTGTTAGCACTGGAGTAAACTGGGTAAGCAGTACATAGATCTCTCTGTATTCTTTCTTAAACCTGCATGTGAATTTATGGTAAATTAAAATTTCAATAGCCATTAATGATAAAAACTCAGGGGGTGCCTGGGTGGCTCAGTCGGTTAAGCGGCCGACTTCAACTCAGGTCATGATCTCGCGGTCCGTGAGTTCGAGCCCCGCGTCGGGCTCTGTGCTGACAGCTTAGAGCCTGGAGCCTGTTTCAGATTCTGTGTCTCCCTCTCTCTGACCCTCCCGTGTTCATGCTCTGTCTCTGTCTCAAAAAAATAAATGTTAAAAAAATTTTTTTAAATTAAAAAAATGATAAAAACTCAGCAAACTGGGAATAGAGAGAGACCTCCTCGATCTGACAAAGAACACCTACACGAGACCTGCATCTAACATCGTGCTTAATAGTGAGAAATGGGATAATTTCCCCTAGGAACAAGGCAAAGATGTCCTCTGTCACCACTCCTATTCAACATTGTACTGAAATTTAAAGCTAGTGTGGTAAGACAAGAAAAGGAAATAAAAGGTAGATAGATTAAGAAAGGAGAGATAAAACTATTCACAAGTGACAAGAAAATCCCCCCCAAAAAACAACCAAAAAACCCCCTGGAACTAATAAACGAGTATAGCAAAGTCACAGGATACAGGGTTAATATACAAAAGTCAATTACTTTCCTATATACCAGCAATGAACTATTGGAATATGAAATTTCAAAAAACAATTCCCACTTACAATAGCACTGAATAAATGAAATACTTAAGTATAAGGCTAACAAAATATGTATGGGACCTATATGGGAAAAATTAGAAAACACTGATAAAAAGAAATCAAAATCTAAATCAATAAAATCGAAATCTCAGCAAATTATTTTGTAGATAATGACAAACTATTTCTAAAGTTTATATGTAAAGGCAAAGGACCTAGAATAGCCAACACAGTACTTAAAAAAAAAAATTGGAAGACTCATACTACCCAATTTCAAAACTTAATGTAAACCTTCAGTAATCAAGACAACATCGTATTAAGAACCTAAATGTCCACTGACTGATGAATGTTGGATAAAGAAGATGGAATGGAACAATGGAATGTTACTCGGTGATCAAAGAGAATGAAATCTTGCCATTTGCAACAACATGAATAGAACTAGAGTGTATTATGCTAAGTGAAATAAGTCAGTCAGAGAAAGACAAATATCATATGATTTCACTCATATGTGGAATTTAAGAAGCAAAACAGATGAACATAGGGGAAGGGAAGGAAAAATAAGATAAAAACAGAGAGGGGGGCAAACTATAAGAGACTCTTTAGAGAACAGTCTGAAGGTTGCTGGGCTTGTGGGATGGGCTAGATGGGTGGAGGGCATTTGTTGTGATGAACACTGGGTGTTATATGTAAATGATGAATCACTAAATTCCATTCCTGAAACCAATACTATATTTATGTTAACTAACTTGAATTTAAATTAAAAAAAAAAGCGTTATGGTTTCAGGTCTTAAAAAAAATAAGACAACATGGTATTGATGAAAGAATAGACACAGATCAATGAAATAGGTTAGACAGCCCAGAAATGGGCCCACACAAATATAACCAACTAATCTTTGGCAAAGGGGCAAACATGATTCAATGGGGAAAGGATAGCCTTTTCAATAAATGGAATGAACAAATGGTGATGGATATCCATATGCAAAAAAAAAAAAACAAAAAGAACCTAGACATGGACCTTACACCTTATACAAAAAGTAACTCAAAGTGGATCATAGACCTAAAAAAGCCTGCATTGACAGTGCACAGCCTGCTTGGGATTCTCTTTCTCCTTCTCTCTCTTTGCCTCCACCCTGCTCTCCCATGCATGCTCTCTCTCTCTCTCTCAAAATAAATAAACATTTAAAATATAAAATAAAATATAAAATAAAATATTTGTCTTTAAAAACCAGTGAAGGGTCTCAAAGAGATATCTGTACACCCATGATCAGAGCAGCATTATTCACAACAGCTAAAATGTGGAAGTAACCCAGTGTACATTCACAGATGAATGGATAAACAAACTGGTATATGCATACAGTAGACCATTATCCTTACAAAGGAAGGAAAGTCTGACATATGCTACAACATGGATCAATCTTGAGGTTCACTTTATGCTACTAATGTGAACTTAGCATATTAACATTATGTTAAGTGAAATAAGCCAGTCACAAAAAGACAAATACTGCATGATTCCCCTTATCTGAAGTGTTTAGAGTAGTCAGATTCACAGAGACAGAGAGAATAGTGGTGGCAAGGGGCTGGGGGGAGGGCGGCATGGGAGTTATTGTTTAATGGGTGTAGAGTTTCAGTTTTACAAGATAAAAAGAGTCCTGGAGATGGACAGTGATGATGGTTGCACCACATTTTGAACGTATTCGATACCACTGACCTGTACACTGAATGGTTAGGATGGTAAATTTTGTTATGTGTGTTTTGCCACACACACAAATCAATGAATCGATGAGTAAAAGACTGTTGGAGAAGAGCATATTCACACAGTATGAAGGTAACTCATACATACACACACACAAACTTACACAGTTTGCCTATTAACTACAAAATGGAGAAGTGATCTTCACAGAAGAGAAAACTGGATGGGGTACCTGGGTGGCTTCAGTCAGTTGAAGTCTGATTCTCAGTTTTGACTCATGAGTTTGAGCCCCGCATTGGGCTCTACACTGTCAGTGTGGAGCCTGCTTGGGATTCTCTCTCTCCCTCTCTCTCTCAAAATTAGTAAATAAACTTAAAAAAAACCTCTTTAAATAAAACAATGAAAAGAAAAGCCCAAGACTTAGAGAAAATATTTGCAAGACACATATCTGATACAGAACTTACATACAAAATATATAAAGAATTGTTAAAATACTATAAGAAAACAACCCAATTAAAAAATGAACAAAAGATCTAAACAGATATTTCACCAAAAAGATCTACAAATGGTAGATAAGCCTATGAAAAGATGCTCAACATCATTTGTCACTAGGGAATTGCAAATTACAACAAGAATGTAATACACTACATACCTATTAGAATGGCTTAAGAAAAAAACCCAGGGGCGCCTGGGTGGCCCAGTTGGTTAAGCATCCAACTCGACTTTGCCTCAGGTCATGATCTCACAGTTTGTGAGATGGAACCCCACATCTGTCAGCACAGAGCCTGTTTGGGATTCTCTGTCTCCTCCTTTCTCTCTCTGCCCCTCCCTTGCTTACACTCTCTCAAAGTGTGCTTACACTCTCTCATTTATAAGACTAAAAACAAAAGGAATTATATATGTAAGTACCATTTCCCATGAGGGTATGGGAATTCTGAAACCATTATACAGGTATACTGGAATTGAAGAATTAAATGAATGATGGGTGATAGGAGCCAGGTTGTTGTGGAAGGTTACAGATAAGGAAGGGAAGGGGAAGAAGCTAACATAATCTATGTTGTAATGGATTAGAGTTGGAAATACCAGTGTGAACTCATGTTTAGCTTAGTATAGATACAGATGATTACAGATAGAAATATTTATAGATATGTATGCATATATATAGGTTATTATACACACCTATTATTTATTTGCTTTGTCAACTGAGAGGGCTTAAAAGAAATGACAGCCCAGTAGCAATGAACACACCTAGAGCCCAGATCTTGGTTTCTAACACCAGTCTCCAATAAAAGGAATCAGGGCTCCTTGGAGAAAAGGCTGATGCTAGGAATGGGACAGGAAAGACAGAATTTGAGCTTAGAGCATCTTGTAGTGCCAGAAAGGAAAAGAAAGTGCTAAAAACAAAAAAAAAATCAACTTCACAGTGATGGTCATATGGAGATATAGGGTCTGATTGAATGAGTTCCTAACAGCCAAAGCTGGAACAACGTGAGCAACACAAAGAATAAAATAGTCTTGGGGCGCCTGGGTGGCTCAGTCGGTTAAGCGTCCGACTTCAACTCAGGTCACGATCTCGCGGTCCGTGAGTTCGAGCCCCGCATCGGGCTCTGGGCTAATGGCTCAGAGCCTGAAGCCTGCTTTGGATTCTGTGCCTCCCTCTCTCTCTGCCCCTCCCCCGTTCATGCTCTGTCTCTCTCTGTCTCAAAAATAAATAAATGTTAAAAAAAAATTAAAAAAAAAGAATAAAATAGTCTTGTATTGTAACCCTAAGTATAAAATAAATATTCATGAGTCCATACTGATATACATAAGTGACTAAATAAATAAATAAATTCAGGACATTAGATATATCTCTCATGCAGAATTGCAAATAATTGATGTAAGTATTCTGCCCTTAAGAGTGTGGAACATAATTCCCCATTCCTTAAATGTGGGCTGTTTATGGCAACTTTCTTCCAAAGAATACAGTATGGAAAGAAGAAAAAAAAGAGAGACAGAGACAGAGAGAGAAAGCTTACATTAGAGAATCCTGACAAACACTATCCCAGGCAGGAAATTAAGGGCAACATCAGCAGTGATAAGTCATGTTGATAGTATGTACCCTTGATATGATATGTGATGATAATGGTGCTTCATCTCTGTGGTCTTCCTTCCCACATTACCCCAGTCTAATCATGAGGGAGCATCAGATAAATCGCAATGGAAGGACTTTCTACAAAACATCTGACCAGGAGTCCTCGAAACTTTCAAGTGTCAACAAAAACAAGAGAAGTCTGAAAATAATAGTCATAGCCAAAAGGACCCTAAGGAGACATAACTGTAAAACATCAGATAGTATCCTGATATAGAAAAATGACATTAGGGGAAAACTGAGGAACCTTCAAGCGTGAACTTGAGTTAATAAGAATAGATCGATTGGCCCATTAATTATGACAAATGTACCATACTAATGAAAGATGCTAATGATAGAGAAAACTGGATGTAGCGTATATGAGAACTCTTTGTACTTTCTAAATACTAAGTCTGTAAATGTAAGACTGTTCTAAATTTTTTTAAAAATTATTTTAAAATAAAAGAAATAGACGTGTTCCCTCTTTCACTCCCAGAGAGGGTCCTGGCGCACCTGTGCCTGGGCTGGCGGTACTCTCGCACCTTGGCCTTTCAATTTTCCCTCTTTCCCACCCTCTGCTGTGCTTGAACAGAGGATTCGGTGCTGAGATTGTCTGATTGTCTAAACCCACCAGGAAAATGGTGGAAAATTCACTATCACCATTGTCAGAACGAGTGGTTTATGGTTTTGCTCTTGAGCTTCCAGTTTGTCTTTGTATTATATCTTGTATGAGCCTTTATTCCTGAATCTTTTTTTTTTTTACATTTATTTTTGAGAGACAGAGAAAAAGCACGAGCAGGGAAGGGACAGGGAGAGAGGGAGACATAGAGTCCAAAGCAGAGCTGTCAGCACAGAACCCTACATGGGGCTCGGGGCTTGAACACATGAACGGTGAGATCATGATGTTAAGCCAAAGTCAGACGCTTAACCGACTGAGCCACCCAGGTGCCCCTTTTATTCTTGAATCTTGACTAGACTCCTTAGGCTTAACCTTTTGGCCTCAGAAATATTGGGCACTTGCATTACCTGTTTATCTCCTACAGTAATCAGCTATGTACTTTTATTTGGAGTTTATGTGATGAGTACCTTTCCACTCAATTCCATTCATAACAGACATAAATAACTATACTAAAAATCAACAGCAGAAGAAATACCAAGAGCCTGCCTCAGCATTAAGACATACTGCTATTAGTGAAGCAAACCAAATATTCTTTTTTTTCAGCCAAAAAATTTTACACTAAAAACTGAATTATATGTAGACATACTAACACCAAACATTTATTTGTGATTTTTGACATAATAATTTTGACCATAATTATTTTGAATATTTTTTATTAATACCCAGTATTAAGATGTTAAAAAAGGTACATTGAACTTCTCTTAGATTAAGTTCTATTAATATTGTAAATGTTCTTAAATGTTAGTTATTAATGGAAAGAATAAATAAAATTTTATGTTACCAAAGAAAATTTAAAAACAAACAAAGGGAATGAACTATTGATACAGGTAATATTTGGGTAAATCCCAAGAGAATTAAGTTGACTGCAAAAAGCCAACTCAAAAAGTTATATATATTTTTTTAACTTTATTTTTTATTTTTTAAAATTTACATCCAAATTAGTTAGTATATAGTGAAGCAATGATTTCAGTAGATTCCTTAATGCCCCTTACCCATTTAGCCCATCCCCCCCTCCCACAACCCCTCCAGCAACCCTCAGTTTGTTCTCCATATTTTTGAGTCTCTTTTGTTTTGTCCCCCTCCCTGTTTTTATATTATTTTTATTTCCCTTCCCTTATGTTCATCTGTTTTGTCTCTTAAAGTCCTCATGTGAGTGAAGTCATATGATTTTTGTCTTTCTCTGACTAATTTCACTTAGCATAATACCCTCCAGTTCCATCCACATAGTTGCAAATGGCAAGATTTCATTCTTTTTGACTGCCGAGTAATACTTCATTGTATATATACCACATCTTCTTTACCCATTCATCCGTGGATGGACATTTGGGCTCTTTCCATACTTTGGCTATTATTGATAGTGCTGCTATGAACATGGGGGCAAAAAGTTATATTTATATAATATGTAGCAATTTATATTAAATTTGGAATAACAAAATTATAGAGAACAGATCAGTTGTTGGCAGGGGCTAGAGATGGGGAGAGTATGAGTAAAACAGGTAGCAGGAAAGACACTTGTGATCATGCAACAGTTTTGTTATCTTGATTGTGTTGGTGTTTACATGAATCTACACACGAGATAAAATTGCACAGAACTACATGCACACACACACGCACACACACAGAGCCATGTACAACTGGTGAATTCTAAATAAACTTTGTGGACTGTACTAATGTCACTTTCCTGGTTGTGATAGGTATATATTCATGCAAGATGTGACCCCTGGGGGAATCTGAATAAAAAGTAAATGGAATCTCTCATTACATTTTTTTTTTTTAATTTTATTTATTTATTTATCTATCTATCTATTTATTTATTTATTTATTTATTTATTTATTTATTTTTGAGACAGAGAGAGACAGAGCATGAACGGGGGAGGGTCAGAGAGAGAGAGAGGGAGACACAGAATCTGAAACAGGCTCCAGGCTCTGAGCTGTCAGCACAGAGCCCGACATGGGGCTTGAAATCACGAACCACGAGATCATGACCTGAGCGGAAGTCAGATGCTTAACCGACTGAGCCACCCAGGCATCCCTCTCATTACATTTTTAAAGGCATTAACTGCTGCTTTCTTTTATTCATTCCTTCTTTAATGACATATAATTCATATACCATACAATTCACCCTTTTGAAGTGTACAATTCAATGGATTTTAGTATATTCATGGTTCAATTTAGTATATTGGTAACATACATGCAACCATCACCACTAATTCCAGAATGCTTTCATCACCGCAAAAGAAACCCTATCCTCAGGAGTAGTCACTTCCCGTTTCTCTTCCATTATCCTTTAGAAATTACTAATCTACTTTCTGTCTCTGTGGATTTGCCTATTCTTGATATTTCATTTACATGGAATCAATACATTATGTGTTCTTTTGTGTCTGGCCTCTTTCACCTAGCATGTTTTTAAGATTCATCAACATTCTAGCTTGTATGAGTTTTTCATTCCTTTCTGTGATTGAATAATATTCCACCATATAGATATACCACATTTTGTTATTCATTCCTTACTTAATGGACATCTAGGTTGTTTCTGCTTTTTGACTATTATGAATAATACTGCTGTAGACATTTATGTACATTTTCCATTTTCTTGAGTATATACCTATGAATGGAATTTTTGGATCATATGATAACTCTCTAACTTTTTGAAAGACTGACACAGTTTTCCACGGTGCTGCACCATTTTACATTCCCATCATCAGTGGATGAGAATTCCAGTTTCTCCATATCTTTACTGACACGTTATTGCCTGTTTTTTATTATAGCCATCCAAGTGGGTGTGAAGTGATATCTCATTGTGGTTTTGATTTTCTATTTCTTTATTTAAAGTGTTTATTTTTGAGAGAGAAATAGAGTACACAGGCGTTGCGGGGGGCAGAGAGAGAGGGGGACAGAGGATCCAAAGCGAGCTCTGCACCGACAGCAACAAGCCTGATGAAGGGCCTGAATGCACAAACCATGAGATCACGACCTGAGCTGAGGTTGGACACTTAACCAACTGAGCCACCCAGGTGCCCCTTGATTTTCTATTTCATAATGACTCAATTTCAGTAGATTTTGGTTTTCTAGGAATTTATCTATGGCATCTATGTTATCTATTGTTGGTAAGCAATTGTTCTTAGTTTTTCCTTATAGTCCTTTTTATTTTTGTAAAGTTGATAGTAGCATTCTCTTTTATCGTTGATTTTAGTAATTTGAGTCTTCTTTCCTTTTATCTTTATCAGTCTAGCTAAAGGTTTGTCAATTTCATTGATTTTTTTTCCAAAGAACCAACTTTTGGTTTTATTGATTTTCTCTATTGTTTTTCTATTCTCTAGTTCATTTATTTCTTCTGTAATCTTTTTAAAAAATTTTTTAAAGATTTTATTTTTAAGTAATCCCTATACCCAATGTAGGACTTGAACTCACAGCCCTGAGATTAAGAGTTGCATGCTCCATCTCTGTAATCTTTTTTTCTTTCCTTCCTCTTGCTTTGGATTTAATTTGTTCTTCTTTTTCTAGTTACTTTAGGTG
Source organism: Panthera onca (assembly GCF_046562875.1). Classification (NCBI taxonomy): domain Eukaryota; kingdom Metazoa; phylum Chordata; class Mammalia; order Carnivora; family Felidae; genus Panthera; species Panthera onca. Next base: position 60,202,575 of record NC_138341.1, on the reverse strand, counting down.
GGAAGTTAGATTATTTAAAAAAAAATTTTTTTTTAACGTTTATTTATTTTGAGACAGAGAGAGACAGAGCATGAACGGGGGAGGGTCAGAGAGAGGGAGACACAGAATCTGAAACAGGCTCCAGGCTCTGAGCTGTCAGCACAGAGCCCGATGTGGGGCTGGAACTCACGGACCGCGAGATCATGAACTGAGCCGAAGTCGGCCGCTTAACCGACTGAGCCACCCAGGCGCTCCGGGAAGTTAGATTATTGATGTAAGATTTTTTTTCCTTCTTTTTAAACACAGGCACTTATGGGTTCTCTGTATATTTTTTGCAACTTCATGTAAATCTGTAATTACTTCAAAAAAAATAAGCAAAAAGTACATATTTCTACTATGCCAGGGGAGCTGTATATAGTGAGGACTCAGCCATTGCACCTATCCTCAAGGAGCTTAGTCTAGTAGAGCAAGGTACAGAGTGTTCCAGAGATGAGTAGATGCCTGTTTGCTGCAAAGGTGGGAGAAAATACTGAAGGATATCCAGGAAAGCCCCATGAAGGTACAATTGAGGGCTTATATGAATTGAAGAACTATGGTTTTATCATGGGAGTTCCATTCTCAGAGAGGCCAGTCCTTGAGGAGGTTGTCACTTATTTCTTCTCAGATCTTCAGGGACCACAGCTAAAGTCATTTGGGACAGAGATGGAAGCACACTCTGATTAAGGCTAATGTTCCTAGCTGAGGGCTTTTCTCTGCAGCTCAAAATTCTCAGAGATACCCTTATCTCCTACCAAGTTGTTCAAAATGTTCAAAATGCACCTATTGACTTCCTTCATAAAAGATAGCAAGAATGCTGTTTAAACAGGAAGGGAAGGCTAGAAAATGTGTTGAGTTACTAATAATGAAAACAGTTTAAAAAATTCCCATATACCCTTTAATGAACTTCCTCAACTCTCCCAAACATTAACACTTTGCCTTCGGTTCCTAACACTTTTTAAATGTTTATTAAAAAAAATCTTTTTGACCAAACAACACATTCTTTTAGCTTATGAAGCAAAATAGTATAAAGAGGTACACAGGTGAAAAGTCTTCTTCTCCTCTCTGCCCTTTCTTTTTTCTTTGTCTTTTTCTTTCTTTCTTTCTTTCTTTCTTTCTTTCTTTCTTTCTTTCTTTCTTTCGAAGATCTAATTGACTTTATTAAGTGATTCATGAATCAGGGGCAACATCCCATCTAACGAGTAGAGGGAGCCCCTCACCTCTGCCCTTTCTACCCCATTACTCTCATGCCTCACAAACACTTACAGGTGGCCATCTGTATTTTTCTTTATGCAAACATAAAAATATTTTCATACCCCCCCATTTCTCCACCTCCCTGCCCCCAATCTAGCATCCTATGCATACTGTTCTGGACTTTGCATTTATCATTTAACAGTGTCGTTTAGAAAGATTTCCAAATCAGAGCATAGTAATGCTTTTTTTTTTTTTAAATGGACTTTAGTATTTATTGTATCTCAGCCCACTGCCCTCCAGCATCACCTCAGACGTTGTTCATGCTCCCTCTCTTTCCTGTCTAACCTCAATTGTTTGAATCCCAAATTCCCCAGTGTAGTTCATTCTCTGCGCTAACAAGCTCAGGGCTTTTACAGACCCCAGACCGTGTGACTGGAGCAAAGCCATAACAAACCCCCTGTGCCATCAGGACCACAGGGACACAGTCAGGAGCGACAGCAACAGGGTGATGATTGCCTTAGCATGAGAGACACCCTAAAGAGATCACTGTGGGCCAAGAAGAAGAGATGATCTGGAAGTAGGCCTTGTTGCCAAGCAACCCCAGAGGGGATGAAATTAACTCAGTCTGTTTTTCATGTAACTGCATCTCAAATGAAAGCTGAGGCCAGAGTTGATCCCATGCAAAATTAATAATTACCACGTGATTCTTTCTTTCAAATGGCTGTTGCCAAAAGACAGGGGACTAAAGAATATCCCTCTTTTAAAGGGGTAAAGGAGGGGGAATAAAAGAGAACATATAAAGCAGATCCTGTGTTTTTCCATTTGAGTCTTAGGTAGGAAGTCAGGCCTTTCTATCTGAGACTGCTACTGAATCTCCCTGGTAGGAAACCTGTTGTAAAAGCATATCCCAAGTAGACAAGATAATATGCTGATAAAGGGCTGAGGGAGGCTTTTTTTCTTAGAGGTGAGAAAAAGCTTTGGATCATGTGAGACCCTTTCAGTCTCCTTTTTAAGAAAATTAAAGATGAACTTTTTCCCCATTAGTATGTTCAGAGAGGAAAAATTGTCATAAAAATAAAAATAGCCCTACTGCTTCCACCTACTCTCCTTAACCCAACACCAAAGGCTGTAAGAGGAGCACAGCTTGATACACTCAATAACCTTTGCTTTTCAAGGGCTTATCAAATTTAAAAGGCAAAAATGACACAGAAAAGTCGATTCCCAACCCCGACCTCGGCTTCTGCTGCATTAATTTGGGGAAATTAACTGTGTGGTCAGAGAGGAGGAATGGCCTTCTCACCAAGAGAACCTTTGATTTTTATTTTGTAGTTCTGCAATAAAACATGATTCAAAACACAGCTTTTTTAGCCAGAGAAACTAATTTTACCTGAGAAGGAAAACTTGCTTGCCTAACAGAAGGTCAGACCCAGAATTTGTCCTGGGGAAGGTAGTGACCAAGTGGTCACCCTCACTCAGCATTTATGCAGTGTATTTACTAGTGCTGAGACCAGATACTCCCTTGTTGCCCTTTGGCCACCCCACCGCCTTCACCTCATTCAAGGCCAAGTTGAGCAAACCTCCTCCTGCCCATTGTGCCTCTGTGAAGCACGATAGAGTTGAGCAGAATGTACTGGTACAGAGAGAAAACTAGATAGCGAAATGTACACAATTGATTTTTGGGAACTCTATCAGTCAGCGTCTCAGCAGGAAACAGATGCTCCATTCAAATTGGACGCTTTGAGGAGCTTTTAATAAAGGGGTTATTTAGAAATGTTGGTGGGGAAACCACAAAGGATTGGTATTATCTTGGGCTGATAACACTGGATTGGGAGTCACTACCATGTCTAGGCCTGAAGAGTGGGAGAATTGGGAGGCAGAGGGATGGGAGGGAGAGGGCCACTCCACAACAATGTAGCGTCATTGGGGGTAAGAATATCCTCATATCACTTGCCTCCTTCCCTCCGATATCTGGCAAGGGTTCCCCATTTGGCTGAACCCCAGTGAAAGTCAGAGGACCAAGAGACCCTTAAATGTAGAAACTATACATCAGCCGTCTGGGACATGGAGCAGCAGGCAGAAAGAGCATGACACACAGAAAATAGCCAGTGCTAAACTTAACTTAATCTTTCTGGCTTCTGGTCTATTCATTCGGCCAGTACTTATTGATCACCAGCTTGGTGCAGGCACTCAACTAGGAGACAAAGCAGTAAACAAGGCAGCCCTCATGGAGTTTACAATCCCTGTGGCCATGTCAGGCCTAGGCAAGCCCAAACTACAACCAGACTGAACATTTAAGACCACAAGCCTTCCAACTTATACTGTGGCTATCATCTGACTTCCCTTATTTGTCTTCCCTCTTGGTCACGAATAAAGATTTTCTTGTTATTAACTATCAAATCTTGCTATCAACTAGATTTTCTATGTATCAACTATACTTGATTATTATTTTTTTAAGGTTTATGTATCGATTTTGAGAGAGAGTGCAAGTAGGGAAGGGGCAGAGAGAGAGGGAGAGAGGGATCTCAAGCAGGCTCCACGCTGTCAGTGCAGAGCCCAATCTCACAAACAGTGAGATCATGACCTGAGCCAAAGTCAAGAGTTAGACACTTAACCAACTGAGCTAGCCAGGCATCCCTCAGCTATACTTTAAATAAATAAATAGGGTGTGCCTGGCAGGCTTGGTCAGTAGAGAATGCAACTCTGGATCTCAAGGTTGTAAGTTCTAGTCCCACCTTGGGTTCAGATTACTCAAAAATAAATTCTTAGGGGCGCCTGGGTGGCGCAGTCGGTTAAGCGTCCGACTTCAGCCAGGTCACGATCTCACGGTCCGTGAGTTCGAGCCCCGCGTCGGGCTCTGGGCTGATGGCTCGGAGCCTGGAGCCTGTTTCCGATTCTGTGTCTCCCTCTCTCTCTGCCCCTCCCCCGTTCATGCTCTGTCTCTCTCTGTCCCAAAAATAAAAAAATAAAAAAAAGGAAAAATAAATTCTTAAATAAATAAATAAATAAATAAACAAACAAACAAATAAATACATTTTCAAATAAGAAAGAAAAAAAGATTCTCTTGTTACCATAACTAGTAGCAGTAATGCAGCTGTATATGCATAGGTACATGGTAAGGCATGGGTATCGGAAGGGAACATAACAGAGGAACCCAGAAAAAGGAGGATAGTCAGGCCTGAGGAAAGACAGGAACAGTGGTAAAGCCAGGTCACAGGAGCTTCTCTACAGGGCATAGCCTTTAGGACCCAGCTCCTACCCATGTGTCTGCCCTCTACCTCCTCCAAGTGCACCTAGCTTCTAACTCTTATTCCCATAGGTTTGGCCCAGCTCATCCTTCTATGCTGGCCACTGCCTAGCCTGTTGGGGGGTGGGGGTGGCCCTGGTCCCAGCCTAATAGTGGCCATTCCTGGACATAGAACAGCTTGGTGCTCTTTGTGTAGGAGACTCTTGGGGGGGGGGGGGGGCAGAAGACCAATGTCTGTAGAAGACATTGGGTATGGCAGAGCCCATAACTGACATTTCCAGGCCCCCCTACTACCAGATGATAAACTGCTAGAGGTCAGGGATCTTGGTCTTAACAGTAGTTTTCCAGTAGCACATGCCATTGTTTCTTTTAAGTCAGCCACTCAGTCAGTTACTGAGTAGACTGGGCAAAATAATCCCTAAGTTATAATTAGCTCCCTCAACTACATCTGTTCTTGGGAATCTTAAAGCACAAAGACATCTGACATTTGTTGAGAAGGACTTTGTTGATCCACAGGCAGAGAAGCTAACCTGTGCTGGGCTGATGAATAGAAACACTGGTGAAGTGTGCATCCTGTTGGGGACAATGGCTCCCTTTTCCTGAAATGCCTCCCGGCTGTGTGTGGCCAAGCCAGGGCTAGGCTCAGTTCCTTGCTCTAAGAAATCTCTTAGTGTAGCCTGGGAGCAAGTGAGGCACTGCCTTTGCTATGGTAACCCTCTTATTCCATCTCAGTGATATGAGCTTATTGACATTGTACAGAGAGACTGACAGCATCAATTCTCCCAGAACAAAGCTAGCCCTTCTGACAGTGAGCATAGCACTCACTGCTGTGTATCATAAAGGTTTCCTTCCTGATTGTTCCTGAGGGATAGAATTCCTTTGTTTGATAATTGAGAGTATGAGCTAGAGTAAAAGCTGCTGGCAGAAATGTTTCTGAGTTCTCCTATACTTGTGGCCTAGAACCCTTAAGGCAGAAAACAACTTGTTTCCCTTGCAGGGACAGTTGGCACTTTCCACATGACACAGCTTTCTAAACTAAATTCACCCGTCCTTGGGAGACTTGCTCATCCAGAGACTCAGCTGGATAACAACTTGAAACAGCAGGATTTGACCCTTAGGATGGGGGAAGGTTTTAATTAACTTCATCTGAGAACTTTCCAAGGCCTTTTCAACTGTTTTAGAATGTTGTGTTCCAAGCGGTAGAACTTCCTTTTTCTGGCATCTAAAAGTGACCTTTAGAAGCAAAATAAGAACAGCTTTTGGTCCCTGATACCACAGCATATCAGCCAGGCCTGAACCTGCCACTAAATAAGGAGAAACTCTCTGGGGTTTCCTACGGCCAGAATGCCATGCTTGACCTTAGACACGAGGACCTGGAAGTCTTGGAGCAGACTGCCTGATTAGCCATCAATGCTCGGGGAAGGTCTGGGTCTTCTCCCAATGCCTGGGACTTGGGGGACAGCCAGTTAATATGATAGCCAGCTGGGCAGTGTTGAATATCAAGAGAGGAGAAATGGTGGCTCTTGGGTATCATGAGGCCTGGTTTTCCTGACAGCTTAGAGCAGAAATGACCTGTTGGGACTAATGGATCTAAAAAAGTCAAGGAAAAGGGTATGGTAACTTCTTTTCCACCTGAAAGGATGTGCTGCATCTTTTCAAGAATGGGGATCTCATTCTTCCATTCAGGGAAGGTTGATTGAGCCCTTTCTGCCCATCAGGCACCATGCTGGATATTGGAGGGATAGAGTAGCAGTCACACATTTTAAGAGCAAGGGCCATGTTTTATCCTCCTTAGTCTTGCTTAAACAGGAACTCAGGAATATTTCAGTGAAGTGGTTCTCCCTAAGTCACATGGCTTCACCCATTCTCCTGTGTCCATTTTCTCTCCATTTCCTTCCTTTAACTGATCTCCTATCTCCCCAAGTCAAGAAAATGTTTCATTATCTTTTCTATGCAAGTTGCTGCCTTGCACAGAAGTTCACTTGTAAACTACCAAAAGAGAAGTAGAAGGGAAGGGAAAGTAGAATTTGTTTTCCTTGAGTCCTGCCTGGTTTTCACCAGGCACAACCTGACTCTGAGTGGTTGCTGGTCACACTGACAAAAAGCCTGTTCCACCCTAACTCTTCCTTCCCACCTGCCCACTCTCATTATAAATAGATAAATAAAATAGGGACACCTGGGTGGCTTAGTGGGTTAAGCATCTGACTCTTGTTTTCGGCTCAGGTCATGATCTTGCAGTTGTGGGATTGAGCATCACATAGGGCTCCTTGCTGGGGATGGAGCCTGCTTAAGATTCTCCCTCTCCCTTTGCTCCTCCCCTCCACTCTCTCTCAAAAGTAAAATAAAATAGGGCACCTGGGTGGCTTAGTTGGTTATGTGTCAGACTCTTGATTTCTGCCCAGGTCATGATCTCATAGTTGTGAGATTGGGCCCTGAATTGGGCTCTGCTGAGCATGGAGCCTGCTTGGGATTCTCCCTCTCCCTTTCTCTCTGCCCCTCCCCCAGTTACATGCAAACACTCTCAAAAAAATAAACATTTAAAATAAAATAAAATAATAAAATAAAATAAAATAAAATAAAATAAAATAAAATAAAGGTTTAAGAAAATTAATGAATTTTTAAAATATAATTTATTGTCAAGTTGGCTAACATACAGTGTATACAGTGTGCTCTTGGTTTTAGGTGTAGATTCCTGTGATTCATCACTTACATACAACACCCAGTGCTCACCCAAGTCCCCTCCTCAATGTTCATCAAGTATTTTCCCCTCTCCCCTGCCCCTCCCAAATGTTTCTTTTAATTATAAAAATAATAAATACCATTTGGAAAAGAGAATAATACATTCTTCTCCACCCTAATGCATTAAATAGATTATTTTCCAAGGTGAGTTTCTGAAGCCATGCTTGGTTCTTCCTTTCCAGGGGTTTCCAGAGGAGGAAAATTAGTAACCCCTTTACCTCTTACCTCTGATCCTTGATTCCATGATTCCATTGTGGTGACTGTTGCCATTGAAAGTGCTTCAGGGGCACCTGGGTGGCTCAGTTAGTTAAGCATCCAACTTTGGCTCAGGTCATGATCTCATGGTTTGTGAGTTTGAGCCCTGCGTGGAGCTCTCCACTCTTGGCGTAGAGCCCACTTCAGATCCTCTGTCTCCCTCTCTCTCTGCCCCTCCCCTGCTCACGTGCATATCCTCTTTCTCTCTCTCTCAAAAATAAATAAACATAAAAAAACTGCTTCAGGCCCAGGCCTATGATTTCATACAGATGTTCACAGCTGTCCAGATGTTCATTTTAACCAGATTTTACTGATAAAAGTGTAGAAAGACAGGCAGGAAATGGGGAGAGGGGCCCAGGACTGAGATTCTATGTTTATACGGAATAACATTGGACTGGGCCCTGAGCCCTCAGTTGGAGTCCAGGTTTTGTCAGTAACTAGCTGTTCCCTTAAGAGAGTCGCTCAGATTCTCTGTTTATTTTATCATTTGGGAAATAATAGTTGATTTGATTATCTCCAAGTTTCCATAAATTGCTCTGACCCATCGTTTAAGAATAAATATTTATTTGGTCAGTCTACTTTCTCACTCCGCCATGGTTCTTACTCTTTTCACCTCAAAGACCTGCCAATTTTACTGTTTCTCATTACCCATCCCTACTGTTCTTCCATGTAGAAAGGAACGAGATGTTCTCCTTTCCAACTGTTCCTGTCAGTGAGCAAACTCATCATCTCACTTTCTGGTTGTTTTTTGTGCTCTTTTTCTGTGCTCTTTCTGTGGTCCTCCCAATCTTTTATCCCAAAGGAGGCCTCACAAAAGCAGGTTCGCCTCTCTGATCTATGGCTTTTACTGACATAATCAATTAACTAGCAAGTCTTTATTGGGTACCGACAATGAACAAAGCACAGCTCAGTGTGTTAAAAAGAGAACATAGGTTTAAGACATGTTCTCAGCCTTCTAGAAGGCAAGATCCCTTAAATGCCCTCTGGTCTGCCACTGACCTCCCCAGCCAGCACTGCGAGCCATGCTGCCATGCCCAAACGTTCTCTTCTCTGGGATGTTGCATCTCCACAATCGCTTTCCTTCTCCCTCAGGTCCATTCACTAAATTTGGTCCCCAGGGGCTCTGTCCTAGGCCCTCTTCTCTTCTCAGTCTTTTCATTCCCTGGACCATCTCAACTATTCCCATGACTTCATTTACCATCTGTATACTGATAATTCCCCGAAATATGTGTTGTCATTCACATGAGTGTGTCTGCAGCAGCACCTGTGATCAAACACATTAACATATGTGTAGCAAAACCTGGGATAAATAAAAACTAGTACTGCCCTCTCATAAGTTCTAGTCAGATTTTGCTGCCAGGTTAGCTTTAGCAGCACTTCATTTTCCAGAGCTGTGTGCATTTCAGCTTTGCCCGTAAGATTATGAGGGGTGGCGTTTTTCACTCCAGAGAGGGGGAAAAGGTATAAAGAAAAACAAACTGTTTTGTATTTCTCCTTCCACAGAACAATAAGTATCTGCAAGAGGTCTCTACTACTAGAATGAGGGGTGATTAGAAACTTCCTTTTTCTTGTTAACATAATAATAATAAAATCATAAAGTTCTATCACATCTGGCCCCCCACTACAATATGGCCATATCAGATTCAAGCCCCTCACTCTACCTAGAATTTCTCACTTAGCTGAAATGCTTAGAGTTTCTGTAATGCATAGTCTCTGTACTTTCTGAATTAATATACACCACTCATGTATATGGCTTTAATTCTTGGGTATTTAACTGGGTGCATAACAATGAACAAAGTAAATTTCCCAGCTCCTTTCAATGACGACTATTTTCATTCCCTAACATAACATTTCCTATGAGTTGGCCCTATAGCCGGATTAGTAATAGAGTTTGAGAATGTTCAAGAAGCTGGGGGTGGGGGTTCAGGGGACAGAGCAGCATGCAGAGGCTGAATAACATGTTATTTTAGTATTTTCAGTGAGACGGAGAAAAAATGCATGCAAATATCTCTACCCCCCCCCCCCCCCCCCACCTTTTTCTGTTTTGCAAAGCCTTTCTTTGTCCAGATCTCAGTTTTGGATTAGACCCTTGTTGACTATGTCTGTTTAAGTCCTAGATAAAGGCTTATTTGTTTGACCTGTCGTATCCATAATTGCTCTAACTGCTCGTTTTGATTTTCTTATTGTGTAGACTGTGCTAGGAAGCTTGGCAGGAAGCACACTATGGAAATGTGGAACCGAACAGCTTAATGTGTGTAATTTGGGAAGTTCAGCAGATGCCAGGGCTTAGCAGGCTCTCGGCTTGTTCAAGACTAATCCTGTGGATTTTCATTCTTGTGGGCATCATGCCCCTTAAATCTGAGGGCTTAGGTCTCACCCAAAATCAATCCACACAGCCACCTCCCAGCTGTCCCACCCTTAAAGACTAAGATCGCAGCTGACATTTAAAGGCTCTCTCCTGTCACCTCTTCCTAAGGAAGTGGAAGGGTAGTGAGATGATTGGGTTCCAGAGATGGTCCTGGTACAGACTGATATATAATGTTTTCTCTGGACAGGAGTGTGGACTCCTTGTTTCTAGGGGACCAATAAAACTACAAATGCAACAAACATCCCCCCCTCCAGAGGGGATGACATGTTGTGCCACCCAGATCCACCCCTCCAAGACTGAAGCATTTGTTTCCCCATCTATTGAGAGGGTTGACAGCAGCAACTGTCAGCTGGGTCCCTTTCTGAGACTTCTCCTGTATTGAAAAGAACCACCTTGCCCATGGTCATTGTCCCCCTTCCCAAGGGCAGCTCACATCTCATTTCTGGTTGATGCAGGAGTAAAAAGGCCCAGCTCTGTCACCCCAGTTTGGGACAAATCTGAGACAGCCCAGCAGGAGAGCTCCCTGAAAGATCAGCTAGGCTTTTAATGTGATTGCATTGTAGTTCAACTACTCTCTGTGTCTATTCCTGCTGACTTCCCTTCCCTCCAGGTGTTTCCTAGGAAACTTCCTACTTGCAAAACTCTGTCTCAGGGCTGGGGGCACCCTACCTGCAATACACCTTTTATCTTGGTTAGTAGAGCACTGACTGTATTTGGGGGTCCCTACCTTCTTTATGTGGTGACTTAGGAGTAAACCACAACTGGTCCAAGCTACTCAGGGTGGTCCCCATCCACTTTGCCGGTGATTGACTTAGGAAGGATCATATGACTCCATCCCAGCCAATGAGATAGGAAGGGAAATCTGGTAGGGAACTATGGGAAATGTTTTCTGGATCAGGAAAAGAGACAAAGGATAAAGAGTCCTTTTTTGTTGGGTGTTGACTCTGAATGGGATGCCTAAAATAGCTATAGAAAGGAACAGAGGTGGGAAGAAGAGGGAGCCAAGAGAATATCAGAGAAATCAAATTGAAGCAGAGCCCACCTTGCTTATGATCTTTTTTGTCATCTGCAATAAATCCCCTTTGACAGCCCGGAAGGAATTTGTTACACAAGTACTTAGTGATGGAGTTGGGTCTATAATCTGTGATTTTTGTTCCTGTTCCAACTGTTATTTCATTTTTCCATCCTTTGGGGGCTTGCACTTTTTGAATTTTTTTTAAGTAGGCTCCACACCCAACATGGGGCCAGAACTTACAACCCCTAGATTAATAGTCTCTAGCTCCACTGACTGAGCCAGCCAGGTGCCCCCTTTTTGAAATCTTTGTCAAAATTCTCCCAGAAAGTTTCCTGGTGATCCAAATCCTTTTTTTTCTGACTTCTAATGAACATTAATTTTATTTTGGCTGATCAATTAAACTCAGCTTCCTTTTCTATAACTTCCTGGGCACAAAGTTTATAGAGTTCATGAAATCCAATAATGTGTATGTGCAGCTGGGGACAGAGGGAGGGTGACTCCTAAAGGATGCTGACTCTGGAAAACCATGTCCTGGGATGGCTTTACATGAGAAGCAAAGGAAATGTGATGAAAAGGATTCAACTTAACAGAGGAACAAGGACTTAAACCTAATGTTTGTCCCAGAATAGGATACTTATTTTTAGAAAAATGCATCCTCTCCTACCTGTAGTTTATTTTGAAATGTCAGTTCATAGCTGTCATAGCTGTCCCAGAGTTTGGTGCTGAAGAAACTGCCTGGCATGGTAGTGGATGGGGCCCCCCCTTCTTTCACCCACTTGCCTGTACTCCCTTCCACCTAAAGACTGTTTTTCTTCTTCCCTTCCTTCCCTTCCTTTGCTTTCCCTTTTTCTTTCTTTCTTTCTTTCTTTCTTTCTTTCTTTCTTTCTTTCTTTTTCTTTCTTTCTTTCTCTTTTTTTTTTCTTTCTTTCTTTCTTTCTTTCTTTCTTTCTTTCTTTCTTTCTTTCTTTCTTTCTTCTCTAGTTGAGGCCTAATTTATAAACAGTAAAATGCACAAATCCAAGTATACAGTGTGGTAAATTTTGACATGGTATGCTCCCATGTAACCATCATTCCAATAATAGATGGACCATTCCTCTCATCTCAGAAAGTTTCCTTATACTTCTCCTTTTTTCCCCTTATACCTCTTTTCAGTTAATTCTCTCCTTATCCCTGAGGCAACTGGTGTTCTGATTTCTATCACCATAGGTTAGTTTTTGCCTGTTCTTCATGGATATTGTTTTCTGTGTGAATTCTTTTACTCAACATGTTTTGAGATTCATCCACCTTGCCATATGTATCCTGCTTCCCTTTTAAGACCCTCCATGGGTGTGTCTGGTTTTTTGCCTTAAACATCTTTGCTGCAAGCATTTCATCCTTATATGTTATTGGCTATAAGGCAGTTTGACGTAAAAGATAAAATGGCAAAAATAAAAGAGGAACATTCATTAAAAAGAACATAATGAAACTTGGAAAATGAATAACAAAATTTAAAAGACATTATTGCAAAATACAAAATATTTGAATACATTCAAAATGTGTTGATTCATGGCAGTATTGCACAAATCACTGGTTTTATTTTGTGGATTTTGTACCTAAGTGGTTGTCTTCAAAGTCTTTTGTTCATAGTATCATACTTTTTTTTTTTTTTGCTTGTTGATTTGTTTCATTTGGCATTACACTTTTTCTTTCCTTTTCTTTCTTTCTTTTCCTCTTTTCTTTCTCTTTCTTTCTTTCTTTCTTTCTTTCTTTCTTTCTTTCTTTCTTTCTACAATTTCTTCCTTCATAAGAGATGTATCAGATTCCAAATACTAGGATGCATATCTATAACTGGGCTTTGTATTGTGTTGTGAAAGCCTTCTACACTGCTATTTGTTCTGGGCATATTTTCACTTGTCTGTTGATAGATGTTCCAAAGTTCTATGGGAAATGCAGGTTCAAGACTCTTTGCTGGAGTGCCTGGGTGGCTCAGTCAATTGAGCGTCCGACTCTTGATTTTGGCTCAGGTCATGATTTTAGGGTCATGGGACCAAGCCCCATGTCAGAGCCTGGAGCCTGCTTAAGATTCTCTCTCTCTCCCTCTGCCTCCCTCCCCTGCTGGTGCTCTCTCACAAACAAAACAAAACAAAACAAGGGAAAACAAAACAAAACAAAATAAACACTTCTATGCCACCATATAGACTATTATGAGAGCTAATATTTATATCATATAAAAATGTAAGGACTGCCTCAGTGGAGAAATGGAACCAAACTATCAACCAGTTGATGAAACCAAACTGTCAAACAAACCAGACGGTCAACCAATTACTTTTTTTTTTAAGATTTTATTTTTAAGTAATCTCTACACCCACTGTGGGGTTCTATCTTACAACCCTGAGATCAAGAGTTGCGTGCTCTACTGACTGAGCCAGCCAGGCACCCCTACTTTTTTATCTGTAATGGCAACATTGTATTATTGCTAATTAGTTCTTCTACAAAAATGCTGGAGGCAAAGATGTCTATGGCAAAGATGCTTACAGCAAAAGTAATCAGAACCATCCATGGGGTCCATTGGGCTCTGATTTGTTATGCTTAAGGAAAACACTCTGTGCCTTCTGGTGATGGTTTTGCTATGAGACAACTTGCCAAGTGAGTTTCGTAAGTTACAGGGTCCTAGAGACCAAGCAGGTGGTTTCTCCTAGGTATAGACAATTGATCTTCCCATTCTAAATGGTGATTTTGATTAATGGTATCTGAACATTTTGGAATAAAGATAGAATAGCAATTCCTCTTGTAGGCTCCCAGGACAAATGTTGGTAATCTCAGGATTCTCTGACAAGGTACCACCTATTCTTCCCCCTGATGAGGACTTGGTCCCACTCCTCAGGCCGAGGGTGAAACAAACTTTTATTAAGCACTTGATCATAAATGACCTTATTTCCCCATCTTGGGAACGCTTCAAGATAGGTATTACTACACTCATGAGGACACACGGGGCTTGTTCCCAGAGTGGGATTTGAACTTGGATTTGTTGATTTCCATACCATGATTTTTTCACCACCAGCAGCCAAGACTTAGGCCACTGTGTCCATCTGAAGGTGACAGACCTCACACATACCCATATCTGGATTGCTGCAGGGCTGGGGAGGACTCAGAGCTTAGCATACTTTCTTTCTCCGTAAGAGCCAAGTGAAGCTGACGGATGAGTCTTCATTTTTCAGAAATGTTCTCTGTTCTCCTTAGCTAGGCGGCTTTGACCTTCAGTAAAGGCCAGCAGATCTTTGTTATGCCCCTTGGAAATCACTGTTTTGTAACAGTTGTGTTTACAACTGAGATGGTTTCCAGACCTAGGGTAGCCAGCAGGATGATGCCAGCAGTGAGGCATTAAGTTCTCTAATAGGCTTATGCCCTGATAATCATATTAATGGCACTGTCTCATGCTTGATGCTGCAATTATGGGCCTCTCCTCTTGAATTTGATAATAATTACAAGGATGATTTTGCATTTCTCTTTAATGAGAGTTCCATTTCCCAAACAATATTATGACCCCAATAGAGAAGGCTGTTTGTGCCCCTTCAAATTACTGACCTTACACACCATCACAATGTCATACACAGGGTGGACTTTACTCACCTGGGAATTCTGAGTTCTTCTAGCATCAGGATGCTGTGGGAGATGTAGCAAATCCCCTGGGAATTATGACATTGGTTTCTGGTATCTGCATCTGAGAATGGGGTTTTATGTTTTTCTGCTATTGCAAAATTAAAGTAATCTTCGGATAAAGGGTTTGCTTTAGGAGCCAGGTGATTTTTTTTTTAAGTTTTATGTATTTAAAACCAATTTTTTTAATCTTTATTTATTTTTGAGAGAGACAGAGACAGAGACAAAGTGCGAGTGGGGGAGGGACAGAGAGAGAGGGAGACACAGAATCTGAGGCAGGCTCCAGGCTTTTTTTAATTAAAAAATTTTTCTTTAATGTTTGTTTATTTTTGAGACAGAGAGAGAGAGAGAGTGCACACAGGGGAAGGGCAGAGAGAGAGAGAGAGAGAGGGAGACACAGAATCCGAAGCAGGCTCCAGGCTCTGAGATGTCAGCCCAGAGCCTGATGCAGGGCTTGAATGCACAAACCATGAGATCATGACCTGAGCCTAATCCGGATGCTTAACTAATTGAGCCACTTAGGTGCCCCTAATTTTATTTTATTTTTGAGAGAAAGAGCATGAGTGGGAGGGGGCAGAGAGAGAGAGGAACAGAAGATCCGAAGCAGGCTCTGCACTGACAGCAGCAAGCCCGATGTGAGGCTCGAACCCATGAACCACGAGATCATGACCTGAGCTGAAGTCAGACGCTCAACTGACTGAGCCACCAGGCACCCCAGGAGCTAGGTGATTTTTTAACCTGTGACTTAACTGACCAACATTCAAGAGATTATCTCTAGTATCAGATGCTTGGCCTCCAAAAAGCTAGTTTTCAGACCTTCTTTTTCTCACTTGTAATTTCCAAGGGATTTAGACTGGAGTTCCAAGAATTCCAATGCCAAGATTCTACACTTTCCATCAATTATTAATATTTTAGCCATTGACAGAGGTAGTTTTTGTTTTTATGGCCCTAACTGGGACTGATTAACAGACTAGCAAAACACAGCTGTCCTGGAGCAAACCTAAGTCCATAGCGTGCACAATTTTTAGGGATTTCCCCTGCTGATGCTACCCGTGTGTGCTTGCCCCTGAAGCATGATGGGATCTTTTCCGGAACGGTGGTGAAGGGAGGGGGGAAGTACAGGGCTTGAGGCACCATGCAGGCCTAGTTACTGAGGAAGAAGGCCTTCACTCTGAGCCATGTCCAAAGGGCTGCAGGGGTTGGCTCCAGCACAACCAAAGGGGTGGAAGCTAGCTCTGGGCTTGCAGGTCTTGGGCTCTATGGTGGCGGCACCATGGGGTCTGTATCTGAGTGGTGGGTTGTAGGGTGCTCCGGGACAATGAAGCAGAGGCAGTAGGAGCAAAGGAGGCAGGTGGGGGAGCGGGTGCAGGGCTTTGATTCAGTGGACATGCAGGGACCCTAGCCTGGCCGGGTGCAGCGAGGCAAAGAGCAGCAAGAGGAGCATTCAGGATTGCTAGCTCAAGAGCCTGCAGTCCGGCGGGGCAAAAATTTGAGGTGCATGCTAGCACCAAAGACGGTACGAGAAACTTGCTGAAGATCAACCTCTGTTTCTTCACCAGGAAAATAGGTAACAAGGGAGATCGAAACATGTGAGGCCCAGGACAAAGCATGTAAGATTCACTGGATAGTGCAGGCTGCCCAACCACCTGAGGGGGAGCACAGGACACGGACTGAGAAGGTGCATGGCTGTAGGGTGACAACACGTTGGGCAGCAAGGGGTGCCAAGAGAGAAATCTGTGACCTAGAAACGTTTTGCAGACCCATGTCAGATTGTCAGATTGGACAGTCTTTGCAACCACAAAGGAATGGGCATTTGCAAATATTCTTCTTGGCTTAAGTGATCAGTCTGGGTGCCTTTCACCCCACCTTCTCCAGGAAGCCTCCCAGACTTTCCCAATTCTGGCTAATTGTTCCCTTTTCTGATCTCAGAGCTCTTACTGTCTGCACCTTACAATTTAGCACTTAATCAGACACAGCTGTGCATTCCTTTCTAATTGTTTTGGGTGTGTTTGTCCTGTCTCCGGGCAAGATTACTGCTTCCTCTAGAGTAGGACTCACAATCTTTTGGGGAGAGCTCCTGGGAGAGAGATGGATGTATGTGAGGGGGTTTTGATCAAGGGAAATCACTCACATTCCTACAGCGATTTACAGTTTAGAAAGTTTTGGGTTTTTTTTTTGTAATTAATCTCTACACCCATGAGGCTCAAACTCATGACCCCAAGATCAAGAGTCACATGCTCTACCAACTGAGCCAGCCAGGTGCCCCTAGAAAGTGCTATTACTTAAGTTATCTTCTCTACTCCTTATAATTGTCCTGAGGGGGTGTGTGTTTTAGCGTCTACAGACAATGAAACAGACAGAAGAGTTCAACAACCTGCCTGAGGAAGAGACAAGGTAAGTAGCAGAGGGGAGATAAGCCTGGGATTCCTGATTCATGGCCAGAGTCCCATAGGCACTCCCAGTGGAGAAGAAGGGGAAGGAGAATGGAGGCCTCCACATGCCTTCCTGATGGGAATCTTGGGGTGAAACAAGTGAGGGGGATGTGGCCCTGGTTTACAGACCTACTGGGTCAGGCTTTATAGAGACCACTCGTTTCTGTTTCCATTATCATTCTCTCATGGATCCTCTATCTGCCATCATGCCCAAATCCTCTGCTCTTCCTGGCACCTGACCTCCCACCTCTACTCACTCCCACACTCCAAATCTTTTTATACAGTCCTCTGGGATTGCAGACTTCAATAAGCAAACTGAGTTGAAGGTCGGTTCATCCATCTCTCCATCCGCACATCCATTCTTAAGCTCTACTCAGAATGAAATCCCCTTTGCTTCCCCTGAAGTTCTAGTAGATGGAGCTGCTCACTCTTTCACCTGAGTGTCCCACCAGAGTGGTGTCAGTCCTTTCTGATCATGTCTCCTCCACCTCTTGCAAACGCTCTTGTTCCTCTGAGGAGACTGCTGCCTACCTATATTCCCTCTTCCTTTCTGGTTTTCCTATCTTCTGACCTCCTGGTCACTCCCTCTATCTCACTTTCTTGAGGCTTTAGCTCCTAGCTCCATGACCTTCACACTAGGACCTTGACTTCAGTTCCTGCCCACATCTTCCAGGTTGGCTTCACTGTTCATGCAGATGACCTATCCAGTACCCTGCCTCTCAATCCCTTGGCCTCATATTCTCCAGTGACTCTCACCTCTACTTTCGCCTATTTTATCATGATTTTGTCATGACCTTAAACCTCTCTACCTCCCAAACCACTAACGTTGGCATCCAGATTGCGAGACCCAACCTCCTCTTCTTCCAACATGACTAAACGTTGCCTCCTTTGACCCCTCCAGCCCATTGACTTCTGTCCTTTCTCTCTTATCATTCATCATGTCAACCCCACTTTTGCCACTTCTCAATTCCTTGGCAAAAGGAATTTGCTCCCCTGCCCTAGTGATTTCCTCACCTGAGCCTGCACCTGAGTAGACAGCTGAGCTCTGCCGGAGGAAATCACATAGGAGGGCCCAAGGGTACCTTATAAGTTCACACCACCAACCTCAAGCGGGTTGCCATGTTGTTGTACCATATGGCCATTTCTCTGGTCATCTCAACCTTCCCGCCTTCTGCAATGACTCTGTCACACCTTCTCCACTCTCTTCAGAATCTCTCAGCTATCCTTGCCTCACCCCCAGCCTCCTGTATGTTCCAGAGCAATAGAAAGTCATGGTGTGGAAAGATTCAATGTCCCACACCAAACCTGCTGGCTCCTGTTACAATAGTGGAGGTAGCCTCCTGCATGAGGTCAGCCTTTTCCATCCATACACTGGTTCCATCCTCTCCCATGGTCATAGGAACCTTTACTGTCCACTGTCCTTTCACTGCTATACCTCATCTTCCTCTTCTCTATAGGATCCTCCCCATCTGCATTTAAACACACTCAAGTTATTCTATCGTAAACCCACTGCTGACATAACAATCCTCAACATCTATTTCTCTCTGACTCTTTGACCCTTTCTGCTTGCATGAAGTAAGTGCCTGTCTTCATTTCTTCACCTCTCACTCACTCCTCAATCCACTCCAGTCTATCTCTTTGCCAGTCACTGCTCCATGAATGTCCCAATGATACCAAGGCCAGTCACTGCTCCATGAATGTCCCAATGATACCAAGGCCAGTCAATCCAGTGGATATTATTTAGTCCTCATATCCCTTGGTCTCTCAGTCATTTTGAGGGCTGCTGACTACTGCCTTCTTATAACATGTTCTTTCCCTGGGCTCTGGGACCCCACCTCCTCAAGCTCCTAGTTTTCTTCCTGCTTATCTGGCTGCTCTTCCATTTCATCTGCAGGATAGTTTGCCTTGGGCCAACTGAAAAAAAAATTTTTTTTAATGTTTGCGTGTGCATGTGTGCAAGTGGGGGAGGGGCAGAGAGGGACGGGGGGACACAGCATCTGAAGCAGGCTCCAGGCTCTGAGCTGCCAACACAGCGCCCAGTGTGGGGCTCAAACTTACAGTAAGATTATGACCTGAGCCAAAGTTGGATGCTTAACCAACTAAGACACCAAGGCCCCTCCCCCACCCCAGTCCAGCTTTTACCTAAGAGTTCCTCAGGGCTCAGTCCTAGGCATTCTTCTGGTTAAACTCTCTATTCTCTTAGGAGACCACCTCATTCTCCTGGCTTTATTACCACTTCTACACTTATTACTTTGGCTCCAGCCTCTCCTCAGAACATCAGATACTACAACCAACCACCTGCTCAACATCTCTACTTGGATGTCTCACAGGCACCTCAGACCCACCTTGATCAAATGTGAACTTTGGGAAGGTTTTCTCAATCCTTTTCCCTGAAGGCCCCCCAACTGAGAAAATAGCATCACTGGCCATCTGGTTGAAGAAGCAGAGAACTGGGAGTATTCTTTGAGTCCTCCCTAGTTAAGCAATCACCAAGTTTTGTTGGTATCTACTTCTCTCCATTTGCTTTACCACTTAAACAGCCCCTTTCATTTATATTTTGGCAACAGCCTCCTGTCCCTCAACCCCCTTTCTCCCTCTTCCCTATTCCTTCTTCACATTGTGGTCAGAGTGATCTTACTGAAAATGGTAGTCTAGGCCCTACAAAATCAAGCCCTTGCCTACCTCTCCAACTTCTCCCTCAACCACATTCCCTTTGTAGTCTAAACCAGCCAGGAGCTCTGTTCCATTCTCCTCTCTGCCTGCTCGCTCTTCAGAGCTCAACTCAAATGTCACCTCCTCTTGGACTCCCCAAATGGTCACACCACCTTGAGCTTCCTTGGCCCATATCACAATTGCAATTATATAATTGATAGCGCATGTGATTGTGTTTTTTAAAATGTTAATTCATTTATTTCGAGGGAGACAGAGCTCGTGAGTGGGGGAGAGGGACAGAGAAGGAGGCAGAGAATCCCAAGCAGGATCCATGCTGTCAGTGCAGAGCCTGATGTGGGTCTCGAACTCAGAAATTGTGAAATAGTGCCATGAGCTGAAATCAGGAGCCGGATGCTTAACCGACTAGGCCACCCAGGCACCCCAATAATGCACTTCATTGTTAAACTCTCTCTCCAGCTAGACTGTGAGCTCCGAGAGGGAAGTGTTTTACCACACTCACCACTCCAGTGCCCGGCACTGTGCACTGTGCCATGCACCTAGTAGGTGGTCAACACATATTTGTTAAATAAATAAATAATACATCTTTACCTATGGATGATGGACCCAGGACCCAACCCAAGTGTAAAGACTACCGCCAAGTGGGTATGGAATTCAGCATTGAGTAATTCTCCCCAAGGAACAATGTTAACTGTTATAGATATACTCCCAACTGCATTAATTAATAGCAGGATGGAGAGAATGCCCTTATGTGCTTAGAAACAATATATCAATCTGATGGCACAGAAAAATCTTCAGATGTCAGTCTGGTCCTATCACAGTAGTTAATCAGAAAGGCAGCATAGAGATATCTTTATTTAAACCAAGGAACATGGACTCAGGATTAATTATTTTGATGCAGAATGAAAGACATAGGCTTTGTTTGTCTATTAACTTATACTTTATGTACTTTTAAAGAATTTCTAATCTCTAAGGGCACCTGGGTGGCTCAGTCAGTTAAGCGTCCGAATTCAGCTCAGGTCTTGATCTCCCCACGTGTGAGTTCAAACCCTGTGTGGGGCTATGTGCTGACAGCTCAGAGCCTGGAGCCTGCTTCGGATTCTGTCTCCCTCTCTCTCTGCCCCTCCCTCAATCACACTCTGTCTCTCAAAAATGAATACATGTGAAAAAAAATTTTTTTAGGAATTTCTAATCCCTATATTTCTTTAAAAATGTTTTATTAGCTTTCTAAATTAAGAGAGTTAATACCACTGGAAAAATACAAAATTCAAAGTCAGTAAGGGTATAAAATTCATCTCCCCGCTTCCCACACTCCAATCCCACACTTGGGGTAACCGTGGTTAGCAGTCGGTGTGCATCCTTCTTGTTTTTCTATTAATATACAAAAATCCAACTTGTTTCTTGGACTTTTATGTCTCAGTCTTAAGAGAACCATGTGATCAGCATAAAAGCAAAAAGGTCTGAAGGCTGAAAATAAAAACTTTCCCAGATCTGGCTCTGAATTCCTGTTTCTAGAAGAGTGCACCCACGTGGCTCCGTGCATACAGCAGCAAAGTGTTCTTCTACTCTGAGCTTGGAGAAGAGTTAGGGTCCACACTCAAGTGGGCTGAGCTCACAGGTGCCTGAATTCCTACATTTGCAATTCCTTCCCCTTCGGCTAATTCCGCCTCAGAAAGCCTTCCGAAAAATGCAAATATTTCAGGGTGTAGTGTCCTTAATTGTTCAGTCTGGCTATGTAAAGGAGACCTTTTTCCTCCTGAAGAGATAAGGACCAAGAGAGGGAGGTGCTCTGAAGTGTGCCTGCCGCCAGGTTTGCCTCCCGGCGAGTACGCGCGGGGTGAGCTGGCTGCGCTGGGCCTTCCAGACCTGGGCAACCTCCCCACGCGGTCGCGCAGGGCTTACCTGGGGCTCCCCAAATTTGTGTTCACAGCGGCTGGGACTCGCCTTAAAATGCAGTGCTCTGGCGAGCCAGCGGGGGCGCTGGGCTGGGAGGATGCGTCTATGGTTCCAGGTGTTTCGGCCGGTGTGTCGTCGGCCCCAAATCCTCACCCCGCAGCGGGGAGCCGAAGGTGTGAGCGTCAGAGTTCAGCCATTTAAGCAGTTCCCAGGCGTCCACCCAGCCCCTCTCGGCCGCGGTGCGAGTTGGAGGCGCAGCGTCTGGACACCTTATTTCTGGCTTTGAAGACTCGCGTGGAACCTCGAGGAAATTCTCTGCAAGACACCGCAAGGAGAACTAAAACTTCCCCCTCACCAATTAGTGGGCGGCCTCATAAACCCGAAGATCGGGCGGCAATGCCAAGTAGGGCATCACTGTAGGCCTTGGGCTCTAGGGCGTCATTTGGGTATCCGAGAGGTGGCGGCGGGTAATGGGCACGTGGGCAGAGAGCAATGGTCAAGTCCCATTCTGGCCCTGGTTCCCCCTTACTCAGTGGAACCCCGGGTTTTGCGGGGGCGCACGCACCCAAACACCGGAACGGCGGCTGTGGTCCTGTCTAGGCGCAGTTACAAACTGGTTCTGGCCATTTAAGGTCACTGGAGTGCTCCTCTGGCCATGTGCTTAGTCCCCCAACATCAGACGTACCGCAAGAGGGGCAACCTGCAGTTGGAGGGATTTAGGCTAGACCGGGTTTGGGGATACGGTCAAACTGCCGTGTTTTTCCGAGGGAGTCTACTTCCTGGGGTTCCCTTCCCCCGGCTTAACCCTTTACTGCCCACGTGTAGACCTGGAGGTCCCAGATGGTCCCCGGAAGTGAGGAGAAGCACGAGACTGGGCGATTCTCCGGCGCCAACTCGCAGACAGATTGGCGCACGGCCTTCCCCAAACTTGGGGCGCTGGGCGGCGGGCCGGGCTGGGCGGTGACGTGAGGGGCGGTGCCGGGCCTGATTGGCGCGTGGGGCGGGGCGAAGGCGGGGCCGGACGGGGCGCCCAGAGGCGGTGGCGGCGCCTGGAGCCGGAGCCGAGAGTGAGAGGCGCGGTGTCAGTGGCTGCAACAAGTGCTGGAGACGAGCCGTGCCGGTGACTTCCCCGCTGCCGACACCACTGGGCCGCCCGTCGCGGTGCAACGCATGGAGCGTGAGCGGCGGCGGTCGCCGGGCTGAGCCGCGCCGAGCGGCCGGGACGTGGATGTGGCCGGGATCTCCCGCCCCCGCCCCGCTGAGCAGGAGCTGCTCCCGGACAAGGTACGGCCGGGCGGGTGTGCCCCCCCACCCCCCCGCCCTTCCCTTCCCCCACCACCTCCCCAAGCCCTCTCCGCTTCCTTTCCATCTCTGCTCCCGGCTCCCCACTGCTCCGCACTGACCCCTCTCCCTCCCAATCCAGATCCTCGCCGGTTCCGGCTTCGTTCCGGCGCCCCAGAGGAGGAAACCATTCCTGGGTGGCTCCCGCCGCATTTAGGCGTCCCCCGTTTCCTCCACCTTTCTTACCCTAGAGGAGGAGGATAACAAAACCAGCAGCAGCGTGTCTTTTGAGTCTCTTGCCCTATTCCACCCCCACCCCCACGGGCCGGGGGACATTCCCCCCTCCTCGCTGCACCCCAACTTCCGGGGGAGCCCGTGCTGGGTGATGCAGGCATTGCGAAGCGGCATCTGGGGCCCGCGTCCTCACCTGGCTTCCACAGGCGTTTTGGATAGGGGGCTGTGCGTGATTTCGCTCTCGCAACCCTCACCCCACCCTCTCATTGCGCTGGTCTCGGGTGCCGCATGGGGAGATCAGGTGTTTTGTGAGCCAAATAGCCGCCAGCAGCCGCTCCCCGCCCCCATCTGCCTGCCGCTGCCACCTCCGGGTCCCCAAAGGCTGGTTTCTGTGAAACTTAGGGAGAACCTTTCGCTTTGACCTCTAAAAAAATGTTTCACGCCGCCCGCGTTGAATGATTAACCAGGCTGCTTGCCTGAGACCTGGGGAGGGGGATGGGTGGGTGCTGCCGGGAGCGTGTAAGGCAGGTCCTTGCGAAACCCCTCGTTGGAAGGGTGGGAGTCGGGGCGCGGGGTGGGACCCCAATGAGGCCGCGGGCGGGGGTCCTGGAGGCTGTCCCGGGACGGCAGGCGGACTCTTCTGGAGGCAATAAAACCAAGTCACCTTAATTTCCAGAGTACGGTATTTTGCACTTAGGGCAGGGGAGCCCCAGAACCCATTATCTCCCCACACGTGTCACGGCGTGGAAGCCTACCTCTGAAAATAATACATTTTAAATCAGGGCGAGGAGGCTCCCTCTCCTCCTTAAAACGGAGAGATGGTATGTTTGTCTTTGCTTCTCTACCCTCATGGCCTCGTGAACCTTCCCAACTTCGTAGAAAGATAGTTTAGGACAATTATACCATATTCTCCTGCCCCTCCCTGTTGGAGCCTTGATGTAGATTTCAGATTGCTAAACCAGTTGGTGAATATGGGTGTCTACTTGTTATAACAAACTCTTCCGGTGTATTTTGGCTCGGGAGGTGGCCAACGGAGTCAGGATTGGGACTGGGAAGTAGGGGAGACCCGAGCCTAGCCCAGTCGAAGGGCTCTGGAGCCCAGCTGTCTGCTGGTCGCACCCATGCGGCTCTGACAGCTGACCCCGGTGGGAGGACAGACAGGGTTGGGCGGTCACTTCTTCCCACTGCTCTAGTTCTCACTTCTCTTTCGTTTGAATAGAGGTTATTAAGCCTGGTGGAACTTGGGAGAGTGTTAGAGTCCCTGTGCTCTTAAAATCAGATTAGATTTTAAGACGAGGGAAGTGCAGAACCCTATAGAACTCTCTACAAGTAAAGCTTTCTGCTCTGCGCAGCCTTTACCAATGCCTTTATCTTTGGATCTAATGTTTGAAATTAGAATGTTGAAACTTTTCAATTTGAGATACTCTTTTCCCTTATGGCCATATCCCAACAGCAGGGGCTCACTGCTCTTCATTTAGTTTTTGTGCAGAGGACATGTGTATGATGCAAGACCTAATTCTCCAGAACAGTTCAAGTTCCCACCCTCTCTGTTCACTGGTCTTGATTCTGCGACATACTGTTCAGTGACCTAGGGCAGGTTTGATCATCCCAGCCTTATTTTCCATAACTGGTTTTGGGGATGGTAACACCTGCTCCACCAGACTGTTTTTTAGGACAGATAAGATAATGTTTACCGAAGTCCTGGCTCTGCATTATGGGAGTTGAGCACTTAATAAGTGGTGGTCATTGTGTAATCAATATAGAAGTTCCGTTAGGCATCAACTTCCCCTTACCAGACACAGTAACTGGGAACCATTCAGATTTGTCTGACTGAAATCAGCCAAATTTGGCAGATGGAGATAAAGCTTTTAAAGTCCAGGGAATGAAGTAATCTTTTGATGAAAATAAACATATGCTTGTAAAAGTTATGATTTTTGAGGGGTTGCTGATGGATAGCTGAGTAATGGTTTGTAGTTTTGAAGAGTTCCTTATTTAAAAAAACACAATTTATATTTTTCTGATTCTAAGATACTACAGTTTTGCTAAAGTAGGAAAATGGAACTGATAATTCATGGTTGATTTTTCACTATACAATTTGTCCAAATGTGTGCCTTTTTTTAGAGGTACATTGGGAAAAAAGGACTTATATTAGGAAATGAATAAGAATGTAAAAAAAATGGATCATTCTGCTTTACATGATGCATTGTTGGTATAAAGCCAAGATGTTGTGGATAGAAACGTGTGGGGCTTTTTCAGCTGATGCTGGAATAAGAGAAAAGATGAATCCATTGTTTCTTAGAGAAACTTTGAAAAGTTTTAATGTTTTCTGGTAATGTTTTTGTGTTTGTTTGTTTTGTTTTGTTTCTTTTTAAACAATAATTTAAGGATCCTGACCAGTGCTGTGAATGTGCTGAAGCATACTCTGTTCTTAACATACTGGGTCAGGGCTTTTAATTCTTTCTAACTTACTTAATAGCTACAATATTAACTTTACTTAGTTTTTTTGACCGTTTGTTGAACAGTTTGTTAAAGAGTTTAAAAATTAATAAATGCCAATGTATACATTTATAAACATTAAGATTCTTGCATCTGGGATAATATTCGGTTATATAATCTATTGCAACATGTCCACTCGTGGTGTATAAGTTACCAGTCGTGAAAAATTCTCCTAAAGGCCTTTTGGTCTTATATGCAAATGATCAGGGAGAAGTAAAATCATTTCAGTCAATTGCCTGGCAATTTTAGTGTATACAGAATGGTAAAATATGAATTAAATTGGGCTGTGGCAATTTGAAAGTTAGGTTTCCTGGCTGACACAATTGAAAGTACCCAGTAAGACCACAGCACATATACCCAACAGGTGTGTAAGATACAGCTGTCTCCTGCCCCCACCCCACTTCCCGATAAGGTGGGATAACTGTTACTAGGTGCTTGCCAAAGATATGTCCAAATTGTAGGATGAATAAATTCCTCTCTCTGGAGAGGCAATTACTGTTTGAATAAGATGTATCTGTGTGTGGTATAAGACTTTGAGAGAATTGATGTAATGATTTCATCATCACCTAGCGGTGATGAGGCTTTGCTAGTCTGAACAGAACTTCAGTGGGAAGAACTTGTACTTACTTAATGGAGAATTTGTTATTAGGGCATATGTGGTACAGTAACTTTACTGCTGGAAAAAGTTAATTGTATGGACCAGTTTTCTGTGTGTTAGAACACTAAGCTGAGATTTTGCACTTCTTATGTGTGGCCCCTACTGTGAGCTTTATGTTCTTTGCCCATCAGCTTTGGCCTGCCTGCCTTAATTTTTGTAACAAAATTCAAATTTCTTTTGAGAGTTAGCATTATTGATAAAGTTATAACATGTCTTGAAATATTTTGTGTAATTTTAGCTTTAGGTATTTCCATAGATAACTTGGTTACGAATTTTCTGTGCATCTGTGAACATTGTATTCTGATGTGGCTACAGAGGGGAAATTCCTAGTAGCCAGGAAATTGATACTTTCTACTTTTCATTCTGTGGCATTTAAAAGCAGGTTTATTGTTCCAGTGGCTTTACTCTGATGTGATTAGGATGTACATTGCTCACCAGAATATTTAAAAAAAAAAAAAAAAAGATTATCTGAGGAAATCAATTCTAGAGTGTGGCCGGGTCTGTCAGTGGCTCTGTGGTGGTTTAGTGGTTAAGAGTATGAACTTAGAGTCAGATGAGGATTTTTAAAAATTGTTTTTAACTTGAGAGATAGCATACAGTAAAGTGTAAAGTGCCCTAATACTATGTGCTGTTCCTGAATGTGTGTCCACCACCTCGCTCAAGAAGTAAACATTTTCAGTGCCCCAGAAGGTGCCTGTGCCCCTTTCTAGTCTGTATCCACCCGCTAGAGGGAACCGTTATTCTAACTTTCATATCATCTTAGATGTGACTCCTTTCATAGAGATTGATTTTGCCTGTTCTTGAACTTAATATAAGTGGAATTACAGAGTCATACAGTCGAGTCTTTTGTGAAACAGACCTGGTTTTGAGTTGCATTTCTGCCACTGTGTGACTGTGATTCCTGTAACTAAGTTACTTAACCTCTCTGTGTGTTTCATTTGTGAAAGGCGGAAGATAAAGCTCTCAGATTTACTAAGAAGACTCATGTGATCATACACTTACAGTATCTAGCACTGTGTTTGACATACACTTTCCTTGTCACCCTTTTATTTCTTTCAAGGGATGATAACTAAAGCAACTATATCTTTCTTGTTTTAATATGCCGTTTCATTATAAAAGTTATGTTGATCTTTTACTGGAAGTTAGAAGCCAAGTCTTTGTTGATTTAATATTTTGTTGATGTAGCTTTCAGCTTAAATAAGACGTATTATGTCTTAGTAATTGATCTCCTATTATTTTTAATTGACATTTCCTCTGTAAGTCATGAAATGACAGTCATTGAAATGTAGAGCTGATCAGTCACTTGCGATCACCTGCGTGGAATGAGCTGTGGTGCAAGGAAGAGTTTACACTTGATTATGAAGCCTATGGAAGAGTTTAGATAAGAGGCAATAGTAAGTGGCCGGGATATCCAGAACAATGTTTACTGCTTTATATTTTGTGAAATAATTGTTTCAGAAGTGAAAGCACAGGACCAGTTGTTATGCTCAGATGATCGCGTGCTCAGACAAACCATTCAAAACATTTTCAGCTTCTATAATCCTCCTGGTAAGTGGCATTATATATTCAGTGGTCTCCTGTTCTCAGTGTTTTGGTGGGCTTTTTGGATACTTTCTATTTTTGGAGACATACTTTAAATGTAACTTGGGTGGTACTCTGGCATTCTTTCTAAAAGACTTTTTCCTTATGATGTTTATTTAGGGAGAAAAATCAAGGTCAGGTAAAGGCAAATAAAATTAATGCCACCATCTCTTAACACTGTAACGACTGTTAACTTGGTTTGGATCCTTCTAGGTTCTTTTCTTGTATCTGTACACTTCTGGACGGGGCTTATGAAAAACACATTGCTGATACTTTAGGCAAATTTAAAACAGATTGTGTGGCCTGCCTAGACCTGACTGAGAGGGCAGGAGGCTTTGAAGGCTTGAGTTCAAATCCATACCCAGCCTGGTCCCTACTTGTGGCCGTACCATTGTCAGGAGTGCTAGGCATGCAGTCCCCCAACACTCCCATCAGGTCCCCTGTCCTCCATATTACAGCAGCTGAGAGCCAAAATCTGTCCTTGGGACCCCCTCCCCCTAAGACCTCAAGATGATGTGTAATCAGATGAGCATTTTATTCACTTGATCAGCATGCATTAACTGAGCACTTAGTGTATGCCTAGCACTGTGCTTGGCCCCATGTGTATTCCTAGATGGTCCAGGCACAGTTCTTGCCCTCGAGTTAGCCGTCTGTGACACCTCTAACCTGGAACCCATGAAAGAATGCTCTTGTAGAGGTGCAAGCAATGTGCAGTTTTGGAGGTAGCCAAGAAAGGCTTCCTGAGGAAGTGGTATTTGAACTTAGCCTTCAGCGATGAGTTAATAACTTTTCAGAGGGCAGAGAAAGGAGAGCAAAGGTATTTCAGGCCTGTGGTAGTGTGTCAGGGAAACAGCAGGTGATTTCATGGGTTTAGAGGTCCGGGTGTTTAGGAAAGGGTAATAGGACACGGTGCAAGCTCAGTGACCATGCAAAGAAGTGGCACTTGATAGCTAATGGAGGTCATGGGAGCCATGGAAAGTTCTTGTGGAGAGGATGTGGTGACATCTCAGGGTCAAGCTTGCATGTAGGAAGATGAGATGGATGCAAGGCAGGTGTGATTATGGGCCTGGGTCATTTTACAGCCTCCTGATGGGGAACCTTTTTTCCCCTACAACAGTGTATTCTCTGAAAGAAGGTGGAGGAATCTTTACAATTGAAATTACTTTATATGCTTCTTGACACAGTAGCTCCTACTGCCCCTCAGAATAAAGCCAAAGTTCTTCTGTTACCTACCAGGCTGTTGGTTCAGTTTACTGCAGTGACACTGGCCTCTGTGCTATCCTGCCTCTGGCATTTACACTGGCTGTTCTCTCTTTCTGGAATTATCATGCCCCACTCCTGCTACCTTCTCGCTGAGAAGAGAGGTTTTCTCTGACTGTCCTTATTCTTATCTGTACTGTCCTTTATATTTGTGTAAGTTCCTATCAACCTTATGGTAATTGACCACATAACTTTATTCTTGGCTCTCTGTTAATTAATTAATTTTTTAAAAATGTTTTTATTTATTTTTGAGAGAGCATAAGCAGAGGAGGGGCGGAGATAGAGGGACAGAGAATCCGAAGTGGGCTCTGTACTGATGGCAGTGAGCCCGATGTGGGGCTTGAACTCGTGACCTGCAAGATCATGACCTGAGCCAAAGTCGGACGCTCAACCAGCTGAGCCATGTGGGCACCCCATTATTTGTCTGTTTTAAATACTACTCAGTTAAAATACGTGCTTGCTACTTGTTGAATTCGGTCACTTCATCAGTATTTCTGGGGGAAATCTGAGGGCCCAAACCAGGCCAGGGATAGTACAGGATTAAAGTGTGAATATGTGATATATTTGAAAGAGAGTGAGAGATAAAACCAGTATAGGGAATGTGAAGGGGGTGAGCTACAGATATAGGTACATGGGGGAGCTTTTTAACATTTAGGACATTGGAGGCTCTAGCGGTGTCTCAGAGGGTCCAGGGGACAGGAGCAAGGGAAGACCCAGCAATATAGGCTTAAGCCCAGAACTGTGGAGAGCACCAGTTTTGGGGCATGGGGCCAGGAGCAAAGCTGCCAAGATGCAAGAGAACCAGGAAGAGAATCCAGGTTGGGTGGTCTTGAATTTGAGGTTGGGGGGAGGGGGAAGCAAGGGTGGTGGTCAGCAGTGTTAGGTGCTCTGGGAAGCCAGGAGAGGCTGAGGACTGAAGATTCTAGAGGATGAAGGGAATTGGAAAGGTCCGGGCATATAAAAGGGCATGACCAGGAGCAGAACCTTTTCAGAATATTGGCAGAGAAGGGAAGGAGAAGCTTGCACCTGGAGCCACTGGGAGGGAGAGTTTGAAGGTGAAGGAGAAAGTGGAGATCCACCATTGATACACGGGACCCCAGGGGAGCAGCAAGGGCTGTCACAGGGGATGGTAATCTTAGGAGGGCTGGGGAGTGACTTACTGTCAGGGGGAGAGTGGTCCTTGTGGAGAACTTGAAGTAGATTTTGGTCCCAGGGCTGACTTCAGGGGAAAACAAAAACCAACCCCCCCCACCCCCACACACACCCACCTTTGTAACCATGGCAACCCAACTTAGCTTCTGTTTCCTCCCCCACCCATGCAAAATAGGAAAAAACCTGCACAGCCAATCTTACTTGTTGATTGTTAAAATCCAATGCCATCATGAATATGAAAGTGTTAACACTCCAGTAAGGTTATTTCTATGCACCATAAACTTGATAAGGCTTTTAATTTGTGCTTCAGAATTCTGTTGGTGTTTATTTTCTTTGAAAAGCACTTAACATTCAAGAGCTTCTCTGAACTACTGCTTTTGAGTCCTGATCAGAGAGTAACACAATAGTGGTTTTAAAACAAACAAACAAACAAAACAACCTTCAAGTCTGGCTCTAGATTGTTTGTTGGGAGGCCTAGTGACATTTTTAGAATCAAATATATTTGTTTTAGCACTGAAAGGGTCAAATTGGGTTTGTTACAAATACCATCTTTTCTAAATATTTAACATTTGGAACTAAAGAAATGTATTTTGCATTTATTATTTTATGGCTGAATTTGACGCTTATTTATAAGGAACTTATGTAGCATTTATTCTTTATAGTAAATGAGATGTAGCTATTTTATTTTTCTTCCCATCACCACATAAGGAATTATTTTCTTCAAATGAACTTAAAATATCTCTCATGAATACTCCTATTTTTAACTGTTTCTCTTTTGAATTTTTTTCCTTAAGGTTCTGTTGGAGCCTTTAAAAAAAAAAGCTCTTTATAATGGAGATTTTCAAACTAGTACAGATACAGAGAGTGATATAATGAAGCCTCAGGTGGCTGTCACTGGTTTCAGCATGACATTTCTTTTTTCGTCCCTGCCCCACGCATGAGTGGGAGGCTGTGTGGGCAGCACCCAGAGCGGGAGGGCAAGGCCTGTGACACCTCCAGCTCCTCAGTTGGACAAGTAGAAAC
Source organism: Panthera onca (assembly GCF_046562875.1). Taxonomy (NCBI): domain Eukaryota; kingdom Metazoa; phylum Chordata; class Mammalia; order Carnivora; family Felidae; genus Panthera; species Panthera onca. The sequence goes on along the minus strand of NC_138341.1, from coordinate 60,171,426 downwards.
CATGAGAGTGTTTCGACCCCCATGTTTTGCCCCATGCGGAGTGAGAAGTGGGCAGAGGGTGGACGTGGATTGCTATGGTCCTGATATTTCCAAGTAGATGACAGCCTGTGACATGTGAAGGTGACATTCACAGATATACTTAAAATTAGATGATTTAAACCGCTTGGTCAAAGAGGCCCAGTTTCTAAGCTGTTCTGTCCTGTGCTCTTATATTGAGCAAACATGTTCTCTTTTATTTTGGCAACATAAATTTTTCCTGGCAGGTGGCCAAAGAAGGAAGTGTTACCATTTCGTCTCTTTAAATATGTGGACCTGAGTTTTGGTTGAACAGCCCCCCTTTTAATAGAACATTTGGATAAAAGGCCAAAGTATCAGTTTTGATGATAGGTATTTTAAATCCGTATGACTTATTTTGATATCTGAAAAAGCAACTTAAAAACAATCCTCAGGCTCCTTTTAGTAACTTTCTTGAGATTTAACATTAGAGGAAAGGAGAAGAGGCAGGAAAGGGAAAGGAAGCTAGGGGAAGGGAACTGAGGGGGGGGGGGTGTATTTTGCTTGTTTGGTACCCTGTTCTGAAGTTGCCACCCTAGGGTCACTTGTCACTAGAAAGGTTGTCTACTGGGATGAGGATGGTCCCTGACTCTGGAGAAGAGGTGGCATCCCAGGGGAGCCTGGTTTAATTGGATATTCCGTGTGTGTGTGAGGAGCAGCACCTGGCATTCACTCTGTGTGGTCGGTTTGCTTTCACCTCACAGCTACAGCACATGTGTGGTGGGCGCCTTGGTCCTGCCTCCCTCAGGGTTGAGGAGAGTGGGTGGGGTCTTGGCTCCCCTGACCATTTGGGCTGGGAAACACTACTGGGGTTGAGGAGTGGGCTCTAGGTAACTAGTTCCTGGTACTCTTTTTCTTTTTTTTAATTTTTAAAAAATTTACATCCAAGTTAGTTAGCATATAGTGTAACAACGATTTCAGGAATAGATTCCTTAATGCCCCTTACCCTTTAGCCCATCCCCCCTCCCACAACCCCCCAGTAACCCTCTGTTTTCTATATTTAAGAGTCTCTTATGTTTTGTCCCCCTCCCTGTTTTTATATTATTTTTGTTTCCCTTCCCTTATGTTCATCTGTTTTTCTCTTAAAGTCCTCATATGAGTGAAGTCATATGATATTTGTCTTTCTCTGACTGACTGATTTCGCTTAGCATAATACCCTCCAGTTCCATCCACGTGGTTGCAAATGGCAAGATTTCATTCTTTTAATTGCCGAGTAATACTCCCTTTGTGTATGTATGTGTGTATATATATATATATATATATATATATATATATATATATACCACATCTTCTTTATCCATTCATCCATCGATGGGCATTTGGGCTCTTTCCATACTTTGGCCATTGTTGATCGTGCTGCTATAAACATTGGGGTGCATGTGTCCCTTCGAGACAGCACACCTGTATCCCTTGGATAAATACCTAGTAGTGCAATTGCTGGGTTGTAGGGTAGTTCTCTTTTTAGTTTTTTGAGGAACCTCCATACTGTTTTCCAGAGTAGCTGTGTCAGCTTGCATTCCCACCTGGTACTCTTTTTGAGAGCCTCCAGTTTTGGGGGGGATCCCGAGTGCCAGGAGGTAAGATTAAATACAATGTGCACTGAGGGAATAGAGGATGTCCTCATGGAGGAGGTGGTGGAATTTGAACCACGGCCTTCAAGGATGAGGGTAGGATTGAGAAACAGAAGAATGAACATTTCAGGCCGGGGGAAGCTAGCATGAGCAAAGGTGTGGGTAGGAAGGACAGGAGTTGTTCAGTTGTTGCACAAGGGTGCAGGTGCCCAGGAGTTCTCTGGGAGGGGACTTTGAGGGTGACATGCTTCGATCTAGGATGGTCTTTGTGAGAGTGCTTAATGTCGATGGAGATGCCTACCTCCCTCTACCCTGCCCATGCCAACCACACAGTGCCATGCTTGTCTTCAAGTTTAGCGGCAACTGGGATGAACTTATGGGCTGGGAACCCATCTGGGTTCCCAGTTTCTGCCACTCTCCCTCCGTTCACTCACCATCTTGGGAATCTCAGGCCAGTTTTTGGAAGCGATTGACTTATCTGTAAAGTGAGTATACTTCGGTGACCGTTTCACAGGACTGAGTATCCAGTTGGGCCCTTGGCATGCTTCCTGGTACATGGACAGTGAATGGGTAAGGGCTGGTATGCAGTTGTCAGTTTGTCATTAAAAGGAGCGTCTGGTACTTCCAGCCCATTCCTTCCTTTCTTGTCTCCCCTCTCCCCTCCAAGATATTAGATCTGTTGATTTTTTTCTATTTTAATACACCGTCATTTAAATCTCTGGCCATGACAATTCTGTACAACTTTCTGTGGTTTTTATGCATGTTTTTAGAGTCCTGGAGGCACAGTAACTCATGCCCCTTGGTGTCACCTTCATTGTAATGAAGGGCAGATTTTCTTTACGAAAACGTGGCACTGGAAACCCTCATCCTAGCAGCCAAGAAATCGAGACTTCCCAAGGCAACTTTTCAATTACTTAAAACAAACACAATGCATGTCATTGGTGTTAATTTAAATATTAAAGTTACAAAAGAAGTCTAATATGATATACACAGTCTCAGTTTGCAGCACGTTCAAATAACGTTTTCTTGTCTTGGGGTTATCTATTTATTTTGGAAGGAAGACAGATGTAAACTTTTATGTTGCAGGAAACTGATGGACATGCTCTGAAATTCTGCATTTTGTGGGGACAAGAATTGCCAAATATAATTTAATAAAATCGGGAAGGGCAGTGGTTGATCTGAAAGTTTGTCGAGCTTGTTGGGAGTGACGTAGGTCAGTCTCTATGCCACATTGGATTTGGCTGTCCCGGTGCTTAACATTAAAGTGATTGTTTTAAAATAAAAAATTCCTACTTCTGTTTGTGGTCAGTTATCACAACCCATGGAATTAAGTGGTGGGCAATGATGTAATTTTGAAAGTTAATTTTAAAACTTTGAGGAGAGTCAACTTTTAATTTTGTTAAGTTAGTCTTTAAGTGAAAATTTCATGTATTTTACTATGTAAAATGCCAGTAATCTCTTCTCCAATACTTACATGAAAATATCCTTTCTCATTGATTTCATCAGCTTTTCGTTTTAAGTGTCTGTAGACACGAGGAGTCCACATAGCAGGCACCAAATTACCTCCTCCCCTCCCCATCTCTGTTCATCAAAATTGCCAAGCCATGGCCGATGGCCTACTTACTTCCAGAAGCATTTATATAAGGTCAGTTTGATAACTTCGTTTACATAATGGGATTCTGTTTCTAGTCCAATACTGTAATTTATGCCTGTGCATTTTTATTAATTTGTAATTGCCTTTCAACCCTTGGGCCTATGTTTGTTTATAGATTTATTTAATCATATTAGACGGTTTCCTGAGATGTTTTTAGGTGATGTACTGCTTCGGATGAGTGAGGGGTAAGGCATTGAGGAGGAAAGCACTGGACTTGGAAAAGGCTTAGGACCCTTAGGAAGAGGACTGACCTGGATAGCCGGGGGGCCAGGTAGGGTGCTCTGGGGGTGAGGGTGGGGGTGTTGGAGATGTAGGGCCCGTGTGTGAAAATTATTCAACCATGACTTGTTTAGAGTGATGTTGATTCTTGATCATAAGGACCAAAAAAATAAAAAATTATAGTTAGTCCTTGTTTCTTTACTGCACCTCCCCTTTTATGTCCTTTTCCTCAGATTCATTGACAAAATAGCAATATATTGTCTGAGTGGCAGACACGAGAGATACAGAAATTAATATGGCCCAGCCCTTGTCCTTGAGGCTCCCACATCCTGTGGGTGTGTCAGACTTGTTAGCAAGGAGGTGTGGGGAAGTCAGATAAATATGTGTGTTAGGGGTTCCAGCAGCAAAGGGGAAGTACCACAAACATACCTAACGGGAGGAGATCAGGGATGGTACCACTCCAGGCAGTGCTGGGGCAATTGGCCTTTTGGCCTTTTTGTTTTTTATGTTGAAGTCCTAGCACTGAAGCTGTAGACTATGAGAAAAAGACTTTGTCCCTGACAGTAATTCTCACTGCTGGACTCACTGCCCTAATTGTTCCTGTGGGGATGTCGGACAAGACGTCCTTCTGATGCCTTCATTTCCTCTTCTGTAAATGACTTGATTGGAGTAGATGAGCTATAAGGCCCTGGAAAGGAAAGTCTTAACGGCTTCTTTCTGATAACGAAATTGGTATATGATCTCTGTGTGGAATGTGTGTGCTTGTGAAGGAGAAAACCAGTGAAAGGCTGAGTGGTACAGTTTTGTGGTCAACGTTTGCTCTTTGATCATCTCTTCTGGTGAGGGCTGGTGTCCTTTCCTCTCAGAGCTGGGGGAGTGGAGTTCTGGGCCAGATTAGTTCTGTGCACTAACCTGTAGCAGGATGGAGGGCCGTGCTGGGATCCCTCCCTTCAGGCGGTGGTGCTAGAGGGGAAGGGAAGAAAAAGGTCACATTTTCTCTGTGTAAACAGCTCTCACAAAAGAGTTTGCCTGGAGAGTATGTGATTAGACCAGTTTCAGCCCCTGCCAGTCTCTCATTCTATAGCGTGGGTAAATTCCTCACACACATCTGCAGGGACCTCACCCCTATCAAGGAAGGTGCTTACACTACCAGACCAGGACCTTTGGCACCTCAAACCAGTGAACGGTTCCCAACAGGCGATTTTGTCTACAATGCTGCTTTCTCATGCTGATTAAGATTTTCATTCCTAAGTTATTTTTTTTAAGTCCAAGCTTATCTAGGGATTCTTGACATCTTGAGCATCAGTGTTGTGTGGTAGAAAGAATAAGAGCTTAGTCTTAGGGTCAGGCTCCAGGGTCCAAATGTTGGCTCCACTGGGATTAGCTCCATGACCTCAGACTAATTGCTTCACATTTTTGAGCTTGTAGAAGATTAAATGAGAGGAGAATCACTGACATAGGAAAAGGAGAAAGGGCATGAGGAGTAGGAAAACCAGGACGGAAGCATATTAAAGTGTAAATTAAAACAAGGAGATGTCCATTTTTTGTAAAGACTAACAATCAGTGGACCACATCAGTGTGGATGGCTCCATGCTCTTAAGTGTCCAGTGAAGATAAACCAGTTCTGACCTTTCTTTTTGGTGGGGGAGATGGATGGGGAGGAGAGGAGAACAATTTGATTGGTTTCTATATTATTTTAAACATTTGTGTTCTCTTGGGGCACCTGGGTGGCTCAGTCAGTTAAGGGTCCAGCTCTTGGTTTCAGCTCAGGTCATTATCTCATGGTTTGTGAGTTTGAGCCTCACATCCTGGGTTCTGTGCTAACAGTGCAGAGCCTGCTTGGGATTGATCCTTTGTCTCCCTCTCTCTCTGTCCCTCCTCTGCTCTAAATAAATAAATAAGCAAACTTAAAAAAAAAAATTGCGTTCTCTCTGTAGTTTTTCCAAAGGAAATCCTAAGACAAAAAACTTGCATTTATGAGGTTGTTCATCAGGGTTTTTTTCGATTATGTGGAAAATCATGAACAACTCCTTGGTAGTGATTGATAAGCCAGAACAAATACCCATGTTCCCACAAAGCTGTATGAGAGATCCACCGATAGAAGACAGACTACTCAGATTGTGCTCTTTCCACTGTGAACTCAACCTGCTTTACAGAAATTAATTTGCCGTGAATGCAAAAGTCAACTGTATTTGTCATCAATGTGCACATCCAATTCGAGTTCTTCATTTTTCCTTTTTTCATATTCCTGTGATTTCGCCAGTTTTCTTTTCTCCTTTTTTTGTAAATAGCGGGGCTGTGAAAGAAAACACATTCCTACAGTCTCTCCAGCAGCAGCACTTGTTAAGTTAGGTGTAGGCATGAGTCATCCTCTTCCAGCAGAGAGGCCCTGGGCCCACCAGCACCTACTTCCTCTTCCCAGTGTGGCCTCAGAGCCCACAAACTGGCCCCACTCAGTTCCTGCCTTGGCCTCTGCTATCAGCTAATGGACTGTCATGTATTTGTTGCCTATCTACCAATTCACTGTACAGGGCCCATGTTTTATAACAAACCTTTTCTCCCAACTTCAGACTCCAATAAAAGTACTGTAGTTGGAGATGAATTTGGGTTGGTGATCTAGGGATCTAGAACTTGTGCCAGTTTTTGTTTGTTGCCTGATATGTGAAAATGGATCAGGGCCTTTAAATATTTTTCCTTTGCCTTGTATAAATTGAGGCTCTGAAGAGGGTGTTGCAGAAGAGTAGGATTCTCCTTCCTGGATCCCAGTGTCTAGAACCAGACTCCCCTACAGAACCTGCTGTTTTTCTTGTACTCCTAGGTACCTACAGGGCATGGCTTTTTCCAGCTCTGGCAACAGTGGTAGGAAGGGGAGCCTGGGCCCACCCCAGGCCACTGCTTCCCTGGCCCCTCTCATTAGCCCCATGTGTATTCATGCTGGAGCCCCATGGTCATGGTCATCTAGTGAACTGGCCACCCAGTCTTTGTCCCAGGCTGCAGCCAGGAGCTGCTCCTGTCTAAACCGCTCATTGACATGCTAACCTGCCACGGAAGGGGGTCTCCCTACTTCCTTGTTCCAGCAACATCCTGGACTCCCTGTGTGTGGTGACCCCCTCTCCACCCTCGTTCTCTCTGAATGCCCACCAGCAGTCTCAAAGGTTTGTTTTTTCTCATCCTCCTGATGGGGACACCATGTGTTCCAGGCTTTGTGCCTGCACCCCAGAGGGTTGTTCCTGCTCTCCTGGTGACTAAACCATCTCTGGCCCGGGAACCTGGGAACTTTTCCGCCATCCATACCTTCTCAAATAAGCTCTGAAGCTGTCTTCCACGTTTGTCCTTTTCCTGGTACTTTTCATTTGCCAGAGACTACTCTGTGGAGTTCTGTTCCGTCCTGTAGTTACTCACTTACTATATTCCTAAACTTGTGCTTAAATTATTGTGTGGTCTCTGCCTCCTGGTTGGACCCAGACTGAAACATATCCCGTGTAACCCAACGAAGCAGAAGGATGAGTCAGAGAAGTCTCGGCGGCCCATTGAGAGCATGCCAGATAACACTGTTTGTGCAAGGATCCTGCAGCTGCCAGTGGAAGTACTTACCAAGCCATAGCCACGTCCAGCTCTTAACAAGGGCTTTCAAGACACGTGAAGCTCCACAGGAAGTGACTACCTGCACTTCAGTGTTTCTTTTCTAAAATGATTTCCTGCCTTAGGGAAGTGGGTGCCCTCAAATTGTAAGTCTGTACTAAGGGCCTGCCTTCCTTTAGGGTTCACCCTGTGCCTCACCATTACGGCCTTGATGGTGGTAACAGTTCTTCCCCCACTTGCCTGCTTCCCACCAAGAAGGGGGTGTGGAGGCTCCTCTGTTTTGGGATAGGACAGAGGAAGGGTCTGCTGCAGGAGGAGGGATGGAGCCCTCACCTGGAAGCACTACTGAGTCCCGTGCATGTGCATTCCCATGCACAGGATGTGCCCGAAGCACACCCACAAGTATGTTGCCTTTGGTGGGTTTGGGGCTGACTGTGGGAGATGGGGGGCTGGGCTATAGTGTCCACCCCTGTTTACTTCTTCAGATCTTATCCTGAGCTCTCAGGTTTAATATGGGCTCACTACTTGTGAAATTCATCTCTCTCAATTCTAGAAAGATCCTTTAAATTTTTTTCTGTTGTACTTCAGTGTTTTAAAAAGAGAGATTTATATAAATACGTGTGTGTCATTTACCAGCATGCTCACACAAGATTTCCCAGTGTCCTCTCTTTGGAGGAGAGGTATATGTGTTTAATGCAGTTTCTACTCAGTGAACTTGGCCAGATGACCAAAATATCTGTCCATTCAGCAAATGCGGAATGACTTTCAGGTGCCACGTGCTGGGGGTAATGGTGGCAGAGTGTGATCATGCAATATGCCCAGGTGTAGGCCAACATGATCAGGAGAGGATGCCCTAACTCTTGGGAGGTGGGTGCTTCAGCCAGGAGGTGACACTTGAGCTAATTTGGAAGGAGTAGAAGCTCTCCAGCAAGGCCTAGCAAAAGGAAGGCACTCTGCAGATGGCAGAGAGAAGCTGAGATTTTCTGGAAGAGAAGTGTGTTTGCTGTGTTTGGATGTTAAAGCGTGGATGGTGTTGGGGTGGGGGCTGTCGGCTGGAGATGGTTTGAAGGGAAGCACAAATAGTTATGAAGTGCCCTGGCTGGGACCAGAAGGGTTTGTGAGTTGGAAAACTGGAGGACTGAGGCTGGTGTTTAGGTTGGGACATATCACTGGGTAGGTCATCGTGTAGAAAAGGGGGAGAGGCCCTGAAGCCCTGAGCTCCAGCTCTGGGAATGGAGAAGAGAGGAGTTTTTTATTTTATTTTATTTTATTGAAGTTTATTTATTTTGAGAGAGACAGGGAGAGAGAGAGAGAATCCCAAGGAGGCTCCGCACTGTCAGCGTGGAGCCTAATACAGGGCTCGAGCCCATGAACCGGAGCCGAAATCAAGAGGCGGATGCGTAACCGACTGAGCCACACAAGTGCCCCAAGGAATTTTAGAAGACCACACAGTTAAGGTTACCCTTTGAGGGAGCAGCAGCCTGTTGGTGGTGGTCTGACCACACCAGGGGAAGAACATAAGCAGGGAATGTGTGTTTGTACAGGGGGCTGAAGACTGGGTACTTGAGGAAGAGGACATATTTGGGAGCATGTTGAGAAATAAGGTGGCAGGCTATCACAGTGGCTGGTGGCAGAGCCTGAGCAGAATAGAGGAGAGGTGATGGCAGAGGTACAAGTCACATTATGGAGGTGGGTCCACAGGACTCTGCTCCTTGGTTGGATGTGCAGAGCAGGAAGGGGCAGCAGTTTGAGGTAATACACCCAGGTGCCTGTGAAGTTGATCCATTTTAAATAGGGGGCCTGAGAAGAGGGACCCCACAAAGCTTGTTAGAAGCTAATATCTGCAGTTAACTGAGTCAACTTGTGATCCTCAGTCAACCTGTGATCCTCCTTTTGGAGGTGATGTTTAAGGCAGTGCATAGACAAGTTCCTAGAGAGAGCAAATTTATGAAAGGGGCAATGAAATGTGCTTAGTGTTGGAGGAATCAGAATCCTTGAAGGAGAACTATGGAATGCCCATTGAGTGATAGACAACTGATGTGGTAGGTAATTTCATCCCCATTTTACAAATGAGGAAACAGAGAGGTCAAGTAACTGCCCAAGGTCACACAGCTAGTAGGTAGCATAATCAGAATTTAACTCTGGGCTGTTTGACTGCAGATGCCAGGCTGACCTTCAAAAGTGAAAATGGATCTGGGACATTTCTGCCCTCAAACATCTACCAGCCTTGTTTTATAACTACATAATCTTTTACATTGAACATCTAAAACTGTTGTCAGTTTTATAAAAAGCAGGGTCAAGATGGCCTCTGGGAGGGTTAATTCCCTGCCATCATTTGCACATTTTCTTCTTCCTCCTTTTCTGAAAGTTCTGTACATGTTTATTTGAAGAATGAACTTAGTGATTAATTTTATCTTAAATGACAAATGCCACTTGAGGAAGTCAGCCATACCAGGCTTTGGGGAACTGTAATCACTTGGGGACCAGAACATGTCCTGCCAGACACTTTCATGTATAATGTTGACTGTGGGGATGTGTAGGTGAGCACATTCATCATATGTTCTTTTCCCTTTTCATTTCAAACATGAAGTACTAATATTAATGACTGTGAACCAAATTTCCTTGAATTTAGCGAGTAGTTTGTTCTATGACTTAGAGATTAGAAAGCAAAGACACATGTTCTCTCTCTGTGCCAGCCTCTAGGTCCTGGGCTTCCCTGCCCCAGCCCTGGCAAGAACCCAGGTCAGGCTTCTTGTTCCTGTTAAGGAATGGGTTCTAGGTCTGGCCCAGCTCTTCTGAGCAGCTTCACTCAAACCCTTATCACCCCACTGTCTGCATGAGTGCTAGAAGCTGTTCTCTCCCCCAGAACCACTTAGCTGCAAACTGTCCCTGTCTCTGTTTATCGGAGCAGAGCCTGGAAGGGGCTGGCAAGGACTAGGCAACAGATGGGAGCAGCCTGGGAGGTAAGGATTTAGGAAAGCCATTCTCGCCAGGGTTTTGGAGGGTGGGGGAGAGCAGCAGCCAGCCAGAACCATGTGCACGTTCTCCAGAGAGTGTACGTGTTTCCCCTGCCCTCACGATATGGCAGTGGGCTTGGGCTCTTTCCCCCGTGAAGGGGTGTGTGTCTGGTTTGTGCAGGAGAGTGAGCAGGAAGCAGGGCCCCCTGGACACGAAGGCTGCTAGTTCATACTGTGGTTGAATCAAGAGCTTGAAATTCCAGCCTCCTTGCCTCAGCCTGACTGGATGGGGATGGCTGCTCGTTTTATTTAATGGTTACACAAGAAGGTCCTGCCTTTCCTTTATCTTTAACCTTGGGAATACTGGGGTGAGAATGTAGGGCAGTCTCAAGCACAGGTTTTGGGTCAGGCCTGGATATGATTGCTTGCTCTAGCCCTGATTAGCTATTGGTAGCCATCTCCCTAACTTGCTTGAGTTCCTTGGTTCCGTGTGTGTGTGTGTGTGTGTGTGTGTGTGTGTGTGTGTGAGAGAGAGAGAGAGAGAGAGAGAGAGAGAGAGAGAAAAGAGAAGGAAAGAGAGAGAGAGACTGACTCTCCTTGAGTTGGAGTTCTGTGAGAATGAGTGCTCTTGGCCACAATAAAATGTTTTCTGGCCAGCACTTTGTTTCAGTGTTTCTAGGGCTTTCAGAACTGGAGGAAACCTTTTAGGATGATCCACTTCAGTGGTTCCCACTCGAGTGTCCATGAATGAAATACTGGGATTGCTTGGACTGCATACCGGGAAACAAAATGAGGTATGTGAGGTATTTTGTCCAGGACTTAGTTTATAGAGGAATCAAGGTTACTTATTTACCACCCTGCCTCCAGTATCTGACTTTGACGGATGTAGTTTTGTAGGTTAAAGTGTATAAATGAAAAGCTTTAAAATATTTAATAAATCTTAAGGAGATTAACCACTCAAAGTAAGACTAGTGTCCATTAGTCATAACCCTGTGTGGCAGCATTCATTTGCATCATGGTTTAACCTTCAGAATCTGGAGCTGAGCTGCTTGGGTTTGAACCAGTGTGACCTTGGGCAAGTTCAGTCACCTCTCAGAGAGTATCTGCCTCATAGGATTGCTGGCGCCTGGCGGGTACCTAACTATTCAAAGAAAGCATATGTGCTCATAGAAAGCATCCTTTCTAATAGGTGACTTCAGATAAAGAGCACAGGAGATGTGCAGGTGGGCTAGGGGTGGATGTTGTGGCAGAGCCTCTGCGGAACACTGTGGGGGGTCCAGTGCAACGATATAGAGACTGTGGGACTGAAGCCGTGACACAGGATAGCGACGTGGGCTTCATAAATGGGAACCCAGTCTCAGGAATTTGTGTGATATGCTTCCCACCCCCATCCCAGGCAGTCTGGATGTTGTGGTAAGAGGCTATTCAAGGAGGGACATGGTGTGGCAGTGTTAAAGAATGTTAAAATAACCTATAATCCTACCGCCCCGATGAAACCAGTTTTGTTTTCGTGTTGTATTTTATCTGGATTTTCACATAGTTGAAGCAGGGCCTCTGTGCTATTTTGTAATCCGTTTTCAGCTAACAAATACATTTTTCCTGTTTCTAACTTGCTTTCTAAATATTTTAATTGCAAAATAAAGAAGAAAGTTGTTTTCCGTTACACAGAACCAACTGAAGCGTTTTAGAAATTTCAAAACTGTTCAGTCCTTATTGGGGAGCACCAGGTGAAAGGCTAAGGTTGTTAGCATTTGGGATTTCTTCCTATTTCTGTTACTCATAAGAAAAATTCTGTGTTTCACAGTCAGAGTTGTATAACATCTTGCCCAGCTTTGGGGTAAGTTTTCTTACTCAAATTCTTTTTAAGCAATGTAACTTCCTGCTCAGAAAAGGACACGTATTGGTTTTATGTCTGTAATGGGAATATTTAGTCAGATATTCAGAGAGCTTTTTCCCACAGATATTTTTATGGGGGTCACTGTTTTGTCCTCCTTTCCATGAACTTTGGTTTGTAGTAAGAGTCTACCAAAAGCAGAGTTCTCATGAGAGGGACTGTGCCCAGGTCACAAATGAAAGATGACTTTTAAACTTCATGGAAAACTATAGTTGAGAATCTTGGTTTTCCCATCTTTTTTTCTCAGGTTGGAAGAAAACGTCCTTTAGCAAGTAGTGGGTAAGCGTTAGCCTGTGCTGCATGTTTGGGAATTTGGACAAGTAAGGCTGGCCCATTCTCAGAGGGGGGGCTGGGAGCTTCTAGGCACTCGCATTTCCTTTTCTTTGGAGAGTCTTAGTAATGATCAAATGTACCTTGGTACATTTGAGCTAACAAAAAGAGTTTTCCTGTGCTTTGGGTTTTTTTCAGTCTTGAGCCAGCCCTCGTAACCTTGCTGTTGACCAGGGTCAGATTACAAGAATGTGGCTGTGCCTTGTAGAGAAAGGAGGAGATCCAAAGAGCCCTGGATTGGAAACCGAAAAACTGTATCCTCTCACCCTTGTCACTTAACTCTTATATAATATTTGGGCAGCTCAGTTAACCCTCTCTGAGCCTCCATTTTTCTCACTGTTAAGGTGCTGTCCTTTCAGCTTCCCTTAGGGGTGCAAATGGGAAATGGGCAGGAAAATGCCCTTCAGCCTGGAATCCTTGAGCAGATGTAAATAAAGTGAGGATGGTGTCCCTTTGAGAGCCGTAAAGCTCTGTCTTGCCCGAGGTGGTGGGAAGTCCTGTCTGGGTCTTGGTCATGGAAATAAAAGCCTGAATTGCAGTGGATGAAGTTGGGTGGCAAGCCTGATGTATTCCTCCAAATATTCCCGAAAGAAGGATGGGTGCTTTTCGTGATAGAAACTTCAGAGCATCACTTCAGACAGTTATGGCTGGACTCCAGATAGCCATAACCCTGCCCCATAACCTGGATGTACAACCAGCTTATGCAGCTCATTTATCTGGGATCGTCTCCCATCTTATTCACTCTGAATCTTTCCCTAGGAAAATTAACTTAGAGGTTCACAACCTGCTATGTAAAGTACTGTGCTTTCCTTTTTTCCTCTTTAAACTGACTTCTTTTACTCTAGAAATTTCAGAAGTAGTCTACTGATATCCATATTCCTTTTCTGAGTTGAAAATGCCTGAGTTGAAAATGTAGTTCTGAGTTCTGAGTTGAAAATGTAGTTAGCTGCCCCATAGTGTGTGCTGTTTTTTCTTGAGTACCTTCGAAATCTTTGTCCTCATTGTAGTCTTTCTCCATTCACCCTCATACTTTTCCTTATTGCCCTTCCTTCAAGCTGTTTACATGAAGTGCCCAGGATGTAGAGATCAGAGATACTGGGTCAAATGCTACTGTAGCTGTAGGAGAGTTATCCCAATTTAGAGAAAATTGCTTGTTTTTGAAAACTATTTTGTTTCAATTTAGAAGCCAAAAAAAAAGGCAAAACAAAAACAACCCTTAAAATTATGATTTATTTTCTAAAAAGATGGCAATTTCTTTAACTGTATGAGGTACCCATGCAAGTATATTCTAAGTGTCCATTTGAGTTCTCTTGTCCTTGCAAGTAAGGCCCAGAGTAAAGGGGTTTAGGTTGCCAAAGATGTATTGGACTGAGACCTTCAGTTTGATCATTAGGTTTGCCCAAAAGCTCATTTTAAAGGAGCTAACTTGAGGAGGGTGTGGACTCTAGACCTGGGTATGGGTGTTTGAATTATTCAGGTTGTGTGTGCCTTGGGGCCCTTTAAAACTGGAATTAAGGAGTAAGGAATGTCTTGTGGTTTTTTACTACCTTATCTGGAGGAAGTTTATTTAACAAGGCCCTTTCTTGGTAGCTCAGTGGTGGGGTTCTGGAGGGGTAGGTAGTGGTTCAGAAGGGAGGGGAGATTTGAAGTGGGATGGGGGCTGCTTATTGGGTGAGTTGGCACCCACATAACTTGGGCATCTGCCATGTGTTCTAGATGTGCAAAAGCTTTAGAAGTATGGGGTAGGGGCCATTGTGTGTGTGTGTATTTTAATATACTTTATTTTTTTTTGAGAGGGGGGTACAGAAGGAGAGAGAGAGAGAGAGAGAGAGAGAGAATCTTAAGTAGGCTCAATGCTCATTGGAGACCCCAATGCGGGGCTTGATCTCACAAACCTGGGATCATGACCTGAGCCCAAATTAAGAGTTGGACACTCGACCTACTGAGCCACTCAGGTGCCCCCTGTTGTTTTTCTTAAACACCTTTTACTTCTTTGTCTATAATCAAAGCTGTTGAGCAGTGGTAAACAGAAGCAATTGGCATATGTGCTGCTGAAGCGAGCACATAAACAAAAGCAATTAGATGAGGACCTACTAAACAGATTTTAAAAGACACAAAAGAACTTGTGAATTCCAACCCATCTCATCTGGGCTGTCCAGCATGTGATAGCTTCACAGCATTCTCAGCATGACAAATACTTTTACCTTGGGACTATCTGTTAGAACCCAGTAAACTTAAATATCTTCTTATATTAAAAAAAAAAATAGGGGTGCCTGGGTGGCTCAGTTAACTGTCTGCCTTTGGCTCAAGTCATGATCTCGCGTGGTCTGTGAGTTCCAGCCCCGCGTCGAGCTCTGTGCTGACAGCTCAGAGCCTGGAGCCTGCTTCAAATTTTATGTCTCCCTCTCTCTCTGCCCCTCCCCTGCTCATGCTCTCACTTGCTCTCTCTCTCAAAAATAAACATTAAAAATTAAAAAAAAATAATAAACACTATTCTTTGAAATAGGCACCCAGCTTTGTTTGTAGAGGTCAGAGGAGACTGACTAACTACCCTTTGATTTGGTGGCCTTGGAACCTGGTTGCCTTGGCTGGGATTCCAGCTCTGTCTGTAACAGTTCTTTAAATCTGTTTCCTCAGATATAAAATGGGAATAAAGGTAACCACACCTACTTCATAGATTCACTATATCAAGTAAGGTATTACACAGTGCCTGGGACACAGTACTTCTTAAGAATTCTTTTCTAAGGATAGATTCTCAGTGATAGAATTAACCTGGTAAGAACATTCCTTGCAGTGTATTACCATTCCTATTTTTTTGGGTTGTCAAGTTTATGCTTCTTGTATAAGTCATCCATCACAGTAGTGCTCGAACTCTGGAGTTACATCCCTGGCAAATAAACTATTTTATTGCTCTTTCTTCTGTTGCCCACAGCCTGAAATCTATTCTTGGCCTTTGATATTTCACGAAAATGTCATTTTCATTTCCCTTTTTCGTTTTGCTATGAACAGCAGAGATCTTAAGTATGCAATTTGAGTTTTGACAAATGTGTACATCCATGAAACCCTCATCCAGGCCAAGATATACATACTACATTTCTGTTCTCTGGAAAGTTCCTTCCTGCCTCATTCCAGTCAAAACCTCTATCTCTATCATTTTCAGGTTTTTAGATCCTAGGTTAATCTTGCCTTCTTGAACCTAACATATATGGAATTTGAGGTCTTCTTTAAAAAAACAAAAACAAAACAAAAAAAAACCCTAACATTTCTTTGTTTATTTTAAGTAATCTCTGCACCAAACATGGGGCTCAAACTCACGACCCCAAGATCAAGAGTAGCATGCTCTACTGACTGAGCCAGCCAAGTGCCCCTGTGGTCTGTCTTTCATGCACAGTGTACTATTTTAGCTAGTAGTAGTTTTATTGCTGGGGGTTATTCCATTGTATGAAATACTACAATTTGACAGTCCGTTCTTCTGTTGGGGTATTTGGGTTGTCCTCAGTTTTTGGCCAGTAGGATAAAGCCAATATGAGTCTTGTCATTTTGTTTCTCTTAATACTCAGTCTCGGGGTGCCTAGGTGGCTCAGTCGGTTAAGCGGCCGACTTCAGCTCAGGTCATGATCTCGCGGTCCGTGAGGGCTGTGAGTTCGAGCCCCGCGTCGGGCTCTGTGCTGACAGCTCAGAGCCTGGAGCTTGTTTCAGATTCTGTGTCTCCCTCTCTCTGACCCTCCCCTGTTCATGCTCTGTCTCTCTCTGTCTCAAAAATAAATAAATGTTTTAAAAAAAAATAAATAAGTCTCATCCAACTCCTAGCCCTGCAACCCTGGCCAAGCATCTTAATCTCTCTGCCTTGGTTTCCTCATCTATAAAAGTGTGGATTGAGAAACAATTCAGGGTTGGTATTACCATTTTCTAAAAAATGAAATAAAACAAAATAGAAAAAAATCTGTGAATTACACGGAAACTCACACATTGTAACACACATGAATACAGTTCTGTGTGTGAACTGGGTCACAATATAAAATGTATTCGTTATGAATTGTGAGTGAATCAGTTTGCAACACACTGGTTTGTATGTGTGTCCTTGTAAGCAAGGCAGTTGAACACCTGTGGGGTTACTTAGTAAATGTATATCTTTGCCTTCAGGTGTCTAAAACAGCCACTCTATTAACAGTCACTTATGTACTGCTTGCTGTGGGCCAGCTACTGTTTCGAAAGCTTTTCATAAGCAACCATTCTATGAAGTGAGTTATTTCCCCCATTTTATAGATGGAGAAACTGAGACATCAGTTATACAACGTGCCCACAGTCACAGAGCTAGAATAGTAGGGCCATGATTTGAACCTAGGCAGTATGAGCCTCGAATCTGTGTTCCAAACCACTATTCCAAAGAAGATAAAGACAAAGAGGCAAGTGACATATGTCAGCAAATGCAAATTAATAAGTACCTAATTAATACAATGCTCCTCCTTTTTATTCCAGATATGAGAAATGAGTGTTGGACGTCGAAGAATAAAATTGTTGGGTATCCTGATGATGGTTAATGTCTTCATTTATTTGATTGTGGAAGTCTCCAAAAGCAGCAGCCAAGAAAAAAATGGAAAGGGGGAAGTAATAATACCCAAAGAAAAGTTCTGGAAGATATCTGACCCCCCTGTGGCATATTGGAATAGAGAACAAGAAAAGCTGAACAGGCGGTACAATCCCATTTTGAATATGTTGGCCAACCAGACGGGGGAAGTATACGGGTTTTCCAACATAAGCCATCTAAATTTTTGTGAACCTGACCTGAGGGTCATGTCAGTCGTTTCAGGTTTCAGCAATTTGCCAGACAGATTTAAAGACTTTCTACTGTATCTGAGATGTCGAAATTATTCACTACTTATAGATCAACCGGATAAATGTGCAAAGAAACCCTTCTTGTTACTGGCTATAAAGTCCCTCATTCCACATTTTGCTAGAAGGCAAGCAATTCGGGAATCTTGGGGCAGAGAAACCAACATGGGGAACCAAACTGTAGTGCGAGTCTTCTTACTGGGTCAGACCCCGCCAGAGGACAACCACCCGGACCTGTCAGATATGTTGAAATTCGAGAGTGAGAAGCACCAAGACATTCTTATGTGGAACTACAGAGACACTTTCTTCAACTTGTCCCTGAAAGAAGTGCTCTTTCTCAGGTGGGTGAGCACTTCCTGCCCAAATGCTGAGTTCGTTTTCAAGGGCGATGACGATGTTTTTGTGAACACGCATCACATCCTGAATTACTTGAATAGCTTATCCAAGAACAAAGCCAAAGATTTGTTTATAGGTGATGTGATCCACAATGCTGGACCTCATCGGGATAAGAAACTGAAGTACTACATCCCAGAAGTTGTTTACACTGGTGTCTATCCGCCTTATGCAGGGGGAGGTGGATTCCTCTACTCTGGCCACCTGGCCCTGAGGCTGTACAGTATAACCGACCGGGTCCTTCTCTACCCCATTGATGATGTTTATACTGGAATGTGCCTTCAGAAACTCGGCCTCGTTCCAGAGAAACACAAAGGTTTCAAGACATTTGATATAGAAGAGAAAAACAAGAATAACATTTGTTCCTATGTAGATTTGATGTTAGTACATAGTAGAAAACCTCAAGAGATGATTGATATCTGGTCTCGGTTGCAAGATGCTCATTTAAATTGCTGAAATATATACAAACTAAGTTTTGCATAGAAAGACATATCTTGAATAGTTCCCATGTTGTGTTCTTTCACATTAGGGGTAATACCTATGTTAAACCATCAAAACTGCCTTCATTAGTAGTATCCATTTGAGGGCCTCTATACCCTCTGGTGTGGTACTTTCTGAAGAGGGAAAGCAGAAGATTGTTAACTTTTCACAGAGGATATGCTGGGAAAATTGGTTCCAGTCCTTCCTATGGCTAGTGGCCATTGTTTTCTAATTTGCCTTCCTTCTTAGCTGAAATCATTTATGTTTCTGGAATTTCCGGGTTTAGGTTATTTATGTTTTGCCCTCGTATGAGAGTATGCTTACTTTCCATTATAATGACTGAATTATCTGCAATTTAGGTGTTTATGGACATGCTGGCTACAAAGACCTCGTTATACATGATTCAGTGGTTTTTGTTAAATGCAATTCCATTTATTTTCATGAAATTTGGATGAATTTTTAAAATCGTCTACAAAAATTAACTTCTGTCAAAATTTCCTGCCACCCCCACAGTATTTTCTTGTTTTAGTAGGTCAGTTAATTTTGCAAAATGAGAATCACTGTGTGACATTTATCCGGTTTACCTTGTTACATGGTCTTATGACCGTACTAAGGAGAAAGCTTAACTGTCCTGATATTTGGTTTGCTGGGTGGTACCGTGATAATTCTCTAATTTTAGTATTTGAACATCATGAGTATGATTCCATAATGGCCATCAAAAGATTGAATTGACCCTGGCAGCCATATTGTGCTTAGGAATTTTCGATGTGGACCAGGAAGGCATTTGTAATTTCTGAACTTCAAGTGAAAAGATTGAAATTGCAGACCTTCTCGTGAACGGATTGTCAGTTTAAAACTCCGGGATTCTATTCTTGCCATATTTTCACATGTCACGTATACAAAATTATTCTGAGTAGTGACTGCTTCCCTGTCTCAGTGTAGAAGTGCCTGTGTTTTTATTTATTGTTCAGATCAAAGACCAAAACATTTTCTTAAATATATTTTGTGTAATATTTTATTTGTATACAGTGTTGTTGATGAAATATTTAACTAGAGCATGATATTTTAAGTGTTAAGGTGTAACATATGTTAAATAAAGCTAACTGTTACTTTTGAATTTTAATATTTGGCTTTTTTGGGGGGAGGGGTCTGTGAACTACTAGAGTTAATAAAATTCTGCCAAACTGTTGCTTACATATACTATCTTGTAACATGCTTTCTTGAAATATTTTTGTGTTTATAGAAATGATGCTTCTTACCAGATGTGATACTGGGGATTGTAAGATGATGGAAATAAAGTCACTGTATTTTTACTTGTCTTGTGTCATGTGTAATAATCTATGATCTCTTCTGTTTCCTGTATTTGATTACATTTTCCCAAAAGAGACCATTTTTTTTTCCACCCAGAAACTATTAATAGCAATATTGACCTATAAGTTTTTCTCTGTCTCAAGGGGTCCTCTGTCTTTGCGTTTAAAATTCTTAAAAGTGTTGGGGCGTCTGGGTGGCTCAGTCGGTTGAGCATCTGACTTTGGCTCAGGTCATGATCTCGTGGTTGACGAGTTCGAGCCCCATGTTGGGCTCTGTGCTGACAGTTCAGAGTCCGGAGCCTGCTTCAGATTCTGTGTGTGTCTCTCTCTGCCCCTCCCCACTCATGCTCTGTCTCTGTCTCAAAAATAAAATAAACATTAAAATTTTTTTTTTTTTAATTCTTAAAATTACTGGGGCGCCTTGGTGGCTCAGTCAGTTAAGCATCTGACTCTTGATTTTGGCTCAGGTCATAGTCTCGTGGTTCGTGGGATCGAGCACCATGTTGGGTTCTGTGCTGACAGTGCAGGGCCTGCTTGGCATTCTCTCTCTCTTCTCCCTCTCATTCTCTGTCCCTCCCTTGCTGTCTCTGTCTCTCTTTAGGTAAATAAACTTGAAGAAAATTTAAAAAATTCTTAAAAGTGCTTTCCCATTTAGAGTCTTGAAAGAGGAGTATCAGTATTTATTTATGCTTCCATTTGTGGTGAGTAGAGAGAATTTAAGACAAAAGCAGCAACTTTTTAATTTTTTTGAGTATAGTTGTTACACAATGTTAGGTTCGTAACTTAGTGATTAAATTTCTCCTTACATTATGTTCTGCTCACCCTGAGTGTAGCTTCCATCTAC
This sequence comes from Panthera onca, assembly GCF_046562875.1. Classification (NCBI taxonomy): domain Eukaryota; kingdom Metazoa; phylum Chordata; class Mammalia; order Carnivora; family Felidae; genus Panthera; species Panthera onca. The sequence continues at coordinate 60,151,305 of NC_138341.1, read as the reverse complement.
CACCATGCAACACTATTACAATATCATCCACTATATTCCCGGTGCTGTCCTTTTATCTCCAGGAATTTTATTCATTCCATAATTGGAAGCCTGTATCTCCCACTCCCCTTCCCTCATCTTGTTTATCTTCCCACCCCCTTTCCTCTGGCAGCCATCAGTTTGTTCTCTGTGTTCATGGTCTATTTCTGCTTTTCGTTTATTCATTTGTTTTTTAGATGCTACGTATAAGTAAAAATCATATGGTATTTGTTTTTCTTTGACTCATTTCACTTACCATTATACTCTCTAGGTCCATCTATGTTGTCACAAATGGCAAGATCTCATTGTGTTTTATGGCTGAGTAATATTCCACTATGTGTATATACCACATCTTCTTTATCCATTAATCTATGCATGGACCCTTGAGTTGCTTCCATATCTTAACTGTTGTAAATAATGCTGCAGTAAGCATAGGGGTGTGTAGATATTTTTGAATTCGTGTTTTTATTTTCTGTAGGTAAATACCAGTAGTGGAATTATATGGATCATACGGTATTTGTATTTGTAATTTTTTGAGGAATCTCATATACATGTATGCATGTACCAATTTGCATTCCCATCAATGATGCATGAAGGTTCCTTTTTCTCTGCATCCTTGTCAACACTTGTTATTGTCATTTTGATTCTAGCCAATGAAGTGATACCTCATTCTGGTTTTGGTTTGCATTTCCCTAATGATGACACTGAGATACTGAGCATCTTTTCATGTGTCTTTTGGCCATCTGTGGGTCTTCCTTGGAAAAATGTCCATTCGTGTTCTCTGCCCATTTTTAATTGGATTTTTTTTTTGGTGTTATAGAAGTTCTCTCCCTCTCTCTATATATATACTTAAAAAAATTTTTTTAATGTTTATTTTTGAGACTGAGAGAGACAAAGCATGAACGGAGAAGGGTAGAGAAAGAGAGAGGGAGACACAGAATCCGAAGCAGGCTCCAGGCTCTGAGCTGTCAGCATGGCGCCTGATGTGGGGCTTGAACTCACGAGCTGTGAGATCATGACCTGAGCTGAATTTGGAAGCTTAACTGACTGAGCCACCCAGGCACCCCTCTCTCTCTATTTTGGATTCTAACCGTTTTCTGGTTATATCATGTGCAAATGTTTTCTCTTATTCAGTAGGTTGCCTTTTTTGTTTTGTTGATGGTTTCTTTTGCTTCTTATTTTGGTGTAGCCTCTATAGTTAGTTTTTGATTTGTTTCACTTGCCTGAAGAGACATATTAGAAAAATGTTGCTACGGCAGATGTCAAAGAAATTATATTTTCTTCTGGGAGTTTTATGGTTTCAGATCTCACATTTAGGTCTGTAATCCATTTTGAGTTTAATTTTTGTGTGTGTGGTGTAAGAAAGTGGTCCAGTTTCAGTCTTTTACATGTAGCTGTCCAGTTTTCCCAACACCATTTATTGAAGAGACTTATCCTTTCTCCATTGTATATTCTTGTTTCTAAAGCAGCATCTTAAAGACTGTATTATCCTACCCCATGTCTATTTGGGGGTTTGTGTCCTTTTTTTAGCAACAGGATATACTGGGTTTTAAACCTTTACATGTTGCCTTTGGCTCTATCATGGCACCAACTGATCTTTGAGTTCACGAAACCCTCTCTGGGTGCCTATGAGATGGATTCTCCCCTGAACCTCCACCTCATGGATGTAAGCATCACCGTCTAATTCACTCTTTGAGAACTACTCACCTGAGCTCTAGCAGAAATGTGTTTGGACCTTTTTTCACGGCTACTCCCAAGTCATGTCGATTCTAAGTTTGAAGGTCAAGGCTGAATGAACATTGCCAGGGTTTAAATTTCAATGAACCCAAGCAGGTGTTAAAAGGGAAAGGATGAAGGAGACATCCCTGGCCCTCGTTTCCTTTCTTTAGTTGGTCAAGGGAGAATGGAACAGAAGGGCAGGAAGGGAATACTCTGAGTTACTTGGAAATTGAATCCAGAATTAAAGCGCCTTCCCCTTCCCCCCAGGTATGGCCATTTGCTTTGCTACTCCTGATTGACAGTGGTCTGGAATATTTGGTGTTCTGGGTTGTCTTGGTCCCCTCAGATGCAGAAAGAGAAAAGATGCATTTATTAAGGCAAAGGATGACTTATTTTCACTTCCAAGAAAGCTGAAGTGAATAAAGCCTTTACTTGGGCCAAATTCAGTGTGATTTGCCTTCTTAATGAAAAATGTCAGATGAAGTAAAAATTCTTGTGTAGAACAGTTGAAAACAAATACTTCATGAGTTGGGCTGTGGGAATTGTTGGATAAATTTTCCTTGATGTTAATTGTATATTGGATATACGTTTTATTTTATTTTTATTTTTTTAAATGTTTATTTCTGAGAGGGAAAGACAGTGCAAGTAGGGAAGGGGCAGAAGGAGAGGGAGATAGAATCTGAGGCAGGCCCCAGGCTCTGAGCTGTCAGCACAGAGCCTGATGTGAGGTTCGAACTCACAAACCACGAGATCGTGACCTGAGCTGAAGTCGGATGCTTAACCGACTGAGCCACCCAGGCACCTGTTTTATTTTTTTAAATATTTATTTATTTTGAGAGAGACTGCATGAGCCGGGGGATGGGCAGAGGGAGAGGGAGAGAGAGGGAGAATACCAGGCAGGTTCCGTGCTGTCAGTGCAGAGCCCGACGTGGGGCTCAATCTCACAAACCATGAGATCATGACCTCAGCTGAAATCCAGAGTCAGATGCTTAAATTGGTTATATGCTTTAAATGCTAGGAACATCTGCCACATAATCTTGAAGCTGAACTTCACCTTGTTAGAGTTAACAGTAAATCTGAAAAATTAAAGTATTTGTCCTGATTCACTTAGGTCTCAAAGTAATACTTTGAAAAGGTAGAGGCCAAGAAAGAGGCATTTTAATACTTAAGGAGCCAAAAAATCTTGTCACATTGTATATAAAGTGTATTTGTTAATTTTAACCTGTAATATTTTATTTACCACTAAAATCCATTCAATATGATTTATGTCAGTTGTATGATATGCCTCAATGGCAGAGATATTAAAGTGTAAACTATTACTCCTTAGAATAATTGAAATGCAACATTAGCGTGTGTATTCCATGCATATATAGAAAGTTTTAAAACACTTAAATTGAAAAGTGGAATCCTACTTAGGTGTATTTCCTTCTTTTCCATCACTCTCTGTGGGTAGCAATTTCCACCCAAGCAACCGTGGTGGCTTTTGAGCTCTGGTAGTTGCTTTCTTCCTGCCTAGTGTGCATTGTGAAAGGGGAGGTATATTGATTGTGCCGAGGCAACAAAAGTAGAGTTTTTAATTTGATTGTAATCCAAGGGCTTATTTCTAAGAGGCCTGGCAGTTGAACAAAGGTGCTTGCAGTTTCCTGACAGCTGTCCCGCATCAGGGGAATGTTCTCATCCTACTTTAGCAGTAAGCCTTGGGAAGAACTTACATCCCAGCAAGGGCTTCTCAGTGCCCTGGAGACCTACTGTCCTGGGACACGCCTTTTCCTGGCCTGTCTTCAGCTAAACTCTCTCCTGGCTCGTCATCAAGTCCTTCCCCAGATTGGCTTTCTTAACCTTTCTTTGAAATGTCATCAGTAACCCTGATCCTGGCACCAACTTTACCACTTCTTCTTTAACTATCAGAAGAGTACAAAATGAAAACATATCCTGCCCTTGGTTTGGGTTCTTCCAGAAATAGACCTCTAGAGAAGGATTCTAGCACAATTAGTTTCTTGGGTACATGTTCTGTGAGAAGGTGATGTTGGGAAGAAAGGCAGCCAATAAGGAGTGTGTGTTAAGCCAACTGCCAGCATGGATCTGGAGCTCAATCCCATGGGACATCTGTGGAGAAGAACAGTGTGTAAAGTATGCCCCAGAATGATCCCTCTTAAGGCCTGAGGGGGCTGGGCTCTTGTTTACAACAGCTTTATTGACGTATAATTTTCCCACCAGGATAGTGACCCATTCTAAGTGTGTGGTGATTTTTGGCCGAGTAGAGTGTGCTGTAACTTGCACTGCAATCCACTACAAAAATAGTTTGGTTTCCTGCAGTATGCCCCACGGATCTGTCTCTTGCTTCAACAGTGTCTGGACGGAACGGATGCAGGGACGTCCCTTCTACCAGCCTCCCGACCACCCTCCAACCTTTTTTCCAGTCACAACCTTTGGAGCCATCTTCTCGGCCATCCTTTGCCTCTGGGACTGGCCAACACCCTGTTTTGAGCTTAGCTCCTTCTTACCCATCAACCGTGAGCTCCCCGGATTCCTCAGAATTATTTCACCGAGGTGGAGGGGGCTGTCAACCTCCTGGTCAACACGCATCTGCAGGCCTCCTACACCTACCTCTCTCTGGGCTTCTATTTTGACCGTGACAATGGGAATCTGGAGGGCATGGGTCACTTACTTCCACGTGTTGGCAAGGGTGCAAGGGTGTGGAGTGTCCCCGCAAGTTGCAAAGTCAACCAGGCAGCCACACCCTCTTCCGGGACCAGGACCAGGCAGAAGCTGTTCCAGGATGAGCCACAGACACCGCCCCAGACAGACACTGCCCCGGTTCTGGTGAAGAACCTGAACCGGGCCCGTTTGGCTCTACGTGCCCTGGGTTCTGCCTGCGTGGGCCCCCATCTCTGTGACTTCCTGGAGGACCAGGATGAGAAGGGGATCAAGAAGACGGGTGACCACCTGACTCACCCCTGCAGGCGGGATGGCCCCCAGGCTGGGCTGGGCGAGTATTTCTTCTAAAGGCTCGCCCTCAAGGGGCACCTGGGTGGTTCAGTCAGTTAAGTGTCCGACTTCGGTTCAGGTCATGATCTCAGGTCATGATCTCATGGTTCCTGAGTTCCAGCCCTGTGTCAGGCTCTGTGCTGATGGCTCAGAGCCTGGAGCTTGCTTCAGATTCTAGGTCTTCCTCTCTCTCTGCCCCTCCCCCGCTCACCCTCTGTCTCTATTCATCTGTCTCTCTCTCTCTCTCTCTCTCTCTCAAAAATAAATAAATATTAAAAAAATAAAAAATAAAAATAAATAAAGTCTCGTCCTCAAGCATGACTAGAAGCCTCTGAAGCCCGGCAGCCTTTGAGGGGCCTCTCTGGCATGCAACCCCCCGGACCAGGGCTTGTGCCCGAGCCTCTCCCTGCAGCCACCAGGCAGCTTTTTAACCACCCTGGAGCCCTGTCCCAAGCCATGGACCAAGTGGAAACAAAGCTGTTTGCAGTGTGCCATGCGTGCACATACACACAGGTTTCTAGTCTTAATCATTCTTTTACTTAGCCCTCTATAGAACTTTTTTATTTTGGCCATCCTTTTTCTAATTTTCAAAAAGCAATATCTTGTTTATTACTCTGCTTTCCATTGCAGCCTGTTCTTTGTGGATGCAGTGACTTAGAAGAGTTAGTCCTGTTTTATTTTGATAATTCTTAGTGAAGTATCTCAGGCCTTAGTTAGCTGGTTTTCACTTTAATTTTCATGGAAGAGAATACGAAGTGATCCTTGGCCATTTCTGTGAATGAACGCGCTGAACTGACTTGTGTCACTTCCTGGGAACTGTTTCTTTTCAGGGCCATTCATCCCCAAGACCACTTCCTTGCATGGGGAGGCTGAGTGAGGGTGTGTATGAGTAGTGTCCTGGTAGAGGCTGATACCCTTTCAGGGACTGAGCAGGTGGGAGACAGGTAGGCTGGAGACCAGATGCTGGAGCTGCCTTTCCTCCTTTTTGCTTTGGGTCTATTTCATCGTGTACTACTCAGCTTCTCCTGCCAACCAGAACATTGTATCTCTCTGTCTAGGAAACATTTCTTAGCATATAAGCATCTGAGCTCATGCTCACCCAACTGTGTGTGTGTGTGTTTGGACGGGTTGGGCCAGCTATGCAGCTAGTGCCGCAGTAAATCATCCCCACTGCCTCCTGCAAGCTGGGAGACTTTGTGGAGCTCCCCTGTGAATGTTAGCCCCATATCCCTGCAGCTTTCTCTCGACCGTATTCTGGGCTGTGCTTCCCTTCTTTCAGCTTGTCCAGTAATACAATTGCATATATTTCCTATCTTTCAGAAGTGATCTTTCTGTTGATGGCACCATCTTCGTTGCCAATGCCACTTTGGGTTTCTTCATTTTTGTATCCCGTTATTGTCATTTCAAGGTGATTTTAGTAGGAGGAGGAGACAAACACTGCCCACTCTCCTGAATTGGGGTCCCCAGCTCCGTTTCTTATAGCCAGGGAGGTGGCCTTGGGAAGAGGGCTCTGGGTTTGGTTCACAGACAGCCAAGCCTGCCCAGGCAGCACTCCCTCAGCTGCCAAAAATTGCTACGTGGGTGGGAAGTGATCAAGCCGTCCCAGCCTCACTCTGGCCCCACCCCAAGTCTCCTTGGGCAGTAGAGAAATGTTCAACCCTCGCCTCCTTTGAATCAGTAGCTTTCTGGGCTCTTCCTGCTGTTGTTCAAGGGTTCAAGGCACTGAGGTCAGAATTCCTTTTTCCACTTGTCCCACCTCATTGCAAAATGTGGCACAGTGATGAAGTGTTAACTAATCATTGGATAATTTGTTTCCAGTCTGTGGGGTGGAGAGAAGAGAATGAAAACAGAGCTTTGCTGGCTCAGCACAAAGACAGCCAACGGGCAGGCTTGCAGGGGCCTAGAAGAAAACATAACTGGGTGGAGGGAGACCCAGGAGCCAGATGACAGGTGCCAAGGTCCAGCACAGTGACAAGGTGGAAGTCCCGTCTGTTTTGCTCGTTTGAAACTTAAGGACCAACCTGCAGTCAGCCAGGAGGCCAGGGCTACAGATTCTCAGCAACAGCCTCTGATCTGCTGTTACCCTCCAAGTTGATGAGATGGGAGAAACCCAGAGAAGCACAAAGATAAAGAAGATAAGCAAATGTAGGCAAACCTCAACTGCTTAGATAGCAGTAATGTCACACTGACTTTTCTTCTGTGGGATATAAGAAAGGATTGGTGGACACTGAGGGTTGAAGTTGTCAAGCTTAAGATTGGTGGGAAATACCTTTATTTATTTGATTGTGAAAGCCTCCAAAAGTGAGTCACTGAGGAAGGAATGAAAGAGGAGGGGCTGTGATGCACTGTCAAGAAAGCTAAGAACTTTCCCACTTGCTGAGCCCTGCTGGGTTGAAGAACAAGACAGAAGACGCAGAACAACATCATGGAGAGCCCGCTGGCCCATGAGGCTGTGGGGCAGCATTTCATGGCAGGAGGCAGCCTGACTTGCTCTTCCACCTCCAGAAACTACAGAGGTGCTTATTGAAATGGGTGCCAGCCCAGTCCCTGCAAGTGAGGACCTGCTTAACAAAAAGGCATATCCTATATCCTAGGATATAGTATTCTAGTATCCTAGGGTACCACATCGTTGTACACAAAAATATTCTCTGCCTTATCCAAAGTCTGGATGTTTTTCCCTGCTGGTAGACCAATCCAGTAAGTTACTCTTCTGAGATGGATTGCTTTGTTTGGAGAAATCTTGCACTTAGAAAACTTTAAATTCAAGGGCACCTGGGTAGCAGCTCAGTCGGTTAAATATCCAACTCTTGATTTCATGGTTTGTGGGTTCAAGTCCCACTTCTCTGTCTCTCTCTCTCTCTCTCTCTCTCTCTGCCCCTCCCCTGCTCGTGCTCTCTCCCTCTCTCTCAAAAATAAATAAACAAACTAGGGGCACCTGGGTGGCTCAGTTGGTTAAGTGTCCAACTTCGGCTCAGGTCATGATCTCAGAGTTCACGAGTTCAAGCCCCACGTTGGGCTATGCACTGACAGTTTGTGGGTTCGTGCCCACATCAGGCACTGTGCTGACAGCTTGGAGCCTAGAGCCTGCTTCAGATTCTGTGTTTCCCTCTCTCTCTACCCCTCCCCTGCTTGTGCTCCATCTCTCTCTCTCTCTCAAAAATTAAAAAAAAAAATCTTTAAAATAAAAACAAACAAAAAACTGCCCCAAAAACATAAAATTAAAAAATAATTAAAAAATTTTTTAATTTTGAATTAATTTTTGACTCACAGAAAAGTTGTAGTTCGGGAGTACCCATCTACCCGCACCCAACTTTCCCTGATGTTAACACAGCCACGTTGCAATGATCACAATTGGCACTAGATGAACCAACAACAGGAAATAAATATTCTCTTACCTACACTACAGATCTTTAATTTTACCATTTTTGCCCTCACTAATGCCCATTTTCTGTTCCAGGATCCTGTTCAAGATCCCACTTGTTCTTGAACTCCTCCAGTCTATTGCAGTTTCTTCATGTTTCTTTGCCTTCTATGACTTTAATACTTTTGAAGACTATTTTTGAGAAGTCGAATGTCCTTCAATTTAGGTTTGTCTGCTGTGTTCTCGCAATTAGAATGAGGTTGTGTATTTTGGGAAGAATGCCACAGAAGTGATTTTTTGTCCTTCTCAGTGCATCATAGTGAGGGTTAATAATGTCTGATTCCTGGTCATTTTTATATGTTGACTGGGTTTCTCCTTTGTAAGGTGCGGTCTTTCTCTTTGCAGTTAAGAAATATCTTGGGGGACATTTGTACATTTAAAAGTTTGTACCGGGGCACCTGGGTGGCTCAGTCGGTTCAGCATCCAACACTGGGTTTCAGCTCAGGTCATGATATCACGGTTCATGGGTTCGAGCCCCGTGTCAGGCTCTGCGCCCGCTTGAGATCTTCTCTCCCTCCCTCTGTCTCTGCCCCTCCCTGGCTCGTGTGTGCTCTCTAAATAAATAAATAAATAAACTTAAAAAAAATAAATAAAAGCTTGTACATTTAAAATGTACAGATAGGGGCACCTGGGTGGCTTAGCCGGTTGAATGTCTGACCTCAGCTCGGTCATGACCTCACAGTTAGTGAGTTCAAGGCCCGAGTCAGACTCTCTACTACTGTCTGCTGTCATTGCAGAGCCTGCTTTGGATCCTTTGTCTCCCTCTCTCCCTCTGCCCCTTCCCCATTTGTGTTCTCTCTCTCTCTCAAAAATAAATAAACATTTAAAAAATATTTTTTTAAATGTACAGATAATTAAATAAGCTAATGTGTGGGAAGTGCTTGGAGCCTGGCGTGTAGTAAGTGCTCAGTGAATGGTGGCTGTTGGTTTTTTCATCATCATTGTTGCTCCCTCTGTTCCTGTTCTTTCTCTCGTTTTCTTCCTATGGTTTGGCTCCGTCTGTTCCTTCATTATCCTCTGCATCCCATGCTGATCCACCTCTTGTTGGTCACTTCCTTGCAGTGTGGTTGGCACTCTCATTCAAAATATCTGAAGCTTCCAGAAGGGCACAGAAGGTTGAATGCTCCTTAGCACGTGGGGATCAGTGCAGGGCAACAGCCTACTGTTACTGCAGGTCAGGGGCAGAGCCCCTGTGGAACAGGAGGAAGGGTTCAACTGTCTTTGCAGAATGTGTTTACTTCCAGGTGTCCATGGCTGGGGCGGAAATTCCCCCATATCCCTTGTGGTGGGAGTCTGGACCAGAACCTGAGGACCCACAGTCCCTTTCCTCGTGGTCCTGGAATGGTCCAGAGGTGGACCTCCTCCCATAAAAGCTGGTGGAGTTTTCTCCAACAAGGGGGTGGTTTGCAGTGCTGGGCGACTTTTAGGGGTCACATCGGAGGAGGAGGGTCTGGTCATGGGTAGAGGGAGCAGCAAAGTCTCATGTGGGAGAGGCCTGCATTTTCTTCCCACACCGGGCAAGGAGGCCCAAGTTAAAGTAACCCCGTTCCCTCTAGATGAGAGCAGGGGCTCCTCAGCCAGGGTCAGGAGATGCCAGTGTACTCAAGGATAGCCTGCTATGAATTGCTTTCCAGGAGGTTCCTTGTCCTACTCTAGCACATAGTGCTTTATTTACAGAACGGCTGTTCTTGGCAGCTTTCTTGGCCTTCCAGACTCTTCCTCTATTTTAGAGCATTTGGGCTCTATTTTTACTCAGCGAGGAGAAATTTCCCATGTTTGAAAACAGCTGCCATGTAGAGGACTGTTGAAACTACTATTTTTGCCTGCCCAAAATGCCTTCCTCCATCCTTCTCCTGGAGATGGGTGGAGCCCCAGGACTGGTGAGCTGGGCATGTGATCAAGCAGGGCCTGTTGGAATCCTCTGGGGCTGGGAGAGGGGAGCTATTTTTCTCAGGGTTGCTAAATGGGGTTACCCCACCAGCTCCCTGACTATCTGCAGAAAGTTTCCCATTGGCAAAAGACAACACCCATGGAAACAGAAAAATGGGAGTGAAGAGAGCAAAGGTGACTCAGGACAGTGTAGAGCCCTGGATCCACTGCCATCCCATCCTCACCACCCTTTGAGCCAGTACATTCCCATTTTTGCTCAGGCTTGCTGGAGTTGGGTGTCTTGGGCCTGGCTGATATCATGAAAGCTTCACTCCTTTCCTGAGTTTTAGGTTGAGGCCACTGCGAGTGCCTCCAGATTCCTACCCTGAGGCACTGGTTGGCAGCTGGGATGGGAGTTATACAGTTGTCTTAGGACAAAGAATTTGGGTGAAGAAACTTAGGAAGCTGGGTAGGCCTTCCTTTCTCCCAGGGTCTATTCAGTGCAGGTCTGGAGATCCCTGGGCAAGACAGTTTACAGCTTCTCTTTCAGGGTTGGGTCAATAGGCTCTGTTCCTGTGTTTGCCTTGAAGAGCCAACAAAACCAAAAGGTAGAGGTGTGTGTGTGTGTGTGTGTGTGTGTGTGTGTGTGTGTGTGTGTATTTGCATGTGCAAAAAAATCCAGTTCCTTGGGAGAAGATGCTGGTGGGGTGGGAAAAGATGGGGCAGGGGGAGGTGTTTAGGTGCCCATACAACCCGAGTGTAGGGGGGGTCCACTCTGTGGGGTCATATGGTCAAGGGAGGAAGAACCTGAGTCCAGACCCTGACTCCGCCACAGTGGGGTAGTAAATAACCTGGCCCAGCTTCGAGGGGGACAGTGGATGGATGCTCATTAGAAAGTTCTGTGTGGCAAGCTGCCCCGGACTTTCCTGGGCCTGAGCAAGCTGAGTCCCAGCAGCACAGCTGCAGAGGCTGGAACAGCCAAAGGACAATTCCCTGCTTTTATGGCCACGTGATCATTCTTTCAAAAATGCACTTGGCGGGGTGCCTGGGTGATTCAGTTGGTTAAGCATCCGACTTCAGCTCAGAACATGACCTTGTGTTTCGTGGGTTCGAGGCTCGCATTGGACTCTGTGCTGACAGCTCAGAGCCTGGAGCCTGCTTCAGATTTTGTGTCTCCCTCTCTCTCTGCCCCTCCCCTGCTCATGCTGTCTCTCTCTCTCTCTCTCTCTCTCTCTCTCTCAAAAATAAATAAACATTAAAAAAATTTTTTTAAATACACCTGGAGTTGGTGGACGTGGGAAGGTGAGACCTCCATGCCTCTTGGGGGTCCGGCTGTGTGTCAAGCTCTCAGCTGCAGAGAGGGAAGTTCTGTGAGCCTGCACACTGTGCTCTACCCATCCTAATCCTGGTTTCTTTACCCATCAGGAAAGTGAGGCTTAAGAAGTATGTCAGCCCAAGTTCACACAACTAGCAAGTGTGAAACCAGTATTTATGCTTGGCCCTCCGACTCCAAAGCCCAAGAGCTTTATCCTGCTGTGGGACTCTCTTCCTAGGCCTTCCAGAAAAGAATTTGGGAGACTATTGTGATCCAATAAAGTGGCACTGGTGCTGTGGCATTTCTGCTAGTCCTCAGCCATGAACTTTGGCCTTTGACTCTGCTGTCCAGGGATTTTTGCCTCCATCGCTGCTTCGCTCAGGTTTCATCATCACAGAGTCATCACCATGTCCCATCCCGGTGACTCACTATGCAAAGCCTGGTGTTCTACTCACAGACTTACCTTGTTTGTCGAAGGTTTGTGGTCACTGAGAAGTGTTATTAGGTGAGAACTATAGAGCATGTGACCTTTTAATTTCAAATAGGCAGTGAAAGGTAAAGCAGAATAGTGATTGCCTAGGGGTTGGAGGTGCTGGTGGAGGGAAATGGGACATGACTACTAAGGAATGTGGGATTTCTTTGGGGGATGATGAAAATGATCTAAAATTCATTGTGATAATCATTGCACAACTCTGTGGATACAATAAAAACCATTGACTTCTACACTTTAAATAGGCAAATTGTATGGTGTGTGAGTTATATCTCAAGAAAGTTGTTAAAAAAATAAACTTTCACTGGGGCATCTGGGTGACTTAGTTAAGCATCTGAGTCTTGATTTTGGCTCAGGTCATGGTCTCACGGTTTGTGAGATTGAGCCCTGTGTCAGGCTCTGGGCTGGTAGCACAGAACCTGCTTGAGATGCACTCACTCTCTCTCTTTCTGCCCCTCCCCCCTCAAAATAAATGAATATTAAAAAAAAAAAAAGGAGAGAAAGAAAGAGGAAAAGTTAGAGTGGCCATCAAAAGGTCTCCAGAGAGGGGAGAAAGAAAAAGCAGGGAAGTGTTTGTTTCACATGGTTGCTAACTCTTTATTATGTCCTTTCTGTGTATCATATCCCAACCTTTTACTGGACCACCTGCCTATGCAAAGATAACCTGAAGATAGCTAAACACCCTGCCACAGGTGCTGGCCATTTACCTAAAGGACTCCCCGAATCACTTCTTGTCCAACTCCAGTTGCCTCTGTTCTTGACTTTGGTATCTGTCCCAGTTCTGCATTTAATAATTCATTTTGAAACCTGAATCTTAGCATGAGCCATTTAGACTGGAGTCTGGCATTCCATCTCCACCACTTCCTATGGCCACAGTGTGTGAGAGGCATTTCTACTTCCTGCTGTATGCTGTAGGCCAACCAGCCAGGTTGTGTCCTGCCTGTTGTCTCTGCCGGTGGAAGGAGACTAAAAATTATTCTAGAGACTGGCTTGCTTCTTGACGCCTCCAAGTGTCTAAACTTAGTGACTTGCTTGAAATCAATAGACTACAGCAGAGATAATAAGATGTCACTTCCATGATTTAATTCTAAATGATTGTGACTCCTGTCTTGTTAGTAAACTCTCTCTTCCTAGTTTTAATGAAGCAAGCTGCCATGTTGGACAGGCCTATGTGGCAAGGAACTGAGGGTGGCCTCTAGCCATTTGCCAACTAGGAAATGAGGCCTTTAGTCTAACAGTCCTCAAGGCAGTGAATCCTACTAACAACCACATGAATGAGCTTGGAAGCCATTCTTTCCCCAGTTGAGTCTTCAGATGAGACTGTAGACCCTAGGCCAACATCTTGACTGCAGCCTTGTGAGAGACCATGAAGCAGAGGATTCAACTGAGCTGCGCCTGGATTCCTGACCCTCAGAAACTGAGATAATAAATGTATGTGGTTTGAAGGCACTAAATTTTGATATAATTTGTTACTCAACACGAAATAACTAATATAGTGTGTATGTGGTTTTTGTTTTATGCTCTCCACCAAGAGATGAATGTACAATGAAACTAGAGAAACTTACATTTCTGGGCCCCTCACTTGCATAAGCCCCTTGCATGGCCCTGGGAGAGTCCCTAGCAATGTGTTCATGTAGTCATATGTTTTTGTAAAATTTACAGAAAACATTTTAACTGTAATCAGGGCAGGGTCTTCTTACTGCTTCAGCTCTCCCTCCCTCATACTTCCTCTTTTTTTTTAAATGTTTATTTATTTTTGAGAGAGGGAGACAGAATACGAGCAGGGGAGGGGCAGAGAGAGGGAGGGAGACACAGAATCCGAAGCAGGCTCCAGGCTCTGAGCTGTCAGCACAGACCCCAACACGGGGCTCGAACCTACAAACCGTGAGATCATGACCTAAGCTAAAGTCGGCCATTTAACCGACTGAGACACCGAGGCGCCCCCATCATACTTCCTCTTGAGTCTGCTGGTATGGGAATGATTGGGGTATTTTGAGGATATGACTAAGGGGAAGTTGACTTGGAGATACAGTTAGTGGGATTTCGGGGATATATTCATGTTGCTAGCTAGTCGTTTTTGTGGAAAGTCATGTTGTTGCCAGGCTGGTACTTGGCAGAGTTAGGATTCAACCTAGGGTTCATCTTATGGACTTAACACAAGTCTGGGTTATACTTAATCTATATACTTATACTAATCTTATACTTAAGATTATACTGGATTCTTACACTTAAAGGCATGAGAGTCTGTCCTCAGATATTTGCTTTGTTTGACACTCTTTCCCACCTTTCTACCTGGTCTGTTACCCTAGTCTTATCACCTATTGCCACCATCCATGTACCCTTTGCTTCATCCATTGAACTCTTGTCTTTGCTAGGCGTGCTTGTGCTCATACTTCTCTCCAGCCCGAAATGGCATCTCCCAAGTACATCTATGTAGATTCTTACTAAGTTTTTGCTGTCTTGATATAAAACATTGACATATGCCACTATAAGAATATTGGTGGCAAACTGGATAATGAGTGTTGTCAATTCAAAGAATAAGATGACACACTGAACAAGAAAACTTGAAAGTCCCTGAAATTATATATAGCTCCTGTACAAAATGAACTTGATAGTTTTCTCTAAATTTGGGAAAAATTCAACAATACATGACATTACAAATAATGAATTGTGAAGCTGAGCTGGAGAAGTTGAAAGTGACTTTTCTAAAATTTTTTTTTTTTAACGTTTATTTATTTTTGAGACAGAGAGAGACAGAGCATGAACGGGGGAGGGTCAGAGAGAGGGAGACACAGAATCTGAAACAGGCTCCAGGCTCTGAGCCATCAGCCCAGAGCCCGACGCGGGGCTCGAACTCACGGACCGCGAGATCATGACCTGAGCTGAAGTCGGACACTTAACCAACTGAGCCACCCAGGCGCCCCGAAAGTGACTTTTCTAAACTGTCGATGGAAAGCAAGTTTGTTTTTGTTTTTTTGTTTTTTTTAAGTTCATTTATTTGTTTTTGAGAGAGAGACAGCATGAGTAGGGGAGGGGCAGAGAAAGAGAGAAAGAGAGAGAGAGAAAATCCCAAGCAGGCTCTGCACTGTCACCACAAGCCCAGTGCAGGTCCCAAACTCACGAAACCGTGAGATCATAACCTGAACCAAAACCCATAGTCCCAACACTTAACTGACTGAGCCACTCAGGCACCGTGAAAAGCAAGCTTTGATCAAACATGGTAGAGGAAAGACTAAATTATCCTTTTTTTTTTTCTATAAAAAAGTATTTCACAAATTTATTGTTATACAAAGTAGCAACCAGACAGTGCGTGGACCAAAAAATGTGGGGAAAAATGTTATAGAGATATGTCAGACAGTTTATGAAAATATGTAATTTTTCTGGGTTTTATGATTCTTGTATTTCTAAAGTTTACATGTTTTTTAAAAATTTTTTAACGCTTATTTATTTTTGAGAGAGAGACACACAAAGCATGAGCAGAGGAAGGTCAGAGAAAGAGAGAGAGACAGAATCTGAAGCAGGCTCCAGGCTCTGAGATGTCAGCACAGAGCCTGACGCAGGGCTCGAACTCATGAACCATGAGATCATGACCTGAGCTGAAACTGGATGCTTAACCGACTGAGCCACCCAGGCGCCCCTATATAGTTTTCAATTTGTTGTGATTTTCTTCCTTATTTTAAGGAAACTAATCTTGTGTGAAGTTGGAGTTTTATGTTCTTTGGTGTAAGAGGGACACAAAATTGCATAAGCTTCAGGGTTCACCAAGCCTGGATCTATTCCACTTCTTATCAAGTAGGGAAAAAAATTCCTTGATATAGAGATCAGAAAATTCCTTCTTCTTACTATTCTTTTTTTTTTTAACTTTTTTTTAAAGTTTATTTATTTATTTAGAAAGAAAAGAACAATGCAAGTGGGGAAGAGGCAGAGAGAGGGGAAGAGAGAATCCCAAGTAGGCTCTGCACTGCCTTCACAGAGCCCAACATGGGGCTCGAACTCACGAACCATGAGATCATGACCTGAGCTGAAATCAAGAGTTGATGCTTAACTGACTGAGCCACCCAGTGCCCCCTTCCTACTTTTCCACCTCTGAGTCCAGCTGTATCTTACATAGCCTTAATAGGGCTCAAAAATTTTTATCTGAATTAAATTCAACTAAAAATGTTTTGGTTTTGAGGAGAGAAGGCAGAAGAAAACATGATCAAAAATATCTTCTGTCTGAAGGGTAGGTAGATGGAGGGGAAAGTAGAAAATCCTGTGTAAATTGAGAAGGTTCCCAGAATTAGAACCTCAGGTGGAAGTTCTATTCAGAGACACTTCAGTTATTTGAGAGAAAACGCTAATAGTTGACCATATATCAAGGACCCTGCCTGGGCAGGCAGGTAGATTTCATGACATCTGAAGTGTCCTCTTTCAACACCTGGGTGGTGACAGTAGCAGTTCAGGCCCAACTAGAGGAGCTGTACCTAGAGACTGGACTTGGCATTGGGGCAGGGTAGAGACTGGGGGACAGACTCTAGGGTAAATCTAGCCCAGCAGGCAGATCCCTGGCCCTTAAATAGTGTCAGGGAGATCTTGTAAGGAGTGGCTTCTCCACACTTCCCTGCTGGGCAGGTCACTATGACCGCTGTGAGGCTCAGGCAAAACGGAAGGCTGGCCTGAAGAAGGGGATAGTGCTGAAAGGAGCAAAGTGCAATGCCAGACTCTGGGGGAACCAGATGGAATCCTGTGGTTCAAGAGCAGCTTCCGGGCCTGACTTGTGGTCTTGTTGACAATACAAGTCCCGCTGGCACTTAGGCTTTCTGGTTATTTGCCTCCCGTCAGGGGTATGACCGAGTGACCGCAGCCAAATATTTAATAATATCTCATTAAACATAGCTCAGCATTCTGAAATTTCAGTTATTTACTGGTTGCTCTGCATGGCAGTTCTCTCTTCCTTAACATAAGGGCAGCTTCTTGAGGCCATCAGAAACAATAGGCTTAAGAGGAAGGCGATGTCCTTCATCTGATCTTTGTCAGTATGCTGGCTCTCATGCTTCTCGCTCCTTACGCTAGCTGAGAAATACTAATAGGAAGCTCTTGAGCAAGGCTTGGGGCCCCAACCATTTCTGACTCTCAGTCCCAATGTGGATGGCAGATCACAGTCTGAGAAAGCCTCTCTTATAGCAGGGCTGTATTCCTTGGCGTCTCAAAAGATAATTAACTGTTTAAACAAAAACAATAATGATGTATTAGGAGGTTTATAATATAAGTAAAAGTAAAATGCATGAAAACAACAGCATAAAGACTTGGAGGGGAGAAATGGAAGTATGCTACTGTATGATTCTTATATGATATGTGAAATGGTATAATATCACTTCATGGTAGATTGTGATAAGATATATGCAATAAACCCAGGGTGCCTGGGTGGTGGCTCAGTTGGTTAAGTATCCGACTTCGGCTCAGGTCATGATCTCACAGTTTTTGAGTTCAAGTCCTGCGTCGGGCTCTGCGCTGACAGCTCGGAGCCTGGACCTGCTTCAGGTTCTGTGTCTCCCTCTCTCTCTGCCCCTCCCCTGCTCATGCTCTGTCTCTCTCACTCTCAAAAATAAATAGTTAGAAAAAAAAATTAATTAACAAAGAGAGATGTTAAGGGAGACAAGACTTTGAGATCTTAGGCCCTGTGCTATAAACCACACTTGCCTGAGCAAAATTAGTCCCAGTGCTACCCAAGACCCTGCACAGGGTGGATCCTGAAAAGTACATTGCTTGTCTTGGGACTTGGGAGGAGGCTTGGGAGGAGGCTTATGGTTAGTTTGAGATAAGTGGAGATTGGTGGATTGTTCCTCAAACTTTATTGCTAAGAGGTTTAAGGTATCTAGAAATTCTAGGAATCAAAAAAGTGGAATTCTAGGAATCAAGAAATCTTTTGGATAGTGTGTTCATTCCACTGAAGAGGTCCACTCTAATGTGGCCAAATTCTGACCCATTGGTAACATATCAAGGCCAGCAGGTGACAGAATTGCTATATACCTAGCACTGACTCATTTTTGGTGATATTCCATAGACAGCTACCCTCCACTCCTGGCCAAAGAAGACAGTCTTTGCCTGTTAAAATGTGAAAGGATCTGGTGCCAACATGTTCCCTTTTGTTCTCTCTCGAAGCTGCCAGGGATGTGGGTGGCTCTTACCTCTGTGTCCACTACTTCTATGCCCACACTGCTCTCTCAAAGAAGTTTTATGTGTACACACTGGTGTAAGAGCATTTTGTGTGCTACATCAAACTACATCACCATGAGGTCATATTTTAACTTTCATACACAAATGAGTTTAAGCTACCCCTCAAATGTTCCCCAGGTGTTTTTGGGAATGCCCAGGGTTGCTTTGGAACCAGTCTATTCACATTCTCCTATTCAGTGAAGGAGTTTCTGTGGATGGTGCCCTCATGACAACAGTGAGGACTACATACAGACTATCTTGGGGTGCCCCTTCCACTCATCTCCACCAGAATGAGCAACAGTTCCATGTGCAGAGAATTTTTAAATCATGGTCAGGCAACACACACACACACACACACACACACACACACACACACACATTCCAAAACAAAACAAAACAAAATAGGATTTCTCATAAGAGAACAAGCTCTGAAGAGATATGACTATGCAAAAGCATAGACATCCTCTTACATTATAATAAGCAATTTAGCTCAAACATTTCCTGATTAAAATTTACATAACATTAATGAACTAGGCAAGTGGTTTCCTGAAAACTAGGAAGATTCTGAGTCTTCACTTACTGCAAAACAGAAAACTGTTCCCAGCTTTGAAATGATAGTTTACAAGTTTTTGTTTTTCTGCCTTCTACCCAGCTCTGGGTAGCCTCCTCCAGCAGTCTCTCAAAGAAGGCATCTCCTCCGAAGCACTTCGTATGGGTCCGGGAACTCAGCCTGAACCATCAGCAGAAACCTTGTTACTCCTCAGCACCTGCTGTAGGTATTCCTACTGCCATCTCCTAGGGCTGCAAGGTCTCTATTATTCCAGAATAATCCATGAAAGGAAGTGCCTTGGTGAGATCTGTGTGCTTGTGCTCAAATTTAGTTTGTAGCGCCTAGGTAGAACGCATCCATCTGCTGGGTGTGGCCTGTGCTAGGATCTGAGAGCTACAGAAATGAACAAGGTAGAACAGGGTGTCATTCCACAAGTTATTTGCTCACTGCAAAGGGAAATATCTGCTGATCAGCACTTTAACCATGCAGTCCAACCTAGTTACTAAGAGTGGGATGTCTGATGTGTGCATTCTGATGAGATGCTCTATGACATAGAAAGCATCACCTGTGAAATAACTTTACCAAAAAGTTTTAACCTAAACCATCCAACTTCGGTATTTAATAGGAAACACAGGTGGTAGAAGAAAACATTAAACTGCATCACACACACACACACACACACACACACACACACACACAAACACAATCAGACAGTGGAACATTCTGTAAGACATATGGCCTGCATTTTTCAAAAAGTCAGTATAATAAATAATAAAAATAATTGAGGGATTGTTTTACATTAAAAGAAGCTAAAGAGAAATAACCTAATACAATGTATAAACCTTGATTAGATCCTAGTTGAATAAAACAAAACAAAGTCTAGTTGTAAAAGACATTTTGGGGATAGTTTGGGGAAATTAAAATTAGAATTAGAATTAGGTAATGTTAGTGCTTGCTTTGGTAGCACATGTACTAAAATTGGAATGATACAGGGAAGATTATCATGGCCTCTGTGCAAGGATGACATACAAATTCATGAAGTGTTCCATACTAAAAAAAAAAGAATTATAATGTTAGGAAATTATTTTTATTATTGGTAATCTTATTATGGTTATGTAGGTGAATGTCCTTATTTTTAGGAGATGCATGCTGAAATAATTAGTAGTGAAGTGTCTGGATGTATAACTTATTTTCAGATTGTTCAGAAAAAAAGGCAAAAATGTGAACAACTAATGAATATAAATGAAATTCATTCTATCATCCATTTCAACTTTTTGATTCAAGAGTTTGACAATTTTCTTAATCAAGTTGAAGAAAAGAAGAAATAGAACATTAACCTCACCAAGTTTTCTTTCATTCCTTATGAACTAAGTGTTTTGGTTTTTAATGTATCTGTTTGTTGTTTTTGTTGTTGTTACTGCTATCAAGAATAGCTACTGGAGTGCCCACAGGGGCAGCAGCAGGAGCCAGTGTTCCATGGAAAAGTGCAGTTGCATTCTCAGCTCCAGCTGGTTCAACCATTAACTAGGTGGTGTAGGGCAGAGAAGAAAACCCTTTCCTTCTACTCTTCTAAGTTCTTGGCTGGAGCCTCTATTACAAAAGACTAATGAATAAGAGAAAACCAAAAACCAAAAAAGTTGATTAACATGTGTATCTCATATATATGGGAGAAACTCAGGGAAAAGTAACTCAAAGAGGTGGCTAGAACTTGAGCTTAAATACCATCGTTAGCTAAAACAAAGGAAGTGTGGGGAGGCAAGTTACGGGAAAATGACCAGGAAGAGTACAGTCAATAAGGATAAGGTTTATTAATATACATTTAAGTCAGTGCCTTCTCTATTGGTAAGTCTCTTGTGATCTAAAGTCTTCCTTCTCTTTCTGGTACACCCTTACAAATGGAGATTTCCTTTATAAATGTAAATTTCCCTTATAAAATCGTAACTTCTACCCTGCTTTCAGAGTTTCTTCTGTGTCTGCTGTTTCTCAAAAAACATGAGCTCAAAATAAACCTTAAACCAAAGAGACATATTTGGGGTGGCATATTCTGGTATTTTTTTCATGCTTATTTATTTATTTTGAAAGAGAGAGAGAGAGAGAGAGAGAGAGGACATAAGCGAGTGTGCACGTGAGCAGGGGAAAGGCAGAGAGAGGGGGAGAGAGAGAACCACAAGCAGCCTCCATGCTGTCAGCATGGAGCCCAATGCAGGGCTCAGTCCCACAAACTGTGAGATCCTGACTTGAGCTGAGATCAAGAGTCAATGCTCAACTGACTGAGCCACCCAGGCACCCCCATATTCTGGTCTCTTACATTGGTCCTTGCTCTGGACTTCAGTCAGCCCCCCTTTACATGTCATTCACTGTGCTCAAGCTTTATAAGCATGATTTCATTAAAAACAAGCCAACAAGCAAATTATGCCTGTCTTCAGGAAGCTGATAATCTACTAAGGAGGTCTTTCATCAACAACCTGTAAACCAAGAAGGAAGAAAATCAGTATCATGACAGGCGAATCCAGAAAGAGCCATTAATCCTCTTGGAGGATTTGAGAGGGATTTATGGAAAAGGAAGCTTTTGACTCCCCCTTGAAGGATTTTGGTAAGTGGGAGTAGGGGGAGGAGGCATTCTTGGATGGAGGGCCAGATGAGCAAAGGTCCAGATTGTTAAAAGTGCTGGTTAATGTAGCAAAACCATGTTGTCAGGTACCCATTTTGGAACTGGAGAGTCTGGGAGTTTTGTAATTATTAGCGAGGTTGAACACTTTGTCCCAGGTTCATGTTCTGCTCCTCCATTTACATTTTGTATATTTGATCTTGGTTCTAGAACTTGTCCTTAGAGCTTGGTCCTAGAGCTTGATGTTTCTCTAGTTCTGTGACTCACAAAAAGGTCTTCTCTTTTGTTGTCTCCAAAAGAAAATGTTTGCCTAGCAGAGGTGCAGAATTTGCTTTGATTTTAGACACTCCTGATGAGTATTCAGGTGTTTGGCCATCCTATCCTTATTTGATTCAAGATAATTTGAAAAGAAGAGAAAGGAATTCTTGAGCCACAAAGCCCAAATCATGGTTTTTCACAATTTGCTCCAGATGAAGCAAGAAGTTCTGAAGCACAACAATGTGTAAATGATGTTATGTAAAGCTGTTATTTTTTAATTCCAAAGTTATTTTTGTTACTAACTACAGATTTAATAAAATACTGGCCAACTATTGATGGTGTGTCTTAATTAAAAAGTAGAGATCACAGGTTTGGGAATTAAGCTAACTTGGGTTGGAATCTTGGCTCTCCATTTATTAGCTGTGAGCCCAGGGATGAGTGACTTAGCTTCTCCGAGATTCAATTTTATCTGTAAAATGTGTGTAACTAAAATATAGCCAAGCCTTCCTGGGCAGCTCAGATCTGGCCTCACCAAATAGTGTTGTATTACAAAAAGAAGGAAAAAAAACCCCATAAAACTGATTGAGAGAGGATTACAGAATAATCTATTATGTTTCTTTGAAATCAGGACATGTTTTCAAATGATGGGGACTTGTAATTTCTTCCTCCCTTCCTCCCTCCCTTCCTCCCTTCCTCCCTATCTTCCTCCCTCCCTCCCTGCCTCCCTCCCTCCCTTCCTTCCTTCCTTTTTTCCTGGCACATAAAATAGTGATGTACCTTGCCATTGATTGTATCTTACAAGCAGTGGTGTCTTAGGTTAGATGAAATATGGCAGAGTCTGTATTGAGGCTTTCTTGAAGCTATGAAAGAGTAAGTTATACTTCATGTACCTGAACTGAAATATCCTCTCCAAATAGCCCACTCTTTCCCCCAATTCTCCTCTGTAGTAACCATGGCATGTTCCTCTTTTTCTCTCTAGCCTCCTCTTGCAGCCTGCCAGCCCTTGCCAGTCTCCTCCTATCCCTCCTCTCTACCCTCTCTTTTTCTTTACTCTCCCCTTCCAGCTCTTCAGCCCAGCTCCCTCCAGGCCCTCAGAATCTCCCTGTCTTTATTTGAATTTAGCCCTGTCTCTCTTGGCTTCTCCATTTCCTCAGTAGTACCCACCAAGGAAAATAAAAAATCCTCCAAGGACTCTACCTTTCTAAAAGGTGAAGAGCAGGTAGGAAATTATAAATACTTAACATTTAACTTTTTGTGTGTGGTTTCATAGATTATTACAATATCTACCTCCTGGGGCTTTTGTGAGGGTTAAAAGAGATAGGGAGTGTAAACATTTGGCATGCTGCGGGCACATGCTAAGAATTCAATCAATGTTAGCTACCATTACTAACTATTGTTATAGAAATAAATGTACAATTAACATTGTAATAACACAGGAAAAGAAAGAAAGGGGAAAAAAAAGACCAAAGGAGAAAGAATCACCCACTGTCTCAACACTGCATATTTTCCTAGTAGCAATATGGCGTGTGAAATTTGATTTTTACGCTTTTCTGGTGACAGAGCATTCTTATGTATGAATCACAGTCCATAAAGGGAGATATAAGAATGAAAAGAAAGTAATTGTGCATTTTTAATGCATTTTAACATGCAGCCTTCTGTGATATTTTTAGATCACCACAGAGAGGAACTTACTGTTATCTTCTTCCTGTATCTAGCATGAATTTCTTTTTCTCTAGTAGAAGACCATTTGACAGAAACTTTTTGAAATTCAAAGGAATGCTACTGCCTTCTATTCTAATGAAGTATTTGAAGAGGGTTGTAAAAAAACTTTAAAAACTAAGATAATAATTTAAAATATGCTTTCCTATTTATAGTCATGGAAGATAGGAGGTAAACTTTGCAGAGTTTAAAATACAACTTGTGGGGGCATGCAGGTGGTTCAGTCAGTTAAACGTCTGACTCTTGATTTCGGCTTAGGTCATGATCTCACAATTTATAAAATTGAGCCCCACATTGGTCTGTGCGCTGACAGCGTGAAGCCTGCTTGGGATTCTCTCTCCCTCTTTCTCCGCCCCTCCCAGCTCCCGTGCACTCTCTCCCCCTCTCTCTCTCAAATTAAAAAAAAAATAAATAAATAAACCTAAAAAAAAAATAAAATGCAACCTGTGGTCTTGGTTGTCATTTCACATCACATGATTGGGAATTGGAGAGACTGCCCCGAAGGCTGACAGCCTGCTATAGACTAAACGGCGTCACCGCCCCCTCCCCCTGCACAACCACCCAAATTCATAGGTTGAAGCCCTAACCCGCAATGTGATAGTATTTGGAGTTGGGGTCTTCAGGAGGTGTTTAGGGTTAGATGAAGTCATTAGGATGGGGCCCTCATAGTGGGATAAGTGCCCTCATAAAAAACACTGGAGAGATCTCTCTTCCTATGTGCACGGAAGGAAGAGAGCTGCAGTGGGAAGGCAGCTTCCTACAAGGCAAGAGTAGGAGCCTCTGGATGAAACCTACCCTGCTGCACCTTGATCTTGGACTTCCCAGCCTCCATAATTGGGAAATAAATTTCTGTTGTTTAGAACACCCAGTCAATGGTATTCTCTTTTGGCAGCCCAAGTAGTCTAATAGTCTGGTATCTTCCCATATTGGAGGTCAACAGGAAGGTTAACAGCAAGCTTTCTTAGGCCAGTTTCTCCATGCAACAGGAAGTTTCCTAAAAGCAATGTGAAAGTTGAGACAGTGTAAGAAGTAGAGAACATATGTGTAATACTGCAAAAACGAAACCTAAGCTTGATGAAACTCAAAATTAAGAATTTTTATTTTTAGAAATTGCAACATGGAACTTAACTGTTCCTTGATTTTTTTTTTTTTTTTTTTTTTTTTTGCTGGCTAACATATGGAGATAATGAGTTGATACCAAATGCAAGAGTATTTTGCTGTCTCAACAGGTTTCACGCTGCTGTTTCGATAGTGAACAATCTGATAGCTGCTGAGAGCCTACCCCAAGGCCCCCATCATGCTGTGATACAGAAAAGAGTCCTTTGACTGTGTGCCTGGGGGAGGATGCCAATGATCTAGGCCCAAAAGATTTGCTCTGCCTTTAGGAAAACTGTGTTCTTCCTTAAAGGGCAATTCTGAATCCAGCTCTTTTTTTGCTCTGTGAGAGAAAGAGAATATAAATATTGTAAATTTAGGAGCAATTTCCTTGAGAGCCATGTGACAGAAAAAATTCGCTCTTCCCTCTCTCCATTGTGCTGTATATTTATATTATTCTCTCCCATGTGGTGGGAGAAGAAAATTTTACCTTTTAAAACAAGAACCAACTGCTGCCACCTTCCCATTCTAGAAAAATATCTTATTTTATCTGAGGGGAATACGTAGCTAGTCTTAGTGTTAAAGGTGAACACTCACGGGGCGCCTGGCTGGCTTAGTCAGTTTAGCATCCAATCCTTGATCTCAGCTCAGGTCATAATCTCACGGTTTGTGAGATCAAGCCCCAGGTGGGGCTCTGTGCAGACAGTGTGGAGCCTGCTTGGGATTCTCTCCTTCTCTCTCTCTCTGCCCCTCCCCTGCTTGCACATGTATGGGCACATGAGCTCTCTCTCTCAATAAAAAATAAAAAAAAAAAAAAAAGTGAACGCTCACTCAGATCCAGGCCCAAAGCTCGGGGCTATGCTTTCCCCAGAAATAGCCCTGAGGGGTCAGGAAGAGAAGGGAGAGGTAGGTAGAGGTTTAGGGAAGGGAACTTAGAAGGACATAACTTACCATCCAGATAGCACAGTGTAAGACCCCAGAAGGGAGAGCCAGCAAAACACTAGTAAATGTGAAAATGGCAGTGTAGTGCTGTGAAGTAGCCAACCGCCTCCAAGCCTTTGGGAGTAGCTGCTTTAGGCAGGTAATGGCTATGGGAAATCAAGAGGGAGCTGGGTTCCAAGGCTGGGACCAAGAGAAGGAAACAGGCACAGTGCATGACACAGGCATTCAGTGGGAGCAGGAAATTGAAAGGACGTGGCCACCAGAAGGAAAACCCCGGGAAGGCACAGCTTGAGCTATTTGGATATAAAGGTTAAAGGACTGCATGACTCCCTGAGGTTGAGGACTTCCCAGCCCACACCTGAGACATGCATAGCAAGCATGCAGTGTACAATTGGGTGCTGGAAGAGTCAGAGGCCCATCCAACCAGGGTGGGAGAAGGGCTCCAGAGGAGGGAGGACACAGCCACATCCAGTGCTGCTCACCCTCTGGGGGAAAGTCAAGTCCCCAATCTCAAAACAGGGTCCATATGTGAGTGGTAGATTTTGGTGTTCTCATGGCCTAGATTTGGAGATGTCAGAGGGTCTAGAGTTTGGCAGCCTGTCAGATGGCACTGTCTTCATGGATGTTGTAGGGCTAGGGAGGAGATGCAGGAGGGTCACCAGGCCTTGTAATTTCTGGGGGCAAGGCATGAAGTAGGTAACACCTTAACTGTGATAGAATCAGAAGCCAGACTCTTTTTATGCTTCTTAAATTCCTCCTGTTATTCCCTTTCTTTCATATTTAGCAGTCATTTTGAAAGCCTATTACCGCTGGGCTAACAGTGTCAAAGTATAATTTTCCAAAAGGTAAACACAGAGCTCTCATACAAACATACAGTGAACCCTTGTTGAAATTTATGTAGCTCATTAGGGGCACCCAGTCGGCTCAGTCAGTTAAGCGTCTGATTCTTGGTTTCAGCTCAGGTCATGATCTCATGGGTTATGGGGTTGAGCCCCACGTTGGGCTCTGTGCTCACAGGGTGGAGCCTGCTTGGGATTCTCTATCTCTCCTTCTGCCCCTCTCCCACTACCTCTCTCTCTCTCTCTCTCTCTCTCACTGTCTCTCTCTCAAAATAAATAAATATCCATTAAAAACATTAAAACAATTATTTAGCTCACTAATAAGGGACCAACATGATGACAAAGCTATTTCCACGAAGGATACACCAAAGTATATCTGTTCAGTGGAGAGTGCTGGAATAAGATGGCTGAGTTAGACACAGAAAAGGCTAATGGCCTCACAGGGCAATCAAACTGTGTATTTTTTCTATTAGACAGAAATCATTTGCATCTTTACTGGAAAAAAAGGTCATTTGCAAAACATGGCACTCATTTACACATTAGATGTAACTTTACAGAACTCACCCTAATCAATTGTAAATAGTAGGTCAAAGTTACCTCCCTTGGAAGATCAGATGACACGTAGGCAGATTGTTACACAGACTCACAGTCTTGTGGCTTTGAAAGAGTACTCAGTAACCTTTTTGCTGAATTTCCAATTTTGGGATAATTTTTCTTACCAGAGGGAAGTAAGGGACTATTGTCCTCACTTATGTCACAGAATTAAAGCATCAGAGTCCTGGAGCAACCACAATGGAGTTGACATAATAGGGGGAAAGAAGCCCAGAGGTGGGTATAACTCCAGGAAAACAAGAGAATGCCTGCTCAGCCCTCCCCTCTTGGGGATTCTTTCACTTCTACGACTGCACCTTTCTGTTGCCGATCTTTATGAAGATAATGCTGGTCTCTTAAATCTACCAAGACCCTCACTGCCACCACTTGGGGACCCTTGATCTGGCACTGGGCCCACAATGTGGAGAACACAAGCACTGCCCTATCCAGTAGGAGTTGAAGAGTGAAATGCTAAAGCCTCTTTGAGGACAATTTGGCAATATCTACCAACATTTTTTTTTTATTGTGATAAGATATATATATATATATAACATAAAATTTACCATTTTAACCATTTTTAGGTGCATAGTTCTATGGTATTCAGTTCACCTACATTGTTGCACAACCATCACCACCATCCATCTCCAGAACTCCTAATTTTCCCCAGCTACAACTTCCACAGAAACTCTCCATTCCTCCTCCCTGCAGCCCCTGGCACCCCCATTCTACTTTCTATCTCTGCAAATTTGACTACTCAAGGTACCTCATTTAAGTGGAATTATACAATATTTGTCCTTTTGTGTCTGGCTTATTTCTCTTAGTATAATGTCTTCAAGGTCTGTCCATGTTGTAGCATGTGTCAGAATTTCATCTTTTTTTAAGCTGAGTAATATTCCATTTTATGTGCTTACCCTATTTTTCATCCATTCATCCATTCATGTCTGTCAACATTTTGAATGAACAAACTCTTTTGATCCAGCAAGTCTATTGCAAAAACTTTGTCCTATGAATATACTTGCATTTATACACACAAATGGATATAAGAGTGTTAGTGGAGAACCCTCTTGGTTGCTACCCAATAGACATTTCACTCTTCTTGCCAGTAGGACCTTGAGTTGGTTCATATATCAGGAAGAACCAGGCTCAGGAAAAGCTTGTCTTTCCCCTGCCCTGGGGGATCAGTCTTGATTGGAATAAGACAATAATGATAATCCTATTCTCCTTTGTCAGTGATTGGTTTATGGATGGCATATTCTAGACAATGATATGTGAGGGGAAGTCTGCAGCATGGCTTCTGGGAAATTTTTTTCTTCTGGAGAAAAGGAGATGTGTAAGGAGATCTTTAATTCTTCTCTTTGAACAGAGTTGGATGATGATAGGATGTCTGGAACTGTGGCAATCATCTTATTTCCAAACTCACAGCAAAAAACCCCAGCACTCTGAGGATGGCAAGAGAAAAGAGAAAGCATCTGGTCTCTTAATGACGTTGTTGTGCTTCTGAATTAATCTCCCTGAGACCACCTAGCTCTGGATCTCTTGTTATTTTTATCTTTGTAAAGTTGGCATTTTTATATTAAGACAATGCATTACTTTTTAAATAAATTAAAAAAAAAAAACCTAACAGTTTAAAAATGCCACCACCACAACACTAATAGTAGTTCAGTGTATAAATTGGCAATTTCCAGGCACTGTTTTTTGGGTTGAACCAGCCACTGATCCACTTTGAGCTGATAGAAGGCTTGGCTTCAGAAGGTGGAGACAGAACTTTCAAAGAGGCATATTGTGGGGAGTCTGGTCCAAGAAAACTCATTCCCAAACATAGGTTTAATTAGGTCTCCCAATTTTCCTTTTATTAACTCTTCTGGGGCTGATAATCAGCTAGGACACACTGGTATGGGCATATCAGGTATTTATGGCTGGTGTCCATTCTCACTGGGCCAGTGCCCTTTTGGATTTCTTTGTGTCCATGATGGACCAGTTATTAAATATTTTATATTTTATTTATTTTATTTTTTAATTTAAAAAATTTAAGTTTTATTTATTTATTTTGAGAGAGAGAGACAGAGCATGAGCAGGGGAGGGGGAAAGAGAGGGAGAGAGAGAGAACCCCAAGCAGGCTCCACACCACCTGCACAGAGCCTGACATGGGGCTTGAACTCACGAACCATGAGATCATGGCCTGAACTGAAATCAGGAGTTGGATGCTTGACTGAGCCACCCAGGTGCCCCAAATATTCTAAAGATCATCTCTAACTTTTCCTATTCAACATGGCTTTTCCCTAGCATCTCCAGTAGCTTCAACCATCTGAATATGACCTCAACTCCTGGTTTCTAACCTTATCTCTTGATAATGAATATTGTCTGGGATGTATTTGATAGCAGACACTGGAATGTCAACTAAAATAGCTTCAATAATACAGGCTTAATTATTTCATATAACAAGTCTGGTAATGAGATTCAGGGTGAATTTGGTGGCTCAGTGATGTCATTGAAGATCTGAAGTCTTCTTTCTTTCATTTCAGCATCTTGGCCATTTCTCCCGTCATGGTCACAAGATGGCTGCTGTAGTACCAAGTATTGTCTTCACAGTCTCCTAACATGAAGGTTAAGGAGGTGGACCTAGGGGAACTTTTCCTTTTATGATTTTCTCTCTTTCTTATTTTTAACCAGAGTAAAATCTGCCTTAACAGCCACTAGCAGACTTCCACTTATGTTTTATTGGCCAGAACTGGATCATGTGCCTACTCTTACACCAGTTACTGACAAAAAGGATGAGCTTTGGACCGATTAAATCTTCTTCAGCTGGGCATACTGACCCTGAATCAAATCAGGTTTCTATTAATAAGAAAGAAGAAGAAATGGCAGCTGAGTAGCAGCCAGCTAGGACTGCTACTCATAGCTCTTTAGTTGGTATTGTTTTTAATTTGGAATTCTGCCAATAGTCTGTTTCTCCTTGTTCTTGTTTAAAAGTAATGTCTGTGTTTCGCATTATAAAAGTAATGTATACTGATTGCTCATCAGGGAGAATATACAATACATAGAAGAAAATAAAAATCAACATGTGTGTATATGTATGGATATATATAGTTTACACAAAATTGGGACTGCATTATTTATAATTTAGTTTAGTTTCCTATTTTCACTTAACATTTTATGATGAACTTGCTGTTTCTTGCTGTTTACCTCTTGGTCCCAGCCCTTCTCCACACATTTCCAAAGGAAAGGAAAAGAAGCACAGAACACATCATGAGTCTCTGTGAAGTGATTAATGAGCTAAAATTCACTTTTTAAAAAATGTTTATTTATTTTTGAGAGACAATGAGCGCACACACGTGCATGCGAGTGGGGGAGGAGCAGAGAGAGAGGGAGGCAGAGGATCTGAAGTGCACTCTGCATTGACAGCAGAGAGCCTGATGCAGGGCTTGGACTCACAAACTGTGAGATCATTGCCTGAGCCAAAGTCGGACACTTAATCCACTGTGCCACCCAGGTGCCCCTAAAATTCACTTTTGATTTGGGAATGCCCAAACGCTAGTCTTATCACTCTCCACCCAAGTTCCCTCTCAGACTCCCAGGACATCAGGACACCTACGTTGAGAAAGAAAGAGAGAGACAGAGAGAGAGAGAAAGAGGGAGAGAAAATATACTCTACTCCATCTGACTAAGGCTTGACATTGGGAGTGACCTCACCCTCTTTGAGAATCCTGGCCTCACCTTTGCATGTCTTAGCAGGACACCTCCATCTTCATTCAATCAGTGGGTGATAGCACCAACTGTTGTGCAAGGAATAGACACACCTAGTGTTGGTGATCTCTGTCTCCACAGAACGTTGCTTATACCTTCATCATGTGTGTCATTATGTTGACTCTAGGGAGGCAAACATGGGAGAACCTCTCCTGTTGAGCTGTATCTTTGAGATCTCCAAAGAGGAGCCATTTGTCCTTGACAAAAGTTGCCTGATTGCTCACTGTGTCCACAGCACATTATCACCTCAGGTAGTCTTACTTTAGAAAAAACGTTGTCTACAATGGTGCTATGGACTATCTGTTATCGTTATTTGTAGCTTACTTTGGTCATGGCGTCAGTGGAGATGAGTGCCTATTGTTAATATGCTTAGAGCTACTGTTTGAAGACAGTTGACCTTAAAGCCCAGAGTGAAAGATAAAAAAGGCAAAAGATGGTAAAAGAGATAATTTTTCCCAATGCTATCCACCCAGGCCATAGAACTTGAATGCCATTTTTCAGATGTTGGAGAGTGATGAAAGTCTCTACTGAGCTTTGTGAGGACCCACCTGGCCACATGTGGCAGACTATATGTTTCCAAAGATGGCCCCAATAATATCTTCCATCCCACATGCTCTTCTGCAACGTGACCTTGCTACTTCCTCATCAAGAGATGGGTCTAATGGATCACCTCTCCTTGAATCTGGCTGGCTTTAGTGGCTCCCATGTAAGGTAGCCAGCTTTAGCAAATAAAAATACAAGATGCTCAGTTAAATTTTGATTGCAGATAAACAAGGAATTATCTTTTTATGCAGGTGTGTCCAACACAATATTTGTATTTTATCTAACACCCCTCTTCTCACGTAACCAATCAAATGTGACAGAAGGGTTGCATGTGACTTCTAAGGCTAGGTTAGAGGAAGTGTTGAAGCTTCTGTCTTGGTCTCTTAGAGCACTTGCTCTGTTGATGCTGCCTCTCAGGATGCACCCTCATGGAAACCATGCTGTAAGAAGTCCAAACCTCATGTAGATTCTTCACTCAAAGATCCCAGCCCAGGTGCCAGCACGTGGGTAAAGATACCTCCAGATCAGGCTTACCAACAGAACTTTCTATGATGATGGAAGTGTTCTATATCTGTATTGTCCAATACAGTAGCTACTAGCCACGTGTGCGTTCAATATGGTCAGTAGCCACATGTGGCCATTGAAACTTATAATGTTGGCAGTGCCACTGAGTACTAAATTTTAAATTTTATTTCATTTTAATTAATTTAAGTGTACATTTAAATAGCCACATGTGACTATTGTTTGGATACTGTAGCTTTTTTTTTTTTAATGTTTATTTATTTTTGAGGGAGAAAAAGACAGAGTGTGAGTGGGGGAGGGTCAGAGAGAAGGGGAGACACAGAATCCAAAGCAGGCTCCAGGCTCTGAGCTGTCAGCACAGAGCCCGACGACGTGGGGCTTGAACTCAAAAACTGTGAGATCATAACCTGAACTGAAGTCGGACGCTTAACCTACTGAGCCACGCAGGTGTCCCTGGACACTGTAGTTCTAAATGATTTCAGTACCCAGCCCTTGGAGTCACCCCTACTTGTTTGAGTCTTTCTAGCTGAAGCTTCAGGTATTTAGGTGCAGAGAAAACACACCTCAACAGTGCTCTGTCCAAATCCCAACCTGCAGAATCTGGAACATTAATAAAAAGGTTGTTTTATGTTGCCAAGTTTGGGGTGGCTTATTATGCAGCAGTAGATAATCAGAACAAAGTGAAATGTACCAAGAAAGACTATCTAGAGGAGGGTTCCACATCCCAAAGCCCCAGGTCCAGGAAGGAAGTAAATGAAGAGAACAGCCCCAGGTGATTGTAGCCAAGATCCATGAGAAGGGCTAAGGATCAGCAATCTAGTTAAACAGTGTCCTCCAGTTTCTGGTGTCCCAGAAAGGCCTCAGGCCTAAAGGGTGAAGATTTCTACTGTTCAGACTCTACTTACCAGGGGTGACATCTTAAGCCACTTTTAACATTGAGTCCCAGTTTTGTTTTGTTTTTTTTTAGCTTATTTATTTTGAGAGAGAGAAAGTGTGCAGGCAGGAGCAGGGGAGGAGCGGAAACAGAGGGAGAGAGAGAAGATCCCAAGCAGCTCCCTCACTGTCAGCACAGAGCCCCATGTGGCTCAATCCCCCAAACTGTGAGATCATGACCTGAGCCAAAATCAAGAGTTGGACGCTTAACAGACTGAGCCATCCAGGCTCCCTGAGCCTCAATTTCTTAACCTATAAAGTGGCATGAAAATGATCTACCTGCAAAGGTTGGCTTAGCATGTTGTTGGAGGATCCACGGAGCCTGTTAAACAAAGGCACATTGTTTGCTCCACACACTGGAATCCATCCCTCATGTACCTGCTCAGGCCTCTGCTCTGTAACAGCTTTGCAAACCTACTACAGCAGCTCACGTTTTACTTACAGGAGCTTTGTGGTCTTCGGAATCAAATTCTTATTAAGCACACATTGGTCTTGAATTGAGTTGCTCTGGAAAATTGCCAGCTACACCAGAAAAATCAACATTTGGGAACACAGTTTAGATGAAACCTCACCGTTAAAAGAAACCTCATTGGTTTTTCTGGGTGTCTTGTAGGGCTCCATTTCTGTGGGGGCTATTAGCTCTGAGTTGCATGCTTTGCTGATGCTGGCTTCCAATGATGATCATCCAAATGGACCTGGGGTGCAAGGCCCCACTTGCCCTGACAGACTTGCCTTGGGGCCTGTATGTCTGAGGGCAGGTCTCAGTGTTCTCTCAGATGTAGGGCACATCAGGGGAATGGTTGTTTGGAACTAGATTCTGGCCAAAAAAGAGCAGTGAACCCGTGCATGATATCTAGGGAAGAGAATTTGGCATGCGTGTAGTCAATGTGCCCTAGACTTCAGGAAGGAGATTTCAAGAAAGTTCAGGAGAAGGATGGGCATGATCCCATATCCTGAGTGGAAAGAGGGGAGACTTTAGAATGAGACATCATGGGTTTGAGTCCTGGCTCTGCTGGCTTATAGGCTCAATGATCTCTGAGACTCAGTTATCTTATCTGTGAAAGGGGTGTGATATATCCCTACTTCCCAGGGTGTTGTGAAGAGCAAACTGGGGCACAAGAAAACAGATGTTTAGCCAATAATCAAAAGAACATCAAAATATTCAACAGATAAAACATATCAAATATGTACCCAATGAATAAATATCCATAAATTAATAGATATTTGGTAACTATAGATATCACCCAAAAGAGAAGCCGGCTTAGGAAGGTTGGGGGCTTTAGAAAATGGCACGTGACAACTTTGCAGCATCTTGGTGCTGAAAGAAAGGGCAAGCAGCAAAAGCAGTTAGAAATCAAACAGGGAGGGGCGCCTGGCTGACTCCGTCTGAAGGGCAAGTGACTCTCGATCTCGGGGTCATGAGTTCAAGCCCCACACTGGGTGTAGAGATTGCTTCAATAAGTAAATATTAAGAAAAAAAAAAAAAAAAGAAACCAAACAGGGATGTGGTCCCACTTTTCTACCTGCAAATAAGCAAAGAGGAAAATGAGTAAAATTGCCCATTTGGGAGCTTAGATTCCCTCACCTTTCTGGGCAGCAGGTAAGTCACCTGAACTTTTGGGGGCAGTTTAACAATTTCTCCATATCTTAAAAATCCAGCAGCCCTCTCTCCCTCTTGAAATTTATCTTAAGGCAATAATAAGAAAAGGAAATCAAGATGTGTGTCCAAGCATGCTGTTGATAAGGAGTAAAAAACTGGCAACAGCCTAAGTACCTAGTAATAAGAGGTGGCTAAATAATTGTTGTAACCGTGTAATAGCATATATGTTGCCATAAAAATAGTGTGGATTTATGTTTATTGACATGGACAGATATTCAAAAACCATTATGTGAACAAATGCATGTTAACAAATAATATAAATATTATAGTCTCTTTTTTTTAGTGTTTATGTTATACAGACCGGGAAAGATATCTATCTAAATATTCAGTGCTTATGATTGGTTGGTTAATGGGATGTGCTTTTTTGACTGACATATAATTCATATACCATAAACCTCACCATTTTCAAGCATACAGTTCAGTAGTTTTTAGTATATTCAGAGTTGTGCAAAATCTTCACTATCTAATTCCACAACATTTTCCTTACCTGAACATTTTATAACCCGTATCCATTAGTGGTCACTCTTCTCCCCCGTCTTGGCAACCACTAATCTCTTCTGTCTCTATCAATTTGTGTATTCTGGATATTTCACATGGATGGAATCATACAGTATGTGGCCTTTTGCATCTGGCTTCGTTTAGTATAATGTCTTCGAGATTCACAATGTCGTGGTGTGTATCAGCACTTCATTCGTTTTCATGGCTGAATCAATATTCCATTGAATATGACATATGCCACATTTTATTTATCCGTCCATCAGGTGGTGGACGTTGGGTTGATTCCAGTTTTTGGCTATCGTGAATGCTGCTGTGAAGATTCGAGTACAGTTTTTGTGTGAGCATGTGTTTCCAGTTCTTTGGGGTATATAGTTAGGAGTGGAATTGCTGGTTTGTATGGTAATTCTATATTTAACTTTTTAAGTAATGACCAAATTGTTTTCTACAACAGTTGTACTGATTCACATTCCCACCAGGAATACGTGAGGTTTCTAATTTCTCCACATCCTGGCCCACATTTGTTTTGTTTTGTGTTTTCTTTTTTTTTTTTTTTTCCTGGCTTTTTGATAATTACCATTCTAATGGGTACGAAGCCATATCTCACTGTGGCTTTGAATCGCATTTCCCTAATGGCTAGTGCTATAGAGTGTTTTTTCGTGTGCTTATTGGTCATTTATATGTCTTCTTCAGAAAAATGTCTATTCAAATCCCTTGACAATTGGTGGGATTTGGGTTGTTTTCTTTTTGTTTTTCCACATTTCTGGTTTATAGGTAATGATGAGTTGCTTGTGTCATAATGAATGAAAGAATCAGGATAAAGTCTGAGGTGGCTGCACAGAGGCCTCTTCTGGAGCCCCTCGAAGTAGAGCCACTAGTTTGGGCCTCGGCTCACTGGCAGGATTCATCCCACATAGTCAGGGGTGACTCTCCTGGAGGGGCAGAGTCCCCCTCTGGCCCTGGCTAAGGGGCATGTTATCAGGAGGAAAAGACAATAGTCAGAGGAAGTCCTGATTATAGACAGCAAATTCAGAGTCTGACTGAGGGTCCCGGTGGCAGGTGGAGCGGGTCAGGTCTGGGAGTGTCTCAGCAGTGGGCCTGGGTATGGCCATGGAGAGGAGGTTGCTCTGAGACATCTGTACAAGCCCCAGCCTAACGTGGGCCAGGTGTGGGTCACACTCTCCAAAACAGAGAAGGCATTCTTCCTTCAGTTAGAATTCTCATTTTGAAGACACCCCTGCAATAACTCTATTTATTTTGTCTGAAACAGTTACCCTCCTTTTCCTTATGATGCAAACTGACCGTTTAGCGATCTGATTTGGCTATTTGGCAATCCTCTGGTTCTTTTGGTTCGTCTGGATTCCTTCAAAGGTCACACCAACCTCCTACTGGGCTGTTTACTCCACTGAAAATAATCCTGACACCAAAGTCCACCAAATATTGCTTTCTAGCAAATAGCCACCCAAACAGTTGATACATCCCGTTGGGGAAGTCCTGCTTTCTGCCCTGAGAACCCACCTGACCCCTTTTACTGAAAGGTCCTCTCTGAGATGATGTCACACTCTCCGGGCTCCAGAGTTAGCTAGCCTGTGGCTAAGGCAGATAACAGCCCCCTCAGTGAAGTGGGAGGAGTCCAGACCACCAGGGCCGAGGCCTCAAATACTCAGTGAAGGAAGACAACAGAGGCCTGCCTGAGAGACCCTTATGACTCCTTCTAGCGGCCTGTATCCCTTCTTAGCCAATCGTAGCATCTTGACTGACTACAGTGTGACTTGATGTGACTATGATATGGTGCACATCCTGAAACTGCATTTCTAACTCCCTTAGTCCAACTAACAAACCCTCTGGTGTAGTTAAAAAAAAAAAATGTTTATATATATATACACACACACACACATATATATATATATATATATACACTTACCGTTTATTTACTTTTGAGAGGCAGAAAGAGACAGAGCAGGAGCAGGAGGGCCAGAGAGAGAGGGAGCCATAGAATCCGAAGCAGGCTCCAGGCTCTGAGCTGTCAGCACAGAGCCTGACATGGGGCTCGAACCCATGAAACATGAGATCATGACCTGAGCCGTGAGATCGTGACCTAACCAACTGAGCCACCCAGGCGCCCCATCTGGTGTAGATTTTGATAGCAATTTGAAACACTAAATAATCACCTCTGGAGTGTTATTCACAATTAGGGTGTTTCAAATATTAACGGATCACCCCTGAGGTTGTTAAAGTTAAAAGACAGTAACTAAAACTTGTTGGAAAGGAAACAGGATAAATTCATAAACTTGTGATAGGGCAAAGCTTCACTTGTCAGGACACACAACACAAAAAAATCTCTGCTATGAAAGAAAAGTGACAAATTGAAATTCACTAGAATAAAAAACGTCCAAAAAATCATCTGCTCTTTGGAAAACACATTTTAAAAAATGAAAAATATACCGGAGACCAGAAGAAAATATTTGCAATGCATATATCTGACCAAGGACTTGTATTCAGAACAGGTAACAGATTCTTACAATTCAATGATAATAAGGAAAACAACTTATTTTTAAAATGACCAAAAGAGTGAAAGTTATATTGTAATTTTTATATTATCTTTACAACTTTTCTGCAAATCTGAAGTTATTCCAAAATAAAGTTTATTTTTAAAAATATGAGCAAGAGATTTGACCAGGTACTTTACAAAAGATATATACGAGGGGTACCTGGCTGGCTTGGTCAGTGGAGCATGCGATTTTGAT
Organism: Panthera onca; assembly: GCF_046562875.1. Classification (NCBI taxonomy): domain Eukaryota; kingdom Metazoa; phylum Chordata; class Mammalia; order Carnivora; family Felidae; genus Panthera; species Panthera onca. The sequence goes on along the minus strand of NC_138341.1, from coordinate 60,114,044 downwards.
CTTGGGGTTGTGAGTTCAAGCCCCAAGTTGGGTGTAGCGATTACTAAAGAAATAAATGAACTTAAAAAAAAAGAAGATATACCCAATAAGTATATGGAAAGTATATATAAGATGCCTAATAAGTATATGAAAAGATGCTCAATATCATTAGTCATCAGAAAAATGCACATTAAAATCATACTATTATGTACCCACAAGAGTGACTAATATTAAAAAGATTGACAAAACCAAGTGTTGGCAAGGACTGGAACAATTAGAACTCTCACATATTGGTGGTAGAAATATAAGATGAGAAAACCACTTTGGAAAATAGTTTGGCAGTTTCTTAAAAAGTTAAGTGTGTATTTATCATAAGACCTTGCAATGCTTCTTCCAGATATTTACCCAAGAAACATGAAAAGTTTCTTGCCCACAAAAAGACTTATACATGAATGTGTATAGGAACTTTATTTTATTACTATTATTATTTTTAAATGTTTGTTTATTTTTGAGAAAGAGAGAGAGCAAGGGAGGGGAAGAGGGAGAGAGAATCCCAAGGAGGCTCCAGGCCCAGCACAGCCCCATGCGGGGCTCCATCTCGGGAATCGTGAGATCATGACCGGAGCCGAAATCAAAAGTTGAACACTCAACCAATTGAGCCACCCAGGCGCCCCAAGAAAACTACCCAAACCTCTAACAACAGATAAATGAAGAAACAAATTAAGATGTAGTCATAAAAGGATTACTATTCAGCAATAAGAATGAACCACTGTCCATACATGCAAAACATGGACACTTCTCCCGAACATCATGCTAAGCAAATGAAACCAGGTATGAAAAGGTAGCATGCTGTGTAATTCTGGGGATAAGAAATCACCAGGGGTGGAGGACCGGGTAAAGGCACTGACTGCAGAGGGGCACAAGGGAACTTTGGGGGATGATGAGAGTAGTTTGTAACTTGATTATGATGGGGGTTGCATGAGCACGTGAGTCTGTAAAAACTAATAGAACCGCAGACTAAAACAGGTGCATTTCATTGTGTGTAAATTACACCTGAAAACGTTACTTTTTAGAAGAAATAGAAGAAGAGGAATAGGAAGAAGAAAAAGGAGAAGGAAAAGGAGAAAAGGAAAACGAGGAGAAAGAGGAGGAGGGGCCCAGGGAGGAGGAGTAGCGGGAGGAAGAAGCTTAACACACAGGAATGATAATATTCCCAGTGGAGCCATCACGGAACTGGTCACTGTCACTGTGAAGTGCCGGGGTGGGAATATAAAGTACAAGACCTGTCCTCAGTCTATAGGAGCTGACAGTCCATTGGAGAAGTGCAATTTTCTTCAAGATCTTCCAAAGTGTGAGGAATGACAGAGCAAATCTCACCTGGTCCTGCCCACTGGGGTTGAAAGGAAAGAGTCTCTGTGGTTTGTTAGGGTTCCCTCCTTCCTCTCCTCCATCATCCCCCACCCCGCTCCCACAGCCTGTGGGTGCACAGGACCTCAGGCTGCACAGGCTTGGGAAGAGCCGTTTCCATGCAGCAAGGGCCGTTCTCCCAGTGCCCTTTGTCCCCAGCCTGGTGATCTGTCCAGGGGGGAACTCCTCTTTCAAACTAAGCCAGGACACAGCTTTGTGGGGATTCTTAAGGTCACCATCCCATTGCCTCTGCCTCTCACCCTCAAGGCACTTCTACTCCTGGGGTACAGATCCCTATCATGAGACCTGTGAGGCCCTCTTCCTTTCCTGCACCTAGCGCAGCTCCCCACTCCAGCTGCTTCCAGGTCCTACCACCAGCCCTTTATCTACTTGATAAAAATAATAAATGCTCGCCTCTCTGAGCATGGGAAACCTAAAACCACAGGATGTAAGTCCTGCTTATCCATTAAGAGGAACAGGGATACTTTATTTCTCATTATGAGCCTACAGCTCAGAAAACAAGGGATAGATAAGTTTCTCAGCCTGGGTTTTCTATCATACTGCTGCAAAGGCCCTGTTATAAAACAAAAAGAAGAGAGAGAAGGTGCTGGATGTCTGGTGGGGTGAGAGGCCCCAGAGAGCAGTCAGTGCATGTCAGTGGGGAGGTAGATTTGTGAGGGTGAGGCCAGTGGCAGGCAACCTGAGCTCTGGGAGCAGATACCACCTCGGTGTCCTGGCACCGTGACTGGTCTGTCTGAGGCCAGCATCTTGCTGGCTGAAATGTGTGTGGCTATAGGAGAAAGGAAACAGTGTTGGGTGACAGAGTGGATGTTTTGGGGAGGTTGACCCCAAAGAAATCCCAGCTTTGGGGCATTAGAGGGAGGTGGCAGTTGCAGAGAATAAGAAACTTGGCCCATAATTAAGAATCAGATGAGGGAAGGCACCAAACTCCCACCCAGCCTCCAGCCACCAGCTGGGTGGGAAAGGGAAGCAGGTGTATTCCTTGTTGTGTGTAACCTGCCCACCCCCAGGATTTCTAAGAAATGCTGGGCCTGTATTTCTTGGTTCTCCTGGGAGCCAGATGTGTAATAATTTGGGTACATTTTAACTTGAAAAGGCAAAAACATCCTTCCAGCTGCATCCTCCTTTTCCTTCCAGGGCCAGAATAATGTAGGGAGAGAGCTTGGTTCAGAAATCATATGGATAGTGCTTTTGTTTCTGGGGACTAGGAGAGAACTGTCAGAGCCAAGTCCTCATCTCTAAAAGGAAAACATAAATGTGCTGTAAGTCCTGCTTAATAATTCAGAGACCAAACTGAGCCAACTAGAAGCTGAAGTGAGCGATCAGATATACCCACACTCTTCTCTTTTTATCAGCTTGCAAATGTCCTGGTTGGCACCTGGTTGGAGAGGCGCAATCAGAGGGCAAATGGAGTTAAACCATTCATTTGTTCATTCATTCATTCATTCATTCAATAAAATTTTCATGATTCTTACCATAAACCATGCAGACTCAGCTAAAAGCTGATGATGCACATTGGAACAAGGCAAATGTCCCTCTGCCTCAGGGACCTTAGGATCTATGCCATAGTTCTCAAACTTTAATGTGCTTCAGACTCCCCTAGATGGCTTGTTAAAACACAGATTGCTGGGCCTCATCTCTGGAGTTTCCGATTCAGTGGATCTGGGGTGGCTTAAGAATTTACATTTCTAACAAGTTCCCATGTGATGCTGATGCTGCTGGTCCTGGGACCTTTGAGAATCACTGGTCTAGGCAATCATTTCACCTGACTATTTTTACATCTTGGCACAGCATGGCTCACTTGGGTAAACTGGAGGAAATTTGGAACCCTGAACCAGGTTGCGAACAGCCTGAGGTTAGCTGCCCAAGAGCTGTGGTCATTCTGGGCCCCACAGAGCAAAGGGAATCAATGTCTTAAGGCACATTAACCTCTAGGGAGACTATCCAAAGGCCTTGGCACCCACCCTGAGATAGGAAGACATGCAGCTTCAAGAGATCTATTGACTTCTTCTAGGAAATTAAGGCCTCCTTTTACCACTAGCCCCGTGCAAGCCCATAGGTCTGGGGTAGGGTGCAAGGTGGCCTTCCAGGGTTTCATCCTTCCTCCCCCTGGAACCTCTGCTAATTTCCTGTCACATTCTTCTTCTTTTTTTTAATGCTTTTTTTTAAGTTTATTTATTTTGGGGTGGAGGTGGAGGGTCAGAGAGAGGGAGAGAGAATCCCAAGTAGGCTCCAGCACAGAGCCCAATGCGGGGCTTGAACTCACAGAACTGTGAGATCATGACCTGAGCCAAAACCAAGAGTCAGACACTTAAGCGACTGAGCCACCCAGGCACCCCTCCTGTCACATTCTTAACAACCTGGATAGCTCATTCCTCTTCCACCCTCACAGGTGGAATGGGCAGGTGAGATGCCATTGGGGTCATTGTGATCCTTCCTACCTGAGTGGACATAGGATCGTCAGGTGGGATTTTGTGGTGTCTTTCTGCCGCAGAGGCTAGTGTAACTGCCGGGAGTAAGGGCAAGGAGCAGAAGATGAGGGTGGACGACAGCAACCTTTTGCACCGAGAGCTTTTAAAATGCATCTGAGGAGGACATGCTGGTCAGAGCAATAGCTAGCCTGAAAGTAGATGCAGAGCCCATACCGCAAATGACAGATCATCTTGTGAGTCAAAATCTGCCAAAATTATTTACTTTCTAAAAGCTTTATTGAAATATAATTCACATCTATCTAAAGTATACAGTTCAGGGTGCCTGGCTGGCTCAGTGGGAAAAGCATGCGACTCTTGATCTTGGGGTTGTGAGTTTGGGCCCCATGTTGTGTGTAAGATTACTAAAATAAGTAAATAAAAACTTTAAAAAAATGAAGTACACAATTCACTGGTTTTTAGTATATTCAGAGTTGTACATCCATCTTCTCAATCAATTTTAGAATATTTTCACCCCAAAAAGAAACCCTGTACCCTTTATTTATTTAGTTAGTTTTTTATTGAAATAGAAAGAGTGCGCAAGTGAGTGAAGGCAGAGAGAGAGAGAGAGAGAGAGAGAGAGAGAGAGAGAGAGAGAGAAGCGGGGCTCACCCGAAGCAGAGCTCATGTACACCCGATGCTGGCTTGAACTCGGGAACCGTGAGATCATGACCTGAGCCCAACTCAGATGTTTAACTGACTGAGGCACCCAGGTGCCCAACCCTGTACCCCTTAGACCCTCAACCCCCCAACCCTCCTCCAGCCTTAGGCAAGCACCAGTATTTCCTTTCCGTCTCAATAGATTTGCCTATTCTGGACATTTCATAGCAATAGAATCATGTAATATGTGGTATTTTGTGACAGGCTTCAAAATTATCACTAACAGAGAAATATACCAACCTACATTTGAGTCCAAAACATGACTGGCAGAAACCAAAGATGGAGACGGAGAATTTAGAAGTTGTTGCTTAACCTTGGAGCCTCCGTTGTCTCAGGTCGCTGATTCCCACCTCACAAGGCTGTGGTGAGGATGTGAAGGTCCAGCCCAGGCCTGGCCCCCAACTGCTCAGCAGAGGGGACCCTCTCAAGTGAGATGGAGGCCTAGTGATAAGACCAACTGTGGAACAGCCTCAGATCAAAGTAATCTTATGAATCAGTGGCTGCTGTGACTTTCAAAAAGTTAAACCACGAACTAGGGTTATGTAAGGGGTTTTTTCCCTGCCTCTCACCCAGGAGGTTGTGTCCGGGTGCCAAAGTCAGCAAAGCGGTGCTCTAGGCTCTTTCTTGCAGAAGAGGCACAGGAATGTTCAGTCCCATTCAGATGGCTCCTGCTGCCCAAGAGAGAGGAGACCCTCTAGGGACCCCGCTCTCCTCTGCATTCCCAGATTTCTCCTGACTGTTGCCCAGGCCTCTCCTGATCTCTCTGCAGGCCTGAACTGCTGCCTGCCAGGTCTCTGCTGGCAGCTACACATGCCAAGGCGGAAGGCATCTTACCTGTTCCACGTGAGCTGGGTGTTGTTGTTGCTACTACAGCAACAGCTTCATTTTAGCTCCCTGCGAAAAGTTCTACCACCAGGAACCCTCTCCTTCTGCTCTGTTCAGATCCCTGCTTGTCCCCAGTGTGGGGCACGGTGGGAGGCCCGGAACCCAGGTCAGCAACTGACCCTCCGCCCCAGGCTGTGTCTAGGGTGGAGATGCTCAGTGGCCACTTTTCCTGGCTCAGCCCTTGACAGGAATGCCAGGAACTTACCCCTTCTTTTGCCCTCCCCACAGGGAATGAGGTCCCATGGGATCTTTCTCTGCTTGGTCCACATTCTCAGGCCATAGGACCGACACCCCCCATCCCCACCATCACATCAGTAGTCTGGGGCTTTCCTGACAGTTGCAGGACAGAGTCTGGGGTCTCAAGCGAGAGGAAGGAGTAGAGTTCTGCCCTCCACCTTCCTGCCCCCCCCCTTCCCCCACCCGTGTAGCAGTGAGCTCAGGTCTGGGAATGGAGGAGGCTGGGGCGGGGGCTGAGGTGGAGGGGAGCCTGAAGAGGAGAGGGAGAGGGAAAGGTCCTGAGAACTTCCCTTCCCTGAACTGTATCCAACGAGGTGTGACTCCAGCCTCCCGGGAGAGGAATGTAGTGGCTGCCAGAGAACAGTCACCGCAGCTGTGGAACAGCACCCCCCAGGGCGGGTTCGCAAAGCAGGCTGAGACCAGGGCTCAAGGTCAGTCGGGGCTACCTGGGCTGGTGGGTGTGGCCCGGGAGGGTCTCCTCATCCGTGACACTGCTGGCCTGACACCTACTCCCAAGCCCTATAAGCTCAGTGTGGGGAGGCAGAATTAGGAGTTTATGCAGGAGGCAGCCGGGGAAACAGAAACCGTGGGCCTCGGCTCACAGCCCTGCTGCGGGCCTGGGGCCCACTAGGTTGACAGACCTGAATTATTAAGGCCTGGGAAGAAGGCTGGCCGGCTGGCACGCACACCAGAGGGGAACCGATCGCCCCTCTCGTGTTCTCTTCACAGTTACCCGGGAGGTCATTCAGCTTCCAGTTCTGGCTGCCCCAGTGTGATCAATGTGTGAAAAGGGCATCTGGCTGCCCTTGGAGGGATCCTGGCCTAGGCTGTCGCTGTTCTTACACCCTGGATTTATCAGGGCCTTTTGTTTGCGGGCTCCAGCTCATCTCCCTCTGCCGGCTCTGAGCCCCTCTGCCACACACATTTTCTGCATTTCCCCTTCCCGCATGGCAGCTTTGCTCTTTCTCCTCCGCACCAAGGAAGACCCGGCAGCTGCCCAGGGGCCATAGTTTCCAGAGCCCTGGATTCTGTGGGGCCAGTCACAGGGACCCACCTGCGCTCAGATGTCAGCCTAGGGCTGGCTGGCGAGACCCCTGCTCCCATTCAGCCGGAGATGTCTAGAGGAGACCAGAGCCACTTCCAAATCTGCTCCGGGCTTTCTCTGGGGTTCACCTTGGAGCAGATGGGGTTAATAAACCCCATAGGTGTTCCATTTCCAGTGCCTGGAAAAGAAAGGCAGAGGGTACGCCTGAAGTCCTAGAGGTCAGAATGGTGCCTGTGAAATATGGAGGGGCAGATGCCAGGCCGCACGCTGGTGCCACTCTGCCAGGAGTCGAGGATCCTGGGGCAAGGAAGAGCCTGGCGGGTCTGAGAATGATCCAGATGGCTTGTGGAGCTAGAACCCCCTTCCTGGTTTTCATTCCTACAGCCATTTATCTAAAGGCCTCTGTTCCTGGAAGCTGCTGATACCCTACCAGGACGAGGACCAGCTGGCTTCCTCAGGACAACTGGGCATCCCTCGGCCCATCCCTTCTCTGATAGCGCGGCTCCCTGTTTCCTCCCTGGTGCTGCTCTGGGCCTCACATCTCCCTGCTTCCCTTCATCTGGACAGTTAGGAAAAATTGTCTGAGATTTGGAAATGGGACAAAGGGATTTCTGCAAGCCCTTGAGTCATGCTGGGCTCAGGCATTGTCCAGCAGGCCTGTCTGGAGGGATTAGCTGATTTCCTAGGGGTGTGTACTTTTGTCTAGCTTGTCTATTTACTATCGATTAGGGTATTTTACAACTTTATAGGGAAGGCATAGAGGGGGCGCCTGGGTGGCTCAGTCAGTTAAGGGCCAACTTTGGCTCAGGTCATGATCTCACAGTTTGTGAGTTCGAGCCCTGCGTCGGGCTCTGTGCTGACAGCTGAGCCTGGAGCCTGCTTGGGATTCTGTCTCCCTCTCTCTCTGCCCCAGCCCCTGCTCGCACTCTGTCTCTCTCTCTCAAAAATAAAGAAACATTAAAAATAAATAAATAAATAAATAAATAAATAATAAGGAAGGTGTAGAAAACAAGGCTAAAGTTTTATTTTATATGATATAATTTAACAAACTTATTTCAGTATTCTTTCTTTCAGTTACTACAAAGACTTTAGTATCTTCTATACTTTTTGGAACCAGCTTTACCATCCTGTTGATTCTCTCCTTAATTAATTAAAAAAAATTTTTTTTAATGTTTATTTTTGAGAGAGAGAGAGAGAGAGAGCGCGCAAGCAGGAGAGGGGCAGAGAGAGAGGGAATCTGAAGCAGTCTCTAGGCTCCGAGCTGTCAGCACAGAGCCCGATGTGGGGCTCAAACCCACTAACTGTGAGATCATGACCTGAGCCGAAGTCGGATGCTTAACTGACTGATCCACCCAGGTGCCCCTCTGCTTAATTAATTGCATTCATTTTTGATACATGTTCAGTCTACATTTGTATGAAAACTGTGTTTTTAAATTTTTAATTAAAAAATGAACACATAACAAAATGGACTCTTTTTATGTACAGCTCTATGAAATTTTTTAACGTTTATTTATTTATTTTTGAGAGAGAGAGCATGAGTGGGGGAGGGACAGAGAGAAAGAGGGAGAGAGGGAATCCCAAGCAGGCTCCACACTGTCAGTGCAGAGCCTGATATGAGGCTTGAACCCACAAACCATGAGATCATGACCTGAGCTGAAATCAAGAGGCAGATACTTAACTGACTGAGCCACCCCGCACCCTTACAGTTCTATGAATTTTAACCCATATAGAAGTTGTGCAACCACTACCACAATCAGGCTACAGAACAGTTTCATCATGTCAAAAAATTCCCTGCAGAATCATGTTTGTGTGTATGTATATGGGAAAAAACCCACACATCATAAAATGTACCATCTTAACGATTTTTAAGTCTATAGTTCAGTAGTTTTAAGAATTTTTACATTGTTGAGGCGCCTGGGTAGCTCAGTCAGTTAAGTGTCTGACTCTTGATTTTGTTTCAGGTCGTGATCAAGCCCCACATTCAGCTCCACACTGGGCATGGAGTCTGCTTAAGATTCTTTTCCTCTCCCTCTGGCCCTCTCCCCTTCTCTCTTTAAAAAAAAAAAAAAAAGAATATTTACATTGTTGTAAAACAGAACTTTTTCATCTTGTAAAACAGAAACTTTAATACCCATTAAACAACTCCCCTGTGTCCCCTCCCACCAGCCCCTGGCAACTGCCATTGTGGTCCTTGTTTCTACGAATTTGACTATTTTAGATACATCACATAAGTGGAATCATTCAGCATTCGTCCTTTTGTGACTGGCTTGTTTCCCTTAGCATAATATCCTCAATGTTAATTCATGTTGTACCATGTTTTTGACTTTTTGAAAATTAGTCTTTGACAATTTGCAAAAGGATATCAGTGACTAGGGTGTTGCTGGCCTGCATGTCTTTATTAATCCATCTAGCCTGGGGGGAATTCCCTATCTGTCCCTGTCCCAGGGAAAGGCTTGGGGTCTTAGAATTTGGCTCTGCCCTGCTACCCCCACTGCCTGCTCTCCCTTGCAAGGCTTCCAGGAGCCATTTGAATTAGACATGAGAACACACAGAAAAGCCCCTTAATCAGCAGGGTGCTTGGGGGACATCTCAAGATATGCATGGGGCATGCAGGTGGGGTTAACCACACAAAGTATAAATAACTGAACTGGATATAGGCACCCAAGCCAGATATCCCATTAACTCTTCAGATAGAGGCAGATGTTGGGGATAAAAAAGTTTACCCCTTTTCCTTTGCACGATGAGAACTGGGAACATGGCACATAGGAGGAGCTGGGCAAACCTGGGGAATGAGCCAGAGTATAGAAATGACTGGGCCAGCCCAGGTGATAGGCGTCCCCAGGCAAAACTCCTAAATAATTTATTTGAGCCTCTAAAATGGAGTCAGATAGACATGTGTATCCTCTCTCTCTCTTTCTTTGTCTCACATTCACAAAGAGCCTAAGCACCTTTTCACTCAGCATCCAGAGAACCTTTGGTATGTGTAAATGCCAAGTAGTCTTCATAGCTTTAAAATCCATCACTCTCTATGGTGCCCCCTTAAAAATATTTAAAAACCTTTCATATGTCTTTATAAGCAATGAAAACAGACATTATTGGGGCGTGTTGTATTTACCCCCATGTGTCTCCCCCCACTTTCCGGAAGCCCCATTTTCTCTGCTGGGAAGGTTGTGTGGAGGGGCTGGTAAGGAAGTAGCCTTAGATACTGGTTCCAGCAATTCCCAACAGGCCTCATGGGCCTGGGAAGCTCCTTAAACACCTGGAGCCTCAGTTTCGTCTCTTAAGAAGGATTGCGACAGCCCTTTACCCAGAACTTGATAGAGTGTTCTGCCCGGATTTCTAAGTTCTCTTTTCATGTGAATCCTTTTTTTTTTTTTGAGAGAGAGAGAGCAGGAATGGGGTTGGGGTAGAGGGAGAGAGAGAATCTTAAGCAGACTCCATACTCAGCGTGGAGGCTGACTCAGGGCTCAGTCTCATGACCATGAGATCATGACATGAGCTGAAATCAAGAGTTGGCCACTTAACTGATTCAGCCACCCAGGTGCCCCTAATGTGAATACATCTTATTTCTAGGGTGACTGTATAAACTCTTCGCCTCCAAACCATGACATTTTTAAGAATGAAAAGTGATTCAAATACTAATTACACTGGGACAGGGTGTGTAAACTGGGATGGTGGCAAGCAAACAGCAAAGTATGGTGACTCTTCTTCCAGACTAAATTGGAAAGCTTCTTCCATGAAGAGGCCTTGACTATACATCTCAGCATCCCCATCTGTATCTATCCTAGAGTGCTGTTCATAAAGATGCTCAGTGAACTCTGATATCTTCTTCTTTAAACTGCTCTTTTCCCCAAAAAATCTAACCTAGTGCAAATGTAGAGGGAAAGGCTTCTTGGTTTAGCTTAAATACCTTATTGTAGGGTTGGGTTGACTTTGGCAGTTAAATAGCATCCATTGTGAATAGGAGACAACAGGTGGCCCATGACTGGAAGTGGACCATTTTGGAGCAGGTCAGGATTGGGCTGCTGAGGGTAAGTTATGTCTGATCAGTCACAATCATGTGGCAGAGGCTCCTGGGACCACAGCTATACACAAGGAAAGGGATGTGTGTGGGCATACCCAAATAGGATTTCAGGTATCCACTTTGCACAAGAAAGTGCCGGGACTGTCAGAAGAAATGGAAAGAATTTTAAGGATTAACTGTTGGAGCCTAGAAGAGCAGGTTTAGATCTCTAAGGGGGAGAAAAGACAAAGGTGACTTTAACTCCTTAACAGTATGCCTGGTGGGCACAAAGTTCACTTCAGTTTAGAAGGCTGTGGTTTGAAATTTGTGGAGAAGAGTCTTTTGAATTTCCCCCATAGATGGTGGATGGCAGTTGATAGCTGATATGTTCTGACCCCCCCCGGTTGATGGTGGTTGATGGCTGATATGTTCGGACCCAGCCCTGAGTGGAGGAGGCAAGGAAGCCTTAAGAAAATGGAAGGAGCAGAGGTGCTTCTTTTGAAGCCATATAAGCAAGCTGTGAATACTGCTTTAGAAGGACATATCACCCAAGAGTGTCCGAGAGTGTGGGCTGTGCTCTGCTAATTCACATAACAGACACCAGAGACAAATCTTTGCAGCAAATGGCAGCCAAGTGTTGCATCCTAATAAAACCAGAATATCATGATGGTTTCTGATAGAGGATATCCATTGTCTTCAGGAAGGGCATCCTTTGTTCTAATTGGCATAAAGGCACAATATGGGGTAATGGAGGCCATGGTTGAAATAGGCAGTGATCTCCTCACTGGGCAGTGATGGCAGCTACAAAAACCTGGGAGCTGTGTTGCTAATGGCCAATGTCCCAGTGATGTATGGAGTCAACAACATTGGTCTGGATGACAGCCAGGTTGGTGCTCATAGCAAAGCCCTCTGCTGGTCCCATTGAAATCAAAGAGGAGAATTGCACCAAAGAGAAATATAGAAGGGCTTTATCAGCTGTGGTGGTATTGATGAGACAGCAGAGTCCTGCCAAGGGAAGGAGGGAACCATGAGCAGGGGCCTAGAGTAGAAGATTTTTCTGTCACACTGCAATTGTGACCCATTCCCTTAGGATGCTGTGTCCAGGGAAAGAACATTACACTGGGATTGGAAAACATTTATTTAGGTTATGTTCTTTAAATAATTTTTTAAAATTAATTAATTAATTAATTAGTTAATTTCCAAGGAGGAAAGATACTTTTTTTGGGGTGGGCACAGAGCACACACTAGGCCATGATAAAATGACTTAAGAGAAATATCTGGAAATGCCGACTTCTCACCCTGGCACACATTAAGAATGAAGCCTGGGCATGGAATAGGTCCCAGCCAAGTCTTTAAGGCCTGTTCTGGAGAGTAGGAGCAGAGAGAAAGGCTCCCACACATGCTGCTGGGCCACAGCAGGGCCCTGGCTCTACCTGGCTCTAGACCCTTGCAGACACGCTCTGGTTTTTCGAGAGGAGAATTGGGGGTGGGGGTGGACACAGAGGGGGATCTGGAGGTAGGTTGTGAATAACCACAATGTTTTTTATTCTGTTTATTTATTTTGAGAGAGAGAGAGAAGAGAGAGGGGACAGGGGGAGAGAGTGAGGAAGAGAATCCCAAGCAGTCTCCTCACTGTGAGTGAAAAGCCCAACATGGGGCTCAAACTCAGGAACCTTGAGATCAGGACCTGAGCCGGAAGTCTGACGCTTAAACTACTGAGCCACCCAGGTGCTCCCAGTGTTGTTTTTTTAAAAGCATCTGCCAACATCATACTACTGGGTCTGATGTCCCATTTTACAGCATAAATAAAAACTCAAGGAAAATAAATGCATTAGCTCCTATGAGGTTGGAAGTGGTATGGATGGTATGGTGTGGGTGGGCCAGTGGGGGGCAGAGTGAGGGTGGGGGTGGGGGTGGGGGTGGGGGGCCTTACACAAGGAGGGCAGGCTTGGAGCAGACAAGACACAAGAGGTACCTGTGGGGGAATGAGAGTCTTAAGCGTCCTCTTAAGTGTCCTTATGCAAGTCTGGGCTGTCAGGGACCTTGTGGGGGTGGGGGTGGGGGTTGCCCAGCTCTCACCCTCAAGGTCCACTTGTTCCTGGTCTCTCTACTCACTGGCATTCTTTTTGTCCCATTGCTGATGTAGGTAGCACAAAAGGATGTTTATATTTTCTGTCACAATGATCTGATCAAATGGGTACTCCCACATGGGCAGGTAGACTAAGGGACATCAGTTCGAAGCTTTGCACACTGAGCCAGCATGAAATCGACTAAAGTTGCTTTTGTTGTAGACTGTCAGTCCTTTAAAAAAATCTGCCATCTTCTGTTTCCTCCGTCGCTGCCCCAGCCACCGCCGCCGCCACCACAACCGCCTTCTTAGCCGCCGCCCCACTGTAACTTCCAGCCACGGCACAGCCCACACGTATTTATTTATTTTTTAAAGTTTTATTTATTTAAATAATCTCTGCACCAACATGGGGCTTGAACTCACGAGCCTGAGATCAAGAGTCACAGGCTCTGCTGACTGAGCCAGCCAGACGCCCCTAAATCATTTCAGTTTACTTCTAGTGGCCTCAGCTGATGTTGCCCAGGAGAATCATTAACCATCATTAAACAAATAACCTCCGTTTCTCCTCCCTCACAAGATACCCATGTGAGAAGCAGGTTGAGCCCCAGTGTTTGGATGTGTGGCTCCTAATCAACACTACTACAGTTGACCTTTGAACAGTACAGATTTGAACTGCATCGGTCCACTTATGTGTGGATTTTTTTTTTTTTTTTGATAAATACAATACAGAGCTGTAAATGTATTTTCCTTATGATTTCTTAATGGAATTTTCTTTTCTCTAGCTTACGTTATTATAAGAATACAGTGTATAATACATCTAACATACAAAATAATTGTTAATCAACTGTTTGTTATTGGTAAGCCTTCGAGTCAATGGTAGGCTTTTAGTAAAGTTTCTGGTGAAAAATCCAGATCCTATCTGCCAGATCACCAGGGATCCACACTGGAGGAGTCAAAAGATATACATGGATTTTCAACTATGTGGGCGTTGGCACCCCTACCCACCATGTTGTTCAACTGTACATATTTCTTATTATAAATCACAATATTATACTATCTTTGAAGTAAATTATTTTGGGTATGACATTTAGTACTTTATGAGGGCAGACTATCCCAAATATACTCTAAACATTTGCACAAAATGCATGTAACTATTTTCATGTGATAAAATTTTATTAATTTCTTGTCATTTAATTTATGATTATTTTACACTTGGTGACATAGGCTGAGCCAGAAGTCATGCCAAATCCCCAACATTTTAAAATCAAACTGTGTCTTATATTGATTTTTCTTTTGATATAAACATTACATGTTCTCTGTAAAAAGAAAAAAAAAAGACACAGACAGGCTAAAAGAAGAAAATGCATACTCGTAGCCCATTCTCAGAGTTAACCACTATTCCCCACCTGATGTATATTCTCCCAAATCTTTTTCTACGTATGTACATGTGCATGACTGGGTATAAAAAAAAATACTCATACACCTGTAAAACACGAATAAGGCTTTGTCAAGTTAATAGCTACATCACTCATTTCTAATATTTCTACTTTGTAAAATATTTGCCTGTTTTTGTTTCATAATTACCTGTTCTTATTTATGGTGGCTATTCTTTCACTTAGTTCCCTGAAGTTTTATATACATTTTTATTTAAAATCTCTTCAAGATTGTCTCCAGTTCCTTAAATGTACATTTTCTTGTTTAGGGGGTCTGAAAACCACCTTTAGTGTTGTTGGTCTTTCTTATAGATTTTGTAATTCTTATTTGTGGCTCATCTTCCATGGGAGTCATCTTTCTCAGGACTTCTTTATGTGCTCTGGGTGGGAGGGCTTCCTCAAGGGAGGTTATGGGTTGAGGCACTGTCTCCAGACCAAGGCTTAGGCTAGTGGACCAGAACTATTGACTCCATTTTCACACATCACTGGGCAGATGGCTGTGTTGAGCCACACAACCTCTTAGGCTTTTAGTTCATTGGCCATTTAGCTCAAAGGCAAGCCCAGCTGCTCTTTCAGTCCTTGCTGGTTTCCTTGATGGAGGTCTGGGGAAGTCCATCCCAAAATGTGCCACTTTGGCATATTGATTCTTTTAAATTAAAGTCACTTAAGAGGGGCTTCTGGGTGGCTCAGTTGGTTAAGTGTCTGACCGGCTCAGGTCATGATCTCACCACTTGTGAGTTTGAGAGCCGCATTGGACTCTGTGCTGCCAGCTCAGAGCCTGGAGCCCGCTTTGGATTCTGTGTCTCTCTCCCTCTCTGTTCTGACCCCCCTCATACTCTGTCTCTCTCTTTATCAAAAAAATAAATAAAGATTAAAAAAAAATTTTTTAATAAAATAAAATAAAGTCACATAAGAAATAGCCAGTGCCAGAAGAACACTCTGACTTGCCCCACCTTTGTCCCCAGAAAGCAGGAAATAAACCTCCCATGTGAAAGGTACCCTCCCTGTACCAGGATGTAAAAAGACATTCTATCATAGGGCCCCCAACAGGCCCAGGGACTCCTTCTCTCCAGGATTCCTCCATGACTTTCCCCAGATTGCCTATGCAGCCTCTTGGCCCTTCTTGTACCAAAGTGAGGTGCCGGTGACCCTTCTTGGCATCTTATTTTTTAACCTTCTTCTCTCATTCAGCTGCAGGTGTGTGTGGGGGGCGGGGGGGTATACAAAGAACATTTCCATTCTGGGATCCTCTGTTTCTTTCCTCTTGACACTTTTTAAGTCTTATGTGGTTGTACTATTTTCCATATTTGGTTGCCTCTTGTTAACTTTTGATCTTTTTTTAACAATTCATTTTTTGATTACTTTAAGGAGTGTGGGCCTGAAGGAGGTTGTGTGCTCTGGCCTCACTTGTACCACATTTCCCCAGAGTCGAAGCAGGTGCAGCTCTCAAGAACTCACAAGATGCCAGGGTCTCCTGGGTTGTTGCTACTGTGAGAGGATGGTATGTGCCCCTCAGGCCACAGACCTCCTCACAGTCAGCCGGTGCATCGGTCTCCCTCTTTTTCTTTCAAGTCCTCCAACCCTCAATTTCTTCATCTGTGATATGAGTTATTGTTGCCAATAAGCTATGTTGAAACTCTCTCTCTCTCTCTCTAAAATGAAATTAGACTGCCTTCCTGCACCCAAACATAGAGTTTTGGGGCCCAGGATTTCTGAGAGTTTCTGGGGCACAGCCTGACATGCGCTCTTACTCATCTTCCACTCGTCTTACTGCCACGATTCTGCCTCTGTAGCTCACGACACTTAGAGACTTGGTGACTGCCAGGCCTCAGGAAGAGGACACGGCCCTCTCTCCCCCTCAGCCCATCTGAAGCCAGGCTCCACTGACTGGGGAGGAAAGAAAGCAGGCTGAGGAGAGTAATTTCCATCTGCCTCAGAGGAGAAGTGACTGGCCTCCATCTGGCAGGGGCCACCTCAGCCCCCACCAGCAGCAGTCTCCAGACCTGCACACTCCCCAGAGACAGGAGGAAATCCTTCCCTCCCCCAGCCCAAAGCACTCTTCTTTGCCAGCTACAGGATGACTGAGAGTGAGAGCACCCCTTTCTGTTAGGGGCAGTCCCCTAACAGAGAAGGGCAAATATTGCTGCTTTTCCCACCTACCTGGGGTCTCCCAGAACATTTTAACCACTTGACAAATGCAGGAACCATGGACGATTCAAGGCCAATTAAAGTTTCAACCCAGCTCCCCACCACCGTACCACCTCTACAAATATCACCTGTTGGGACAAGGGTAGACCGGAACGGGTAGGCTTAGGAGAAATATTTCCTATTACTGCTTTGGAGAAGCTGCTGTGGCTGTTGCCGACTTCTTTGTTCTGGGCAGAGAAGGAAGCCAAATGCCTGAGCCAGAGCCTAGTGCACTGACCAGGTGAGGGACTTTAGGCCACCTCAGGGCCTTGAATCCAGAATCAAGAGCCATAGAGAATGAGGAACGGTTGTGGGATCCTCTGTGGGTTAGGATCAGAGACTTCTCTTTACAGCCAGAAAAATAGCCATTCCAGAGGGAAATTGGAAATCGTCTTCGGGCCCGAGCCTTTCTTCGTTCCTGCCTTACTTCAGGGGTTGGAATGTTCTGCAGCACAGACCTCAGGTGGGTGAGATCAGACTCAGAGCTCACAAAAGCCAGCCAGGAAGCGGAGAGCTGGAGCTTCCGAGTCCTATTATCTAACAAGGGTTGGGTGTGGGTGGGATTCGTGCCTACCTGCAGAGAGGCCTCCAAAAATCAACCTTATCTTGACCTTTCCTGTGAGCCAGCACGCGTGCGCTCAAATTTTAACAAACATCATGACCTTTACTTAATAAAGCCCTGGGGGAAAGCCAGGGCAAATGTTCCCACTTTGAAGTGCTTCATAAACGACGTGGCGTCTTCCATGTGTGAGGATGACAGGAGTAGCCCACTGTCACCTGAGTCATTTTTTCCAGATGTGGTGAGGGGAAAACAGCCAGCTGGTGTCACGGGGAAAGTGCTGTATTCAAGTGTTGGTCAGGGTGTTGGCCAGTCACACGGTGCCATGCCGCTGTTGCTAGTCCCACCTCCTCGCGTTGCCACTTCTCACCTGTGATATGGAGATGGCGAGGGGACTAAGCCGTGCCTGGTATTTCTCCCCTAGAATGTGTGCACTCATAGTTGTGAGAGCTCTTGAAAAAAAAAATCACATGCCAATGACTTGACAGGCTGCGTAGGGGAAATGTACACTGAACTTAGGGTTTAAAGACTCTGGTTGGATCTGAGTACTTCTTAGTTATGTAAATTTAGGCAAGTTACTTAAGGCCTCAAGGCCTCCGTTTCTTCACCTGTCAAATGGGTATAATCCCCTGGACCTGACTCCCTCAAGAGGTGGGTTAAGTGAGATGGAAACGCACAGGAAGTGCTGTTATTTGATGCCGTCACAGGTGAGGTGCTCTTATTTGGGCCACCAGGGCAGGGTCTTTCTTGGCCTCCATCCTCTCTCAAGGGAGAAGAGCATCTGCCAGTTGCCCTAGTAACCTGGACCAACGGCTGGCTTCCTGTAGGGGCTTTCCTGCTCGCGCACAGTTTCGGTTTCCCCTCTTAACCCCTGCCAGTGGCTTAGAGTGGTGGTGGAGGGGTGCAGGTTGCTCGAGCGGAGGCCCTCTGCAGACCATGCTCCCTCCACTGGCATCGCTTGCCACGACTTTGCCCTGCTCTGCAAAATGGAAAAGAGAACCTGGTTATGCATCTCACTGGTTTTTCTTTCTTTTCATGACTCATTTTCGGGAGTATTTCAGGTAAACCACTTTTGGTGAAGGTACTTCTTGGCTCAGTTTTCTCCTCATTTTCTCTGAATCAAGGCTGACAAGTCTGCCTTGTGCGTCCGACCTACCATCTCCAGAAAACAGGCCAGGCCACCGGAGATCACCAGTTGCCTGGGCTGTCTTCAGTGGGGACCTGAAGGGATTTGGGCATCTCTGTAGCAGTAAAATTCACTCACTGGGTGTCCTCCATGAGAAGTGGGAGCCACCTGTCCCCCTTCTGCCTTTCCTTACAGGCAACTGGCACTGGCTGAAATCTCTCCATTGGTGACTCACTTCTTTGTGTCTGAGTCCTATATTCAATATAAAAGCCCTGGGCATCACTATAGTCTTCAAGAGTAACACTTCCTATTCCCAGAAAGTCAGGGACCAGACTAGAAGGACTTTGTAACTTCCCCAGGTTTGCTGTTCTTACTATCCTGTGTTTCCTATAATCATTATCTGTGAAACCCATGAAACAAAAAAGGCCTATGTGTTTTATCCATGGGGGAGCCATAAAAGGGTTTTGAGCCCGAGTCCTCCGTACATGCAGGTTTCCTTGAGAGGTGGGTAGACCAGCTGCCTGATGAGAAGGAGGCAGGCCTAGTCCCCAGACTGCAAGGAGGCAAGAAGTCCTAGGGCACTGATACAGGACCTCGGGGCCTGTAAGCCCGACCTGTAGGGAGGCTGTGTGTGAGTTTCTGATCTCTCCTAGCCAGGTATTTATAAAGAGAAGGGAGCACTTCACACACTTACTTAGTTCTTGCAGGAATGGTCTCTGAGACTGGTTTGAAAGACATTTATCCAGTGATCAGAGAGCTATCAAAACTGACTCCTCACTTTAAGACTGGGAGGTGGTACTGTTATATTATGTTCATTTTACAGATTGGGAAACCAAGGAGCAATAACCTGGATTGAGAATCTCAGATTCAATTGGCTTTTATTGAACTGTGTTGCATGTCAGGCATCTGGCAGATGTTTTCCCAAGGACTATCTCCTGTAATCCTCCCAAGAACTTGGTAGTGTCTGTAGGCTATTATCCCTGGTTTACAGGTGAGGCATGTGTAGTCCTGTAATATTGTGATTTATAATAAGAAATTTAGGGGTGCCTGGATGGCTCAGTCAGGACAGCATGCGACTCTAGATCTCAAGGTCCTTGAATTCAAGCCTCACATTCGACATGGAGCCTACTTTAAAAAAAAAAAAATGAAAGAGATATATGTTTGATCTTTGTCATTACTCTGTCTTCAAGATTGCTGATCTTTTATTTTTTCTGAATCATCTAATCTGCTATTGATTCCCTGGTATATTTTTCATTTCAGTTATTGTATTTTTTAGCTCTGATTGGTTCTTTTTTATATTTTCTGTCTCTGTTAAAGTTCTCACTGTGTTCATCTGTTTTTCACTCGAGTTTGGTAGTTTCTTTATGTCTATTACTTTGAAGTCTATCTGGTAGATTGCTTATCTCCATTTCATTTAGTTCTTATTCTGAGGTTTCGTCTTGCTCTTTTGTTTGGACTATACTCGTCTCTCTCCCTATTTTGCCTAACTCTCTTTGTTTCAGCGTATTAGGTAAATCAGTTATGTCCCCTGGTCTCGAAGGACTAGCTTTATGTACAAGGTGTCCTGTGGGGCCCAGTAGTGAAACCCCCTCATCACTGGAGCAGGGTGCCCTAGGTGTTCATGCATGCATCCTCTGTTGTAGCTGGACCCAGATTCGTATGGACTTGCCAGGGCAAGGGGCTGTCCCCCAGCTCGGCTGTCTGCAAGGGTTGGCCATGACTACTACCAGTGTGCTGGTGGGCGGGGTGCAGGCCTTCAGTGTAGCTGGCTGACAGGCCTGGTGGCTGCAACTGTTACCAGTGCTCTAGTGTGGAGGGCAAGCTTCCCAGGCCAGGGGGCCTCTTGGGAGGGCAGGTTGGGTGGGGCAAGTCCACACAGGAATGCTGGAGCGGGGCGAGTGGTGCTAGCAAGTTAGATGGACAGTGTTGGAACTGGCTCCCACCAGTGCTGGCCCAGCTAAGGAGAAGGGGAATGAGAAAAACATGGTGCCCACCAGCGCTCTGTCCCCAGAGAATGTGCCAACTGATCCCTGCTTCTTCAGCACATGACCTAAAATTAGTAAATAAATTTCCTTCACGTGTAACCCAGGTGCTTTTCAAACTGCTGCCTTTGTGTTGGCTCTCCCAGCTAGTGAGCTCGTGTGCACCCTTTGAGAACAGTCTTGGTTTGCCCACTGCACTCTAGGTCTCCCAGACAGAAGCCCTGTTGGTTTTCAAAGCCAGACTTTATAGGGACTCATCTTCCCGGAGCAGGTCCCCTGGGCAGGGGTGCCTGATGTGAGGCTTGGACACAGCATCCTTCAGGGAGGGACTCTGCTGTTGCGATACCCCTCCTCCTTGTGGGTCCCAGCACCAGGGCTATGCATCCTGACTGGACCACAACTCTGCCCCTCCTACCCGACTTGATGTGGCTTTTTCTTTATCTCCTTTGTTGTGTAAAATCTGTTCTGCTAGTCTTCAGTTCCTTCACAGAGATAGCTATTCTATATGTAGCTGTACTTCTGATGTGTCTGTGGGAGGAGGTGAGCTCAGGATCTTCTTGTTCCACCATCTTGATCTTGCCTCAAGATTGATTCTTGCACTGGCTGAAATCTACCCATGAGAGTCTTCTCGATGATTTGTATTTTTTGTGGCTAACAAAGGTCTTGTCAGATCTGATTACAGCGTCATATTTTTAATAATCGTGGCAGCTAGCTTTTATTGAGTGTTTACTCTGTGCCAGCACTGTTCCCAACACATCACTTACTGCATTAGCCCACTTAGTTCTCACAACCACTCTGAGGTGGGAACTATTATCATGCCCATTTTACAGATAAGGTAACAAAGGCCCAGGGAGTAAGATAACAGGCTCCTACAGCCAGAAAGAGGCATAGCTGGGCGCAGGGGGACAACTCTGGCAGTTACACTCCAGATCCCATTCTATAGCCACCACCTCTGCCCCCTTGCCTAGCTGGGCTTCATGTCAGTAACACATGCTCATATCATCTCCTTGAGGGAAACAAAGCTGCCATTATTCTAGCAGGCAAGGCTGTGCTAGGGGTGCAGACCAGGTGCAGGGTTGGTCGCCAGCTGCAAGTGCTGCCCTGAAACCCCTGCCTGCTTCTAGCTCTGAGCTCTAAGCTTTTTGAACTTGGCCATTTAACGAATGCTCACCGGCCTCACTTTTATCATTTAAATCAGCCTCTCTCTGTGGGGTTGCTGTGAGGAGGAGAGGAGGTATTTCTGCCAAGCACTTAGCAGGGCTTGGTGGGCAGAAAGCATTTGATGAGGAGGCAGGAAAGCTCTTGGGGCCTCAGTCCACATGGCTCCGTTTCGTGCTGGAGCTCCCGATCTGCCAAGAGCCCATGAAACCAAAAGTAATTTAAAAATAACTCGTCTTTCACTTGCATTTCTCATCGCTAAGTGAACACACAGTCCTCAGCAATGCTTTTGATTTCTCTCAGTGGCAGTGTGAGATTCTCAGTGCTTCTCACACTTCTCTTTCTGCCTTCTCTCGCCATCGCTCTCACCTGCCGCAGATGCCTCTGCTCTCCACCGGCTCTCAGCCTCTCCTGCCCTTGGCCGTTTTCCATGCCCTCCTCTCTTCCCCTGAGTTGTATCTCAAGAATGGCTGATAGAGCGACGCTCCTTTCCTCAGGGGAGGGGCTCGGGAGAGACCAAAGAGAGTGGAGCCAGGACCCTCAAAGAGATGAGAGAGTCTGAGAACTTGTCCATTATTTTTATCCCCCAACACCAACCATTGCTATTGTTTGGTAAAGGAGGAGGTGCCTGTATTAATTTCCACGGGCTGCTCTAACAAAATACCACAAACTGGGTGATTTTAAGCACAAGAAATTTATTCTCTCACATTTCTGGAGGCTAGAAGTCAGAAATCAAGTGGGTAGTGGGGCCATGGTCTTGCTGAAGGCTCTGGGAGAGGATTCTTCTTTGCCTCTTCCCAGCCCCTCATGGTTGTTGGCAATCTTTGGCTTGTAGATGCATCATGTCAGTCGCTAACTTCGTCTTGACATGGCCTTCTCTATGTTCAAATTTCCCCTTCTTATAAGAATACCAATCATTGGACTAGGGCCCACTTTAATCCAATATGACCTCATTTTAGCTTGATTACATCTGCAAAAACCCTACTACCATTCAGATTCAGAGGCTAAGTCATATCTTTTTAAGGAACACAATTCGACCCAACCACAACAATGCCCTATTGCTCAGCTTGGTTCTAAGCCAACCCATTCCCAGACTGCATCCCCAGAACTGGTTCCCTCAAGTGTTTGAAGGTGTCTCTGACTTTAGTCCAGATGAACCTGGGAGTCCTCTGTTTATGGACCAATTGTAGAAACTCCCACTAGCTCTAGTCGCTTATGGATCAGTCAGGTGCTTGCCTGATGTCATGAGGAAAGCTGAGGAGGAAAAGGACCAGAAGCATAGCCAGTGAGGAAATACATTTTCCAGAAGTGATAACTTTTCAACAGCTTTTTGAAAAGGTAATATATTGACCTAATGTTTTATTTATTTATTTTTGAATTTTTATTTAAAAAAAATTTTTTTTTAACGTTTTATTTATTTTTGAGACAGGGAGAGACAGAGCATGAACAGGGGAGGGTCAGAGAGAGAGAGACACAGAATCTGAAACAGGCTCCAGTCTCTGAGCTGTCAGCACAGAGCCCGACGCGGGGCTTGAACTCACAGAGCGCGAGATCATGACCTGAGTCGAAGTCGGCCGCTTAACCGACTGAGCCACCCAGGCGCCCCGAATTTTTATTTATTTTTGATAGAGAAAGCATGAGCAGGGGAGGGGCAGAGAGAGAGGGGGACAGAGGATTTGAAGCGGGCTCTGCACTGAGAGCAGTGAGCCCAACGTGGGCCTCGAACTCACAAACAGTGAGATCGTGACCTGAGCCAAAGTCAGACAGATGCTCAACCAACTGAGCCACCCAGGTGCCCCTTGACATAATGTTTTAAAGGTACTATGTAAACATAATATTTTATTAAGACTATGAGTGAAAAATGTTTTTCTCCTATGAAGAATCAGTCTGAAATACAATGTTAATAGTTATGCCATATTAGTGGGGGAAAGAGGAACTATTTAATAACTGGAACTAGAAAAACATACATATGGATTAAAAATGAAACAGGATCCCCATTTAACACCACACACATGAAATCAACTCTGAAGGGATTAAGGACAGTGTTGAAACATGTTTATCTTTGTGGAAAAGATAGATGGCTATCTTTCCTGCACTTGAGAAAGGAAAATTTGGGGGATACCTGGCTAGCTCAGTTGGTGGAGTATATGACTCTTCATCTCAGGGTTGTGAGTTTGAGACCTACATCGGGTGTTGAGATTACCTAAAAATAAAATATTTTCTTTTGAAAAAGGAAAATTTCCTTAAGAAAGTATAAGAAAGCACCAGCCAGGGCCGCCTGATGCCTCCGTTGGTTGAGCACCTGACTCCAGCTCAGGTCATGATCTCACGGTCCGTGAGTTCGAGCCCCGCGTCGGGCTCTGGGCTAATGGCTCAGAGCCTGGAGCCTGCTTTGGGTTCTGTGTCTCCCTCTCTCTCTGCCCTTCACCTGCTTGGCTCTCTTTCTCAAAATAAATAAACATTAAAAAGAAAAAACAGGGTGCCTGGGTTGCATAGTCGGTTAAGTGTCTGACTCTTGATTTTGGCTCAGGTCACAATTTCACTGCTTCACAGGAGTTCCAGCCCCTCATCAGGCTCTGCACTGATGGTGTGTTTCTGTGGCCTGAGGACCGGAGCACACCTCCTATTTGATGGAGGCGTTTCCTCCCCTTCCAGAGAGATCAGCTAGGTAGCATCTATGCTGGACACAATGGCAGAGAAGATGTCATAGCCATTGTCATTAAGGGACGCCTCCTTTTTAATTAAAGGGTTCATGATGGGCCAGCAGAGAAACACTTGACAGTTATTTAATCATTTGCACTTGATCTTACATAAGAAAGGCTTTCCCACAACACGCATGCCTGCTGAACCAGGGCAGAAGGTAACAGGAAGGAGGCCCCCTGAGTATTGTGATTACAGGGCCCACACCTGCCACCACACCCACACCCTGAGATTCCACGGAAGGGGTGGGGGAAATGTGATGGTTCAAAGACAAGAAAACAGAGAGATATTGTTATTATCTCCAAATTTTTTCCCAAAATATGAGATTTGCAAGTGACTCTGGGGCCTTATTTTCCCCGACCCCATTCCACCCCCAGGCCAGTATGCTTAACAAGATGAACGATGATGGTTCCTTACAGTTTGCAAAATGCTCTGTATAACATCATCACATTGGGACTTCCTTAAACACACACACACACACACACACACACACACACACACACCCTGTGAGATGGTTGTGATTGTTACCTTTCATTTATAGCTGTCACTTTTATTTTACTGAGGCTCAGTGACTTGTCTAAGGTCACAGTCTTAGTGGCAGAGCTGAAAGTAAGACTCCGGACTCCCTGTCCAGTATTCTTACCCCATGTTGTTTATTTTTCACTAAGATCTTTGAAGTTTCCAGACAGAAGGCTAGGAAGGGCATGTCGTGTCAGCAGGGAACGGCCACCTGCCCCCTCAGCTGGCACCTGGCCCTTTCCCATGAAAAGGCAGAATGGAAGCAAAGGAACAGAGCCTACATCCTGGCCTTCTGCAGCTGGGGGGGAAATGGTGGCTCTGAAAGGAAATATCCAGAGAATGGCCTTCCTGCCACCTGAGCCAAAGACAGGGAGGAAGGAGCTGTGTTTCAGACCAGCAGCGCTCCTGTCATTTGTTGCACGAACCCTCCAGACAATATCCCTTGGTGTCCCTGAATATGCTGTTTCCTCTGGCGAGTCTAGAAAAGGGTCTCTCGGGAATTGTTCCACTGTCATTTAAAACAGTCATTTAAAGGAAATGCTTCAAGGTGTTCTAGTTGTTTCTATCAAGTACTGATTGCTCATTGTAAAAATAATTTGGGAAAATACAGACAAATAAAAAGTAGGAAAAAAGAGTCACACAACTACGAACTTACCCCCTGGCAGGGTATCTGTACACACACAGAGCATTCTTACCTCTCTTCAAGGCCCCAAATAAATTCTAACAGAAAGAGTTATGTTTCTACTCAGGATGTAGAAAGCTGCCCCAGCCTTTGCCATTTTGGACTCAAGCTAAAGGAATAGCCCCCTACCTGGAAGGTTTGAGCTCATGAAAGGGGGAAAAAGACATGACAGAACCATATTAAGGCTCTTAAAACTTCTTTTTGGGAGTGGCCTCTGTGGCTCCTACTCACATTTCACTGGCTAAGCCAAGTCACCTTCCAAGCATGATCTCAATGGAGTAGATAAGTATTAGCATCTTGCTGAGAGGAACATTGAGTAATTGAGACTAGTGATACAGTCTACCTCATGAGCATTTAAGAAGACTTAAATACAGCATTAAAACTTTCAGGAACTGAGGTGCCCGTGTGGCTCAGTCGGTTAAGTGTCTGACTTCGGCTCAGGTCATGATCTCACAGCTCATGGGTTTGAGCCCCGCGTCAGGCTCTGTGCTGACAGCTCAGAACCTGGAGCCTGCTTCAGCGTCTGGGTCTCTCTCTGCCCCTCCCCCACTCATGCTCGCGCTCTCTCTCAAAAATAAACAAACATTTAAAAAAATTAAAAAAACACTTTCTGGAACTAAAAACATGATGTTCTAATTAAAAACTCAGTAGATTAATTCAAAGAGCATAAGGGCAGAATGGAAAAATGAATCAATGCCCTGGAATATCAAGTAGAAGGAAATGTCAGACCACAGAACAGGACTACAAAGAGATGAGGGAGAACAATAACTGTGTTATCAAAACGTGCGTATATTTAACACACTTACCTTTTACTAAAACCTAGGCATTAAGGACTCTAACCCATATGACAGCTGAAGAAACAGGCCCAGGAGGGTTAAGGATCAATCCCAAGATCCCACAGCTGTGGCAAACCTGGTATTCACTCCCAGGTTGTCTGGTTTCTGTGACTGTCCTGTTAGATACTGCTGTTAACCACATTTTCTGCTTCTTAATGGCCATGCTATTTTGCCATGATAAGACGTGGAGGGTATGCTTGGGTGGCTCAGTCAGTCGAACACCTGACTTTTGATTTTGGCTCAGGTCATGATCCCAGGGTCATGGGATCCAGCCCCACATCGTGCTGAACATGGAGCCTGCTTAAGATACTCTCTCGCTCCCTTTACCCCTCCCCCACATGCTATAAATAAATAAATAAATAAATAAATAAATAAATAAATAAATAAAATAAAACTTGGAGGACAGATTCAGGACACCTAATGAGAGAAATAGGAACTCATGAAGGATAAAAGGAATTGCTGGAGGTGGTATAGGAATTAAATAAATGATAGGAGAAAGTAAGTTTGACTTTAAGAAAGACTTGCAGTTTAAAAGGGCTCACTGAGTTCCAGGCTGAGATTAAGAAAAAAGACATCTGGTAACATCCTGTAAAATTCCTCAATTCCCAGGACACAGAATTTGTATGAGCTTCCAGACAAAAAGAACAAATAACGTATAAAGGAGCCTCAGATTGTTCATCGGGATTTTCTTTCTTTCCTTCCTTCCTTCCTTCCTTCCTTCCTTCCTTCCTTCCTTCCTTCCTTCCTTCGTTTCTTTTAAATGTTTATTTATTTTTGAGAGAGAGAGAGAGAGAGAAAACATGAGCAGGGGAGGGGCAGAGAGAGGGGGACAGAGGATCTGGAGCAGGCTCCTCACTGACAGCAGCAAGCCTGATGCTGGGCGGAGATCATGACTTGAGCTGAAGTCTGATGCTCAAAGCTCAACTGACTGAGCCACCCAAGCATTCCCGTGGGACTTTTCATTTGCAACATTGGAAGCTAGAAGACTGTGAATAACACCTAATGACAACTGAAAGAAAATGAACTTGACCTAGGAATTCTATAAGCCCACCTGACAAGTCTCACCCGTCAGGGTGAAAGTTATTTTTGAATATGATATAGCAAAGAAAAGTATATCACCCACACACTTCATGTGAGGAATTTATTCAAAAGAAGAGCCTCTTTCCAAGCAACAAATGAATCAAGGCAAAAATCTCAGGATAGGGGAAGATGAAAAACAAGGAAATAGTAATGGTTAAGAAATAAGGCTAATATTTAATATACATTTGTATACCTAAATCTAAATGAATAATGACAGAGCGACTAGCAATTTATTCCCTAAGTTTGGATTTACAATTATGGTGGAGAGTTAAAAACACTGCTTTATAATCAAATCTAGCAGGAAAAAGAAAATGAAATCCTAGAGGAATGGATTATTTCATTAACAAATTAAATCACAGTAATGTAAGTAGGCACTCTATGATTAGAGAGAATGAGATAAGACCAGCTCTTCACGGGTAGAATAGGACCCTGCCCCTCTCTGCAAACATTCTTCTCCTGTCTGCTTACTGAATTTTAAATCAAGATGAGAAACAAGTTCTTTGCTTTGAGGCTTTGTTCTCTGCTCAGAGATCTCCTAGGACTTGAAAATGTCTTTATTTTAAATGATGGCAATCACTGCCCTTCAGCAGGACTTTGCTTGTTAAATTTTATCCTGAGAAGAGCTTTAGTAAGGAATTTACAGGGCACAGCATGAATTCCAGGAAGGGGTGCATGAAGGGATAAGAGAGGGGGGCAAAGACCTGGAAGGAATTAACGGGGAGGGGGGTGTTCTGCTCCACTTCAGACCCTCTGGTCTGCCTCACAGGTTGGCGTCCCAACTCCCAGCACTTCCCTTCCCTTCCTCTTCTCTCTGACTGTTCTTTGCCTTCATTTCTCCACAACAGCATTGAAATTGTTAGTGTCATGAGTGATGGGACAAAGCATTTCTTTTTCTTTCAGCCTAATTTATGAGAGAAACAGCTGCTACTCATGGAATTTCTCAAGCTCAGAGCATAATTAAGTGTGACTTTTTGCCCTGAAAAATGACTTTGGGGAGCTCCTGGGTGAGCAGTCTCCTTGACATTTAAAAGTGTGAACCTTATCTGGAGCAGCCCTTTGCAGGCTGATAGACCTCATTGAACTTGAGCCATTTCAGCCCCACTGTAGTTCTTTTTCATTTCTGTTTTTCAATTACACATCAGCAGAAGATTCAGTTTGAATATAAGGGCATTTTTCATTAATCCAGAGAACCAATAGAAAGCTTAAGTGGCCATAGTTTACAGAGAATACAGGGAAATAAATATTGCATTGGTTTTTTTTCCTGTGTTCATTTCCTCTTGTTGTTATTGATATGCAAGGAACATAAGCTGGAGGCCTGAGAGTTCTCTCAGGTTCTCACATCTCCAGCCCCAAACGTATCTTGTCCTCTGGCTCCTCTGCTCTGCCGTGACCTTCGACAGCTCCAGTGTTCAACCAGCTATACCTCTTTCTGCCTTCTTTCCCTGCCACATTTGTATCTATTACAAGAATGACCCCGTTGTAGGTACCAGTATTTTTCAATTATAAAGATTGCTCCATTTGGGCGTGATTGCACAGATATATCATTTTTATTACAAATAGCTACTATAAAGTGCAAAGGCACTGTGATAGGCATTTTATACACATTTTCTCTATTCTTACACAACCATGTACACTTGATATTATGATTCCTGTTTCACAGATGATGTTTTGGTTATCTCTTGCTGTGTAATGATCACCCCCAAGACTTTCGTGGATTAAAACAATGATTTATAATTATATGCTTAGACTTCTTCTGTTAGTTGGGATGGTCAGCTGGGTGGTTCTCTCTTGGACTTTCACATGTGGTTGTAATCAGATGGTGGCTAGGGCTGGAGTCAGTGAGACTGGACATCTAAGATGGCTTCTTTACTTATGTGTCTGATGTCTCAGCTGAGATGACAGGACAGCTGGAGGCTGGCTAGGTATATGTATTTCCACATGGTCTCTCCCTGTTGGGCTCCCTCACAGCAGCATAGTATCAAGCCAGCTGGACTTCTTATGTGACCACTGGCTTCCCCAGAGCTAGTGTTCCAAGAGATCAAGGCTTCTTATGACCTAGCATCACTTCTGCTGCATCCCATTGGTCATTTTATGCAGCCAAGTTCAATGTGGAACTACAGAAGAATGGGAACCCTGTGAGACAGGGTTCACTGTTGAGTAGAGGGCATCTTTGCAGACTAGTTACTGTAGGTGAGGAAATCAAGGGTCTGATGGGTTATGCCATGTCCCCAAGATTATACTTCCAGTAAGTGGCAAAATTGAGATTTGAACCTAAGCAGTCTGTCTGACCCCAAACTCTTTCTTTATCATTCTATTTCTTGTGTTTGGTTACTTTGGTTCTCTAGTATAGCATATCAAATACTGTCTCTAGGATGGTCTCTTTTAACTTTTGCCAGGTCGCTGACAGCATCAAGAGTGGCTTGGCTGAGTTAACAGGGAAGAAATCAGGTAAAAGGAGTAGCACAACTACCCAAAATTCCTTTGGGGCCCTATTTGTAGGATGAAACCACTCAAATGTTCCTCAAATCAAAAGATATTTCATTAGTGGCTGGTCAGTTATGCTGCCATCCCCAAAGAAGACCAAAATGTCTCTCTTTTAGCTGCACTCTGGGGACCATGAATATAGCCCTTCGACCATTCCTACAGTTGATCATTAGGACATTGATGAGCAATCATCTGTTTAGACAGAATATATGTTGTCCCAAAGTGAAGACTTTGGCAATGTCAGGAAAAGAACAATTGGGGTAATGATGATCCCTTATATTTGTAAGTGTCCTGTAGCTTGTAAAGCACATCCACATATTTTATGGAGTCAAGACAGACTGGTTTTGCTTTAAAAAAAATCCCAGTACCTTAAGACAACAAAGGTTTATATCTCACTCACGGTATGGGTTCATTACAGATTACTCTGTTCATATACCTCTTCCCTCTCACTCAAAGGCAATGGAGCAGCCACTATTCAGAACATTGCTAGTGATCATGGCAATGTCACAGTAGGTCTCAGTCACAAATTAAACATTTGGCCCAAAAATGACATGAATCACTTCTCAAAATTTATTAGCCAAAGAAAATAATTGGCTGGAACTGCCCAACCACAAGGACACCAATGTAGGGTTTCAGAACGAATCAGTCTAATATGTACCATTTTGGCATATGAATTATTTTTTAGCTGAAAATAATCAAGGCCCAAAAGACTCAGGAAGAAACTTTGACCTTCCCCCTAACTGCCTAAAAGAATTCAGATAGAGGACCTGTTCCAGGAAGGGGGCTATCACTATAATAACCTCATCATGATACAAACTAGGGAGGACTTTAGCATAATCTGTTAAAATTCTTCTCTCTGTCCCACTGTTTCTGTATGGCCCAGCAAACATTTGTTTGCCAAACATTTACTCTTTTTCATCTTCCTGTAAAATTTCTTCCTTCTCTTTGAAGTCCCAGACCCTACTCCCTTCTCCTTAGCTCAGAATGACATATATACATAATTTTGCCTGACTGTTTTTGGAGTCCCCCATATTTATGTGGATTCCTCATATGTACAGAGTTAAACTTGATTTTCTCCATTAATCTGGCTCATGTTGATTTGATTCTTAGACGAGCCAGAAGAATCTTGAAGAGTATAGTAAAAATTTTCCTTCCCAACATCAAGAAGTATAATCTAACATGTGTCTAGAAGGGGATAAAACTGAAATGACTATTTGGCAATAGCACTAGTAATTATGACATATAAATGGCCTTATAGTTTTTCTTAGCAATGCAAGGAGTTGTGGAATTATTCTCATTTTCCAGAAGTATGGAAAAGGCAGAAATGGCAGAGAAGCTTGTTACATAGTATGTGAATTATGTCTCAGTGGAGCTTGTAGGGGTGGAAAAATTTTTCCCTTCTTCCCTTCTAGCTTCTTTGGCTAGTCTAGTAATTAGATTGATATAAGACAGATTAACAGGAGAAAAACAAACAAATTTCATATATACAGGAGCCCCATAAAAATATGACACCCAAAGAACAGCCAGGTAATTGAGGTTTATATAGCATCCTGAGTTAAGGAAAAGTGTAGAGGTCTGGGAATACAAAGGAAAGAAAGGACATTCACAGGAAGGTGAGAGGAGATGTTTGTAAAACAAAGGTTACCCTACTATGCAGATAAGTTTCTTAGGTAAAAAAGTATTTCTGGTAATAGCTCTCCTTCTGGTACAGACCCACTTTCCAATGTAAATTTAGGCAGTTGAGGGGGAGGTAAAGAACTTTCCCTGGATCTGCTGGTTTTTGATTGCCTTTAGCTCAAAATAATCCTTATGTCAGAGAGACATTTTTTGGGGTGGCAAAATCTGCTCCCCTTCAAGCTGTTATAAAAAACTGAAGGTGGGTGAAAGATGAGGTGGAGTGTATGACTTATAAGGAGAATAAACTCTGTCTTTTACAAGCCTGGTTAATATACAATCACCTTAGAGTTCCTATCCTATTCATAGCACATAAGAGAAGCAGTGGGTATGATGCAGGGGCTATTAACTTGGGGTCTATAGATAGAGGGGGATGGTTCACAAACTCACCCCAAAATTGTAGAGAAAATAAATGTGTATAGATGTTCATTTTGGGAGAGAGATGATCCACAGTTTGTATCAGCTTCCTAAAGAAGTCTATGAATGCCAGAGGTTAAAAGAAAGAACAATGGACCAAGAGTCAGGAAACTGAGTCCTAACTCTGCCTAGCTCTAACAAGTTGACAAATTGCTTGTCTTCTTCATTTGTAAAGTGAGAGGCAGGACTCAAGCTCCCTTCTAGCTAGGTGCACAAGGTGCAGGCTAGTTTATGGTCAGACAGATCTGAGTTTATATCCTGGCTCTACTTCTTACTAATTGCATGCCATTATGCGAGTTCTAGAAACTGTGTCAAAGATGAATACCAATGCAGCATTCTTGGGAGGATTAGCAACCAGGAGTAGAGAACACCTGGCAGTCATTATTATTAAATGATGCTTCCTATGAGTCTATGTCTGGTTTAAGTCCTGCTTAGCATTAAATACCTTTGGTGAATGGGCATGGTATTCAGGGAACTCAAGGCAGTTGTGCCAAATCCAGATGTCAGCAAGGCCTTGCCCTTGGCTGGTTCCTACTCTAGAAAGGAAGTCTGGGTGGAAGCTTTTCCCAGCCTCATCCATGGACACACTATGCCTGACTCATCCCCTTCCTGAGCTCCCCAGCAAAGCCAGCTCCTGCCCCTGCTTGCTTCTCTAGGCCTGAGGTCTTGCTGAGTTATCATCGTCTGAGTCATGACTTCAGTGGAAGGCATCTCTAAGAGACTGAACTGACAAAAAAATGCCAATACTGATGGAGCCACAAAACCACCCCCTTGGCCATTCCAGCTTTCTTTACTGGCTGCTGCCCATGTTGTTACTACAACCATTATATCCCAGATTGACTCATTGCTTCTTGCTATAGCTAGGGGAGGAATTATTACTCCTAGTTTAGACTTAAGGTGTCTGAAACCCAAAAGAATCAGGTAATCTACTCAAGGAAACACAGTGAGCTGGTGGTAGCCAGGTCAGACCTCCTGTCTCTTGGTTCCTTGTCATCTCCAGGCACAATGTTATTGTGTTAGTTTCCTATTGCTGCCATAACAAATAACCACATATTTAGTGGCTTAAAACAACACAAATTAATTAAAAACAACAATGAGATACACAGTGAGATACCCACTACATACCTATCAGAATGGCCAAAATCCAGAGTGCTGCCAACACTAAATGCTGGTGAGGATGTGGAGCCACAGGAACTCTTGTTTATTGCTGGTGGGAATGCAGAATGGTACAGGCACTTTGGAAGACAGTTTGGCATTTCTTACTAAATGAAATGTACTCTTACCATATGATCCAGCAACAGTACTCCTTGGCATTTACCCAAATGAGTTGAAAACTTATGTCTATACAAAAACCAACACACAGATGTTTATAGCAGCTTTTTTCATAATTGTCAGAGTTGGAAGCAACCACAATGTCCTTCAGTAGGTGAATGAATAAGTAAACTTTGATACAGAAGTGTTGGTCAGCGCTAAAAAGAAATGAGCTATCAAGTCATGAAAAGACATGGAAGAACCTTAAATGCATACTACTAAGTGAATGACACCAATGAGGAAAGGCTACATATTGTATGATTCCAACCATATGACATTGTAGAAAAGGTAAGACTGTGGGAACAGTAAAAAGATCAGTGGTTGCCAAGGTTTCGGAAGGTGGTGAACAGGAGGAGCACAGAGGATTTTTAGGGCAGTGAAAATAGCCTACATGACACTATAATGATGGATGTATGTCATTGTAGATTTGTCAAAATTTGTAGAATGTACAACACCGAGAGCGAATCCTAATGTGAATTATAGACTTTGGGTGATT
Organism: Panthera onca; assembly: GCF_046562875.1. Taxonomy (NCBI): domain Eukaryota; kingdom Metazoa; phylum Chordata; class Mammalia; order Carnivora; family Felidae; genus Panthera; species Panthera onca. Next base: position 60,080,627 of record NC_138341.1, on the reverse strand, counting down.
ATGATATGTCAGTGCAGGTTCATCAATTATAACAAATGGATCACTCTGGTGGGGAATGCTGATAATGGACAAGGCTATTTCTGTGTGAGGGAAAATTTCTGTATGTGGAAAATCTCTGTACTTTCCCATCAATTTTGTTGTGAACCTAAAACTTCTCTTAAAACTAAAGTTAAAAAATTATTATCTAACAGTTCTGGAGGTCAGAACCTCATTGGACTGGAGGCTCCAGGGAAAAATAGATTTTCTTGCCTGTTGCAGCTTCTAGAAGCTGCCTTCATTCCTTGGCTCATGGCCATCTCCTGTCCTCAAAGCTAGCAGTGGCTAGTCAAATTTTTTCTCATCGCATTTCCTTGAGACTCATTCTTCTGTCTCCTGCTCCCACATTTAAGAGCTCTTGTGATTGCATTTGGGCACACAAAATCTCCCTATTTTAAGCTCAGTTGATTAACAACTTTAATTACACCTGCAAACTTAATTCCATCTTGCCATATACCCTAACATATTCATGAGTCCTGGGTATTAAGATGTGGACATCTTTGGAAGGTCATTATCCTTCCTCCCAGGGTCATGAATCAGTGTCCTGTGGTAGGAGATGGTGGTAATAATGGCACTGGTCATAGACCAGCTGAGCCTGGCTTGAAGCTACAGATTAGTGTCTAATTTTCGAATGTGGTTGAGTCTCATCAGCCCTTAACTTGGCTGGTGTCCCCATATTTTCCAAGCTCCCATCATTACCTTTTACTTAAATATTTAGAGAAAATTATTCATAAACTGAGGCCAGAGGGATTCCCTCTCAAATATTTCCAAGAATTCCTGGACTTGTGTTCACCCTCATGGTTTGTCTCGTCTCACTCCATACTGCTCCTGGCTTCCCCTGGATCTTTCCAATTCCCCCATCACAGGTTCTACACAATATCTACACTTTGCTCCCAGACAGGGACCTGCCCACCATTCCTGAAACAGGGCTGTCTGGAGAGAAGTAGGCTAGGATGCCTAATCAATTCCACTTAAGGTTTGAAGACCCTTGGAAGGGTTTAACATGCAGGTGAGGGGAACCTCATTGGGAACTTAGTACAGGCAGTCCCCAGGGCTCTGGTCACACTGTGTCAAGAGAGGCCTTTACTCAGGTCTTCCTCCTTGGGCCCAGCCCAAACCCCTCTCTCCTCTGAAACCCCAGGCCCCATGTTTCTTCTTCTAGGACCACTAAAGGAAACAGAAACCCTCGAATATTGACTTTATCATGCAGAGTTTAGCCACTTCAACCTGGCCTCCTACCTTTACGTAACCAAAAAGCCCATTAAAGTGTTTTCCCAAACAAAAGATAAATTCTTTGCCTAGGAATTCTTCTCCCACTCTTGGAATGTGAAAATGCTGCAGTTAAAAAATACAGCGAAGCAAAAACAGCTCCCTTTATTTCTAGTTTCATTATTTAGCACAGAAATCAAGGGTCAGTATGTGTGTTGTGATGTAAAAGACACAACACACATACTAATACACACACACACATACATGCACACATACAACTTAATCAAAGAAGCGATACCCACCCTTATTACTTGGGATACACGTATATTTTCTATTCATTTGTTTAAATGTTGATCAGAACTCACTAATTTTTTTTCACAATCTGCTGATGACTCACAACCTTCTCTTTGAAAAACATTGCACTAAACATAATACCCCCTTCTCTTCCCTCCCAGGCCTAGGATAAGTATTTGCATAATGCTTTAATGCCTACAAAGTGGGTTTTAAGGCATACATTATTCCATTTACTCCTCATGCAGTGCTAAAATGGCAATAATAACTCCCTTTTTACAAATGGGGAAACCGAGATCTGTTAAAGAAGTTCATCCAGAATCACACAGCCAGAAAGCAAAGAGTTTGGATGCAGATCTTTGAGTCTAAACCCAGTGGTCTTTTCACTAAGACCAGACTCCCAGTTTCCTTTTATACACCCTTGTTAAATAACAAAAATCCAACTGAGTAAATTTGAAGATATAATTGGCTTTATTCAATGATTCATGAATCAGGCAGCATCCCATCTAGCAAGAGCTACAGAAAAGGAAAGGTTTTTAAAGGCAGAGAGGGGGTAGGACAAGAAAGTCATAAATGGAAAAAAAGGATTATTTTGGGCAAGATTACTTGCGTTTGGGGGTCAAAAAGGGTCTACTAGACAGATTACCTCACTAATGCTGACCAGGAAATTCCAGACTGACCAGTTAAGATTACATTCCTGGGGAAGGTTGAAACTGCAATTAGGTTAGGTAGCAAGTCTTGGTGTGGGGATATGGACTTAACACAAGTGATTCCACTTTGGGCCTATCTCTCTCTCTTTTTTTTAATTTTTTAAATATTTATTTTTGAGAGTGAGACAGAGTGAGGGGAAGAGAGAGAGGGAGACACAGAATTAGAAGCAGGCTCCAGGCTCTGAGCTGTCAGCACAGAGCCCAGTGTGGGGCTCCAACCCACGAACTGCAAAGATCATGACCTGAGCTGAAGTTGGACACTCAACCCAGGAGCCCCTGGGCCTCTTTTTTAACAACTTTCACTCATGATATAGTTTAGGTTAAACTAGACAATATAAGCCCACCCCTTTTTTTTTTTGCATATGCTAGATTCTTAGCGCTTTTAAAATCTCATACCTCTACTTTGTCAGCCTAAAGTTGGCACACCTGCCCTCCTTCCTCCCTCCTCGGAGGCAAGAGGCCCTAGCACCTGCCTTGGCCTTCACTGCGGCTGGTCTTCAGACCAAAGGATGCCTCCAAGAGCAGCAGGAGGGTTCAATCTCTGCCCTGGGCCAGGAGGGAGCTTAGCCCTTGAAGCTGGGAGATGATAGTCAGGAAAGACAAACTATGGGCCTGGAAAGCCACGAGGAGAGGTGATCTGGCCGTGAGAACAAGGAGCATTGGGCTGAGGGTTTCCTTCAGGAATATCAACTGATAGAAGGAACTGGGCATCATACATCCAGAAAATGCTAAGCAGGCAACTGAAGGAAAATCTGGGGGTAGAAACCATGGATGCTGGTTTCCAAGTTCAAATACTGCTTCTCCCTCTTTCTGTCTTTGCCAGTTCTGCTTCCTTGGATTTTCTACAAAAGCGATTGTTAGGAGGGGATTGTCAACCTTCAAACACATAGGCTCTGTGTTTATAGAGAGAGCTATCAATGTTTCTAAACACTGACCTGTCTAGAGAAACTGGTAAAGAAAAGGTTTCTAAACTGGGGCGCCTGGGTGGCTCAGTTGCTTAAGTGTCCAACTTCAGCTCAGGTCACGATCTCGTGGCCTGGGAGTTCGAGCCCTGTGTCGGGCTCTGTGCTGACAGTTCAGAGCCTGGAGCCTGCTTTGGATTCTGTGTCTCCCTCTCTCTGCCCCTCCCCCCACTCACACTGTCTCTCTCTCTCTCTCTCTCAAAATAATAAACATTAAAAAAAAAAAAGAAAAAGAAAAAGAGAAGGTTTCTAAATAGGCTGCTGGGCCATTTAGACCTCTGTGAAGTGGTCTGTGAAGTGACCCCTGAGCTCAGAGAGAGGCTTATGACGGCCAAGAGGCCTGTTGGGGAGAACAGTTTCTCTTTTCTCTGGATCCAGTCCTGAGTGCTTAGTGCATCAAGCATTGTGTCTCCTTCAGCCGCCAACAACGTCCCTTTGCCCCTCTACCCCTGTGTGGGCTCTTGGGGCTTGATCACTTGTATTGCACCTAATCTGAGACAATACCAACTGTAAGCTGCACTGTTATGTACCACTAAGCCAGAGAACTGCTGAAGAGAGAGTCTCCACATAAAAGCTGGGACACCAGAGATAAAGAAATCTTCCCAAGGAAGAGACTGGCTGGAAATGTGCATGTCTCCATCTTGGCACCGTGTAGAGTGAGAAAAACAATTCTCTCCTGAGAAGTCGGACCACAAGCCTGTCTTCATGGAGGTGTGAGGTCTGAATCTGCACTGTCAGTGTAGTCTAAAGAAGTCAAACAGAAAATGAGTACAAGGTGACCTCAGGTTGCTGGTGTCCCAGAAGTGACCGACAAACACATATCCTCTCCCAGAGAACTCAGCTGTGATCCTGGCTAACAGCCATTGTAGGACACTGCTGATTTTGACACAGCCTGATTTCATGTGAAGAAATGTGTTCCTCAGAATTCACGATAGAGGGACATGAAACAGATGTGGCTGTTGGTGGCACTGGTGATTAACTCATCTGGGTTTGCCTGAAACTTTCTTCATTTTAGCCCCAAAAGTCACACTTCCAGTGACATCTTTCAGTCCTGGACAAAGGTTAATCACTCCATCTAACTCACTCCTCTTCTGGGAGCATCTTCTCTGGCCAGAGGGTCTTGTTCTATACCATACATCCCTGCCTAGGGGTAGGCTGACAGCAGCAGGGTATGCACCTAGGACTTGAGGTCTAACCCAGGAAGGTAAGAGAATTTGGAAATTTCCTTATGAGAACCTGAAGAACCAGGATGTTCTCTGAGAACAGTAGGACTGGCCTGGCTATTCAGGTTCTCTTGGGTTCCCGTGAATTGAAATCGTTTCTATAAACTCCCTTTTATTTATTTACTTTTTGGAGGGTGAAGGAGTTAACTTCGGTATGTCTTTGGCCTTTCTGGCTAAAGGGGCCCTCACTGAGGCAGGGAGGCTGTCCCGCAGGCTTTTTAGAGGCTATGTGACCATCTGAGGTGCAGCCAAAAAAGGACAAGCAATGCCTGTGAGTGGGCATCCTGCATGCCCAGGAGACTGGCGCTCCTCAGGTCAGGTGCATAAATGAAGCACAAGTAACATGAGTTCCAGACAATGTAATTAGCAGAGCGATGTGAATTATTGTGTAAACAAAGGCCAAGAGAGCAGTTTAACAATGTCTGTAGTTTGTGTACTAAATAACTACTTGGAGTTGTGCTTGTTTCCAAGCTCCTTTTCAAATGTTTGCTGGGGATGAACCGTTAGAAACACCGATTCTTTGTGTTTACTCAGGGGCCTGGGCTTCTCCAGGTAATTTCACACAGATTACATCCTGCAGGCTTCTCAGCAGCCCCTAGAGCATCTGGAGGTGGGCTGGGAGAGCTGGGCCTGAATCCCCAAGCTGGGCCCACTCCTCCGGAGCAACATGCTCTTGGACAAATTGCCTCTCTTCTCTCTTCCCTAGTTTTCCTCTGCTGTAAAATGGATCCCGGTCTCTGTGAGCCTCCAGAGAGCCTATGTGTGCAGAGTACTGCGTATAGTGCTAGGCATACAGCAGGTTCTGTCACGAGGTGACCATGTTGCGCCCGCTGACAGAGTGTGTCTGCAGGGCAGGTCCCATGTTAGAGAAACAAGCACATTGTCTCCACCTCTCTGTGAGACAGATATTCCTGCCTCCACTAAAAATCAGCTGGGACTGAGTGAGGTCAAGCAGCTTTGCTCAAGTGGGGTTGCGCTGTGGCAAAGCGGGGACTCAGAACCCCTGAGGCAGTCTCTGGGTGCTGGGCTGACGCAAGCCCTCCGTGGTGCTCGGAGGGGTCTACACAGGTGAAAGACACAGGCTCTCTCCTTTCTCTCCCTGCAGACAGGGGAAACTAGCATACCAGAGCTTGGGAGGACCAGGGAGGGTTTCATGCAGGGGGTGCCAGTGCTTTCCAGCTCTAGCCCAGCTCTGAATCTCCTATGGAGAGGGGGTGGCAGGACCCCCTGCTGAGGCTTCCACTGGCCTCACTGGCTGGAATTCACTAAGGCTTCCTTCTAGTTACTTCCATCTCAGACCCTCTCCCTCACGTTATTTGCCAGAGCTGGGGAGGAGGTCCTGTCATGGACACCCCACACCTGATTCAGGGAGGGAAGTCATGCTCATTTCCTTTCTCCTTGGCTCCTTAGCCCCCTTGCCAAATGCTGAGCTTCCCTGAGCATCCCTCCTTCCTTGCCAAGGCCAAGAGTGAACTGGCAGCTAGGTATGGGATCTCCAAGCCAGAGGCTAACGGTGGCCTTAAAATTATGTGCAGGAATGAATTCTGAGCCAAAGTGGCTTTTTCTTTCTCTCTTGAAATTTTTTTTATATTAAATGCCTTGTCAATGATTTTTAAATTGACTTGTACTCACTGCAACCAATGAAGCTATTCAAAGGAAAAAAGTTCGTAAACACCTTCAACTGGCCCATAGCCCCTCTGGTGATCAGTGCTAACTGCTTGTGAGTCAGCTTTCACAACTTTCTCTATATTCATCGTTATGGACTAAATCATGTCCCTTGCTACCAAATTCGAATGTTAAAGCCCCGCTCCCCACCCCCACTACCTATATTTGGAGATGGTCTGTAAGGAGGTAGTAAAGGTTAAGTGACTAATATGGGTGGGGTCTTACAGAGATGAGCCTTGAGAGGACACAGTGAGAAGACAGAGGTCTGCAAGCCAGACAGAGAGGTCTGTCTGATGCTGATTGCATCTTTACCTTGGTCTTCAGGCCTCCAGAATCGTGAGAAAATACATTTCTGTTATTTAAGCCACCTGGTCTGTGTATTTTATTATGACAGCCCTAGCAGACGAATATACTTGTATAACCCCTACACAGAGGTTATACATGCACAGGGAAGAGTGGGTGCTTCATTTGTTGTTTACTTGAACAAAAATAGGATCGTGCTATGCTCACATTGCTCTGAAGCTAGCTTTTCTCATTAACAGTACTTACTGGCCACCTGGCTTCTTGCTCACACCCCACATCCAATTCCATTAGGACATCCTGCAGACCCCCCTTCAAAACTGATTGGGGATGTGACCACCTGCTGCTTCTGCCATAGGGTCAAGCTCCACCCTCTCTGTCAGGACAGTAGCCTCTTCACTCTTCTCGGCTCCCCCCGCCCCCTTGAGTCTGTTGTCACAGCAGCCAGAGGGTGATGGTGCTTCTCAGCTCAGAACCCTCAGTGGCTTCCCATCTTCCTCGGCGTACTTGATGTTCCTAGAGCTCACCAACCACACTCCCAAGTCATGGCTCTTGTTCCTGTCTAGACAGTCCTTCCTCCTGAATGCCATGAAGTTCCTTCCCTTACTTCCTTCCAGACTCTATCTCCCAACCCACCTTCATTATTCTTCACAGCACCTACTTATCACCATTACTTACATAGTTATTTGCTTGTCTGTGGACTGTCTTTCTCCATTAAGAGGTGAATTCCACGAATAGCAAACCTTGTCTTGTTCCCTGCTGTATCCCTAGAATTTAGAAGAGTACCAGGTTCAGGCTGATGCTCAGTAAATGTCTAATGAATGAAAAAGTGCATAAATCTCCAATCAGATACAAGTCCCAGTCAGACATGTCAAGATATAACTACCTTTTCAACAGTTGTGTAACATCTGCTAATGTGGATGGACCCCAGTTTTATCAACCATCTCCCTATTGATGATGTTCAAATTGTTTCCACTTTTTCCTACTTTAAACAATGTTTGTGCTAAACATTTTTGCACAGCTACTCTAATATATTGGTCCTTTAATTTTTATAGGATAATTTCCCTAAAGCTGGGTTGATGTATCAAGAGATTGGCATACTTAAAATTTTAATAGCCATTACCAAATTTCCTTAGTCACTGTTCACAGGCAAATCCCAAAACAAGGCCTCAACCATTTTCCCAAACCGGGTCCAGGGTAATATTGCCCTTAGATCAGTCAAGAGTGCCTCCATCCTGAGCCTCCACACTTTAGAGGGCCCCACATGTCACAAATGGAAGAAATTAAATGTCACATGGGAACTTTTCTCCCATGAGATTCTGCATTCAGTTCTGGGCTGGCACAGTGTGATCTATAACCCTGAATATGAATGCTCATGACCTAATACCCCAAGTCTCCACATTTCCTCCTATAATTCTCAAAACAAAAGGCTGCTGAGTCCAAATCCTGTGAAGGTTGTGCCCCTGCTGACCCTGGAGATAGTCACTGCTTTGGAGCGAGAAAGAATTTAATTGGCTGATATGTGTCAATAGAAAAGACAAATTAATTTGCTCCTCAGCTCAAAACCCTCTAGTGCCTTCCACTCCTCCCCTCAGAGAGCATGAATTCAGTGGGTCCTGGTGTAACTAAATATTATTTCTCAGTGGTGCCAAGCATCCATTTTTTCCCCTTTTTTGTTCTCATTTGTGGTTCCAGACGCATTCTGGAATTAGCTTGTATCCACAATAGTTGCACACGATATCAATGTCAGTTATCGATTGCTGTGCAACAAACCACACTGAAACTTAGCTGGTGGCTTAAAACAACAGTTTGCTTACAATTCTGGGCTAGGCCAGCTGGACAGTTTTTATGCTGATCTCCGTAAGGGTCGCAGCAGCACTACTGGGCCTGGATGGTTCAAGATGGCTTTGTTCAAATGTTTGGCAGTGTGGTGGCTGTTTGCTGGGGTGCCTCAGTTCTCCAAATAGCCTTATACCTTCTAGACCTCTTTACATAGTGGCATAAATGTCCCAAGAGGAAAGCAAAAGCTACAAGCTGCACAGTGTTACTTCTGCCTCATTCTATGGACCAAATGAAGTAAGGGACACCCAGATCCAAGGAGTGGGGTCCAAAGAAGAGATTCTATCTCTTGATGGGAGGCATGGTGAAAATCGTATTGCAAAGGAGCTGGGCACAGGGAGGTGTGATATGTCAGGGACCATTATATAACAATATACCTCTGTGTCTGGGGAACTTTTTGCCATACTAAAGAATTCATATTTTTCTTGCATTTGTGTACGTGTAGTTGTGGTTGTAAAATATTTGACATGTGGTACAGATTCTTTGCTTTGCTTTAGTAAGCGGACATTAAAATCCTAGAATTAATGAAGTTTTATTTTTGTAACAATATTTAATAAGATTTAATTTAAAAAGTCCAAAATTTTAATATAAAATGCAGCTTTATTTAAATACATTTTATTTAAAATTTTCATATGAGTTAAAGTTTTTGTATTTTGCTTTGTAATGTTAATAATTTTGAATGTTTTGAAAGAAAAACAGCTGTATTTTGTAAACTCAGCTCTTTGGGAATGAGTACAAATCAAGTTGGGATCAATTTAGAAAAAATGACATTAAAGATCAGAAAAGGAAAAAGGCAAAAAAAGAAAAGTATTCAAAAAGATGATCAAAAAGATCATGTTTCTGGTAAAAACCAGAAACACTGCAAGTGAGCAATCTTACATTGAGCAAGTTTCTGATAAAATTTGTGAGCAGAGAACTTCACAGGTTGTTGATTTAACGAACTTTTAATTACTGATAAAAACCGTGAATGGGGTGCCTGGGTGACGCAATTGGTTAAGCATCTATCTGACTTTGGCTCAGGTCAAACGTCACAGTTTGTGAGTTTGAGCCCTGCATTGGGCTCTCTGCTGTCAGCGCAGAGCCTGCCTCAGATCCTTTGTCACCCTCTCTCTCTGCCCATCCCCCACTTGTGCTGTCTCTCAAAAATAAACAAACATTTGGGGCGCCTGGGTGGCTCAGTCAGTTAAGCATCCGACTTTGGCTCAGGTCATGATCAACTGGTTGGTGAGTTCCAGCCCCCTGTCGGGCTCTGTGCTGACAGCTTGGAACCTGGAACCTGTTTAGGATTCTGTGTCTCCCTCGCTCTCTGCCCCTCCCCCACTCACACTCTGTTTTTCTCTCTCTCAAAAATAAATAAACATTAAAAATATATATACATATAAAAAATAAACATTGAAAAAAACTGTGAAAATGAACACGAAAATTATTCTCAAATTCATGACTTGAGCAGGTTAAATCCTTGGAACTTCATATTTTTTTGCTAAATGAAGATTCAAGTACAGATCCACAGAATAAGAATGTGTGTGCCCTCCTTTTGCACTTTCCAGGGTCAGGGTGGTGAAAATATGCCCATCAACTTCTCTCCCAGAGTCTGTTTTCAGATTAAGCAGAACAGGGAGGAGACATTCCAAGAAGCTGGTTCCTTGTCAGATTCTTCAGGAGGGAGGGCCTCCCAGCTCACTCTGGGCCCCTGACGGCACTGGAGAAAGAGCTACAAAGAGCACTCAATCATGACAGCCTCTCTGGGTCCTGCCAGAGCAACCTGAAGGGGTTGGGCCCTGGTGCTCTGTTTCTGGCGTTCCCACCACTGTACCCTTGGACTCAACTGGGCCTCTGCTCACCTGTCAGTCTGAATAGGTGCAGGACCACTTCTGGAAACAAAGGCAGCTGTTTTTCTGTTTGCTTTTCCCTCCCAAAGCAGTGCAGAGCCAGCCCGGTCCATGAAACACCTAGCGGGGTCACTGTCAAGAGACGGCCTTGTCAGATCTACATCTGGGGGCTGCCCTGGGTCACTCAGCGTAGTGTTAGAGCATCAGTGCAAGGGGAAGGAGTAAACAGGGTCCTGCCTGGAGAGCAGAGCTGTCAGGGGAGGGCATTCCACGGATAAGGTGATGGAGGCCCAGAGAGGGGGAAGGGATTTCTCCAGGTCACATAGCTCCTCGGTAACAGAATCAGAACTCTCAGTTTCCACTTCAGACTTCTTTCCATTGTGTGAATTAGGAATACCGAGCTGTCTTGCCATCTTGGTAGGAGCTTCTTATTTTGTTTTATTCCTCCTCCCTTTTGTAAGATAGCCCTATCGTGGTAAGTTAGTGGAACGTGCACAGGCTCAGGGATTGGGTGAGTTTATCAGTGAGAATACAAAAATGTTTAATGAAGATAATTACCTTCTCCCTTTCCCAGGACCCTCTGCTTCCTGAGGCGGCCCCACTTCCAGCCATCAAATCCTATAGGAAACTTTTGTTTAGTCTGGGGTGTGGGTTACATTTTCAACTGCAAAGACTCAGAACACAAGTTAGGGGGTCATAAAAAGACCTCAGCATCGTATTTCTTAGGACATGTGAAAAGTAAATATCCAGACTCCATTGTGTGTAACAGCAAAAGTTTGGAAATAATTGTCCACCGAAAGAGGGCCGATGAAATGACTTACCATACATCCATGTGGCAGCACGACGTGGAGCTATAAAAAAGAAATGACATGAGAGCTTTCCTTTTTCGTTTAAATTAAAGTTTCAGATAGTTAATAATCTACAAGTATAGTGAAAAGCCTCCCTCCCACTCTCTGCCAGCCACCTGCAGGCAACCAGTGCGATCTGTTTCTTCTGTAACCTTTTAAAGATACGTCCTGCACACAGGACCATTTGCATGGATAGGCTTTTAAAAAAGAGAAACATGTGGGGCACCTGGGCTGCCTAGTCGGTTAAGCGTCTGACTCTTGATCTCAGGTCAGATCTTGATCTCAGGGTTGTGAATTCAAGCCCTCTGTTGGGCTCCACGCTGGGTGTCGAAGCTCCTTAAAAAAATAAAATTAAAAAGAGAAGTATGTTAAAAATCACTTCCCAGTGTCTTACTTTCTCCACTTCTACATATTTATTTATTCAGTAAGTATTTAGTGAGCACCTACTATATGTCAACCATTCTTTTAGGCAATTGGAATTTGGTAGTGAACAAAATAGATCTATTCTTTGCCTTCATAGAGTTTACATTTTTGTGGGAATGAATAAGCAAGTATATATATATAGTGATGTGGTAAGTGGTATGGAAAAAAAAACACAGGATAAAGGAATAAGGAGTATATGTATGTGTTGGTATATGGTGGTGGAGATTGTTGCTATTTTACATAGAGTGGTTAGGGAAAGACTTGCTGGTTGAATGGTACTTGAGGTGAGCCTTGAAGAGAGTGAGGGAGTGAGCCCTGTATATCATCTGGAATTGAACATTCAAAGTGGAAGTAATATCCTGCCCTAAGTCCCTGAGACCAGACAGTACTCTTTATGAGGAGCAACAAAGCAAGCATTGTAGCTGGAACTGAGTAGATAGATCTCAGAGATATTCTGTATCATGAGAACTTCCTAATTTTTTTTTAACATCTGCATTTTATTCCATTGTGTGTATGTACCAGTTTTAATGAAGCTTACTGATAGAAATTTAGGAACCTAGTGGTCTCTTGTGATTGCAAAGAATCATTTTATTAAGTGGCCCTTTGCACATGTGCGAGTTATCTGTAGGATTTATTCCTAGAAGTAGAATTGCTAGGTCAAGGGGGTGTGTATTTGTATTTTTTTATAGATTTTGCCAGACTAAAACCATCAAAGAAGTACTATTTTTGCCCCCCTGCCTATAATATGTTGATTTTTTAAAATCATTCAGCAAATATTTATTGAGTACCTACCAGGGACCAGGTAAGTGCTGAAGAATGGGAATTGGAACAGAAACCACAATTTGTCAAGCATATCTTGACTAACAAAACAGGTAAACTGTGCCAGACTAAGCTGTGATGTACTTCACATACTATCAAAACTCAAATACGTGCACCACTTTGTTCAGATTCATAATTCCAAGGTAAGACCACTGACACATTAATTATGTAGCTTACAAAATCAAACCAAAGAGATTAGAGCAAAGAGCACCCTATGTCTAAATAACATCCAGGACAAAATATACCCAGCAATTAAGGCGATCATTTTATTCAGGCTAGTGCAATAGGAAAAGCATTCATTAATGAGGAAAGTCTCAAGGAGGAGAAAGAAAACTTGTTTTCTAAAGCAAGATGGTCACTGCAGAAGAGTAGAGGCAGGTCTTATCTTGCATATACGAGCCTGAGGTGATCTTTTGGGGTTAGTCTTTTCTCTGTTATTGTTCCAGTTTTAGCATTTGTGCTGCTTAAACGAGCACCTGTTAGCCTTTTCTCTGAACACAAAAAGGTGGGGGATTTCTGAACTATTAAAAAATGCTATCTCAGGGCGCCTGGGTGGCTCAGTCGGTTAAATGTCCGACTCTTGGTTGCAGCTCAGGTCACGATCTCACGGTTTGTGGATTTGAGCCCCACACTGAGCTCTGTGCTGACAGATTCTCTCTGTGTGATTCTCTCTCCCCGTCTCTCTCTACCCCTCTTCTGCTGTCTTACTCTCACTCTCAAAATAAGTAAACTTCAAAAAAATAAGATAAAAAATAAGATAAAATATATTTAAAATGCTATCTCACATAGTTTTATTTCTTTAAATAATAGCTCGAGATATAATTTACCTACCATACAATTAACTCACTTCAAGTGTACAATTCACTGGTTTTTGGTATTTCACAGAGTTGTGCAACCATCATCATGATCAACTGTAGAACATTTTCATCACCTCTAAAAAACCTTCATGCCCGTTACAATCACTCCCCAGTTTTCACTGCGTGGTCCTAGGCAACAACTGCTTTACTTTCGGCCTTTCTGCTTCTTTCATTTGGCTTCATAATTTCCAGGCTCATCCATGTCAAGTATAAGTACTTCATTCCTTTTTATCGCCTAGTAATATTTCATTATATAACACATTTTATTTATCCATGTATCTATTGGCGGACATTTGGATTGTTCCCACTTTGGGACTATTGTAAATAATGCTGCCGTGAACATTTAGGTACAGGTTTTTGTGTGAACATATGTTTTCCATTCTCTTGGCTATATACCCAGGAGTGGAATCGCTGAGTCTGTTAGTAACACTAGGTTTAACCTTTGAGGGGCTGCCACACTGTTTTCCACAGTGATCGTAACAGCTTACATTTCAACCAGCAGTCTAGGAAGGTTCCAATTTTTTAACATCCTGCTGTATGTTTAAGAACCTTCTACATATTCTTTACTGTGAATTGTTTATTTCCTTTATTTTTCTTTGGTGATATTTTTTCTTTTTCTTGTTTTCTTTCTTCCATTCTTTTTTAGCCTTTTCAAAGAATCAGCTAATTGATTTACTTATTAGTGCTACAATTTGTATATATTCAAATTCATTTATTTCTCCTTCATTAAAGTATTTTTGTTTTTATTTTTATTTTTATTTTAGACAGAGAGTGCAAGTGGGGAAGAAGGGCAGAGCAAGAGAGGGAGAGAGAGAGAGAGAGAGAGAGAGAGAGAGAGAGAGAGAATGTTAAGTAGGCTCCATGCTTAGTGTGGAGCCCAACACAAGGTTCGATCTCATGACCACAAGATCATGACCTGAACTGAAATCAAGAGATGCTCAACTGACTAAGCCACCTAGGTGCCCCTATTTCTTCTTTATTAATTTCTTCCTTTGCTTTTCTTAGGAATAATTCCCCATTCCCCAACTTTCTTGAGTTTTATGTTTAATTTACTTACTTTATTTTTGTTTTTACTAATAAATATTTTTGAATGTGTATTTTCTCTCTGAGAACTGGTTTAGCTATGGATTTTGATATATGCAGTTTTTATTAACATTATTGTCTAGATATTCTACAGTTTCTTCTTTTTTTCCTCTTTTCCTTCTCCCCCCCCCCCCCTTTTTTTTTTCCTTCTTTTCCCTTTTTGAACCCAGGGGGAGTTGTAAGTATTCAAACAGTAAGGTCTTTTTATTTTCTGGTTCTATTATTAATTTCTGATTTTATTACATTATGATTAAAGAATGATATCTATTATTCTTTTTGGAATTTATTGAAATTTTCAATAAATTCTTTTAAAAAGATTTTTTAAGTTTATTTATTTTCAGAGAGACAGAGAGAGAGAGGGAGGGGCAGAGAGAGAGAGGGAGAGGGAAAATCCCAAGCAGGCTCGAACTCATGAAACATGAGATCATGACCTGAGCCGAAACCAAGAGTTGGACGTTAACTGACTGAGTCACCCAGGCGTCCCTGGAGACACCTCTTTTGACTTGGGAAACCCTTAACTGATGAAGTTTGGGGATGATGGGGGGTTCGTAGGGTCTGGAGCCAACAGCCAAGAAAGAATTCTTGAAGATGTCTTTGGTGCAAAAATGGTGATTTTATTAAAGCATGGGGACAGGACCTGTGGTCAGGAAGAGCTGCACTGGTGTCATGACAGGTAACTCATTATACACCCTCAGGTTGACAGGGGTCAGGGATAGAGTAAGTCTCTAAGGAATTTTGGAAGCAAGGTTTCCAGGACCTTGAGGGACGAGCTGTTGCTAGGGAAGTGCCATTTATTACTGTTTAGTAAAACCTCACTCATGAGACCCTTCAGATGTATATCAGGGGGCCATAAGCTTGGAGTATGATTGCCAGCATATATCTTGGGGCAGTTGAGATAAAGGAAGTTGATTTACAGGATCCTGGAGGTTGGGATAATGTTAAACCAAGGTTCTCTTTTGCCCCTAGCAAAGTGTCATCCTTGAGGCAGCTGAGCTGCTGGAGGGAAGTCACTCTGCCAGTGTCAAGGACTTGTCAATGGATTACAGGCAGTAAAGGAATTTAATTTTTCATTTGCTTGAGTTTCCCACATTACCATGGCAAACGCTTAAACCCCTTTCCTTTGTTCTTGTGTGGCCAGGAGTATCCGAGGAATATCACACATACTCCACCTGGCAGGAGGGATGAAGGGTGTGTGTGCCATCCTGTATTTTGCCCCCAGCTTGCCTCATGCTCCCTCGTCATTAACCACGTAACACAACAATGTTACTTACCGTGTGTGTCCCTTGCTTTCGCATAACTTGCCTCTCCTACCCCAAAACTCTGGACCTCTTTTCCCTTTGCAACCGGACCAACATGAGTTCACTCCTTGATAAGTCAGATATACCAGGTGGAGTTGTCACACACTCCAAACTGCAAATTTTATTTGCAGCAAATCAGGAGATCAAGGAAAATAGCTTCCAAAGCTGTGATTGCCCGGGAGGGTGAATGGGTACCTTTTGTGTAGGGTTAGGATGAATATTGAGATAAGGAAGTTCTGTTTTCATATGTAGAGGAGGGCACAAAGTCATGTATGTGCCTTCAGGAAACACGCCTCTACACACACTTTCTGTGTCATGTCGGTGAGGCTTATGCTCCTCCTTGAGCAGAGATTTTAGTATTATAATGGGGTAAAGGCAATTGTCGGTCATTTCACAGTCTGTCTGTACAGGCACAAGTCAGGGTTTTAGCTCAAACGGTCTGGGTGAATTGTGTGGTGTGGGGGTTGGATGTGGGGAGGTGAGAATTTGGGGTTTTACTTGCCTGAGTTAAGAGATAAGCCAGAAGGAAGAGCTTAAGGAAAAATGTAAGACAAAGTGTAGTAAGTATAAGCAGGTGGGCAGTAATGGGCACATCGTGGGATGTAGCTGGTGACACCCTACTTGGCTGAAGATGGTGTATAAGCCTCCATCATTTGGCCACCTCCTTGGCTCTCATGTCTTTGTGAAACTCTCATGCATTGCAACTTGGAGGGAAAAAGGGAAGAGATGTTTTTCTCCCCTTCAATTACATTACTTTTGGAATTTATTGAAGTTTTTTGTGACCTAATTTTGGCAGGGTCAATTAATTTTGAAAATGTTCTAGAGATACATGAAAATAAAATAAATTTTTTAGTTTTCACATTATAAGTTTGATATACATCAAACAGCTCTACTTTTAAAATTATGTTATTTAGTTCTTGCGACCATAGCCTAAAAGAGAGGTAAATTAATCTCACTTACTGATGGGTTCCTATTTCTCCTTGTATTTCCTCTAGCTTTTGCTTTATTAATGTATGCTATTTTTACCTCAATATTTGTAAGTTGTATCTTTTTTGTGACTCATAATCTTACTATTAAATAACTCTTTTTTTTTTTTTTTTTTTTTTTTTTTTTTTTAATTTTTGAGTCAGAGAGAGACAGAGCATGAACGGGGGAGGGGCAGAGAGAGAGGGAGACACAGAATCGGAAACAGGCTCCAGGCTCTGAGCCATCAGCCCAGAGCCTGACGCGGGGCTCAAACTCACGGACCGCGAGATTGTGACCTGAGCCGAAGTCGGACGCTTAACCGACTGAGCCACCCAGGCGCCCCACTATTAAATAACTCTTAACTCATTTAATGATTTTTGTCCAGAATTCACCCTAGTCTAGTATGAAGATCATGATGTGTGCTAAACTTTACACTTGCTTGATAAAAACACCTTTTCTAATCCTTTTCAATCTTAATTATTTTGTTTTATCATTAGGTTTTACTTTGTGATCTAATAGGAGAGTCACTCTTAATGGCTGCATTTGGCCTTTTTATGCTTATTGATATGACCATTATGTTTGGGTCTGTTGTCTTTGTTTTATTCTTTTTTTTTTTTTTTTAAAGAAATTTTTTTTTTTAACGTTTATTTTTGAGACAGAGAGAGACAGGGCATGAATGGGGGAGGGTCAGAGAGAGGGAGACACAGAATCTGAAACAGGCTCCAGGCTCTGAGCTGTCAGCACAGAGCCCGACGCGGGACTTGAACTCATGGACTGCGTGCGAGATCATGACCTGAGCTGAAGTCGGCCGCTTAACCGACTGAGCCACCCAGGCGCCCCTTTGTTTTATTCTTGTGTTTGTGTTTTTAGTGAGAATTTGGAAGGGTTGTATTTCTGTTCTAGTAGTTACCTTTATAGCCTTGTTAAAAAATAATTTTCAGGGTCGCCTGGGTGGCTCAGTCGGTTAAGTGTCCAACTTCGGCTCAGGTCATGATCTCGTAGTCTGTGAGTTTGAGCCCCGCGTTGGGCTCTGTGCTGACTGCTCAGAGCCTGGGGCCTGTTTCAGATTCTGTGTCTTCCTCTCTCTCTGACCCTCCCCCATTCATGCTCTGTCTCTCTCTGTCTCAAAAATAAATAAACATTAACAAAATTAAAAAAAAATAATTTTCAGAAAAAAAGAAAAGCATGATTGTTGCTTAGATACAAGAATGAACATGTGTTAAAGATTTTATTTTACTCCTTTATTACCTAAAGAACCAGACAGGTGTTGTAACCGGTTCAGAGGAAAAGTCAAAGGAGCACAAATTTAAATGAAATTAAGGGGTTGAATTACAAATGGAGGCAAAACTGGTTTTGCCTGGCTGGCTCATTAGGGCATGTGACTCTTTATCTCTGGGTCCAGAGTTCAAGCCCCATGTTGGCTGAAGAGCCTACTTAAAAATAAATAAATAAATAAATAAATAAATACGCAGTGATTTAGAAAAATAATCCTAGTGCAACCCACACATGTATCATAATTTCAACAATCAATAAATAAAGCCTTCTGAGGATCTAAATAAACCTCAAGTTTCTAAATAAAAAAACAAACACAACAAACAAAAAAACCCCTGGTTTTTCCAGAGGGGGAAAGAAGTTAAAGGAAACTGCCAACCAATACAGATTTGCATGAAAATCATTTACCTGCAGTTAACAAAGAAGTGCAAAATAGCTCAAAGACACTGAACAGGGCCACAACGAAACAGCCAGAAGTGTGTATAGATGACGCACAGCTTTTCACTGAAGTACCTCTCTTTCTATAGTCTTAAAATTATGTGATACCCTTTTAATCATCTATTTCCTTAAACATATGCACCAATTTTTTGTAGGTTGAGCAGCTCATCCTATGTTCAGCACTGAAAGTCCCATGTCCTGGGAAACCTTCAGTCCCTGGAAAACAAGGACAGATGGTCACCCTAATTTTCTATTATAAGCAATGATGGAATTACTTTATTTCCTCTTCCTTCCACTTCCTTTCTGAGGAAGCTCTTTCTATACCAGTGGTATGCAACCTTGACTGCACCTGAAGAAGCTTTTTAAAATCCTGATGCCTAGGCCTCACCCCCATGGATTCTAATTCAATTGGTCTGGGATGTGGCTTGAACATCTGGGAGCTTTAAAGGCTATTTAGATAATTCTAATGTTTAGCCAAGATTGAGAACCACTGGTATTTAAAGATATTGAACTTTCTTCAAGATGTACGGAGTGAACAGTGTGTGTGATATGCCCCCACTATGTAGAAGATGGGAAAGAAGAAGAAAATATTTATATAGATGCATAAACTATCTTTGGAAGGACCTAGAAGGAACTGTTAACATTGGTTCCCGCCAGGAATGTCAGCTGGAGATTGGGAAGGAGACTTTTCGCTGCCTACATTTTGACCTTGTGAATCTGTTATCTATTTTTAAATGTTAAAGTTCTACTTCCTTAATCTGGAAAGAGCATTTACTGCCCTGAAAGAGTAGACATATAATTAAATAGACAGTATGATCTTTTTTTTTTTTTTAAACTCCCAACATATACAAATTTAACAGCAACACAACAAAAAGCTATGCATAGAAAACATTTTCTGAGGAAGGAAATTTAAAATATATTACTACAAAATTACATTAATATATTACATTACAAAATTAAAATATATACATATATACAAATATACATACACCTACATATATACATATATATATATATATATATATATATATATATATATATATATATGAATACACATAAAAACACATAAAACAAAGGGAGTTTCCATGGTAGAATTATGGCTTTTATTTCTTGTATCTTTTTAAAAGCTATAAACCATACTCATTATTTTTACAATAAAAATAAAAAATAAAACTTAATAGTCATGTTTTTATCCAAAGGCAGAGCTTTGGCTCCACTGGAAGGAGTCAGCTTTGTCTTGCTGATGTGGGGGCTTTTGTTCTTCTTCCTTCCTTCCTGTGCCATGTGGGATCCTCTCTTGCTCAAGAGGAAGCCCTGCTGCTGAGGCTTCAAAATCAGCCCATGTGCCTCATGGCAACACCCAGAGAAGGGCCACCACTGGACCTGGGCAGCTGCCAGTGAATGCCCAGGCAAACTTTACTGATCGCTTCCCACACTATGAACACCGCGCTGGACTGTGTTGGGGGCAAAAGGTCAGCAGACAGGACTTTGCCAACAAGGCCCTGCCTGTCTGAGGTGGAGGCCAGGACATATGCACATAAACAGGCTTGTCCTAACATTTATGGGGCCAGGACGAGAGTATCAGTGGAGGCGCACACTACACATATCTAAGTATTTAAAAGTAACACAAGCTAACACACTGTTGACTGAAATAATATCTATATTCTATTCCTTTGATAAATATAACTTCAAATGACCTGAGAAGGCCAGATTTGAATACAGAATTCCCTCTTATTCCTTGGAGTTCTGTGTATGGACATAGCTGTAGTGGGCATCTTCTCACATGCCCTCATGCCAATCTCTTGATTGGGTAATCCCCTCCTCTTGAGTATGGGCAAGACCCATCACATGCTTCTAACCAATTGAATGTGGCAAACAGGATAGGATGTCACGTCCATGGTTAGGTTAAATAAAATAGTGACTTCTGTCTTACTAGTAGACTCTCCCTTCCTGGCTTTGATGAAGAAAGTTGCCAGGTAGGAGAGGACTACATGACAAGTGCAATGTGGGTGGCTGCCAGTTAACAGTCAGTAAGGAACCAAGGTTTGCAGTCCAGTGACCCTTGAGGAACTAAAATTCTGCCAACAGTTGTCTGAGCTTAGAAGCAGATCCTTCCCCAGTCAAGCCTTCAGATGACCCTCCAGCCCTGGACAACACCTTGTGATAGATCCTGAAACAGAGGACCCATCTAAGCCCTGCCCAGATTCCTAATGCACAGAAATTGTAAGATAATAGATATGTGCCATTTTAATCACTAAGTCTGTGGTAATTTTTTACACAACAATAGAAAACTAAGATAATGGCTCTGTTGGAAGAGTTGGCCTTCGGCTGTGGCTCCCAGCTAGTCACCTATTCATTTTCTCTTCCTACCCCCTCTCCTCTTGAATCTTGAGGGGCTTCAAGTTCATTTCTATAGATACCCCAGTTTTCATGTCAGTTCTATCATTCCCACTCCCTACTCCTGGATACCCTTCAAACCTAGAGGTATGCACTTCCTTAGCTGGTACTACCGATGGGAGCAATGCTTCCCTTGGGAGTACAGGCCAGGGGACAATTCCAAGCAAGCCCTGGGAATGGCTCAAGGTCATTTGTACAGCACATTCCAGGGTCCTAGGTACTCAGAACATCCTAGGAGTGGGACTTCATGTCCTTGCCCTGCCCCACCCCTGACTCTCCACCCCCCTGGAAAGAGCATGGCTAGAGAAAAGACAGAGCAAAGCTCACCAAAGCACAGGCCACTCTAAGGCCAACAACTGCACTCTTGAGAAGCACTGGCTGAGGCCCAGGTAGATTGGATCTGACTCAGAAAGCTGCCTGAAGAGCATAAATAAGCAGACTGACTGCCACACATCTGAGGGAAATCTTCAAAGGGAGCTGTTGGTTTAGCTGGACCATAAAAATGGGAGGGCTTAGGGAGCAGGAGGAATGGGAAGGCCTCCAGCAAATCAGCCAGAAATGAGCTGTTGGTTCCCAGTGGTGTAGTTTCTTTAGAGCAGAGTCTTGAGTTTGGGCTATGGAGTCAGAGTACGTCTGTTCAAATCCTGCCTCTACACCCTGGTATGTCACTTTAGTCAAATTACCTAAACTTCTCTGAGTATCAATTTCCTTACCTGTAAAATGGTCATAATAATAGTATCTATCCCATAAATTTGTGGAGAGGATCAATACATGTAAAATGTCTGGTAAATGCTTCCTGAATATTGGCTATCATTAAGGAAACTGAGGCTCAAAGCAGATGAAAGATTATCTTTTTGCTCCTCAGTGCCACTTGCCTTGCCTTACAGGCAAAAAGGAGAAGCAAGGAGGATTTTGTTCAGTTCCTAGAACACTCATTTGTTCAATAAGCTTTCATGGTATGGGAGCAAGGGTCAAGCCTCCCTAAGATGGACCGCTTTGGAATGAATATTATTTTGAGTTAAAAGCAATCCAAACCCAGCAGATTCAGGAAAAGCTCTTTACCCGCCCCCCACCCTGCGCCCCCCGCCCCAACTGCCTGCAACCAGGAAAAGAGTTTTAACAGATATTCCCCTTTACCTAAGAAACTTACCAGCATAATAGGGCAAACTTTGTTTTCCAAACATCTCCTGCCAAAGGTCTCTCCTCCCTTTGTATCCTCAGACCCCACTTTCTCCTTAGCTCACATAAACATCATGTTGCCTCACTGTCTTTCATATTTCCATGTCTGTGTGGATTCCTGTACATATGCTATTAGATTTGATTTTCTCTTGTTAATCTGTTTCATGTCAATTTGACTCTTAGTTCAGCTAGAAGGACCTTGAAGGGTATAGTAGATTCTTCCTCCTCAATAATGACAACTTTCTGAGCATGGTGCTAACTCACACCTTTCTTCCTCAGATTTCATGACAACCAAAATGGGGCAATGGGAAAGTGCTGCTGGAGTGAGCAGATCAGGGTGCCATGGTGCGTGACTGTCCTTGACAATGCTGTGCCATTGGACAAGGCACCTGGTCTCTGTTGCCTCATCTGTGAAGTGAAGGGGTTACCAGCGTGCCTCAAAGTGTGGACCACAGACTTGTGGCCTTGGCATCACTTGGAGCATGTTAGAAGTGCAAAATCTCAGGCTCCACCTAGACCTACTGACTCAGAATCTCTGGGGCTGAAGCCTGAGAATTTGCATTTTTAACACACTTTCTAGGTCATTTTTGGCTCACTGAGGTTGGAGGACCACTGTGGTGGACTGTCAGAAGTTGTCACAGACCTGACTCTGCAGATCCCCTCAGGCACTGATGCAAGAAGTCCCATGGGCTGGGCTTCCTGGTACCATGCCTGCCCAATACTGGCCTCCACCAGAGGCTTCATTTTCATAGGCACCTATGGGCATCTAAGGAAACAGGTGTTGTGCTTTTGCTCATTAGAGTTTAGAAACTGCTTGCTGTGGTCGGAATGTTTGTGTCTCACCAAATTTGTATCTTGAAATTCCAGCCCCCAAAGGTGATGGTATTAGGAGGCGAGGCTTTTGGCAGGTGCTTAAGTCTTGAGGGTGGAGCCCCCATGAATGGGATTAGTACGCTTTTAAAAGAGGCCCCTACCCTCTTTGCCATGAGAGGATACAATGAGAAGTCAGCAACTCCGCAGAAGGGGGCCCTCACTTGGCCATGCTAGCACCCTAATCCTAGACGTCTAGCCTCTAGAACCATGAGGTAGAAATTTCTGTTGTTCTGAGATGTTTTTGAAAAGTATCAGCCAGAAAAAGAAAAATTTCAAAAAGAACAGGCCAAAATCCACTCAACAAAATTAAAAAGCAAAGAAAATGACTGTTTTCTACATAAATAAAAAGTTAAAATTGTACTCACTCCTAATTTCTGCTATTTAACCACTTTTCTTCATCTTGTTCTCTGACTCAGTACATTCCAGACTATTCAATGGGTTTGTAATAAACCATAAATAAATATAACTGTCATTTGTAAAATCATGTCAAAGTGCTAAAATTAAACTATATTGAGAAAAAAAAAAGAAATTTCTGTTCTTAAGCCACCCAGTGTG
The DNA here is from genome assembly GCF_046562875.1 of Panthera onca. NCBI lineage: Eukaryota > Metazoa > Chordata > Mammalia > Carnivora > Felidae > Panthera > Panthera onca. Next base: position 60,057,555 of record NC_138341.1, on the reverse strand, counting down.
TGTTTGCAATAGCAGCCTGAAAAGACTGGGGGCAGGGCTGGCTATATAATTTGTGGGGCCCAGTGCAAAATGAGAATGTAGGGCCCCTCGTTCAAAAAGCAGGAGAAAAGCTTTTCTCTTTCTTCTGTGGTCTCCCTCTTGACTTCTGTGTTTTAAAATTTGCCATTTAATGTCATGGTCTCTTAGGCATGGGGACACTTGCAGGGTGAGCACAGGCCCTCACAAGGCTTCTGGGGCACTTTGCCTCAACTCCCACCGTCCCTGTGTTTGCACCCAGGTCCCTGCTGAGGGCGTTGCAGTTTACAGGCAGACCTCTGAGCTCCGGTTGGAGGAAAAGTGATCATAGCTGGAAGAAAGCAGAGCAGCCAGCAGCAGCAACATGGCATTTGGGGTGATTAATGAATACATTTGGAAATTTCCTCCTGCTTTGGCCTCAGCCTGCACCTGAACTGTGGTTTATGCAGCAGTACATTTCTGTATAATCTCTTTTGACAGCCAGGCGGAGGGCAAACCCACAAGACTAACCCAATTACAGTAAAAGAGAGATCTGGCTGCTCCCTGTTGACAAGGTCAGCACAAGGGCATCCCAATTCAGGGATATAGTGCTTCTGGACCAGTGAGCTGCCGGCACAGAAAGTACTTTCCTGTCCAGTCTTTGCCATATTTTTACTTCGTGACAAATGGTGGCTGTCACTCCTGGGCTATGTCAAGTAGGGTGATGTGAAGGGAGCCATGTGGAATGGGCTCCCTGTACCCCCGCAGCCAGGCCTGAGATGCATCAGCCCAGGAGAGGATGTACAGTGGTCAGATCCCTCATCAGGGACTTAGAAAACCCGAGGTCTCTTCCGATTCTGTATCTCATGGAGTGGCCTTGGGTAGACATTCAGCCTCCCTGGGCCTCAGTATTCTCATCTGTAACATAAAGATATTAACTTAGATTTTTTTTCCCCCAGCCCTGCTACTCTCTTATTTGACATTCCATCTGGTCAAGGATTTAAAAGAGTTATTTCAGTCTGTGCAGTTGATTTTATAGGAAGAGCATGAAGAACATAGGGCAAAGTGAGATATAAACTGTAAGGTGGGTTGGTTACATCATGAAAGTCTAAAAAATCATTAAAGGATTTGATGCTTCTTTGTAGGCTATGGGGAACCATTGAAGGTATGTAAAGAGGAAAGGGATATGTTCAGGGCTGAACCTGAGAAAGATGAAGTAGGATGCCAAGTTTCAGAAGAAGTGAGGATAAAAGTAGCCAGTTAAGGGGCTCTGCGCATGTGTTTGCCCTTACCAGACAGTATCAAATTGCCTTCCTGAGGACTGAGTTTACACTCTGCTCAGCAGGCTAAGAGAGTTATTTCCTCATACACTCATTATTATTTGGCATTATCAGACTTCTGCATTTTTGCCAACTAAATGGGTGTGAATTCGCATTTCATAGTAATGTATCTTGCATTTCGCCGGTTAGTAATATGGTTGAACATCTTTTTGTGTATGTATTTGATTGTTTTAAAGTAATCTCTATACCCAATGTGGGGTTCAAACTCATGACCCCGAGATCAGGAGTCACATGCTCTACTGACTGAACCAGCCAGGTGCCCCACATTTATTGGGTATTTATGTTTCCTCTCCCGTAGTTTCCTGTTCAGTCTTTTGTCTATTTTTCTTTATGTTGTTTTAAAATCTCCCCTACCCCCTTAGATTCTGGATACTAATCTTTTGTCAGTTACATGCAGTACAAATGTATTTTCCCAGTTTGTAGTTTTGTTTATGGTGATTTTAGAAAAGCAATCAGATAATTGTTACAGTTGAACTTATCACCATTTGTACTTATAGTTTGTTCTTTGATATCTTTTAAAGAAATTCTTCTCTACTCTGAAATCATAAAGCTATTTTTTATTTCTCCTGTATTTTCTAAAAATTTTAATGTTTTCTTTTTCATTTTTAGGCCTTTGCACACTGAACTTAGGTTTGTATATAATATAAGATAAGGAAACATAGGTTTGTATATATGTAGGATAAGGAAAGATCAGATTGGATCTAATTTTATCTTTTTTCACATGGATACCTAGTTGTCCCGGCACCACATCCTGAACGGTTCATAGTTCAGCCAGCAAAAGGGAAGGCTAGCCAAGTTGCCCGCTCTCAGGATGGCAAGGATCTGGAGCTGAGAGTGAGCACCTTCATTTTTGCACCCTGGGCACCTTGCTTGCCTCATTCTATCCCTGCCTTGCTGTCATTCTTCCCTTCCAGGGAAGCCAGCCCCTGGCAAAAAGGCTTGTCCTGATTCAGACACACGTAAGACATTGGGTCTCCTGTCTAGGAATGTAGGTTCCTGAGACAGGAGAGTCTTTGTTTAGAAATTTTAATTTCAGTACAGTTACCATACATACACATTAGTTTTAGGTGTGCAATATAGTGATTCAGCAATTCTGTACATTACTCAGTGCTCATCATGATAAATGTGCTCTTAATCCCCATCACCTATTTGACCCATCCCCCACCCATCTTCCCTCTGGTAACCATCAGTTTGTTCTCTACTGTTCAGAGTCTGGTTTTTGGTTTGTCTCTTTTTTCATTGTTTTGTTTTTTAAATTCCACATATGAGTGAGATCATATGGTATTTGTCTTTCTCTGGCTTATTTTGCTTAGCATTGTAGTCTCTAGATCCATCCATGTTGTTGCAAATGGCAAGATTTCATTTTTTTTTTTTTTTTTATGGCTGAGTAATACAACATTGTGTGTGTGTGTGTGTGTGTGTGTGTGTGTGTATCTTCTTTATCCATTTATCTATTGATAGACACTTGGGCTGCTTCATAAGTTGGCTATTGTAAATAATACTGTAGTAAACATATGGGTGCATAATCTTTTCAAATTAGCATTTTCTTATTCTTTAGGTAAATACCAGCAGTGGAATTACTGGATCATATGGTAGTTCTATTTTTAATTAAAAAAATTTTTTTTAACATTTCTTTATTTTTGAGAGATAGACAGAGCATGAGTGGAGGAGGGGTTAGAGAGAGAAAGGGAGACATAGAATCCGAAACAGGCTCCAGGCTCTGAGCTGTCAGCACAGAGCCGGCTGTAAGGCTTGAACCCATGAACTGTGAGCTCATGACTTGAGCTGAGGTTGGATGCTTAACCGACTAACCCAGGCACCCCTGTTTTTAATTTTTTGAAGAACCTCCATACTGTTTTCCACAGCAGCTGAACCGATTTGCATTCCCACCAACTGTGCACAAGGGTTCTTCTTTCTCCACATCCTCACCAACACTTGTTTGTTGTGTGTATATTTTTTAAAGTTTATTTATTTTTGAGAGAGAGTGAGTGCGTGCATACACACGTGCTGGAGTGAGGGAGGGGCAGAGAGAGAGGGGGAGAGAGAATCCCAAATAGGCTCTGTGCTGTGAGGATGGAGCCCTGACTGGATCTCAGGAACCGTGAGATCATGACCTGAGCCAAAATCAAGAGTCAGACGCTTAATTGATAGAACCACCCAGGTGCCCCTGTTGTGTTTTTAATTTTAGCCATCTGACAGGTGTGAGATATCTCATTGGGGTTTTGATTTGCATTTCCTTGATAATGAGTGATATTGAGCATCTTTTCATGTGTTTGTTGGCCACCTGTATGTCTTCTTTGGAGAAATGCCTCTTCATGTCTTTTGCCCATTTTTTATTTGGGTTTTTGCTATTAAGTTGAATAAGTTATATATTTGTTTTGGATACTAATTCTTTATTAGATACGTCATTTGCGAATACCTTCTCCCACTTAGTAGGTTGTCTTTTACTTTTCCTTTGCTGTGCAGAAGCTTTTTATTTTGATGTAGTCACAATAGTTTATGTTGCTTTTGTTTTCCTTGCTTCAGGAGACATATCTAGAAAAATGTTGCTGTAGCTGATGTCAGGGAAATTGTTGCCTGTGCTCTCTTCCAGGATTTTTATAGCTTCGTGTCTCATATTTAGGTCTTTCATACATTTTGAATTTACTTTTGTGTACTCTGTAAGAAAGTGGTCCAGTTTCACTCTTTTGCTGGTAGCTTTCCAGGTTTCCCAACACCATTTGTTGAAGAGACCATCTTTTAGTTATTGCATATTCTTGCCTCCTTTGTTATAGATTAATTGACCCTATAAATTTGGGTTTATTTCTGGGTTCTCTATTCTATTTCATTGATATAAATCATGTAGGTGTCTATTTTTGTACCAGTCCCATACTGTTTTGATGACTATAGTTGTAGTATATCTTGAAATCTGTGATACCTCCAGTTTTGTTCTTTTTCGAGATTTCTTTGGCCATTCAGGATCTTTTGTGGTTCCATACAAATTTTGGGATTTTTTGTTCTAGTTCTGTGAAAAATGCTCTTGGTATTTTGATAGGGATTACATTGAATCTGTAGATTGCTTTGGGTAGTATAGGCATTTTAACAATATTTGTTCTTCCAATCCATGAACATGGAACACATTTCCATTTATTTATGTCATCTTCAATTTCTTTCATCAATGTTTTATAGTTTTCAGAGCATAGGTCTTTCATCTCCTTTGTTAAGTTTATTGCCAGGTATTTAACTATTTTTGGTGCAATTGTAAATGGGATTGTTTTCTTAATTTCTCATTCTGCTACTTCATTATTGGTGCATACAAATGCAACAGATTTGTTATACTACAACCTTATTGAATTCATTTATCAGTCCTAGTAGTTTTTTGTTGGAGTCTTCAGGATTTTTTTATATACAATATTCATATCATATGCAAAATAGTGACAGTTTTACTTCTTCCTTACCAATTTGGATGCATTTTATTTCTTTTTCTTATGTGATTGCTGTGGCTATCTTAGGGGGAAAGCTCTCAGTGTTTCACCATTGAGTATGATGTTTACTTATGGGTTTTTCATAGATGGCCTTTATCATGTTGAGGTATGTTCACTCTAATCCTACTTTGTTGAAGGTCTTTATTATGAATGGATATTTTACTTTGTCAAATGCTTTTTCTGCATCTAGTTGATTGATTTGCAAATACTGAGCCACACTTGCATCCCAGGAATAAATCCTATGTGATCGTGGTGAATGATTTTTTTAATGTACTATTGGATTCGGTTTGCTACTATTTTGTTGCGGATTTTTGCATCTATGTTCATCAGAGATATTGGCCTGTTAATTCTTTTTTTTGTAGTGTCTTTATGTGATTTTGGTATCAGAGTAATGCTGGCTTCATAGAACACAATTCATAGAATGAGTTTGGAAGCTTTCCTTCCTCCTCTGTCTTTTTGAATACTTTGAGAAAAATACGTATTAACTCTTCTTGAAATGTTTGGTAGAATTTGCTTGTAAAGCCATCTGGTCCTGGACTTCTGTTTGTTGGGAGTTTTTTGATTACTGATTCAATTTCATTACTGGCAATCGGTTCGTTCAAATATTCTGTTTCTTCCTGCTTCAGTTTTGGGAGGTAATATGTTTCTAGGAATTTATCCATTTCTTCTAGGTTGTTCAATTTGTTAGGCATATAATTTTTCATAATATTCTCTTATAATTCTTTGTATTTCTGTGGTGTTGGTTGTTATTTCCTCTCTTATCTGATTTTGTTTCAGACCTTTCTCTCTCTCTCTCTCTCTCTCTCTCTCCCTCCCTCCCTCTCTTTCTTTCTCTTTTTGATGAGTCTGGCTAAAGATTTATCAATTTTATTGATCTTTTCTTTTAAAAAATTTTTTATTTTATTTATTTTTTATTTATATATATTTTTTCAATTGTAATCTTTTCAAAGAACCAGCTCCTGGTTTCATTGATCTGTTCTATTAGCTTTTTGGTTTCTATTTTGTTTAGTTCTGCTCTAATATTTATTATTTCCTTCCTTCTCCTGGTTTGGGGTTTTGTTTGTTCTTCTTTTCCTAGCTCTTTTAGCTGCAAGGTTAGGTTCTTTAATTGAGATTTTTCTTGCTTCCATAGGTTAAGCCTGTATTACTATAAACTTCCCTCTTAGAACAACTTTTGCTGCTTCCCCAAGATTTTGGACCATTGTGTTTTCATTTTCATCTGTCTCTGTGTATTTTTAATTTCCTCTTTGACTTTTTGGTTGACTCATTTATTGTTTAGTAGCATATTATTTAATCTCCATGTATTTGTGCTCTTTCCAGATTTTTTCTTGTGGTTGATTTCTAGTTTCACAGTGTTGTGATCAGAAAAGATGCATGATATGACTTTAAGTTGTTTTAACTTGTTGAGACTTGTTTTGTGGCCTAATATGTGGTCTATTCTGGAGAATGCTCCATGTGCACTTGAGAAGAATGTGTATTCTGCTGTTTTAGGATGGAATGTTCTGAATATCTGTTAGATCCATCTGCTCCAACATGTAATTCAAAGCCACTGCTTTCTTGTTGATTTTCTGTTTGGATAATCTATCCATTAATGTAAGTGGGGTGTTAAAGTCCCCTACTATCATTGTATTACTACTGATTACTTTCTTTATGTTTGTTATTAGCTGCTTTATTTATTTGGGTGCTTCCCTGTATGGTTCATATTTACAATTGCTATATCTTCTTGCTGGATTTTTCCCTTTATGTTTATATAGAATCCTTCTTTAAGGCAGGAGAGTCTTTATGAAGAAGAAAGAAAAGGAGCCCTGAATCTCCTGTCTGCTCCAGGCTAAAGAAGGAGAGAAGCCTGGGTGGGAGAGGGAGGGGAGAACAGGTCCATTGTATTGCCCCTGAGGTCCTGTTGAAGGTTTCATAGTTTTATGACACTTCTGGGGGGAAGGGGCTGGTGCAACAGGGATTGTCTCCTCCATGCTGTCTTGAGTGGACACTGAAGGGTCTGGTACTTGTAGATTCTGCCCCTTGCCTTCTCCAGAGAATGTGGGAAGTTCTCGAGGGCACCCTAGAAAGTTTAAGCTACTGCATAGATGTAGGACAGGGAACAGTAGAAGTAGAGAAAGATTTTCTTCTTTTAGTTCTCTTTTAGTCTTCCTAAATGTATCTGGAAGAAACCCTTCCTTTGTTCTATCTGGTCTAGCCTCTCCTAATACTTGCTAACCTCCTTTTTAACTCCTAGAGATTGGACCTCAGGGTGTGGAACCTCAGGGGCTATGGTATCTGACTAAATATTTAATCACATTGTTTTGTTTTCATTGTATTCATTTTTGGAGGGTTGCCTTCTATTCTGGCGAGTAATGGCAGTTTGCTATTACTGATGCTACTAGAAAGTTCCTTTTTAAAAGTTTATTTATTTATTTTGGAGAGAGAGGGAGAGAGAGAGAGAGAGAGAGAGAGAGAGAGAGAGAGAGAGAAGAGAGAGCAAGTGGTGGAGGGGCAGAGAGGGATGGGGAGGGAATCCCAAGCAGGCTATGCACTGTCAGCGCGGAGAGCAATATGAGGCTCGAACTCTTGAACTGTGAGATCATGACCTGAGCAGAAATGAAGAGTTGGATGCTTAAAGAACTGAGCCACCCAGGTGCCCCAAATTTCCTTTTTAATATATGCACTAGAGCAAAGAAGTTTATCATATGTATATAAAATCTTATGGATGTGTGCATTTGGATAAAGAGATGTAGGAAAGGAGGGTTACCAAAATGGTGATGGTGGTTATCTTACAGTGATTTTTGTTTTCCTTATTTTTGTGTGTGTTGTTTGCATTTTTAGTAATGAGCATATATTATTTACATAACCAGGAAATAACTATTTTTGTTATGGATAAAGGTGTATATATATATTTATTTAAAGGAATGTATTAAGTACGTAATAATATAAGGAATATGTGGATTTGGCTACATGGTTGATTTAGCCTGATGTAGGTAGGGCTCATTCTGGGAGACTGTGAAGAACGAGGAGGAGCTGGCTGAACCCAGGCTAAGAGCAAGGACAGGTTTCCTATCATGGAAAATTAGGTGCCTAGCTCACAGGGGCTGTACTTTGTTCTTTCAGTATTGTTCAGAAGATTCCGTTTAAGAATCTCAGTTATTACTTCTGAATCAGGTAAAGCATTGGTCCTTTTTGGTGGGATGGTGTGTTAGATCTTTGCCTAGCCTACATTTACATGCCCCCGGTTGAGGTGGACAAAGGGAACCTGGCCAGGGTCTAGATGTTTCTGATTTGTGAGTGCTGTCCTGTGAATAGTCTGTTGTGCCAGAGCAGACAGGAGATAGACTTCTATGCTGGGTTGTTCCCCATCTGCAGAGCACCCACCATCTGGTTCTCTTCTCAAAGAGTCCTGGCAGCTAGTGCCATTTCATGGTGCTGACCCTTTCCCAGGGAGGGCATAATTTAACAGGAGTCCCTTGGGCAAGCATTCCTGATATGTAGCCCTAGGAATTTACTGCCCTCAGGAGAAGGCTCTTTTTCAGATCACACCCAAGTTACTGTTTAATCTTCAGTGGAGCCAACTTTGTCCAGACACAACAAAGAACAGACAATCCTAGACCTTCCTTGGGAATTTACCTGCTTTATGATCTGATTCCTGTTCTGGGTGTCTGATTATGGGCTAGAGAGGGGTTGGGCTGATGGTGTCCACCAATCATGAGATAATACAAACTATGTAGCCACTAATCAGTGGGCACTGTAATCACTAGGACCAGACAATCACAAGCCCTGCCCTCTTGGAGGTGGTAGTGTGATGGGAAGATGGACACATAATGGCAGGTGTGAAGAGGGTTTGTAGCACAGGAGGGGGGCTGCTGCAGCACACAGAAGTGATCTCTGAAAGGGGGGCAAAGAAAGGTGTCTGAGCAATAGACATTTAGACTAAGACACAAAGAAAGAGTTTGCCAGGTAGAAGATGTGGGAAGGAGAAATCCAGGAAAAGGGAACAGTGTATGCAGAAATCTGGAAGCCAGAGGAACCCTGGTGTGTCCAGCTGGGAGATACCCTTTAGGTGGTTAGATAAGAGAGAACAGGGTGAGAGGATGGGTAGGTCCCAGATCCTGTAGGACTTCTTAGGACACAGGAGTCCTCAACCAAAGGTAATTTTGTCCCCCAGGGACATCTAGCAAGGTTGTCACAACTTGGTTGTCACAAAAGTGTGTGTGTGTGTGTGTGTGTGTGTGTGTGTGTGTGTGTATAGGGTGGGGGATAGGGTGTTACTGGCATCTAGTGGGAAACCATTGAAAGTGCCATGAAGCATCCTGCAATGCATAAGACAGCCCCCAGCAACAAAGAATTATCCTGCCAAAATGTCAATAGTGCTGAGGTTGAGATACCCTGATCTAGGACCACTAGGACCTCTTCAAGGATTTTGTTCCTTATTCTAAAGCCAAGGAAGGGAAGACATGATAGGGTTTTACACAGGAGAGGAACATGACTAAATTTATATTCTGCAGTGATTAGTCTGGCTACTTTGAGGAAATTTTAAGATCTAGCTATTCTAGTTTGTGGCAACTCTCTTAGTAGTTCTGGACCATTCTCCAGCCTTGGAATTTCCAGCCTCTATGATTTTCTTTTCCCCCTGGGGCTTACCTTTGATTACTTTGTGGCCATCTAGGTATCTACCAGGGCAAGGAAAACAATTGAGATACATAGTCAAAGCTAAGCAGGCCAGGGAGTTTTCTACTGATACAAAAGTTACTCCACTAAGGCCTACAAAATATTTAAGGCCAGTGTGGCAGGCAGAAAATGCCCCTCCAAAGATGTCCATGTCCTAATCCTCAAAATCTGTGAATATGGCAAAGGGATTTTGCAGGTATGATTAAGTTAAGTAACTTGAAATGGGAAAATTCTCCTGGATTGTCTGAATTTGTCAATGTAATCACAAGGGTCCTTATAAAAGGGAGATAGGAGGTCAGATTCAGGAGGTCAGGAGATATGGTGACAGAAACAGAAGCCAGAGAGAGAAAAAAAGAGAGGGAGATTTGAAGATGTCATGCTACTGGCTTTGAAGAAGGAGGATGGGACCAGTAGTAAAATAATAAATTTATGTGGCACTAAATTTCTGGCAATTTGCTGAAATAGCAACAGGAAACTAATATGGCCTGGAAAAAGTTTTAAGTAAACTCTACCCCCAATGTGGGGCTCAAACTCACAACCCCAAGATCAAGAGTCACATGCTCTACCAACTGAGCCAGCCAGATGCTTGGGCCTGGAAAAAGTTTTAATTAACTCTGAAATAAACAAGAAAATCCACAAAATAGAAATTAATAAATGTCATTTATTTTAGTATACGTTTTATAATAATTAATAGATCCAAAAAGGTATAAAGACTAACACAACACACAACCAGATTATTTTCCACCTGACCCAAGGAATGAAGTAGTTCTAATAAAGCTAAAGACTCTTGTAGACCCGTCTTGGATTTCATTTCCTTCTCTTCCTTGCAGAGGTAATCAGTATCCTAAATTTGTCATTTATTATTCCCATACATATTTAAATGCCTGTATCACCAAACAATATGTAGTACTGCTTTGCATGCTATTTTATACACATGACAATGTAATGTATGTTTTCTTATGCAACTTGCTGTTTCTAAAATGTTTTGAGAATCATTCTCATTGATGGATGTGGTGACTGTATATTACCCTATTGTGTGAATAAGTCATTCTTAATTTATCTATTCTGCTGATATACATTTAAGTTGTTATCAGTTTCGACTATTACAAACAATGGTGCCATAAACATTTTTGTACCTGTCTCTTGGTACCTTTCTGCAAGGGTTTCTCTAGGGTTGGTTCCTAGGAGTGAAACTGTTGGGACCTTGGATAAACAGCTTTTCTGGAGAGTTCCAAACCACTCTTCAGATAGACCTGGCCAATCTACATTCAACCACCAATGCATATAAACCTGGCATTGGTGTTGGTCTTGTTAGACTGTAAAATTTTTGTTGAAATGATGGAGGTGAAATGATATGTTATTGTGGTTTTAACCTTCCTTTTCTGCATTACTGTGGAATTGAGTATCTTTTTTCTATGTTTATAGATCATTCCTATTTCTTCCTCTGTGAATTGCCTGTTCATCTTTTTTGCCCATTTTTTTTTATAGGTCTGGTTGTCTTTCTCTCTTTAGTTTGTAGAAATTGTATTATTTTGGATACTAATTTTCTGCAGCTATATATGTTGTAAATATCTTCTCCTATTTAGTGGTTTGTCTTTTCATGAATACATGGTGTATATTGAGGCAGGGATATCATCTCATCCAAGACAGTATTTGGGCAGGAATTCAGTTCCATGGTCCCCATAAGATTCTGGTCTGTTACTTAGCTTCAAGGTGTGGCTGATGCAGATAGTTAAGTGGTGCTCCATAAAACAATTTTAGGGCTGAGGAGTATATTCCAGATATTCTCAGTTTTGTTAATAATTCATTATGAAATGATATCCACATATTTATTTAAACCAGACATCATGAATTCAATGCCTATAGGAGGCCAGGTGGGTAATGTAAAGACTGCAGTGGGCTGGTGGGGCATGTACCCTTCTTGGAGGCACCTACTGATGCTGCCCTGTGTTTTAATCCTCACCACAACAGTGAAGTGGATACCAGTTTAACCTTCCTTTTACAGACAAGCATACAGGTTTAGAGAGGTTAAGCCACTTGCCCCAAGTCACATAACTAGAAAACAAAAGAACCAGGATTCAAACCAGGCTGTCTGCCTCTATGGCCCATACTCTCAACTCTGATGCTAAAATGCTGCTCAAGACACAAGGAAGATGTCTTGTTTCTCTTAACCCCACTGTAAGAAATATGGTAATGCAGATGAGATTATAAATGGCACCCGGCATTGGGCCTCAGTGTGGGGAGTATTAGGGCATGGTGAGGACTGCAGCAAGCTGGAGAGGAAATGCCTGCTAAATGGGTCTTCCATTCCAGCTGCCTGATGTCAGCAGGGAACACAGACCTAGTGTTGCCAGATCTTCTGATTTTTTTCAAGAGAAGCTAGAAATCCAGATTTTTGTGGGAATGGCAACCGATTTTTAAGTACTGGCAATCAAATTCAATAATATTACAATATGGCTTAGACCAAATAAAATATTTTTATGGGCTGTGACTCTATGACCTTTTATTTGGCCCAGATGATTTATTTGTTTACAGCCTGAACCACCTTTGAGAGTATGCAGTTCCATAAGAACTATATGAAACAACATTTTGTTCTACTAGTAATAACCTCTTTCAAGTAACAAGTATTTCCTGTATTGTAATGCTTAGGCATTTGGAGTCCCCAATACAATCGCACAGATTTTGATCATTTCTCATATTAGTCATCTTCTTTGCAGACAGAAGTTACGATTGATAAAATAATCACAGAACCTGGGACTGAGATTCTGCTGAACCTTATGGAAATGACTGCTTTTCGATCCCATGCCAAAGCAAGTGTCTTGATGTCTGTAATTTGCTTGAAAATACTGCAGTATTGTGGTGTAATACTGTGTACTTGCTAGTTAGATTAAGTTTCAATTCCAAGGGCAATCTATACCCATAGAGTGTTAGCTAGCATTATATCCAAAAGGCCATCTGCTAAGGTGCTCCCTGCAAGTGCTTGAGTAATCTGTATTTTGATGTACAGCAGATACTGTGAGCCAGCCCAACAAATATTATAAATGGATGAAATTAGTGGCCTGATTAACTAGTATGAAGAATGATAGAAGGGGGCTCTCACTGATGAAATTAAAAGAGCCAAAATATGTGAATAGGCTAAAATAATTTAGAGGCACTCTTCACATTTGCCTGAACAGGAGCTAAGAGTCTAGCAAGGCCTTTAGCATGCACCTGTAGGGATAGTGCCAGACATTCGACCCTGAACCATTCCTATTTCCATACATAGCTTTCAGAGAGCTTCTAGGTGCCTGATCCTGACCACAAGGATAATGAAATCCTGCCTCTGCAATGTTGTTGATTCTGCCTTCAGTCGACCATTCATGCCAGGTAGTGGATGGATCACTTAAAAAGACAAGAGCTGGGTCTTCATGGAACCCACAGAGCAGGTTGCATGAAACATTCTGTGCCTAATTGCTCAAGAAATGTCCACAGAGGGTGTAAAGTTTGGTCTGAGACTTGCATTCATGATAATTTAATAACAAGATAGTGAGTGAACATCTGACTCTCACCTACTTCAAAATGCATGGGCTACTTATAGACTAAAATTAACTCAGACTAGTTCCCAGCAAGAAAATGGAGGAGCCAGACCTCAGAGATGAGAGGTGGTAACTAAAAGCCCCAGGAGTATACGATCATCCTTGCTTCCTGTGCCTTCCATGGGTCAGATGGACCTTTCATACCAGCCTGGAGATGCCTTTCTTCTGTTTCTTTCCCCAGCTTTGTGAGGTTGCCTATGGGGTCTGTTGAGAATCTGAGTTTGCAGAAGCCCTGTAGAATCAAGTAGCTCCTGGAAATCTGGCCCTTACCACAAAAGGAAGTAAGCAGAAAAGCTGGGCTTCAGGGAGCCAGCTCTGTGGAAGCCTTTCCAGGAGACATTTGAATCCAAAGTCTGAATTAGAGAAGTGGTTTTCAGTATGTATTTTTTTCAAAAAGTACCCTCCATGGCTACACTGTGCTGAAATCTGGGAGCCTATAGACAGACCCTTACCTTGTTCTTTAAAGGTTAACAGAGTATCTTTCTGTTTCAGTAAATAGATTGGTAAATATAATAAAGCTCTCCTTTAGGGATTAGCATAGCACAAACCAATTATTCCCTGGAAGAAACTCCTCTGTTTTACCCTTTCTTTAAGTCCATTTGTTTCTCTGTGAAATCTTGACTTTATAAATCTTTCCCTTTGATATGTATGTATGTATGTATGTATTTTGCTATGGTCCCTAAAGGCTTACTGTGGTCCCCTTCAAACTTCCATCTCCTCTTCAATTTTCATTCATCCTCCTTGGCCTACATCTTCAAAATTACACTCCAGTTGGGTACTCTGCCCTGTTCCCAGCAGAGAGGAGTGTCACTGATTCCAAAGCATCCCTCTGTTTCATGCATATATACCTTTTCTCCCCAATGAGATTTTAGACCTATCAAGGACAGGATCTATTTTTAACTTCTTTTGTCCTACAGTACCTGTCCTACAGCACCTACTCTACAAATAAATTCTCAGTAAATAATCACTTCTCCCCCCACCTAGAAGATTTACAATCTGGGGCACCTGGGTGGCTCAGCCAGTTAAGCATCTGACTCTTGATTTCAGCTTAGGTCATGATCTCACAGTTTGTGAGTGAGAGCCCTGCATCGGGCTCTGTGCTGGTAGTGCAGAGCCTGCTTGGGATTCTCTCTCTCTCTCTCTCTCTCTCTCTCTCTCTCTCTCTCTCTCTCCCTCTCTCTCTCTGCCCTCCCCCTGCTTGCTTGTTTGCTCTCTGTCTCTCAAAATAAATAAATACACTTTAAAAAAAATGATTTACAATCCAAAAATGTATAATTGTATTTAAAGTAAATGGAACTCTAGGTTGGGAGTAGGGTCACCATGATTACAGCCAACATGTTTTTAGCATTTATAAATCCAGAATTCTATTTAATCCTCATACAACAATCCTCTGAAGTAGGCACCGTCATTATCCCCAGTTATCAATGAAAAGATTGAGACACAAAGAAGCTTAGTAATTCGTCCAAGGTCACAGGAGAGCCCAGTCCTGGAGGAGTCCCAAATTCTGCAAAATGATCTGATGGAAGAATGGGGAGGGTTGCACAGAGAGAGAAATTGATTTCTCAGCAAAGCTGTAAGGCCTCTTTACTAGTTTAGTAGTTTAAACATGTATTTACAAATTCTTTGATATTCCTCCTGTCAAAAAATGGAGCCTAATTACCTCACCTTGAGAAAGAACTGTCTTGCATATAGAATAGCAGTGGCAGGAATGACAATGTATGACTCCTGAGGCTAAGTCATAAAAGGCATTACGGCTTTCTCCTTACTCTCTCAGTCACTCACTCTGGGGGAAGCCAACTGCTCTGTTGTGAGGACATTCAAGCATCCCAATGGAGAGATCTGTGCAGCAAGGAGTGGAGGCCTCCTGCTAATAGCCAGTAAGGAACTGAGGCCTTCTGCCAGCAGCCATGTAAGCAAACCATCTTGAAAGCAGATTCTTGGTCTCTGTCAGGCTGTCACATGACAGCAGTTGCAGCTGACTTTCTAACTACAACATCACAAGAGACCCTGAGAATCACTCAGCTACACCACTTCTCAATTCCTGCCACACATAACCTGTGAGCTAATGTTAGCTATATTACACTGTTAAGTTTTGGGGGGTAATTTGCTATACAACAATGGGTAAACTAAGTTAACCTGTAAGTGAGTAGTTCTTACCATTTGGGGTGTCAGGGACCCTTTTGAGAATCTGGTGAAAGCTGTGAATCCTCTCCTCATAAAAATGTGCAGACACAAGAACACATTGCTCATGGTTTCCAGAAGATCATATATTTTGATAAAGCCAGTTGATGGATCTCAGTTTCAAGACTCTTTCTCTAAATACTAGAATAGTCGAAGTGTGAATTTTTTTTCCCACAAAATCTCTTTCCTGTGGATGACTAACTTAAAACATTTATTTTTCCCTTCAGTTTATTTTTCCTTGAGATGGAAGAACCAGTTGAGGAAGAACTCCCCCCAACTCCCAGCCCATTCCCCCAGGCTCTTTCCACCCAACAGATTTCAAGGAGCAAAGGGATCAAATTAACTTTTCTCATGCTTCTATTTTTGTGACTCAATTCTTTTGGAGGAGAGAGTCAGGATGACTGGTGGGATTTCCAGAAAAGCCAGAAACAGTAATTGCTAGAAATACAGGAAGGAAGTGTGTTCTTGAAAGATTAAAGCTCCAGTGTTCAGAGCTGTGTGAGTTGGCTTGATTTGTATTCTCAGGACACATTAGAGTATTTGGGGAAATCCTACTGTGTTTACTTTTTATCCACTTGGGCTTCTCCATCCTTGTTTTCACATATACCCATCTCCAGGCTGACATTACCAATGCAAGGGATAAGCATAGTTACTCCTCCACATTTTCTACTAGGGGAGATAAAGAACCCAAACGGGATACAGTTACAGGAGGAAGAACAATCAAACTTCCTCTCTGAGGTCACTATCTGCTAAATCCCTCGAGGTCATGCTTTCCGATCAGACCAAAGGCAGTCATTGAAGTTTTCAAAGTGACTTCTGCTTTGGGGTCCCCAGAATGGTTCTCATTTCCATTTATGAGCATGTTTCCCTGGGCTGCAAAAATGTAGCGTAACCCAGGAAGAGAGAGAGTTTGGGGCACGATCATGTGTTAATTCAGGGCAAATTAAGACATCCTATAAGAGTTGGATATTTAAGAATAGAAACCTAGAGATATCTGGTTTGGAGACATCTGGTAGTTAAGACATGAGGAGAGAAGAGCTTTCTCACTGCATATAGAGCCCTGAATATAGGACTTACGGGTAGGGGAGGAAAAGATGCCCATTAAAGAGTGAGGGGAACTACTGGATGGCCTGCAGTAAGAACTGGGGGAGCAATCAATGTGAGAGGAATCAATGGACACAGAGTTTAAAGATGGAGAACTTGTTGAGTAGTTTCACATATGAGCAGAGGGATTAGGCAAATGGGAAGTGAAACATATCATTCTTATTTGGCATGAGTAGGGGTTTACTGGTGGTCTTGGAAAGAGCATTCAGTAGAGTGGAGGGGGCAGAGCCTGATCACACAGGCTGAGGAGGACGGAATGAGCTGAAAGAGTGGCTCATATAAAAATGGCTAAACATAGACACGCAAGATTTGAAATCAGATAAGGTAGAGGTGTCAGCACCCATTGTGGGCAGTAGTCTAAAAGGCCGCAGGAAGGCTGCGGTTGAAGGGCCATCTTGTTTTGCTGTTTGTTCATAATCTACTTTCAGTGAATGCCTAAAATTATATTTTTAATAAACGGAGGTAGTTCTCTAGAGATGTAAACTTTGATGTGGAGAAAATGCAACTGACTAAGCAGAAGTAAATAGAGCAGCAGCCATCTGCCCAAATTACAGCTGTCAGAGAAGAAAGAGCCTCGCCAGGCACAGTGACACTCATAAGAAGCTGATCATGAATCAAAGAACTACAGGGTATAAAGGGTGTGGGAAGAGACACAGGTAATCCGAAGGTTGAAGGTCAGGGTGGGATGTGATCTCTGCTGCCTCATCTAAATGGATATAAACTCTGAGACACTCAGCCTCTCTGAGTAATTAGCACCCGCCTTAGATACATGTAGTGAGCAAAGAGGAGATGGACAAATTTCAAGAGACCATTTTAGGACCTAAATTCAGAACAACAGAGAACATAAGATTTACAGTATTACGTTATTTGAAATACATTGACTTCCTGTATGTTTTAACAAATAATTTTCTGTTTAATAATAGTCTTTCTAATTAAAAAAAAAAAAAAAAGAGTATAGACAACATTTTCCAAGAAGTTTCCCAGGCTGCCGGTAGGTGCTGTCCTCATGGCTCCTGCTATTTCTCTGTGCTCAACATTCACTGAAGACCTATACCTGCCTCTATAAGTGTTATATCTGGGGATTCTGTCCCATGGAGACACTGGCCACATGTGATCTTCAGCCTTTTGGCAGAGTCCAATACGCAGGTCCTGTGTGCCACAATCCCTTAGGACATCATTCAGGTTTAGATGATACTCTTAGGACCTCAGGCCCCTCAAGGAGTGTCTGTCCAAGCTGGGACCCTATTCATCCTTAGACTTCTTGCCGCTGCCCTCCTGCTTATCCTTGTACCCGGTGTCTCTGAGCTGGTGTCTCCTGGTGCGACATCTGTCACGTTTTATAGGATAGAAAGATCAAATGTGAGGGCCAGCACCAACTTTGAGGAAGTAAAGCCGAAAGCTCACGACTCACAAAACCCCAGCTGCCTGCGTGCTGTATCCACAGAAACGTCCAGTGTTTCCATTAAAATACAGGAAGAGAAGTAATAAAAGATAAGTTTCCTGCCAAGCATTTGGGGGCAACCAGATATAAGAAGAGGAACAATAAAATATGATTATGATGATGACCGTTATGTGCCCAAATGCCTTTCCTGTTGAAAAAGTCCAGCTTGCAGGATGGATTGGGGAACTTGATCACACAGCTGTGAGCTCAGGACAGTCATGGGTGATTCCGATGGTTGGGGGTCCAGAGGGGCAGAGCCAGCTTATAGGTTGGTTTCTAGGAGCATTGGCTTCTTTGATGTCACAATAAAGCAAATGTTGGACTTTCTCAAGCGAGAAGGCAGCTCTGACTCATTTTTCTGATCTTAGAGGACATGTGGCTTCTTTGGGAGCTGGGTCTACTGTGGAAAGTCCTTAATACATGTGGTGGCATTTACAGTGGGGACTTTTCTGCCACAGCAGCTATGAAACAGGACCCCCAGCTGTGGAAGGGCCCCTTAACAGCCCAGGCACCTTATGTTGGCTCTCACAGCATCCTTGGACCCCACCTTTTGCCTGCTGGACCCACCTCTACCTAGAACCTGAAGTTGAGTCCCACCCCCAATGCCTACAAAGAAAGCTGTTAGGGAAAAAAAAAGTAAAATAATTTTTACTGTTTTTTGCTCAGAATAACAGCTGTTTGTTATAAAAATTAAAGTAATACAGAAAAGTACAACAAAGAAAGTTAAAAAAAAAAACAACACCTCACTTAGAAACCCTACTGCTCAGAGACAACCATTCCTAACATCTTTAAAATATCCCTAAAGACTCCATAGGTATGTGGAGAGATAGAACAACCAATGGAATTTTGTGAAAATAGGATCTCACTCTGCATTCTATTTTAGATGAAAAAAATTTAATATTGATTTAGTTGAATTTATTATCAGAAAAACTGAAGACAAATTTAGAAATGACTAAATTGGTGTTCCTTCACAAGTTTTCAAAAGATTGTTTTAGAATTAAGAAAAAAAGAATCAAAAACATTGATTGAATTTGCTATGCTCTTTTTTTTTTTTTTTCTTAAAGACAAGTTTGGGATGCCTGGGTGGCTCAGTCCATTAAGCATCCGACTTCGGCTTAGGTCATGATCTTGCAACTCATGGTTTTGAGCCCCACATCGGGCTCTGTGCTGACAGCTTGGAGCCTGGAGCCTGCTTTGGATTCTGTGTCTCCCTCTCTCTCTGCCCCTCCCCTGCTCTTGCTCTGTGTCTGTCTCTCTCTCAAAAATAAATAAACATTAAAAAAATTTTTTTAATTAAAAAGACAAGTTTGTGTGTCAACAATCCTTGGAAAAAATTTTTTTAATTAAATTTAAGCTTAAAAATGAAACAAGTTTCAATTTTACATGGCATTTCTTGACTTCCTGCTAGCAATGAGGATTTACTCACACTTATACTTTATCCCACTGACCCACTCTGTCTCTTGATTTTTATTATTTTCTATTGTCAATGTTTACCTCCCTTCATTTTATTCTCTAACCATACTCCTTACTCTTGTTTAGTTTTGGCTCTATGTTTAACGGGCTCAGTGCTTACCCCTTTGTGTAACTCCAGTGTTACAGGTTCAATTGTATCTTCCCCTCAAAAATGTGTGTTGGAGTCCTAATTCCCAGTGACCTTATTTGGAAATAGAGTGTTTATAGAGGCAATCAAGTTAAAATGAAGTCATTAGAGCAGGCCTTAATCCAAGACCACTGGTGTTTTTACAAAGGGGAAATCTAGACACAGACATGCACAGAGGGAAGACTGTATGAAGACATGTAGGGAAAACACCAGGTGAAAATTGGAATTCTGTTGCCATAAGCCAATGAACGTTTGGGGCTTCAAAAAGCTGGAAAAAGCATGGAAGCATGCTTCCCTAGCTCCTTCAGAGGGAATATGGTCCTACTAACACCTTGATTTCATATTTCTAGACTCCAGAACTATGAGACAATAAATTTCTATTGTTCTAAGCCACCCAGTCTCTGGTTCTTTGTTATGGTGGCCCCAGAAAACTGATACACCTAGATTTTCTATTCCAGAATTTATTTTGACTCATCCCTTTGTTGGATAGATTTCATACATAAGTTGTTTTTCAAGAAGAGTTCCTGGGTGCTTTGTTCCGTAAGGTTTCAAATGCCTGAGAATGTTGGTCTGCTGTCTTGTGGCATTGACATGAAGCCCAAAGAAATTTTATTTTTCTCTCTGAACATGGTTTACTAACTACATGGCTAAATCCATGTGAGATTTTCTTTATCCTTGGTGTTTCATAACTTTACTAGGATATATCTTGATGTTGAACAGTCTATATCAATTTTTCTTGGGGTGTATGTGCCCTTTTGATTCAAGTCATCTTCATTTCAAGAAAGTCCTTTTCTATTTTATTTTTCAAAATAATGTATATTTAATTCCTTTTATTCTCCTTCTTCAGAAATTACTGTTCTCCTTCAGAAATGCCAAGGATCCCTATTATTGGTCTTCTATAACAATAGCAATTTTCTCTAGAACTATGTAAAAATTGAGTCTCATGCTCTACTGACTAAGCCAGCCAGGCGCCCCCTTATGCTTCCATTTTTATCCTGAATGTACTACTTTGCTTTTTACTCTCCTTTTTTCATTTTTGAAATCTCTTTTTTTAATTCTTATGTCTTTTCTTTGGGGTCTTTTTCTAGATAGTGTTGTCTGAAATTTCTCTGAGAATATGGAGACTTTATTTGAACATCTTTGGGTAATACCATGCCTTGGATAATTCCTCTTGTGTTTTTTTTCTTTCTTTCTTTTTCTTTTTCTTTTTGATCAGCCTTTTGTGTAATACTCCTTTCCTCTACAATTTCTTCTTTTTTTTAATGTTTATTTACTTATTTTGAGAGAGAGTGCCCAAGGAAGGGAGGGGCAAAGAGAGGGAGAGAGAGAGAGAGAGAGAGAGAGAGAGAGAGAGAGAGAGAGACTCCCAAGCAGGCTTCACACTGACAGCGCAGAGCCCAATATGCGGCTCCATCTCACAGCTGCAAGATCATGACCTGAGCCAAAATCAAGAGTCAGATGCTTAACCAACTGAGCCACCCAGGTGCCCCTCACTTCCTCTACAATTTCTATGTGAATCCCAACATGGTTTGAATGGCAGACACTACTGGCCGAATAATGGTATAGCACGTGAAGAAGTTGGTGAGATTGGAGAACATCTAGGAGACTTAAATTTTAATAGACTTTGTTGTCTTAAACACCTTCTCAGTTATTTCCTTTTCCTTGGGGACCATCTCCTCTGAGCTTTTGGTGTTCTGGAAATCCATGTGGCTCAGACTCATAGGCTCCTGGTGGTACAAACTGGTGGTTCCTGCCTCTACCTCCTCCTTCCCCTTGCATCATGCCATGCATCATCCCCACATATCTGCCTCTCTGGAGGTGAGTTTGGTAAGGTGGTTCCTGCAGCCCTATCACCCAGGCCACTCTGCACAGTGAGTCATGCTCTCTGTGGGACATTCCCCCAGTTTCTAGAGTCAGCCCCTGATACCACAGCTAGTGGGTGGAGTAAAGTGGTCATCAACTAAACTTCCACCATAGACCTTTGGTGAGATCTGGGTCCTACTGTGCATCTAAGGAGGCACCTGGCATCTCTCTTTTCCTGTTCCAGTTCTGATTCCACAGTAACCAGCAAGTTTGCTTCATGGTTTCTGCTTTGGTGCTCCCTTGCTTATTTGAAAGTGGAAGCCTCCCTTTGTCTATTTTTCATTTCTTTTGTTATGTTCAGTGGGTTTCATAAAAGAAATATTTATGGGATAAATATTTTAACAGGAAGTTTCTTGTTTTAAAATGGTATTATAATAAATCCTTTTATAGCTGGGGAAGATTTATCTTTATTATATTTATATGTGAATATATAATAGATTAGAAATAGGAACATGATGTATTTTTCCATTTGTTTATATTCTTCTTAGCTTTAAGTGTCCTTGCTTATGTCATGAACAGCACTCTATATTCTGTTTGTTTCTTTTCAAAATGATGATACCTTTATTACTTTTTATTATAAAAATAGCAGATGTTCATCGTAAAACATTAAACAACACTAAAAAAGAAGAATCACAGTGAAAATCATCTGGAATTCTGCTACCTATACATAACTGCTATTAGGTTTGTGTAATCATCTTTTGAGACATTTTTTAAGTATCACGAATGTATGTATAATTGACAAAACAGGATCATAGATGCTGTTTAGGCAAGTTTTTGTTTAATTATATAAGCACTGTGTTAATACCTTATCATTGGAAGAAACTCAAAGGAAGCAGACAAGCCATTTCTTACTTTCTCTCCATTCTCTTCCCCTCCCTTGGGAAAAGCACTTATCTCAGATTTTCAGGCTATTTTCTATTCATTTACATACATATACATAAACATATGAACATGTATGAGTTTTGAAGGCATAGATTATACTGAATATGATTAAAACTCTCATTTGATATTTTATTTTTTGTTACTATTGTGAATAGGATCTCATTTTTTATTAAAACTTCTAATCAGTTGAAAGGAATTATACTGTGTTTTGAATATATAGTATATCTTTTTTTTAAAGTAGGCTCCACACCCAACATGGGGCTTAAATTCACAAACCTGAGATCAGGAGTTATGCTCTACCGACTGAGCCAGCCAGTCACCCCTTGAATATATAGTATATTTTATTTTCATCTACTTTATTCAACTGTTCTATCAATTTGTATGAATTACAACCCATGAGTTTCCTAAGTTCCCATTTATGTTTGCATATTCTATGCAAGTTTTTGCATATTCTGTTCTAATATTTACTTCTCCCAATATTGTTTTTTTAATTTTTAAAAAAATTTTTTAACGTTTATTTATTTTTTTGAGACAGAGAGAGACAGAGCATGAATGGGGGAGGGGCAGAGAGAGAGGGAGACACAGAATCCGAAGCAGGCTCCAGGCTCTGCGCCATCAGCCCAGAGCCCGACTTGGGGCTCGAACTCACGGACCGCAATATCGTGACCTGAGCTGAAGTTGGACGCTTAACTGACTGAGCCACCCAGGCGCCCCTATTATGTTTTTTTAATGTTTATTTTATTTTTGAGAGACAGAGAGAGTGTGAGTGGGGGAGGGGCAGAGAGAGAGGAAGACACAGAATCTGAAGCAAGCTCCAGGCTCTGAGCTGTCAGTACAGAGCCTGACGTGGGGCTTGAATCCACAAACTGTGAGATCATGACCTGATCCAAAGTAGGATGCTTAACTGACTGAGCCACCCAGTCTCCCCTCCCAATATTGTGTTTAAGTAACAGTGCTAATGTAGAGAAGTGATTCTAAGACTTTATCATGCATCAGACTCACTTGGAAGGCTTATTAGGGATAAACTTGCAAGATCTATACCTACAGAATCTGAAAATTATAAAATACTCCTGACAGAAATTAAAGAAGACCTAAATAAGTGGAGAGAAATTATAAATTCATGGATTTATAAGAAGACCCAATATTGTTACATGTCAATTCTCCCCAAATTTATCTGTAGATTCAATGCAATCCCAATCAAAATCCCAGAAGACTCTTTGTAGAAATTTAAAAACTGATTCTAAAGTTCATCTGGAAATTTAAAGGACCTAGAATAGCCAAAACAACTTTGAAAAAGAAGAATAAAGTTGGAGGACTGACTCCACTTGATTTCAGACTTATAGAGCTACAAAAATCAAGGCAATATTATATTGGTATAAAAACAGACAAGCAGAACAGTGGAACAGTCCAGAAATAGACTCACACATATGTGGTCAACTGATCTTTTTTTTTTTTAATTTGTTTAATGTTTATTTATTTTTGAGAGAGAGAGAGAGAGAGAGAGAGAGAGAGAACACAAGCAGGGGAGAGGCAGAGAAAGAGGAAGTCACCCAATATCCGAAGCAGGCTCCAGGCTCTGAGCTGTGAGCACAGAGCCTGACGTGAGGCTCAAACTCACAAACTGCGAGATCATGACCTGATCCAAAGTCAGATGCTTAACTGCTGAGACACCCAGGTGCCCCATAGTCAATTGATCTTTGACAAAACTGTCAAGGCAATTCAATGAGGGAAATGATAGTCTTTGAAAAAAAGTAGTGTGGAATAGTTGAAGAGTCATATGCAAAAAGATAAACCTTGAGTTTTACCTCATGTCATATATAAAAATTAACTTGAAGGACAAGGAAAGATTGAGGAATTGTCATAGATTGGAGAAGACTAAGGAGTTGCAACAAAAAAGGGACAGTAGGAGGAAATGGGTGAAATTTAAATCAAGTCAGTAGCTTAGTCAATAAATATTAACTTCTCTCATTTGGTAATTGCTGTATGGCTTATGTAAGTTGTTAAATTGGGGGAAACTGGGTAAAGCATACATGTGAACTCTCTGTATTATTTTTGCAGTTTTTCTGTATAAACTTATTTCAAAATAACACGTTTCTTAAAATGAACTTTAAATGGATCATAGACCTAAATTTAAGAGCTAAGTTTCTAGAAGAAAATTTAGTAGAAAATCTTAGTGGGCTTAAGTTTAGCAAGATTTTTTTAAAAAAGACACAGAAGGCACAAACACAGAAGGCATTGGACTTCATCAAAATTTAAAACTTTTGCTCTTCAAAAGACACTGTTACAAAAAAAAAAAAAAAGGTAGGCCGCAGACTGAGAGAAAATATTTGCAAAATATATATTGGACAAAAGACATGTATCTAGAATATAAGAAGAACTCTTGTAATTCAGTAAGATAAACAACCCAATAAAAAATGGGTGAAAGGTTTGAACAGATACTTCACCAAAGAAGATAAACAGATGACAAATAAGCACACAAAGATGCTTCACGGTATTAGGCGTTAGGGAAATGCAAATAAAAACCACAATGAGATACCACTACACACTTTTCAGAATGGCTAAGATTTAAAAAGACTGATGATCTTACCAACTGTTGACAAGGATGTGGAGGAACTGGAAGCTCATACACTGGTGGGAATGCAAAATAGAACAACCACTTTGGAAAAGAGTGTGGCAATTTGTTTAAAAGATAAACATACAACTACCATATAATCTAATAATTTGCCTTCCAGGTATTTACCCAAAAGAAATGAAAGCATATATCCACACAAAGACTTGCACATATATGTTCATAGTAGCTTTATTCATAATGGCTCCAAACTGGAAACTATCCAAGTTTTTATAAACAGGTTAATGGATACACAAATTGAGTATATCCACATAATGGAACAATAAAAAGGACTGCTATAAAAAGGACTGGAATCTTGACACAACATGGATGAGTGTAAAATTTATTATGATAGGTAAAGGAAGATAAAGAAGGGGCGCCTGGCTGTCTTAGTAGAGTGTGTGACTCTTGATCTCCAGGTTGTGAGTTCGAGCCCCATGTTGGGTGTAGGGATTACTTAAAAATAAAATCTTAAAAACAAAGAAGACAAAGAATACTGTGATTCTGTATATGTAATATTATAAACATTGCAAACGAATCTAGAACAACACAAGATCAGTGGTTGCCTCAGGCTGTTGAGAGTGTGTTTGGAAAGGGGAAGGAGGGAGAGATGACGATGGGGGTTGAAGAAACTTTAGGGATGATGAATATGTGCATTATCTTGATTGTGGTGATGGTTTTATAGGTATATACATATGCTAAACTCATTAAAATGTGCACTTTATGTGTAACGTATCGTATGTCAATTAAACCTCAACTGAGCTGTAAAAAAATAAAAAAGGAAGAAAGGAAGAAATCTCCTGGAAGACTCATTGAAAAGTTTGCTGGGTCCCACCCTAGCATTTCTGATTCAGCAAATCTAGGGTAGGACCAAGAATTTGCATTTTAAGATGCTCCCAGGAGATGCTCAGGCTGATGTTCCATACTTTGAAGATCACCGGTATACAGGATTTGGCAAACAGCTTTGTGGTGACATTTGTCTTTTCATTTGCTCTGATGATTAATTTTTTGTGTCAGATTGATTAGGCTATGGGATGCCCAGATAGTTGTTAACAAATTATTTCTGGGTGTGCCTGTGAGGGTGTTTCTGGAAGAGATAGCATTTGAATTGGTAGACTGAGTAAAGACCAATGAGGTGGGCATCATCCAATCCATCGAGGGCCAGAATAGGACAAAGGTAGAGGAAGGGTGAATTTGTTCTTTTTTGCATAAGCTGGAACATCCATCTTTTCCTGCCCTCAGACATTGGCATGCCTGGCTCTCTGGCCTTTGTAATTAGACTGGGATTTATTCTTGGCCCTCCAATTCTTGGGCCTTTGGATTCAGGTTTATATCATCAGCTTTCCTGGTTCTCAGGCCTTCAGACTCAGACTGAGTTATATCACTGGCTTTTCTGGTTTTCCAGCTTGCAGGTGGCAGATTGTGGGACTTCTTGGCCTCCACAATTGTGTGAACCAGTTCCTATAATAAATGTTCTCTTCCGTTTATCTATCTGATCAATCTATTGTCATCTATCATCTATCAGTTCTATTTCTCTGGAGAACCAAGACTTACACATCTGTCCAGCATCCCAACACCCTTGTTACTGTTAGGGAATCTATACAGTGGAGCCAAGACTCTGCCTCCCACCACAGAAACAGAGAGTGTAGTCTGCTTTTTTTTTTTTTGCGCCCCCCCCCCCCCCAGCAGCTAGAGTATTGGCTTGTGGCCTCTATTTGGCCAGTCAGATGCTTCACGTGGACTTGCACTGTAAGAAGCTGTGTAGGAGTGAGAGCCTGAGGCTCCAGCAGGAGGAGTCCTAGGGACCAGACTCAGCAGAGCAGCTGCAATGACCAGCTGCAGTGGGGCCCGCAGTGGTCATGGCAGATGTGCCATGTTGGTGAGCTCCAGAGTTCTAGGCTGTTTGCTCCTGACGCATCATCTTGATAGTCTTCTTCCTTTGGCTCCTGTTCAAACTTCGTGTGTTGGCACTGCTGCTGATCCTACGAGCTACTGATAATATATCTCTTAAGAGTTGAGTTGTGTCCCCCAGAAATTCACATGTTGAAGTCCTAACCCCCAATAGCTAAGAATGTGATCTTACTTGGAGATGGGATTGTTGTGGAAGTAATTAGTTAAGGTGAGGTCATACTGGAGTAGAGTGGGCCTCTACTCCAATATGACTGTTGCCCTCGTAAGAAGAGGAAACTTGGACATGAACACATACACAGAGGGAGTGGCATGTGAAGTTGAAGGCAAAGATCTACGAGCCAAAGAATCCAAAGATTGCTAGCAGACCCCTGGCAGCTAGGGGAGAGGCACAGAACCAATTCTCTCACAGCCTCCCAAAGGAACCAGTCCTGCCAACACCCTAATTTCAGACTTGTAACCTCCAGAACTGAGACAGTTTCTGTTGTTTAAGCTAGTTTGTGGTACTTTGTTATGCCAGCCCTAGCAAACAAGTAGAATACTCTGAATAAATTTGGTTTCTGCTTAAGTTAGTTTTTGTTGTTTGCAACTAAGATGTATGACTAGTACAAGCTCCCAAATGGTGTTGGCAAATCACCAGCTATGGAAGTATGTACGAATAAACAGTGGGTGTAAGGGAATGAGTCAGCATGAACAATCTTAAAGAGCAGTAATATCTTGTTGATGTCCCAGAGGGAGTGCAAACAGACAGGAACAAAAGGGGCAGGGGGAACCCAAGTCCTGATCAGAGTTGACATCTGTCTGAGGCCCGATGCAGAGATATATAATTCCAAGGAAATTAGATGATGCTCTAAGCTAAGTAGGGTCTAAGGCAATAAGATTTATAGGAATACAGCAAGAGAGGTCAGACTTACCCAGGATTCAAGATCCTTCTTGAATACCAGAAAGATAGATATGCCCAGGTGCCAAAGATTCAGGAAGCTGCCATCAGAAAACATTCTTAATATGGAGGTTGATGTTGACCTCCAGCCCTCTGGACAAAAGTCAGTAGCGGACTAGCTGCAGACTGACTCGTAGGTGGGATGAGGCCTCCTCATGGCTGCAATGCCAGATGATCATTTTAGGTGGCTGGGATCAAGGTTTTTTGTTTTGTTCCTATTTTTAAGAACAATGCTTCTGCTTTGCATTAAAGATAAAACCAGCTTTGTTTTAAATAGCTCTGTATTTTGCTATTGTAATATATTTCTATTTCTCCCTTGAAAAAAAATTTTTAACATTTATTTATTTTTGAGAGACAGAGACAGAGCACAAGCAGGGGAGGGGCAGAGAGAGGGAGACACAGAATCTGAAGCCTGCTCCAGGCTCGGAGCTGTCAGCACAGAGCCTGACGTGGGGCTCTAACTCAAACTGTGAGATCATGACCTGAGCCGAAGTCTGACGTTTCACTGACTGAGCCACCCAGGTGCCCTTATTTCCTCCTCTTTTTAAAATAAGAAGTACCTCTTTTTAAAATAAGGGGCCCCTGGGTGGCTCAGTCAGTTCAGTGTCCAACTTTTGATTTCGGCTCAGGTCATGATTTCGCAGTTTATGGGATTGAGCCCCACATCCAACTTTGAGCTGGTGGTGTGGAGCCTGCTTGGGATTTTCTCTCTCCCTGTCTCTTTGCCCCTCCCCTGCTATCTCTCTCTCTCTCTCTCTCTCACACACACACACACACACACTCCCTCTATCTTTGTCTCTCTCTCTCAAAATAAATAAACATTTAAAATATGAGAAGTACCTAATGAATTTTATCAAGTGCTATTTCAGCATCTGTTGAAATCATTGTATTTTTCATTATTTAATCCAGTGATGTAGGTGGTATTATTATTATTATTAATAATACTTGCCTTTGTGTCAAACATTTCAACCATTCTTGGGATAAAGCCTCTTTGGTCATGGTGTAATGTTTCCCATAATATATTAATGAAAATGACTTTATGTAAATATATATATTATATTTATTTATTTAAAAAATTTTTAATGTTTATTTATTTTTGAGAGACAGAGAGAGACAGAGTGTGAGTGGGGGAGGGGCAGAGAGAGAGAGAGAGAGAGAGAGAGAGAGAAAGACACAGAATCTGAAGAGGCTCCAGGCTCTGAGCTGTCAACACAGAGCCCGATGTGGGGCTCGAACTCACAAGCCATGAGATCATGACCTGAGCCGAAGTTGGACGCTTGAACGACTGAGCCACCCAGGTGCCCCTACATATATATTTTTGTAAATTCAACTTATTTAAACAAAAACAGTTTACCCCTGTTTCCTGCCTCCACTCCCTGCCTCTGGTAACCACCAATCTCTTCTCTGTATCTGTGAGCTTGTTAAGTGATTGATTGATTCCACAGATGAGAGAGATCATATGATCTTTGTCTTTCCCTGTCTGATATATTTCACTTAGCATAATGCCCTTGATAAAATATCTTGTATATTTTAATGTAAGATTTGTGTGTGGCTTGAGGTGAATATTTCCTAGAGATGTGCTCTTAAAGTTTTTCTCATTATTGCCCACCTGAGGAGAACTTCTAGGTATTTTTTTTCTTAGCTGTTCCTCTATGTAAT
Organism: Panthera onca; assembly: GCF_046562875.1. Lineage (NCBI taxonomy): Eukaryota > Metazoa > Chordata > Mammalia > Carnivora > Felidae > Panthera > Panthera onca. The sequence continues at coordinate 60,028,340 of NC_138341.1, read as the reverse complement.
TTCATGTCTACAGATATGCTGTATATTAGTGAATATACTATATGGATATCTTCATTTTTTACATAAAAAAGAGGAAGACTTTTTCAGCCCCCTCAAGAACCAAATTGATCCCTTGGAATGCACTGAGATTACACCACACTGAGAACACATGGCCTATAGTATTCTTTATTTGTACATTATATTTATTAGATTTCAGGATCAAGCCATATGGTTTTACATCTTGGAAAGAACTATGCAAAAGGCCACACTTTTCAAGGTTCAGAAATGATGTATGGAATAGCAGAGATGCTTTAAGGCCAATACATTTTAGTAAAGACCAAGTCTGTTCATCAGCTCCTCTCTGACCATCTGTGATTCAGAATATCTGTAACAGTTTTGCAAGGGCAGGTTATAAGATGTGAGGGGAGACCAAAGGGTGAAGGCCTAGAAAGTCACTAAATCCTCAAAGCTGAATGTATTGCACATATGGCCTGAGCGGGAGAGCCAGGCACCCAGGGAGAGCAAGACTCCATTGAGGCAGCTCTTTGTCAAACCAAGAAAGTAAAGCCAAGGATTGACAGCACAGTGACTGGGTTTAAATTGAGGGAGAAGAAGTGGAGGGCAGAGGTTGGAGTTACAAGCTGAGCTGAAGATCCAGGATATAGCAATAAGTATGAATATGCCTAAGAATGAAAGTCTGAGGCTTTGTTCTCAAGGGTTTAGTTTGCTTGCCACACATGCCTCTTTGGGAGCTTCAGTCTTATCTTAAGGAGACAGAACTCTTGTTTGCACTTTTCAAGATAGATAACAAGCCTTTGAAAGTTTGGGAGGGTTTAGCATTCACCCATACTGTGGTGGATGCACCTGAGGTGACTTCCGATGAGTAATGCTCCTGTATAATCAATCCTGTCCCATTAAATGCAGTGATTTGCTTCTAACCAATATACCATGGGAAAGGTGATGAGATATCAGTATGTGATTACATTAATCATATAAGACTGTCTAAGTAGACTGGAAAGATTCTGTTGCTGGCCTTGAAGAGGCAAAGTGCCATGTTGTGAACTCCTTATGGAGAGGGCCACATGGGAAGGGACTGCAGGTGGCCTAAGGACCTGAGGATAGCCAATCATCAGTGAGAAGCAGGGCTCTCAGTCATACAGCCACTAGGAAATGAATTCTGCCAACAATCAATGAGCTTGGAAGTAGACTTTCCTCAGTCAAGCCACCAGATGAGAACATGGTGCAGCCGCTTCCTTGATTGTTACTTGTGAAACTCTCAGCCTTGTGTCCAGCTAAGCTGTACCCATGAGCCAGTTTTCCTGAGCCAGGAAAATTTTAAGATAATAAATTTGTGTTGTTTTAAGCTACTGAGTTTGTGATAATTACACAGCAACAAAAAAACTAACACATGTATATGTATACTTAGACGCTTCTAGATGAATAACTTTCTACATATCTTCCCCCTTCTCAAGTTATTATTTAATATATATTAGATTAAGGTTGGAGTTTTTTATTGTAAAAAAATTATTCTTTTCATTTGTATGTTTCAATGTTATTAGCATATATTGTTGTGTTCTATTTTACTTTAAACATTTTATATAGTACCTGGTGTCTCCTTTCTCATTTCAAATTTCATTGAATTATGGCTTTACTTTTAAATATGTTTGACTTTGTTTATTGAGCCCATTGAAATTATTTTTCATTTTCAAAATTATCTCCTGCATTTATCATATTTTTTTTCCTCTTTAGTTTGGCTTGTCTTCTCATTACTTTTCTAATATCTTCAGTTGAATTATTTATAAAATGTTCCCTTTTTATCAACCACCAAAAAGAGAACATTTTAAATCATAAAATTTCCTGAAAGTCGTGCTTTGAATATACTCCACAGAGATTACTGTGGTATATTTTAGTCATTATTGTTTTCTGAATAAACTCCTTTTGTTTTCTTGATTTCCTTTCCAGTTCAATTGTTGATTCAGTAAGAATTTTTAAATTTCCAAGTAGTTGGTTTATTTTTATTTGTTTTGGTTGTTGCTTTATATTTCATTTTATTTTGGCCAAAGAACTTAACATGTGTCATTTCTGATCTTTCCGAACTAGTTGAGATTATGTTTGTGGCCTGGTGATATATGAGACCAAATGGGCAATGGTTGTGGACAGTTGGAAATCATACATGGTACAAGTTATCTATTAATTCTATCTCAGGATACTTTTTTCTTGGTTGGGACAGCCTCAGGGTCCAAACTAAGGGTAGAGGAACATCCATGGCTGTAGTTACTAGGGGGACACTGGTTCTATGCTGAGCTGAGGAGGGCACCACTCAAACAACCTGCAAGTGTTACCAAAGTATTTAAAATAATAGCTGGTATGACAGGCAGTTCACTGTATGTTCACGTGGCCTTTCCTTGATGAGTACTCATGGAAAGTGAGATCTCTCTCTTCCTCTTTTTATAAGGGCATCATCCCAACATGAGGATTCCACCCTCATGACCTCATCTAGATCCAATAACTTCCCAAAGGCCCCACCTCCAAATACCATCCCATGGGGTGGGGTGGAGGGGGGGCATGGAGTGGGGCCTAGAGCTGCAGCATATGAATTTTGGGGTGAGGACACAAAATTCAGCAAGTAACGTTTATTGAAGTGTGTGGGGCAGACGCTGCTACTTGATATATAATCTGATATACATTTTCTCCATTCTCCTTTACTAAGATAACAATTTTGTTCAGGATGGCAATGCATCCAGGCAAAAATACTGCCTTACTTGCATCTGGTAGTGATCAGGTAACCTAGTTGAGGCCTGATGAGCTATAAAAGAGAAGCTATTGGGTGGGATTTCCAGGAAAGCTGTTGGTTTCCTAATGAAGAAAGACTAGTTCAGCTGGCACATGACTTCTACTCTCTCTCCTTCCCTTTCTTCCTGCCTGAAATACAGAATCAATGCCTGAAGGTATAGTGGCCATTCTGAATAATGAGGTTGTAGAGGAGGAAACTCTTCTTCCTTCTACCTCCTAGGTGCTCCAGCTGGGGCCCTATAAATTTGACAAAAGATAGACTAACAAGAGAAAAACCATCAGTGCGTGCATCATATATACACACGGGAGCGCTCAAAGATGAGTAATTCAAAGAGGTAGTTGCAACTTGAGCTTATCCAGCATCTCAAGAAAAGAACAATAAGTTTTTAGAGAAATGACAAGAGGAAGGAAAAGGATTTTCAGTTCTAGGATGGCAAACTGTGAGGAGGTAAATATATGAGGGAAACTAATTGAAGATAAGGGCTAGTTAGTAAGGTTTGTTACATAGATTTCCTCTGGTGCTGTCTCCAGGCTGATAAAGGTTTAAAGTTGTTTCCAGTGATTAACTTCTGTTCTGGTGGGGAGGGGATACCTTTACAAATCTATGTCCTGCTTTTAGGCAAATAGAGGGAGGGCAGAGGACTTTTCTTGTGTTTACTTCTCAATTGCCTTTAGCTCAAAATAAACTTTATGCCAAAGTGGGATTTTCTGCTGCCCTTCAAGGTCAAGAACAGAACACTGTAGCAGAGCATGAAGTTAGGAGGAGCCTGAATACCAGATAATTTCCACAACCTCTGCATTGGCCCTGCAGGCCTTGTGCCAGACTTCTTGTTATTGGGGAAAATTATTCCATTTAATTCAGCTGCCATGTTTGCAATTTTATTATTGTGCAACTGAATTCAAGCCTAACTGAGGATAGGACAGCAAGACTTCTTACTATAATTGTGTTTTCTGGAATGAAATTTCCTTGTTTTTATGCCCATTTTTGCTTTGTTTTATAACTGTATATGGGGGTGATATATGCTCACTGTTCCTAACATTTTATTATTACACATATCTTTTCCATTATATGATAATCTTTCTCATTCTTTTGAATACTTTTTGCTTTTATTTTGTAGGCAGGAAAAAGCCAAAATTTTTTTCTCATAGAAGAGAATGAAAAGTTCTGAGTGTTGTTAGGACTAAATATAGAAAAGAAAAAGGTTTTTTTGTCTGTTCTCATTGTCTCTCTTTAGAAATTATAATTGAATGGATAAATAAATGAATGGATATCCAACTAGCCAAATTTCCACTTTAACAGAATTGCTAACCTAGTAGATACAGAGAATAGCAAATTACTATATATCATATTTTAGCAAGAGCTTGGACAGACTCTATTCTTTGGACCAGATGGAAAAATGTAAACCAGATGATAATGTAGTTTCATGCATATTCAGCTGATTTGCTAGACAGATCTAGGGAATATGGATTTCTGGAAAATAAAACTTTTAACTTCATGTCTTTATCTGTGATGTACAAACTTCCTATGGATCCATACTCAATCTGCCACAAATATTAGAACATTTAATAATTGGCCTTTGAAGGAAATCAGTTATTATGAAGAAAGGATGTGTTGTACATCCAATAGAAAAGTAAACAATAAACTTTCTAATTCCTTTCAGTAGAGTCTTAAGCACTAAAAAGAATAGTCAAAACAAGCATCAGTCGACTAACTTAAAAAATTAGCCATAAAAATTGAAATTTTCCCTTTATTTCTTTATTTTTCCAGTGTTACTGAGAAATAATGATATACATCACTGTAAGTTTAAGGGATATAGCATGGTGTTTGATTTACATATATTGTGAAATGATTACTACAGTAGGTTCAGGTAACATCCAACCTCTCCTATAAATACAATAAAAAGAAAAGAAAGCAGAAGAAAAAAAAGGAAAACAATGTTCTCCTGGTGATGAGAACTTTTAGGACTGACCCTCTTAACAACTTTCTTATATATCCTATAGCAGTGTTAGCTCTAGTCATCGTGTTGTCCATTACATCTCTAGGGCTTATTACTCTTAGGACTGGAAGTTTGTACCCTTTGACCACCTTCCTCCAACTCCGCCCCCGCCTGCCCCCACCCCCCAATCTGGTAACTACAAATCTGATCTCACTTTTTATAAGTTTGATTTTTCTTCATTGCTTTAAGTTCATTGCCCATCAATGCTGGGAAAAAAATATGACTTACATTACATACTTACTTATAAGGTACAAATAAACAAAAGGCCTAATGGAAAAGAGGCAAGGAAATACAAAAAAAAAATTTGCCTGCAAAAATTAAAACAAAAGATGAGCCCAGGAAATGACTAAATATAATGGTAAATGAATGCAGTAATAATTTTTCTACTAAAAACAAGAGCCTCAGTTGAGATTGAAAAATACAATCCATTAGTAAATTGATTATGAAGTGCACTCAAATGTGTTTTTAAAAAGACAAAATCTAGAAAGTTAGATGAACGTTTCCATCAAAATCAAACAAAGAAAGGGAAAGGAGAATTTCCAGAATCAATAGTGGTGTCTGAGGCTTCTTCTCCTCCATCCAGTTCTCCCACAGGGAAGAGATCAATGCCCCCAAATGCTCAGCTCTGAGTGATGCTGCAAGGGGGTTTTTAGGGGCCCCCCGAGGCTCCCATGTGTAGTGGGTACAAATCTCAGTCCACAAACTCAAGTGAGGAAGAAACCTAAACTTCTCTGTTTTCCTTAATACAACTGGTCTTCTAATACAGGCTCCCGGTCCATCAAGGAGTCCTGATCTTCATCCTAGTCATTTGGAATCTATCCCCTTTTCCCGGGGTTGTCTAGTTCTGGAGGACTTCCCAGGGCACGGAGCTGGAGCAGGGCACACGCTCCTTGGTTGCTATGGAGACGCAGGTCCCTCAGGACCGGGCATCTCTCTACTTCCGTGTTGCTCTTGAGCACCTGCCAATCACTCCACCAGGCCACAACAAGCCCTTGTGTGGAGTCTTGCTACCTCTCTGACTGGGATTCTCTCTGGAAAGTGAGACACGGGCACTCCTGCTCTCAGATCCTACATGTTCATTTGGGATTTTGCTCTCTCCTTGGGGGCTCAGCTCAGGACAGAGGTCCCTGAATCCTTTTGTCCGTGATCACTAACATCTAAGCCAGAGGGAACAAATTAGTAGCCTGCAGGTCAAGTCCCGTCCAGCAGGTATTTTGTCTGGCTCAGACAGTATTTAAAGATTCTTCTGAAAAGATTATGAACATTTTTTTTTTGAAGAAGAGCTGTAGCTTTTAGATCCAACTACCAATTACTGGGAAGTACAGAAAACAGAGAAGCATGTTAAATGACACCAGCAAAATCCCGACTATGGGAAAGTACATAACAAAGGATGTGGCTTCTTTAACAAGTACATTGTAAGGACAGAAAGATGGGGTCACACCTGTAGGTTAAAAGAAACTTAAAAACACCAATCACTTGCAATGTGTGGACTTTGGATCCTGTTTCAAACAAACTGTAAAAAATAAAGTAATATAAAATAAACATTTATGACCTTCATGAGAAAATTGTAAATTTTAACACTGACAGGCTATTTGATGTGTAATTATTGGAATTCTGTTTAGTTATGATATTGTGTTATAGTTAGAAACATGAGCCCTTATCTTTACCAAAAAAAAAAAAAAAGCATATCTGGGATTTACTTCAAAATAATTGAAGATGGGGGCAAGTGGGTGGGGTTATGGATGAAACAAAATTGGCCATGAGTCCATAATTATGGAAACTCAGTGATGAGTACAAGGAAGTTCATTAAAGCACTTTGTCTATTTTAAATATGTTTGAAGTTTTCCATTATAACATTTTTTTAAGGGGAGCTTCCACATAAAACATCTGATTTTGGATTCTCTTGGAAAAAGGGAAAGAGCTGGTAACACGAGGATAGACCTCCATACTGCAGCAACCAGCCAGAGTTGAGAAGTGTTACAGGATAGGCACCCAGGAAACTATAGTCCCTGCCATCCCTGTTGTCCTTAAACCTGGCTCACTTCCCGTGTTTATGGTACCTGCCTCAGCCATCAGTGTTCTAATCTGCAACCCACAGGAAATTTCCTTCCAACACTCCCCTCACCCAGGTCACCCACTGTTGTTCAGGTGGGGCTGTGCCAAAGGGGGTACCTGTTTTTCCTCTCCTTTTCATGATGCTTTTCCCCCAAATCCTTTCTCTGTGCTATGTGCTATTCTTTTTGGGCCTCCAAGGGTCTAGGATTTTGAAACTCAAAATCCAGAAGGAAACACTTGTCCCTCCTCCCCATCTTCTGCTTTTGGCCATTACGCCCCTTCCCTGAGGGAGTGAGAACAGAACAACCTGACACTCGATGAAAAACCGGGGAACATTTGGTTAAGATGTAGATACAGGTCTTATACAATATCAGATTGGTGAATATTAAAAAGTTGGGTAATATCAAGTGCTGCCAAAGGTGAAGGAAAACAAACTCTCATAGGAGTGTCAACTGGCATAACTTTCCGGGAAGCAGTTTGGAAGGGTTAAGTGAAGCAAACAGATAGACCCTACAACGCAGCTCCCCTGGATGCGGAGTCCAGAGCAACTCTGGACTGAGCCCCCAGAGAAACACCTGTGAACACGTTCTTGTAGAATCATTTGTATTAGTGAGAATTTGGAAACACCTGGATTAGAAGTTTATTAATAGAAAAGCAGATACATAAAATGTACCCAACAATGAGGACTGTTCAGCAGGTAAAAGAAATGTTCTGGTTCATGTTTATCCTATAACTTGGAGTCATCTCAAAATCTCATCGTTGAGATTTTCATCACTGGACAAAATCTCACCTCTGGACAAAAGTGAGAAGAGAATGATATACCAAAAGGCCACATCAGCATATTTTTAAAAAATATGCACAAAATAATACCACTACTGGGTCTTGATACAAATAGGAATATAGATGGGCAGGGCACACAGAATCACAGCAATGGTAAGAGGGAAAAAATGAGGCTGGAGATGGGACAAAAAGATGAAACAAGAAAGTAAAATAAAAGTGAGCCCTGAGAGCATCTCTCTGGCTTAGTCGGTGGAGCATGTGACTCTTGATCTCGGGATTATGGGTTTGAGCCCCATGTTGGCTGTGGAGATTGCTTAAAAATAAAATCTTATAGGGGTGCCTGGGTGGCTCAGTTGGTGGAGCATGTGACTGTTGATCTCAGGGTTGTGGGTTTGAGCCCCATGTTGGCTGTGGAGATTGCTTGCTTAAAAATAAAATCTTACAAGGTGAGCCCTGCACATGCTAATAAAGGTGGTGTGCCTTCAACCAAGGAGTATGGCTGATTCATTCCCAGCACATGAGCTTTCAGCAAACAGAAAATCAAACCAAAACAAAATACTAGTTAATATTTAAAATATTAACCTGATGCATGTGGAAAGAGCACGTGAGTGAGTGGCTATGAATAACCAGGAGGCTAATGTGTGCCCAGAGGTGGCAGAGAGAGCTATCACTTAGGGTTCTAGGCAGAGTGGGGCCAGACAGTGGGCTTGGGCCACCTCAGGGGACAGCAGGTGTCCCCAAACCTTCAGTCTCCTGTGATTCTCTCCAAAAGCTGATCTCATTCTGGGGTCACCCCTGTTGTGGCCTTGAGTTGCTTAATCACAGACATTCACCTCCTGTCAGCACTGTTGGTAACCTGCTGGGTCACAGAGATTGTCGCCATGGAGTGGTTTCAACTTGTTAATAGCCTCCAGCTCCTCCAGTAAAGTCAAGATATCCTGGGTACAGATACTCCTGCAACTCCCCCCATTTTTACATGCCTTCAATACCAAAAGCTACTTTTCAGATAGTGCGTTGTATGATAGAGACTAGAACTGTCCAGCTTTCTTTGGTTGGGCTGTGGAGAGGCAGAGAAGAGTGGTTCTGGCAAACAGCCCTGATTTTGCTTGAAACCCCACTCTTGGGAATGAAGGGGAGAAAGAAAGATGATGTGTTATTGCTGTCTCCTGAGCCCATTCTTCTACTCTCTCCTCCTCTTCCCTTCCTTCCTTTCCTTTTACAAACATGTCTTCAGTGTGAATATGCACCAGGCACTGTGCTAGGCACCATACAATTTGAATCTGACATTGTTGCTGGCCCTGAAGAAGATTTAAGTCTAGTGGGGAGCAAGCAGTGAGCAGGGTCAAGCGTGGTAGAGATCTGTGGGGGGTGGGGATGCTTTGAGGCCACAGAGGAGGACAGCTACATCAGATGAGAGGATATCAAGGATGGCTTCTTGGAGGTGGTGCTCCTTGAGCTGAGTCTGAAAGGATAAATGCAGTTAACAAGCAGGGGAAGATTAGGGAAAAGGTATTCCTGCTGGAAGAAAGAGCAGGTGGAATGGCTAGGAAGCATGAAACAGCAGGAAGCAGTGGGAAGCTGTCACCAGTTCACCATATCTGGACTTGGGGCTCAGGAAGGGTCTTGGGTGCTAGTACTTAACTCATGTCCTATCTCCTCCCTGAAGCTTGCAGAACTGCCCCAGCCCCATCATGTACCCCTCTTCTATAATCTTGGGCCAACATCTTCCAATCAAAAAATTGCATATTATTATTATTATCATTATTATTTTCGTGTGAAGGCTTTATTTCCTGTATTTCAACTTACAGAAGGGCGCATGAGCCCAGTGCTTCTCCCATCCGGTGCCTTGTGTTATAGCCTTTGTTCCACCATGGGGATGACTCATGATCCAGTTCAGAGTGGATTCATGATCCAGCTTTTCCGTGAGGAGGCAGACTGAGGCAGTGGGTAGAAGCACCAAATCCCACCCTAGTGCACTAGGTTTTTGTCTTGAGAGGCTTCTGAAATTGTGTACCTGAGCCAGGCTGACATCTGGACCAGTGCCCAGGTGAGCATTCTTCTGGGAGGGTGTGGTAGATAGCCTCTGAGATGGTGCCCAGTGAGCCCCATCTCCTGGTTTTCATGGCCTTGTGTAGTGTCCCACATTGTATCAGGGTTGATCTGTATGATCAGAAGAATGTAACAGAAGTGACAGGACATGCCTTTAAGCCTGGCTCCATAAAGACATTATGACTTCTGCGTTCATTTCCGTCTTGGGCTGTGCACTCTGGAGGAAGCTAGTGTATGTTGTAAAGACACATCAGCAGCTCACGAGTTCACGGGGTGAGGAACTGAGGCCTCCCACCAACAGCCACGAGAGGAGGCATTGTAGATGTGGATCCCACAGCCCCAGCCAAGCCTTCAGATGACAGCAGCCCCATCTGACATCTTGACCACAGCCTCATGAGAGACCTTGAGCCAGAACCATCCAGCTTAGCTGCTTCCAAATTCCTGACTGTTAGATACTGTTAGAGATGATAAATGCTTACTATTTAAGCCATGATATCTTAGGGTAATTTATTACATAGCGATAGATAACTAACAAAGTGTACTTGGTAGCTCTAAGTGGCTTTTCCTGCTTGTGTCTGGGGAGGCTTCCTGATGAGGCTTTTGTCGCCTCTGATAGGCAGAAGTGTTGGGGTTCCCCAAAGGCCACATCCACTCACCCCGATTCCTTCCCTCATTCCTCCCTCCCCAGGTACTTCCCTTGAAGTGACCAATAACCCAACAGCAGATGCAGAAGAACCTCGTCCGGACTTCCCTTATGTGACTAGCACAGAGCTTTGGGAGAATGAGCCACCACACCCGACCCCCACCCCTCCAGGGAGGCTTCAGTCAGGGAGGCACTGACTGGCACGGGGACATTCCCAAAGAAATGGTGTAAACACATCTCATCAGAACCTGCCATCGTCTGAAGCACTAACCCCTTACTCCTTTTATTAAATTGGTATATACATCTTTACCTCTGGTTTTCCAGTGACTTACCCATTACTCGGTGCTCTGGAACTCGGTGTGTGCACACACTTTTTCTTTTCTCCTGTGAATCTGGCCACTACCCCCCACCCTCAAACCTGAGTTAGTAGAGGAAAAAGTTGTCCTTCCAACAATTTCAAATCAAAGAAATCCCCAGGGGCCGTCCAATGGGAAGTTCTGAGGCCCTCTGCACCGAGTTTTGTCTGGTCAAAGGAACTGAGTTTAAGAGCAACCACCTCTGCAGGGGAGATGCCCTAGGGATTCACAGCCCTTTCAACTCTGGTGCAGATGGCCAGGGCCCAGAGACACACAGCTTCTGGGCCTGAAGTCACAGCAGAGGCAACTTCTGACTTATAAAAGATTGTGTCTCCTGGTCTGTGGTGGCTTCCTTTTGGTTTTTTGCTTACTTAACCAACCCTTAGTACTTGCTATGTGCGAGACTCTGTTCTAAATACTTTACAAATATTAAGCCATTTAGTCCTCAGAATGACCCTATGAGGTAAATGTTCTTGTTGTCTTCATTTTACAGATAAGGATCCTACGCACAGAGATGTTAAGCAATTTGCCCAAGGCCACACAGTGAGTGGGTAGCAGAGTAAGGATTCACACCCTGGTGGTGCTTGGCTCTAAGATGAGAATTGACCCAATGTCTATTCAGTGAGCATTCTGTGCCTCTGGGGCACTGTTCTGGCCAGGGCTCCTGGGGCTGCACAAGGTTATGTATTTGAGTCCTGGCTATGGGCAATCCAGAGGTACACATCCAAGCAGGGCAGTGTCCTGAATAAGCTAGGCACATCCTTAGGAAGGAAAACAATGGGGTTGTTCATCTTCCAAGACTAACCTCTGTACTCAACCTTGCAGGCCTGCCTGAGCCCTGCCTTGGGCAGGAGGGTATCCTCTCAGATCATGCTCATTCCTGCCTCCTCACCTTAGCTCAGCCAGGTACCTGGGGGGATGTCTCCGCACTTCCCCATCTGTCTAGACCAATGGTTCTCGACCAAGGGCAATTTTGCCTCCTGGAGTTAAGAGGTGATGTCTAGAGACATTTTGATTGTCACAAGTAGAAGGCTGCTAGTGGCACCTAGTGAGCAGGGGCCTGGGATGCTGCCAAACGTCCTAAAATGCACAGGATGACACCTCACAACAAAGGATTATCTGGACCAAAATGTCAATAGTGTGCAGGTTGAGAAACTGGCCTGGGTCCATCTCACAGCCTCCTTAAGGCTAACGACCACCATCACCACCACCCCCTGCCCCCCGCCACACACACATGATCTGATTCTTATTACAGTGGTGGTCCAGGGTCCTAGTGGGGCTCCATGCATCCTCACTTCATCTCTCAGAGGCCACAGCAGAACATGAAAGATCCAGTTTGCATGCCAGCTACAAGTTCTTAGAAATACAGCAAGGATTTTGAGGTACTGACAAATGTAGCTGACATTATTTTGTATCAGGCTCTGTGCTAAGCATTTTGTATATTTTGTCATATATAATTCTCACAAGCCAGCCTTAGATACTAATATCATCCCTATTTCACAGATTGGGAAACTGAGGCTTATAAATGTCAAGTAACTTGCTTAAGGTCACACAGCTAATAAATGACAGGGCCAAGTTTGTGCCCTTCCCTGGCAGTCTGACTCTAGCACTGATATACATACTGAGGCAAAGGAAAGATGGTAAATGTACAAGGGGCCTGCCTGAGGTCAGGGGCCTCCTGGCCTCCTGTGGGACAGAGGGATCAGCACCACTCACTCTCCATAACATAGTTGCAGCCAAGACTCTTGGAGCTGGGCAGAGAGAGGCTAGACCTGCCATGGTTCTTCAAGAGGGAAGAACGATAGTAGAGAGAAGGGAGAGGTGGGTTGGTTTTTGTACGGGGACAGTTGAGACAGGACCCGCAAGAAAGAGATGGGTAAGGAAGGAGGCCTGGGAGCTTTTTATTATTTATTATAGCAAGAAAGAATGGGAAAGAATAGGAGGTTTGTTTCTAAGCTATAAATGCCCTCCTTTGATCCCTGTGCATATCAGAGATAAATGAGTCACTGAGGCCTCAGAAATTAATGATTGTCCTAATTATTACCTCAAGTGACCTTCCAGCATTAGTAATTCTCCTTACTCCCTGCAAAGTAGCTGTGGCAAAGTTTGACCAGGTTTGGGGAAGAGGCAGGACTGACGTGGGTGAGTTTCTGCTGTGACAGGCTCAGTGGCAGAGATGAAACCGGCCTCAGCTCCTCCGGAGAACAGAGAGCCGGACTCCAATGGGAAAGGCCCTGCCCTCCCAGTGTTTGCCTTCAGGGCCTGGTGGGATCCCGAATCCGCTGAGAGGGGACAGTTTGGAGGCGTTTGAAGAGCTGCTGGGCCAGCTGAAAGCAAAAGGGCGGTTCCTGCAGAGTTAACATCCGACCTTCCGCAGGCCCTTCCCCATTCAGATTCCCGGAAAAGCTTTGAAGTTTCGTCTGTGTGCTGTTTTCATTGCCCTGATCTTGCCGTATGGGTATTAGCCTGCAGCCCTGCCCCATCCCAGGGGATTTATTCCCCAACTGCAAAAATCTTAGGAAAATACTGCAAGCTCCACCCACCATCCCCAAGCCTCTGGTTGCTTTGTCCTTAGGCTAGAATAACAAAGGAGACCTCAGAACCCTCACCAGGGGACATTCTCTTCGCGTTTATAGTTTCTCCAGAGACATTCCGGTGATGACCTCCGGGACCGGATCTGAGGGCAGAAGCTTCCAAGTTCGGGGAGGTGGGGGAGGGAGAAGGTGGTAAGAGGAAGGGTGAGTGAACAAGATTGTCCCGGAAGGCCTCCCCAGGCGCAGGCCAGGTCCAGGGCAATTACAGCAGGACCCAGAGAGCCTCTTTCCAAGTCTTGTTCAATGAGCCAACCACTGTGCTTTCGGTACCCAAATATCAGTGTCAGGGACCTTTGTTGCTCCCAGCTTCACACAAGGTCCTCTGCTATCACATTGCTCAAGGCCACCAGCGAGGCGTAAGTCAGGATTGAAGAAGAAGAGGAGGGGGAGAGGAGAGAAAAGAGGAGGTGGAGAAGAAGAAAGATGGAAGACAGACTGAGACAGAGGAAGAAAAGGAAAGCCGGGAATCCCAAACCAGCCTGATTTTGCTTTTCAGAGCAAAGACTCTGAACAATGGTGCCATCTTGTGGCTGTGAGGAGAAATTACCACCAGGACTTGCACTCGTGTTCTCCCTCCCTCCCTCCCTCTCCCTCTCTTCCTTTCCCTCTCTTCCTCTGTGTGTGTGTGTCTGCTTGTGTCTCTTTTTCTGTCTAATCACCCTCCCCCCCATTTCTCTCCTTCCCTCTCAATCTCTCCCGCCCACATGCCCCTCCTCTTCATATTCCAGAGTAAGACTTCTATATACAAGTTTCTAGAATGGTACTGTCCAAAAGCAGTAACCACTAGCCACATATCACACATTATACTCAAATGTAAATTAATTAAATGAAATAAAATTTAAAATTTAGAATTCACTTCATCAGTCACACTAGCCACAAATGCTCACTAGTCCCATGTGACTAGAGGCTACTGTATTGGACAGCACAGAAATAGAGTATTTCCATTGTTGCAGAAAGTTCTGTTGAACAATGCTGTTATAGAAAGTTCAGAGTTGCCATCTGATAGAGGATTGTAAAAATCCAGAGGCAATATAGTTTAGGTGCTGCTTTCTACCTTCCAAGTAGCCACTGGTAAAAGGTTTGCAGAGCAGTTTTCCCCCAGACCCTTTCCTCCCAATGTCAGGGCTTCAGCAATTGATGGGGGCAGTGTTGCATTTTAGAAACAGTAGATTGATTGGGTGTCACATAGACCTGAGTGTGAACCCAAGCTCTGCCACTGAAGCCTCTCTGGACCTCAGTTTGCTCCTCGGTCAGATAATTCCTCTAGACTTTTCCAGTTTTACCAGGCTGTTACATGCCAGGGTTTGACAAGAGCTGATGTCAAACCCAGAAGGAGGCATGAAACATGCAAGTCCCTGAGCTGTGCCTCACCCATGATGTCTGCAACTGTAGCGGCACAAGTCGTGGATCTTGGCATTCTCCCCGCCCCCACTCATCCCCAAAGCCACTCCAAGCTCTGTGTCTCTCCCACGTACCTCTTAAGTGACTTCACATCTGCCTGGTGAAAGACTGGCTGTTTGGTGTTTGACTCAACCCTAACTTTAAGTTTCACTTGCTCCTTCAACAAATATTTATTGCACTCTTATTATGTGCCAAGTACTGTCATTGGGGACCTCCATTCTGCACCTTACATTTTAACTGGGGAGACAGATATTAGGCACTTAAATATATCACATAATGGGGAGTAGTAATAAGTGTGACAAAGGGAAATCAGGCAGGGGAATTATAAGGCTATTTCTGATAGGGTAATTGATCAGGCAAAAGTTTCATAAGCAGGTGACATTTGTGCAGAGGCCCGAATGATGTGAGGGAGTAGGCCAGTGGATATCTGAGGGGGGAAAGAGATTATAAGACTGCAAATGCAAAGGATGCAAAGGCGTGAAGCCGGCTCTGTGAGTCTTCTCCCAGGGTAAGCAGTTATAGGAGATGACACATGTATGCTAATCTAGAGGTCTAGGGTCTAGCATCTAAGAATAGATGGAACATTTATCCCTTCTCTAGCTAGCCCTGTTTTTAGCATCCAAAGATATCTTTATAGACATCCACCTGCTGAAGGCCCATCATGCTTCTGGGGAGACTATGCTCTAGGTCTGGACTCAGGACCTTCTGGCTCCCAACCTTCTGAATACAGAAGCTGACCTTTTTTTTTTTTTTTTTTTTTAGTTTATTTATTTATTTTGACAGCATGTGAGTGGGGGAGGGGCAGAGAGGGAGAGAGAGAGAGAGAGAGAGAGAGAGAGAGAGAGAAAGAGAATCCCCAGCAGGCTCTGTGCTGTCAGTGCAGAGCTCAACTCAGGGCTCGAACTCACAAACTGTGAGGTCATGTCCTGAGCCAAAATCAAGAGTCAGATGCTTAAGTGACTGAGCCACCAGGTGCCCCCAGAAGCTGACTTTTGATGTGAGAAATCCAAAACACTCACCATCTGAGCCAGTGTTTTCTTTCCCCAAATTGCTGGGCTCCCTTCTAAGGAGAGTGGTGATCCCACAACTCTGCTTTGCTTATATCAAACAGCCTAGATTTCCGAATGAACATCTTCACCAAGACATCAAAGTTGAAAAAATTGTTTTCAAGTTTATGTATTTTGAGAGAGAGAGAAAGAGAGGGGGGACATGTGAGTGGGGGAAGGACAGAGAGAGAGGGACAGAGAGAATCTCAAGCAGGCTCCACACTGTCATCACTAAGCCTGACGTGGGGCTCCATCCCACAGACCCCTGTGACATCATGACCTGAGCCGAGATCGACAGTCAGATGCTTAACCGACTGAGCCACCCAGCCACCCCCAGAGTTGAAATGTAAAAAGAGCAATTCTTTCAGAGAGAATGCCCATGCTTTAGACATCTGGTGTTTGGCCGGTTCCTATTCCAGGCTAGTTTGCTCTGCCTCCTGCCCATTAACAGAGCCGTTTCCTGTGTTTTGTTCATTTTCCAGGTTAACAGGGCACAGTTTGCAGGTATGCTTACAAAATATCACCTGGAACATTTTTCTGTGTTTCTGAAGGCTTATGTTCTCCATGGGCAGAGAGCCAGTTGCTTACAGGTAAAACTGCTCCAAAACTAGATTGCTCTCAGGGCCCATTTGAGTTTGCTTTTCCAGCACGTGAGTTAACAAGAATGAGTCAAATGTCTCCTGAGTGGCCTCCGGGTTACTGGACTCAGAAGGTCAGAAATGTCTGTGCAAGAAGTCTGAGGACTCGAGATCTTTTTTCAGTGTTCCCCTTCACGATGCCCATTTCACATATCCAGAAGCCAAGCGAGGCAGCCTGGTGCATGAGCCTGGGTTTCTTTCCCAGAAAGCATTTTGCAGTCTTGGTGGCCAGATTCAAATAACCTCCACTAAAATGAAAAACCAAAGAAACAAACAAACAAATACCAAAAAAAAAAAAAAAAAAAAAAAAAAAAGAATCCCAATTTGGACGTTAGAAAACATCTTCACAATTAATTTAGTCTTTTAGTTTTTGTGGTTTCAGCAACTGCCTTATTTGGGTATCTTCTTGACACTTGATGGTTTCAGAGGCTTCTATCCAAGAGGAAGTCCTCTGAAGAGAAAGTGTAACTTGGTTTTGTTACATTCTTTGTATAGGAAACTGCCTGACCGCAGCTTCAAGCTCTTGCTATTGGCTCTTCAGGGTCAGTGTCTCTTGCTCAGGCGAGTTTGTCAGGTGAATCTGCTCAGGTAATACTGTCTTGTTGCGGGGCTCCCCAGGGACACCTGCCCAGGCCTGGGGAGAGCTGTGTGGGAAAGTGCCTCTTGTAGCTGAGGCTGTACCTGCCTCCCTGCGCAGGGAGGGGAGGTCGGTCACTACTGCCTTGAAGCTAGTCCAGTCTGTACCTGGACCAGAAACCAAAGTAGACTCGCCTCAATTAAAATCCCTGGCAACGAGGGCCAAGAATGACTTGGCTGTCCTCTCCCTGCCACAAGAAACAGGCCTGCCACGGCCACCTCTCCAGTGAGAGTTAGAATGCATTCGCCTCGGTGTGGTTTTCAGTTTTAGGAAGATACGACGGGGGCAGGGTGAGTCCTGGCAATCTCGCCAAGGACTTCGAGCGAGGAGACTCGGGTGTTGCTGGTGCGAATGTAAATCATTGCAACATTCCAGGAGGCCAGGTGGGCAAGATGTATCATGCCCAGGTCAGTCCTGCCTTGTTGGTCGTTATGAGTTACTGTTAATTTTTGGAATTTACCCCTTTTCATTCTCAAAAAATGTCCCACTTTGCAGGACAAATGATATGGTCACCCAGTCTTCGGATGCCTTTAGGAAATGTATGCTAAGAATACACAGACATAGCTTCAGGGATGTTTACTACAGGCCTACTAGGCATAAAGAGAAGTTAGAGATAAATTATGTGTCTTACCCCAGAGGATTAACTAAGTTCAATAAATTATAGTATATCCACATAGTAGAGTGCTAGATAGCCAATGAAAAATGGAATGTAGCAAAATATTAAACAGCATAGAAATCCTATCTTATAGTATTATCCAAATCCAGTTTATAAAGAAAAAGGACTAACCGAGGACTAAACTGTTGGTTCTCTCTGGGCAGTGGAATTGGAAGTGGCTTATATATCCTCCTCTATACTTTTCCTGTGTTTCCAAATTTTCTACAATGGACATATATGTTATAGGCAGAATAATGGCCTCCCAAAGATGGCCACACTCTACTCCCCAGAGTCTGTGAACACGTAAGGTTACATGAGGAAAGGGAATCAAGTTTCCAGGTGAACTTGATGTTGCTAATCAGCTGACCTGGAGAAAGAGAGATTAGCCTGGATAATCCAGGTGGATCCAATGTAATCACAGAAGTCTCGGGGCGCCTGGACGGCTCAGTTGGCTGAGCATCCGGCTTCAGCTCAGGTCATGATCTCACAGTTCATGGGTTCGAGCCCCATGTTAGGCTCTGTGCTGACAGCTCAGAGCCTGGAGCCTGCTTCGGATTCTGTGTCTCCCGCTCTCTCTGCCCCTCCCTCGCTCATACTCTGTCTCTCTCTGTCTCAAAAATATACATTAAAAAGAAAGTTTAAAAAAATGTAATCACAGAAGTCTTTAACCATGGGGGGATGACCCAGGCACAGGCACAGGAGAACCACCGGCCATTGCAGATGGAAAGGGGCCCAGGAGCCCAGAAATGCTGGTGACCCCTAGAAGCTAGAAAAGATAAGAGAACGGGTTCTTGCCTAGAGCCTCCGGAAAAGGAATGGGGCCCTGCTGACACCTTGATTTTAGCCCAGCGAGAGCCATGTTGGATTCCTGACCTACAAAACTGTAAGATGATAAACTTGGATTGTTTTAAGCCACTTCATGCATGGTAATTGGTAACTGCCGTGATAGGAAATGAATACAATGAATTTCTTTTTTAATTAAAAAAAAGAGAGATGGTGATAGTAAAAGTCACTTAAAAAGAAAGGATTAAAAATCCTTATAATTCCTTATAATTTAACCCAGCGGCCACACTGGGAGGAAGCCTGGCACAGTCTTCTTCCTACAAAAAATCTGGATAAGGAGTTCCTAGCTGGCTGCTGTTTTGTTATTGGAAGAAAATAATAATACAAGGGATAAG
Source organism: Panthera onca (assembly GCF_046562875.1). Taxonomy (NCBI): domain Eukaryota; kingdom Metazoa; phylum Chordata; class Mammalia; order Carnivora; family Felidae; genus Panthera; species Panthera onca. The sequence goes on along the minus strand of NC_138341.1, from coordinate 60,009,539 downwards.
TAAATGACCCGACCAGCCAGCAGCCTGAGAATGGTCCTACAGCGGTGCATAAATAATTGTACAAAATGGGGCAAGAACAATCAGTGCTCTAGGTCCAGAGGAGGGAGAACCACGGAGCTGCTGCTTTTGAGAATTCTGGGACCCGGAGAGGAATTGAACTTGCAACCCTTTCTGAGTAAGTGGAAACTGCCAGGCTGTTCTGCTGGTTTGTGCCGGCAAATCCCATTCTGACATCAATAAGTAGAAAGAAGAGGGTGATGGCTTTTGCAACCCCTGCCAGGGGCAGGGAGCTGAGCAGTCTGGCCCGTTCTGAACTGTTCACTGGAACAATCTGCTCAGGTTAGAGAGTGGCAGAGGATTCTCTCCTAAATAAATCCTTTCCTGTTTGCTCTGAAGGAGCTCTAACGGAAATCCCCAGACTCTTAGCAAAGGCTGCGAAGAATAAGGTATCTGAAAATGGAAACAGCCTTTTTTTTTTCTTTGCTAGAGGGTCCAAAATGACCTCCTCTTCAATCTGTAGTAAAGACTCCCTTTCTGTTGTAGGGAGGACCCTCTGGGAGCAGGTGCTGAGTTGGCGTTTGGTGAGCAAGACATTCGTTAGGGGTAAACACCTGTGGAGGTCAGGGAGCCGAAGCAGGACTGAGCACGGAGGGTGGTGATGCCGTGATGCGGTCCTGACAAAGCCGAGCCCACAGGCAGGTGTAGCCCATTAGAACTGCTGGTGGGGGCTTCAGTGGCCAGTGTTTAGACACCTTGCTCGTGATCAGTTGCTGGATGTAGGTACAGTTTAGGCGAGGCAACTCTCAAGCAGCCCCAAAGGAGCTGGGCGCTGTCTGCCGACTGCGACAAGATCTTCTTTGAGAGGCAGTCAGGTTGGCACATCTTGTGTCAACTGCACCATGCCTCCCCGTGGACCTTGTTCTGCTTATCGGCCAGGACCCATAGTCCTGCTAACCTGGTGGGTGCAAGAGGGACTTGGCTAATTTTGCATGGCTCCTGAAAGCAGAAGTGACATTTCAGCAGCATCTGCTGAAATTCAGCATTCAGCTCAGAACAGAGGACTTGGTAGGAGAGCATGACTATTTACAATGGGACAGAATCCCTCCAGAGGTCCTGAGCCTCTGGAATACTCAGAGTGTGGGAATTGGTGGCAGGATGGAGAAGGGCTTTCTACATTGAGCCAGAGAGAGGGCAGGTTCCTTCTGGGGCTGCTTATGACCCTGACAGTGGGTGGCTAATGGGGCCACTGCAGGGGGCTGCTCTTGGCCATCTGTGGCTCTGTCTACTGGTGTCACTTCTGGGGCTGACATCCATTTCATGTCAGGTCGGCTTCTAGGAGTTTGTCACAGACCAGGTCACCCTTAGTCCCAGACGGGGCACAAATGCAGCCCAGAGAATCCCTCCAGGCTGGCCCCTTCAGATTACCCCCTCCCGTTCCCCTTCTTGTCTCATTTGTTTGGTTCCAGTCTGACTTCCTTCTTCCCATTTTGGCCCTTTTGGATTTGCTGATCCTGGCATGCCTTCCATCTCCCTAGGACCTAGCTCTGCTTCACGGCTCTCAGCCCATGCTCTGTGGCCCTAGAGACTGTATTTCCTCTCCCAGTCGTGTCCCCAAGACCTCATTTACCTGCCCATCCCTGTCCTGGAGGCAAGATCAGTCAGTAACAAGTGCTGAACATTCACAGTCCCCTTGGTAAATGGGACTTCCTCTTATTCGCTCAAGCCATACCTGCCACAAATTCTAGAAGGTGCTGCCTTTTCCTAGTATTTCCAAGTGTGATGAACGAATCATGTTTATATTCATGCTATTCATTACTTCATATGTGTGTTTAAGAACCTTAGTGTATCATCTATGCAAAATGATACACATTAGGTACATGTAACCACATCTAAGTGCCTACCCACCAACTGTTTAAGAAATGGAAATGTGTCAGTACCTTTGAAGTCCCCTGTGGTCTCCTCTCTCACTGAGGTAGGTTCAACGGACCCATCTGGATTCCAGGTCCTTCCTTCCTTTATTGCTTTTTACAGTGTTACGGCCTATGTATGCGTTCCTACGCAATATGGTCTTTGCTTCTGCTAGTTTTTAAAAATTCATATAGTTGGAACTTACTGTGTTGTTCTTCTGTGACACCTTCTTTCACTCAGTATTATGTTTTTGGGATCTAGCTCTGCTGTAACATGCAATTTTATATTTTAGCCAGGACCTTTGTCAATCTTCATCTTTCCTCTGACCCTATGGGCTAAAGGCTCATGGGCTTTTAGTTTGTCTGCAGTAGTCACACTGGAGACCCCCCCTTTTTTTTTCTCATTCTCTTCCTCTTGTCTCCTCCTTTGCATCTTCCTTTATTACCCCCTTCAAGGACAAAGACCACCTATCCACACACCCATGCATGTGCACCCATGCATGGGGTTTCTGAAACAAATACATGACCATTGCATTCATGTGGAGGTGGTTTAATGATTGTGACACTTACTTTGCTGAAATCTGGACCCTGGGGCAGAAATGAGTTCTCTCTTCCTGCTCCAGGAAAGTGAAGCATGTTGAATTTATTGCTAGACTAGGCGGGCAATGCTTTGCAAACTTTAGTGAGCACACAAATGGCCTGGGAGTAGGGTGGGACCTTGTTAATTAGGGAGCTTTATGGACCCTCATTCCCCAGAGGCTCAGAACTGGATTATTGGGTTCTCCGGGTGGGGCCCAGGAATCTGCGTGTTAGCAAACAAGCCTCTCTCTGCCCAGCAGTTCTGATGCAGACCATCTATCTTTGGCACTCTTTTAGCAAAGATTAGCCTCTGCCTCAGCCAGAATCAGGGCTGCTTGACCTGAAATACCGTCAGCCTCCAAGCATTTCTCTTAGCCGGAGAGTAAGTGAAGGCCTGTCCCCTGAGCTTCCAACACTGGGCCTGAATAGAAATAAATATTCACTGAGGCTTGAAGTTCTGGCAAGGACTGATCCCTCAGAGAGAAAGGTTAGGCTCCAGAACTGATAATCTGAAACTTGCTGCCTTTGTCCAGTGTGGAGTTTAACGGAGATTGCTGCATTTCCAAACAGAAAGCTGGAACAAGCAGTTGAAGCTTGCTGCTGACATATGAAGTGGCTCAGTCACCAGCCTGACACCGGACTGGGAGAGTGGTAGCAACTGCAGGGGCACGAGTCTAGCCCGCAGGCCACCCCAGAGCCAGCAGGTGTGCGCAGGCCAGAGTCGCTCTAGGCCTCACTCAGGCATTTCACATGCTCTCCCTCTTGGCCAGGCTGGGGAGAGACAATTAGTGCTGCACATCTATGGCAGGATCTGTTGATTGTGGGCACCCTGTCTGCACTTCCCCTGTAGAACAAAGACGTTGGCCAGTGGCCATAGTTAGGTCACCATACTTGTTGGGGAAGAAGCTGTCTTGGCCACTAGGGCACTTTGCACAGATCCCTGGGAAGCAGCTAAACTGTCCTTTCCCAACCCAGTGAAATGAAAAACAAAGGTTGTGAACCCAGGGCAGTAGAGAGGTCCTGGATGGTACCCCAGGGCATCTGTTGGTCTTTGATTGATGGAGCTGAGGAAGAGACAGGGTCATCATTCAGTTAATGAGCCTGGCTTTGCGTGGTGCTGAGGCCGTGGTGATGAACAAAAGACACAACGTCTCTGGCCTCATAGAGCTCCGTCTATGTAAGTAAATACCTGCAAACTGAAGTATTTGCTAGGTCAGTGGGGAATGCCAAGGGGTGGGAGGGTGGTTATGAACTTGACCTTGATTGTCAAGGAATGCTTCAGAGGAGGAGACCCACTGGATTTTAAAGGATGAGTGGGAGTCTGAAAGTCACGAGAGGGCATTACAGGCAAAAGGAGAGGTCAAAGCCAAAGGCTTGAGATGGATTCATCAGGCTTCAGATGACTCCACTTATAGCAAGTACCTAAAGCAGTCAAACTCCTAGAGACAGAAAGTAGAAGGGAGGGCGCCGGGGGCCAAAAAGGGAGGAAATGGGGAGTTAGTGTTTCATGGGTACAGAGTTTCAGCTTTGCAAGATGAAGAGAGTTCGTGGATGGATGTGGTGGTCATTGCACAACAATGTGAATGTATTTAATGTCCCTGAATGAGCAATGTGCCACTTAAACATGGTTGAAGACAGAATATATATTTAATGGCACCTGAAAGTGCTTGGCTCTTGATCTTTAAAAGCTCTACTTGCTGAAAATTATCTCTGAATGATAATTAGTGGTGATAGAGTCCATAAATTTATGTTACTTACTGATTCTTTATATTAAATTCTTCATGTTAAAAAAAAGCTAGCAGCTCCTGGGTGGCTCAGTTGGTTAAGCATCTGACTTCGGCTCAGGTCATGATCTTGTGGTTCGTGAGTTCAGGCCCCGCGTCAGGCTCTGTGCTGACAACTCAGAGCATGGAGCCTGCTTTGGATTCTGTGTCTCCCTCTCTCTCTGATCCTCCCCACTCACATACATACACTCTCTCTCTCTCTCTCTCTCTCTCTCTCTCTCAAAAATAAATAAAAATTAAATATTTTTTAAAAAGCTAAAAGAAAGTTTTTTATAACAAAAATGACATTGATTTCGAAAAACCAAAGTTATTTTTGAATAATCTTTAAGCAGAAAAACCATGTGCAAGGGGTCCCCAAAGTCACAGTGAACATGCAATATTACCATAGGCAAGTGAGTGTTCCAGGGCTCCAACTAAGGCAATGGCAGAATGAATGGAGAGGATGGGGGTGTATACAGCAGGTGTCATGCAAGGTAGAGCAGCTGTGGAAAGCAAGGGAGAGAATCTCAGGAGGTCAGGATGGCTCAGGAGGTCAGGATGGACATTAGGCCTGGTGATAACAGGGTGGGTGGGGGTACTGTTGATCAGGCTCTAGAAGAAGGAGCAGAAATGTGGGGAAGAAGGTCTATGTGTTGGGTGGAAATCAGCCCAATACGCAGGCATGATATTTGGGGACCTCAGAGTGGAGGTAAGGATTTGAAGGTATGGGGCATGGATGGCAGTAAGCATGCTGTATGCTATAGAGATGACCCCGAGAGAAAGGTGGAGGGAGGGGCGACCTTGACCAAGGATGTAACTGTGAGGAATGTCAATACTTTCAGGGGGGCAGAGCCTGAGCTGACAAGATTCACTTCGATGATACAGTTTCAGGGCCCTAGGATGCCTTTGCACCTCCCACCCCATTCCCACTCCCATATCTCCTCCAGAGATTCACCATGCCTGGAGTTCTTCAGTTCAGGGAAAGTGTGGCCACGAGGCTTTGCTGTCCCAATCAGAGGCCAAGGCATGGTGGGAGAGGTGACATAAGGATTGAAATCACACAAAGGTGCCAACAACTGATGCCCCTGGTTTCCTGCCAGCAGGTTCCTATGGGAGAGGGTATACAGATGTCTCAGAGGAGAGCTGATGGATGAGGAGGCACTGGGCAGGGAGGAAGGGGACCAAGTGACTCCCTCGTCAATTTGCAGATCCATCTTGTTTTCACTGCAGGGGAATCCCCAGCCTTAGCCCTGCCCCGTCTGGGTGCAAGATTGCTGAGGAGTAAATAAGGAGGAGTCTATAGGCTTGTTTCCTCTCCTTTCAGCCTCTGGTGAGAGCTGACAGGCTGGGGGTGGGATGAAGTGACTCCCTTAGCTTTGACATGATCCCCCGTGGCTCTTGACATACATTCCCCCTGTACTGATTAAGTCCACCTGTGGAGGGGCATCCTGCCCTTTGCTGGATAATGCAGAACAGGTGCCCCATTAGTTGCCCCTCAGGCAAAGGATGCCTGAAAGGAGGAGCTAGTGGAGGCTGTGTCTGACCTCAGGCCTCTGCTGCTTGGAGAGGTAGGGGAGCCCCCACCCCCACCTTCCTCCCCTGGGTTTCCCTCTCTTGCCTGATGGCTGGAATTGAAGCTCCCCAGAACCAGGGCCGGGCCCATGTTCACAATCAGGCTTCAGATCCAGCCCCACATCCGGCCAGGCGTTCAGGCCCTAGGAGAAGGAGGTGAATATGCAGGGACCATCCAGTTCCTGCTGCAGGGGGAGCCCGCCTGCCACCCAGTTGCTCTTAGGAAGCCTGGGTTGAAGGGGCCATGCAGGAGTGGGTGGTTCATGGCTATGCTCGAGTGAGGGGCAGGGCTGGCCTCAGACCTCCAAACAGCATTATCAGCAACTTGTTCAGAGCCCCTTTAGGTTACCCCAGACAAGGGGGGTGAAGCAGAGTGGTAGGTTCCTGGGGCTATTTGCTAGATAAATCAGTGGGGAAGTGAGGCAGTGGGGGAGAAGGGGGAGAAAAGGCCTCTGTGGAAAACAAGTGCTTCCTGTTCCTACTGTGAGGCATGTCTCCTGTGGATTTCCAGCCCCTGGATAGTGGTGAGTGACACTCGTAATATCTACCCCAAGTTGAACTCTTGCTGCATGCTGCCCACCATCCCCTTAATCATGTTTACTTCTCAAAAGAGCCCTGAGAGAGGGGGAGAACAGCCTTCCTCTTCTCCAAACATTTCTGCCTGTATATTTTACCAACCCCTCAATGCTCCTGGAGCCCCTCCAGAGTTATGGCTGCAGGAGGTACAGCCCAGTAAGGCTTAGCCACTGACCTCAGGCTAACACGTCAGGCAGAGAAATAGTGCCACAGGCAGAAGAGCTCTTGAAGAACAGGTGGATGACCCTGTAGGGACACAAACAAGTCAGGTGTCTTCACAAAATGGGTACAAAGTCTATGTTGTCACAACATTTGGGGACTTTTGCCTTTGAGGAAATGAGCAAGGAGGTAGTCATCAAATCATGACACCCCTAAGACCAGGATTCATTCTTTTATTCTGGTGTCTTCTTTTTTTTTTTTTTTTAATTTTTTTTAACATTTATATATTTTTGAGACAGAGAGAGACAGAGCATGAATGGGGGAGGGGCAGAGAGAGAGAGGGAGGCACAGAATCGGAAGCAGGCTCCAGGCTCTGAGTTCCGAGCCATCAGCCCAGAGCCCGACGCGGGGCTCGAACTCGCGGACCGCGAGATCGTGACCTGAGCTGAAGTCGGACACTTAACCGACTGAGCCACCCAGGCGCCCCTATTCTGGTGTCTTCTACTTCTGTCTTTACCCCCAAACTATAGGAAATCATGAGGAACTAAAAATCAGAGCCCTGACAAGCCCTGCTGCTGACCGCTGAGTCTCCTCGTTCTGTCCCCCAAGGAACTTCCACCAGCTTCCAACACAGTGTTGCTTCCAACCAAACTCTGTCATAAGGGTCAGGGCTGGGGGCATGGTTCTTGGCCTTCTTAGAAACTCAAAGCTGACAACACTATTCAATGCAGAGGTAAAATCTTCCAGTTAGGTCTTAGAGGTATCATGATAAATATTCTTACCCCGTGTGGGGTTGTATCTCAGAGATGAGCAACCTGGGACAGCCAAGCACTAAGACCATCATCCAAATGATTGATTCAGGTAAGATGGAGAACTCTACCATGTCTACACTGACCTTTCTAAGGGGCTGAAGTTAGGAGAGAATACAGAAGATTTTCTCAACTTTGGCTAAACATAGGAATTACCTGGGGAGCTTTAAAAGTCCCATGCCAAGTCTCTGGGTCCCATGCCCAGAGATCCTGACTTAGTTTGGGGTGGGGACTAGGCATTTGGATGTTTACATGTTTCCCAGATGATTCTAAGGCATAGCCAGTGCTGAGGACCACCGTCCTCACCTGCATGGCCATCTGGTGGCTGCCTGAGGGGGCTGACCCTCAACTGCTTGGCTTCTGGTACCCACTCTGCCTTTGACATCTGTTGTGTTGGCCCTAGGAGAAGGGACAAAATAGAAGACTGCTCTTGGTGTATTTCTGGCAAGATTGGATTTAGAAGCCATGGAGGTAGACAGTGAACTTTCTACTGTCCTTTCCTTCTGTCTCCAGCTGACCCAGAATGAAGTCCTGTCCTGGGATTCCTTAGATACCCCCGAGGAGTACTTAGTGAGCTGAGAGTTCCTGAGGTTGGACATCATCCCCAGGTAGTAGGGGCACACAGCAGCAGGTTGTGTGGCATCTTGTTCCAGCCATGGTTCTGAGCCCTCCTAGGGAATGTTCATAACCTGGGCTTGCCCTTCTGCTTCTGGTCTGAGATGAAGTGGGGCAAGCATGTAGTGATTAGTCCCTAGTGGCTACTGCATAGGGCAGGACAAGTTGTAGAATACTTCCAACATTCATATAAATGAATGGGCTTAATGTATTCAAGTAAAACTTAAAAAAATTTTTTTAATGTTTATTTTTGAGAGAGAGAGAGAGTGAGAGTGGGGTGGGGGGAGAGAAAGGGAGATACAGAATCTGAAGCACGCTCCAGCTGCCAGCAGCCGAAGTCAGATGCTTAAGCAACTGAGCCACCCAGGCGCCTCTAAAGTAAAACTTTATTTACAAGAACAGGCAGCAACTGGATTTGTCCTAGGGCTACAGTTTGTGGACTCCTGCTCTAGGCCTAAGCAGGCAGGCCTTCTTTCAAAGAAGATGCACTTTTGTTTGTAGGCTGATATGTACCAACCTGGAAGCATACCAGCCCGTCCAGGGCTCTCCTCATAGCAGGAGCCCCAGACTCCTGTCCCCACCTTGCTGCTGTGCCAGGAGTGTCCATAACCCCCTTCAGGACAACATGTCTCTAGTAAGTTCTTGCTGTTCTAACCCCTTCCTGGTTTTCTTTGGAGAGTAAGGCAGGGAAGGGTTGCATAGAGCCCCCCTCCTTCCAAATGAGAAATTTTGTGTCCGCACTACTCAGGATCTGGTTCTGTAAGTGGGGCAGTCCTTCAGAGCTCCTGGTTAGCCAGAGTGCCAGAGGCACGTATTCTCTCACTTTTCCTGCTATGTCTGCTTAAACTTGGCTGTTCTAACTTCTGCAGAACTGAATAAAACTCCCAGTGTCTGTGAGGAGATCAGGCTGTAGCCAGCTTTCTTCAGGGTGCTCTGCTTCAGCACTATATAGGTGTCTGGGGATTCTGGAGTGCCTAGACCCGCTTCACTGCACGGTAGCGATGGGCTCTCACACAGCCTAGATGTTGGGCTGTGCCTATTCTCTCAAAGCTACTTGGTGCCAGGATTAGTAGTGCAGGTCTCTGAGAACTGAGGCCATGGTGAGAGGCTCCAGGGAAATATGACAGGGGCAGAGGTAAGGAAGACGCAAATGGTAGATGAAGTCAGCAAAGACTCACATGCTACCCTGCGTCAGGATGGTGGAAGGCCCATGAGGAGCCTCTTAGAGACCTTGCCATGTATTCCAGGTGTTACCATTGCCTTACTTGCTGATAAACCTTGGATTGGATAGTCTGCTTCCCTCATCACCTTCCCGGGTGTGAGTCAGGGTGGGAAATGAGTGCACAATCAGCCCCTGAGATCTCTGCCTCTCTGTTCTGGAGCAGAGGCTGTGAACACTGCACAGCCACACTCCACCCAGCAGGCATTTGATTGTGCTGTTGGGCAGCAGCCACTGGGAGGCAGCCAGTTTCTACTGTCAGGTTTTCACAGGAGGGTGTTAGAGACAACCCAGTGATGCCCAAAAGCAACATGACAAATACCGTGTGACTACTGTCCATTGCAAGGCCTCACAGGGCACTGCGGTCAACCAGAGAAGGGAGGAGTTTTGCGGAAGTAGGTGAAAAGTTTCTGGAGGTGGTGACACGTCAGCTGAGAGCCTTCTGAAAAGTGAGTAGCTTTGTCCCTAAAGCATAAGCCCATTGTCCGAATAAGGTTGTGTTTATAGTGCTCTTCTCTATGACTCGTTAGCTGGGTCTTCCACAGCCTGGTTCCCTCTTCATTCTTCCTACTCCCTACAACCTCACTCTGTCCTGACCCCAAAGTGGCAGCTAGAAACCATCTCAGACACAAGTGTCACCCACATGGGGCTGGGCAGCAGAAGGGCAGAGGGGCCTGCTAGGATGATGGATGAGGAAGCCCTGGGGGCTAGAGGACATCTGTCCCCCTTTCCCCTTCTACCTGATGGGGAAGATCTTTTGTTCATAGATGAAACCTTAATAGCCCCAAGGCTATAGCTAAACAAGGCATTGGATGGAGAAAGGGGTCTAACAGAAGTCCTGCTCACTACTGCTTTCTGGAACCCCAAATTGTAGAGTAAACCTATGTCAGATGGTTTGGTGAATTGTCGGCTGTCAGCTCCTTCAGAATGGCCCTCAAAGTCCTCTCTGTTCCTTCCAAGTATGGAGGATACAGCGTTAGGGTCTGCAGCTGCCCTTGAAGAGAACGCTAGAGAAATGGCTTAGAAATTGTACAGGTTAACCATGGGAGACAGCCTGGACTCCTCACCTAACCCCTGGGGAAGCAGATCTCTCCAAGAGGAGCCCCTGGAGAGGAGAAGTGCTGAGGAAGTCGGGATTGGACATCAAACTGAACAGGACCAGCCCCTCTAGCTGGTGGTACCAAGTACCAGCCTGTCACCGGGCTCCACGGCCTGCTCTGTGGGGCCACAGGTAATGCGCCAGCAGTCCTTTTGGGGACCACACCCTTGTCCCAACACAAGCCCAGGACACAAGGCACAAACCCCCAGTGCTTCCTTCCCCAGCTGAGTGGTGAAGAATTCAATCATTGATGCCTTCTCATTCACAGTCTTGCTTGTGGACAGCAGCAAGTGGGAAGGACTGACCACAGGGGACTGCCATCCTGTTGTGCATGATCGTGGAAGGGCTACTGAAGGTTGAAAACCTCACATCAGGTGGTTTGAAGTGCTGCTTTGCAGGAGGCATGCCTGAGAGGACTAGGTCCGAGGTTTTGCTTGCCTTCCCTTCCCTTCCTGAAAACTTACCTGTGCTGCATCCCGCACTGAGCCTAACCTCCTGACTTCTGTTAGTGGCCATAGCCCTTCACCTGTCTGACTCCTTTTTGTCCCTCTAGGTCTCAGCTCAGATGCCACCAACAGTTAATGTCACATCACCCTGTTGAATTCTTTCAGAGCACTCATTGCTATCAGCAGTTTTCTTGTTTACTGTGTGTCTCACTGGAATGTGAGTGTCACGAGGACAGATCACCTGATGTGTTCACTAGTGTATCTATTGCTAGGGCCCAGAACATTCTTGGCTCATAGCTTGTAACAGTTGGATGAATGTTCCCTCTCCTTGGAGTATCTTCTTAGGAACTTCAGGAAATACAATGATAAATCCAACTGAGTAAGAGCTTATGATGAGACTTTGTGGAATCCTGGTGGAGAAGGTCTTTGAGTGAGGGGAAAAGTCTTTTAAAAATGCTCTAGAGGCATTTTCTCAGTTCTGGATGCTTTGTGTATTTCCATCAGGGAGATCCAATTAGTTCATGAGTACCAGTTATTCCCTCCCAAATATCTTCCTGGAAAATAGGTACAGGTTTTTGGGTTTTTTTTTTTTTTTCCATCTTTTGACAACTCCCTACCCCATCCTGCCAAAATATTAGGTTTTAGAATCCTATCACATTGAACTTCAACTTCTTTCCCTCAAATCCCATGGTTTGAAATTGGGGCATTTCAGGGGTCAGAGGGGAGCCCAGGAAGCTGATTGTACTCCATGTAAGTGCTGAATACTCTAGGCTCCCCAAGTGTGGGGGGATAGAGGAGGGTCTCTCCCCTGAAGTGACTACGTAATTCATGGAAAGGAAGGCAAACCCCACACAGTCCTGTGACTTGGGCATTCTGGGGACTCTGCAGAGCAGAGAGCAAAATTATAGCAATTTAGTAACTTAAAAAAATTTTTTTAATGTTTCTTTATTTTTGAAAGACAGAGTGCAAGTGGGGGAGGGCCAGAGAGATCAGGAGACACAGAATCCAAAGCAGGCTTCAGGGTCTGAGCTGTAAGCACAGAGCTCAATGCGGGGCTAGAACTCACAAACAATGAGATCATGACCTGAGCTGAAGTCAGACGCTCAACTGACGTAGCCACCCAGGCACCCCACATTTGGTAACTTTTTAAATAAGTTGGCACTATTTGTTTCCCATCATGCCCTGTATGAGAACAGTGACTGCACATCTGTGGCTAGAGGTGTTTCTGCTGGGAGGCTGTTTATGGAATTTCTCATTTTCCCGGTCGGCTCTCCTTGCCATGAACTAGTTTCACCCAGTAGAGGGCTATTTCTAGAGACAGCTTTAACTTACTGGCAGGGCCAGATAGAATTTTAGTTTGTTCTTGACAATATCTTTCTCCCTTTCTTCTTCAACTACCCTTCCCTGCTCTGGGCTCATGGGTCAGGTGGCCCCTTCATCTCTCAGGCTGGAGGGCAGTGACTCACAGAGGGTGGTAATAGCCTATGTTGTTGCTACAGCTGCTGGAATGAGCTGTTGTCTAAGACCTTAGGATGAGGTTTTCCTTCTGGTTTATCAGTTAACACTTGGGCTTCTATAATCCTAAGCATTTTCACTTCCAAGAAAGTTATTAAGACCAATGAGAAAAAAAGAAGGAAAAGTATTTGGTGGTGTCAGCTCTTCTGAGATACTAGGTGGTATAAGAAAGATCTAGGAAATGTTGGGGGGAGACTCCATTCCTTTTAATAATTTAATAATGGAGTTGTATCAGTCAGAACACACTAAGTTATACTGCGGTAACAAATACCACCACCATCTCATCTCAGTGGCTTAAAAATAAAGGAAGATATATTTCTCACTGAGGCTATAGTCTGTCATATTGGGCAGGTGAGGTGACCTCTGCTTATCGTAGGCCCTCAGGTACCCAGCCTGATGGCTGTTGGTTGCCTCACTAAAGAGGAAGAGTTCTGGGGAGGGGGGGGGGGGTCTGCCTTGCATAGACCATTAAGTGCTGTGGTCCAGAAGTGATGCTCAAGCATGCCCAAACACAAGAGGGGTAGGAGTACAATCTTATAGAGTCTGAAGGTGGGAAGAGTTGGAAACAGATCAGCCTCAAAGTTAGCAACAGGAGTTGACTGAGTTGGACTTCAGAACAGTTCAAACCTTTGAGACACTGACTTGTGATTGTTTCAATCATTTATTGGGCTTGAGGGCCATAACAGTTTGGTTTCATGGCCATGTTCTGCTTTGGCCTAGAGAGCTATTGCTGTGTTTATTTTCTCAAAAGCCTCTTTTTGGTCAGTTAGTATCAAGAGGCAACATTAGAGGGTGGAAGGTAATTGGGATTAGGAGTTGAGATATGGTATCACAGGCATGGCTATTTTAGCACTGTTTGGAGAACACAAACTTAGGTCATATTAATAGAAGTAGAAGATGTGGATCAAGGGAGGTGATAATCCTCCTTTATTTTGCTGTACTTATACCCTGCCTGAATGTCATACTTTGAAAGTAACTTTGACAAGCTTGTCAAGCTGTAACCCAGGAAGTGTTATCAAGGGGAGAGGAGAGTCTTGAAAATTATTGAAAGGGATAACTTGGCAGCTGTTGTATTTGAAAAGCTGTTGGAAGTTTTGTTTGTTTGTTTGTTTGTTTGTTTTTTACTGTTGAAAAAGTTACCTCCCTATTCTGAAATGGATTAGACTGCACTGTGAGCAGCATTCTCATTGCTATAAGTGACCAAAGAAAGCAGAGAAAGGAGTTTGACCTTCCAGACAAGGGAAGAAGGGTGGTTGTAGTAGGCAGGTTCTTGGGTCTCTTCCAATCTGTCATGATTGTTTCTCTGACTCAGTTTTTCTCAGAAATAAAAAATAAGTCTTAATCATGGGAGAAAGAGTGAATTCCAAGTGAGACTCCACTATATAAAATGTTCATACTGTTCTGCTGCTAATCCCTCAAGAATCTTGACATTGGGTGATAGGCTTTCCATTTTATATGTAAAGTAACCGAGGCTGAGAAGAAAGTCAAGCACACGTATAATCTCACAAGGTGCTTTGGCTTAAGTGCAGCATCTGGAACCAGACAGCTTGGGTTTACATTCTGGCTCTGGAGCCTGCTAGCTGTGTAACCTTGGGTAAGTCATTTAACCTCTCTGTTTTATACTCTGTAAAATGGAAATGATAGCACCTCATAGGGTTGTGAGGATTAACTGATTTAATTATACAGAGCATATTGAATGTTTAGTACCCTGGCACAGAATATGAGTTGTTTATGTCTCATCTGTTATTTAAACCATTATCAATGTCTACACTAAGTTTGAAACACTATAGGAATTTGATTCATATAAATAGGAAGGCAAAACTAATTTCTCTTTTACTTTCTCTCGTGACTCATGAAGATATAATAATGCTTTTCTCACTTTCTGGAAATGGCTCTGTTCTAGCATTTCAACACAATCCGAGAGGTGAGGTTTCATAATTGAAGAGTATTAGATATATTCTAAACCCATGAATCACGTTTACAGACCTGAATCCTCCAAAGCCATCTTGTAAGCCAATAGCAGGAGAGAGGCTGTATGTTTGGGAATATTCACAAAGAATTGTTTTCACTAGTCCCATCAGGAAATTGATCAGAAATCAGCCCTTCTGATCCAGATTTCAAGCTATGTGCCACCCCCCCCTCAACTTTCCAAATACTCAAACTCAATACTTTTTTAGTGTATTGTGTCTAAGTTTTTGTATTTATCAGGTTTAAGCTGAATAGCAGCATGACCCTGGGGCCATTGTCTCAGAATCCATTCCCAAGTCTAGTGTAAACGCAAACATAAATGCAACAGGAGCATGCTTCTGGTCAGGTGGTGGGGTGCAGGGCGGTGGGGGGCGGGGGGTAAAAGTCCCAATGAGGCTCATGAGACTAAAGCATTATTGGTATGCTTTGTTTATAGGGGTTTCTTGTTTCCTCTCTCTGGCAGACGTCTTAGTCAAAGTGATGGTTAAGTCAGAGCTCCTCAAAGAGTCTTTGAGTGGGGACCCTTTCAAAGTGTTAAAATCTGTGGTGAGAGAAATTAAGCAGGAGGGGAGATGAGGCCTGGACTAAGTACCTGTGTGCCCACAGACCCTTCCTGTTCTAGTGACAAGGTCAGCAGTCTCTGGTGGGGATCCCCACCCCTGCACATTCTCATTTTCTCTTTCTCCCTCTCCCCACTCCATCCTCCTTTCCCCGGCCCACCGCCTTCCTCTCCCTCCACCAGGTGGGAAGCTGTCCTCCATACCCTGACTGCTTTCTGGCTGGGATCAGGGAACACATGAAAGAGGGATGTCAGACTGGGGTTTAGGTGATTATGCTCTAGTTCCAGCTGCATCCCTAATAGAGTTTTGGACAAAGTCCCCATTCCAAATCTGTTTTCTTAGCTCTATAAAGTCCACATGTGAGTTTAACAAAGTTTCCAGTTCTAAAAGTTTCTAACTTACTAAGACCTAAATTGACTGGGATACTACTACTATATCTGTGTTATTGCCGGATCTCTCAACTGGTTGCTGAGCTGTTTGGGGGAAGGACCATAGCTACTGAGATCGTACAAAGGAGTACCCATCTCACACTCTTTGTCTCCTAAGGCTGGATACAGCCTTAGGCTGTTAATAGACCTTAGTAATTGTGGTAACTCTGCTTTGTTCACCTTCAGTTGATAATATGATTCTTCCTCTAATTTTCTTCCTGTAAAAAGATCTGGCATAATTTCTGTGCCCCAGTTTCCTCTTCTATAAAATGAGAATAATAGTACTTACTTCATAAGATTGTTATGAAGATTAAATGAGTTAATATGAAGAGTTTAAAACAGTGCCTGGCATGTAATACAATCTAGCAAGTGTTAGTGGTTATGAGACATTGCTCAGAGGGCTATAAATGATCATGCCCCTTCTGGAAGACAGGGTAACAGATATATCAAGAGAACAAATGGTTCTCAGGCCCATATATCCCACTTCTGGAAATCCCAGAAAGATGGAACTTGGAAAACTCATACATCATTATATTTATCACAAGATTATCACAATGAAAGTTAGAAATATGAGTGATGAGCAAGATCAAATAAATTATGGTACCCTCTACTTGACTCCTTTACAGTCACTAAAAGACTATAACAATACAAATCTCTGAAAATCTGCAAACCTGTGTGCATACAACGTAACTCCATACGAGAAATGAAGTGCACACACTGAAGTGTGAAATGTGTAGTATTGTGGGTTTTCCCTTTTCTTTCATAACTAAAAAGGAGGAGATCCGTAGCAGATGCAAAAGATAGTCAAAAAATGGGAGCACAAGATAATAAGTTTCTTTCCTTATCTCAGGAAGACTTTATTTATTTATTTATTTATTTATTTATTTATTTATTTTTAATGTTTTAATGTTTATTTATTTTTGAAAGGGGGGGGTGGGTAGTGAGAGAGGGAGACACAGAATACGAAGCAGGCTCCAAACTGTCAGCACAGAGCCCGACGCAGGGCTCAAACTCATGAACTATGAGGTCATGACCTGAGCCAAAGTCAGACGCTTAACCAACTGAGCCACCCAGGCGCCCTGGAAGACTTGACTTTAATGATAATTATCACTTAGCGGTTCTTTTCTCAGATTAGTTGCCTTTAACTCCTGTTCTTAAAGTTTACTCAGAAAAAAGACACTCCGACACTCCATTAGAAATAAGCCACAGCTATCTACCTAGGGCTGCTGTGCACCAGATTTTTTGGGTACAACACTCCCTTGTGTTCTGGGGCTGAAGGCAGCCTCCGCAATCAGTTGGTAGGAATGTGTTGAGTTTTGACCAGCTGTAATAAGGTGGTCTCATACAATCTCTGCTTTTGTTTACAGATCTTTGGAGAAAAGGACTACTATTCATCCCCAAATGAGGAGGGCAGGCTGACTGGAATGGAAAAGTATGTTCAGGAGGTTTGGTTGTTTACTTGAGATGTGTTGATATGTAGTTATTCCATCTGGGGTGGGGGCGGGGGAGCCTAATTAATTTACATATAGTCCAAGTACCCGAAATGGGGGAAATTCTATCAAGTGTTAAAACTAGAGTGCTAGATAAGACTTTGACACAACTTTCCCTTGCCTTGTTGTAAATGGGAGAACAACCTGGTAAAATACAGTAAACTAGAGCCATTAACATCCCAGGGAATGTAATTAAAAACCACCTCTTCAGGCTAAATTTTCATGGGAGAGAGAGATGTTTATACAGAAAAGAACAAATACTTGTTACCTGATGGAAAGGACTAGAGTTTGGATAACAAACTAAGTTAATGAATTCAACAGTCTACGATATAGTTTTATAATTTTATGGTCTAATCTTAGTCTCTTCAAAAACTAACATTTCTCTACCGAGAGGTATCTAGATTGTGTTTTCTATTCTTCCCTTCTATTTTTTTTTAAGTTTATTTATTTATTTTGAGAGCGGTGGGCAGAGAGGGAGAGGGGGAGAGAATCCCAAGATGGCTCTGCACTGCCCCCAATGTGGGGCTTGAACTCATGAACTGTGAGATCATGACCTGAGCTGAAACCAAGAGTTAGATGCTTAGTCAGTTGAGCCATCCAGGGGCCCCTCTATTCTTGTCTTCTAAAACATTCCTAGAAAAGATGCCATGAATATCACATATATTTTCTGGTAATGCTTAATTAAGATCTCAAGCAGTGAGTGTGCCTGATTCTCTGTCTTATCAGCTAAGGACCCTCATCGAGGATGCACTAAGAACCCATGAGGTGGAGAAAAGATTCCCCTTTCTTGAAGCTGTTGATGGGTCTCTTGGCTGCTGGTGGCAGTCAGTATTTACTATGCTTGGAAGATTAGGCAAGATTCAGCCTGGATTGAGTAAATAGGAAAAGTCCCCCAGTGCTAGTCCATGTCATTTCCCATGGAGAGCTGCCCCTTTTCAGTCATCATCATGGGAGAGTTATGCTTGCCTTCCGGCCTAAGGAAGGGTTGGCTGTATTAGTTTATCTAACTATGTCATATTTTATTTCACTCCTACTATGGATCAGGCATTGTCCTGGGTACTTGGAGTTCAACAGTGAACCTAAAAGACTAATTCCTTCCCAATGGAGTTTACAGTCTAGCTAGGAGACAAGCAAGAAAATTGCAGAGTATATTAGTTGATAAGTTGATCTGTTCTATTGAGAAATGTTCTTTAAAGGTGGTAAGGGAAAACCTTGTTGAGAAGGCATGTGGGAGAGAGCTGTGCAGCTAGCCAGCAGGGTGAAGAGGCCTCCAGATAGATGATGCTGAGGCCCTGAGGCAGGGTTGTGGCTTAGACCAACAAGAGTGGGAAAAAGGCAGAAGATGAGTCTTTGGAATAGTCTGGAGGATAGTGCAGCAGAAGGGACCAGATAGTGAGACTAACCAGAGTAGTCTATTCTTCTATTTTTAGATGCGAATGAGTGTGAAATTGGCCTGGAGCTCTGTGATGATGGAGCAGAATGTGTGAACAGATCTGGCTCTTACTAATGTCACTTCCAAAAGGAGTATGAAGACCATACCCCATGCAGCCTGGCACGCTGTGTGTGCACACTCCTCACAAAGGCACTGGTTGCCCAGATGCCCTCTTGTGTGTATGCTTATAAGCTGCCGGGATCACTTGTGAGACCTGTAGCATCCTCAGGTCAGGGTTGAGCTCTCATTCTGATGCCTCTGGCCACAAACACCAAAGCAAACATTCTCTGAAGGATACAAAGTCCAGAAACTGTTCTAGAGCTTGGAACGTGGTATAAAAGCACTTACTGGGAGGATCTTCATTGTGCTGATTTTTCTTTTGCAAGCTTTAGCTTTGGAATACTTCCATAAGGATTCCATTCCTGACTCTGATCAAAGGAGTGGTGTGTAGAATTTAACTTGAACATCTGGTTGTTTCACCAGAGCTCCATCTGTCATGCCCTGGGGAGAGGGCCTATTTGTTGGGGGCGGCAGAGGGGGTGTGTCTTGCCTCAAGACTCAGCCTTTTAGACATTTTCTTACCAAAGATGAAATTGGGCAGGAACTTGCACAGGATTGAGTGAGCTTCTTCTGAACAGGTGTGGCATAAAGCAATTGGTAATGAACTAGTGGATGCCCTTAGCCTTTTTAAGGAGTTATTGCTGGTGATGGTAATTCGTTTGGGACCTCTGAAATAATATAAACTTCCTGGTGCTGCCACAGGCAGGTTAATAGGCATGATTTCTATTTCTCAACTTGCTAACTTGCTGTGGGACCTTGGTCTTTGGTTCTCAAATATCCCTGTGAAACAAAGGATTCAACTAGACATCAAAGGTTTTGTCTAGCTCTTTGCATATTAGATGTTGACATTTCAACAAAGATGCCATTAGACCCCAAGGGCAGGTGGGTGAACTTGCAATGCTATTTGCATAGTTCTTTGGGGTTTTTTTTTGTGTGTGTGTTTCTTAGTTGTCATATTTCAAAGGAAGATTGAATATGTCACAAAATACAGACTCAGTATGAATTTCTTATGGCTAGGAATCTACTTGTGACTGACAATTTGTAGTTTTTTCATGTTTTTTCTCTTCCTGCACCCTCCAAGTATCCAGATAAGGCAATGTTTTTATTTACTCTGCTATTACAGAATAGCCTGGGTGATGTATAAACAACAGAAATTGTTCTGAAAGCTAGAAGGCCAAGATCAAGGCTCTAGCAGATTCAGTGTCTGATGAGAACCTGCTTCATAGTTCTTAGATAGCCATATTCTTGCTGTGTCTTCACACAGAGGAAATGGGCGAGGGTGTCTCTTGGGCCTCTTTTATAAGGATACTAATCCCATGTACAAAGGCTCAACCCTCATGATCTAATCACCTCCCAATTCCACCTCCTAATACCATCACCTTGGGGGTTGGGATTTTGGTGTATTAATCTGGAAAGGATATAAGCATTCAGTCCACTGTAGGCAGTGACAAGAGTTAAGTTGAAATAAGTTCTGTGAGGCAGCCATCTTGAAGTTTCGGAAATCTGACATCTGTGGATTTTGCTCTAACGATAGTTTCTAGATGGTATGCAAACTAGTTCTAGTTCTTTGGATCTATAGTAAGTTACATGATGATAGAATACATTTTGAAATACAGCTGGCTCTTGTTCTTCTCTGGTCTCTTTAATGATTTCTGTCTTTTTAAAAATAGACAAAATTAGGGGTGACTGGGTGATTCAGTTGGTTAAGTGTCCAACTCTTGATTTCAGCTCAGGTCTTGATCTCAGGGTCGTGAGTTCAAGTCCTGTTTGGGCTCCACACTGGGCATGGAGCCTACTTAGAGAAAATAGACAAAATAAATTTCTGATATGCCTAACATGGAAGACTTTTAGTCATTAGCTCTTAGGCAATTTAGATTCCATATCACAAGAGGATGTGGGACATTTTTCAAAGTTAACTCTGCATATGAATAGGGTTCTTGAGGGAGCTATGTAGCAAAAGTTGGTGAAAGGTCCTTACATTACCTGATTCATTTTGTTCCCAGTCTAGCTTTGGCTTTGATAAAATATTAACAGTTCATTTGTTTATTCTCTCAAAAAATAAGTACCTACTAATGTGTCAGGCAATATGCTAGGGACGGGGTTAAAAGTATAAATCTCTGAAGGCACTTTTGAGAGCCCATTAGGTAATGGAATATAAGCCTATCATTTAGTTCTCTTTAAAAAAAAAAAAATGTTTCTTTGTATTTCAGGAGTTGACCTGGACCTGCTGGTTGGAGTTGCTGGTTCCCTTCAGTTGTGCTCATGTTGACTATTGGTCTCATGTGGCTTGTGACTAGAACCTACATCAAGAAGGAAAATTCTCTGGGTCAGAATGTGGCACCACAGGAGTGCCTGCCTATAGCACCTACCTTTGACCTGATGGACCTCTGCAAACACCTTCCCTTCAACCCCTACCAGCCTAAGCCCCATGCCAAGGTTCCACATGGTGCTCCAGGCAAGAATGTTCCTCAGAACAGGGGACTGCAGCTGTGGGTAGAGCAATCAGAGAGGTTCTGAGGGTGGCTGCTGCCCCTAGAAAGGGTGGGAGTAGAAGACCTTGTCCTTTGGAGGTACAAACTTCACTGTGCCATCAAATCACACACTTATGAACTTAGGAAGAAGTACCTTGATTCTGATTCTGTCACTTCTGTTCTCTGATTCCAACTGTGTTGTGGTTCCTGACTCTCCCTGGGCAGAAGGCCTATTTCCTGGGGGGCAGAGGAGGGGGTGTGTCTTGCCTCAAGACTCAGCCTATAATTCCAGCAATGGACTGAGGTAGTCTTCTGGTGACCCAGACACTTCAGGTGATGAGTGTGGTCCACAGGAAGTGTCCAGGGCAGCAGGAAGCACATGGTACCAACCTCCAAAGTTGAATGAGTTTATCAGTAGACAGATTAGAGAACTGTTAACATAGTTTAGAAAACTCAACCTCAGGACTTTTCTCCCTTTGTATGGGAAAAGAAACTCCCCTAAAAGTAGTGGGTGAGAACTCATGATTCTTTTTCCTTCATACTTGGTTGCATTTTATTGGATTATAAAATTGTATTTATGGAGAGATTCTGTCTTCTGTTCTTCACCTATTTTGGCTACTACATGTGCCAGGTTGGTATTAGAGCCCTACAGTTTGACCCTAAATAAAAAAAGGGAACCTTTTATATATTAAAAGAAATACAACTCTGTGGATCATCTTTTCTAAATCTACCACTAAAGTTTGGCTCTTTGTCGCGCGCGCGCGTGTATGTGTGTGTGTGTGTGTGTGTGTTAGACAGGGAGAGAGAGCAGAGGAGAGGCAGACAGAAAGGGGAGGAATCCTAAGCAGGCTCCATGCTCAGCTCGCAGCTCTCAGCACAGAACCCAAATGGGGCTCAATCCCACAACTTTGAGATCATGAACTGAAATCAAGAGTTGGATGCTTAACCAATTGAGTTACCCAGGCACCCCAGGCTCTTTGTCTTTTAAAAATGAGGTGATCACGACTTTTTTATGTTTTTTTTATTATGTTGAGATGGGAGAGGGAGAGAGAGAGAATCCCAAGCAGGTTCCGCACTCAGCGTGGAGGAGCCTGATGTGCTCAATCCCACAACCATGAGATCATGACCTGAACCAAAATGAAGAGTTGAATGCTTAACTAACTGAGCCACCCAGGCTCCCCAAACACCATTTGTTTTAAAGTTTCCTAGACCTAAGTCCAGTGCAGGAGTTCCCGCATATACAACACCAAGCAATTCTCAGACACCAGGAGGGCATCCGAGAATCCAGCGGAATTCTGACACTACCTATCTGGAGATGCCATCAGATTCCACAGGTTAAGCGTTCAGTCCTACAGACTGCCCCTCACCCCCCACTTCAGATACCAATCACCAGGCTGTGACCTGTGCTTCTGACCAACCGGCTACAGAGTGGAGGTTCCAATGACCTCCTTCTTAGGTTGGATTAATTTGCTAGAGCTGCTCACAGAACTCAGGGAAACACTTATTTACGTTTGCCAGTTTATTAAAGGATATGATAAAGAATACAAATCACCAGTCAGATGAAGAGTTACATAGAGCCAGGCCCCTAACCAAGGAGCTTCTGACCTCATGGGGCTTGAGGCCTGTCTTTGTGTCACATGGAAGCATTCTGGCTCCCTAAGTGTGGAAGCTCTCTAAAAAGGACCAAAAGCTGTCCCCTTGGGTTTTATAGAGGCTCCATCACTAGTCATGATTGACTAAGTCATTGGACTGTGGCTGATTCAACCTCCAGACACTTTCCCCTCCCAGGGGTATGAGAGGTGGAACTGAGATTACTATCTCCCTAATCACATGGCTGGTCCTCCTGGCAACCAACCCCTGACCTCGGTGGGACCCAAAAGTCACTTCCTTAATAACAAGACACCCATTTTACCTTGGTATCCCTGAAGCATTTTCAGGAACTGTGGATGAAGACCAAATATACCTTGACAGATGTATTTTGGTCACCTTATACTTCTAAGCTATTTTATGGTACATTCCTTAGATCTTTGTCTACACTTGACATGTTGTGGGGGAGACATTGGAGAGAATGCAAGAAGTCTTAGATACGGTTCCTGCTCCCACTATGCTTGCTTTTATTACACTGAGCTAAATGGGCAAGGGAATGAACACACATTAAGGAATAGGTCCTTGCAGGTGCCTGTGTCCTATAAAGGTAACAGTGGGAGAAATCTGTAAAGTTGACTGAGAAGAAAAACTTAGAGGCAGGCTAAGTTCTGAGTCTGTAGAAGCAGAACCACTCTATCTGCAGTGCCAGGTATGGGCCTGGTCTGTAGGAGGAGCTCCTTACTTGAGGTAAAGCTGCAGAATAAGGGGTGCTTTGAAACTGACCTCATGCTCTTGGGGAAATACAAGGCTCAATAGGATTGGCATCTCTGCCCTGGTCTTGGCCCTAGCTTCCTCATCCTAACCTCTCCCAAGACTGGCCTTGTCAGCTGTATGGAGCCCAGGAAGAGTCGGGTGGGATGAGGTGCAAGGACCTTCTGAGAAGAAGGAGTGGGATGAATCGGGGTCTCAGCCGCTCCAGCTGGACTGAACTGGCTGTGGGGGGTGGGCTGGAGCAGGTTCCATGCCTGCCTTGTGGAGAGTTGAGGCCCGGAAGCGGGGTACTGCTGCACGCATGTGGCTACATAAGGCAGGTACCGGCTTCCACATGGGACCCCAGATGAGATGGGAGATGAGTGTGTGGCTTTGTTCTCATTCTGCTCCAGAGTGTAAAGGAGGGCACCAGTACACCGGGGCACCTGCTCGTGGAGCAGGACACAGCTCACCAGGATGACTTGAAGAAGTGCTGGAGGCTGTCACCTGGCCTTCCATAATACTCGAGATTTTTGAAATCTTTTTTTTTGTGAACCCCTTTTATTTCTTGGCTTTAAATGTTTATATATTTTTGAGGAGGGAGGAGGGGCAGAGAGAGGGGGAGACAGAGGATCCAAAGCAGGCTCTGTGCTGACGGCAGAGATCCCGAGGTGGGGCTCAAACTCACAAAGCGTGAGATCCTGAGCTTAACCAGCTGAGCTACCCAGGCGCCCCTTTATAAGCCCCTTTTAGAATGCAAATACTCCTAAGAGATTTGAGCCCTCATCAGCTATGTGCTTGGGCTGCACCTTCTTTTTAAATAAGTTTTACTGAGGCATAATTTACACACCCTAAAATCCACCTATTTTTAGCTGAGCTGTGCAGCCGCAATCCAGTTTTACAACACCGTCATCACCCCAGAAAGGTCCCTTCTGCATAT
Source organism: Panthera onca (assembly GCF_046562875.1). Lineage (NCBI taxonomy): Eukaryota > Metazoa > Chordata > Mammalia > Carnivora > Felidae > Panthera > Panthera onca. Next base: position 59,985,594 of record NC_138341.1, on the reverse strand, counting down.
TTGTACCCATTCTGTCTTTCCAACTTCAGTCTCAGCAACCACTAATCTTGAGATCTCATATAAATGGAATCATATAATATGCGGTCTTTTGTGTCTGCTTTCACTTAGTATAATGTTTTTGAGGTTCACCCATATTGTATCATGTCAGTAATCTGTCTTTTTATTGCTGAATGGTATTTCATTGTGTTTATCACATTTTCGTTCACTGCTGCTGAACACTTGAGTTATTTTTTTGGCTACTGTGAATAATGCAGCAGTGAACATTTATGTACCTGTCTTTGGACATAGATGTTCACTTATCTTGGATAGATTCCTGGTAGTGAAATTGCTAGGTCACATAATTTTTGTTTAACTTTAAAAGAAATTGCCAAACTATTTTCCAAAGTGGTTGAACCATTTCACCATCCAACCAGAGATGTATGAGGATTCCAGTTTTTCCACATCCTTACCAAAGCTTGTTATTGTCTATCTCTTCTATTATAGCCATTCTAGTGGGTGTGAAGTGATATCTCATTGTGGTTTTAATGATGCCTGCCCTCCCTAATGCTATTGATAGAGCATCTTTCATGTGCTTACTGGTCATTCACTATTTCTGTGTTGAAATGTCTCTTTGGCTGTTGCTTCTTAAAATCCCAAGGGACGAAGATTATAAACTTCCCTGGTTGGGGGTTGGTGGTGGTGGGTGGAGTAGGGATCTTGTTTTTTAACTGCTTTATCTCAAGGGCCTAACACAAGAGTTGAGAGTAGGAGGTCATATATTAGTTTCTGATGGCTGCTGTAACCAATTACTACAAACCTGATGGTTTAAAACAACACACGTTTATTCTCTCGCAGTTCTGGAAATCAGAAATCTGAAATCAGTTTCACTGGGTCAAAATCAAGGTATCAACAGAGCCTCCAGGGGAGAATCCATTTTCTTGCCTTTCCAGTTTTTAGAGCTGCATTCTTTGGCCTCTGGCCCCTTACCCATCTTCAAAGTAAGCAGGGTAGCCTCTTAAATCTCCTCCTTCCACCCCCCCCCCCCTTTCTTTGTAATACCGTTTTCTTTCTCTTCTGTAGTAAAATCTCCCTCTCCTTTCCTCTTGTAAGGACGCTTGTGATTACATTTAAGACTCACCTGAATAATCCGGGATTACCTCCCCATCTCAACTCCCTTAATTTAATCACACTTGCAAAATCCCTCTTGCCATTTAAAGTAACATTCACAGGTTCCAAGGATTAGGACCTGGATATCTTCAGGGGCCGGGATTCAGCGACTACAGCCAGTAACCATCACGGCCTCATGGTTCATGCCTTGGAGTTGGTGGCTGCTGAGGAAGACCTGAGCAGGCCAGCCTTTAGAAGCACAGGTAGGCCCTGGAGGGATATTAGAGCTGTTTCTACGACAGACTTCTTCCTTTTTTCTTCTTGCTCATCTCCTCCTAGAACTTTTGAAGAGTTGACAGCATTTAAGAGCTGAGAGGGGCTGAGGCAGCCAGCACTGTTACCGGCTGGCGCTGGAGACAGAATGAGAACTCATGGCTTCCGATGCCCAGGTCCTTCCCATCCCTGCCTCTTCCCCACCTCCCCTCCAGGCGGGGTCGCGGGGCTGCGGCCGCTCCGAGAGCTCAGCCCCTCCCAGGTCACGGTCAAGGTTAGGGCGGCAGCCCCCGCTGCGTCCTCGCATGCGGCCAGCAGGGGTCAGCATCCCCCGCGCAAACTTCGCGGCGCTGCCGCCGCCGGAAGGTGGGGCTCCCCGCTCCCCAGCGTTTCTTCCAGCCACCTTTAGTTCGCGTTGCTGCGTCACCGCCTGGGCAGCACAGCCATGTGTGTCTTTTCTGCTTCTCACCCTAGCACGCCTGTCGCTGGCCCGCCTGGCTTCTAACCCGAGAGAAGGCGGAGAACGGCCTTCGGGCGTGGCAGCCACGAGCGCCGGCCGGAGGGCTGGGACGGAAGGGGCTCCCTCCTCACCTGGGCCTGGAGGAGGAGCGCCCCTGCCTGAAGGCTGGGGGAAGGAGGGTGTGGGGCCTGGGTGTGGTAGGGCCCGAGGAACAAAGGCAGAAGGGTCAGGGGCCTCAGTTTCTTTGTGACCTGAGAGCTCAGAGAGCTCCGGTGGCTACGGGCTGTGAGATTTGGAATGAGTTTCTCATCGAGCACATTACATTCCCGGCCAGTTTGTCTGGTTCCGAAGTTCCTATGGTTCCAAGTGGAAGAGCTGCCCTCTTTTATCGCCTGTCTCTTCTGTTCTAGCCATCCTTGTGGAAGTGGTGTCTCACTGTGGTTTTAATGAGCTAGGTGTCTGCGGCTGCGTGGATGGGCTGAACTAGCTCAGTGGGAACTTCTTAGCCTTGGGGCACAGTAGGAGGCTGCCCTAAGCTTTTGCTAGTAGGCTCTGAGCCAAGCTTATGATTAAGGCCTTAATCTTATTGGCTTCTCCCCTGCTTATTTGTGGCCTTACCTGAGGGCTTGCCCCCCAGCAACCTCTGGCTGATCACTGCTTTGCCCCTGCTAGGGAGCTAAGACCTTCATTTCTTGCACCAGCATTTCCCCTGTGGCTTATTTCTCTAACCTCTGAGAAGACAGATCAGAGCCCGGATCTGGTGTCAGGCAAAGATCTGACTTTGCTGCTTATTAGCTGTGAGATGATGAGGAAGGTCTTCACCCCTTTACGTCTCTGTCTTCTTGCCTGTTAAATGGGGATGCTAACAAGAACTTCCTGCACAGGGCTATTGGAGGAATCAGTTAGTACTTGTAAAAGGCTAAGGTTAGAACTCAAGGCTTTTAAAACCCCATCTCTTCGTCTGGACATCCCAGGAGGGTATCCAGGCCAGCTGATAGGAAATGGAATTTCTGTGTATGGAGGCCTGGTGAGCACACAACGCATGATGGGAAGTATAGCCGGGCCAAGCTGATGGAGCAGTGTGCAGCAGTGTATGCCCTCATGGGATAAGACCCTCACGCTTTGGTGCAGCTCAGAGATCATCCATCTCCAGGGGTTCATTCCACCTGTGAGGGTGCAACTTCGGTTATTGCAGGAAACAGACCACCTGGGTTCAATCTCAGCCCAAGATTGACCAGCTATGCAGCCGTGGCTAAGTTACTTTTACCTCTGGGGGGATTGGCTTCCTCATCTGCAAAATGGGCATAACATAACCTACTGGCTCGATACATCATAAAGATCAAGAGGTGATGTGTGTGATGCTGCTAAGCCAGCCATGTGGCCCTCAGCAACCTAACACTGGTTCCAGATGATGAACACTAGGATTTGGCTACTGAGGCCAGAAGATGTTTACAGCAGAAAACCCAAGATAAGTTGGGCCTTTTGGACAGGTTTTTCAACTGCTGGTCAACAAACATGCCTATGTCTGCAGCAAACTCGGGGCCGGGATGGTGCTTTTAGGATTCCTGGATATCTGTGAATGTGATAGCTGACTCAGAGAGTCCCTCTCAAGAGGCATCTTCAGACACTTCCATTATGGAATCCTGCAGACAGGTTGAGGAGAAACTAAATTCTGCTTTGGAAAGTAAATGTAACCTCAGTTTTTAAGGACGGTGTACAACCTGTTGTGAATAAAGCTGCCATGAATATTCACATACAACTTTGTACAACTCCACTTCTCTCAGATGGATATCTAGGGGTGTAGCTTTCAGGCCATGTGGTTTCCCTGCTTTTAGAATTTCTGATTGAAAGTGTAAGCTAGTTGGAGAATTGCTTCCCTCACGGGAGAGATTTCAATCAGATGTGACAGTAGGGAGAATGTCACAGGTATTACTGGGAGCCAGTGGGTTGTTTTGTGAATAATAGCGTATCTGTGTGTGGGGAGCTGGGGGCTGTTTAGGACATCTACACCTGTGGAGAGGCAGGGCCTTGGCATGCCCCCTCAGGCCCTTATTGTATGTCACTGAAATCTCTATCAGTTTGGGCTTAAGGGGCTGTTTGGAACTTCCTTATTGTCAGCACTGGTTGAAGGCGAGTTATTCAGAATTTAGAGGCCTTCTACTGAAAATTGTCCTTGGGTCATAGACACGTGGCATTCATGCAATGCCCGTGTTTCTGCTTCCTGACCAATTCTCTTGACCGAGTCCGTCTGTGGAACATAAACATTCTCATCTAGTTCATTTTTCAGCCTGTCACAACAAGAGACTTCTGTAAGCAATCAACCAGGGCTAACACTTCATTTCCACAAACAATGCCAAAACTGCCTTACACACTAACAAACTTACAAAGCAAACTGTACTGCTAAACTGAATTTTCATGTGGTCTGCATAAGCTTCTAACCAGAGGGAGAAGAGAATGTTCACAGTCAGCGTTGTAATAATATTACAACGGCAGTCATGCCGTTGTAATATTATTTTTAAAATGTCATCTTGTCATAAACATTTTTGAGTGCTAGATTTTTCTCAAGTCCTGATGAAATGGTTCTCCTTAAATAAGCAAAGCGATAAAGACAAATCACAAAACCAAAAAATCACAAACATGGCGGGAGATGGGGTTCATGTCCTATTCAGTTATAATGGTCAGTCCTGTTTTTCATACTAGAATGCAAACAATTACCTATTATGTAGCCAAACCAGAATTCTGTTTGCTGTGGTCGCAGGAAAAGCATTTACTAGCTCTACTGTGATCTGATTTAACTCTCAGAATACGCCAATGGGTAGAAATGGTTGTTGTATACACCTTATAGATGACAAAACTGAGGCTCCTTGAAGCAGGCTAGTCCTTCTTCCCTTTGCTGCAATTTAGTAGTTGGGGCAAGCCAATCAAGGGCTGAGTGTCCACTTGGTGCGGCTGTGGGTCTTTGTCTCAGTCACTGAGCTTCTAGGTTTCTTTCTGCCACAGTTTTCCTGCATTTTTGTCATAAATATGCCAGGGCCATTGGTCACCCCTCATGCCCCCCCCCCCTCCTGTTTTTACTTAGAGATTTTGCCTTTGCATCTCTTCTCCTGGAAGCCAGTTATCTGGCCTGAGCCTCACTCCTGAATAATAGACCATGTTCGCATCTTCTTTCATTTTCTTCCACTTTCTTCAGAAGTTGCTCTGTCAGGTGGACCCAGGAACTAGTATGGTTTCCTGAAAAAAATGCACCCTTCAGTCCTTATTTCCATAAATAGTGCTTTCTCTGATATAAAGCCCTTTTGGTATGGGCTGCAGATACCCCTCCCCAGTCTCACTGACTCGAGGAACTATCATTAGCCTGCAGAATTCTGTGTCCCCAAACCTCCCTCTCTGTCAGGCACCACCATCTCACATCCAGATGTGAATAGGTTTTGCCTTCCACCAGTACTCCTACATCAAGGTTCTTAATGGTCTCTGTCTTTCGTGAGAGAGAGGAGTCCTTAAGTCCAAGGGAACTCCCTTATTCTTAGGTCATTCCTCCGACATAATTACAAGCCGTGTGTGCAATCGTGTGACTCTGTGTGTCTTTCTGAGAGAAATCCCTTTCCCACTTACCAAAATAATAGTTCCATCCTCTTTTGTTTTATAAGGTAGAATACCATTCACTCAGTTTGAAGGTCAAAAAAATTAGATGCTAAGTACCATAACTCACCATTACTGTTTTGTGTAGTTCATCTTTTCAGCTTTTAGATCTCCCCCCCAAATCAGTTTGTGAATAGTTTACTATTGCTAGAAAATGTAGCACATTATTTGAAAAATGGTTATCTTAATAAACTCTGGCAATCTTTAACATTAATGATTTATCTAAAATAATAACAAGCCACACAATTTCTATAATGTTTGAACTGGAAGACTAACTTGTCTCATTCAATTCTTTTCTTCTTTTCTTTGTGAGTGGGGCAGAGGGAAAGAGGAAGACAGAGAATCTTAAGCAGACTCCACACTCCGTGCAGAGCCCAATGTGTGGGCTTGATCCTAGGATCATGACCTGAGCTGAAATCAAGAGTTGGGTGCTCAACTGACTGAGCCACCCAGGAGCCCCTCAATTCTATTTTCAATTTGCTAAACACCTGCTAAGACTCTCTGGGGAAAAAAATGGGAAGTCCCATTTTTCTTCCAAAAAAATGGAAGTTCCTACTTCCAGCTGGTGTCACAGATGGGCACTAAAATGGCTAGCCCAGCTGTAGAAGAAAAAGGTAATTATGGCCGGGGGTGTAGGGACAGCTCTGTAGAGGAAGAAACCCTTGAAAGATGGAGGTTTGAGAGCAGACTGAGATTCACAACTATCCATCTGTAAGTATGTGATTTCCCAAACAGGAACAGGGTCTTAGGGTCTCTGGCTAGTCCCTTGGACTCCTGGTAAGTCTCCTCAACTTGTTGATCTCTTGGAGTTTAGGAAAACACAAAGTATGTTCAGGACTCGGACACTGAACTCTGCTTCGAGCTTTGGCCCGGTTGGGATTTACAGTGGCCAGGCCTGGGAAGGGGAGATGGAGTTGAACATGACCTCTGACACCTGGAGAGACAGCAGAGTGTGCCCTCATCTGGAGGTTCTGTCCCTGCAGCTCTGCCACACTTGACTGCTGGTCCTGGTGGTGCTGGTTTCCTGTAGGCCGGTGTCCTGCTGGCTACCTCTGCCTGATCGGTGGGGACAGCACAGCCTCTTCTGCTGGCTTATCCTACACTGACAGGTAAGGAGAATGCGGCCTCCTCTCTACTTGGCCCGAGGAACCTTGCTTTTCCAGGGAAATGCTATGAGGGAACACAGAGGTGACCAAGTGCACTGTCGGTTGAAGGGTAGCCCAGGACAGAGAATATCCGAGTCACTTGGAGGAACTTGTCACAAGGCATGTCCCTGAGTCTGCTTCCAGGACCCTGTTACCCCATCTCTGGGGTGGGCCCGGGATCTGCTGTGTCATAAGTTCTCTGGGTGGTTCAGACTGAAAACCTGTGAGCCAGCCCTCCTTTTGCAGCTAGTGAGTAGACTGGAGTCTGACAGATGCTCTGGCTGAGCTAGGGAGAGACCCCGAGACCACTCCTAGTCCAGTGCTCATCACCACATTCAATACCACTGTGAAGAACTGGACATTTGGCCTGGTAGCCAGATCAGTGGGCTGACGGTTCCTATAGGAGCAGAGAAACTAGGAGTTGGAAACTAAAGCCTGAAAGACTGTTTCTCAGTATTTTTACCCAGTAGTTTCTTCATGAACAATCCTCTCTTCCATTCAGCCCTGGTCCTCCCATGTGTCCAGCTACCTGGCCAAAACCCTATGTGCAGGCACATCATCATAAACTCCCACACCGTGCTGCAGTCCCCCTGACCTTCTGCTGCCACTGGGGCTTCGAGGCCTTCTACCTTCTGCCCCTGCATCAAAAAGTGAGCAAAGATCAACAGGGAACATGTTGGTACAGGGAAAACCCTGATATTGGCATTGCAAGATCTGAGTTGCAGCTCTGTGTGAACTTGAACAAGTCCCTGACCCTCTCTGGCCTGTACAAGACATCATTTACTATGTTTGTCCTTCTGGTTTCCTCTTCTAGCTTAGTTATTCCACCCACAGCCCGGAAAAGACAAGTCAGACAAAACCAACCCCTCCCATTGTGCCAGGGGAGCCTGGTTTTGCTCACAGTTTTATTCCCAGCGGCTAGCACAGTGGTGCCACATAGAAGGCGATCAGGAAATATTTGTGGTATTATGGAAAAATGTGAACTTGGAGGCACAGAGAAGCTAATAATTAGGGGAGGCACTTCCTACCAGTGAGTTCAATAAACTTTCCTGAATAACTTTGCACTTGATGGTCTGATGATAACCAGTGAGACCCTAGAGCACAGCATTGGCCATTTCAGCTGTAAAATGATGGACCTGATAAGATGGGCCCTTCTTCTCCCTCTGCCTTTTCTCTCAAACTTTCTCCCGCCTCTTCCCACCAGTTTGCCTGAGGCTTATGCCCCCTGAAGGTGTCTGCTCTTCTGAGCCCCTGCCTCTCAGGGAGACCCTTCCCACCATTATCCCCTTGTTCACAGACCTGGGTCTGTGTGTGTGTGTGTGTGTGTGTGTGTGTGTGTGTGTGTGTGTGTGCAGCCACAGTACCTTTCAGGCTGGGAAAAAGGAAAGAAGCCAAACATTTTTGGTTCTACCTCCTCCTCTTTTTACACATGACCTCTTCAATCTTCTGGGACCACTCAGTCCACGAGTACTTGCCGAACTCTAGACTCTGCCCTGAGCAGACTGGAGGAATCAGATAGGAGACCCATTTCCTGCCAGATATCAACGGTGTGCTGGGGGAGGAGTCCACACATGGAAGATCGAGTGACTATAAGGGGTGTCATGGGACAGAACGTGGTTCATTCCTCAATGAGGAGAATAAAGAGTGTCAGAAGCAAAGTTTTGGCACCTCAGTTCTGACCCTGCGATAGGAGCATTGGGACCTTCGGCAGCTTACATTATAGATCTGAGCCACTGTGTTACCCTCTATGAAGTGGAGAAAACAGAGACCCTCATGAAATACAAAATCCCCTTTAGACCCACATCACAGTAATAATTGCTGCAGGCAAGATCCATGGATGGGTCTAAACTCAGCGCTCAGAAATTAGAGGAGATAAAGGATATTTACACAGTCTCAGAGTATCTCCCCAAAGGTACTTATGAATTATGAAGAGAAAAAGAGTAACTTTACCATGGAGAAACCTGGCTGACACCACCTTAATCAAGTGCTCAAGGTTAACATGACCTGTAAGAAGACAAATCAACATCACGAACCCCCTGGTATGGTACACTGAGAAGGACACAACATCGCTTCTGGGGTATTCTTGCCAAAAGCACATAACCTCGATTGGCACATGAGAAAAACATCAGACCAACCTAGATTAAGAGACTTTCTACAAAATAGCTAATCAGCACTCATCAAAAGAGGCAAGGTCATGCAAGACCGTGAAAGACTAGGGAACTGTTTACAGATTGGAGAACAAGGAGACCCAACGACTAAATTAAACAAGGGATCCTTGACCAGAAAGTGGGCGTTACAAAGAAAAAAAATATAATTGTCCTATGGTTGTATAAGATGTTAACATTAGGGGAAGCTAGGTGAAGATTTCATAGAACTCTCTGTACTATTTTTGCAACTTTTCTGGGAATCAAGGTTTTATTGTTTTTTATTGATTTTTAAAAAGATTTTTTTAAAAGAGCCTGATTTGGGGTGCCTGGGTGGCTCAGTCAGTTAAGCATACAACTTCGACTCAAGTCATGATCTCACGGCTTGTGAGTTTGAGCCCCACGTCGGTCTCTTTGCTGACAGCTCAGAGCCTGGAGCCTGCTTTGAGTTCTGTGTCTCCCTCTCTCTGCCCTTCCCTCACTCATGCTCTGTCTCTCTCTCTCAAAAATTAACATTAAATTTTTTTAAAAGTGACTGAGGGTTTTATGAGGAATACATGAGATGATATATAGTGCTTAGTAGTGTTGGCACAGTGCTCAAAAAGTTTTAACCTCTATTGTTGTTGTTTGGTTTGACAAATACTAAGGTAGAGAATAGGGCAATACACTCTTTGAAGCAGGAGGATTAGCTTGAGTGAGACCTAAAAGTACAAGGAACATCTGGGAGATATAAACAGACCAGACCAAAGCAGAAGGCTTAAAAAAAAAAAATTTTTTTTTTTCCAATAGAGAAATAGTGGGAAATGAGACAGGAAAGGCCTCAAATGCCAAACTGGAGAAACAACTAGACAAAAGGCAGTAGGAAGTACCTATGTAAAAATGTAGCAATATAACCTAAGAAGTTCCCTCATTTCAGAAAGGCCCAAAAAGGGGGTCCCACTGCCTTGCGGAGCTTATTGGTCATGAACAAAGGACGAAGGATCCAACAGAGAGAGGGAAGCTTCTGAGAAGTTTGCTAAGTGTGGAATGTAAAGGTCTGTACCAGTGGGGAGAGTGAAGGAAAATCCAGCCTATAGCATAGGATTAGGGTGGGAGGCCCAGGGGGCTATAGTTGGTGCTCTGGAGTGAGGTGGTGGGGGTGGGGCAAGGAAAGCAGGTGGAACCTTTCAGGAGCCCCAGGAATCTGAGCATCCTGAAGGGAAATCCAAACTGAGCCTGTTTGCTGCTTCCTGTCCCAGATGCTGCAGTGCATCAGGGAAAGAAAGGATGCTGGGAAGCAGTTCAGGAACATTCATTCAGTGTCTGCTGGGAAGTCAAACCAAATGTGATAGGAATGTGACTTGCTGTGTTCAGAGAGGTGGGAGGCCTGGCTGTTCGGCCACACGAGGAGACTGAAAATGAAATTCCAAGTCAAGCTCACTTGCATGAGTGAGAGGGATTGGACCTGTCCAGAACTTCCTGATGCACTGGGAGGCACAGCTCTCCACCTTCCCTGAGCTGATACAGGTGGCTCTTCAGGTCTCAGGGAGCAGCCAATTTGAGGGTTCAGTGCTCAGGGCAGAGTGGACTAGAGGACCTGAGGTTACAGCCTAACAGGGGCTCCCTGCTCAAAGTACAGTTGGGGGCCTTTGCTTGAGGCCTTCCCATCTTGTTCTCTCTGAGAGGAAGGGCTCCAGCAGTGGACATTTAGAGCAAATGAGATCTGAATGTGACTTGCTAGGTCTGGTGGAAGGTGTGGGTGGCTCAGCTGCTTAGGTGCATGTGGGAACCACAGAGAGTGTGTAGCCAATGCTCTCAATCTGGCTGCACACTAGGATCACCTGGGGACTCCGTTTTAAAACTCTGATGCCTGGGGCTCAGCCTCTAGACATTCTAATTTAAAAGACTCCAGGTGAGAATCAGGAATAGACAGTTTTAGGACACCAGTCAGTAGTTTTGGTTTTTTTAACTTTTTTATTCTTAGAAACAATAGAGTGTACAGAATAATGTCCCCCCTCCATTTGCCCACCTTCCTGCTGAAACAATTTACAAGTCTTGGCCAGTTTTGTGACCGCACTCCCTCTAGTGACTCCCCTCACACCTATCCCCCCTCCCCAGATTACTTGGAAGCAATCTCAGAAATCACAAGCTCATGGTTGTGGCACCCAGGTGGTTCCCGTATACAGACCTAGTCCAAGGACTTCATTGCACAGATAAGCAAATTGTGGCCTGGAGAGGAGAAAGGACTTGCAAACATTCCACAAGAGGTCCCGTCCTATGTTAACAATCTATGGACATGTGAACTTGGCAGCACTCCAGAGACCTTTGGTGTATTCTTGTCAAAACACTTCTGGGAAGCCTCACCCTGGTGCCAGGCCAACGACTCCCAGAGGCAGAATGGGCCTCTGCCCCAGGTGCCAGCTGAAGGTGTATTTTCTTCTGGTTCCTGGCAGAGTTCTGCTTCATCTCATTGCAAGACTGCTCATTAATAGCCCTGCTTGGAGCCTGTCAAGCTCTCTGCACTTTGGTTGAAATTCAGTGGTTCTCTTCTCTGCCTGTGGGACCAGGTGGGGCGGTGATGACTCGGGGCTGGGAGAGGGGTGGTTTCTGGCCCACGTGGCTCCCTCAGCTCTGGAGGCACAGAGGCCACATGTTCCCAGAGCTTCACGCTCCCCAAGGGCCAAGTGGCAGGGCCTCAGGTAGTGAGTGACAGGTGTGCCTGTCCTGTCCGCTGCTGGGCTTTTACGTGCCGTGTCTGTTGTCTTTCTTTTCCATCCAGAGAGCACGTGCTCGTGGTGAAACCAGGTGTGTATGACTTGGGACCTCTTTGAGAGGAAGCAGATTGTCAGCGCCCTCAGTGCGGTGGTCGGCCAGGTCTAGCTCTGAAGGCTTGGGGTCACTCGTGGTCACCACAGCCTGAGAGCTGAGGAGAGCCTGGACTTGAAGCAGCCCTGGTCAACATGCAGGGGCTACAGTTATCTCTTTTCCTTTTATGAAAGGTCCCTTCCATGTCATCCCTGGCCGGGGTGCTCTTCCTGAAGAAGCTGCTGTGGGGGCTGAGACCGTATGGGGTGGGAGGTGACGCACATTGTCACACCGGCCTTCACCCTGTCAGAGGCTCAAGGCGGGGGGCAAAAGAATCCCCCAAAATGAAAGAATCAGGAACTCTACATCTTTGACATTTAGTCAAAAGTCCAAAGCATAGTCATTTGTCACCTTAAAAAACCAGTAGCTTCCAGCAGAACTCCAAGTGGGGCCCTGACTTAGGCTGTTCCTGTGTTTGTCACCTCCATGTTTAATCTCTAAGTTCCTGGGTGTGGAACTGGTGTGTGTATGGATGGGTGTTGGGGGTGGAGGGTTGTCAGAGTGGAGACTGTTCATCCCAGACACACCTATAAACAGGGAGAACTGGAGAGTAAAATCCCTCACTACGAGAACCTTCCAGTCCAGCTGATGAGGCAGAACAGGCACGTACACATGAGGAGATCCAAAGATGCTTATGTTCTTGTGTGCCAGCCATCTGACCACAGGACAGGAGTTCAGGGAATGTGGCTGTTCGAGAGCTGAATCAAGGAGCAGTCGGGGGTAGGAGGGGACTTGCCGGGGGTGGCAAGGAGAGTCTGACAGAACTAGGTGTTCTCCTTGGAACAGGGTAGGTGGTAACCTAGGAGCCCCACACCCCATCTCTGGATGTGGACTCTGGGGTCAGCCATAGCAGGCAGCCCTGGAGGGCCAAGTCAAAGAATACCTTTATTTTTCCAGGAAATGTATAAATGCACTTTGTTATTGCAAGCATACTTCGTTTTTAATTTGCATATGCCATATAGGCAACTTTTAATACACAAGAGTGAACTTCCCTGAATTGGTGAGTGGCATATTCCAGCCTCAGGCTAGGCCCAATAGCAGTGGTAGGGCTTAGAGAAACTGCTAAGCTCTTCTTCCCTCAAAATGGGCCCAGAGTCAGGTGATGTGGTGAGTGAGGCTGGGATGCCACCTGGCCCTGTCACATGTGTGATCTGGGGAAGTGAGAACTTTGCTAAGGCTTTCATCTTCATTATCAAACTGCATGGGCTAATTTAGTTTCTTGTGAAAGTCTTTTTCAGTTACTTCCTTCCTTCCTTCTCTCTCTCTCCCTTTCTCCCTCCTTCCTTCCTTCCTTTCTTTCTCTAAAAATCCAGAGATTGAATTGCTCTGAAATATGGAAACGTTCAACGGTGTTACCAAATTAGGATTTCTTCTCATTTTCAGAGCTCTTTCTAAGGAATTTCACTTCAAGAAAACAAAAATTAAAGGTGATGGTTACTCAGTCTGCCTGTTGCCACGTGATGGGAGGCAAATAGCTTCTGGAGGATATCCAGCTGTTCTGCTGAGTGTAGTTGATGAGGTCAGGGAAACAGAAGGAAGTGGCACATTCCTGGCTCCTGAGAATAGGGAAATGCACAAGGAGGCCCAGGTGGATTTTCTGTTGGCTGACACTTCATGGTCTTTGGGAAGAGACAGTGTCTGGTGCCCTAGAAGCAGGCTGTCTCCTGGCTGTCAGCCACCCAGCCAGTCTGGGTCCTGCTGACTGGCTATGAGTCTGTCTCAAGATGTCCTATGTCTTTCCCGTCCCCTGCCCTTGAGAAAGCCCATCCCTAGCCCAGCCCTTAGACCTCCACCTTTGTATCCTGATGTTCTCAGGGCCTTGAATATACTCTTCCAGAGTGTGTCCTCTCAATCCCCCTAAAACAAGGTCACCTTGTGGGTTGCTCCTTCTCCATGGTCTCCGAGCTCTAGGAGGATGCCCCTACAGTTGGTTTGTTTCCCTTCGGCATAATTAGGTCTTATTAGTCAGATTCTTCCACCACACTGACCACCTCTGGGTGGGGGGCACTTTTGTTTCTGAGCATTTCCCTCCCTGCTTCTCTATGCCCAGGATTTAATTCCAAGGCCCTGAGGCCTCTCTCCCAGCTCACCAGATTCTAGAGCTGGCTCTGGAGAGATGGACCCTTACATTTCCACAAAGACAACAAACAAATCTTCAGTGAGGTTCTGACCTGAATCCTGAAATCTAAACATTCCTGTGCAGAGTCCTCACTTCCTGCTTCCAAAATCCCTTGGCCTGCTCTGGCTGCCCTTGGAGGGACAAACACCCACAGGCAGACTTTGGCCCACAGCCTGTGGATTTCAAGTGAGCCTGTGTCTACAGATGAACATTTTCATGGGCGCAGCAGCCTTTGGCTGGATGACGACCAGGCTTACTCGTCTTGGTCAGAGGCCCAGCCCACAGGGTCCTTGGTGACCTGACCGTGGCTGGCCCACCGTTGGGGGGGGAGGGGTGGGTCCACTTGAGCTTCCTACACAGTTCCAGCAATTCCTCCCTCACATTGTGTTCTCCTGGCCAGACCACAGCCCCTCATGAGGAGCTGCCCTGGAAGTTTCCTCAGGAGGACAATTCAGCTTTCTTATCTCCTGTTCCCCACAAATGGCTCACAGGGAAAAAAGAGACCAGGGTTATGTGACTTTCTCGAGGAAGAAGACTGCAACCAAAACCCCTATTTAAGCAAACCTCTCCTGTCCTAAGGGCTTTTTGCCTGTCTTGAGAATAGCACTTGTAAAGCAAGCAAAAGGTGTTTGTAAACAGTGAGATGCACATACCCTACAAGAGGCTGAAAGCTACTGCTTGTCAAAAGGAGGCCGCACCACAGAATGTGAGTACGAGGCCAGAGCAGTGGAGAACAAACTCAGCCTCTCAAGATGCAGAGTTTGTGTTGTCCCAGGCAGAGAAGCCCCGTGACCTTGAGCTGGCCCAAGAGCAATCACCAAGTCATCAGCCTTTATTGGGCTCTCCATGTGTGCAAAGGAATTGATTGAAAGGCTGTGGGTAGAGAGTCTAAAGTGTCTTGTCCACCTCCTTGGAAGCTTAGAGGCCAGTTGGGGAAATAAGACCAACACAGAGATAGGTGGAGTGCTTAAGGACTACCAACTGACTCAGTGACTTTAGACAATGCTCTTAACCTCCCAGGGACACATTTAATCCATCTGTAAGTTGGGGATAATATTAGTGAAAGCCAAGGCTGGACCAATCAGATGATGTTCAAAGAAGTTCAAAAAGGGGCATATGCTTGTTGGTTGGAGTTGTTAGAGAAGGCTTCCTCGGTTGGGAGCTCCTTGCAGGTAGGTCCTATGAGTTGGTATCCCCATCCCTAGCCTACTCCCTGGAATTCAGCAAGTGTTCAATAAATGCATCCTGAATGAATGGATAGAAGAGAGGGAGGAGTTAGGGCTGAGTGTTGAAAGATAATAGGATTGTCTGGTGCCTAGGAGAAGGGAGTGCCTTTCAGGCAAGGGATGGGCTGAGCCTGGACACCCAGGCAGGAATACGATGTGCATGGCGGGCCGCGGCTGGTCTGCCTTGCTGTTTGCTGACAGTTTCTGCACAGCAAAGCATTTAACGTCTGGACTCTCCTCTAAGGGTTGCTGACTGTAAGTCTATAGTGTTTCATCCCATCTGGCAGAGGAATTCTTGGCCCCATTGACACACCTGTATCTGTACCAGAGCAGAGCAAGTACTGAGAGAGAGGAGGACCCTGGCTGGAACGGGGCACCAGCCCGCAGCCCCAGGAGCAGTAGTGCTAAAGTAAAACCTGGGGTTTCAGCCTCTGCAGCAGGTAGTGGAGAGTGTGGGTGGGAATATAGATATTTTGTTCAGACAAGCGGGGGAATTTAGAGTTCTTTATGGAAAATAGGTTAGCTCACTTATTACTCAGCCAGACTTTTCAAGGATAACACAGACTTAATGCTAATATACAAGCATTTTCCAACAAAGGCTCTAAAATGTCAGAAGGACCTGAGAGATGCCATGACCATGGAGGGTGGCATGGAGGACAACAGCAGAGCCTGGGGGGCTTTCCCTGTAGCCTAGAATTATCACCCCTTCCTGGCCCATGTCTGTTTTATTACCGCAGACTCTCAGCTCAGCATTGTTACAGTGCACTGCTGAGGAAATAAAAATGAGGGTGAGAGGACGTCTATTTATTGACTTTGGCTGCCTCTCCCCTGTCTGCCTCCCAATAAAACTATTTCGGCTTATTCTAAACCTCAGGGAGTAGACAGAGGCTAGGACTGGAAGTTCTCCTAATTGTTGCTCCATAATTCCCACTTACCCAAGTCCAAGGCAGGTGTTAACCAGCCTGTTCCAGATGAAGTTGTAAGAGGGCAGGGTAGGGGACTCCCTTCAGTGTTCTCTCTGGTCTCATGGACCCTTGGCAACAAGGGTAGAAAATTGCTTTTGAGTTCTCCCAGGTTCTAATGTATCACTCAACCAGTGCCTAGAACTGTGCTAGGCATAGTTGGGAGATAAAGAAATTACAGAAGACAGAATTGCTTGCCCCAAGAAGCCCATAGAGGTTTGAGAGATCAAAACTAACACATTCAAAAAAATTAGAAATGGACTATATCAGAGCGATTAAAGGAAACCTTTTTAGAACTTGGCCCTGGCTGGTCTCTTTGGGAGGCATAGTATAGCACAAAAGAAACCCAAGAGTGGCTGGGGTTAGAAGTTGCTAGAGACACAGAACTACCTCTGACAATAAGAACCAAACCCAAAGATGGATGGGACAACTTAGGGGCACAGGACTCCTATTAATCAGGTGGTCTCTTTCCCTTCCATTAAAGTAATATTAAATAATAGGCAGCATTTATTGTGTCTCAGGTACTGTTCTAATTGCTTTAACAAAAGTGGGTCACTTGATTCTGCCAATAACCGAGCAAAGTAGGCACCATTTTTATCCCCATTTTATAGATGAGTAAACTAAGATACTGGGAGGGTCTAACCACATGGCCAGAACTCAGCTGCTCCCAGTGGGGCTGAACTGAGGATCTGGCCAGGATTTAGGAGCCCAGGCCATAGTGGAGACTGCAACAGAAAAGGGAGACAGCCTGTGGTCCTGGAAGTTCTGGAGGGATACCCACAACACAGAATCAGGAAAGGCAGCCACGTGGGAGAACTCACACCCTAGTCCTCATGGTCGCAAAGCCAACCCAATGCCCTCCAACCTCCAACTTCTTTCCTATTCATTGCTTATCATGGTGAACAGGTGGGCAGATCAGAGCCACCCAGGTTTCCTTCCACATAATCCAAGGAATACCAAGACTGAGGTATACAGGCAGAGAATAGATCAGCAAGAGAGATGTTACTTCCAGAAGGGAACACAGAGGGATGCTGGACAGTGTGATATGGACTCTGCCTGCTTTAGAAATGTCTGGAAGAGAGAGAGGGAGGTGGGACTTCTTGGAGGAGTCTAGGCTTGAGCCAACCACTGCAGAAGGAGAAGTATGAGGAGCTGGGTAGGAGCCTCCCAAACAAAAGAACAGGACTCCAGGGCTGTGTAGGAACCCCAAAATGGCCACACTAAGGATTGGAGGGGGCCAGTGAAGTGGGATGGGGAGGCCTTCACTATTAGCTCCTGGAAGGCCTGTCAGGCTTTGAGAAACCTCAGAGAGCCTGAGTAGAAAGCTGCAGTGTTCTCCACAAATCTACCAATCCTCATTTTACCCTCTTCATGTAAAACTGAAGCAGAGAGGTGGGGGAAGGGGAGGGGAAAATATATCGGTTTTCCTTCTCTAAGAGGTAAAAAGCTCCAAAATGGTTAATTTTTGTACTCCAGCCCCTTTGATGGAATTGTGTGCATAGGGATATTTAAATGAGCTCTATATCTGTGCTGAGAATAGCTCCATTCCTCTGCAGTGTTTGCAGCCACAGCGTTCTGTGTCGACAGGCTTGCAAATAGTCTCCCAGAGCCAGCCTCCAACCTGCTCTCCCACCCACTCTGAAGCTGCTTCTCTCCCTAGAACAAATAACATCATGTCTTTCTTCAGGCCATGAAAACATGGTAACATTACCACATAAACTATCAGTAGCTAGGGACCTCTGTTCTATTAAACAGAAGGCTACAAATTCAGGAACTGGATAATGAGCACCTGCTGTATGGCACATCCTAGGGAATACAAATGGAGTAATATTCCACCCCTGCCTTCAAGAGGCTCAAGATCCATGTAAAAGGCAGTCCATGGTGCTCTGGGGTCTATTAGGGGGACTGACTTCCCAACTTTTGGCATCCAAAGATCCACATCCAAGGAGCATTTCTCCCAAACCCATGCCCAGTCAAATAAGGATGGTTGGTCACCCTAGCAGAGGGTGCCTTGCTACTCCTCTCATTCCTCGCCTCCATTCCCCCCACCCCCGGCTATAAAACAGCCTTTTGAAATAAGCTAGCATTTAACTTACAATAATAATGAAAACAACACAACAATCTATCCTTTACAATAGTTATTGAAGGAGATTATGCCACCCCAAAATATGCCATTTTGGAATAAGGATTATTTGGAGCTAAAAGCAATTGAGAAGCAATAGATGCAGGCAGAGTTTTCTGCTCTCCCCTTATCCACCTAAAAGTGGGGCATACATTTCCCTTTGTGGAGGTGGCATAGATTTCCCTTTTGAAGATGTACTCCCCTTCCATGCCAGGAAAGAAAAACAACTCTTATCACTGGAGTCAGTACTGAGATGAGTCTGCATTAACAAGCCTTACTAAAATTACCCTTATCTGACATTAGTTTCCCCCCATATATTTCCTAGTCACTTCCCCATAATTTATTGTCCCTTGAAGCCCAAACCCTCTTTCCTTTGTTAAGAAGGGCATATAAACTCTGAGTCTAACTGCTGCTTCTTCTATGTGTGTTACCATGCATGTAAAATATGAATAAATTTGTGTTCCTTTTCTCCTCTTAATCTTTTGATGGTTAAATTTGTTTTCTCTCAGTTACTGAACCTAAGAGGGTAGAGGAAAAGTTTTTTTCCTTCCCAACATTCTCAACCCTGGCCTGCTCATTAGAATCACTTGAGAAGCTTTTTTTTTTTTTTTTTTTTTTTTTTTTTTAAATGTTTACTTACTTATTTTGAGAGAAAGAGAGAGAGAGAGAGGGAGTGAGCAAATCCTAAGCAGGTCTCAAGCTGTCAGCATGGAGCCTAATGTGGGGCTCAATCCCACAGACCATGAGATCATGACCTGAGACAAAATCAAGCATTGGACACTTAAGTGACTGAGCCACCCAGGTGCCCTGAGAAGCTTTGAAAAATGATCAGGGCCCAGGTCCCTCAGAACAATTAAATCAGACTCTCCCACAAGGGCTTTCAATGTACAGCCAGGGGGGAGAAACACTGCCCTTTGTGTGGAATCCCCGGAGGAAGCAGTAGAAAGGGGGTCACTGAATTCTGTATTTCCCAGAGTGGTTTCAGCTTCAGGGCCAGATTAGAGTTGCTTGTGGACGACAGGCATGAGACCCTGTAGGTCCTAGTCCATATGCTTACTCTGCAGGGACCTTAGTCTATTGTGGGACACATTGGTGGGAAGCAGAACAGCAGGCGGGGCATGCCCACAGAGTGGGACTCAGTGTATCTTTTTGGAGGGATGTTCTCTTCTTGGGACTGGAACCCAAGATGGTCCTCCCCCCCCCCCACACACACACTTGTAGCCCCTGCCTTGCTTCATGAAGTCCCTCTGAGGCAGTTTTCCAAGCTGCTACTCCTTGGCGTTCCTGGTTTTCCCATTTGTCACCTCTGTGAGAGAAATTAACAGTTTTGCCAGACCCCGTATAAACAGGAAGGCAAGCTGTTAACAAGATCCTCCTGCCCCGCTGCCAAGCCCAGAGCTCATGGTTTCCTTCCTCAGAGCCTGTCAATTGTGAGGAGGAGAAAGGAGAAGAATGGGCTCTCTTTGGGCACTGTGTGGGCTCTCTTGTGGCCACTTGAATGTCAGTGTTGGGGCTTGCTGACAGCTGGGTCTGCAGCTGGTTGGCTTTGTCTGTTTTTTTGAGGGACAGCCAGGGGCAGCCACTGATTAAACTGGGAACAAAGCAAGACTACAGTCATGGCTGTGCACACCAATGCTGCTGAACAGCAGAGAACAATTAATCGCCATGTTGTGGAATGTGTGGATGGGGGCAGGGAGGCAGTTGGAAAATGTAAGAATGTACAGGAAAATGTCAAGCAAGTGCTTGTGTTCATTAGAAGCTGAGAGAGAACCAGTTCTCCACATGTTCTCAGGACCTACCACAGTGTGGAAGGTCCTGGTCACTGCCTGTGTACCCCACAGACTTTCCAACTGGGGTGGTCTGACACTGCAAATGGGTGACACTGTACCAAGCAAGATAGAGAGACTCCTGGCCTTTAGATGGCAATTTTATCAACTTACCTGAGTATATGGTACAAAAATGCCCATTTCCATGTGTGTTGTGACAGGAAAAAGGTTGTCTCTATGCAGGTTTGCTGTTGGCATCTATCTAGGCACCATGTAGGCCAGTGTTTATTCCTGTGTTTATGCCCTGGAATCTTGCAGTCTTTTATCCCAGAACCAAAGAGGGAGGGCACTGGGAGGGAATAGGAATCCCTCATTCCACCACGACCTCCACCACCAGCAAAATGATTGCTACTGGCTCTTCTGGGAAGCCTGACCAGAATAGCTTCTGTAGAGAGATGGAAAGGGGGTATGTGTATGTGACTAATTTAAGCTAGAGAAGCAAAGTAAATTCATACAACTAAAAAAAAAATGGAAAAGAATAAGATCAAGAATGGCAAGGGCTTTCAATGTACATCCAGCGGGGAGAAACACTGCCCAGTGTTTCTGGGTGGCTCAGTCTGTTAAGCGTCTGACTCCTGATTTTGGCTCAGATCATGATCATGGTTAATGGGTTCAAGCCTCACTGGGCTCCAGCTCCATGCTGACAGTGCGGAGCCTGCTTCAGATTCTCTTTCTCCCTCTCTCTCTCTCAAAAAAAAAAAAAAAAAAAAAAAAAAAAAAGTGGCAAGGGAAGGGGTCTGGAGTAGCTGGAAAGGAATGAGGGAGAGGAAAGATGGTTTGGGGCCCAGATAAGGAGAATTTAGAAAGTGCTAGATTCTCTTTGATCTTTATAAATACTAATGACTGGAATTCCTTTTTGTGATGCCATTACTGTTTTCTGGATTGTGTGTTGGACTTCCTGCCAAGACTGAGCCTCATGGGGGCCCTGGGATTTATTAAAATTACACAGAAAAGTTATTTTTTCTATCCTGGGTCCCCCCCTAGATAGCTGAGCCTGAAATAAAAGATCGTATAGAGGTCGTTTTTTGGGGGAGGTGATCCCAGAGAGTAGAAGTGTGGGACTGGAAAGAAGGAAGGAAGAAAAGGCAGTATGAGTGTGTTATCAAGGTCATCACTCTGCAAGTGGAGCTTAATCCCACCCAGGACATTTTGAGGAGCGTGTACATATAATCTCAGGACTGTCCACCTGGTGGTCAGCCAGAAGAAGCATTCATCCATCAGCTCCCTTCACCCATCGTTTGAGGGTTCCAATGGAGGCATTCACTCCCCCACATGTCAGGTTTGTACACAAGTGAGAGCTGAGTGGGCTCCCACTAGTGTCCACATCATCACAGAAATCCCCAAATAGAGGAAGCAAAGAACATGGGCCAGCTCTTGAGACAAATGGCTATGAAGGTGAGGCCAGCACAGGCTGTCATTAGAATCAAAGATGAGGTCAAGGATGGGGGGCAAGAAACCAAAGGCGTCTGACCTACCATCACAGAGAACATGGGCCAAGCCCCTGACTTGACCTTTGAAATGACTGAGATACAAAGACAGGACTGGTATGTGGGGGAAGGATAGTAGCCATAGGCCAAGCTGTAGCAGAGGGAAGCCCAGAGCCTTTCTACACTCCTTTATCTGCCCTCTTCTACCTTGATGAGCCCCCCATGACCTGTAGCCCTGCACACCACTGAGAAACCCAAGGCACTCATGCTATGATGGCTCCCAGAGCTACCATTCATTGTCACCTCTCTTCAGAGATCCCCTGCCTTACTACCTGGGTCCTATTATCTACCACCACCCCACCAGCTACCATTAACCCTCCCACTCTCTGCTGGGAGAGTCTCTACTTACTGTTAAAAGGAAAAATTAAACTAGCTCACATGGTTGAGATAAATTACTCTAGTGGTAAAATTCATGTGGGGACATCCAAGGAAGAGATATTTGTAGACAGAGTTGGGAGGGAGGGTGTCAAGAAGCCAGTGAACTTCCCTATCCTGAGGGATGCCTTGATGTAGTCCCAAAGTGAGCTCACTTTTTCCTAAACTCACCTCCGTTCATGTGACGGGATGGGAGTGCTTCCTTTCTTAGCCAGCATTGCCTGTTATGAGTTTCTTCCACAGCAGAGAAGGGAGCAGCATGTACTGCTTTGTCGCTTCCTGTAGAGAGGAAGAGAGTGAGGAAGTCCAGGGAACACTGTTCTAGGCAGCTGCCACTGGGGACCCAGCCATGTCTCCAAGCACAGAAAGGTACATGGCAAGAAATTCTCATGGTGCTTCTACGTGAGTGTGACAGACACCCTCACTCACTGGCCTCAAGCTTATATATAAGTAGACAGAAAAGGATTACTGCTTTATTTAAGTAATTGAACTCCTCTTCTTGGCCCAAGCATCTCATTGCCTCTTGCATGGGTTTTGCCCTTGACCTTGGGCAAGCGTGAGCCAATAATCAGGATCAATAACAAAGGCTGCTGGTCCCATTTATTATATCTGTTGTGCCTCTGGGGTGGAAGTTAGAATGTGGTTGGTGCTGTGTCATTTCCCCCCTGCCCCAGCCTTCTGTTTTTTTTTTAATTATTATTTTGAAGCCTACCTTAACTGTCAGCTCTAGTTTTATACTAATTTACATTTCTCATGAAACCATTTCCAAAGAGTCTTATTGTCTTTAAGCCCAAAAGGGAGATAGTGGAAAGCTTAGAAAAATTATATATGTATATAATTTTTTTTTGAGAGAGAGAGAGAGAAAGAGAGAGAGGGAGAGAGCATGTGTGAGTGAGCAGAGGTGGGGGAGAGGGAGAGAGAGAATCTTAAGCAGTCCCCATGCCCCGCTGAGAGCTTGACCTCACAACCCTGGGACCATGACCTGAGCTGAAATCAAGAGTCAGATGCTTAACCAACTGAGCCACCCAAGTGTCCCAAGAAAAATGAGGTTCTGGTTTCATCAGTCCCAGGGTCCCATGAAAGAGGCAAAACCACTTGGGAGTGTATGTATGACAGGAATGTGACCTTATACAATTATGGGAGCTGGTTAAGGAATCTCTGTAAGGCTGTCTAATGCTCAAGTTTGAAGTCTTCAGGGAAGATAGTTGGGAAGGGAAGGTGGGTGTAAAGTAGAAGAGAACAAACACAAGCTAGAACCCATAGGCATGAGGTGAGATCCAAGAAGGGCTGAAACCCAAGCTAGTTCTCACTGCCTCTGACTGGTGCTATGAGAGTCCTACAGAAGGTGGCATCCTCCATGGCAGAACTAACACACACCTGGCCCAGGAGTCAGAGAAGCTGAAGAAGATTCTGGGGGAAGGTAGGCTAGATTGCTGCCACACACTGACAAGGTGAGCCAGCAGATAAGTGACAACATGTGTGAACTGCAAACTGGCTGTTGCTTCACTTCTACCCTCCACAGCTCACACATGAATCTCTTGTAGTTCATTCTAAGCAGAAACATATAGGAAAGGGAATTCTGGGAAATGTAGTTCAGCCCAGCCAAGTTGACAGATTACAAAGCCACCAAGTGTCCTAAACAAAGTAAAAGTAAATTACTGTTTGGCAAAAATCTTCGGAGCAATGTCCCAGATGCTTTATAGGAATTATTTCATTTAATCTCTTAATAGTCCTATGAGAAAAGCATTTGATTCCTATTTTGCAGATGGGGAAACCAAGACTGAGAATTTGCAGTGAGCACATTCTTATGGACCGTACATTATTCAAAACTCCTCTCTCCTGTGAGGAACTCCTTCCTTGCAGCTGGGTACTGGTTATCCAGTCTATCTTTAAGCCATGGAATGAACCTGTGGCCTGCCCTGACCAATCAGAGTACTCCATCCTCTTGGTCACAGTAACTGGTTCCTAAAGGGGCATCGACCCAGTCTGGGCCAATCAGAAACTTTCCTGGGACTTTTCTACCAGGAAAGATATGATCTTTGTCATTTGGGGGCTGTTCAAGTTAAATTTGGGTACTTAATATTGGCTTCTGGGTACAGAATCTTGGCTTCTGGTATTCGTTTTACCATATAGAACATGTTTATCTGAGGATGAAAAGATATCATTTGGACCCCTAGATTCAACCATGTCTGAAGTTTGCTATACTCTTGAACCACTCAGGTTACATGAACCTATAAATTCCCTATAGGGAATTAGCTAGTTTGGGTTGGAGTTTTGCCAGTTGCCACCAAAAGAGACTAATAAACAAAACTGGTAACAAAGAGGAGTATTGTAAGTGAGAGATCCTAAAATGTAGGTTTCTTATATGTGGGGAGCAGGCCCTTGGGTTCCCAAGGTACATGAACCAATAAATTTTCAATTAAAAAATTTTTTAATGTTTATTTTTGAGAGAGAGCGAGAGACAGAGCGTGAGCAGGGGAGGGCAGAGAGAGAGAGGGAGACACAGAATCCAAAGGAGGCTCCAGACTCTGAGCTTGTCAGCACAGAGCCCAACAACGGGCTCGAACTTGGGAACTGCAAGATCATGACCTGAGCTGAAGTCAGACGCTTAACCAACTGAGCCACCCAGGTGTCCTTAAATGTTCAATTTTTAAAAAGAAAATGTGATGTGCAACCAAGAGAGAATGTCTACTACAAAGATTAAATGACTGGCCCAAGTTTGCCCAGCTAGTAAGAAGAAGTGTTGGAACTCAAATCTGGGACTGTGGGGTTCCAAAGCCTGGACTCTTACCCACTGGGTCCTACAATGGCAATGCCAATTTAGTCAGTGCATCTGAGTTTACTGCAGGCTCTGCCTCTGTGACTTCTCCAAGAAGATGGAGTGGACCGCTCAAAGGAAAGCCTGAGGTGAGGTTTTCTAATTCCCTTTGGAAACAAAGGAGACTGTGGGGTGAAGAAAAAGTGGCCAGACTTTGAGGTCCAGATCTAAGGTTGTGATTTGGGATTATGGTCCCCATTTGCATGAGAGACCGAACCAAAATCCTCTGGGGATTCAAGTGGCAATGCTTATTTGTGGCTATCCTTTGATTGATCTCTGTGCTGGACTTGAACTGATCAAAGAAAATTGATGATGAAGGCAAAGTTCACTCTAGTCAATCTGGAATGCCAGCTCGCTACCTATTTTTAAATCTTTCCCAGGATACAAATTTGACAGTGTTCCTTCCTATTCTCTTCCAGTGTCCAGTCACCTCACAATATGAGGTTCTTTATGATTAATTTATAAGCTTCCTGCTTTAGCTCTTCAAACAAGTGGAAAATATCTGGTCTTTACTCAACAGCTATCATAGTTTTATTTTAAGTTTTTTAATGTATTGTTTATTTTTGAGAAAGAGAGTGAACAGGAGAGGGGCAGAGAGAGAGAGAGAGAGAGAGAGAGAGAGAGAGTCTCAAGTAGGCTCTCTGCTGACATTGTGGGACTTGAACTCATGAAAATGTGAGATCATGACCTAAGCTGAAATCAAGAGTTGGACAGTTAACTGACTAAGCCACCCAGGTGCCCCTCAACAGTTATCATAGTTTTAAAGCCTCAAGTCACTCTACCTTTTTCCTTTCCAAGCTTAAAAAACTTAATTTAGTCTTTATTGCCTCTTTCAAAGGTTTCATTGAACTTGGTGGTAGTTGTCCAGCTTATTTCCAGGGCTCCTGTATTTCTAGAATGCAGCATCCAATAGGACTTTCTGCAGTGATGGAGATCTGCTATATCATGCCTGTGCTGTCCAGTATAGTAGCCACCGGTCACAAGTGGCCACTGAACATTTGAAATGTGACTAGGGTGACTCAGATTGCATTCTAACTTTTATGTTTAATTAATTTAAATTTAAACAGTCACATGTAGCTAACTCCCCCAATTGTATATAGCACATATATCTTCTGATCTCATTTCTGGCCTCCCAAGTATTATGCTAGTCCTTTAAAGACCTGCCGACTTTTGTTCACTCACTGGTCCACTAAGACACTTTACTCTTTAGAATTTCCAGCTTCTATTTGAGTGCTTTGATATTTTTTCACATCTCCAAGTCTGTATCACTACTGAAATCTCTTTTCTACCCCTTTTTCTCATATTGTTTAGAATAGTTTGCCTTTCACCAAAAAAGATGGTTGTATTGCAAAGTCAGTTGGTGGAGAATTAATTACATAAGAATTCCTTAGACGAGGGGCACCTGGGTGGCTCAGGTGGTTAAGCACCTGAGTCTTGATTTGTTTTTTTTTTTAACATTTATTTATTTTTGAGAGACAGAGACAGAGTATGCATGGGAGAGGGGCAGAGAGAGGAGACACAGGATCCAAAGCAGGCTCTGGGCTCTGTGCTGACTCAAAGCCGGATGCTGGGCTAAAACTCATGAACTGTGAGATCATGACCTGAGCCGAAGTTGGACGCCTAACCGACTGAGCCACCCAAGCACCCCATCTGACTCTTGATTTAAAAAAAGAACTTTAAGTGCTTATTCATTTTTGAGAGACAGAGACAGAGAGAGAGAGATAGAGAGAGAGAGAGAGAGAGAGAGAGAGGGAGTGAATGAGTGGGGGAGGGGCAGAGAGAGGGAGACACAGAATCCGAAGCAGGATCCAGGCTCTGAGCTGTCAGCACAGAGCCCAACGCAGGGCTCGAACTCACCAACTGTGAGATCATGACCTGAGCCGAAGTTGGACACTTAGCTGACTGAGCCACCAGGTGCCCCAAATCTTCCTGATATTTTTATGCATTATTTTACTCCAGTGTTTGGAAATACTATGTCACACTGGTCTTTCTGATTCTCAGAGCTGGGAGATTATGGAACTTAAACGGAATTACGAAACGGTAGTGGCTCAAAGGGCCTAATGGCGAGTACATTTGCCACCACCACTTTCTTCTTTCTGTTGCCCTTTTATTGTTTCATTGACCTGCGTTTTTGATCTCCTGTTATATAAGAGTGGGACAGGCTTTTACATATGTGTTCTAAGGTCCAAGAGATCAGGGAATGTATCTTTAATTCAATTAATCTAATGTATCCTTTTAACAATTCTAATGCTCACAGTTAGTAAAAGCTAAACCCTGCTGAAAGCTGACTTAGGAGATGCCAACAAAAGACCACTGGCTGTTTGCTTGGATTTTCTGGCACTGCTAAATTACATTTGGCTCAATGTTCAGCATCTGCCCCAATCGGAGGATGATTCTCCTGAGTGGCCCCAGGAGTCCCAGTCCCTCTACCCCTTGTACAGGGCCAGTGCCTCTCTGTGCCACTCCAAGTAGACTTGCACAGAATTAACCTTACACAGTTAATGTTTAATTTTAAAAGCTGTGCTTTTTTTTTTTTTTTTTTTGTATTTCCATTTTGGTGAGTAGACCAGATGCTTTGCCAAATTTACCCTCAGCTAATTGCGTAGTTCAATGTCCTGAATGTGCCCTTGTTTGCTTAAGACCTGCTGATTTGCACAAGAAATTGTTCCAGGAATGTGGGTCAGAGTGGATGCTCACATGGAAGCTGAAGTGACCAGGAAAGTGCCTCAGAGGCCCGGCTTGGGTGCTAGGTGTGTGCAAATCTGCAGGAATAGAGGATTCTCCAGGGCAGGATTTTCATTTTAATGATATGGCTGCTGTAGGTGGGGGAGAGCTGAGGCCTGGAGACATGGACGAAAATCAGTTTGGCTCTGATCCACCTTTGGAACCCCCTCAAGCTTTTCATCTTGAGCAGGCTTTGGGGCAAGATTGAAATAAAATATTAATGCACAGCTGGAGGGAAATAATTTTGAAATCTGGCATTTGCTCTGCCTTCGTCCCTGGAGGCCCTCTGATAAGATGTCTGTGAAGCAGGAATGATCTTCCAGCAAGAATAGAATAAGGATAAAGTTGCTCAGTTACTCTGCTCCATCCCTGAATCTGGAAACTGACCACCAGAGGTGTTCCTGGGAATGGGGCTCCAGAGCAGATCACAGTGCTCCACATCCTGCCACAGGATGAGAGCTGAGAGTGGCCTAGAGGGGATTAAAGAGGGTAGCAGGGAACCAAAAGAGACAAAGTGGGTGCAGCTTGGGTGGTTGGGGGTGGGGACAAGGGGAGAATCATCTGCCTACTTTGGTGACAGCGAGGGTCTCTAACCTAACAGATGGGATAGATTGCAACCTCCTGTCATTTTTTACACATGCTCCCACACAGGTTATCCTGGGTCAGCTCCAGTCTGCACTTGACCACCCCTGGCTGGTGTATGCTCCTGTGAGCCCTGTTGTCTTGCTGTCTCTCTTATGAGATTTGTTTTGGTGACCTACAAGGAAGACATTCTGCCAGCAACTCGCTGTATTTCACTGAGCTCTCATGATCCCTCTAGAGCTTGTTTCAGTTCTTAGAAGTTCAGTCATTTTGTTAGCTGCCTGACTTTCCCACGGATACATAACAATACCACACACTTAGTGGCTTAAACAACACAAATGGATCTCACTGGGTTGAGATTGTGGGCAGGACTGTGTTCTTTTCTGGAGGCTCTAGGAGAGAATCTGTTTTCTTTTTCCTCTTCTGGAGGCTGCCCACATTCCTTGGTTTACACCCCCTTCCATCATCAAAGCCAGCAGGGGCCAGTTGAGTCTCACATCACACCCCTCTGACACCCTTCTGCTACCCTCTCCCACATTTAAGGACCCTTGTAAATACTTTGGATCCACCTGGCTAATCCAGGATAATGCTCCCTTTTTAAAAAGATTTTTTTTTAATGTTTTATTTATTTTTGAGAGAGAGAGAGAGTGAGCATGAGTGGGGGAGGGGCAGAGAGAGACACACACACACACACACACACAGAATCCAAAGCAGGCTCCAGGCTCTGAGCTGTCAGCACAGAGCCGGACCGGGGCTCAAACTTGGGAACAAGGAGATCATGACCTAGGCTGAAGTTGGATGCTTAACCAAATGAGCCACCCAGGCGTCCCTCCCTCTTTTAAAATCAGCCCACTAGCAACCTTAATAACATTTGCAAGCTGAATTCCCCTTTGCCATGTAACCTAACCTGTTCACATGTTGCAGGGATTAGGACACGGACATCTTTGGGCGACTATTGTTCTGCCCACTTTAATTAATAATGAAACCTCACCTTTTCCCAAGCCATTTACAGACCTCCTTGGATCCTGAAAATGCCTATAAGATAGGTGAGCGGGTGGACTTGTCAAAACACCAAGGTAAACAAACAAAACTTGTACAGATCTCACCCTAAGTTTACTTTGAAATAGATGATGGGAGATAGTTAAAATGCAGGTCATGGTATTCAGTTCATTTCCAGGCTGTAACTCTAGATGACCGTACATAGTAAAGAGAAGGAGTGTGGGGGGGAGACTGGCCTTATATGACCAGCTGTCAGACACAGATTCACGTTTTGCACTCGCACGAACTTGACCTGGCTATGTCCCTTCCTCTTCCCAATTCTGTGATGCCCTATTAAGT
Source organism: Panthera onca (assembly GCF_046562875.1). Taxonomy (NCBI): domain Eukaryota; kingdom Metazoa; phylum Chordata; class Mammalia; order Carnivora; family Felidae; genus Panthera; species Panthera onca. The sequence goes on along the minus strand of NC_138341.1, from coordinate 59,956,424 downwards.
GACCAAGATGATAGTTTTCACACAGACAGCTACTGTAGAAAGGTGTGACCCAGATGCAAAGCTATTCATATTTATTAAAACAGATGTCAGAGAAAGATGCTGGTGGAGAATTAAAACCACAGCCCTGGTACTGACCTTGTTGAATTTTCCATGAAGGAGGAATAGGCTATTCGAGCAATCAATGTATGGACAAACTTTTTTTTTTTCTTTTTAAATAACGAATGAGCTTTTTGAAAAAGAATCAGAAAACCTATGATATTTAGGGCAATCCTAAGAGCAACTAGCAAGGAGGAGTTCTGACCGCCATTCCATGATTGCCATTCAGATAGACGGGACCCGGTTATGCAGTTCTCCTGACAGCTAAATTCCTCTTGCGGTTTGACTACGGAGCTCGGGAATTGCATCCTGAGTCTAGGGAAATCAAAAGAAACAAAGTCCCTAACCTCTAAGAGGCTGGATTTAAAAGGTTTGCCCTGACTTCCTGCTTGCTGACACTCTCTGTGTTTTATTCTGTTCTTATTTATTTATTTTGGAGCGAAATGACAGACTTTCCCCAGCCTTAGCACAATTTTTCTGCTCAGGGTCCAAACTTAAAAATATCAAAACCAATACCCACCCGCCCCCCCCCCCCCACCAACAAACACACGCGCGCGCGCACACACACACACACACACACACACACACACACACACACAATTCAGACGCCTTATTGGGGCATTTGGCCATCTGTTAATCAATAATACAGAGGCTTATACTGTTAAGGCAGAATTAAACTGGAAAACCATGTGCTTTCTCGAGCAGATACCTTTACCAGGTGATTGGAGTTTAGGAGCATACATCGGACACTTATTCCTTGAGGTTTGGTAATGGTAAATAAATCGTGGAGGGGCCCAGCATCTCAGAAAGCAATTATAGTAAAACACTCCTAGGGTGGGTTTGCCCCCCGGGGTGAGTGGTGGCTTTGATTCTATGTCTTCTCGGCTCCAAAGTGTGGCTGCCTCAAATAGTTAAAATGAAAAGGGAAGGAATGTTTTTGTTGGAGAGTCCCAACAGTTTCCAGCATATTTTCCATTTGCCTGACTCTGCTCTTGGCCCTGAATGGGGTAGAAGGTGGGGTTTTCTCTACTGAAATCATGAAAATTTCTTCCCTGGCATGTGGGCATTCAGATCTGCTCTTGGTATTCCTCATGTTATTAGCTGCAGCTGCCTTTGCTGTGTGCAAATTGTTTTTGTGTTTGGTGAGGATCACGTTGATTTGTGATTGCCTGTGCCCTGCAGTCGGAGTGGGCATTTTTGTGAGGGGCTTGATTATTCTTGTGTTTTTTGTTGTGTTTTTTTCACTCTTCGATTCCTGTGCTGATTTGGGCTTGTTTGCAAAAGGAAGAAATATTTGGCTCAATCCATTTCATGCAGTAAAGGCAGCAGCTTACTGGAGACTGTTTTTATAACCTAGGAGACTGACATTTTCAAAAGAAATTTGGCAAGCTGTAGGTGTTATTAAGATTTTGTTTGATATGGAGCACACAATAACACCACAAGCGAGCACGTGCCTCACCGTTAACTCTATTTTTTTTAAGTTTAAAAATCAAAGCAAAAGAAAACAAAAAGCTTCCATCAAAATGTTGTTAGGTAAGCTTGTGCGTTTGAGCTTCATGGTGTTTACATCTATGAAATCCTGAACCAATGAGTTCCTTTTTGTTTCAGTAGGACCAAAAATTGATTTCAGGAAATATTTAACTGTGATATAAAAACAACAACAACAACAACTTATAAATGCGGAGGTGCAAACAGAGTAAGATCTGGCAACTTCTCATATTTTAAAGATTACAATTTAGGAACACACTGAGTAATAGTTTCATAGGACTCAAGTTAATTTTAATTATGAACCCATTACTCAGAGAAACAGAAAAGTATGTGGGTACCTTGACTGGCACAGACCCGCTAATGATTCAGTTTGCCTCTCTCAGAATCCATTTCTGACCACCCTGCATAACCACTTTTCTCCTTTGTCGGCTTCTGTGTGAGCTTTCAGGTTGTACTTCATTAATTTGCTTTTGTAGGAATCTTGGTTTATAAAATGTAGCTTTCAGGTTTATTCTAAGGGAAGTGGGAAGAGGAAGAAAATGTGCATGACAAGCTGCTTTGAAAGCTTTGCTGATTCCTGGCTCCAACAGTGGGTTCATGCTCTGTACCCCTTGGCCCCCCGAAATGGGACAGAATCCCCTCCAGTGGGGCCCAGAGTTTCCCCCACCAAGCACCTCTTTACTAATCTCTCCTACACTCCATGTTTTGAAAGCTTGTACTAGACAGTATCTACCTCATCCTAGAATCAATCCTCTGTGCCTGCCAAACAACAGGACCTCAGCTGGTCTGTAGAACTGAACTGTATGACAAAGCTTTGGAATCGGACATTCCACAACTTGAATCCCAGGCTATGTGAGCTTGGTTCACTTATTAGACCTCTCTGATATTCAGTTTTTCTTATTTGGAAGATGGTATTATTATAATAATTAATACATAATGTACTAATACAATTATTATAATTCCTTGGAGAAATAAGGTAGTGCATGGAAAGTACTTCACTTTCATAAGGATCTACTTCAGAAATGACCATCTTTTTAATTAGTGTACCAAAAGTTTTCCCCACTTAAAAAATTAATCAAATACACATCTCTTTAATATCCACTCAACTTTGATGATCCAGAAATGACCAAGGCTGTACTGAATGCAATTCCAAACAAATTTTAAAACTCAGATTTTTAGTTGCCCTACTCAGCTTTTGTATAGGTAAACATGTTATTTAATTAAAAAAAAAAAATGACAGGAACTTGTGCCCCCCCCCCCTTTTTTAAACTACTTTCTTTATTCCCTAGAGGTCTACGGGTGCAGGGTTGAGAAATGGTGCTATTGCTCCTGCTTTGGTTTCTAGTTCAAATGGGTCTAAATGAACCCAAATACATCTCCAGAGCATGTGTTTGGGGAGAGGGAACACTGATGAGTGAAGAAGCACATGGTTTTTAGAGCCCAACAAGCTTAGGTTTAAATCCTGTCTTCTGTTTGCTTGTTGTGTGACTCTGGACAGGTTCCTTAGACCTCTCCCAACTCCTGGTTTCAGCTTCTGTAAATCAGTAATAATCCTTGCTTTACAGATTTGTCATGAGAATCAAATGAGATCATGATAAAGCCCTAGCATAGCATCTGAAAAATTACAGGCCTTCCATGAAATGATCGTTATTTGTATTCGTTTTGGGAATCCAGCCAAATTTGTAGGTTTATTCTTAGTGTAGGAGTGGTTGTTGGCTTTAAAATTAGAATTATTTTTCATGCCCCCAAGATAGGCATGAGTAAATGTGACATTTCTAATTTCTAGGGAGTTTACTGATTAAAGAAATGACTGTATATTAAAACCAGGAGGCAGGAGCTCTGAGTTCTAACATGGCTGGCTTATTCATTCATCTCTGCATTCAGTCAATATTTTTCAAAGCCTACAGTGTGCCAGGCATGGTCTTAGGCACTGGGGATACAGTGACTAAGACCTGATTCTTGTCCTCAAGATGCTCCTTGACTGTAGGGAGACAGGTACTCAGACTTGCCTTTTACCTCATCAGGACCTCTGCTGCACCCTTGTTTGATGATTAGCCCTCATGGTTTCCCTTACCCTTCTATCTAGTAGAGATGCCACGGTTCATTCCTGCTGCCACCCACAGCAACACCTAGAAATATCTGTGTTTTTGCTTTATATATGCCTAACTCCGGATCAGCATAACTATCTAACTTCTATCCAAGATGACCCAGATAGCTGTAGAAGATGATCCAATTGCAAAGGTCGAAACAGCTGCACGTAGCCCAGCTCAGCTCTTAATAAATCTTTGTACTGCTTAATAAATCTTTGTGGCCCTGGCCGCTCCTTTTACCAGTCTCTATATCCCATGATCTGGTCTCATTTACCTCTTCAGCCTCGTGTCTCTTGCTCTTTCTCTCTCTCTTTTTTAAAAAATATATTTTTTTAATGTTTATTTTTTTTAAGAGACAGAGACCGAATGTGAGTGGGGGAGGGCAGAGAGAGAGGGAGACACAGAATCTGAAGCAGGCTCCAGGCTCTGAGCTCTCAGCACGGGGCCTGACGTGGGGCTTGAACTCATGAGCTGTGAGATCATGACCTGAGCCAAAGTCAGACGCTTAACCGACTGAGCCACCCAGGCACCCCCTGCCCTTTCTCTTTCTTTACACTGAGCGTTGCACACCCTGCTTGTAATTCTCTACACATATTGTGAAATTTCTGGCCTCCCTAACTTTGTTCATGGCATCTCCCAGTGCTAGGGAGGGGGAGCCCTGATCAGCATGGATTCAGGTAGCCAATTCCTAGGCAGACACATCTCTAGAATAGAGGTGAGCACCTCAAGTTAGCATAGCTAGATGATATGAACATCCATTTCTTCCATTTCATGATTAATAAATAACTTTGATTATAATTTGGCTTTTTAAATAGATTTCTTATAGGAAGACAATATACTGGCAGTTGTAATTTGCATTATAAATTGATAAACCCTGGTTTATACATCAGTCTTTTATGAGTTTAGTTTCTATGGTCACATGGTCACTCCTTTTGAGTCTTAGTTAAAATTTAATTTCTGGATAGAAAGCCAAGGATAAAACTGCTAAACCCACGTAGACAACATCAAAGTAATTAGCTGGCCTCCTGAGACAATGTATTTATCTCACCTCCCTACATCAACAATGACTTCTAAAGATCTTTTACAATTCTGAGATCATCACTGCCTCAGGAGAAAGGGAGGAAAACAAACAAACAAACAAACACTTGAATGTGACTTATTCTAGTGGAATGTCCCTAATAGATACATATTCACTTGTTAGAAACATGCTTGTAACAATATCTAATTTCCTTTCTTTTCAAGCTTTGCTTTCTAAGCAGCCTTTGCAATTATAATTTGATCTCCTAAATGGATCTGGCTCCACAGGAAAGACAAGCTTTATGCCTGTGCCCTGGTATTTAGGGTGCTCAGACCAGATATAGTTCCTATTAAACAATATCAGCAAGTCTCTTATCAGTTTAGATAATCAAAATCTCTGCCTAATCAAACCTGGGGGTAAAGCTTCTGGTCCTAAAAAGCAACAAAGTGAGTTTGAATGACTTAGAAGAAATTAAATTGTCCAGGAAATTAAGAATGTTAAATTATAATAAGAACATTTACCATTTATGAATATTTATGTTTATCTCATTTGATTCTTGCAAAAGTCCTACAAGCACCCATTTTATTTATTTATTTATTTATTTATTTATTTATTTATTTTAATGTTTATTTATTTTGAGAGAGAGAGAGGGCAAGCAGGGGAGTGGGGGCAGAGAGAGAGAGAAAGAGGAAGAGAATCCCAAGCAGGCTCCACACTGTCAGTGCAGAGCCCAACGTGGGGCTCAATCTCATGAACGGTGAGATCATGACCTGAGCTGAAATCAAGAGTTGGGCACTTAACTGACTGAGCCACCCAGGTGCTCCTACAAGCACCCATTTTATTTGTTTATTTTTAAAATTTATTTTATTTTTTATAATTTCCATCCAAAATAGTCAGCATATGGTGCAACAATGATTTCAGGAGTAGATTCCTTAATGCCCCTTTCTCATTTAGCCCATCCCCCCCCACAACCCCTCCAGTAACCCTCTGTTTGTTTTCTATATTTAAGAGTCTCTTATGTTTTGTCCCCCTCCCTGTTTTTGTATTATTTTTGCTTCCCTTCCCTTATGTTGATCTGTTTTCTATCTTAAAGTCCTCATATGAATGAAGTCATATGATATTTGTCTTTCTCTAATTTCGCTTAGCGTAATACCCTCTAGTTCCATCCATGTAGTTGTAAATGGCAAGATTTCATTCTTTTTCATTGCCAAGTAATACTCCATTGTGTGTGTGTGTGTGTGTGTGTGTTTGTGTGTATCACATCTTCTTTATCCATTCATCCATCGGTGGACATTTGGGCTCTTTCCATACTTTGGCTATACAAGCACCCATTTTAAAGATGAATAAATTAAAGATTAGGCAAGTCAAATAATATCAGGCCAAGCTGACAAATGGAGAAAGGACTTAAGCATAGGTTTATCTGCCTCCAAAGCCCATGCTTTTAACCACTATGCAACACTGACTCCATCAACTGAATCCATTCATTCACTTACTCACCAAATATTTATTGAACACTTACACTGTGTTAAACATTAGAAATACTGGGATGAATAAAACACTTGTCATGAAGACCTTACAATTAAGTAGCAGGAGTGTATAAACATACATATAATAAATTGTTTTAGTTGCAGTCATAAGATGTGAGCAATAAGATAAAAAACAAAAACAAAAAACAAAAAACGTGTACAGGTGTTACCTAGAAGTAGATAGGGGACAATGGAAAATTTCCATAGAGGATAGGACAGTTGAGCTAGGCATTAAACGGTAAGTAGACTTTCATCATGTGGGTAAGATTACTTCAGGCAAAAAGAGTGGTGTGGAGGGAAAATGTCCGTAGGCAAAAATCCAGAATGGTGACTGAGGAACTGCAGCTGTTGGTTTGGAGAGGTGGCCAGATGAGACCAGACAGGTGTGAAGATGCTCTGCATGCCACACTAGGGAGTTCTGGTTTTATGCTGCAGGAAATGGAGAATCTTTTGGAATTTTAAGGAGAGTAGCAACATGGTTAGGTTTGATTTTAGATTTCTCAATAAGCACAACGGTAGGGAAAGTACTGTAAAAGTCAAGACACTATTGCAACGCGGGAGTACAGTGAGATGTTACTCTGTATGATCTGGTCATTATATTCCCATTAATACATTCCCATTAATACATTCCCATTAATGCTTGTGCTCTCCTCAGACCACCCAGATTTCTTCCCTTGAAAAATAGCACACAACAAGCTCCTTAATTATGGACGTGTTTTTTTGAGCAGTGTATGTTGGAGGATGTTTGTGTGTGTGTAAAATGTATTCGTGCCTAGAATTTCAGCCCTGTTGTGAGATTCTTTTGAAACGAAGATTGTATCATCTATCAAATTAGCTCTCCTTCAGTTTTCTATCATTTTCAAATATGGCAACAATGTCTTCTAATTCTGTTTCAATATAGATATACCACTATTCATTGTCTACAGGATAAAGTTCAAACTCTTTATTATAATATATAAAAGACTGATAACATCTTGATGCAATCTTGCCAGCTTATCTCAAGACCTTCTCTACACACCTTACGTTTTATTTACATCAAACTACTTTTGGTTTTGTTCAGGCCTTATGTTTTCAAATGTCTGTAACTTTGCCTATGCTGTTCCATCTATCCTAAAGACCATCTTGCCCTCTAGACAGGATTCCTCACTTATATTCATAGTTTACATTGCTCTATTACAATATTATCATAAGCCATTATAATCACCTTAAATTTGTCTCCTTCTGACCTTGGTTGGAAGGGCAGAACTCAATCCTATTTGTCTTTTTGTCTTGAAATATCAAACACAGTGGATGGTTACATTGTTGGAGCTAACTAAATCACATTTACTTTGCAGAACAAAATCTTAGCATGCTAAAAATAACAGGCATGAACATCCTTTGTTGCTCTGCTTTGTAAATTACTGAACAGTCAACAGTTAACTGCACTGCTGCCTTCCTTAGCAAAGGTTTATTGACCACAGGAAGCTCTAAGATTTTAGAATAGCAAAAAAGTTTGACTCTATCTCTCCTTTTTAGGAAAGCTATTGAAGCAAAGTCCTAAACTTCCACTGTCTCTAGTGATCATTTTAGTACTAGAATTCTAGACACTAATGAATCAAGCATTTATAAAAACAATTAGTAAATGTGCATATCAAACACTTTTTGAATTTGAATTTGAGTATCAGACATTTTTCTCTTTTAAGCTATACTAGTGAGGAGTGTCTCCATCATGTTTTTGATTAGAATATAATAACTCAAGATCAGGAACTAAAAACCTTTAAAAATTAATTGATAATACCACTTCCCTATCAGCTGAATACAGTGCTATTATAGTTGTAAAAAATTTGAAGGCCTTTCTTGGTTGATTGTTTTTAAAAGTCTATATTTTTAATGTGACCTAGTGCTAAACACTTGGGACTGCGGAGCCATGAAGGATATATAGCTGTGATATACACACTGTGATTTTATATACCTCACTATGTTAAAAAGCTTCTTCCAGCCAAGAGTGTTGCTGTGGAACTTGTTTAGACTGAGCATGTTGATAAGATAAATTGCCAAGTGTCTTTGGTTTTTCATAGAATAGATGTTCCATTTATCCTCAGTTTTTCATCTTGTTTTATAAGAGTTCTATACTTTCTTGACTCTGTCTCATTTTTAGAAAGATGTAAATCTATGTAAGCACCAGGATAAATTTAAACATTGTGGTTAAACCTGTATTTAAACACATCTTTCTAGGGCCTGAATGTTTTTAATGCTTCAACACTGGGGCGGGGAGGGGGGGGGCGGGGGGGGAGGGGAAGTGGGTGGGGGAGATATTTAGAATGATTCTTACAATTAACTGTTTTATTTTTTATTGACTTAAAACCTTCAAACTAGCAATCTTTTTTTTTTTTATTTTTTATTTATTTTTTTTTTTAATATATGAAATTTATTGTCAAATTGGTTTCCATACAACACCCAGTGCTCATCCCAAAAGGTGCCCTCCTCAATACCCATCACCCACCCTGCCCTCCCTCCCACCCTGCCCTCCCTCCCACCCCCCATCAACCCTCAGTTTGTTCTCAGTTTTTAACAGTCTCTTATGCTTTGGCTCTCTCCCACTCTAGCCAAACTAGCAATCTTTTAAAACTAGAATGAAGATATATACCCATAATAAATTAATGCTGGTAGCACTTTCAAAATACATTTAAGTATTCTGATGAACATTTTCTAGGACCAAAATCTAATTTTCACATTGGAACAAATTTATGAATAGGGTACCCTGCTCCCCTTGCCTCATTGTTTTCTGCCTTCATGCCTATTTTGCTATGCAAAAGCTTTATGTCAATTTACTCTTTGAGCTGTTTAAGACCAAACCAAATTATTCCTTCAGCACATTTTAAACAATCCCTTAAAGACCTCTTTTTCTTGGCTATGTTTCCAATCTTGGCTTATCACTATAATATTTCATGCTCTATGCTTCTGAAAAAATTCAATATTCAAGAACAAAGTAATCCAGAGCTTTACTTCATTTCAGTCTTTTTATGTCCTAGGGCTGTCCCAACTCAATGACCCAGTTTTTATTGTGTCGCATCTCCCTGTCTGTTGCTGACTGCCACCAGCTTGCCTAATCCTTTTCCTGTCCCTTATCAGTTTTCCCTTAATTCAAAAATCTTTTTTTTTAATTCTTTGCACTTCTTCTTGCACAGCTTTTAGGTTTTTCTTCCTCCTTAGGAGATTCAGTGTTCCTGTGGTAGCCACACTGAGACACCAAGATGAATGGTTAACTAAGGTCCATAAGTCTGTCCTTCTCAAAATTTTCATTGTATTATCTTTAGAAGTGTGAGTGGTAAATGGCAGAAAATGGATAACTTGGCATTATGCATCAAGAGTCCTTAAAAATGTTCATGTCCTGTGAACCAGCCATTTCACTTCTGAGGGTCTAGCTTATTAATTAAAAGGAATCATCTAAGATATGGGAAAAAAAACGGTCTACATGAGATGCTCATTCAATGTTTGTATAAAAGCAAAAGAAGAGAACAGTGCAAATACCCAATAGGAGAGAAGTTAAAAACAATTAGCATCTATCTCCTTGATGGGAATATTGTGCAATCATTTAAGATGATGGTTATTTGACCAGGTAGAAAGATGGATATTTATGTTTTCAGAAAACCAGGGTACAAAATTATAAGTGTCAGTGATCACAACTATGTTTTTAAAAAGCATTTACAAGTGGAAAACAGCAAGGAAGCATGACATTTGCTGATAGTTCTTATTTTAGGGTTGTGGATTTACAGATGACTTTTCTTTACTCTCAAAATCTTGATTAAATTTATTTTCAAAGTTTTTAAAAGCTATAATTTTAACTGATGCAAATTATGAACCATTTAGGTTATGCCAAGTAAAATGTATAAAAGACTATTTCAAATAGAGTTCTATTTAAGTTAATCACAATCTAACGACTGGCAAAGGGGCAATAACACAGTAAGTGTGTTATTAACATTGTGTGTAATCCCAAAAAAATTAGGAAAAAATTTTCAATACCTATTTTAAAACATAAAATGATTTTTTTTTAAACTTTGTTCTCTCCAAAGTTACTTCATCAAGTCAACATCTGGTCCAACCTTTCAATCTATTTCCACACTGTCTTCAGAGAGATTTTTCTGAAGCCTAAATCTGTTTGTGATATTCCCCTGTTGATAAATCACTCAGGGATTGAGAACATTAAAATCTTTAGCTTAGTTTACTAGCTACTCCCAAGCTTCTCTACCTTATTCTGTGTCCTTTCTTCTCATGTACCCTCCCCACCAGCTTTACCAAAGTATGTATAATACCTGAAACAGTACTCAGAGTTACTATTATTTCGGTTTCTTAATACTGAAATGAACAGTTAATACACATTCTTCAAATCTCAAGTGTTACTTTGTTTGGAAAGACTTTACAGATTCTTCATCTTCTGTAACCCCCTTCTCTGTAATCCCACAGTGCCCATTATATTGTACGATCATTGATTTGCTTGTCTGCTTTTCCCACCAGACAGTGTACTTGTTAATAGTGCACAGGCGAGCGTGTGTGTGTTTAACCACACTCCTCACACCCCTCGCCATGTCCCCTGCCTGTGCTCTGACAGTGAGATGAATAGTGGGTGCTCAGTAATGCTGATGAAGGGCCAACATGCTAATAACTGGACACTAGATGCCAGGAACAAACTGGGGAGATGTGCTGGAAGTGAAAGACTGTTATCCTATCAGGTACCTATCAGGTAGAAATTGTTCAGTGCATCTCACCCTGATGAAGTTGGACTTCCCTACTTTGTCTTAAGGGTGTCCTGCAAATATTGTACCTCCCACATCATACACCTGAGAACTGGGAGCAGTCTTAGTTGTCTGTGAACCTCCACTATTCCCTTGTACATACTAGACATTCAAGCATCCATTGATTAAAATCCAATTTTCAAAATACATTCCGATTTACAGAAATTTGCGTCCACTTTGTCCGTGATAAGCCAAAGCCTCTGGAATAAAAAAATATGTGAAAGACAAAATATTTGTGAAGGTCAAAATCCTAACTAGAAATTTTCAGAACTGTGTTGTGGACCCCTAGAAAGATAGATGTAACAGGAATTAAGAATGGACAAACTTATTCAAATAAAACACAAACAAGGACTGCAGGAACTCCAAATGTGCTGACATGTAAACATCTTCTACCTCAATTTTCATATGCTTACATAGGGAACAGGGTATACTCCAACAGAAAATACTGGTTCGGCCCAACACAAAATCATGGTTTTGTTGTCCAGATGGAATGTTCTCAATTGATTTTCTTACTTTCTTTTTTCCCACCCTTATTATATTTGCATTTTAAGCAATATAGATAGTACAACCAAAACAATTTTTTTGTAGAAAATTTTAATCAAATTCATTTTTCCAAAATTTTTATAGCCTTTAAAATTTGACTATGACTCTAATATTTTACCTATTAATCCTTTAATATAAATTAAAGTATGAATGTATCAGAGGCTCTGATATTTAAGATAAAACTCTGGAAACTTATATAAAACAGTCTTGCTTAATCATCCCCTTAATTTATCTGCTATATAAACTTAATGTTCTTATTTTATATTTTCTTTAACACCTATCCCCGGGGTGCCTCAGTGGCTCAGTTGGTTAAGTGTCCGACTCTTGGTTTCGGCTCAGGTCATGATCTCACAGTTCACGAGTTCGAGCCCGGCACTGGGCTCTGCACTGGCAGTGTGGAGCTTGCTTGGGATTCTCTTCATGAGCTTGCTCTCTCTCTCTCTCAAAATAAACTTAAAACAATTAAAAAAAAAATCACTTATCCCCATCTGGAAACAAATGCAAACAAATGTAAGTTTTAAAAAAATAACCAAACAATTCTATTTTGGATTTCAAAGTATTGGAATATACATAGTAACTTCTCTGGTACAAGGGAGAAGTTAAACAGCCTGTGCATCGGGGGAGAAATCTTTGACTGAACTTTATATATATTAATAGGAAGCAGAAATAATTAAATTAGCATGATTAGTTTGGGCAGGTGTAATTACGAGTGAAAACATTTTCAAAAATTGAGCAATGTAAGAATGAATAAGGCAAAACAGGGAGATACTAGGATGAGCCTGAATTACAGAAAAGGAAAATTTGAAAGAACACTTTTTAATGTAGCTACAACTGTTCTCAGTAAAATGCATCACTTATAAAAGGCACATTTCCCTATAGCTAAGAAGAAAATATTATAACCCTTAAGACAATTCAATCATCACTAAAAATAATGTTGAGATACACCCATGCAGCTTTGTTCTTAACTCCTTTAAAAAGGTTTGCTTACTATTAGCAAGGAAACATGCTCATTTAAGATCATGAGTGCAATCTCTTTTGCCCATCTCAGCTCTCACTGTGTATTAACAGGGACGCTGCTTTTCAAATCAAGCCTCATGTAAATCTAATGGTTATGCATTCTTCAGTGAACAGTGATTTAATAGCTGAGATCACAAGGGTTAATAAATGTGCCTAGTGCAGTGCCTACTACATAAAAGGCTCCCTTGTCTGTCTGTCTATCTATCTATCTATCTATCTATCTATCTATCTATATCTATCTATCTATCTATTTCCTTCCCTTGCAACTCTGTAATAAAAATAATAAACCCATAGCCCAAAAGAGCTATACAAGACAGGAATGATTTGTTGTAGATACTTTAACATAAATATTTCATAATTTATTATAAAGACATTTTTGTACACAACCACTATAAATACTTAACATGGTTTTATAACAGTTGCAATTTTATGATTTCCTAAATACCATGATAACCCACCTGTTTTTAACCTCTATATAAAAGCTAAGTGTAGGGTTAGAATTTAACCCAGGACACATCAAAATCTGGTGTCTTGGTTTATAAATATAGTTAATACATCAGGATATTGACAAGAATTGCCATGTGCTTCAGATGTACTGCCAAGACATGAAGAGCCAACAAGCTTCAAAGAAATATACACGTTTCTAGTTTTAGGTGCTAACAAGAAATATTACTGTAAAGCTGGTAAACTGTGACTACCAACGCAGATTTCTATACACCTGAAAAAGTCAACAACAAAAATATTAAGATATTTGTCCACCAGGTGGACAATATCTAGGCTGTAGGGTTGACTTACTGCTTTCGTGTACTGTACAATCAGTCTTATCATTGCCCCCAGCTTTGGAATTTCAGAGCTAGACAATATACAGTTCAAAACACTTGCTTTGTCCTTTCTCTCATGCTAGATCTCTGATATGTTCCTCTTACAGTCTTGCTAAAGGATCTTTCAGCTTTTCACTCAACAGCACTGGGTCAAATCTCTTCTATACAGGATCTCATTCTTCTCGTGCCTCCTCTGTATGCAGAGAGCCGGTCAAAGTCTTGGAGGTGGAAACGAGTTGCCAACTGATTTACCATTTTCCTCAGGGTAACAAAGGCTGAAACAACTTGGAAAGTAAGGAACAAAGTGAAGATGATGTGTATTGCTTTTTCCAATGGCAGATTCGTTAGGCCTTCATTAAAGAGCAAGAATAGAATTAAAGGCAGTTGCAACAGAAGACTCAAAAGCCAAAAGCCAGCCAATTCAGGAACCTGCAACGACACACAATAAGAGTAAATCAGATCAGTAAAGTACAGTCTTTCATTTATATAGATCAGCAGTACTGGGTACCTACATTATGAGCTCTGTAATTCAAAAGGAGTAGAAAATGGTCCGTGTCCTCAAAGGCTTACAGTCTAGATTAAAAGTGAAAACTAACTTATGTGGCAATGCTAGAATGATATACATTAATAAATAATTGAATGCATCACATAGAGGCATGAACTAAATACTGTAAGAAATAAGACAACAGTGATTAGGTGAAAGAAAGAGTCCAAGGATGTAGGCTGTTGAAGTTGGGTAGAAGGAAGAAGAGGCGAGAAGGTAAGTAAGCAAAGAAAAGCATGACCAGGAATCAACATGTCAGGGGGGAATGGATGCTTGGGTTAGAAAATAACAAGTGAGACCGGTAGGTGCCTAATTCTGAAGAGCTGAGAAAACCACAGAAATCTTTAAGCATTATCCCTAAGCTGTGGTAACTGTAAATGCTTAGGCAACACAATGATTCAGAAAAACATGTCTGGCCTAGGATTCCTGAGTTTATAATCTCTCCCATTTTCTTATTCAGGATCCAAACATGTTTAATTGACCATGTATTTTCAAGGCAGGTGGAGAAGAGGGAAAACTGTCAACTCTTAAGTGCTTACTATCTTCAGGTATTTTATATAAATTATTTCATTTAATCCCAACAAACCTTGAAGTAAATATTTCCCCCATTTTATATACAAAGAAAGCCAGGCTCTGGAGATTGAACAGACTACAGGGACAGAATTAGTAAAGTTGGAGGCAGGCCTTTGCTCCTTCTACCACAGCTCCCTGCCTTTTCCTCATTATGAAACCCGTATTGTCTTTATGTGTAGCACTGAGAGAAAGGAAAGAAGAGCCTACCTTTTCCTGTAGGTTCCCCATGTAGCCCAGATACAACCTGATAGCTTCAATTAAGGTTATTATGATGATAACAGTGACCACAATGAATTTGTAGTAATCAGGCAAGACTGAATACTAAAAAACAACAAAAAGAACACAAAAATAAACATGTTTGTAAAATCTCACATAGAGTAAAACTGACCTGAGATAGAAAATAAATTTTAAAAGCTTTAATTTTATTGACAATGTAACAATGCCAGGAATGGGCAGAAGAGACCTCAGCAGAAGCATTAAAGCACAGACTTACCTTCATCTGAAGCATCATAATGCTGCTTACCCACCAAAGTGGGAAAAAGTAAGTGTTAAAATAAAGTGACATCTGCAATGCCAAACTGGAAACCATTTCATTATCTACAAAAGAAACAGACAGAAAAAAAAACCAAACTCCTAATTCTGGTCAATGCCCTATATGTCCTTTAGTTTCTTAAAATTAGTATCTATAGTGTTGGTTCAACAAAACTCCAAATTTTAAGCCAATTTATAATCACTGACAGCAAAAGGAAATATCTGTCATAGTACTATTTAATTCATATACTGGCTTCATGGGGGGATGTTTCTTTCTTATTTTTTTTAAGTTTGTTTATTTTGGGGGGGGGGGCAGGGAGGGGCAGAGAGAGAATCCCAGGTAGGCTCTTCACTGTCAGCACAGAGCCCTGTGGCTCTGTGACTTGTGGCTCGAGCTCAAGAACCGTGAGATCATGACTTGAGCAGAAGTCAGAGAGGCTCAACTGATGAGCCACCCAGGCACCCCTCGTAGAGGTATGTTTCGTATTTTTCAATTACTTCATCAATTTGCCATTACAGTCTGCTGATTTTTTGCACACTAATGGTGTAGATTAAATGTGGAATATCAATTTGAATCCTACTGAACAGGTAACAATAATGATCATAACCTCCTTTGCAGAGTTCTACGTAAAAAGCCTATAAAATTAACACATAAAATACATAAAAACTTACCTTTCACACACCTCTCTTCAGCATACTCTAATCCCATCCATTCACTAATACCCAATTTAATGCCACTTTGTCCGTAAGTCCTTTCTTGATCCCATTCCCCCACCCTGGTAGAAATCTCTTCCCCTCTAGGTATTTACTTCTAACCTGTGTGTAAGAAAGTGTTAGCAAAGAACATCCCCTGCTCTAGACAGTCTAGTGCGCTGAGAGATCAGGAGCTTTGGAGTCCAAGTAAACCCATAACTCCTCAAACACCCCTGGAATCCTCAATGCCACACTTGGGATAAATTATTTAACCTCTTTGAGTCTCAATTTCTTCATATGTAAAATGGTAACGTTAAAAGTACCTCACAGGTTGCTTGCAAGGATTAGAGATAGTATTAATTACTTTACCCTACCACCATGCCTGGTACTTAGCAGGCACTCAATAACATTAGTCCCCTTTCCTTCTCTTTTATTTAATACACAGACTCATTGTAAGCACAAATCCCTAATTTGAGATACTCATAGAACCCAAAATCTTGCCATACACATGGTGCATACCAAATATGTACAAGCAGAAAGAATGGAAACATACTGTCATAAAGACATCAATGTAGATATTTGTGATTCATGAGCTTCATTTATCTAAGGGTGATTGCCTAATACCTTTTGCTTCTATGTAAGAGAGAAAGGTCCTAAATTAAGAATTTGATTTTTTAAATTAAGCCCTACAAATACACTCTAAATTTGACTAAATTCTAACAGTTTAGGCACAGATAATGCATTTTGAAATCAATTGCCCTAAATGTAACAATTTATAAAGGCCCTAAAATAAATTTCTTAAAAACTTTTTTTCTCTCCACAGCTGAGTATATCTGCCATTCAATAATTTTAAAATGTAAGAAATAATCCTGGTCTCTCAGAGTAAGGTTTCCTATAGCTCCAAGAATTTGCCTGATTATTAATCTACTTTTTTTTTTTACTCCGTTATTATGACCTACTTTTGCTTGTACCTATTTTTTTTTTTTTGCTTGTACCTATTTAATTTGTTTTTTTGCTTGTACCTATTTTTTACATTATCAGTGATAACAGAATGAATTCTTAAAATTTGTTAAACCTGAAAGCAACTCACCAGCCTAGGATTCTTTTTTTCATAACAGTACAACTCTAGGTCAGTGGACATGGTAATGGTATATATACACTTGTAATTACAGTGCAAATAATCAAACCTACTTCGGATCCACAAGGAAGAAAATGTGGGAAGGAAATGATAAATTAAGCTGAAAATTTTAATACCTTTGGAGCAGAAATTAGTCAAATTTTGCTTAGGAGTTTTTATGTTAGAAATTGTGTACATGAGCATCTTAAGAGTTATGCTATAGCTATACGGCATTTCAAACTTATAATCATGCAACTGAAAATCAAGTTAATATGTAAATGAACCTTGAAAGCACAAGACATGAATTTACTAAATTTTGCAAAAGTACCAGTTGAGTTCTGTAAACGGAATTTAAATTAAAACATTATATAAATCAGGGGTAGGCAAACTACCAGCCAGCTGCCTGTTTTTTGTATAGCAAGTGAGCTAAAAATGGTTTTTCACATTTTTAAATGGTTGGGGGAAAAAATCAAAGAATAATATTTTGTGACACTGAATCATATGAAATTCAAATTTTAGTGTCCATAAATAAAGTTTTATTGGAACACTGCCACATGTATGCATTTACCATTATCTATGGCTGCCACAGAGACCTATGGCCTGCAAGTCTAAAATATTTGTTACCAGCCCTTTAGAGAAAATGTCCGCTGACCTCTGATACCTTGCATCACCAGACTTTAGTGCCTGTTAAGGCTTCGCTTTAGAATCAGAGACTTGACCTAATTTTTCACATTATACTTTTCTCTGTACATCCTAAATCTTAAAGAGGCCTAAATTCAGGGTGAAAACAATGCAACTATGGGAACGTATTTTTCTCTGCGCTCTTTTAAAAGTCCCTAGACCAAGCAGGAGGAAAAGGTTTCTATTTCCCCAGCAGAGTTCATGGATTTGGATGACAGTATGTTGTCTATCATCATGATTTAAGGAGGGAAACTGTTCTGGAGGAAACAGAGTTACACTTGCCGTCAAGTTGAATGCTGTATCGTGGTATTTTGTTACCGATTTAGGGAAAGAGTTGTACATGGTGAGGGGAATGTGAAGATGGCAGGGAAGGGGGCGAGCTTTGTTGAAAGCGATTCTACTGTGGCAGCTACCATTCTGGAGTGGATAGCCGTTTAACAGGACTCATTTAAAAAAAAAAAAAAAAATCTTTCCATCTCTTCCGCCAGAAAACGGACTTGCGGTGGAACGTGGTCGTTTTGCGAGTAAAGGAGAAGAGAAGATATTTTAACCAAGGTGGGGAGTGGGAAGGGGAGACTGCCTGGGCTGTTTTCAGTCCAGCTTGGCCACAAACGCCAGAGCGGAAGTCGCAGAGGAAAAACACCGTCGGCCTTCGCGGAGGATGCGGGACCGGACGTGTGCTGCGAAGGCAGTGTTTATATTTTTAGTTTCTGAGGAAGGCCGGTGCCACCTCAGCGTCTAGGCTTACAGTTCGCTGGCCAGGACCGTTAGGGATACGGGACTGGAAGTGTCCCAGCCCCAGCCCCAGCCCCAACCCCAACCTAGGGGTGGGCCCCTCCTCCGGCTCTCTTCCCGCACTGCGGCAAACCAGCTGAAGGCGAGGCCGCCATTTTAGGTCCGGGCAAACTCTGGCCGCTCCTTAAACCCACGCCAGGTCCTCCGCAGGCCATACCCGCTGCGCCGGGCCTCGGCCACTCACCAGGACCGTCGCTGTACTCCGGCCCGGTCCGGTTGGAGTCGCTGAACACGGTCCGGCTGAAGTTTCCCAGCCGCTGGCGGACCGGATCCGGCAGCTCCATGGCCGGGCCTCGGTACGGCTTACAGCTAGGTCTGCGGACGCTGCCTCCTTCTACCGTTCCCACGGCAACCGGGCAGCGCGAGATGCTGGGGCCCAGGCGCGCGCGGCCGCACTGCGGGGCAGAAGCGCAGGTCGTGAGCACGAACGCCTGGAAAGGAGAGGTGTGCTGAGAGTTGTGTCCTGGCGAGCGCCGCAACCTCGTGTGCTAAACGGCAGATTCCTTAGTCCTGTTATAAGCCTCATCATTCTTAAAAACAAATAGAAACAATAATAAATGAGCCGAGGTTGGTTTGTGATATAAGGAGCCGTCACACCTAGTCAGTGGGATGCAAGCTTTCTGGAAGGAAATATAGAACGAATGTAGAACTTACAGAATGTTCATGACCCGGTGGCTTCTTTCTTAGGACTATACATTTGAAAAGTTTTATTATTAATATATAGTGTGTATGCGTATACATACAATATTTTTAATAAAATATTCTTAGTATATAATATACATTCCTAGAACTGTGGATAGATGTATACGCACACACGCACATTTGATGGAATACATTGCTGCATCTTAAGAAACATGCATGCAACGAATATTTGATTGTATGGATTAGCTTTTAAGTAAAAATAAAAACTAAGTAGAAGTGAACCCAATTTTGCAAAATGTGTGTGTGTGAGAGAGAGAGAATATATGAGGAGCAGAGGTGGAGGAGGTGGCACAAACACTGTGGCTTCAAAACTAAAAAAAGACTAGTAGGAAATAATCCAAAATGTTAATTATTTCTGGGTAGTGGGGTGTAGGTGATTAAAATTTTTAAAAATATTTCTGTGTCTTCCAGGTTTTTCCCAAATAAGCTGTATTATTTAAAAAAAAAAAAAAAAAGATTTAAGTGTAAGATACAGAAAGGATGCAAACCGAATATACACGTGTAACCAGCTCCCAGATCCAGGAACAGAACCTTACTAGCACCTCTGGAAGCTTCCCCTTCCTCTTTCCTTACAATCACTAATCCTCCACTTCTAACAGACCCTTCCTGACTTTTAATAGTATAGAATAGTTTTGCCTATTTGTATGCTTTATGTAAAACTAATCATATGGTAAGTGCTTCTTAAAAGTAAAATCTGCCTCTTTGCCCTCAAAATAATTTTTAAGAAATTCTTTCATGTTGTTGACTGTAGGTTTTTTTTCCTTGCTGTGGGTGACATGCCACGATAAGTTTATCCATTCTACTGTTGAGGAGCCTCTGTGTATTTTCTAGGTGGGAGCTGCTCTAAGTAATCCCACTTTTGGTAAAAATGTGCCTCTGGGTGACCATATGCATGTGTTTGTGTTGAGCTCATTCCTACGAGTGGAATTGCTGGCTTATGAAGTATGACCCAGCTTTTATGGATAGTGCCAACAGTTTTCCCAAGTGGTTGTACCAATTTCTACTGCTTCCAGCAATTTCTACTGCTTCCTGTTGCTCCAAATCTGTCGCCATCGCTTGTTATTTTTCCATCGTTTTCTCCTAGTCGTTCTGAGTGGTGTATGCTGAACAGTATTACTTTTACAATCAAAAGGAAAATCACACATATTTATATAAATGTCAAGGTATATTTAGGAAGGTAGGGGAGGAAATAGCTACATGGCTAGACTTTCAAAATAATTCAACAAATGTTCATTGCATTCTTGCTATTCTTGGGACATTGTACTAAGCTAATTAAGGATATAGACCCTCCCCATCAAGAAGCTCAGCAAAAACAAAACAAAACAAAAAAACAAACAAACAAAAAAAAAACCCAAACAAAACCAAATAGAAACAAAAACCAAACACACCAAAATTCAGCCCGTTAGGAAGGTGAGATGTGGAGGGGTGCCTGAGTGGCTGCATCGGTTAAGCGTATGACTTTGGCTCAGGTCATGATCTCACGGTTTGTGAGTTTGAGCCCCACGTCAGGCTCTGGGCTGACAGCTCAGACAGAGCCTGGAGCCCACTTCAGATTCTGTGTCTCCCTCTGTCTGCCCCTCCGCTCTTTGCACTCTGTCTCTCGCACTGTCTCAAAAATAAACATTAAGAAAAAAAGGTGAGATGTGGAAACAAATAAGTATGATATATTTTAACAAAGGAAGAAAGATGAGGAAGCAATTAACTCTGGGGATGTTAGGGAAAAGCTGACTAACTTTTGCTTCTCTTCAAGATAGATGGAGCTTATGCCTCATCATCTCCAAAAAGGTTCCAGGACCTCCCTGAAGCTGACTTAAGTGGCTCCTCTGTGTTACTTTGGTCGCGGTGTTAGTCATGCTGTACTAGAATTTGTCTATCTGTGTCTGTTTCTCTTGCTAGTTCATAGGCTGAGGTCAGGGGTGATCATTCACCTTTATATCCTGAACACTAGCACAGTGCCTGACCTCAAGTGGGAGCTAGATAACTACTGAATGAAAAAAGGGAATAAGATCTAAAAACCACTACCATATCTTTCCATTTCTAGTCCAAGGACTTAGCCAGTCCTTATATAGGGTTCACTCTACAGAATGAAGAATTAGTAGATTAAAACACAGTAAAGTTATAGCATCCCTTTAAAATTAAAATTTAGCAACAAAGAATACATTTTCATTTATTAACCCAGCCAAGAGTTTTATAAAGGACAAGTGAAGTAGGAAGCCTAATGCTATGCTGATTGAATTATAATTTGAACAGTCTCATTTTCTAATAAAAATGTTCAATGGGGATGTCTTCAAAGACAAAATATTAATGTCAGCCTCCAAATATCACTTAATATGGTAAGAAAAATTCCTTTCACGAGGTTTCAATTTCTATGTAATTCATAGCCTGATTCTTTCTTACAAGCTTTTAGCAATATGTACAAATTGTCTTAAAAATATTTCTGCCTTTAACACAATAAAATTTTAAGACTCTATTTTGGAGATATAATCATAAAAACTATAAATAGAGTTTTATATACCAAGATGTTACTTCCAACATTATTGATATTAGTTAAACAAAAAAAAGAAGGTGAGGGAACATTTGATGTGCCACAAGCCTACCTAAGCAGAATATGATATTCACGGTGAGGTGTTGGGTTATAGTGGAAAAAACCCTTGGAGGCAGAGAGAGCAGGGTTCAAATCCCCTAAAATTCTCACTTTACCACCTGAGAGCTGTACAATTGATTTCAGACTTTTGTTTTATAAAGTGATTATAATGGTAACTTACTATTATGGTTGATGTGAAGATTATATCAATAGAAAAGGATCTCTATTAGTGATAGCTATTATTGACACATCTATTAAAATGATGTTTGTGAAGAGGAAACCCCTACAGTGGAGTGAAATCATGCCAGCATTTGATTTTCTGAATTCGATTGTACCTGTGAGGCAATATCTCCATTGCTTTCCTGGGAAAGACAGTGGATGCAATAAACCATAAAACAGTAGAAGCATGTTAACAAAATTTATCAAAAGCCCAAGTGAATTCTTTTAAATAGTTTGCCTAGCATTGAAAAAAAGATATGGAACATCTTGTTCCAATTGCAATTATTTCATCAAAATCCTGGAGGAAAAAACTGATAGAATTATGGGAATTTTTCCTTTAGATTTTATTTGGTATTTAAATTTCCCATAATCACACATTTCATAGTTTGAAATAAATCTTATTAAAATAAATTGAAAGGAAGAGGCAACGATGGCACAAAAATATATACAGAAGAGTTTTAAGAGGAAAAAATTACGGTTTAAAAAGAATCCTGTCATTATTGATGTCACAAATGGTCCAAAGGGCTGAAAAAAAACCTTCCAAATACTATTTTGTTACTTGATGTTCACAATATTTATATGCAATCACATTAGTGAAATACTGAGGAACAAAGAAGGGAATCTACTTTCATAGAATCAAGAGACTAATATGAGTTTCCCATATTATTATTACTCAGAATCAAGAAAGAAGTATGGGGACTTTGTTCTTAAAACCAGGAGAATCATTCTCAGCAAGATAAATAAATTAACGTATAAAGTTAAACTGTTTACTGTTTATACCAATGTTGATGGTCAGAGTAATAGCTGCTTCTCCAATAATTGTTTAATGTTTTTCTTTTGGAGTTATTTACAGGTATGGCTTACTTTCCTAAATATTTATTTTCACAAAAATTTTTAGCCTAGTGGAATAGTTTCTTTCCCTTTAACAAGAAGCAAAGTTGTTTGGTAATAATGTGTTCTATGTTACAAGGAAACTGATTTGGGGAGTTATTTAAATCACTCCTTGGCATAATAAAGATATAAATTCTTACCATTTCATGCTAATAAAGACTTTACAAACAGTATTTTACAGTGAATATGTTACTCAATTTATTGCATTGAAATGAATTGTGATACATTTCTAAGAATTTATATAAATCTAAAAGATAAATTATATATTTAGGTATCACATACTCAAATATGATTCCACATCAGCATCCACATTTTAAAAATCTTACTATAAATTACCTGAAATGTAATCTTATAATCTTGAAGTTGTTAATGGATGGGCAAAAGCTTTTTGAATCCCACATACAATATATTCCATTCGCAACATTTTTCAAAAATTTGTAAGAAAGAATCAGGCTATGAATTACATAGAAATTGAAACCTCGTGAAAGGAATTTTTCTTACCATATTAAGTGATATTTGGAGGCTGACATTAATATTTTGTCTTTGAAGACATCCCCATTGAACATTTTTATTAGAAAATTCTTTCCCTTTTAAAGTGCTGTTTATGTTACAGTTTTTGGATTCTTTGGCATTTCTTTGTGTTAGATAAGCACACTGCTCATCTGTTTCAGCAAATAGTTGTTCCATACATCAAACTATGTGGGAGATGGGAATGACAAACCTGGGAAGATCAGCAGAGCAATACCTGCTTGGGGAAACCTCAGATCTGTCAAGTGAATTGTGATACTGATTAGAAGCAAGTGGCCATTTTATTGAAAAAGTAGTAAGTTCTATTTTTAGTAATGATAGTATTACTGTACTAATATTTTTATATTACACTGTAAAATGTACATTATGTTCCCCCTTCTAGAATAAAATTAATCTGTACCTTTTGTTGACTATATTATTGCCCCCTGCACTAAATATTGATATATCATAACTTCTTACAAATTGTGTTTCTGTGCTTTTAACACAGCACACTTTGTCTACAAGAGCATGCTACACATTGCTTAGTCACGTTCAATTATGACCCCCAATCACATCAAGGTAAGAGTAGAAATCCTGTAAATGGACAATTAAGTATTAAAACAAAAAGTGTACGCATAGGTAAAGAGTTCAAATAAATTTGAATTATTTATTGTATTTATGTAGATGAATAACACAACTCCAAATTTTCTTGAAGGTAAATTTTATTTGAAAAATAGAAAATAGGGGTGCCTGGGTGGCTCAGTTGGTTGAGTGTCCGACTTCGTCTCAGGTCATGATCTCGCAGTCTGTGAGTTCAAGCCCTGCATCAGGCTCTGTGCTGACAGCTCAGAGCCTGGAGCCTGCTTTGGATTCTGTGTCTCCCTCTCTCTCTGCCCCTCCCCCGTTCATGCTCTGTTTCTCTCTCTCTCTCTGTCAAAATAAATAAATAAATAAATAAATAAATAAATAAATAAATAAATAAACATTAAAAAAATTAAAAAAAAAGAAAAATAGAAAATCATTGCAATTATTCCTGTATCCTATTCCCTTTCCTACTGTATTTTTAGTTAATACAGAATTGTTCTTTTTTTTTTTTTCCAATGCATGCTGTGAAAATTAACAGAAGTTCCAGGTGGTTGGAGACAAATGTAATAGGATATCCTGGGCCCTGGCTAAGTCCCAAAACTGTGCACAGAAGGTGGTAAGTTCACATATTCTAAATTCAGCAACCACCCGTGGTTAGGCCAGCCTACTAAGAAATGTTAGTACAGTGAAGCAGCCTACCATCAAACATTCCCCAAACCACCTCATTCCTAATCCCTGAAGTACAAGAGTGAGTTGGGGCACCTGGGCGGTTCAGTTGGCTAAGTGGCCAACTCTTGAAATTCCTCAGGTCATGATCACATGGTTAGTGAGATCAAGCCCCATGTTGGGCCCTGTGCTGAGAGCATGGACCCTGGTTGGGATTCTCTTTCTCCCTCTCTCTGCCTCTCTCTCTCTCTCTTTCAAAATAAATAAATAAGCATTAAAAAAAAATCAGCAGAGAAGCCTTTTGTGAAGTAGAATATTTGAAGTAGAATATTACCCTATTTCCTTCCTTCATCCCGTTCTCACTGTAAGGGAAGAGATAGAGGTATTTCCTCCTCTCAAAGTCTAGAGAAGAGACCTTAAGAGAATTGCTTATAAAGTTTAGAGATGCTCAACCTTCCTACTTTACTAGGTTGGAGACAGGTGATATTTCACTTTTTACCTCTCCTGGACCACACAACTTAACGTTCTGGGATGAGGAGAGGGAGCAGCAAAGAGATGGCCTAGAGGAGGGAAGGGACATGGCAGTACCCTCAGCCCTCTCTAAGATAGGCTGCTGGTTGGACCCCTTGTGGAAGAGGGCAAGTAGGTATGCTTCAAGGGACTGGGCAGCAGGGAGTCGCCCCAGGGATCCTTGCCAGTGAAGGGGCCAGAACTTGGATCCTCTCCAGTATAGAGAGTGTCAGAAGTCTGACACGGTTAATTAGGGAAGCAGCAGCATCCTATAGAGAGGGAATTGCAACCTTCCTATATAGGAGCCATACTTCCCCGTTCCAACTCTTGCCCTCACATCAGAAGGGAAGTACCAGAAAGAAGGAGAGGGAAAGGTGTAAAGATATGAGCACTCCTGTTCTCAAAGTCACTTCCTCCCCCGCCCCTCACACATACTCCAAGCCACTAATAACAAACTTGTCTGCCTTTCTCTGGAAGGAAGGGAGGAAAAATAATTTTTAATTCAGTTTGAAGCTTAATTGAAAATGAACAGAACTGAACCTTACTTGCCAGAATGAGATGATCCTAATAACTTGAAGAGGCTGATAAATGGAATCAAGCCAAAGTGTGATATTAAGAAAGCTTACACCCAGTAAGAAAATGGTAGGGCCATAGCACAATTAGTGGGGGGCGGGGATTATCAGAAAAATAAAGCCATTTCATATTTATACCCCGATGAATTCAGAGTCCTTAACGAAGTGGTTACAGAAGGGGTGCCTGGGTGGCTCAGTTGGTTAAGCGTCTGATTTCAGCTCAGGACATGATCTTGCAGTTTGTGGGTTTGGCTCAAGACATGATCTTGTGGTTTGTGGGTTCATGTCCCTCATCAGGCTCTGTGCTGACAGCTCAGAGCCTGGAGCCTGCTTTGGATTCTGTGTCTCCCTCTCTGTCCCTCCCCCATTTGTGCTCTGTCTTGTTCTCTCTTAAAAAAAAATAAACATTTTTAAAAATTTTTTAAAAAAAGAAGTAGTTACAAAAGAAAATAGAGTTCTGATTTTTATGAGTGGGATGGTTGATTGCGAATAACACAGACTGGTGAGATTGATATCAATTCAAGTAAGAGACTAGAATGGTTTTATTTTTTCTTTTAGTTGAATTGTAACATGCATACAAAAAAAGCATACCATGTTTTGCCTTGATTTTGACAAAGTGAACCTACCTATGAAATTAGCACCAAGATTAGGAAATAGAGCACCACCCCAGAAATAACCACTTAAGTCACCTGTCAGTCACTATCTCCCTCTTCCTCCTAAAGTTTCTATTATCTCTATATCTATCAGATTTCTGTATCTGTAGGCCAATTTTGCCTGGTTTTATTTTTATGTAAATGAAGCTCTACATCATATATCTTGTGTTTACTTCTTTCAAGTAACATTACATTTGTGAGATGCATCCATGTTGTTGTGTATAGAAGTAAATAAAAACCATTCCTTTTCATTGCAGCATAATATTTTGCTGTTTTAATATACCATGAATTTTATTTATACAAATGGTGTTGGACATTTGGCTTTTTTTCCAGTTGAGGGCTATTACAAAGAGTGCTGCTGGACTTAATTACTAATACTCCATCTAGGACTTTCACGTCTATGTTTACGAGAGAGTAATTTTCCTGTCTTATGATATTCTCGCCAACTTTTGAAATCACAGTTATACTGACCTCCTAAAATAGAAGTATTCCTTTCCTGTTCTCTGGAAGATTTTGTGTAACACCCGTGTTTTTCCTGTTGTGTTTGGAAGAATTCACCAGAGAAGCCTTCTGTGTCTGGTGTTTTATTTGTGGGAAAGCTTAAAATTATGAATTTAATTTTTGTTTATAGATACAGAACTACTCAGATTTTTCCCCCTCTTTTTCCACTCTGGTAAATTGTATATTTCTAGGAATTTGTTCATTTCATTGACATATAGTTGTTTATAATGTCCTCTTACTATATCCTATTTATTTATTTATTTATTTATTTATTTATTTTCAACTTTTATTTTTGAGAGACAGAGACAGAGCACCAGCTGGGGAGGGACAGAGAGGGAGACACAGAATTGGAAGTAGGCTCCAGGCTCTGAGCTGTCTACACAGAGCCCGATGCAGGGCTCAAATCCACGAACCGTGAGATCATGACCTGAGCCAAAGTTGGAAGCGCAACAGACTGAGCCATGCAGGTGCCCCTATATTATTATTATTTTTTTTAATTGAGGTATATGATATAACATTATATTAGTTTTAGCTGTACAGTGTAATGATTCAATATTTGTATATATTGCAAATTGATCACCACAATAACTCCAGGTCACAACTTAACATTCATCACCATGCATAGTTAAAATTTTTTTCCTTGTGATGAAAGCTTTCAAGCTACTCTCCTACCTACTTTCAAATATGCAATACAGTGTTATTAACTATAGTCACCATGTTGTACATTACATCCTTGTGATTTATTCATTTTATAACTGGAAATTTGTACATTTTGACCCCTTTTACTCATACTGCCTATCCCCCACTCTTGCATCAGGCAACCACCAATCTGTTCTCTATATCCATGAGCTTGGGTTTGTTGGTATGTTTGTTTAGATTCCATATACAAGTAAAATCATAAGGTATTTATCTTTTTCTGTCTGACTGATTTTACTTAACATAGTGCCCTCAAATTCCATCCTTATTATTGCAAATCGCAAGATTTCATTCTTTTTTATGGCTGAATAATATTCGTGTGTGTGTGTGTGTGTGCGTGTGTGTGTGTGTATCACGTTGTCTTTATCCATTCATCTATAAGTGGAGATTTAGGTTGCTTTCATGTCTTGGCTATTGTAAATAATGCTGCAATGAACATGAGGGTTCATATATCTTTTCAACTTAGTGTTTTCGATTTCTTCAAATAAATACCTAGACGTGGAATTGCTGGATCATATGACAGTTGTATTTTTAGTGTTTTGAGGAACCTCTGTATTGTTTTTCATAGTAGCTGCACCAATTTACATTTCCACCAACGGCACACCAGGGTTCCCTTTTCTTCACATCCTTGCTAACATTTGTGATTTCTTGTCTTTTTGAGAATAGCTATTCTGATAGGTGTGAGGTATATATTCTTAATGCTGGTAGGATCTATACTGACTTCTCTCCTGTTCTTGATACTGGTTTTTTGTTCCTTCTTTGTTTCTTTGATTCATCAGTTTTGACAGAGGTCTAAAACTATATTTGTCTTTTCAAAGAACCAACATTTGTCATGATGGTTTTCTCTATTGTATATGTATTTTATGTTTATGATTTCCTTATTTCTACTTTCTGTGGGTTTAATTTTCCTTTTTTTCCTTTGGATATGATTTTTTAGATGAATATATAAATCATTGTTTTTCAAACTTTCTTATTTTTTAATACATGCATTAAAAGTTATAAGTTTTCCTTTTACTGCACTCTCCAAATTTTGACTATGTAGTATTTTTGTTACAATTTTGTTGAAAATGTTTTCTAATTTGGGGACACCTGGGTGGCTCAGTTAGTTGAGCGTCAGAGTTGATCTCAGCTCAGGTCTTGATCTCAGGGTAATGATTTCAAGCCCTGCATTGGGCTCCACGCTGGGCGTGAACCCTACTTAAAAAAAATTTTTTTTTTCTAATTTCCATTGAGCTGTCTTGTTTGACCCATGGATTATTTAGAAGTATATTGTTTTTGGGGGACGCCTGGGTGGCTCAGTCAGTTAAGCATGCAACTTCGGCTTGGGTCATGACCTCATGTTTTGTGGGTTTGAGCCCCACATCGGGCTCTGTGCTGACAGCTCAGAGCCTGGATCCTGCTTCAGATTCTGTGTCTCCCTCTCTCTCTGCCCCTCGCCCGCTCATGCTCTGTCTCTGTCTCTCGAAAATGAATAAACGTTAAAAAAATTTTTTTTAAAGTATATTGTTTTTATCTCCAAACATTAGAAAACTTGTAGTTATCATTTTGTAATTGATTTCTAGCTTAATTCCATTATGGTCAGAAAGCATACTCAACTTCCTTATTCCAATCCTTTGATATTTGTTGAGACTTGCTTTATGGCCCAGCATATGGTCAATTTTAAGAGATGTTCAGGTGTACTTGAAAAGAATGCGTTTACTTCAGTGACTGGATGCAGTGTTGTGATGGTTAATTTTATGTGTCAATTTCACTATCCTAAGGGATGATGCCCAGATGGCCGGTAAAACATTATTTTTAGGTGTGTCTGTGAGGGTGTTTCTGGAAGAGATTAGTACTTGATTCAGTAGACTGAAAGAAGAGATCCACCTTCACCAGTTTTAGGGCCTGAATAAAACAAAAAGGGGGACAGAGAGGTGACTTTTCTCTCCCTATTCTTGAGCTGGGGCATCCGTCTTCTCTTGTCCTTGAACATCAGAACTCCTGGTTCTCAGGTCTTGGGACTCTGGGGTTTGTATCAGTGGCCCTTTTCTTAAGCCTTTGACCTTGGACTCAAGTTTACATTGGCTTCCTGGAATTACTTCAGACAGACTGAATTATACCATTGGCTTTCCTGGTTCTCTGTTTTACAAATGGCAGATTGTGGGACTTCTCTGCCTCTATAATTCTGAGTGAGCCAATTCCTATAATAAATCTCCATATATATCTCTATCTCTGTGTCCTATTGATTCTTTTTCTCTGGAGAACCCTGGCTAAGAGAAACATTTTGTGTCAGTTCGATTAAGTCATGTTTATTAAATATGTTAGCCAAATCTTCCAAAATCTGATATTCTGTCTGTTTTGTCAGTCACTGAGAAAGGTGTGTTAAAAATCTTCCCTTCTGACTGTGAATTTGTCCATTTATCCTTTTAGTTCTGTCAATATTCTTTATGATATTTTAAAAACAAGTTTTCAAAGTTTTCAAAATGTTTTCAATGTTTTAGGAACTTAGAAATTTAGAATTGTTATGCCTTCCTGGTGAATTGACCTTTTATCAGTATGAAATGTCCTCTTTAACTCTAGAAATGCTTTTGCTTTACTGTTGTGCTCTTTTAGGTTTCTTGGTAAATGTTTGATAGTATATTTTTTTCCATCTTTTTTCTTTCAACCACTTTGTGTTCCTAAGGTATATCTCTTGTAAGCAGTATATAGGGTTTTTTTTTTTAATCCAACCTGATAATCTCTTTTAATTGAATATTTAGTCCATTGACATATTTTAAAATGTTTGAGAAGAGAGAGACAGAGCATGAGCAGGGGAGGGGCAGAGAGACAGGGAGACACAGAATCCGAAGCAGGCGCCAGGCTCCGAGCTATCAGCACAGAGTCTGACACCAGCTCGAACCCACCAATCGTGAGATCATGACCCAAGCCAAAGTCGGAAGTTTGCCTGACTGAGCCACCCAGGTGCCCCTAGTCCATTTACATTTTAAATAATTACTAAAATACCTGGGTTTAAATCTATCATCTTATTTGTTTTCTATTTTTCCCACTTTCCTATGTTCCCTTTCTTCTCTTTTCTTGCTTTCTTCGGATTTATTTTAAATTATTTTATACCTCCTCCTATTAGCTTGTTAGGTATACATTTTTATTATTCCTTTTGTAGTTACCCTGGAGATAAAAAATATCCTTGAATGTAATACACATGAATACTTTATCACTTTCCAGACAATGTAAGGACTTTAGAGCACTATACTTGCTCCTTTCCTGCCTTTTGTCACATATATTATATTGCCACATACTTTATATATACAATTGAAATCCCACAATATGTTGTTGTTATTGTTGTTACTATTACTGTTTTATGTAGTTAATGTTCATTTAGGTTTACCCAGGTTTTTATGCTATTGCTCTTTATTCTTTCTTGCACTTCTATGCTTCTTTCTGGGATTGTGTTCCCTTTTCCTTTCAGTATCTGTTTACTAGTAATAAATCCTTTCAGATTTTGTTGGCCTGGAATGTCTTTATTTTGCTTTCATTTTTTAAAATGTTTATTTTGGGGGTGGGGGGGACGCCTGGGTGGCTCAGTCGGTTGAGTGGGCGACTTGGGCTCAGGTCATGAACTCACTGTTTGTGAGTTCCAGCCCACATTAGGCTTCTGTGCTGACTGACAGCTTGGAGCATGGAGCCTGCTTTGGATTCTGTGTTTCCCTCTCTCTCTGCCTTTCCCTTACTCATGCTGTCTCTCTGTCTCTCAAAACTGAATAAAAGTTAAAAAAAAAAATTTAATGTTTATTTTGGAGAGAGGGAGAGAAAGAGGTGGGGGGGGGGGGAGAGAAAGAACATGTGTGTGAGCAGGGGAGGAACAGAGAGAGGCAGAGAGAGATTCCCAAGCAGGTGCCATGCTCAGTGAGGAGCCTGATGCGAGGCTCAATCTCATGACCATGAGATCATGACTTGAACCAAAATCAGGAGTCAGACACTTAACCAACTGAACCACCCAGGAACCTCTACTTTCATTTTTGAAGGATATTTCACTGGGTATGGAATTCTCAGTTGGTAGAATCTTTAAAGATGATGTGCCATTGCCTCTCCTACCATTCCATTATTTCTGATGAGAAGTCAGCTATCAGTCTCATTCTTATTCCTTTGAAGATACTGTATCTTTTTCTCTGACTACTTTGAAGATTTTACTTTGCCTTTGGTTTCCAGGGTTTGTGACGTGTGTAGATGTGAATTTTTAATTTTTTAAAGTTCATATCTCTTGAGGTTCATAGCACTTCTTGTGGCTGATATATTTTCAATTTTTAGAAAATTCTTGGCCATTATTTATTCATATACTACTTCTTCCCATTTTCTCTTTCTCCCTTTCATATCTAGAATTCCAATTACATCTAAAATTATACTTTTCACTACATTCCATATATCCCTTATGCTTTTAAAATGTTTTTTTCTGGGTGCCTGGGTGTCTCAGTCTGTTGAGTGTTCAACTCTTGATTTCAGCTCAGGTCATGATCCCATGTTCATGGGATCTAGCCCCACATTGGGCCCCATGCAGAGCATAGAACCTGCTTGAGATTCTGTCTCTGAAAGAAAGAAAGAAAGAAAAAAGAAAGATGTCTTTTCTGTCTTTTTTATTCTCTGTGCTTTAGTCTATGAGCTTATTTAAAAGCAAAATTAGTGCTTATTAGGAAGAGTGTGTTTAATATGAACAAATCATGTCATTGTAACCTCATTTTCTTCTTTGCTGGAACTAGCAAATCTGTATTATCAGACACATTAGTTACAGTGCCTATCATACCCAGTGTTTCCTTCTAGCAAAGTATTTCATTAAGACATGTAGTACCTTTGGACAAGACTGAGATATTCTCACTAAATGGGAGTGTAAATTAGTGAGTTAGAAATTTATTAAGTGAGTATACCCAAAGGATACTAATTAATGAATTGCTCCAGCCTTGAGGGTGATTGATTTTGTTTTTATTTTTGCTTTTGCTTTTGTTTTTAATACAAAGTTCTCCCCTTGACCTTATTCTATTTAACATTTTTATCACCATCTTTGTTGAAAACATGCCTATCACATTCACTGAGGAAAAACACATTGTTTAGCAGGATCCTACAAATTGGAACAATGGTTAAGTCTAACAAGATAACATTAAAAAAAACTTTATTACAAAGATAATACACGCTCATTGCCAAATATTGAGAAAATTATGCTCTTTTTTACAGACTATTTTTTTGTGAAAACTACAATTAGGATAATAATACTATTTTTTAAGCAGTATCACTTAGATATCATAAACATTTCCAAATCCTTAAATATTATTTTGCAATATTGTTTTAATATACCATCATTTATTTACCCAATCTCCTCTCAGGATAATGCTTTAATACTACTTTCTAAACTTTTTTTTTTTTTTGCTTAAAAATTATAAGCATTTTTCCAAATCATTAAATATTATTCTCTCAATTGGATGAGTGTACCATTATTATTTAATCAATATGCTATTAGGCAATTAGAATGCTTCCCCCACCACCATATTCTCTAAGATTACCATAAGTATTCTTATGGCATTATTTTTGGAAAAATATCATAGTTATTACTTTTGATAGCCCCCTAGCAGTGTGTAAGAATCTTGGCCCATTTCCCTGTTGCTTCACCATCAGATATTATGATTTTCAAAGTTCCTGCAAATTTTATAAGCACAAATTAGAGTCTTGCTTTATTATTATTTTCTTTGAATAATGGTAAAGCTGAACATTTTTTCATACCTATATTGACCATTTATATTTATCATTTTGGGGCATTTATATTCATGTCTTTTGTTAATTTTTCAACTAGAGTGTATATCTTAATGTTTCTTAAGAGCTTTATTTTAAAGTTTACTTACTTATTTTTAGAGAGAGAGAGAGAGAGAGAGAGAGAGAGAAGACAGGGAGAGAGAGAATCCCAAGCAGGCTCTGCACTTTCAGCACAGAGCCAGATGAGGGGCTCAATCTCACAAATCATCAGATCATGACCTGAGCTGAGATCATGAGTCATATGCTTAACCAATGGAGCTACTTAATGCACCCCTTAAGAGCTTTTACATATTAAGTACATTAACTAATTTTTTGAAGTATGTGTTGCAAATATTTCTTCCAAGTTTGCCATTTGTATTTTATGAACTTTATTTTTTGACACAAAGATTTTAATTTTTAAGTTAAGTCTATCAATCATTTTATTGTTTTTGCCTTTCATGTCCTACTTACAAAGATATCCTCCAATTATATAACTATTTACCTGTATCTTCCATCATATAATATTTAACATGAATAGATTACAGACAAGCTCTTGGGTTCTGAATAACAGTTACATAGTATCTGGATGAAGGAGCTTAGAGGTTGCTAGCATCAGTGTGCTAAGGCTGCCAAAAAAACCTATTGGGATCTTAGGCTTTGTTACTAAAGCTTCAGGTGTAGAACCAGGAAAGCTATAGTGCCACAACACTGTCAAAGGAATCAAGCGTCAGTGTATGTTTGATTTAGATGTGCTTGAGATTGTTTATTTTACTGGCTAATATTTTAACAGTTGTTGAGGAATCTGTAATCAAAAATGCATCCTCATCCTCAATGGAAGACAGACAATTTTCATAGTGAAATGAAGTATACAAAATACAGCTTCAACAGTTTGGTTTTCTTTGAGGTTGTCTGATAAAAACATCAAAGGCATTATATATTTTTCAGAAAATCTCTCTGCCTCCTGTATTTCACCTCCATTTCCAATAGGCCTAGCACAAGTTTTGCCAACATGTGCTTGACATAGTAGGACTTACCGATACAAGCATTCCTTTTAAAATAAAAATAACAGGGGCGTCTGACTCACTTAGTTGGTAGAACATGTGACTCCTGATCTCACGGTTGTGACTTTGAGCCCAGGCTGGGTGTAGAGCTTACTTTAAATAAATCAATAAGTAAGTAACTTAAAAAGACAAGGATACTTACTACTGCCCGCAAACCACACCCCCCACCCCCAGTTTTATGCAGTACTGAACCAGGCAAGGAAGTAAAAAGAAAGTTATAAGGATTCGAAATGAAGAAATAAAACTGTCACTATTTGGGATCAGAATTTCATATGCTTTTAACTTAGTCCTTACCTGGGCTATTTCATTAACTGTGTGTATCACCTTCTAAGAATATTGTATGGACATAAGCTAAAGGAGATTTACATGGGAATAATCAGAATAGTGATAAGGCGGGAACTTTTGGGAATATTTCCACTGGGGAAAAGACTCACAGGAAGAAAAAAAGAGCCAAATTACCTTGTCTTGAGCTACTTAAAGGAAAAATTGTTATGCAGAACAAAAATTACTATTTTTTCCTGAAATGCCCAAGTAAGTATAATCAAGGTCAGTAAGAGGGAAGAAAAAGAGAGATATAAGCTCTGGCAGAACTTTTGAGTGTCCAAGTGTTTCAAAACTGGGAGAATTATGCCTTAGGAGGTGGAAAATTCTTTGTCACTGGAGGTTTTTAACCAAAGGCTGAGTGATCGTGTGGTAAGATAACTGTAGGATTCCCTCGTATCATAAGAACTAAAAAGCCCACATTTCTTTTTTTTTTTAATCTAATTTTTTTTAATTCTTTAAAAAAATTTTTTTAACGTTTATTCATTTTTGAGAGACACACAGAGAGCGTTAATGGGGGAAGGGCAGAGAGAGAGGGAGACACAGAATCCGA
The DNA here is from genome assembly GCF_046562875.1 of Panthera onca. NCBI lineage: Eukaryota > Metazoa > Chordata > Mammalia > Carnivora > Felidae > Panthera > Panthera onca. The sequence continues at coordinate 59,921,347 of NC_138341.1, read as the reverse complement.
AGCAGGATTCAGGCCCTGAGCTGTCAGCACAGAGCCCAATGTGGGGCTTGAACTCACAAACTGTGAGATCAGACCTGAGCTGAAGTCAGACGCTTAACCAACTGAGCCACCCAGGCACCCCAAAGCCCACATTTCTTGAACACCCACCGTGTGCATGTACTAAGCCACGTGCTATCTCATTTAATTATGGCAACACAAGGAGGGACGTTCTATTTTAACCCCATTTAACAAATGAAACAGAAGCTTGGAGAGTCTGAAGACTTGCCTGGTATCACATAGATGGTAAGTGTAACAGGCCTGGGCAATCTGTTTCCAGAACCCGAACTCTTAACCAATGTACTGAATTGGCTGGAAAGAATGGTTGGCTTCACTAACCTTTAAGATTTTGTCAAATTCTGAGATTGTATGATTTTACGTGGAAAAAAGTCACGCTTAAAGGGATTTATATTAAAGATCAATTTTTTTTTGGCAGTAATGTTAGGTGGCTCCTGTTTTAGTATCTAATCTCTAAGTTATAAATAAAATAAAAGTTACTGAAAATCCACCCATCATTTCTAAATTAGAAAGCTGTTGGATATTCACATATCTACCAAGGTACAAATAAGTTGGTAGACAATGGCTGGGATCCCAGACAGACGCTCTTGGGGCTCTGGCAATAAAATTAAGCCTATAAATATCAGATGGAGTATGTCTTACAAAATCAAATATCAGCAGTTTTGAAACATCATGGTTTTTTTTTTTTTTTTCCTTCTAAGCAGATCCAGCAGTTGATCTTGGGCTACTTTTATAGCATCTCATATGAAATAGTTTTATTTGGAAATTTTGAGTGTTACATCACTGAGTTATAGGTTATATCATACCATTCACAGAATGCTATATAAAACTTACAGCTAGGTACATTCATATATGTATATATGTGTATGTGTGTGTGTGTGTGTGTGTGTGTGTGTGTGTGTGTGTATCTCCTTCAAACATAGAAACTAGATCAAATATACATAGAAGTAATGTGTGTGCAAGAGATAAGTAAAGAGATTGGCCATTTGCCATTGTTATTAGGAAGAAAGGCATGCACACTGAGAGTTTTAGCAAATTACAAATGCCAGGAAGAAAATAATATGGCTGTGTTTGAAAAGATCATGCTATTTACTTGACAGGCTCTGCCAGGGCAAAGATACAGCTGTGGCCCTGCTCTGCAGATCATTTAAACAGGCTTTTCTTTATGTCATTGACACTTCGGTTGCATCCACAGAGCTTTGCCATCAGTAAATAATAATTACTATGTGTGAGAAGATAGCCTACAAGCAGCTCCACTGTTAACACCACCACAAATAAATCAATAGAAACACACATTAGTTAAAGTGGTTTTTGTTTAGTTTTTTTTTCAATGCATTAACACCATCAGAGCTGTTAGAAGAAAACTAGAATATAATTTAAAAAATTATGAACAGTGATGTGTGTGTATATAAAAATCAGGATTGTCTTTTTAATGTGTTTTTTCTTATCCTCTCACTTTTTGATCTTTCTATTTTCTTTATAGTTGAACATTTCACGTATTATCATTCCTTATGTCTTATTATCTTTATATTCATCTACCTAAGGAGACATGGAGTGATGGAAAGCATCAGATGGTCTGGTTTTGAGTGTTGTTATTTCCTAACTGTGACCGTTGAATTCTCTGAGATTCAATTTCTTCATCTACAAGAATACCTCCCCAACAGCTGTTATTGTGTAGATGAGAGGATATCAAGATTACAAAGGTGCTCTATAAAGTAGGAAGTATCCTACCAAAGTCAGGTCCAAGAGTCTATCTTATAGTTTGTCTTTGATGGGAACTCAAAAAATATATAAACTATCTTTTAAGTTAACTAATGATGGAAATAGCATGGAAATGAATCACGGTAGGACTCAAGGGAGACATAGCTCATGTTTCTCTGTTTTTTCTTAAGCTTCCATGGAGCATTTTAAGGGCTACTGATCATGTTTATTCTAATGAAAATTCCTGTGGTTGTTATTGTAGCCGTTGTTCCAGTGATGTAAGAAACACGAGAAGCCAATCAGAGGCAGCTAAGACAAGGGGACGATATACGTAGGTGTGGTTGGGACTTAATAAGCATTACTGAATTAATGCATATGAATGGATCCAACATCCCCACGTTATGTTAAGTTTTGGAAGTTTAAGGCAGAAGTGGCACTTGCTTTGAGGCCTCCTTTCTCAGAGCCAGTTTGGCACTTCAGCACTACAGGAGTAGGTGGGACAGCAAAACCCAGATTGAATTTCTGATGCCTCCAGTGCCTGAAGCCTTCCCGAAAGTCACACAAGGCATTAATAGGGGGTTCCTGTGGAAAAGTGATCTCTTGACTTTTTTCAGAATGTGACTAGAATTTCAAATTGCTTTGTTTATAGCAAGTTAGTTCGGTTTTTCTTTCCTTCTTTTGTACTTAAATAAAAGGAACACTGATCCTTTAAAAGCTTTTGGGGGGGGTGGCAAACTTTTTTATTTAACAGTCTGTCACTGAGGTAGAAGACTGGTTCAGATTTGAATGGTACAGTGCTATTTGTGCTTTCATGGGTGTCTGTCAGAATTTTTCAAGCCCCAAAACTCTGAGGCGAGAGATGTCATTCCCAAGTTGCAGGCAGTGAGCTCTGCAAAAGGCCAGGGAGATAGACAGTGGTTGATTCATAGGGATGGAGGGAGACAAGGGAGGAGGTTGGAGGAGGAGGGCCCCCTTTGCTAGTCATAGGCACATTGTTCACTTGGGTTACTCTTCTGTGGTGACCAAAACGCTTCTTTAACGCAACGAGAAGCAGCCTGTGATTTTTACAGAAAAGAAATGCTTCAAATTCTAACTACACAGACCTGTATGAGCCATGCATTAGTGCTGTTTGGTTTGTGTGTTTTTGTGTATATTACACAGGTTTGGATTACAATAATTCCTCCCATTTGTATAAGGTTTTGCAGTTTTTAAAGGACTTTATGCTCTTAATCCTCACCATCAACATGGATGAAGGGTACAGATGGCTCCTGACTCAAAATTGCTTCACTTTGACCTTTGCTTCTATGACCTTTATTATTATAAACATTACTCTGCCAGTATTGGCCAAATCTTGCCATGTGACTGCGACTCTCACTACAGGTAACAAGAAAGCTGAAGCTGCTTTTATGTCGATTGATGCTAGACGTACAAAAACTTTTGATTTTATGGATGCAAGTGTAGATGAAGCAAATCCATGCACATCTGAATTAGCCAATGCTCTTGCAGAGGCATTGTTCACTTATATTGAAAAAGAGCTACATTGAGACCTTCCTCAAAGGAAGAAGTTTTTATCGCAAGTAAAAGCGGTTTGGATCACTTTCAGAGGATAGTTGGCAAAACATTAATTGTTCAGAGAAGAAGCCACAAGAAACAGTAGAGTAGCATCACGTAATTTGCCCACAAAGTCCGCCAAAGATGAAGGCTGCTGTGTGCTATGAGTATTTAATGATGATAAAATCAGGAGCAGAGATGGGAAGAGAATGAGGAGGTGTAGGAGGAGGAAAAAAGGAAGAGACCACTGCAATAGAAGTAATGTTAACGTTCAAAGAAATTTCTACCCACTGAATCTGCCGTGATAGTTTTTAGACAGATGGCTCTAATTTTGATCACAGTTTGAAGGTCTTCAGAGCACTGAAGCATTTACTTGCTTCAGGGAGATTTATCAGAAAAATAAAATACCTTTAGTTAGAATTTTTTTGGATTTATATTTTAAGAAGCCTCAGCTGGTTGATAAAGAAGAATCCTCCAAGAGGATCATTTAAAACTTTGACTTAAAAAAAAAATTTGCGAGTTTTTTTTTTAGGGTAAATTATTTAAATTCAAGTTAGTTAACATACAGTGTGGTATTGATTTCAGGAGTAGAACCCAGTGGTTTATAACTTACAGACCTTTTCTTTACAAACTTAAAAAAATCATTGTCGCTATAGTTGTCTTTTCATGATTGATTTTGGTATTTTATAGTATAAACCGGGTCTTCAGGAATAGTATCTTCATTTATAACATTATAGGTAATAAAGCTTTAACTTAAGGAAGCTCAACTTGTAACCAATATCCAGGTATAATTTGTATCATAATACCTATTATGCTAGTGTGAATTTATGAGGAACTGACCACAAAGCAGTAAATGACTTGCTGACTTCCTATAAAAAAAGGCAGATGAAATCCTATGATGCCAAATTGCTAGACTGAAATTTAATGCTTCCCTTTCTCTCCCTCGCCTGAGAAACACGGTTTTCACAGATGTCAAGCAAATACCTATATAACATCCTGAGGGACTTCAGTCCTCACTTCATAGCAGCATCCAGTAAATTAGCTGATGGGCATATATATGTATATGTATTTGTTATCAAATATTATCAAAGGTTAAAATAAATTGAAGTTCATTAGATAAGGATAATGTAGTGCAAAAGGAGTGTGTAACCAGGCTTTAGAATTCTCTGTATCATCTCTGAAATAGGCAAGTAACCACAATACCATTTCAATGGAAGGCAGGTCCTTCCTTCAGACGGAATCTAATCTATCTACCTGGAATTCATCCCAGACTTTCTTTTTCAGAAACTCATTACCTTCATTGTTCCTCATTCTCCCCTACCTTCACTCTTTCTCTGCCTAGCTGCTGCTGCTTTTTTCTGCCTAGCTTCTTATGAGCTTAAATAGTGGGAACAGGCTCAAGTTTCTCCCATCTTAACACACATGCACCCCTACCTCATTCAACCAGCTATCTCCTAGACTTTCTCCTCCCTCTTAAAACCAGACTTCCTGAAAGAGTTCCCCATATTCACTTTCTTCTTATTCTTGCTTCCCCACAAACACTCAGCACGTTGTAACCTTGCTTAAACCTCATCATGTTTTAGAGTTGCTTTCTCACCAAGTTACAAATGACCTCTATTTGATAAATCTGATGACTACTTCTCTGTACTTCTTTTCTTCTTACTTCTCAATAGCATTTAACATAACTGACCACTCCCTTTCTCTTGAATCTTTCTCTTCCCTGGGCTTCCATGTCTATAAACCTTCTTGGTTTTTCTTTCTCTCTGGCAGTCTCCTGGTCTCTTCTGCCTGTGCATGAAACATTACTGTTCCTCAAGTTTCTTTCACAGACCTGTTTCTCTTTTCACTGGATGATTTCATCTACTGCTATGTTTGCAGCCACCATTGGGAAGAAAACACACATTTATGCTTCTACCCTGTATCTTTTCTCCTGAAGGTCTAACTTGCATCTTCACTTTGAAGTCCTGTAGATGCTTATCTCAGTTTGGCTCCCCTTCCCTCAAGTACAGCCTAAGACAAGGGCTTAGATGAATGACGTTTATTTAGAAAGACAATTCCAGGAAGAAGGAGTGAGGGAGCAGGAATAGTAAGAGAAGGAGAAAAAGCTGATAAAAGGACATTACTGACTGGTAATCATTGTGAACATAGACTAGTAATCACTGTCTCTGTGACTCAGAATGGTCACTCTCAAGGAAGGGAGGCTGGGGCATTATCCACCAGCTCCCAGCACCCATTTGTTGAAGATTGCTCCCAGGAAATGGTAACTTGAGGTACTTTGGGGCTCTACCTTTGCCAGTTGAATGGACTTCCCCAGCTCCAGAGAAAGCTGTGAAGCAGAAAAGAAGAGGTGGGATTTTGTCAGAGTGCAGGCACCTGTTGCCCACAGCTGCATGGAAATCAGGTGAGACAAGGAGATGGAGAGCAGGGCACAAAAAGCATTGCTCAACAAGATGCTAAAACTGAACTGACTACCCAAGGCTCACCCTCTTTCTGTTTCCCCTTCTCAGGAACTAGCTCCGCCATCCCCTCAGCTGCCCAAACCAGTCACGTGAGCAGCATCTTTGACTCTGTCTTCTTCATAATGTCCTATACGTTTTTCAAATCCATCTGATTTTTGTTCATCTACACTAGCACTGCCTTGCTTAGCTATCTGTAAGCTCTTTAGAAAAAATATTTTGAGAGAGAGGGAGAGAGAGAGCGAGGGCAAGAGCATGCATGTGCGTGCAGGGGAGGGGCAAAGAGAGGAGAGAAAGAATCCCAAGCAGCCTCAGCACTGTCAGTACAGAGCCTGATGTGGGGCATGATCTCACGAACTATGAGATCATGGCCTGAGCTGAGATCCAGAGTCAGATGCTTAACCGACTGAGTCACCCAGGCACGGCTGTCTGAGAGGAGAGCTTTTAATTGGCTTTCTGCAGTAACCTCCTAATTGATATTCTTGTCCTAGTTACATTATCACCCTTGCTGCATGCAGAATAATCTTTTAAGACATTCATTGGATTATGTTACTCTCATGCTTAAAGCTCTTCAGTGGCTTTCCTTTACTATTAGAACAAAGACCCAACTTCTGAATATGGCCTTCAGGGCTCTGCATGATTTGACTCCTGCTCATACCCCATCCTCATCTTTTGACCTTCCCTACCCCGTTGTCTACACTCCAGCCTTATAGACCTTTTCTTCAGTTCTGTGAGTGTACCATGTTTTCTTTTATATCTAGGTTTTTCTACATGCTGTGTCTTAGTCTGTTGGGCTGCTATTTGAAAATACCATACACTCAGTGGCTTGTAAATAACAGAAATTTATTGCCCACAGTTCTGGAGGCAGGAGTCCAAGATCTGTGTGCCAGCATGATTGGGCGAGGGCCCTCTTCTGGGTTGCAGACTTCTCCCTTTATCCTCACATGGTGGAAGAGACTAGGGAGTTTGTGGGATCTCTTTTATAAAAGGACCAATGCTATTCATGAGGGCTTTACCCTCACGACTGAATCATTTCTGAAAGGCCCTGCCTACTAAAACCATCACCTGTAGGGTTTAGGATTTCAACATATGAATGAGTGTGGGGCACAAACATTTAGACCACAGTGCATGTCTTCCTGGTGGAATTCTCTCTCCAACACCTTTTCCTCATTAATTCTTACTCATAACTTGGTTTCAGATTAGCTGTCACCTCTTGATGCTCCTCAATATACAGATATTGTTTCTCCTTCTGTCTTTTCCTACATCATCTGATGCTTTTCCTCTGAGAGCCCTTATGTGATATTGTAACTGCCGGTTTACTCATCTGTATTCCCCTACAGACTATGAGTCCTGTGAGAGAACAATCTATTTTTTTTAATTTTTTTTAACGTTTATTTATTTTTGAGACAGAGAGAGACAGAGCATGAATGGGGGAGGGTCAGAGAGAAGGAGACACAGAATCTGAAACAGGCTCCAGGCTCTGAGCTGTCAGCACAGAGCCCGACGCAGGGCTCGAACTCATGGACCGCGAGATCATGACCTGAGCCGAAGTCGGCCGTTTAACCGACTGAGCCATCCAGGCGCCCCGAGAACTATCTATTTACACATTATTCACCATGTTATACACAATGCTTTCCATAGTATCCTTGACATATTTGGCTCTCAATAAATATCAAATCAATGTCCGAAGTGTTAACAGAGCCTTAATCCTGTGTGATAGAGTCCTACAATACTTCTCAGAAAAATTAAGAATTCAGCTGGTTCTTGAAGGGTTGAAAGACTTTTCTAGGTTGGTGATAAGGAAAGATTTTTCCAAACTGTCAATTTATATAAAAGAGGTAAACTGAGGCAAGATCAAATTACTGAAAGTTGAGTTTATTCAGGAATTGCAACTTGGGACACTCAAACTGGCAATCTACAGGTGAGTCTTTTGCAGGTTTAGGGCAGGCCATATTTATGGGAAAAGAGTGCAAAGAAGGGGGAGTTTAGCTAGAGTCCAATTAGCAAGGTCATTGGCTTGAGGATGGGGAGGGGTTCTTGGTGGATGTTCATTAGCCAAGGGATAAGTTTCAGTTTTGTATATATCAGACATTTATGGGAAATCAGTCTCTCAGTCCTTAAGTTTTGTTTTCCTGAGGATGCATGAGTAAGGTTCTCCATATCATATTCTCTGGTTCCATTTTAGATTTAAATCCTTTCACAAGGCAGAGGGAATAGAATGTGTAAAGGTCCTGAGACTGGAGCAGCATGGCTTGTTCAGGAAATGGTATGGTTTGAGTGGTTAACACACATGGTACTTGGTAGGGCATGGCAATAATGAGGGTGTTCTCACCCATTGTGGCAAGATTGCAAAGGGCCTTGAATGATTTTGGGTTTTAATGAGTAGGAAAAGGTGGAACCATTGGGGAGATTTTATCAGGAGAGTAGTGTACTCCTTTGGGTTTTAGAAAGATAATTAGTGACAACAGGGTAATTTTAGGTGGGAGAAAAACAGAAGTAAGGGGTTCACTTAGGTCACAATTACAGTAGGTAACAAGGTCTGGAAGTAGCAGTTAGGACAAAGAAAAGGACTGGATTTGAGAGACCTGTTACAAGTAGACTGGACAGGAATTCAGTGACCAATTGGATGTAGAGTGAAGGAGAAGCAGCGTATACCTACTTTGAAATTGGATGCTAGGGAGAAGAAGGATGTCACTAACTGAGCTGGCAAATATAGTTCAGTTTTAGATAAAATGAGTTTAAAACGCTGGGAGGCAACCAGTAGGAGAAGGGAAGGAAACTGGTGGTTTGAGTCTGGAGATCAGGATTGGAAGTTGTGGGTAGCTAAATAATGGCCCCCCAAAATATCTAGATTTTAAACTCTGGAATCTGTGAATGTTACCTTGTATGGCAAAAGGGACTTTGCAGATGCCATTAGGTTAGGGATCTTGAGATCCAGGTGGACCTTAAATGTAATCCCAAGTATCTTTATAAGAGTGAGGCAGACAAGATTTGACTACAGAAGAGGGGACAGGAAGCAATGACAGAAGCAAGATGTTGGAATGCAAGGAATAGGTCATAATCCAACGAGTGCAAGAAGCTTCCGTAAGCTGGAAGAAGCAAGGAAGGACTTCTTCCCTACAGCCACCAGGAGAAATCTAGCTCTGCCGATACCTTGACTGTATCTCAGTGAAACTGATTTCAGACTTTTGCTCCAGAAGTGTAAGAAAATAAATGTGTGTTGTTTATTTATATTTGAGAGAGAGAGAGAGAGAACGAGCAGGGGAGGGGCAGAGAGAGAGAGGGAGACACAGAATCAGAAGCAGGCTCCAGGCTCTGAGCTGTCAGCACTGAGCCACCCAGGTGCCCCAGATGTGTGTTGTTTCAAACCACCAAATTTGTGGTAAAGTGGTCTCAGCAGTTATAGGAAACTAATACAGAGGTAGAGTTCAGGGAATAATTGGCAGGAAGCATCAAAGTAGTAGGAATGAATAAAATTGTCTAGAGACAGAGCATGTAGGATAAGGAGATAGGAGGACCCAAGAAGGGACCCTGGAGATCAACTCTGAGCCTCAGTCAGAGGCAGAGAGACTTCCCAATATTCCCATTCTGCAATATGGACAGACTCGATATCCTGAGTAATCTTCTTGCTGAAGGCAACTAAAAATAGTTGACAAAGTATTTTTTAATCTTTTGAAATACATTTTATGCTGGCAGCAAAGTAAGGAATACTTAGAGGCCAAGAACTAAATGCAAATGAGGACCCAGGAAATAAGCAAAAAACCTGGAGAGGCTTTTGCTTTGAGGGCATTTGCCAGACAAGTGAATGCAAAGGTTAAGGTGTACACAAAGTAAGAAGTCTGAGCATAGATCCCTCCACCTCTGCTTAAAGCTAGGTCCCCAAAAGACTACTCTTTTTGTGTAAGGATGAACTACAAAGAATCCTTCTCCATCTCCCCACAGTCCCCAGCAAATTGCAAGGAAAATTACCTGCCTTGAGAGTTGACTCTAAATGAAGGGAGAGAAAAAACTGAGAATTTGTAACATAGCCAGAACTCACACAGGCTTGAAGCCCAAATTCACACTATACTTGGGAGTCCAAAAAACCCAAGTCAAGAATTAGAGTTAAAGTAAACCTTAATGTGTAGTTCCTAGACACCTAGCAGAAACAGATGCAAATCTGTTCTAAAGGTACCCGACTTCAAAAAAGCCTTCAAAGATTTCCCATCAGTAAATCCTAAAGAAATATGTGTTCATGGCCAAAATTACAAAATACAAAAGGAAATAATATACCATGAGCAAAGTCCAGCAGAAACAACAGTCAGACTACAAAGCATTACCTATTGGAATTACCAGGCACAGAATATAAAATATGTTATATATATTTAAAGAAATAAGAGAAGGGATTGAAAATATACATGACCCAGCAGATTTGAAAAAGACTGAAAAGACCTTCTAGAAGTTTAAAATACAGACATACCTTAGAGATATGATGGTTTGGTTCCAGACTACCTCAAGCAGCCAATATTGCAATAAAGCAAGTCAAATGAATATTTTGCTTTCCCAGTGCATATAAAAGTTATGTTTACACTATACTATAGTCTATTACATTCACAGTAGCATTGTCTAAAAAATTAGTGTACATTCCTTAATTTAAAAATACTTTATTACTAAAAAATGCTAATCATCATCTGAACTTTCAGTGAGTTGTAATATTTTTTGCTGTTGGAGGGTGTTCCCTTGATGTTGATGGCGTCTCACTGATCAGGGTGGTGGTCACTGAAGGTTGGGGTGGCTGTGACAATTTCTTAAAATAAGACAACAATGAAATTTGCCACATCAATGGATTCTTCCTTTCATAATTTCTCTCTACCATGCAATTCTGTTGGATAGCATTTTACCCACAGTAGAACTTCTTTAAAAATCAGAGTCAATCTTCTCAAACCCTGACACTGCTTTATTGACTAAGTTTATGTAGTGTTCTAAATCCTTCATTTTCATTTCAACAATCTCTACAGCATCTTCACCAGGAGTAGTTTCCATCTCAAGAAGCCACTTCCTTCACTCATCTGTAAGAAACAACTCCTCATCCATTCCGATTTTATCATGAGATTGCAAAAATTCTGTCCCATCTTCAGGCTCCCCTACTTGTTCTAGTTCTCTTGATATTTGCACCACATCTGCAGTTACTTCCTCCACTGAAGTCTTGAATCTCTCAAAGTCATCCATGAGGGTTCGAATCAACTTCCTCCAAACTTCTGTTCATGTTGATATTTTGACCTCTTCACGTGAATCATGAATGTTCTTAATGGCATCTAGAATGGTGAATGTGTTCCAGAAGGTTTCAATTTGTTTTGCTCAGATCCATCATAGGAATCACTATCTATGGCAGCTGTAGCCTTTCAAAATGTATTTCTTTCATAATAAGACTTGAAAGCTGAAGCTACTTCTTGATCTATGGGCTGCAGAATAGATGTTGTATTAGCAGGCATGAAAACAACATGTATATCTCATTGTACATCTCAAACAGAGGGTTTTTTTGTTTTGTTTTGTTTTTGTTTTATTTTTAAGTAACCTCCATACCTAATGTGGGGCTTGAACTCACAGCCCTGGGATCAAGTCACATGCTCTACTCGCTGAGCCAGCCAGGCCTCCCTCAATCAGAGTTCTTGGGTGACGAGGTATATTGTCAATGAGCAGTAATATTTTGAAAAGAATCTTTTTTTCTGAGCAGTGAGTCTCAACAGTGGACTTAAAATATTCAGTAAACCATGTTGTAAACCTGTCAAACAGGCTGTGTTGTTCTGTTTATAGAACACAGGTAGAGGAGATTTAGCAAAACTCTTAATGTCCCGAGGATTTTTGGGTTAACAAATGAGTATTACTTCAGCTTAAAGTCACCAGCTGCATTAGACCCTAACAAGAGAGTCAGCCTGTGCTTTGGAGCTTGGAAGCCAGGCATTGATTTCTCTCTATCTATGAAAATCCTGGATGGCATCTTCTTCCAATAGAAGGCTGTGTTGTCTCCATTGACAATTTGTTGTTAATCTAGCCACCTCATTAATGAGCTTAGCTAGATCTTCTGGAGAACCTGCTGCAGCTTCTCCATCAGTACTTGCTGCATCACCTTGCACTTTGATGTTGTGGAGACGGCTTCTTAAACCTCATGAACCAACCTCTGCTAGCTTCCAACTTTTCTTCTGCAGCTTCCTCACCTCTCTGAGCCTTCATGGAATCCAAGAGGTTAGGGCCTTGCTCTGGATTAGGTTTGGGTTTAAGAGAATGCCGTGACTAATTTGATCTATTATCCAGACCCCTGAGACTTTCTCCATATCAGCAATAAGGCAGTTTTGCTTTCTTATCATTTGTGTGTTCAGCAGAGTAGTACTTTTGATTTCCTTTAAGAACTTTTCCTTGCCATTCACAACCTGGCTAACTGGCACAAGAGGCCTAGCTTCTGGCCTACCTCAGCCCCTGACATGCCTTCCTCACTAAGCTTAGTCATTTCTAGCTTTTGATTTAAAGAGAGACATATAACTATTCCACTTGACCACTTAGAGACCATTGTAGGGTTATTAATTGGCCTAATTTCAATAGTGTATTGTCACAGGGAATAGGGAGGCCCAAGGAGAGGGAGAGAGATGGGGGAATGGCTGGCTGTTCAGTAGAGCAGTCAGAACACACACAGTGGTTCATGGTGCCCCAAAGCAATTACAAAGTAACATCACAGATCACCATGACAAATACAATAATAATAAAAAAGATTGAAATATTTTGAGAATTGCAAAAATGTGACACAGATACACGAAGTGAGCAAATGCTGTTGGAAAAAATGGCGCCAATAGATTTGCTCAACGGAGGTTTGCCACACACCTTTAGTTCGTTAAAAAGCACAATATCTGCAAAGCCAATAAAGTGCAATAAAACAATATTTTTTTCCTATAATGTTTGGAATAAAAAACACAGTGGATGGATTTAATACCAGAATAACTATAGCTGGAGAATGGGTTAGGAAAAAGAGATCAAAAAAGTTTTACATAATGTGCTCAAAAGAGATGGAAAATATGAAAGAAATTATAAATCGTGGAGACATATATAAGAAATAAAACAATCATTTAAGTGGAATTCCAGGCGAGGGGTTGATGATGGAAGGGATAAAAACAACAACTGAAGGGATAATAGTTGCGAATTTCGAAGAAATGACAAACCACAGATTGAAAAAGCCTGGCAATCCTAATAAGGATAAGTAAAACAAAATTTACACTTAGACACACTCTAGCAAAATTTCAGAATACCATAAACAAAGAGAAAAACTTTAAAAGCAACAGAGGAAAAGATTATTTTCAACAGGACAGGAATCAGCCTTCTTAACAACTATGAAAGCCAGAAAAAGGTTACAAATTTTCAGTATGCTCTAAGAGAATTACTGTCAACTTAATTTGTATATTATCTTTCAAGAACAATGGAAAAAGGAGGAATTCTCAAATAAGCAAACAAAAGCTGAGTTTGCCACCAAAAGACCTAAGGCAATTCTAAAGGCAGAAAGAAAGTGAGCTCAGAGGGAGGGTCAGAGATGAATCAAGTAATGAGGATCAAGGGGCGCCTGGGTGGCTCAGTAGGTTAAGCATCTGACTCTTGGTTTTGGCTCAGGTTGTGATCTCACGGCTTATGATTTCGAGCCCCATCAGGCTCCGTGCTGACAGCACAGAGACTGCTTGACATTCTCTCTGTCCCTCCCCCACTGGCACTGTCTCTGTCTCTCTCAAAATAAGTTAAAAAACTTAGAAAAAAAAAAAGAGAGGTACCTGGGTGGCTCAGTTAGTTAAGTGTCCAACTTCACCTCAGGTCTTGCATTTCAGGAAGTTTAGCAGGGCGTTGGGCTCTGTGCTGACAGCTCAGAGCCTAGAGCCTGCTTTGGATTCTGTGTCTCCCTTTCTGTCTTCACCTTCCCTGCTGGCGCTCTGTCTCTCTCTCTCTCTCAAAAGTAAATAAACATCAAAAAAAAGTTTTTAAAAAGGTAAACATCCAAAAAAAAAAAAAAAAAAGAGGATCAAGAAAAATGCAATATATGTGGTTAACTGTAAATATTGGCTAAAAAGAACAACAATAATCTCTTAAGAGGTTAAAAAAAATAGCTAGAAATGAAATACGTGGGGCGTCTGGGTGACTCATCAGTTAAGTGTCCAACTCTTGATTTCAGCTCAGGTCATGAACTCACAGTTTGTGAGATTGAGCCCCTTGTCGGGCTCTGTGCTGACAGAGTGGAGCCTGCTTGGGATTCTTCCTTTCTCTATGCCTCTTCCCCGCTCACACTCTCTCTGTCTCTCTCTCAAAATAAATAAATAACATTTTTTTAAAGTACACAACCATCTATAGCATGTAAGTTTGGAGGGAAGTGATCAGAGTTAAAGTGTTATGTTCTTTTCATTGTTTGGGAAAATGATAAAGATATTAAATATCCAAGTTAAAATTTCTAGCATAAAACCACCATAACTAAAAAAGTAAAAAATAATCCATACAAAAGTAGATGAGAACAGAAAAAATATACTGAATGTTCAGGAAAAAACAAGATGGAGAAATAAATTCAAATATATCAGGAATTAAAAGAAACAAAAATAGACTACCTGCCCAACTTATAAGACCTAAGATTTACAGATGGTGTGTGTATGTGTGTGTTGTATACATGTACACTCTGTTTTAAAGAATTCAGCTATATTCTGTTTATTTTTTTTTAAGTTTATTTATTTTGAGAGAGGGAGAGAGCGCAAGCAGAGGAGGGGCAGAGAGAGAATCCCAAGCAGACTCCGCTGTCAGCACAGAGCCCAATGCAGGGCTGAAACTCATGAACCATGACATCACCACCTGAGCTGAAACCAAGAGTTGTACACTTAGCTGACTGAGCCACCCAGACACCCCAGCTATATTCTGTTTATTTAAGTCACATCTAAAATATAGGGATTGGGGCGCCTGGGTTGCTCAGTCGGTTGAGCTTCCGACTTCAGCTCAGGTCACGATCTCGCGGTCCGTGAGTTCGAGTCCCGCTCGGGCTCTGGGCTGATGGCTCAGAGCCTGGAGCCTGCTTCCCATTCTGTGTCTCCCTCTCTCTCTGTCCCTCCCCCATTCATATTCTGTCTCTCTCTGTCTCAAAAATAAATAAACGTTAAAAAAAAAATAAATAAAATATAAGGATTAAATTTTTTCAAAAAAGAAAAGAAGGAAGGAAAGAAGGAAGGAAGGAAAAGAAAGCATACGGATTCAGAAAAATTGAGAATAAGAATGTGAAAAAAATATCATACAGACGCTAACCACGAAAAGGTTGGTGTTGGTGTATTAGTATCAGACAAAATAGTCCTTGAGACAGAAAGGTTTAGGGGGCACCTGGGTGACTCAGTCGGTTAAGTGACCGACTTCAGCTCAGGTCATGATCTCACAGTTTGTGGGTTTGAGACCCATGTCAGGCTCTGTGCTGACACCTTGGAGCCTGTAGTCTGCTTAGGATTCTGTGTCTCCCTCTCTCTCTGCCCCTCCCCAAATTGTGCTCTGTCTCTGTCTCTGTCTCTCTCTCTCTCTCAAAAATAAACATTAAAAAAATAAAAAAAAAGTTTAAAGAGAATCATTTCATAAGGATAAAAGGTTCAGTTCTACAAGAAAATGTAAGGAGTTCTCTAAACTTGTGAGAACTTAGATCAAACTGGCAAAATCAGAGAGGAGGTAAAAGATTAGTACAACACAATAAGCTGGCTCTAACTAAATAAATACTTAGGATATTGCACTTAACAACTACAAAATACACATTCTTTTCAAGTAATTTTTTAAAATTGACTACATGCTGAGTTGTAAAGCAAACATCAACGATTTTCAAAAGTTGAAATCATACAGCCTAGTTTATGACCATAATGCAATTAAATTAGAAATCAATAATAGGTAACTAGAAAAAGCTTATATGTGGAAAATTAAGATATCTTCTTCTAACTAACTTGAGGTCAAAGAAGAAATTATGGAAATTAGAAAATATTTAGAATGTGTGAAAACAGGGGCACTTGGGTGGCCCAGTTGTTTAAGCATCTGACTTTGGCTTAGGTCATGATCTCACGGTTGGTGAATTTGAGCTCCACATCAGGCTCTGTGCCAACAGTGCAGAGCCTGCTTGGGATGCTGTCTCTCTCCCTCTCTCTCTGCCCCTCCTGGGCTCTCTCTCTCTCTCTCAAAATAGGTAAATAAATAACCTTAAAATGAAAAGAATGTGTGACAACAAAAATACTATAAATTAAGATGTATCAGGAGGGGCACCTGGGTGGCTCAGTCAGTTAAGTGTCCTACTTCGGCTCAGGTTATGATCTCATGATCCATGAGTTCAAGTCCCATGTTGGCCTCTGTGCTGAGAGCTCAGAGCCTGGAGCCTGCTTCTGTGGATTCTGTGTCTCCGTCTCTCTCTGTCCCTCCCCTGTTCATGTTCTCTCTCTCTGTCAAAAATAAAAAAAACATTTAAAAAAATTTTAGAAAAAGATGTATTAGGAAAGATGAAAGGCTAACAATGAGTAAGAAGTTAGAAAAACAATAATGAAGTAAAAATAAATAAAAGAGTAGAAATGATAAAGATGACAGCAGAAATCAATTAAATAGAAAAAATACAAAGAAATGATTAACAAGGCCACAAATTCTTTCTTTGAAATCCTTTTACAGATAAATATTAAAACAAAAGAGGGGCGCCTGGGTGGCGCAGTCGGTTAAGCGTCCGACTTCAGCCAGGTCACGATCTCGCGGTCCGTGAGTTCGAGCCCCGCGTCAGGCTCTGGGCTGATGGCTCGGAGCCTGGAGCCTGTTTCCGATTCTGTGTCTCCCTCTCTCTCTGCCCCTCCCCCGTTCATGCTCTGTCTCTCTCTGTCCCAAAAATAAATAAAAAACGTTGAAAAAAAAGAATTAAAAAAAAAAAAAAAAAAACCCAAAAGAGATCATAACTGTAGTTGATACAGACAATTAAATGGTTAAAAAGAAGGATTCTGAACAACTTTAAGGCTATGAATTTCAAAATGTAGAGAAATGGATAAGTTCCCAGAAAAATTTAACTTACCAAAACTTTTTCAAGAGGAAATAAAAAATAATAGTACAAAAAACTTTTAAAGAAAATAAATCGGTTATTTAAAATTGTCCCACAAAATAAAAACCAAGACCGCAAAGTTTTTGGAGTTATTTTTCTTTTTTAGATTTTTTTTGTAAAAAATTTCAATCACGCAAAAAAAGTAGAGATAATCATAAAATGGGTTCATATATACTCACTATTCAGCTTCAGTGGTTATCAACATTTTCTTTTCATTCAATCTCCTCTCCCCCCCCACCTTTAAAGAAAATTATTTTTTATTTTTTATTTTTATTTTTATTGAAGTATAGCTGACACATTGATAAATTAGTTTCAGGTGTATAATACAGTGATTCAATAAGTCTATCTGGTATGCTGTGCTCACCACGTGTAGCTACCATCTATCATGATACAATACTATTACAATCCCCTTGACTATGTTTTCTGTGTTGTACCTTTCATCCCCATGACATATTCATTCCATAACTGGAAGCCTGTATCTCTCACTCCCCTTCACCCATTTTTCTTATCCTCCCATTAGCCTCCCCTCTGGTAACCATCAGTTCTCTGTTTTTATGGATCTGTTTCTGCTTTTGTGTTTGTTACTCATTTGTTTTTTTTTTTTTTTAGATTTCCCCTATAAGTGAAATCATACGTAAGGTAGTTGTCTTTCTCAGTCTGACTTATTTCACTTAGCATGATACCCTCTGGGTCCATTCATGTTGTCTCAAATGGCATGACCTCATCTTTTTTATAGCTGCATAATATTCCATTATATTCTATGATACACACATACATACCATTTACCCAACTTCCCCTATTATTAATATTTTACAAAACCATAATACAATTAATCAAAACTAAAATGTAAATTTTTATACAATAGCATTAACTAATCTTCAGGCTATATTTGAATCTCTCAGGTTTTCTCATTAATGTTCTTTTTATTATTTTTTTAAAGCTTATTTATTTTAAGAGAGAGTAAGTGAGTCAGGGGGGCAGGACACAGACATAGGGACAGAAAGAATCCCATGCAGCCTCTGCACCATTAGTACAGAGCCCAATGCAGGGCTCAACCCCATGAACTGTGAGATCATGACCTGAGCTGAGATCATGAGTCAGATGCTTAACTGACTGAGGCACCCAGGTACACCCCATATTCTTTTTCTTATCCAAGATCCAACCAGAGTCTCCTGCAGTCTGCAGTAGTTCCTCAAGACCAGGTATTTTTCCTGGTGAGTTCTAACAAATACTCAAGAGACAAATAATTCAAATCTTTCACAAATTATTCCAAAGACAAAAAAGAGGAAATACTCCCTAGTTCATTTTATGAAGTTAGCATAATGTTGATGCCTGCGGTCAATCTCATGAACATTGATGCAAAAATATAGATAAAATATTAGCAAATCAAACCCTCAAGTATATGGAAAAATTAATCATGACCAGAGTGGATTTACTCCAAGAATGCAGAGTTGTTATCTAAAGTTAACATTAGATAACCAACTAATGAAATAAATTAATATATTAAAGATAGAAAATCATATGAGCATCTCAATAGGTAAATAAAATTATAAAATTCAGCATACATTCTTGATAACAGTTCTTTTTAAATTGAGGTATAGGGGCGCTTGGGTGGCTCAGTTGGTTGAGTGTCCGACTTCGGCTCAGGTCATGATCTCACAGTCCGTGAGTTTGAGCCCCACGTCAGGCTCTGTGCTGACAGCTCAGAGCCTGGAGCCTGCTTCGGATTCTGTGTCTCCCTCTCTCTGACCCTCCCCCATTCATGCTCTGTCTCTCTCTGTCTCAAAAATAGATAAACATTTAAAAAAATTAAAAAAATAAATTGAGGTATAACTGACTTACATCATTATATTAATTTCATGTGTTTACAATAGAATGATTCTATATTTGTATATATAGCAATATGATAACCACGGTAAGTCTGGTTAACATCCGCCACCATACATAGTTAAAGAATTTATTTTTTCTTGTGATGAGGACTTTTGCTTAACTCTCTTAGCAACTTTCAAATATGCAATAGAGTATTATTTAATTTAACTTACCAAAATTTTTTCAAGAGGAAATAGAAAATAATAGGACAAACATTTTTTATTAACTGTGGTTACCATGTTGTATATTACACTCTATGACTTATTTATTTTATAACTAGGAGTCTGTGCCTTTTGACTCTCTTCACCCAATTTGCCCATCCACCACTCCCTGCCTCTAGCAACCACCAATCAGTTCTCTAGATCTGAGAGCTTGGTTTTGGTTTTTATTTTCAGATTTCATGTATAAGTGAGATCATAAGGTATTTATCTTTGTCTGACTTATTTCACTTAATATAAAGCCTTCAAAGTCCATCCATGTTGTTGCAATGGCAAGATTTTTTTTATGACTGAACAATATTACATTACATATATATACATATACCTATACACACACACACACATATATACCACATTTTCATTTTATTTATTCATCCATCGGTGGACACTTAGGTTGTTCCCATATATTAGGTATTAATAAGTCTTAAGCTAAGAATAGAAGGAAATTCTTATTGTAATAAAGGATATCTACCATAATATACAGCAAGCAGCATGCTTAATGGTGAAACACTGAGAATATTCCCTATAAGCTTAGGAAAGAGACAATACTATTACTGCTTCTATTTAAACATTGTACTGGAAAACCTAGCTAGCCCAATAAAGCAAGAATAAAAGAAATGAAAGTATCATTGTCTACATTCTCTATCAAAAGTTAAAAAATAAATTAAAAAAAAGCAAGAAAAATATGTGCATAGCTAAAAGGAACAAAATATAACATTTGCAAATGATATGTGACCATCTACATGCAGAAATCCCACAAACATACAAATGATGAAAATTAATGAGAAATTTTAGCCAAATTGTTGATTACAAAATCAAAAGACAAAAATTTGTTACATTTTTATCCACTAGCAACAACATGATTTAAAAATATAAAATTGAAAATACATCACTTAAACAAGTATCAACAGTATCAAGTACCTGGGAATACATCTAGCAAAATAAGTATAAAACCTTTATGGAGAAAAGTGTAAAGTTTTATTAAAGAAACATTAAAAGAGACTTAAATGAGGAGATAAGCCATTTCGTGGACGACAGGGCCACCAGAATGGTGTGGACATGCTGGTTTGGGAGATTCTTACTCATGTTGGACTAAGGACAAGGTTGGGACTTTAGGGTACCCATGGTCCACCACTGACTTGGACTTGAGCTGCATGTTTCATCCCTGCACTGGCTCTCACCCATGTGTGTTTCCACCCAGTATATAGCACCTGAGGGCAGTGGGGTGGTGGTGGGCATCTTGTACCTTATGGCCCACCCTCATCCCCTCATCACTGTCACCCCACCTCTACCACAGACTCTGGGCCACATGTGGTCATTAAATCCTAATGGATTTAAGAGAAGACAAGATCAAATGTTCTATGTTCTTGCTGCAAAATTCCTTTCGGTAAACAAATGATAGAAAACAAATTACTGTTCACATCTTTCTGCATACTCTGGACTCACATTTGTAGTCATCATCAACAAAGCACCAGAAACAGCTTTTGAGAGAATAGCTAGCAGCCAGTATTCACAAGTGACGTGATAGAAGACGCAGCCTCATGAGTAATTATATAACCAGTATTAAATACAGTAAATGGCACTAGGGAACTGCAGAGGCAAGAAATCCATATTGTTTAAATGCTAGCAGGTTCCAGGGGCGCCTGGGTGGCTCAGTTGGTTAAGTGACCTACTCTTGATTTCAGGTCAGGTCATGATCTCACAGTCTGTGAGACTGAGCCCTGCTGGGCTCTGTGCTATCAGCACAGAGCCTGCTTGGGATTCTCTCCCCTCTCTGCCCCTCCCCTGCTTGTGTGTACTCTCTCTCTCTCTCTAATAAATAAAAAAATAGAAAAAAAATACTAGCAGTTTCCAAAGAGCCATGGCATTGTGAGTAATAATACTGTTGCTACCTTTTTCCCTGTGGGACATATGAAATTAACCAGGAACAACTCATTTGACAATAAAGAACATGGAGAAATGGTATCTGAACTCTATGAGGAATCTTCATCTGTACTGATTGGACAATACACAAATACTTTATGCCTTTTCTGTCAATTATTTTAAATCTTCATCTATAAAAGACTATTCCTCAGATTGACCCATAAATTTTTTAATGCAATTTTATTTATTTATTTATTTATTTATTTATTTATTTATTTATTTAAATGTTTATTTATTTCTGAGACAGAGAGAGACAGAGCATGAGTGGGGAGGGGCAGAGAGAGAGGGAGACACAGAATGTGAAGCAGGCTCCAGGCTCTGAGCTGTCAGCACAGAGTCCGATGCGGGGTTCGAACCCACAAACCATGAGATCATGACCTGAGCCAAAGTCAGTTGTTCAACTGACTGAGCCACCCAGGCACGCCTGTAATGCAATTTTAAAATCAGGTTTTGTATATAGGCAGGACCTGGCTAAAAAAAATTTTTTTTACTGTAGCGCCACATACTCTAGGGGTAGCCCTGGGTACTTGATGTCTATGTAACATTGCCTCTTTCACTTTTATGGTTGACTGTTAAATAGTCTGCTTATGGACATAATGAATGACTGTAATATTTTTTCTATACTATTTCATCTCTCAGTAGATTATAAATCCCACTCATTTCTCTCTCTCTCTCTCTCTCTCTCTCTCTCTCTCTCTCACACACACACACACACACACACACACACACACACACACACTAAAAAGGCTTAAATGGAAACTTTCCATCATTTACTCCTTGTTACTAGTTCAGGATTTGTTTTCAAACTGTCAAGGGTTATGTACACCACAAAGTCATGGTCTTCTGTATCAGCTGGACCCTCAAAACTGCTTTATCTTTTTGGGTCCTGAGTAATCCCCCCTCTCTCATTATCTTCAGTAGCTATTTCAAACTTCAAGCTCCTTTCCTCATCTTTTTGCTAAAAGTTATTCCCTTCTCCTATTTACAATAAATGAATTTTTCTCCTTCCTCGCACATACACCCCAACTTCCTGATAAACCCCCGATTCTTACCATCTTCAAATTATCTTTTCCTACCCTTTCATTCCATTTCACCTCAAGTACTATTCTTCACCTGTCTGTGTTTAAATACTCTAATGTGTTCTGATTAAACCTCCTCCTGCCTCATCAGAAACCTCATGCTCTCAATCATCCTCCCTCCTCTTTCTCTCTCTGACACCAACACCCTTCTACAATTCCTCCTCTCTGAATACTCTTTCCTCCCAAAAAATAAGTTAAAAATTGTTAACGCTAAACAAATGAACACGCAAACAACACTTCCTCAAACCCCATATCCCTCTCAAAACCAGGCTATCTTATCCTACTGTGAATTGCATGTCCCTGGCACCATTCACAGAATCAACAAAGTGGAAAAGGTCTCCTAGGACTGAGGACTACATAGCCTGAGCAACCACATGGAATGGCTCTCTTCAAATTCTCTCCTTCCCTTATGATCACTCTTCCTGGAAAAAAGAGAAAAGCTACATTTGCTGTTTCTTCTTTGTTTTCTATTCACCTTTTAAATGTCTGCAATTTGACTTCTGCCCTTACTACCTCTTTGTAATGTTTGGTGCTAAGGACAGTGTTTTGTTTTGTTTTTTGACATTAAAATTTTTTGTTTTATTTTATTTATTTATTTATTTTTTTTGAGAGAGAGAGAGCGTGCGAGCAGGAGAGGGATAGAGGGAGAGAGTGAGAATCTGAAGCAGGCTCCAGGCTTAGCAAAGAGCCCAATGCAGGGATCAATCCCATGACCAAACATGAGATCATGACTTGAGCCAAAATCAAGAGTTAGACACTTAACCAACTGAGCTACCCAGGTACCCCAAGTCAATGGTTTCTTATTGCCAAATCAAATGGACTTTTTTTTGCCTTTGTCTTATCAATGGTTATTTGAAGTTATAGATCATTCCATTCTTGGAACTCCTTTTTTAACTTTCATCCTCTTCTGACTTACCTTCCTCTTAATTTGCTGGCCAGTACTCCTCAGATTCCTTCAAGAACTTCAAGTCCCCTGGACTCTGCTTAGATGTCAGTGTTCTCTGGGGTTACATCCTAGAATCTCCTTCCCCTCACCTTTTCCAGTTTACTTGGGTGGCATTTGAAATGCTTGGCTTTACCTATGGTGGGGTCACATTTTGATACAGCAAGTTTCAGGGAGGGGAAGATTCTAAAGTCAAGCCAAGGTATAATATAATTAAAATCCTTTGAATAGCCCATGAGCACAATACAGCACCATCTCCTGTAAGTCCAGAGTTTTTCCTTCAGCATTGGAAGAGATTATTGAATTTTAGGTGAGTACTTGACTTGGGTTTAGCACCATAGCTGTTAAAAAAAATTGGTATGGAGCACCTAGTAGCTCAGTTGGTAAAGCATCCGACTCTTGATCATGAGTTTGAGCCCTATGTTGGGTATAGAGATTACTTTTTTTTTTAATATTTTTTTTTTTTTGAGAGAGAGAGAGAGAGCACAAGTGGGGAAGGGCAGAGTGAGAGAGAGGGAGACATAGAATCCAAAGCAGGCTCCAGGCTCCAAGCTGTCAGCACAGAGCCCGACACGAGGCCTGAACTCAAAAGCCATGAGATCATGACCTGAGTCGAAGTTGGACCCTCAACCAACTGTGCCACGCAGGAGCCCCAAGATTACTTTTAAAAAATAGGGGTAGTATATCTTTAAATAAGAGACCAACACTCAGCATGGAAAAATGTTCAGCCCAGAGAACCTGAAACCTGCTAAGAGTACTGTCTCTCTTATCATGTTTGTTTTGGGACATATGCTCTATGAAAGGAATGGTGAGAAGAGTTCTTCTGTCATTTTAATTATTGATTTTCTTTATCCCTTTTTGTTTTCCCAAGGTGAATAGTAGGATTTGTGTTAAGTGAAATGGTCACGTGCACTCTACTACCTGTATGCAAATAACTCCTATCTGAGTCTCCGTTGTGGTCTTCTGCGACAAGGCCCGCATGCTGGAGATGCCTTTATAGGTTGATTATCCCTTCATATGAACACTCTCCAGACTCAAGACAGTGCAGTAGGTCCTTTTGATGTGAAGGTTGTTCAATAGGTCTACTCAGTAATGATTTCATCGGGGAAGTGTACCACCATTGTAGTTTTTTATTATTATTGGAATTTATAAATTAAGGGTTCACGCTCTGTGCAGTTACATGTTAACTTGCAGATTTTTGCCTGGTAGAGATGCAAACATTTCTGTCCCATAGAAGAGATAATCCCAAGATTTTATTGCTCTAATGCTAAGCAGATATGTCTTTAACTTAAAAGAATAAAAAGCTAATTTTGACTTCTCTCCTGATGGCCTATATAAACTTCCATTCCCCAAGTGTCTTGGAACCAGCTTAACTAAATTACTGGTTCCCTTATTATTTAATGAGTTAAAATCTTTGACCAATGTCCACTCTATATTAATGTGAGACTCATGTTTTTAACTTTTTTTTTTTTTATTTTTTTTTCAACGTTTTTTATTTATTTTTGGGACAGAGAGAGACAGAGCATGAACGGGGGAGGGGCAGAGAGAGAGGGAGACACAGAATCGGAAACAGGCTCCAGGCTCCGAGCCATCAGCCCAGAGCCTGACGCGGGGCTCGAACTCACGGACCGCGAGATCGTGACCTGGCTGAAGTCGGACGCTTAACCGACTGCGCCACCCAGGCGCCCCTGATGTTTTTAACTTTTTAAAAAATTATGCTTTGACACCATGCTGCTACTGATAAATTATTTCCAAATTGGCTTATCTGATCATGTTATTTGTCCGCTTATTTCCCTTAATGGCTCCCTGTAACCTTAAGGACTGATATTCACACTCCTTAGCTTGATACTTTCTTGTCCTTCATGGCTTTGGTCCTGCCTACTTTTCTAGACAATCTCTTGCCACCCCCCACAAACACTCTGTGTTCTAACCACACAACACTACTAAACAAGCAATGCTTTCTTTTCTTGGAACACGCTGGTTTCTTCATCTAGAACTCCTACCCCATTCCATTCCCACTGTCCTTTCTCCTTTCCTCTTCCTTCTATCTTACTTATCCTTCAAGACTCAACCTAGGTGTCACCTCCTCTAGAAAGCCTCCCCTGAGGCCCTTCCTAGGTTAGGTGTTCTTCTGTGCTGTCCTTACTGCTGTTGCAACACCCACCATACACTCTACAATTCTTCATTTACTTGCCTGTTTCTGAGACTAGAGCTAGATTGCAAGCTTTGAGGTAGGAACTGAATTGAACATCCCTTAAGTATTTATGCTTTGACTGTACTATTAAGAAAATGACCTATTTGCCTCATCTGCCTCAGCAAAGAATAAATTTTTATAGTACTGTTATGTTGAATTTATTGCAAGCAATGTGCTAAACATAAGCAAAATTAGATGTAGCCTCTTTCCAATGGCACTAGCTCTTAAATTTAATCACTGTTACATAGATTATTTTTCTTGATTCCTTCTTAACATTATAGTCAGTGAAAGAAAGTAATAAATTTTTAATCATACTTTTGTCTAACAGAGGTTTTTCCATGTTTTCCAATCATATGCTTCCCAATCATATACTCATTAGAATACTAAGAATTTTATTCATACTTGACGTTTGCCTACAGTCAAAATAAATAGTATTTATAAGCATGAAAGTGTTTCCATTTCTTCCCCCCAAGAAATCTAGAGGAAATTCTCTATAGTTTTGAGACCAAGGCTTCTACTGGTACATTAAGTGTTCGTGGCCCTTTGATAGTAGTGTGTGCCATGGCCTTACCCAGTGTATTGTGTGGACCTTGACTAGACTTTCCTCTCAGCTTCTTCAAACTGTGGCTTATCTGTTCAAGAGACATTCATTGTGTGATTTCCCATTGACAAATGTCTTTCTTGTGCTTTTCTAAATGCTGCTCTGTCTGGAGCAAGTTTGTTCCCTTCGGCAGAAAACACTATTCACAAGAAAGAAATTCTAATGAAAAGAACCCTAGATTTCAGTGCTGAGTATCAGCAACATAAGGAAAAGCACAAGTGCACAAGGATTAGACCTCTATATGTGTCATTGACTTCAGGCTCCAACCAAAGCAAAGACGGCATCAGGGTAAATCCTCTTATGCTTTAACTCACTCTGAACCAGCCCCCAATGTCAAGGTTCATGGTAAAATGTGTTCAATCTGTGCCCTGAAGTACTTTGAGCTTCTAAATCTTTGAAAGAGTATTTTACTCTTTCATTCCAGGTTAGAAAAGCATTATCAGGAAAGCTGAAATAGAGTTACTTGAGGGTCTCTTGTTAGGTTCCTTATTTCTTTAGATAAGCCCCTCCTCCTGCTAATGGATACTTCTCAGAAGATTTTAGAAGCAAAGTCTCAGGTGATATGAATGTTTCTGCCTAGTTGCAGTGCTACTGGTGGGATGGGTAGTTCTCAAACTAAGTTCTGAGTGTCCTAATGGGTTTCTTGGATATCCCTCAGGATCAAGAGTGCTAAGTAGATGGGACTTCCCACCCCACTTTCAATATGAGCATCTCTGTTTTTGTCCATTTTATATAAATTGAGCTCTAACACACATTTTATTTGAAAAAAGAGTTCCACTGCCTAAAGGTAGGTTTACAAAAAGAAAACAGAACTAGAATACTATCCGGATTCAGTAATTAGTTTACACTGCATGCAAATAAAATAGGCTTAGGATACTGATATGGCTGCTAATGCAAAGAGGTGACACATTTATGTTTTTATTCATTATACTACAAATATCGGTGGAAGTCCTCTTGTGTGCAAAGCATTGTGCTAGGTGCAGGAAACAACTGTAAAAATAGGCATGTACCTGTCTCATGGACTGTGTAGTCTAGTAGAAAGATGGGCAACAATTAATTAGCATGCATTGTGATAACAAGGTGTGTGTGTGTTGGGGAAAGGGAGTCAAGAAAGGCTTCTGAGTGTTAGCAAAGCAAAAGCAAGGAAGTAGGAGTGTTCAGGAAATGGTACTTGAATATGGAAAAGCCTGCGAGTCAAAGAGACCATGGCTCTCTTGAAGAATTGGAAAAAAAAATGTATTAACTATAGTGTGGAGTGCAAGTTAGAGAAACCTTGTAAGCTATCTTAAGAAATATAGTCTTTAACTTAAGAGCTGTGGGAAACACAGGGCAAACCAGTCAGTTTCTCTTTTCTTTTCTTTTTTAATTTAAATCTTTTTTTAAAAATTTAAATCCAAGTTAGTTAACATATAGTGTAATAATGATTTCAGGAGTAGAATTTAGTGATTCATCACTTACATATAACATCCAGTGCTCATTCCAACAATTAAGTGCCCTCCTTAATGCCCATCACCCATTTAGCCCAGCCTCCCCGCCCCCCACACTCCCTCCAGCAACCCTCAGTTTTATTCTCTGTATTTAAGAGTCTCTTATGGTTTTCCTCCCTTTCTGTTTTTATCTTATTTTTGCTTCCTTTCCCCTATGTTCATCTGTTTTGTATCTTAAATTCCACATATGAGTGAAATCATATATTTGTCTTTCTATGACTGACTTCTTTTGCTTAGCAGAAAACACTCTAGTTCCATTTTTAAAAGCCCACTCTGGCTCTTGGGTGGAGAATGGAATGAAGAAGAGCAGAGTGGGGAACCAGAGGAGAAGGCTATTAGACTGTTCCAAGTCAGAGATGGGGGTCCCCTGGGTTAAGCGAGCCAAAGTGCTAGTAGCGAGATGTGGCCAGATTCCAGAGATAATGCAGGGTTAGTTTCTGTTGGGCCTGATGGTTGATGGGTTAGGTGTTGGGTATGGAAGAGGGAGTGCTATCAAGGATGCTGTTCAGTTTTCTGGCTCAGGCAACTGAGTGGATAGTGGAGCTATTCATAGAGACAGGGAACTTAGGGAGTATTCCACATAGTATTTGCCTTTTTCTAACATTTCACTAAGCATAGTGCCCTCAAGTTTCATCCATATTGTTGCAAATGATGAGATTTTCTTCTCTTTTTAAATAGTGTAATAGTATTTATTCTATTGTGTATATATACTGCAATTTTTTAAATCATTCATGTGTTGATGGACACTTAGGTTGTTTCTGTATCTTAGCTATTGTCAATAATGCTGCAGTGAACATGATATTTTTTTGAGATACTGACTTCATTTCCTTTGGATATATACTCAGAATTGCTGGGCCATTTGTTGGTTCCATTTTTAATTAAAAAAAAAAAACTTTTTAAAAAAATGTTTATTCATTTCCTGAGAGAGAGAGACAGAGTGTAAGCAGGGAAGGGACAGGGAGAGAGGGAGACACAGAATCCGAAGCAGGCTCCCACCTCTGAGCTGTTAGCACAGAGCCCCACATGGGCTTGCGAGATCCATGAGATCATGACCTGAGCTGAAGTTGGATGCTTAACCAACTGAGCCACCCTGGTGCCCCTTTATTTCTTTTTTAAATGTTTATTTTTGGGGAGGAGAGAGAGAGAGAGCAAGCTCGAGTAGGGAAGGGGTAGAGAGAGAGAGAGGAAGTCGCAAAATCTGAAGCAGGCTTCAAGCTCTGAGTTGTCAGCATGGAGCCTGACACAGGCTCGAAATCACAAACTGTGAGATTATGACCTGAGCCGCAATTGGATGCTTAACTCTTTGAGCCACCCAGGTGCCCCCCGTCCCATTTTTATTTTTAAGAAAAAATTTTATTATACCACATTATATTAATTTCAGGTGCACACCATAGTGATTCAACAGTTCTGTACACATTAAGCTGTGCTCACCATGGTAAGTGTAGTTACCATCTGTCACCATACAACATTATTACAGTATTATTGACTATATTCCCTATGTTGTGCTTTTTGTCTATATAACTTATTTATTTTATAACTTGAAATTTGCACCTCTTAATCCACTTCACTTATTTCACTCATCGTCCTCATCAACTCCCTCCACCCCCGATTTTTAATTTTTGTGGAACCTCCATACTGTTTTCCATAATGGCTGTACCAATTTATATTCCCACTAACAGGGCACAAAGCTTCTCTTTTCTCCACATCCTCACCAGCATCTGTTATTTCTTGTCTTTTTTGATGATGGCCTTATGAGTGTGAGGTAATATTGTGGTTCTGAGTTGCATTTCTTACTAAGTAGTGAAGACCAACACTATTGTGACAAGGGAAAGTTGTCGAATTCTCGGTCACAAATAATCACAAGTATAAATTGTAAGTATAGATACCCAGCTAATTCCAAAGGAAGTTCTTTGTTTGCTGAACAAAATGATGGATGTGAGGATACAAGATTGAGATTCACTGAATTTATCTGCATTAGAAATTTTTTATTATTTTTTGCAGGAAGTAGAGGGGAAGGGCAGGGACAAGGGACAATGCTGTGAAATCCAGAACCAGGGAAAACTTAGAGCCTATGTCAGGACAAGATTAAAGTGTGAAGAGGTAGCCAAGAGGGACTTTATGGGGACAACTGAGATGCTTAATAGGAATTTCTATTAAAGTTTGTCATGTGGGACTTGATTATAACCATTTCGTGTATCATTCCATGAAATCTACAGTAAAATCCATGCTTCTTGTTAATGTTTTAGGAAGTTAAATTTGTTCTTGTTGAATCTAGAAGTGCTGAGTCTGTGAGCCCAGGACAGGGCTGCCTGTTAGGCCCAGGCATGGGTGGGTCACATTACTTAGATATCAGCAACTTCTCCTCTGGCTGAAGATATGCATTGTTTTTAAAAAGCAGAATAAAGAAACAAACACCTGGAAACCATCATCATTGGGCCCAGAACAACACAGCTCAGCTCTGCAGGATGGAAGTAGAGTTTCATCTGGCAAGGTACACAAAATGCAAAATATTTCGACTTCATCCATAACTTCCCTATGCATCTCGCCAAGGGTTATAGAACTTCCAATCCAAATCTTCCTTGTTCAGAACATTTACCTGATGCCGCAAAATTTGTGTGAAAAGTAAAAGAGTATTCAGGAAATCCTAGGGCCGAGACTTTCAATTGATTGGGAACTCTTTCCCTTCCCAGAAAACCAGCAGCAGCCTTCTGAGCTCACGGTGGCGATGGCGTAATGGGCGGGATCGTCAGGGCTGCCGCAGAGCTCGTGGTCACATTTCGCTCTATGGGTCTACTTTTCCCACAGTCGTCCTTGCTTTTTCACAGTGCAACGGGGCCTATTAGGAAACAAGACGTGGCTTTTCAGGAAAAGATCACAGAAGCAAACATACCTTGAAAAACTGATAGGAGTGGAAATTGGATATAGATAAAGAGGACAGGGTCTAGGAGAGACTCCAGGAAGCTTTTAAGATCTGAGAGCTGCATGTAGTGTACTGCTTTGAAATAATGGCCACTCAAATGAATAAAGCTGCAGCAATTTGTTGTGGGAAATTAATTGCTTCAAGCCTTTGGTGCCACTTCGAGAACAGCTACTATTTTAATTGGAGAACTGCTTTCTGTAGGATGACTAACAGGTACAAATGAGTGGATGGTGCTCTACTGCAGGGATAACATAAAGATAGCCCGGAATGCACCACAGTGAGTCATCACATAAGCCAACTCTAAAAATGGAGCATTATAATGTAGAGGAAAGAGCAGAAGATTTAGAGTCAAGTGGCCAAGATGAAAACCCAAGCTCTAGTACTTGCTACCTGTCTACTGGTAGGTCACTGGGTTCTTCCGAGACTCAGTATCCTCTTATATAAAATGAGGTATTATACATCACATGACTGTGAGGAGATCAATGGCTATAAAATACACATGGAAGGGGCACCTCGGTGGTTCAGCCAGTTAAGCGTCTGACTCTTGATTTTGGCTCAGGTTGTGATCTCATGGTTTGTGAGATGGAGCCCCATGTCCAGCTCTGTGCTGACAGCACAGAACCTGCTTGGGATTCTCTCTCTCCCTCTCTCTCTCTGCCCCATACCCACTCATGCACTCTTTCTTTCTCTCAAAATAAATAAATAAACTTAAAATAAAATAAAATGTACCTAGAAGTACTTTTAAATTTTTTTCTTTAAAAAAATTTTTTTTTGGTAATGTTTATTTTTGAGGGAAAAGGAGAGAGAGAGAGACACTGAATGAGCAGGGAGGTGCAGAGAGACAGAAGGAAACACAGAATCTGAAACAGGCTCTAGGCTCTGAGCTGTCAGCACAGAGCCTGATGTGGGCACGAACCCACAAACTGCGAGGTCATGACCTGAGCTGAAGTCGGACGCTTAACCAACTGAGCCACCCAGGTGCCCCTAAAATTTTGTCTTAATTACAAAAGGATACATGTCCAAAATGGGGAGAACTGAGATGGAGAAAAGAAAGACAAAGGAAAACACCAAACGAGTACCTGTACCAACTGGGGAGAACAGAACATATTACAATAATATTCAATCTTTTTTCTATGCATGCACCTACACACATACACACAGCACATACTTTCTTTTACTCAAAAATAGCATTTTAACTGTGCAGACTTTTTTGTAGCCTGCATTTCCACTTGGCTGTATATTGCAAAATATTTCCCACATCAATAGTCTTCTGTTACAGGTTTAGGAAAGCTTATTTGTTTGTTTGTTTATGGAAAGCACTTTGAAAACTGTAAAGGGCCATTCAAAGGTCAGTAATTATTATTAAAATATGAATGAATGAATGAATGAATGAATGAATGAATACACTCATCTCTCCTTCAATAAACACAAAACCCTAAGCATCCAAAAAGTCATCCTGTAGCGTTCTATTGGCAATTCTCTAACTCAGACTTAAGGTGAATAGGATCATTTTTGTCTATCAGTTCTTATTTCTTTTCTGGTCTTTTCTTTCTAATACCTAGGAAGACAAAAGTTGTGCATTTTATTTTAAATGCCTTTGATTTATTCTCTTCAAATTTGCTCTGGCAACGATGCATGGACTCTGTTGAGAGATGCTACATGTATATCATGACACTCTCCATTAACATAATTTAAAAATAATTACCCAGAAGTCTGGACCCACTGCTCCTTTGTCTTCCATGTTCAAGGCCTTTTACTTACCTAATGAATATA
The DNA here is from genome assembly GCF_046562875.1 of Panthera onca. Classification (NCBI taxonomy): domain Eukaryota; kingdom Metazoa; phylum Chordata; class Mammalia; order Carnivora; family Felidae; genus Panthera; species Panthera onca. The sequence goes on along the minus strand of NC_138341.1, from coordinate 59,889,501 downwards.
TATGCTTTTTCTGCACACACAGCTAGAAAACAAATTGCAACTCTGCTTTGGAAATGGTTAAAAAATTATGAATGGACAAGTTAATTTAGTGTGAGGATGTTTGGCCCATTTTTCCCTACCGCATCTAACCTGGATTGAAACTTTGGAGACATGGATTTTTATTCTGACTCTGATATTGTTCATGCATGGTGGGCAAGCCACTTGCCTTTCCTAAACCTTGGTTTTCTTATCTATCAAATGTCAAGAATAGAAAACATCATCTCTACACTTTAAGACCGTATTTGGAGAGCCAGGTGAGGATTCTGATGGCATACCAGAGATAAGGTAGACAGCTACACCCTGGAACAGCCGTAACCAGTTGGTAAAGTATTGAAATCTTCTGTTTCTCTTATTAAAAACACCCCTGCTGGAGCTCCCAAGTATGCTCATTCCCTAATCCCACACCTTTCAATTTACCTGGCCCTTCCTCCTGGGTCCTCAAACTCCCCCAGATTCCAGCAGCTAAGGGAAGGGGGCCTCTAGCTGGCATCCATTCTGTTTATTCAGTGCCTGACTTCATCCAGGATATAAGTTCATCTGCATCCCCACTCCACAATGCATGTTGGCTCATGACAGAGGCTAAATCATTATCCCTGTGGCTAAATCTTCTGAAGTTCACAAAATTGAAGACCATGTTTGAATTGGCCATTTTTATATGTAGTGGATGAAAATAAAGTGAAAACCTTAAGTGAACTTTGTGAGTTTTAGTGACTTAAGTATAATTTAAGGTAAGTTGATACATTCATTTTTCTAAATGTGTTCAGTTGTTTTTATTGTTTTAAAAAGTAAAGTGAATTTTTTAAAAGTTTAGTTCTAGACTTCAACAAGGGAATGTATTCTTTTTTTTTAATCTTTATTGAAGTATAGGTTATGAACCATAAAATCCATTCATTTAAAGTGTACAATTCAATGGTTTTTAGTATATTCACTGAGTTGTAAAACCATTATTACATTCTAATTTTATTATCCTAAAAAAAAACCTATACTCTTTAGCTGCCACGTCCTATTCCCCCTCCCCTCAATCACTGATAACCACTATTTTACTTTCTGCCTCTATGGATTTGTCTGTTTTAGACATTTAATATAAATGGAATCATATAGGAGCACCCTGGGGGCTCAGTTGGCTAAGCCTCCAACTCTGGGTTTTGGCTCAGGTAATGATCTCATGGTTCGTGGGATTGAGCCCTGCATCAGGCTCTGCACTGACAGTGCGGAGCCCGCTTGGGATTCTCTCTCTCTCCCTCTCTCTCTGTCCCTCTCCTGCTTGTGCTCTCTCTCTCTCTCAAAATAAAGAAATAAACTTAAAAAAAAAATAAATGGAATCGTATGACATGTAGTTATGACTGGATCCTTTCACTTAACATGTTGTTTATAAGGGTATGAGTGTATTCTTTTGGGGGGCAGGTATGAGTGTATTCCTTTTAGAAAAAATTTTAAATGTGTTTTTTACTTTTTTGGGGGGGGAAGGGTAGAGAGAGGGAGACAGAATCTGAAGCAGGCTCCAGGCTCTGAGCTTCAGCCAAGAGCCTGATGGGGCTCAAACTCACAAACTGTGAGATCATGACCTGAGCCAAAGTTGGGCACTTAACGGACCGAGCCCCTCAGGCACCCCTACACACACATTTTTCATATGCTAGTGTTTCTGAAATTGTGATGCCTCTTATAGTTGATAGTATTTTATCATAATTGGCATTGGTTTTTGTTTCTTAGTGGCACATAAAATAGTGGTACATCTTATAGTTGTTTATATCTTTGTTTTGATAAACGTGGTACTGAACAGTATTGCTTACCTAAAAAAAAAAAAAAAACCTTTAATAATGAAAGTTAACGTGTTAGTGACAGAGTTAGGAGGAGAGGGAGAAATGGGTTTTGAGAGGAAACTTCCTCCTTCAACATGCACTGTGTCACATTGTACAGATGTCTACCTGCTTCCTCTGTGGATAAAAGTAACCTGCTAAATGCTATCCTCATAATACCTTAATCACAGTTATGGTCATCTTTGAAACCTCCAAGTTTTTACATTTCAGTATAAAGCAGTGATGGTCTTATAACATCAGTTAAAGAGGAGTCAGAGTTATTCAAATTGATTTAATTGAATTTAATTTTTAAAACAGTATGAAACTCTTACAGGATAATGTTCCAGCCCTGAAAATGTTGAGAAGTCATTGATCTACAGCAAATTTATGTTAGGATATTAGATGCATATTTGCAGTGCCTCATGTATTTCTGTATTTTCTTCTTATACTTTCAGCCACAACATTTTTGAAAAGAAAATGAGTATAAATGTTTTTGCCCAAAGAATTTTCTCCTGCTATTTTGCTTTCTGTTTCCTAGCAGAGGCATTTAAGTGGAGGGCCCTCTGACCTTTTCAGAATGCAGAATGAGAGTTAAGTAGAAGGAAGTAGGCCAGAGAAAGCTGCTAAGTATTCTCTTGTAGTTTAGTTAGGTTGCTAGTCACCTGCTCTTTCCTTCTTTCTGGTGTTTCTCTGGACTGAGGTCACAGGACATTAGGTTTTCTTTCCTATGTGAAGATTGAACCAGTTGAGCTAAAGTCAGGAATTTCTTTTTCTGGACCAGTCCCAAACTAGAAACATCATTTTTTACTGTTTTATTTTTTTAATGTTTATTTATTTATTTTGAGAGAGAGATGCAGAGCCTGACATGCAGGACTCAGTCTCATGTGCTGTGAGATCATCATGACCTGAGCTGAAATCAAGAGTCAGACGCTTCACCGACTGAGTTGGCCAGGTGCTCCATCCAAACTAGCAACTTCAAAGGAGAGGGAGAGAAAAAGGGAGGAGAAACGAAGGAGAGGGGAAGGGGACAGGAAGGCAGAGGGTCAGATGATCAAGTGGTGCTTTTAAGAGCTCCCTCCAACTGCTGTGAGACCAGATTGGAGGATTGCTCTTGAAGATAAGGATAAGATGTGGATTCCTGTCCCAACTGTATCAGATGTTGGATGACGGAGGCAAACATTGATCTTGGTTTTCTAATGAGGTTAATTGTGTCTCTTTTATTTCACAAGTTGTTATGAGATTCAAGTAAAATGATGCATATAAAAGTCTTTTCGGGGCGTCTGGGTAGCTCAGTCAGTGGAGCGTTTGACTTTAGCTCAGGTTGTGATCTTGCAGTTTGTGAGTTCTAGCCCCTCATCGGGCTCTCTGCTGTCAGCACAGAGCCTGCTTTGGATTCTCTGCCCCTCCTCTGCTTGCACGCTTTCTCTCTCAAAAATAAATAAATATTTTTTTAAAAAGTGTTTTGAAGAAGCTCGAAGAGAAACACAAATGCAAAGCTTAATTTAGGATGGCAAAGTGCAACATAGAAAATTTCTGTGACAGCAATTACAATAAAACAGCTACCACTTACTAAGCACATATTTTGCATTTCCTCCTCACAGTAGCAATACAAGAAAGCTATTACCTCCAACTGAGAGCTGAGCAAACAGCTAAGGGAGTTAAGCAACTTCCCCAAGGTCACAGTTGCTTAGTGGTAGAATCAGAATTCAAACCCAGGCGGGGGCAACTCTTAAGCCACATCTTAAAATACTCTGCTTACATTTTTAATTTTTAGTCTTTCTATTGGTCACATTTATTGTGAGAACCACAGAAATCACAAGGGCTTAGAATGAAATAATTCGTTTTGCCCGCACATCTTGTTTATGAACATGTCTTTTTGTTCTTTTGTGTGTTGCTTTTGGTTTATAACACTTTTTTTCTACTGTTATTGGCTTGACGGGACAGCTGAAATGATAGCAGATAAGAGCTGAATGTCATCAAGTAAGCAGGTCAACCTTTTTCACTAGACTTAGAAGTGCCTGGATAATATTTTAGCTGTGAAACATCTGGTTATAATCATTCTCTTACATGATACCAAACAAGTTTGTTAAATTATAGGAACTTTATTTTTTAAATTGAGATGCTATAATTGACATACATATAACACTGTATAGGCTTAAGGTATACAACTTGTTGATTTGGTACAGTATATATTACAATGTGAGTATTACCATAGAATTAGTTAACACCTCTATCACTTCACATAATTATAATTTCTTTTTTTGTGGTGAGAACAACTTTTTTTGTGGTGAGATCCATTCTCTTAGCAACTGTGAAGTTTGTAATATAATATTATTGTCTGTAATCATTGTTGCCTGTGTATTAGACCCTATTTATCTACTTATTATTATTAGAACTTATTTATCTACTAGTTGCAAGCTTGTACCATTGAACAACATCTTCCCAGTTCCCCCACCCTGAGACCCTGATAACTACCATTCTACTCTGTTTTTATAAGTTCAGCATTTCTTAGTTTCCACATATAAGTGATATCATACAGTATTTGTGTTTCTCTGTCTGACTTACCTCACTTAGCGTTAATACCCTTAAGGTCCATAGTGGAGAAGATTTCCTTTTTTCTAATGGCTGAATAATATTCCTGTGTGTGTGTGTGTGTGTGTGTACGTGTGTGTGTACATCTTCTTTATCCATTCATCTGTTGGTGAACACTTAGATTGTTTGCTTATCTTGACTATTATGAATAATGCTGCAATAAACATAGAAGTGCAGATATCTTTTCAATAACTTGCTTTCATTTCCTTTGGCTATATATCCAGAAATGGAATTTTGGATCATATGGTAGATCTATTTTTAATTTTTTGAGGAATCTCCATACTGTTTCCTATAGTGGGAAACTTCCACCAACAGTACACAAGGGTTCCTTTTTCTCTACATCTATGCCAACACTTATTATCTCTTGATTTCTTGGTAAAGCTGTTTTAACAGGAATGAGGTGATATCTCACTGTGCTTTTGATTTGTATTTCCCTCATGATTAGTGGTTTTGAGCATCCTTTTGTGTACCTGTAAGCCATTTGCATGTCTTCTTTGGAAAAATGTCTATTCAGGTCCTCTGCCCATTTTTAATCCGATTGCTTGTTTTGTTTTGTTTTTTTTTTTGAGTTGTACGAGTTCTTTATATATTTTGGATATTAGTACCTTATTTGATATATGCTTTCCGAATATTTTCTTCCATTCAGTAAGTCACCTTTTCATTTTGTTGATTGTTGATATTTTAGTGCAGAAGCTTTTTAGTTTGATACAATCTCACTTGTCAGTTTTTGCTTTTATTGCCTAATCTTTTGATGTCAAATCCAAAAATTCATTGCCAAGACCAATGTCAGGAAGCTTCTTCCCTATGTTTCCTCCTAGGAGTTTTATGGTATCAGGTTTTATGGTTAAGTCTTTAACCCATTTCAAGTTAATTTTTGTAAGTGGTATAAAATGAAGGTCCAATTTCATTTTTCTGCATGTGATTATCTAGTTTTTGCAACACCATTTGTTGAAGAGACTACCCTTTCCTCATTGAGTGTTCTTGGCTCCCTTGTCAAATATTAGTTGACCATATATGTAGTGACTTATTTCTGGGCTCTCTTATTCTGTCCCATCAGTCTGTGTGTCTATTTTAAGCCAGTACCATATTGTTTTGGTTATTGCATCTTTGTGGTACAGTTTGAAATCAGGAAGTATGATGTCTTTAGTTTTGTTCTTTCTCAGTATTGCTTTGACTATTTGGGGTCTTATGTGGTTCCACAGAAATTTTAGGTTTGTTTTTTCCATTTCTATGAAAAATGCCATTTGAATTTTGTTGAAGATTTCATTGAATCTATAGATGGCTTTGGGTAGCATGGACATTTTAATAATATTAATTCTTATCCATGAACAAGAGATCTTTCCATTGTTTGTATCTTCTTTAATTTCTTTCATCAAAGTCATGCATTATTCATCATATAGCTCTTTCACTTCTTTGGTTAAATTTATTTGTAAATATTTTATTGGTTTTGATGCTATTGTGAATGGATAGTTTTCATTATTTCTCTTTCAGATACTTTGTTGTTAGTATATAGAAACAACTGATTTCTGTATGTTGATTTTATTTATTTTTTTGTTTTTGTTTTTTTTTTCAATATATGAAATTTATTGTCAAATTGGTTTCCATACAACACCCAGTGCTCATCCAAAAGGTGCCCTCCTCAATACCCATCACCCACCCTCCCCTCCCTCCTACCCCCCATCAACCCTCAGTTTGTTCTCAGTTTTTAAGAGTCTCTTATGCTTTGGCTCTCTCCCACTCTAACCTCTTTTTTTTTTTTCCTTCCCCTCCCCCATGGGTTTCTGTTAAGTTTCTCAGCATCCACATAAGAGTGAAAACATATGGTATCTGTCTTTCTCTGTATTTATTTCACTTAGCATCACACTCTCCAGTTCCATCCACGTTGCTACAAAGGGCCATATTTCGTTCTTTCTCATTGCCACGTAGTACTCCATTGTGTATATAAACCACAATTTCTTTATCCATTCATCAGTTGATGGACATTTAGGCTCTTTCCATAATTTGGCTATTGTTGAGAGTGCTGCTATAAACATTGGGGTACAAGCGCCCCTATGCATCAGTACTCCTGTATCCCTTGGGTAAATTCCTAGCAGTGCTATTGCTGGGTCATAGGTAGGTCTATTTTTAATTTTCTGAGGAACCTCCACACTGCTTTCCAGAGTGGCTGCATCAGTTTGCATTCCCACCAACAGTGCAAGAGGGTTCCTGTTTCTCCACATCCTCTCCAGCATCTATAGTCTCCTGATTTGTTCATTTTGGCCACTCTGACTGGCGTGAGGTGATATCTGAGTGTGGTTTTGATTTGTATTTCCCTGATAAGGAGCGACGTTGAGCATCTTTTCATGTGCCTGTTGGCCATCCGGATGTCTTCTTTAGAGAAGTGTCTATTCATGTTTCCTGCCCATTTCTTCACTGGGTTATTTGTTTTTCGGGTGTGGAGTTTGGTGAGCTCTTTATAGATTTTTGGATACTAGCCCTTTGTCCGATATGTCATTTGCAAATATCTTTTCCCATTCCGTTGGTTGCCTTTTAGTTTTGTTGGTTGTTTTCTTTGCTGTGCAGAAGCTTTTTATCTTCATAAGGTCCCAGTAATTCATTTTTGCTTTTAATTCCCTTGCCTTTGGGGATGTGTCGAGTAAGAGATTGCTACGGCTGAGATCAGAGAGGTCTCTTCCTGCTTTCTCCTCTAGGGTTTGATGGTTTCCTGTCTCACATTCAGGTCCTTTATCCATTTTGAGTTTATTTTTGTGAATGGTGTCAGAGAGTGGTCTAGTTTCAACTTTCTGCATGTTGCTGTCCAGTTCTCCCAGCAGCATTTGTTAAAGAGACTGTCTTTTTTCCATTGGATGTTCTTTCCTGCTTTGTCAAAGATGAGTTGGCCATACGTTTGTGGGTCTAGTTCTGGGGTTTCTATTCTATTCCATTGGTCTATGTGTCTGTTTTTGTGCCAATACCATGCTGTCTTGATGACAGCTTTGTAGTAGAGGCTAAAGTCTGGGATTGTGATGCCTCCTGCTTTGGTCTCCTTCTTCAAAATTACTTTGGCTATTCGGGGCCTTTTGTGTTTCCATATGAATTTTAGAATTGCTTGTTCTAGTTTTGAGAAGAATGCTGGTGCAATTTTGATTGGGATTGCATTGAATGTGTAGATAGCTTTGGGTAGTATTGACATTTTGACAATATTTATTCTTCCAATCCATGAGCAGGGAATGTCTTTCCATTTCTTTATATCTTCTTCAATTTCCTTCCTAAGCTTTCTATAGTTTTCAGCATACAGATATTTTACATCTTTGGTTATATTTATTCCTAGGTATTTTATGCATCTTGGTGCAATTGTGAATGGGATCAGTTTCTTTATTTGTCTTTCTGTTGCTTCATTGTTAGTGTATAAGAATGCAACTGATTTCTGTACATTGATTTTTTATCCTGCAACTTTGCTGAATTCATGTATCAGTTCTAGCAGACTTCTGGTGGAGTCTATTGGATTTTCCATGTATAATATCATGTCATCTGCAAAAAGCGAAAGCTTGACTTCATCTTTGCCAGTTTGGATGCCTTTGATTTCCTTTTGTTGTCTGATTGCTGATGCTAGAACTTCCAACACTATGTTAAACGACAGCGGTGAGAGTGGGCATCCCTGTCGTGTTCCTGATCTCAGGGAAAAAGCTCTCAGTTTTTCCCCATTGAGGATGATGTTAGCTGTGGGCTTTTCATAAATGGCTTTTATGATGTTTAAGTATGTTCCTTCTATCCCGACTTTCTCAAGGGTTTTTATTAAGAAAGGGTGCTGGATTTTGTCAAAGGCCTTTTCTGCATCGATTGACAGGATCATATGGTTCTTATCTTTTCTTTTATTAATGTGATGTATCACATTGATTGATTTGCAAATGTTGAACCAGCCCTGCATCCCAGGAATGAATCCCACTTGATCATGGTGAATAATTCTTTTTATAAGCTGTTGAATTCGATTTGCTAGTATCTTATTGAGAATTTTTGCATCCATATTCATCAGGGATATTGGCCTGTAGTTCTCTTTTTTTACTGGGTCTCTGTCTGGTTTAGGAATCAAAGTAATACTGGCTTCATAGAATGAGTCTGGAAGTTTTCCTTCCCTTTCTATTTCTTGGAATAGCTTGAGAAGGATAGGTATTATCTCTGCTTTAAACGTCTGGTAGAACTCCCCTGGGAAGCCATCTGGTCCTGGACTCTTATTTGTTGGGAGATTTTTGATAACTGATTCAATTTCTTCGCTGGTTATGGATCTGTTCAAGCTTTCTATTTCCTCCTGATTGAGTTTTGGAAGAGTGTGGGTGTTTAGGAATTTGTCCATTTCTTCCAGGTTGTCCAATTTGTTGGCATATAATTTTTCATAGTATTCCCTGATAATTGTTTGTATCTCTGAGGGATTGGCTGTAATAATTCCATTTTCATTCATGATTTTATCTATTTGGGTCATCTCCCTTTTCTTTTTGAGAAGCCTGGCTAGAAGTTTGTCAATTTTGTTTATTTTTTCAAAAAACCAACTCTTGGTTTCGTTGATCTGCTCTACCGTTTTTTTTTAGATTCTATATTGTTTATTTCTGCTCTTCTCATGCCCACTCTCACTGCTGTTGTTTATTTCTCTTCTTCTGCTGGGTTTAGGCTGCCTTTGCTGTTCTGCTTCTATCTCCTTTAGGTGTGCTGTTAGATTTTGTATTTGGGATTTTTCTTGTTTCTTGAGATAGGCCTGGATTGCAATGTATTTTCCTCTCAGGACTGCCTTCACTGCGTCCCAAAGCGTTTGGATTGTTGTATTTTCATTTTCGTTTGTTTCCATATATTTTTTAACTTCTTCTCTAATTGCCTGGTTGACCCACTCATTCGTTAGTAGGGTGTTCTTTAACCTCCATGCTTTTGGAGGTTTTCCAGACTTTTTCCTGTGGTTGATTTCAAGCTTCATAGCATTGTGGTCTGAAAGTATGCATGGTATAATTTCAATTCTTGTAAACTTATGAAGCGCTGTTTTGTGACCCAGTATATGATCTATCTTGGAGAATGTTCCATGTGCACTCGAGAAAAAAGTATATTCTGTTGCTTTGGGATGCAGAGTTCTAAATATATCTGTCAAGTCCATCTGATCCAATGTGTCATTCAGGGCCCTTGTTCTTTATTGACCGTGTGTCTAGATGATCTATCCATTTCTGTAAGTGGAGTGTTAAAGTCCCCTGCAATTACTACATTCTTATCAATAAGGTTGCTTATGTTTATGAGTAATTGTTTTATATATCTGGGGGCTCCGGTATTCGGCGCATAGACATTTATAATTGTTACCTCTTCCTGATGGATAGACCCTGTAATTATTATATAATGCCATTCTTCATCTCTTGTTACAGCCTTTAATTTAAAGTCTAGTTTGTCTGATATAAGTATGGCTACTCCAGCTTTCTTTTGGCTTCCAGTAGCATGATAAATAGTTCTCCATCCCCTCACTCTCAATCTAAAGGTGTCCTCAGATCTAAAATGAGTCTCTTGTAGACAGCAAATAGATGGGTCTTGTTTTTTTATCCATTCTGATACCCTATGTCTTTTGGTTGGCGCATTTAATCCATTTACATTCAGTGTTATTATAGAAAGATATGGGTTTAGAGTCATTGTGATGTCTGTATGTTTTATGCTTGTAGTGATGTCTCTGGTACTTTGTCTCACAGGATCCCCCTTAGGATCTCTTGTAGGGCTGGTTTAGTGGTGACAAGTTCCTTCAGTTTTTGTTTGTTTGGGAAGACCTTTATCTCTCCTTCTATTCTAAATGACAGACTTGCTGGATAAAGGATTCTCCGCTGCATATTTTTTCTGTTTAGCACACTAAAGATATTGTGCCAATCCTTTCTGGCCTGCCAAGTTTCAAAGGAGAGATCAGTCACGAGTCTTATAGGTCTCCCTTTATATGTGAGGGCACGTTTATCCCTTGCTGCTTTCAGAATTTTCTCTTGATCCTTGTATTTTGCCAGTTTCACTATGATATGTCGTGCAGAAGATCGATTCAAGTTACGTCTGAAGGGAGTTCTCTGTGCCTCTTGGATTTCAATGTCTTTTTCCTTCCCCAGTTCAGGGAAGTTCTCAGCTATTATTTCTTCAAGTACCTCTTCAGCACCTTTCCCTCTCTCTTCCTCCTCTGGGATACCAATTATGCGTATATTATTTCTTTTTAGTGTATCACTTAGTTCTCTAATTTTCCCCTCATACTCCTGGATTTTTTTATCTCTCTTTTTCTCAGCTTCCTCTTTTTCCATAACTTTATCTTCTAGTTCACCTATTCTCTCCTCTGCCTCTTCAATCCAAGCCATCGTCGTTTCCATTTTATTTTGCATTTCGTTTAAAGCACTTTTCAGCTCCTCGTGACTGTTCCTTAGTCCCTTGATCTCTGTAGCAAGAGATTCTCTGCTGTCCTCTATACTGTTTTCAAGCCCAGTGAATAATTTTATGACTATTATTCTAAATTCACTTTCTCTTATATTGTTTAAATCATTTTTGATCAGTTCATTGGCTGTTGTTATTTCCTGGAGATTCTTTTGAGGGGAATTCTTCCGTTTGGTCATTTTGGATAGTCCCTGGAGTGGTGAGGACCTGCAGGGCACTTCCCCTGTGCTGTGGTGTATAACTGGAGTTGGTGGGCAGAGTCGCAGTCAGACCTGACGTCTGCCCCCAGCCCACCGCTGGGGCCACAGTCAGACTGGTGTGTGCCTTCTCTTCCCCTCTTCTAAGGGTGGGATTCACTGTGGGGTGGTGTGGCCCGTCTGGGTTACTTGCACACTGCCAGGCTTGTGGTGCTGGGGATCTGGCGTATTAGCTGGGGTGGGGCAAGGTGCACAGGGGCAGGAGGGGCAGGCTTAGCTCGCTTCTCCTTAGGTGATCCACTTCAGGAGGGGCTCTGTGGCAGCGGGAGGGAGTCAGACCCACTGCCGGAGGTTGGCTCCGCAGAAGCACAGCGTTGGGTGTTTGCGCGGAGCAAGTAAGTTCCCTGGCAGGAACTGGTTCCCTTTGGGATTTTGGCTTGGGGATGGGCGAGGGAGATGGCGCTGGTGAGCGCCTTTGTTCCCCAACAAACTGAGCTCTGTCGTCCGGGGGCTCAGCAAGTCTCCCTCCCTTTGTCCTCCAGCCTTCCTGCTTTCCAAGTAGAGCTGTTAACTTATGACCTCCCAGATGCTAAGTCGCGCTTGCTGTCAGAACACACTCTGTCTGGCCCCTCCGCTTTTGCCAGCCAGACTCGGGGGCTCTGCTTGGCCAGCGGACCGCCCCTCCACCTCGGCTCCCTCCCGCCAGTCCGTGGAGCACGCACCGCCTCTCCGCCCTTCCTACCCTCTTCCGTGGGCCTCTCGTCTGCGCTTGGCTCTGGAGACTCCATTCTGCTAGTCTTCTGGTGGTTTTCTGGGTTAGTTAGGCAGGTGTAGGTGGAATCTAAGTGATCAGCAGGATGCGCGTAAGCCCAGCGTCTTCCTAAGCCACCATCTTCCCTCCCTCCGTGTATGTTGATTTTATATCCTGCAACTTTACTGAATTCATTGAATATTTCCAACAGTATTTTTGGTTGAGTATTTAGGATTTTCTTCATATAAGATCATGTCATCTGCAAATAATGGCAAGTTTACTTCTTCCTTTCTGAAATGGATGCTTTTTATTTCTTTGTCTTGCCTTATTGCTCTGGCTAGGACCTCCAATGTTATGTTGAATAAAACTGGTGAGAGTGGGTACCCTTGTCTTCTCTCTGCTCTTAGAGGAAAAGTTTTCAGTTTTTCACTGTTGAGAATGATGTTAACAATAGGTTTATGGTATATAGCCTTTGTTATGTTGGGGTGTGTTCCTTCTATGCCGAATTTGTTGAGAGTTTTTATCATGAAAGGATGTTATATTTTGTCAGATGCTTTTTCTGCATCTATTGAGATGATCATGATTTTTATACTTCATACTTTTATGTGGTGTATTGTGTGTAGTGATTTGTGTGTATTGAACTATTCTTGCTTCTGAGGCATAAATCCCACTTGGTAATGGGGTTTGATCCTTTTAATATGTTGTTAACAGTTTGCTAATATTTTGTTTAGAATTTTTGCATCTATATTCATCACAGATTTTGGTCTATAGTTTTCCTGTAGTGTCCTTATCTGGCTTTGGTGTCATAGTAGTGCTGGCCTTGTAAAATGAGTTTGGAAGTGTTCCCACCTCTTCAAAATTTTTCGAAGAATTTGAGAAGGATTGGTATTAATTCCTCTTTAAATGTTGGGTAGAATTTACCAGTGAAGCCATCTGGTCCTGGGCTTTTCTCTGTTGGGAGGTTTTTTATTATGTATTCAATTTCCCTACTCAGTATTTGTTTTTTCAGATTTTATGTTTCTTCCTGAGTCAGTCTCGGTAGGTTGGATGTTTCTAGGAATGTATCATTTCTTGTAGGTTATTCAATAATATTATGCAATTATATTGTCATATAATTGTTCATAGTAGTCCCTTATGATCCTATGGATTTCTGTGGTATTAGTTGTAATGTCTCCTCTATAATTTCTAATTTTGTTTATTTGATTTTATTATTTTATTTTTAAAAATTTATATCCAAATTAGCATATAGCATATAGTACAACAATGATTTCAGGAGTAGATTCCTTAGTTCCCCTTACCCATTTAGCCCATACTCCCTCCCACAACCCCTCCATTAACCCTCAGTTTGTTCTCCATATTTATGAGTCTCTTCTTTTTTGTCCCCCTCCCTGTTTTTATATTATTTTTGTTTCCCTTCATTTATGTTCATCTGTTTTGTCTCTTAAAGTCCTCATATGAGTGAAGTCATATGACTTTTGTCTTTTTCTGACTGACTAATTTCACTTAGCATCATACCCTCCATTTCCATCCACATAGTTGCAAATGGTAAGATTTCATTCTTTTTGATTGCCGAGTAATACTCCATTGTATATATATATATATATATATATGTATATATATATATATATATATATACACCACATCTTCTTTATCCATTCATCTGTCAATGGAATGGCGCTTTCCATACTTTGGCTATTGTTGATAGTGCTGCTATAAACATGGGGGTGCATGTGTCCCTTCAAAACAGCACACCTGTATCCTGTGGATAAATGCCTAGTAGTGTGATTGCTGGGTCATAGGGTAGTTCTATTTTTAGTTTTTTGAGGAACCTGCATACTGTTTTCCAGAGTAGCTGCATCAGCTTGCATTCCCACCAACAATGCAAAAGAGATCCTCTTTCTCCACATCCTCGCCAACATCTGTTGTTGCCTGAGTTGTTAATGTTAGCCATTCTGACAGGTGTAAGGTGGTATTTCATTGTGGTTTCCATTTGTATTTCCCTGATGATGAGTGATGTGGAGCATTTTTTCATGTGTCAGTTGGCCATCTGGATGTCTTCTTTGGAGAAGTGTCTATTCATATCTTTTGCCCATTTCTTCACTGGATTATTTGTTTTTGGGGTGTTGAGTTTGATAAGTTCTTTATAGATTTTGGATACTAAGCCTTTATCTGATATGTCATTTGCAAATATCTTCTCCCATTCTGTCAGTTGCCTTTTAGTTTTGCTGATTGTTTCCTTTGCTGTGCAGAAGCTTTTTATTTTGATGAGGTCCCAGTAGTTCATTTTTTCTTTTGTTTCCCTTGCCTCTGGAGACATGTTGAGTAAGAAGTTGCTGTGACCAAGATCAAAGAGGTTTTTGCCTGTTTTCTCCTCAAGGATTTTGATGGCTTCCTGTCTTACACTGAGGTCTTTCATCCATTTTGAGTTTATTTTTGTGTATGGTGTAAGAAAGTGGTCCAGGTTCATTTTTCTGCATGTTGCTGTCCAGTTTTCCCAGCACCACTTGCTGAAGAGACTGTCTTTATTCCATTGGAGACTCTTTTCTGCTTTGTCAAAGATTAGTTGGCCATAAGTTTGTGGGTGCATTTCTGGGTTCTCTATTCTGTTCCATTGATCTGAGTGTCTGTTCTTGTGCCAGTATCATACTGTCTTGATGATTATAGCTTTGTAGTATAGCTTAAAGTCTGGGATTATGATGCCTCCTGCTTTGGTTTTCTTTTTCAAGATTGCTTTGGCTATTCAGGGTCTTTTCTGGTTCCATACAAATTTTAGGATTATTTGTTCTAGCTCTGTGAAGAATGCTGGTGTTATTTTGATAGGGATTGCACTGAATATGTAGATTGCTTTGGGTAGTATCGATATTTTAACAATATTTGTTCTTCCTATCCAGGAGCATGGAATCTTTTTCCATTTTTTTGTGTCTTCTTCAATTTCTTTCATAAGCTTTCTATAGTTTTCAGCGTATAAATTTTTCACCTCTTTGGTTAGATTTATTCCTCGGTATTTTATGGTTTTTTGTGCAACTGTAAATGGGATCAATTCCATGATTTCTCTTTCTGCCACTTCATTGTTGGTATATAGGAATACAACTGATTTCTGTGCATTGATTTTATATCCTGCAATTTTGCTGAATTCATGAATCAATTCTAGTAGGTTTTTGGTGGAATCTTTTGGGTTTTCCATACAAAGTATTCATGTCATCTGCAAAGAGTGAAAGTTTGACCTCCTCCTGGCTGATTTGGATGCCTTTTATTTCTTTGTGTTGTCTGATTGCAGAGGCTAAGACTTCCAATACTATGTTGAATAATACTGGTGAACATCCCTGTCTTGTTCCTGACCTTAGGGGAAAAGCTCTCAGTTTTTCCCCATTGAGGATGATATTATATCATCATATATGGCTTTTATGATCTAGAGGTATGCTCCTTCTATCCCTACTTTCTTGAGGGTTTTTATCAAGAAAGGATGTTGTATTTTGTCAAATGCTTTCTCTGCATCTATTGAGAGGATCATATAGTCCTTGTCCTTTCTTCTATTGATGTGATGAATCATGTTAATAGTTTTGCGGATATTGAACCAGCCCTGCATCCCAAGTATAAATCCCACTTGGTCGTGGTGAATAATTTTTTAAATGTATTGTTGGAGCCGGTTGACTAATATCTTGTTGAAGATTTTTGCATCCCTGTTCATCAGGGAAATTGGTCTATAGTTCTCCTTTTTAGTGGGGTCTCTGTCTGGTTTTGGAATCAAGGTAGTGCTGGCTTCATAGAGTTTGGAAGTTTTCCTTCTGTTTCTATTTTTTGGAACAGCTTCAAGAGAATAGGTGTTAACTCTTCCTTCAATGTTTGGTAGAATTCCCCTGGAAAGCCATCTGGCCATGGACTCTTGTTTTTTTGGCAGATATTTTATTACTAATTCAATTTCCTTACTGGTTATGTGTCTGTTCAAATTTTCTTTTTCTTCTTGTTTCAGTTTTGGTACTATATATGTTTCTAGGAATTTGTCCATTACTTCCAGATTGCCCATTTTATTGGCATATAATTGTTCATAATACTCCCTTATTATTGTTTTTATTTCTGCTGTGTTGGTTGTGATCTCTCCTCTTTTATTCTTCATTTTATTTATTTGGGTCCTTTCCTTTTTCTTTTTGATCAAACTGGCTAGTGGTTTATCAATTTTGTTAATTCTTTCAAAGAACCAGCTTCTGGTTTCATTGATCTGTTCTACAGTTTTCTTGGTTTCGATAGCATTAATTTCTGCTCTAATCTTTATTATTTCCTGTGTTCTGCTGGTTTTGGGTTTTATTTGCTGTTCTTTTTCCAGCTCCTTAAGGAGTAAGGTTAGGTTGTGTATCTGAGATCTTTCTTCCTTCTTTAGGAAGGCCTGGATTGCTATATACTTTCCTCTTATGACCGCCCTTGCTATGTCCCAGAGGTTTTGGGTTGTGGTCTTATCATTTTCATTGGCTTCCATATACTTTTTAATTTCCTCTTTAACTTCTTGGTTAGCCCATTCATTCTTTAATAGGATGTTCTTCAGTCTCCAAGTATTTGTTACTTTTCCAAATTTTTTTCTTGTGGTTGATTTCAAGTTTCATAGCATTGTGGTCTGAAAATATGCATGGTATGATCTTGATCTTTTTGTACTTACTTAGGGCTGATTTATGTCCCAGTATATGGTCTACTCTGTAAACGTTCCATGTGCACTGGAGAAGAATGTATATTCTGCTGCTTTAGGATGAAATGTTCTGAATATATCTGTTAAGTCCATCTGGTCCAGTGTGTCATTCAAAGCCATTGTTTCATTGTTGATTTTTTGATTAGATGATCTGTCCATTGCTGTGAGTGGGGTGTTGAAGTCTCCTACTATTATGGTATTACTATCAATGAGTTTCTTTATGTTTGTGATTAATTGATTTATATATTTGGGTACTTCCACATTTGGCGCATAAATGTTTACAATTGTTTGGTCTTCTTGGTGGATAGACCCTTGATTATGATATAATGCCCTTCTGTATCCCTTGATACAGTCTTTATTTTAAAGTCTAGACTGTCTGATATAAGTATGGCTACTCCGGCTTTCTTTTGTTGACCATTAGTAATTTTGTTTATTTGAAATATTTCTCTTTCTTTAGTCTAGCTAAAGATTTGTCAGTTTTGTTTATCTTTTCAAAAAAAACACTCGGCTCTTAGTTTCATTGATCTTTTCCATTGTTTTTCTGGTTTCTATTTCATTTATTTCTGCTCTGATATTTATCATTTCCTATCCCTTGCTAACTTTGGCCCTAGTTTGTTTCTTTTTTCTCTAGTTCCTTGAGGTATACAGTTAGGTTATTTAATTAAGATCTTTTTATTTTCTTAATAGATGCATTTATCACTATAAAATCCCCTCTCAGGATTGCTTTTGCAGCATTCATAGGTTTTCATGTGTTGTGTTTCCATTTTCATTTGTTTGGAGATTTTAAAATTTTCTCTTTTGATTTCTTCTTTGACCTCTTGGTTATTCAGGAGTGTGTTGTTTAGTTTCTGCATGTTTGTAAATGTTCCAGCTTTCTTTTTGTTGTTTATTTCTAGTTTCATACCATTGTGGTTGGAAAAGATACTTGGTATGGTTTCAATTTTCTTAAATTTGCTAAGACTTGTTTTGTGGCCTAACGTATAATTTATCCTGGAGAATGTTCTGTGTGCCCTTGAGAAGAATGTGTACTCTGCTGCTGTCAGATGGAATGTTCTGTAAGTATCTGTTAGGTCCATTTGGTCTAACATATGGTTCCAGTCCAATGTTTCCTTGTTGCTTTTGTCTGGATGATCTTTCCATTGCTGAAAGCGGGGTACTGAAGTCCTCTACTATTACTGTGTTGTCAGTTTCTCCCTTCAGATCTATTATTACTTGCTTAATATATATTTAGGTACTCCAATACTGGATGTGTATATATTTACAATTGTTATTTCTTCTTGATGAATTGACCCCTTTATCATGACATAATGATCTTGTCTCTTGTTACCATTTTTGGCTTAAAGTCTCTCTTGTCTGATATAAGTATACTTCATCCTGCTTTCATTTGATATCCACTTACACAGAATATATTTTCCATTCCTTCACTCTGAGCCTATGTGTGTCCTTAAATCTGAAGTGAATCTCTTGTAGGCAGCATATAGCTGGGAGAAACTTTTTTCATTTGAATGTTTTGGCCAAAAGTCTGTCATGCAGATAAACAAAGTAAAACAGACTCTACGCTTTCTATGAAAAATAAAATTTGATTATGTATTCAGTATCCTCATTTATTATTCTTTTGTCCAGATTTTCTATTTCTTCCTGATTGAGTCTTGGTAGGTTGTATGTTTCTAGGAATGTATCCTTGTAGGTTATCTAATTTTATTATCCAATAAAATCTATTTTATTTTCCACAGAAAGCATATACTCTGTTTTATTGTTTGTATGACAGAATGTATTTATTTATTTATGAAACACACACACACACACACACACACACACACACACACACACACACACACACACTGGAAGGAATTGGGCCTGGCTTCTGAGCTTTGAGCTATTCATGGGCTTAAATTTATAGCAAAGGGTCAAATATCAGAAATTCTAACTTGTCATATGTTCCTGCTTCCTCACTCCAAACTAAGCCAGTTTTGATGAAAAAAAAAATTGTATAATGTGAGTGTAGGTAAAAGAGCAAACAGACTTCTTTTAATAACATGAGATTTAGGAATTAAACATAGCAAGCAGAAGATCCTGTAGGAATTTCAAGTGATATTTTACAATGGTTCACTAAAGGATGTGTTAAGCCTTGGTTTACATAGCATGCTACTTTATATAGTATTCTTTATTCTTAGGATCCCAGCAAGAGGAGATATTGTATTGATAATCATCTCTGCTTCCTTCCTATCTGGCCAGGTGGGAAGGGAATAAACAAAAATAATATCTAGCTCATAAGAGAAATAGGAACGAAACTTTAGAAGAGTAAAGGCCAACATAAAAAAGAAATGTAAAATAGTGAATATTTTGAGTAGGATAACCTTTCATTTATGGATGTCCTAAAAGATAAATGTAAGTTGAAAATATGTCTAAATGTTTGAACCAAACTTCTAAGAATTGCTGATTTTATGGCTTTTACAAGGAGATAGCTGCCATATCTTACAAAATATTTAAGAGTCTTCTTATATTCATTTATCATTTACTCTTCTATTAATTGTATATTAGTGGTTGCTTTCTTCACACTTGTGAGGCATATGCCAGAGACTGGGCATTGTTTTTAAATTTATTTATTTATTTTGAGAGAGAGAGATTGGGAGAGAGAGCAAGAGAAAGCACGAATGCTTGTGAATGCACATGTGCAAGTGGGGGAGGGGCGGAAAGAGAGGGAGAGAGAGAATCCCAAGCAGACTCTCTGCACTGTCAACACAGAGCTGGATGCAGGGCTCCACTTCAAGAACTGTGAGATCATGACCTGAGCAGAAATCAAGAGTTGGATGCTTAACCAGCTGAGCCACCCAGGTGCCCAGAGACTGGACATTTAAAAAGCTACAGAAAGACAGAATTCTTGTCCTTGGGCTGCTTACCATTTGGCTGGAGGATCCAAATATATCAAATTAGAAGAGGACAAAAGCAATAGAGTGACAGTGTTTCAGTAAGGAAGAAATAGCAGGGATATAGAGGAAGAAAAACAATGTTTCTATTACTATTTTTTAAAGAAAACTCCCTCTGCGAGAGAATCAATTCTACAAAATGGAAAGCCCCTTTAGAAAGATGAGCACTAAGAAGAGGTTGGCCTTGTGAGATGGAGATCACAAGCTGGAAAGACTTCAACTGCAGTACTGGATACAGGAAAATATTTTCCAGGGGGTAGTGGCTGGAAGAAAAGAATGGAAAGAGTGAAGAAAGGAGCCACTGAGATAAGAAGAGCTGGTAGGGCCATGAAAGGCCACAAGATGCTTACCATGCCATATTGAAATTGTTTGTATCCTTGTGACTCAAATTTCTTTCTCTGAGTTCTACAGCATGCTATCAATAGTAAACTGGACTCCTCTCAGGAATTCTTTGGATGGTGGAGTAGTTTGTTGTTGCTATTTGTGTGTGTGTGTGTGTGTGTGTGTGTGTGTGTGTGTCTATCAAAGAATGATCTAAGTTTTACATGACAGATCTCAAAGACAGCACCAGAGAAGGAGAAGGCAGAGGAGGCCATAAGAATCTAAGGTGCAGAGGAGCTCATAAAAGTCTTAGATGTTCATGAGCCATGGAATTTTACCCAAGTTGCAGGGGAAAGGAAGCCTCAGCTGACGTCCAGTTTCTGCAAGTAAACAGGGACATGATGCAAGTTGTATGTGTGTGTGTGTGTGTGTGTGTGTGTGTGTGTTTGCAAGGGGTGTGGGTAGTTAAAGAAGGGGAATTTTCGTCTAAATCTTGAAAGAAATGATGGCTTAGGATTGGTTGCAGGATAGCAATAGGGTATTATAGGGTGAGGCTAAGTATAAGCAAGGCCATTAGCAGACATGTGTGCGCACACACACATAATGTGTAAATGAGCATATTTTGGCTACCTCTGGAGATTCAGTGTTTGACATCCTTTCTTTGCCTTGAAGGAATACGTTTTCAATTTCTCTTCAAGCTGTTAAAGGTTCAGTAAGAAGCAAGGCCCAGGTCTGTGGTTTGCAAACTCATTTTCAGCAACAGAATCTTATCTTCAAATAAAATTTCTTCCCAAAGTACAAAATATAAAACAGATGAAGCCTCAGTGGCCCTCGTTAAGAGGGTAGAAGCTTTGTCCTTTTGCACTCCCCCCATGCCAGTGCCTGACAATTCGTGGGGCTCCAAAGAGCACAGCATAAAAACCACTGCTCTAGAACAAGAGAAACAAGATAGTCTACTCTGTCTCCTTTTTAGATTAAACTATACTGGCCTTACAATGAGAAAGAATGAAATATGGCCCTTTGTAGCAACGTGGATGGAACTGGAGAGTGTTATGCTAAGTGAAATAAGCCATACAGAGAAAGACAGATACCATATGGTTTCACTCTTACGTGGATCCTGAGAAACTTAACAGAAACCCATGGAGGAGGGGAAGGAAAAAAAAAAAAAGAGGTTAGAATGGGAGAGAGCCAAAGCGTAAGAGACTCTTAAAAACTGAGAACAAAATGAGGATTGATGGGGGGTGGGAGGGAGGGGAGGGTGGGTGATGGGTATTAAGGAGGGCACCTTTTGGGATGAGCACTGGGTGCTGTATGGAAACCAATTTGACAATAAATCTCATATATTGAAAAAAATAAAAAAAATAAAAGAAGCCAAATAAATAAATAAATAAATAAATAAATAAATAAATAAATAAACAAACAAACAAACAAACTATACTGGCCTTAGTAGGAGAAATTCCTTTCAGAAGTTCATGCCTGAAAATGAAAAAAGTCGATAAAATCTAGTGTTGGCAAGTGAATGGGGGAAATGGACACTTTCGAACACTGTTGGTGAGATTATAAATTGGTGCTGTCTTCTTAAAGACAGTTCATCACATTTTTAAATGTATGAGCCATGTGATCCCTCAGTTCCACTTTTAGAAATATTTCCTATGAAAATACTCCTGTATCTGTACAGAAGTGTATGTACAAGGTTGCCCATTATAAGATTATAAAATCAGAAAAAATTTAACTAAGGGAATAGTTAAATAAATTATGCTACTTCCATATAATGGAATATTATAGTCATTAAAATGAAAGAGTTGGATATATGGATAGATAGATATAGAAGGATGGCCCTGGTACACTGTGAAGTGAAACTTCAAGTTACAAAAGAACATAGCTAATTTGATTTATTATTTTATTTTATTTTATTTTATTTTATTTTATTTTATTAGCACTAGGTGTTGTATGTAAGTGATTATTTTTTAATTTTATTTATTTTGAGACAGAGACAGCATGAGTGGGGAGGGGCAGAGAGAGAGGGAGGGAGAGAATCCCAAGTAGGCTCCATGCACAGAGCACAGAGCCCAACATGAGGCTCAAATTCGCGAAACTGCAGATCATGACCTGAGCAGAAATCAAGAGTCAGATGCTTAACCAACTGAGCCACCCAAGCACCCCAGATTTTGTTACTTTTTTAAAGCAATAAAGCAAAACCCACATTCTATGAAAGCTATGTTAAGTACTTCTAATGACCAATAACAAAAATAAAAACAAAAAGAAAATCAACATCAAAAAACCAAAAACAAAAAATCCTCTAGAAATAAATGATTAGTTTCACTTCTGGAGAAGGAGAATGGAGGCATATATAAGGGGTCATATGCTTTTTATTGTATAAACATTTGTGTTACTTGAGTTTTTTACAAAAGACATGCACTAATTTATAAATTAAAAATCAATGAAGAAAGATAAAAACAGTAACATAAAATAGTGTTTTTTTCAAGAAATGGTAAGTTTCCTTTTTTTTCTTTCAACAAAATTCAAATAATATGCCCTGCTTTCCTTTTTTGCCCTATCAGGAGGTCCAGAGTCAATTCTGAAGCATAAAGCCATAAAGACCTAGAATATTTACATTTCCCTTTTCATTGATCCCGCTTTCCTATTTCTAGTTAGCTAACTTTTTTCTAAAGCTTCCCAGGTTTGTTTGTCAAAAGAGATAGGAGTAGATTATAAAGAAAGAAAACTCTGAACCCCTCACTCTGAGTAGCCCACATTTCTCTGTGAGTACCAAACTCTGTAGGCGCGGTGTGGGCTGACTGACTTTATTTATTATTTATACTTTATACTCTGATGATTCTCACACAGGATCTGAGGATGAGAATCAGTACTCTCGCAGCTACGTAAAACATTTGGCTCTACTTTGGGATTTCACTTTGTCTCCAAATTTAAGAGTTGCAAGGACCGGAAGGAGCCCTTTGCGACGTCTTGCCTTTATCCTTGTAGATGGGTGGGAAATCACAGTGGATTTTTAAGCAAAGGAGTAACTGAATCTTAACCATGTTTGAAAAAAAATAATTGGCAGAGGAGAAAGTGGGTTAGCATGGAAAAGGCAGAGCTACTCATTAAATACCTGTAGAGAGATCGGATAATTGATGGTTAAAGTTAGTTTAACAGTATGCGTTTATTGGAAGGGACTGTGTACCATTTGTCAGTTATGCCTGGTTGGGTCACTTGGTCTGAACATGAGCCAATTAAGAGTATCATAGGTCCGGTTAGACTCAAAGAAGCAAGAAAAAAGTCGGGCTTCACAAGCTGCAGTCTTAAATTCAGCAAACCATTTCATAAGGGGGGAACAGTGTTAAACAGCTCAGAGCAAAGACAGCCTTGTGGTCAGAGAAGAAGGGAAGGTTACACTTTTCCCAGGTCCCTCGGCAGTGGCATCTTCATTTATAGAGGGGCTTCCTTTTGCTAAGCCTGATGAAGACACATCCGTCTCCCCTCGGAGATGGGAATGCAGTACCATGGATACCAGTCTGAGGTCAGACCTAGCGCGGACCTTGATTCTGTCACTTATTAACTGTGTGACCTCGAGCAACCTCAGCCAGTTTCTTCATTTATAAAAGGGGAGGTAAAAACACCCATTTCTGTGGGTGGGAGGGTAAAGTGAGGGAAGGTAAGTTAATTCTAAGAACCAGGTATGACTTTAATCCTTTATCTTGTTTTTAAATTTTCCATGTTGTGCCGTCCAAAAGACTTAGGGATGAAGTTGTTATTTATTAGTGCAGGTAGCCTGAGGTGTCTGTTTTAGGCCTTTGTATGTTGAATAGCTAGTGGAATTAATAGCTGGCCTGCATTCTCCCTTTAGATATGGGGAGGAGGGTCCTGCAGGGGGATAATGACCACTTGCCCCTTGACCCCCAGCCTGCAGATAGTGGAGCATGTCCCTCCTCACTCCCACCCCCACGGATGCCAGCTCAGCCCTGACTCTGGCAGGAGTCTGGACCTCAAACATACCCCTAAAGGCTTCAGAGTTGCTGATCTGGGCCCCCAAATCCACCCAGGCTTGCTGCTCCCTGGGAGTCTTTGGAGGTAATTCCAATGCTCGGTGAGGCTGGTTCCATCCACTGCTCAAGGTCTGCTGGCTCTTTGGTCCTGCCCACCATGGAGCAGGTGTTGGAGAAATCAATGACTCAAAAAATGTTACTTAATATTGGTGTTATGTGTGCGTTCCATTTCAAATATAATCAGGACTTCGCGGTTTAAAATAAAGTCCATGTTAAAACTCCTCCCACCATGCCTGACAAATACTCAGCTATTTTTCTTTCCCTGTCCAGCCCTAGAAGCCCCTTGGCTAGATGTGGCAGTAAGCTTCTCACAGAGGAGGGAGAAGATCATCCAGGTTCTAGTGAAAAATTTTGTCCCCAAGCGACAGGGAGATAACAGGGAGATAACGTTGCTGTCCTTTGGCAGTTCTCATGAAGGGTGGGGTTTCCTCCACTGTTTATCTTGCTCTCTCTTCTCCCCTCCCCGTCAGGTAGGATGCTGGGTAGTGGGAGCCTCCACGCTCCAGGGCACTGCCCACACCCTGTCTCCCCAAGCACTGCTTGTCCTGGGCTACTGCTGCATGACTCACTCTGACTCACTCTCACTGCTACTCAGCTCTGCAGGGACATCAGAACAGCTGGAGGGCGCGCTGCCCTGACACCTCCACCCCGTTCCTACTCCCAGCTCCATCCCTACTGCAACTTCATCCCCAGGTGTCTGGCTAAAAGCCAGCCTTTCCGGAGTCCAGTGGGGCTTGCCAGTCTCCTCTCTTGGCAGCAGGTGGTGTGGGGGTGCAGAGAAGGTCTGCAGTGCAAAGTGTTTTTGTAGGTCAGAGTTTACTAACGGGATGTCCTTGGCTTCAGGAGATGGGCAAACACCTGCAAAGTATAGTTGTATTAGCACAAATACACACATGTGTTTTTCTGGGAAAATTGTCAGAGGGATCAGTGACTCAAAAAATGTTACCAAACTAATATTGGCATCATGTATGTGTTACATTTCAAATGCATTTGGATCAGGGACTTCATGGTTAGAATAAATAAGGAAGTTAAAAAAAAAAGTCCAAGGTAAACAACCCTTCACCATGCGACAAATATAGGGGTTCTCAGTTACTTTTTAAAGTTTATTTATTTTGAGAGAGCAATAAAGGGGGAGGGGCAGAGAGAGAGAGAGGGAGAGAGAGAGAGAACCCCAACCAGGCTCTGCACTGGCAGCACAGAGCCCAATGCAGGGCTCAAACTCATGAACTGTGAGATCATAACCTGGGCCAAAACCAAGAGTCAGGGGGTGCCTGGGTGGCTCAGTTGGTTAAGACTCCAACTCTTGGTTTTGGCTCATCATGTGCTGGCAGCACAGAGCCTACTTGGGATTCTGTCTCCCTCTCTCTCTGCCTTTCCCCCACTTGCACTGTCTCTGTTTCTCTCAAAATAATAAATAAATTTTTAAAAAAATTAAAAAAAATCTGAGTTGTATGCTTAACTGATGGAGCTACCCAGGCACCTCAAGATTTTACTTTTAAGCAATCTCTACACCCAACATGAGGCTTGAACTTAGAATCCTCAAGATCAAGAATCGCATGCTGTACCAACTGAGTGCCAGGAACTCCTCAGTTACTTTTCCCTTTTCAAATATATGTAAGGAGTAGCCTTCTTAAAGGTCTGCCAGGCCTCAGGTAGATCATTTTTGCCTTTGCTGTTATGTCCTCCTTTAAAACTCTTGGGGATATATGCTGTACAGAACAAACTCTATTATCTTAGTGTTCTTGCTAACAGATGAGGAAAATGGTGAAGACTGTATGTTTACAGAGCTTAGCCACATGCCGGACATCTCTTAAACTGTGTCTTTTTACACATGAAAAGATGCTCAACATCACTTATCACCAAGGAAATACAAACCAAAACAACACTGAGATATTACCTCACACAGGTCAGAGTGGCTAAAATGAACAAATCAGGAGACTACAGATGCTGGCGGGGATGTGGAGAAATGGGAACCCTCTTGCACTGTTGGTGGGAATGCAAACTGGTGCAGCCGCTCTGGAAAACATTGTGGAGGTTCCTCAAAAAATTAAAAATAGATCTACCCTATGTCTCAGCAATAGCACTACTAGGAGTTTACCCAAGGGATACAAGAGTGCTGATGCATAGGGGCACATGTACCCCAATGTTTACAGCGGCACTTTCAACAATAGCCAGATTATGGAAAGAGCCTAAATGTCCATCAACTGACAAATGAATAAAGAAGATGTGGTTTATATATACAATGGAATACCACTTGGCAATGAGAAAGAATGAAATCTGGCCATTTGCAGTAACGTGGATGGAACTGGAGGATATTATGCTAAGTGAAATAAGTCATACAGAGAAAGACAGATACCATATGTTTTCACTCATATGTGGATCTTGAGAAACTTAACAGAACACCATGGGAGAGGAGAAGGGGGAAAAAGTTACACAGAGGGAGGGAGGCAAACCATAATAGACTCTTAAATACTGAGAACAAACTGAAGGTTAATAGGGCGTGGGGAGAAGGGAAAGTGGGTGATGGGCATTGAGGAGGGCACTTGTTGGATGAGCACTGAGTGTTATATGGAAACCCATTTGACAATAAATTATATTTTTAAAAAAACTGTGTCTTTTCAAATCCCTGTGATTTTGATCCCATTTCACATATGAAGAAACTGAGGTAAAAGAAATCAAATAACTTGCCTAAAGTCACAGCATTTGAATATAGATCCAAAACTCTTTGTATCCAAAGTGAATACCTTTTCTACTCCACTAAGAGTTTCCTGAGGGGAAAATTTTAATCACGGGTAAAAGTTGCATTATAATACTAAAACAGTTTAAAAAAAATTTTTAATGTTTATTTCTTCTTGAGAGAGAGAGGGAGACACAGAATCTGAAGCAGGCTCTAGGCTCTGAGCTGTCAGCACAGAGCCCAGTGAGGGGCTCAAACTCATGAACTGTAAGATTTTGACCTGAGCCAAAGTCAGACACTTAACTGGCTGAGCCACCCAGTCACCCCTATAATAAAACACTTTTAAGTGCTTTATTATACTTCCTTTGGGGGGAAAAAGTGTACTATCTCCTAAATCATTAGCATTATAGAAGATGAAAGCTCTGAACTCCCAATTGCCCCCGACTAGTCTGGGCTTTTCTGGAGTTCCCTCTCTTCATGCTCTAATTCCATGATGGATGTATGGGACTTAAGTTGGGCAGGAGGAAGGGGCTTTGGATTACAGTGGTGGAAGGCAAAGCGATTTGACTCTCTTAAGAGATAACATATCTTGAAGAAAGAATGGTGCAGGTAAACTTGATCCAGCAACAAAATTTGGGTGGCAGGAGGGGAGGAATTTATGTTTTAGAATCTTGCACCAAGGATGGTTTCTCTAGCTGATATCCAAGAATCCCAGAGAAGTGGGTTATTGGTCTAGATTAGGTAATGGATTACCCTAAGCTAATCAACTCTAAACTGCATATGAGATCGTGTAAGAACATGTCAGCTGCTGAGTGGCCAAACTGGGAAGCTCTTGGAGAAAAGGAGGGCAAGTAATTACATCAATGTTTCCCACATTTAGCCACTAGCCAAATCAATGCCTGGGATCTGAAGGTTAGCTATCACTGCCATGCCAGTGTACCAGCTTCATCATCAATTCATTTGAATAAGTAAAAACAAGGTACAGTAAGTTCTAAAAAGGCTGTTTAAAGAAAGTGGGGTTAGGGGGTACCTGCAACCGGTAGAACACGCAACTCTTGATCTCAGGGTTATGAGTTCAAGCCCTGTGTTGAACCTTAGAGCTTACTTTAAAAAAAACTGAAAAAAAAAAAAAAAAAAGAAAGAAAGTGGAGTTCTGGTTTTAAATGGTAAACTGAATGCATGCATCTAATTTCACTTCCTCTTGAAACACTCTGTAGCTACATTGAAGTGATTCTTTACCAAAGACTAAACATATAAGTACAGGGAAAATGGAGAGATGGTAAGAGCAAGGAAATTTTGGAAACTGGAAAGCACATGGACAAGAAGTAACTGATTAAACAACAGGCCCAAGAAAGCTGGCTTAAAACTGCAGAATCCTCAGGAGGCTCAGCAATTGGCAGAGTCAAGTATGCCTAGGATTGGGGCAAAAGGTAGACCTCAAATAAGGAAGAAAAAGCTACTTGAAAAGCAACAGCATTCCTAACTTCCTTTTCCCTCTTTCTGGTACCAGAGGACTGTCCTCCCATCTGACAGATTTCTATGTGGGTTTTTGTCTGTATAGACGGTAGTATAGATGGTCTGAGGCTGAGGGATGCCAGGCACATTGGAGCAGGGCTTCTTACTGGGGGGAAATCAGCTCATATATTCTGACTTTCCAGATGTCTTTTCTCACTTGTTTCTCAGCCAGACTGTCATCCACAAGGCAGGAGACTGGAATATTCTTCCCTAGGAATATGACCAGCACAAGAAGAAAATGTAAAAATACTGACTTCAATATTGAATACTGAAATAGCCCTCCCAGGTCCACTTTAGAATACAGTTCAAAGTCATCAAGTCCATCTACTTGTTGATTTTAAGCAGTTTTTTAGTTCCCCATTATTAATCAAAAGCTGAAAAATAAGGATTACCAGATATCTGAGGACAGTCCTCAGCAAAAAAGATAGAGATTAAAAAAAAAAAAAAAAAAAAAAAAAAAAAGAAGAAGGCAGCGGCAATGTGGAACAGCAGCAACTATGTAGGGAAGAGCCAAACAAGAATTCCTATATCCTCAGATAATAGAGAGCACTGCACATACAAAATAAGAACAGGACATTATAAGAAAGTAATATTTAGAGAACAAAAAAGAGCTCTTAAAAATTAAGAAATTAAGGACATAATCATGAAAAAAACCCCTAGAATGTCTAGAATGTAAGAGTAAGGATTTTCTCAGAGAGTAGAGCAAGCAGAGTAGACAAAGAGGAAAGAGTGAGAAAGTAAGAGAGAATTCTGTTCCAGAAGGCACACCATCCAAATAATAAAAGCTCCCAAAAGAGAGAACAACATAAATGGAGGAGAGAAAATCACCAATGAAACAATTTAAGAAAATTTCTCCCAACTGGAGAACATGAGTTGACAGATCAAAAAGGCCTATAGAATCCTAAGCACAATGAAAAGAGACCCTCACAAAGGCACACTGTGAAATTTCAGAACTCTGGGGAAAAGAAAATTTATATAAGCTTTGAGAGAGGAATTAACAGGTCACATAAAGGAAATTAAGGACCCAAATAACTTTGGACTTCTCCACAGTGACACTATAAATAAAGTGGAGAAATACCTTTTTAAAAAATTTTTTGTTAATGTTTATTTTTGAGAGAAGGAGAGAGTGTGGGAGAGGGGCAGAGAGAGAGAGGAAGAAAGAGGATCTGAAGCAGGCTCTGTGCTGACAGCAGACAGCTTGACGTAGGGCTCAAAATCATGAACTGTGAGATCATGACCTGAGCTGAAGTTGGCCACTTAACATATGGAGAGACCCAGGTGCCCCAGGAGCAGTATCTTCAAAGTTCTGAAGGAAATTATTTCCAATCTAGAATTTTATACCCAGCCAAACCATCAGTTAAGCAGGGCTACCGTATTACACAACATGAGGGAACAACATTCAAAATACAATGTTGTACTTACAATTGAGTATGAGGAGAGAGCAAAGACATTTTCAGACATTTAAGTCTCAAAAATTTATTTCCCATACACTCTTTTTGAAAAAGACTACTGGAGAATGTGCTCTACTAGAATAAGAGAATAAATTAGGAAAGAGGAAGACATGGCATATAGACAGGGCTGGTTTTGCTGGCATCAACCCATGCTGTTGCACAGGTCCCACACATAGAAGAGTCCCATACTTGTTTGATGCTCTGCTGTCACCATCTTGAAATTCTTAATAATTTTTTAACAAGGAATTCTGCATTTTCACTTCTCACCCATCCCCACAAATTATGTATTCCAGTCCAGGATACAAGAAACAGGCAATCTACTTCAGGAGGAAGGCAAAGGGAATCCTCATGAGGAGAGTGAAGGGATTCCAGCATAACTGTCTCAGAGAGAAACATGAGACTCAAGAGACAGACATGTTGGTGGCTGTCATAGCCAAGTTTCCACTGTTATTTTACCCTCCTCTTCACTCTGAAGACAGAATGCTTGAATGAGCCTTGCCTAGATTCTAATCTATGGTTTGACCATTTGTTCATAAAGTTCCTGCTCTCTTTTCCATGCCCTGCTACCTGGATCACCTAAGGACACTCATTGCATCTCACCAAACTTTCTGCTTAATCCTACATCTGAGAACTGGAGGTAAGGTAGAAAATAGAGAGCATCCCATGCCCTCTGACCATATTTTTGTCTGATGACAGTACCGGGCTTACCTGGCAGCCTTGCCACATGCCCTGACTGTGCAGAGCTTTGTGTTTGCTAGGACTAGCTTCTAGCTTTGTTCACTGATTCCCCAGAAAGGGCTCTTGTAAACTCTCAGGGGAGCTGACACCACTGGATAATGTTGCATTTATCCCTGAGTTTTCAATTAATAGTGTAACTCTGATCTTTATGCAACTACCAAATTTTCAAAACTAAACAATATGTTGTATGGGCATATAGTCATTGGTGGTAAAGCCTTAAAGAAAATGGGGAACGATTAACATAAGAATGTGAACTAGTAGTAACTCTTAGGTGGCCACCAAGAGAGAGTAAGCACAGGAGGATGCAACTGTGGTAGGCTCAGGGGGCTTATGAGGTATTGTTAAGATTTTATTCTTAAGCTAGGATAGATGGTAAGTACATGGATATATAGACAGGGCTGGGTTTCATTCTGGCTGGGTTTCATTTTTCTTTAAACCGTATATTTTAATAAACTCATATGATTATGTGACACAGTAAAAAAAATAATGTCAATACCATTATCATAGGTTAATTTTAATCAGTGGCCACGTTTGGCCCTTGACCTACATCAATCTACATAGCCATTTCATCATGGAATTTCAAACAAAAGAGCTCAGACCATCTGGTACAACCTCCTTTTTGTTTGTAACCATTATTTTAACTGGCCTTCGATATATCCTCACATCAAATAAGTTGCAATATCAGCTTTATGTTCATGTTGTTTTAAATGCTTGGTGAATTATTAGACTTTCTACTGGTATTTCTGCCTTTCTCCTTCCCCTGGGTCTTTTATCTTTTTGAGGGGTGTTCTCAAGATGTTCTTCATTGGCCTTGATAATTTTATTTTGCTCAGGTATATAGGGTAGGGTGGTACATGGCGATACTAAAGGAGCAAACTGTTTTTTATTATCAAAGCTGTCCTGCCTTTACTTGTCCCAGAGAATGTATCCATCTGGAATCTACTCAGTTCAATCAAACAGCTTAGGGACCTGGGACATTTTTGCCAAATTGAGCATGAATTGACTCACTGACATATTTCTCAAGTGATCCATTGGTCCAATGGGTAACATCCTGGAAGAAGTATGAATTATTGTTAGTCATAGTTATTCATTCACCTTTCCTGGAATGCCTTTGAAGGCACCAGGCATCAGCAATATCTGTCATCAAAAGCTCTTTTGTCTGCAGTTTCTGTGATTGCATTCAGCTTGTTCATGGCAGAGAAAGAGTTGTTCTTCATAGGATAATGGCTTTCCTTCTATAAAAGGTATCCACTATTAAGCCCGCCTGCAGAAAGGAAGTTGGCATAGGTTCTGAAGACCCAATCAATTCCTTAGCTGTTCTTCTTGAACAAGCAGCCTTTTCTTGATAGCTCTAGAATTTCATTACAATTGCAGAAGTTGAGTAATCTGTCAGCTGGTCATTTGTAACCAATAAAACTAAAAAGATTATCCACCATTGTTTGAATTTTGGATAAGTAAACAAGATCTGTGATTCTGGAATTGTGTTATAAGGGTCGATTGTACTATGGAATTACATCTGGACAAGATTTTGCCATAGTTCTTGGCATTCCTGGAGTGAAGGAATTAAAAATCTAAGTCAGCATCATACCTATTAACTTGTTAGTTGTTTTCATGGTATAATGAGTAAAGAATGAGCTGTAGCACTGAGATATGAGAGGTATTAAAACATTTTTTAATGTTTACTTTTGAGAGAGAGAGAGAGAGAGAGAGAGAGAGAGAGAGAGCGCATGAGTGGGGTAGGGGCAGAGAGAGAGGGAGACACAGAATCCAAAGCAGGTTCCAGGCTCTGAGCTGTCAGCACAGAGTCCGATGCAGGGCTCGAACTCACAAACCACAAGATCATGACCTGAATCAAAGTCAGACACTTAACCTACTGAACCATCCAGGTGCCCAGATATGAGAGGTATTAAAAGTTATAAAGGTTATAACTTTTATTTTGGTTGCAAAAGACAGAAACCCTGGTAAAGCTTAATAAAAAACAGGAAATTTACTATACTGAGGATACAAGAGCATCACAGAAGCCAAGGACAGAAATGTGATTTACCCTTGAGAAAGGATTGGAATCAGAAATTAGGACCTAGGGACTCCTTTTTTTTTTTTTTTTTAATTCTGCCCCCCTCTGCACGTGTACATCATTTTTCTCTCTCTTTGCAAATCAGCTTTTCTTAGATTCTTATCTGATCAAAGTCACTCCTTTGCTGGTTCTATGTTAGAATAATCTAGGATATGTTGAAGCAAAAACTAAATCCTAACCCATAATTTTTTTCCCTTATTCATGTCATAATTTTCTATGAAATGGGTAGTCCCTCTCCATCTTTTAGCTATGCCATCTGAGCCTGTGGCCTCCAAGGTCACTGTGGTAGGGAAACAAAGTGGAGGGATATGAGGGATATTTTCAACAGCCAAGCCAAACATGACTTATATCATTTCTGTCCATCTCCCCATGGCCAGAACTTAGTCACATGGCTCCATTCTAACTGCGAGAGAAACTGGGAAATGGAGAGGAGAAATGGATAGTAAGCAAGCACTAACAATATCAAGTTACATCTCCTGTCAACAGACAACTGAGACCAATTAGTCAAACTTCTTGTTTTTTGGTAGTTTCTATTAGTCCAAACTCCAAATTACTAGGGAAGAAACTCTGGCCTAGCATTGGTCAGATGTCCACTCTGATCCAATATGTTGTCTTGGAGAATGGTTCATGTTGAACATAACAGTTGCCAGATTCCCACCACTTTCGCTATGTGATTCAAATGTGGAAAAGAAGGACAATACTCAGAAAGAGTAGATTCTTCAGACAATTAGGGTCCATTACCTAGAGGCATGTTTTATTTCTAAAGCCCCTGAGAATTAGTCTCTTCCTTATGCTAGTTCTCATAATGATGTCTGTGTTTTATGGAATTCTTTAAATTATTTTGTTTTGAATTAATTTTAAGTATTTTTTTATAGAGAGGGGTAGAGAATCTTAAGCAGGCTCCATGCTCAGCACAGAGCCAGACATGGGGCTCAATCTCAGAATCGTGAGATCATGACCTGAGCCAAAATCAAGAGTTGGACACTTAACTGACTGAGCTACCCACGTGCCCCGGAATTCTTTATTTTAAAGATGAAAATTATAGTGAACCTGCTTGGAAGAATTAAGAATTACTGCTTTTCTCTCTAGGTAATTGCCTATAAGATATGCCTCTGGAAATAAGACACTTGAGTTGGAAGGGTGGCTACTACACACATAAATATGGAAATAGTTCTTCCTGATCTAGTTGAGAGCTCCTAGAACACAACACTGAGTAAGACTGGAGTCCTTCCAAATGGACCCCTTGCAGGAGTCATTAGGGTTGTTCCAAATATTCCCATTCTCTTCTTCAGGATATGTGGTAAGAGTGCGCTTCCTTGCCTCTTTTTATAATTAGATGTGGACATGTGACTTGCTTTGGCCAATGAAATAGAAACAGAAGTGACATGTGTCACTTGCAATTTAAAAACCAGTGCATGATTCACTATATTTTCTTCTCCGTGCTGAAGGAATTATAAAAACATGTGTTGAGATGGAATAGTTCCGACTGGATCTCCCTGCCTACCTGTCCTGGACATTTAGCATGAGTCAACAATCAACTTTTGGTGTGTTGAGCCACTGAGACTTTGGGACTATTTGTTACTGTAGACAACTTAGTCCATTCTGTCTCCTACATGTCCATTCATAGCCACCTGTACCACAATAGACCTCCCAGCAATGTGCACAATCTTATGAAGCAGTCCTGCTCAAAGCAGAGTCTTCTTTCTTCTCTATGGTCTCCCTAGGAGGGTCAGCTGTAGGGTTTCTGCCAGCTTGGCAGTGATTGTGATGCTTGAGTCCACTTCCATGACCTCTTATTGCAAAAGCCATATGATTTATAGGATATTTCAAACTGGAAAATCTTTGGATGTAGAGGACTATAGGATAGATATCTGGAATAAATATTTAGGCATTGTTCACTGCTGCCGCATTCCAGAGGACAGGCTGATTCACTATGCTTACCACAGACTGCCTGCACAGACTATGCTTTGTTAAAGATTAGATAAAGATGAAGTGCTAAACAGAGAGCAAGGAAGAGCATGAGACACTGCTGTGGTTCGATACAAACAAAGCCTGCTTGTCTCACTGTGGCAGCTGTAACGTCCTTCACAGGCTTCACACTGACAAGCCACACTTTAACTCACTTTCCAACAAGCTTTGCTTAGAGCTGTTCTCAGGTGAAATCAAGAATCAGGCAAATCTGACTACTTGTTCAAGGACCAAATTTTACTTTAGCCATTAAAGATAAGAGAATTAAAGAGATATATGGAGATAAAGAGGAAATTCTAAGAGTTCCTTCAATACAGGTAGGACTCAGCATTTGACCAAACTGAGTTTCTAAAAATCTTAGGTAAAATATTAACAGCACAGGCCAAAGAGTACCTTGAAAACACCAGAGGTAAAGGCAATGTAATGAATACTCCCTGAGAGCAGTAAGAAAGGGGCCCCTCAGCTGGAGTCACAGTTCTAAACCTAAACATTTGATTGTGTATCTCCTCCCCTCCATTCCCCAAAATGCTTATTCTTCAACTTGGCCTCAACACCCCCAATTGTTGGTTTTGGAACTCCTCCAGAAAGGTATGGCATCTCCTGTGCCTGCTGTTACTGACTCTTAGGCTCAAGGCATGGCCGCCCCATAACCTCTGTGTAAATGAGAAAAGACATCCCATCTTCCTTGCAGATGCTCTATCAGCCAAGATGTTCAGCATGGACAGTAGAGCACAGACCAGATCTCAGACTCCACTTACCCTCTTGGCCTGACCCTGAGGTACAGGACCCAATCCCATCCAAACCCAGCACCCTGCCTGTTTTCCCACTCTCCTTGAACTCTTTCATTGTCCACACTGGGAGCTGCAGGGTACAAAAATTTGGAACTTGACATAAAATTCCCTAAAGAAGCTTAGGTGATGATGATGAAGAGGAGGCAAAAGAGAATTATAATTATTAATTATCAGTCATTAGTAATATGATTATGAGTTACTATGTCAATTAGGTTTATACTTCCAGAAAAGCCAATTTAATGAATAATGCTGCTAAATTCTTATACTAATAACATTTGTTTAAATTTCTGGGAACAAGGGTCACAGGCTCAAAACTCAAATGGGAGGAGAAAGGAGAGTATAGGAGAAGAAAGAGATGAAGAAGGAACATAGGGCAGAAAATTAATGCCTTTCTTAGGGCATGTTGAATTAATGATGTTTACTTTGGGTGTTTTTCTAATTCCTTTTTACACCTTTCCTAGGCTGTCCTTGCCCATGTACACACACACACACACACACACACACACACACACACACACACCACTGCCCCTCTTCCAGAGGGGCACCATGCTCTAGAATTATCTAATTTTCTTTCCCTAGCAAACAAAATTCTGTCTTCTTGGTGCAGCTAGTTGTAAGAAGGAAAGCAATCTGGTTGAAAAAAACCATATTAAGATGAGAATAACAGATGACCACAGTGCTTTGCTAGAAGTTTTTTTTTTTTTTCTTTCTCTTCTCTCTTTCTCTATTTGTTATGTTTGTCTTCATAGGGATGCTTACCAAAAAGAAGGCCTATCCCTGGCTGGATGTTTGCTCCTGGAAGCAAGTCCCCCAGGCTGTTCCTGCTTCCTATAATTTCTTCTGTGTTTTCTCTTAGGTACTCCTGATTTTCTAGAGGGCTCTAATTTTTTTTTCTACAATGATTCCCTTGCAGGAGAAGCAGGGACCCTGGTGGGGGAGCAATCTTAAGGAAGGAGAAATGGAATAGAGGTTTTGTTCATTTTCTAGTTGGTGACACACATACTACATACAAGGCAGGTTGAGGACTTATGTGCATATCCTACATCCATGTCTTGCAGCAGGGCACACTCCAGTTCCTAAAAATCTTTGCAGAAAAAGAGTGTTTTCTGTAGTGAGACATGCCTGATTATATCCAAGTCAAACATGAATCAATGCTGAAAATAAGAGCCATAGAGTGTGCGTGATATTGGTGTCTGTGCATCCCTCAACTGACATTGGGTTGCCTGAAATGACTTCATGGTCAATAGCACTAGACTCTAGTGAACACTAAGTGAGCTAATGATGCCTCCCCTTTAAAACAATGCATGGTGTGGGAAAAGAAAGTTGTATCTTAATGGATCCCCAATTATGCCTGAGTCAGTATTACTGGAGGTTAACAAAGACAGACCCAATCTTAGAATATTGATTCCATGGTCTATGGAAGTACCAAAAATACAATCTTGAAAGCTGAAACTAAGTAAATATATTTTAATTTATATTTGAGGACTTCAGTAGGCAATCACTCAAGTTACTATCAAAAGGCTTTTGCTAGAGATCCTCCAGCTTCTTGCCTCTGCTTCATTTGCACAAACATAAAAGGAATGTGCTGGTCTTTTTATTTTTATTTCAAAAACAGAAATTGGAAGAACTTGTTGAGAATATTTGATACGACTAAGCTCAGGAACAAACAGCAGAGGAATTGTCTCCTTAGAAAAAGTTGAAGTTGGGGAGGGCTTACTCAGCACCCTGGGTACTCAGCACTCTACACAGAGACAAATATCTGAGAGTTGCTCAGTGGGAGGGGTGCACAACGTCATTAGCCCCTGGGTGTAAACAAAGGGGGCCTACAATGGCTATTTTGTTTTCTGCTTCATCAAAGAACAAGGATAAAGAGTATGCTATCCATGATTAATTCTGGAGAAAAAAATTCCATGCAATTAGAATTTTTTCCAAGATTTAAAACAAAACAATATTTTCAACCCATATCAAAACCCTCTCAGGACAACTGATATTGTGCACTGTGGAGAGTGCTTAGGAGAATGTGGTATTTGTTCTCATCCTTTTCCAGGCTTTGTCCTCATGGCAAACTTCAAGGCCAACAAAAGACGAAGGCAGAGACAAGGCTGCCTCTGGACAAATGGTGAGTGGGCAGCATGGGGTGGAGCACAGAAGGGACTGAGGGGAGAGAAGTGGGGGGTCAGTCACCAATTGTAAGCTGTAGGACTCTGAATTCGTCATTTAACCACATGGATCTCAGTTTTCCTATCTGTAAAATGGGTCATAGGACTGGATCAGTAGACCCAAACTTCTCTGTGAAGCCTTCTCTGATTGCTCACGTTATATTTCTACTTCCTCTTCTTAAAAAAAAATTTTTTTTTACATTTATTTATGTTTGAGACACAGAGTGTGAGTGGGGGAGGGGAAGAAAGAGAAGGAGACACAGAATCCAAAGCAGGCTCCAGGCTGTGAGCAAGCTGTCAGCACAGAGCCCGACACAGGGCTTGAACCCACGAACTGTGAGATCATGACCTGAGCCGAAGTCAAATACTCAACTGACTGAGTCACCCAGGCGCCCCTCTATTTCCTTTGATACACCATTTTAAGCTCCCTAACCATGACATTCTCTAGGCATGATTCTTATTTAATACATACAGGTTTATATTTTATCAGCAATTGTAGAATTTCAGTCCTGGAACTTGTAAATTGCAGATCACTCTTTCCATGGGTAGCTGGGGAAAGACAGAAATGGAAGTTGAAAATAGAGAAGAACTAAAGCAGGGATAACATAGAGATTTTTGAAATAAAAGATTAGGCAGGACCAAGGAAGACAAGCAGTAATATTCCAGGGCTTTGGAAGCACTTCCTGTGGTTTCAGTTAGGAGAGTAAGGGGAGAAATGCATGTACCTGGCATGAAGTTAAAATGGGCAGATGCAGGGCTGCAAAACTCTGGGTATTGGTAGGGAGGATTAATTCTCAAAGGTTTTTCTCAAGCCTCCAACATTTCTTGAGAACCCAGATATGTAGGAGGCAGAGACCAGGAGATGGGAGTCATACTTCCTCCTGGATTTAGTTCCCCCCAAAAGCAGAACCTGAAACAAGGATTTTAAGGCAAGCTTTTTGTTTAGATGTTACCCTATGAGTTCAATACAAAGTGTAATGAACACATTACTGCTGTGGTCAACTAGGGCCCAATCCCTCTAGAGACCTCTGGGACATTATATGATCCCCACCTTGAGTCATCCCATCTGAGAGCTGAGAACACATGCATTTTTCTACAAACTCTTTTTGCTCTTGGAGGTGTTACATCTCCAGCACTTCTAGCCTGCCTCTGACCAAGTCTGCTCCTGCAGCTGGGAGAAGCTCTCTGGTAAAGTCATAGATACTTGAAGGAAGCCATTGGTGTGTAAGGAATATAGACAGGACAATGGCATTTCTGACAGAAACCATCATGTCATAAAATAAGACCTTGAACATTCAGAGGAGGACCAACCCCAGAAAGAAATTTTCTCACTATGGATATTTTTATCAATGTGACAAAATGATTTATAAATATCTTAATGAAACTATAGAAAAAAGACCCTGAAAGGTATCTTCCTAGTGAGTATGAAATAGTAAAGGGTTGAATATCCATGTAGTAGTTGTGATTACTGAGTTAAGATGTATAAAAGTCATATTTATTTTTTTATTAAAAATTTTTTTGATGTTTGTTTAGTTTTGAGAGAGAGAGAGACACAGACAGACAGACAAAGCACGAGTGGGGGAGGGGCAGACAGAGAGGGAGACACCGAATCCGAAGCAGGCTCCAGGCTCAGAGCTGTCAGCACAGAGCCTGACACGGGGCTCGAACTCATAAACTGTGAGATCATGACCTGAGCTGAAGTCAGAGGCTTAACTGACTGAGCCACCCAGGTGCCCCCGAGAGAATATAATTCTAATGGCTTACAGAGGTTTGCTCCAAATATCATTTCCCCTGACATGATTTCTGTCATAGGGATTTAAGTTCTTGAACCACAGTCCTTCTGCCTCAGAGTTCTTTTTTTTTTTTTTCATTCTTTCATTTTCATTTTATTTTATTTGAGAAAAAGAGAGTGTGAGGAGCAGGCGGGGAGGGGGCACAGGGAGTGAGGGAGGGAGGCAGGGAGAGAGAGAGTGTTTTAATCAGGTTCCATACTCAGTGTGGAGCCTGACATGGAGCTCAATCCCATGACCCTAGGATCATGGCCAGAGCTGAAATCAAGAGTTAGATGCTCAACACTCAACCCAACTGAGCCACCCAGGTGCCCCTGCCTCAGAGTTCTTAAGAACATGGTCTCCACAGTTGAGGAGCAACAGCGTACAGCTTTTTAATTTCATTTTTTATTTATACTCAACTGAATTAGAAACTGAATTCTCTACAGTAATGCAGCTCTCTGAACTTTTCATAGCACAGAGAACAACTCCTTAAACATAGTAGTTCTTCCATAATCTTGATGCAGTCTAAATTTTTTTAGTGGTTGCACAGTTGTATTCCCCAAATCATTAGGGAAATGACATAAATTTGTAAGGGAAAAATATATCTTGATGACAAATGGTCAAATATATGAACATTTCACATAAGAGGAAGAGGTTCACACAATAACAGTAAACAGATGTGAAACATATCAAGCCCCTCTAATCACTTGAGTTGGTGGAATCTATCAGTTGGTCTGGCCAGAGCCCTTCTGTTTTGCACCTGGTCTTTGGGTTAATGCTTTTCCTTCCACTCTAGATAAATGCCTCTGAGGCATTATCTGAGGGACCACCAGTTACAGCAGCCAACTCCCTGGCCACAGTGGACTGGTTTAGGAGTGAGCAACTGACCCAAGCTGGGCCAATAAGACTCCTTTCCTGGGAATGTGCAGTTGATAAAGCCATGCAGTCACTGTCAAAGGAAGCTTGGGAGCTCCCAGTGGCCAGGTTTTCTACTAGGTTGGGGGAAGCCAGGTTGAAAAATGAAACCAATGCACAGAGAAGAGCAGAGGCCAGAGACAGAGGGAGGAAATAAGCACCCAGCTATACTCCCGCCTTTCCTTCTAGTAAAAGGTTGAGGTTTTTTCCTTGAAACCAAGAGCTCCACCTATTGCAATGGAAAACTACAAGTGTAATAAATGTAAGGTAGGATTCTTGTACCAAAAAAATAAGAACAACAGTACACAAAGATGAAAGTTTGGAGGCATCTGATGATTCCATAAGCCAATGTTCTTTTTCTGGAAAGCATCTTGAACACAGCTGACATGAATCAGAGGCTAAGTCTTTAAAATTCTTCACAACCCTGAGCTTGTAATTCTATGATTAATAGAAATGATCAATACATTGTCCAAATTGTAATTTGATGAAAACAAGGAAATGGGCGTTTATTGAGTTTTAGAATGCAACAAACAGTATGCCAAGAACCATATGTAATGATTAACTACCATTATTGGACATTTTTGATCTGTTAAGCACAGTCGTAAGGATTTCCACGTATATAATACCTCCTATAATTCTCACATTAATCATGTAAGGTGGGAACTACTATTATTCCTGTTTTTTAGATGAGGAAACTGTGTCCCAGGGAGGGTAAGTAATTTGCTCAAGTTCTCACAGGTGGCAAGTGGTAGGATTCAAACACAGCCAATCTCTCACCACTCACACTCTTCACCATACATTATATATTACCTTATTTAACTTTGGAAAATGTATCATATACTGAGGAGGTAATTCAAAGGAAAGAAAGGGCATATGGACGTGTGTAGAAGTACTCATTAGTACATCTAAAAACTAGAAAAAGTGCCTCCCCCCAACACATATCTATAGGGAAATAAGGCAGGAAATCAGATGTGATACATTGATACAATAAAACATTATATTGCTGGAATGATAAATATGAGAAACATAAAAAATGAGTTAAGGACTATAGAAAACAATAGCAGAGGAGAAAAAAAATGTATAATTCAGAAATATAAACACTGGTTCCTAACAATTATGCACGATCATTTCTATGCAAGTGGTAGAAAGGAAAAAGTCTTCAGGGCTTATGAAAATATGGTAATTTGAGATTTTTAAAAGAAAGCTCATGTTGCTATTGGTACTTAGACATTCCTATTTAACTTTCATTGTAAAGTTGATTAAATAGCCAATTAAAAGCAAACTCATTAAAGATTTAAAATAATATTCATGGAAGAAAATTAAAAAGAGAAGTTTGTGAGATTAAAATAAGATTTTTTTATTAGAAAGCCTCATTTGAAGAATATAAGTAAAAATGAGGACTGCATAATGTACTCGGAAGAGAAAAAAGTATAAATAAAAAGGCAAACTCACATCTGCTTGCTTGTCCCTGATCTGGTACAATCCTACCTGTCCCTAAGGCCCCAACCAGAAGCTTCCTCTGAGCAAACACCACACTTCATTTGTCTTTTTTTTTTAATTTACTTTTTTTAATGTTTATTTATTTTTGAGAGAGAGAGAGAGCGCGCGCGCGCACAAGTGGGGGAGGGGCAGAGAGAGAGGGAGACAGAATCTGAAGTCTCCAGGCTCCCAGATGTAAGCACAGAGCCCGACACAGGGCTCGACTCACAAACCACAAGATCATGACCTGAGCTGAAGTCAGACGCTTAATTGACTGAGCCACCCAGGCGTCCCTATTTGTCTCTCTCTTATGGTGCTTGCCCTTGTTTTATAGCTATCTGTGTAGATGGCCCTCTTCTCAACCATAAGCTTTATAAAAATCGGAACCATG
Source organism: Panthera onca (assembly GCF_046562875.1). Classification (NCBI taxonomy): domain Eukaryota; kingdom Metazoa; phylum Chordata; class Mammalia; order Carnivora; family Felidae; genus Panthera; species Panthera onca. The sequence goes on along the minus strand of NC_138341.1, from coordinate 59,847,831 downwards.
TACCTTCAACATCTTTGTAGGCCCCAGTTGCCCCATGTTACGCCGCGTGTGTTTGTTGGATAAATAAGTGTTCTTATGAGGAAATAAAAGACTTGGCAGCATAGTTTTGAACAATAAGCAACTGTGATTGGAGACATTAGAATGGTTGCCTTTAAAAACACTATTTCTATGGAGCACCTGGGTGGCTCAGTCGGTTGAGTGTGTGACTGGCTCAGGTCATGATCTCATAGTTCATGAGCTTGAGCCCCGCATGAAGCTTGCTGCTGTTTGCGCAGAGCCTGCTTCAGATCCTCTGTCCCCTCTCTCTCTCTGCCCCTCCCCCACTCATGCTCACTTGCTCTCTCTCAAAAATAAACATTAAAAAAATTAAAGAACATTATTTCTTCTGCCAGATTGAGGAGGTGAGTGTTGTAGTTCTGATGGACTCCAGAAGGAGAGCGGAAGCATAAGGTGATTTTGATTTTATGAGCTCTGAGGCCAATATATCTGGAGATGACAAAACAACCATAGTCTTGATTTATGATTGCAGCTGGCAAAGAACACTGAAAGAGGAAAGTTGAAGAAAGAGTAAGTGGGAGTAGAAGTTAGAGAAGAAATTTCAGAGATGTTATGCTAAAGAATTCTTATGGTCTTTACCTCATATAGGCCAAGGTCCTTCTTTTTACAGTTGTTTTTTAAAAAAAGCCTTGGGGCACCTGGGTGGCTCAGTCAGTTGAGCATCCACCCTCAGCTCAGGTCATGATCTCACGGTTTGTGAGTTTGAGCCCCACAGCAGGCTTTCTGCTGTCAGCCAGGAGCCCCCGTTGGATCCTCTGTCTCCCTCTATCTCAGCCCCTCCCTTGCTCGTGAGCACTTATGTGTGCACATGCTCTCATCTCTCTCAAAGATAAATAGACATTTTTTAAAAAAACCTTTATTGTGATCAACACCAGGTAATGCATGGAAGTGTTGAATCACTATATTTTATACCTGAAAGTAATATTACACTGTATGAAAACTAACTAGAATTTAAATAAAAACTTAAAAAAATTATGTTTACTTATTTATTTTGAGAGAAACAGAAAGCCAGAATGAGCAGAAGAGGGGCAGGGAGAGAGGGAGAAAGAGAATCCCAAGCAGGCTCCACACTGTCAGCACACATCCCAATGTGAGGCCCAATTTCATGAATTGTGGGATCATGATCTGAGCTGAAATCAAGAGTTTGATGCTCAACCGACTGGGCCACCCAGGTACCCCTAAGTAAAAGGTTTTTAAAAAGTCTTTAACTATAGTTCAGTAGAATGAGCAAAGTGGAATGGCCATTCTTCCACACACAGAAATGCCCGGTTTCCCTGTCATGCCAATGATGAGAGTGTAGGGTTTTTGTGTGGTTTGGTTGACCAAGTAAGAAAAAACACAGAGTGTCGAAGAATTACTATTCTTATGTAAGTTCCAAAGGGCCCAAGGATTCTAAACCTACTTCACACTTAAACTGTGACCCACGAAGACAATGTAGCTCTGATTCAGATGGTGCACAAAATATCTGATGGTTCTTTTCCTCTTTGCCTACGTGATATGCAAGAACACCTTGCAAGTTAGGACTGTAAACTCTCTGAGTTCAGGAACAAGCCCATAAATTATACACAATCTGAACAATCCATACTTAAATATTTACTAATATGATTTTATCTACTTCTAGTCACAAAGACATACATTCTTCCCAATACCTGCTCTCCTGTAAACAAATAATTCCTCTACCTTGCCCATTAAATACATGGAGTTATCTTTAAAATTTTTTTTTCTTTGAGTAATTTTTGGTTTATTTTCCGTCTTCCTCCACTAGAATAAGTTTCATGAGAGCAAAAATATTGTACATTTTGTTCAACTATGGTACCCTCCAGAGCTTACAATAGTTACTCAGTAAATACTTGGTGCTGAGTAAGTGAATGAATAAATGGTCAAATGACCAATTATTGTTCTGGCTGTGGCTTTAGAGACTTTTGTAAATATTGACTTGAATATCTCACATGAACACACACGTGGCTCCTCAGTGGCCTTTCTTCCCCTACCACTCTTCCCCACCAACTGATCAGATAAACTAATAGTTGGCTGGCTATGCATAAGGATTCATCTGACTTTCACTGAGTAAGAAACGGAAATGCTTTGCTTTTACAAAAACTTATGTGGGGAACTTACATCTCAAAAAAGATGTTTGTAATACCAAAGTGTATTTTGTTTTATTAAATCCAGAACGTTGGATGGAGTCCCTTAGCTAAAAGTCACTCTCAAGCAAAATGGATTGCTTGTTATTCTCACAAAGAATTTACAGGAAACAATTTGTAAAGGTTGCCATCAGGCTGAAGTCATTGTTGGCACTAGGAATCAGTGTGTCATCAACCTCAGAGCAATCATTTAACCTGGGTCTGCTCAGAGAAATCTCCATAATGCAAGGAAAATTGAATTCTACTGCCTCAGATTACAATCACTTTTGATATTATTCCAATCTGATCATGAAGTATTTGACATAACAGTTTCTCTCATCCAGACACTATGTAGAAATGTCTATTTTACATGTGCTTAACACTGGTCCTGTCATTACCAGCTATTTCACAAATAGTTATTAAAAGCCTGCTCTCCTTTCCTTGTACTCCGGAAGTTGCCATAGGGATAGCTAGGAAATGAATGGCTTGCCAACTTATTTGGCCCATTCCAAAGTAACCTGTCTTCTGGTCAAGTAATAATATAAAAAAATTTCTAGTCATTTTGAAGGACTATCCTTCAATCTAGGTGACAGATGGGCAATTGTTTTGGATAGGCCTATGGGGGCATCATTATAGCAGAGAAACACTGGATCCAGACATGCCGTGAAGATGGACAGTTCTATGCTCCTAATTTCTGTCAATGTGTGTTTATTTTCATCACCCTGGGAAAACAGGGCTGAAAAGATGGAAACACATAGATTCATACCATAACAAACGTTAAATCAGTTCTCTATGTTTCCAACACCCGTTTCCAATGTCAAAGTAGAAAGTCAGATCTTGACAAAACCATGCTGATCATTTTTTAGTCTTATCCAAATGATGTGCAATTCATTTACTGATTCAGCAAAAATGTATTGAATGCTGTGAGCCATCAGCACAAAGTAGACTGAAAATAATGCGGAACACCTTACTGCACAGACTCCTCTACTACTAAACGATTTTGAACTAATGTTTCCTTTACTATATATACATTGGGAACAATCATATACTCATGTTAAAATCCCTCTGTCTCAGATGGAAAATGCAGCAACCATCAAGTCTAAGTGCTTAGGGATGTTTCACTCCATTGAATAATTATCCTAAAAAAAAAAGACTGACAGGAAGTATGTGGTCCTCTTTCTCTTCTCTCCAAACACAATCACACCCTTTGTTTAGCAGCTGAGACTGCTGTTTCTAAGTCCTGTCATTCAGCACCCTGGTCTCTGGGCCTCCCAAGTTGAACAAGATTTCATGATTGAGTCAAGCCATTCATTTGCTGATTGCCCCGGACCAGTGTGGCTGTTGGCTGCTATCACCCTCCAACAGCTAATGCTTATAGTGTGACATGATTTGGCCTGATAGCACTCCACAGCCCACTTGTTGTTCCCATCTCTTGCCCATTCCACAGCTGATTAGGCAGCCTCCTGTCCATGGTTCTTATGCATCTGGGCCAAAGAAATTAATTTGCACTCATCATTCCTAGTTGCAGCTGGCTAATTGGACTCTAGGGTCACTTCCTTGTCTTATACAATTAATCAAATTCCACTTAGTTAATTATTGCAATATTTGTTCAACAAATATCTATTGAACATTTACTATGTGCCTGACACTGTGCAAGGTGCAGAGAATAATACAACTGGCCATGCAAGTTCCAGTAACTTAAAAATTTAATGTAATTCTCTAATTTCTACCTTATTCCTATTTCCTATTTTTTTCCTACCTAATTTCCTATTTTTAAGTTGAATAAATGTTTTTAAAATTATGTATGAGACCATTATCCCTTCCTTTGTAATTTCTTCTTTTGCTTCAAAGTCAAAGAAAATTATAATATCTCTTGAGACCTGCTTATTTGCTTATTTATGAATTTAAAGGTATTTAGTTTCTTAAGACTTCTGGAATATATTTGGGGGGTGTTATGAAATATTTCATCTAAAATAGTTTAATTCAAATTTCTAATAATTTCCACAAATGTGTATTTAAAAATCATCTCTCTTGTTTTGTACTGCTCTTAGTCATTGCTTAATCCTCATATACAACTAGGCTTATTTCTGAGGCTTCTGTTTCACTGACTTACATTTCTGTTTTGTTCATTCATTTCCTTTCTTATTTTTAGAATATTTTTGTTATTCTCACCTCTTTACTTTTCTAACTGAATATTATAACGTTCTTTAAATTTAAATTCTAAAGAGAAGTCCATTTTTATTTTGACTGGGATTGCACTAGATTTAAACAATAATGTATATGAAACCAACATCTTTATAATATTTTATTCTTTCTACATGTTACTGCCCAATAAGCTTTATTATTTTAATAAACACTTCCTATTAAGTCTACTCCTCTTTATATTTTATTGCTATTATAAATTGAATCTTTTTTTTAAATTAGGCTTTTCTAGTTTTTATTGGTATTTAAGAATCTTAATGATTTTTCTTAAATGTTTATTTATTTTTGAGACAGAGCGAGACAGAGCATGAACAGGGGAGGGGCAAAGAGAGAGGGAGGCAAAGAACCTGAAGCAGGCTCCAGGCTCCAAGCTGTCAGCACAGAGCCCCATGCGGGGCTCGAACTCACAGACCGTGAGATCATGATGTGAGCCGAAGTTGGAGCTTAACTGACTCAGCCCCCCAGGCGCCCCAAGAATCTTAATGACTTTTCGGTATATTATATTTTATCTGTCCACTTATTATTCTATTTAGCCTAAAAATATTAGCTGATTCCTTGGGCATTTTGTCAGGTTATGTAATTAATTGTCTTCAAATAGTGATGTTTTGTTTCTTCTACTATTTCTCTCTTTTTGATTCGTTTCATCTCTCTTCTTATACTGGCCTGAACTCCCAAAAGAACATTAAGTCAAAATGATGATAAAAGGCACTTCTCTAGTAATACCATCTTTGTTTTTTTGTTTTTTTTTTTTGTTTGTTTGTTTGTTTTTGTTTTTTTTGAGAGAGAGACAGAGTGTCAGCAGGGGAGGGGCAGAGACAGAGGGAGACACAGAATCTGAAGTAGGCTCCAGACTCTGAGCTGTCAGCACAGAGCCCAATGTGGGGCTCAAACTCACAAACCGGGAGATCACGACCTGAGCCGAAGTCGGACGCTTAACTGAGGTGCCCCTTGGTAGTATCATCTTAAATACCTCTCTTCATGCCTTAATCTAGTCAGCAACACTGAGTGGGGGAACTGCAATGGCAGAAAGTTTGGGATCTAACATTGCTATATGAAAAACTTAGCCTTTTATAAATTTAATAACTGACTAACTTATGCTTCTTGGTCTTTTGGCCAAGATCTAGTAATGATGATATTGTGGTTCTATTAGTAAAATTTAATCAGGAACTGGAAATAAGATGTTTGTCCTAAGTTGAAGCTTTATTCTAATTCATATTGACATTGTTACACCTATCACAAAATTATAGTTTGAAGGTCAGGTTTCTTCCAAAAGTAGTATTTCATGCTGATTTAAAAGGCAATGTAGCTATTAAGGAATAAATTGTGATTTTGAATAACAATATCAAAAATATTCAATCTTCCAATGTGCTATGATTCTAGAAAAACTACTAGAAGTCAAAATTATATGAGATAAACTTTGTTTTTCCATAGAAATAGTAATTCAGAATTGAATTCATAACTAAGGGTTAGGGGTGTCTGTGTGGCTCAGTCGGTTGGATATCCAACTTCGGCTCAGGCCACGGTCTTACTGTTTGTGAATTCCAGCCCCATGTCAGGCTCTGTGCTGATAGCTCAGAGCCTGGAACCTGCTTCAGATTCTGTGTCTCCCTCTTTCTCTCTGCCCCTCCCCTGCTCGTGCTCTGTCTCTGTCTCTCTCTCAAAAATAAATAAACATTAAAAAAAATAACTAAGGGTCAAACATCCAAATTTTCCTAGAAATGGCTACCAAATCATATTAAATAAAATATAAATGTTATGTGATATAAAGTTTATTAAGCTTATCTATAAACTAATTTATTTATTGACCAGGACAACAACAGTTACCCAATCCTTGACTTCATATTCCCTAGAGCATCATCATGTTCTGTATACATTTCTCATTTTCTTGGTCACTTCTTCCTATTTTAAATGAGGTCACTTCTTCCTATTTTAAACCCTCAGTTTAGAGCAAGGGTTTGGACACAGGTTTTGGAGTAGGGTATATTTGGCTACAAAGCCTGGTTCTGCTTATCATTCATTTAAAAATATTTAGTGATGCTCAACGTCACTCCTCATCAGGGAAATACAAATCAAAACCACACTCAGATATCACCTCACGCCAGTCAGAGTGGCCAAAATGAACAAATCAGGAGACTATAGATGCTGGAGAGGATGTGGAGAAACAGGAACCCTCTTGCACTGTTGGTGGGAATGCAAACTGGGGCAGCCACTCTGGAAAACAGTGTAGAGGTTCCTCAGAAAATTAAAAATAGACCTACCTTATGACCCAGCAATAGCACTGCTAGGAATTTACCCAAGGGATACAGGAGTACTGATGCATAGGGGCACTTGTACCCCAATGTTTATAGCAGCACTCTCAACAATAGCCAAATTATGGAAAGAGCCTAAATGTCCATCAACTGATGAATGGATAAAGAAATTGTGGTTTATATACACAATGGAGTACTACGTGGCAATGAGAAAGAACGAAATATGGCCCTTTGTAGCAACGTGGATGGAACTGGAGAGTGTGATGCTAAGTGAAATAAGCCATACAGAGAAAGACAGATACCATATGTTTTCACTCTTATGTGGATGCTGAGAAACTTAACAGAAACCCATGGGGGAGGGGAAGAAAAAAAAAAAAAAGAGGTTAGAGTGGGAGAGAGCCAAAGCATAAGAGACTCTTAAAAACTGAGAACAAACTGAGGGTTGATGGTGGGTGGGAGAGAGGGGAGGGTGGGTGATGGGTATTGAGGAGGGCACCTTTTGGGATGAGCACTGGGTGTTCTATGGAAACCAATTTGACAATAAACTTCATACATTGAAAAAATAAATAAATAAAAATAAATAAAATGGAATAAATAAATAATAAATAAATAAAATAAATAAAAAATAAAATAAAAATATTTAGTGAGTTCTAGGGGTGCCTGGGTGGCTCAGTCTGTTAAGCGGCCAACTCTTGATTTTGGCTTATGTCATGATCTCATGGTTCATGAAATCAAGCCCCACGTCAGGCTCTGCACTGACAGTGTGGAGCCTACTTGGGATTCTCTCTCTCCCTCTCCCTCTTTCTCTGCCCCTCCCCCATTTACTCATGTTCTTGCTCTCAAAATAAATAAATAAACTTAAAAAATATTTAGTGAGGGCACCTGGGTGGCTCAGTCAGTTAAGTGCCTGACTTTGGCTCAGGTCATGATCTTTCAGTTTGTGGGTTGAGCCCCGTGTTGAGCCGTGTGCTGACAGCTCAGAACCTAGAGCCTGCTTTAAATTCTGTGTCTCCCTCTCTCTTGCCCCTCCCCCACTTGTGCTCTTTCTCTCTCTCAAAAAGTAAATAAACATTAAAAAAATTTAGTGAATTCTAGATCCTAGGGATAGAACAGTGGACAAAACAGGCAGCACCCTCACTCTCATGGAGTTTACATTTTAGTACCACTTTCTGGCCATGACATTTTAAAAGTTTTTTTTTAACATCTCTGGGCTTCAACTTCTTCATTTGTAAAGTAAGAATAATAGCACCTACCTCATAAGGTCATTCTAAAAATTAAATTATGTAATGTCTGTAAAGCACCTAGTGCATATCAGAACTCAGTAAGTAGTAGCTGGAGGGCACCCGATTGGTCAGTTGGTAGAGCATGTGACTCTTGATCTTGGGGTCCTGAATTCGAGCCCCATGTTGGGCATAGAGTTTACTTGAAACAAAAAGCAAAGAAAAAAGTGGTACCCGGTTTTCTTATTTTAGACATACACTTTTGAAAAAAAATTGTAAGAAATATTATAGAAAAGAGGATGTTTAAATCATTATCTAGAAAGAACTATTGTTTTTAACATATACTTCCCGATTTTTTTCTATGCATATATTTTTAAAAAGAGAATCTGTAGCACATACTTTGAGATCCATTTTGCCCAATTGCCCTTCAGAAAGGTTGAATTAGTGTATACTCCCACCAACTGTACAGGGGAGTGCCTGTCTCTCTTTGGGGAGATTTAACAACAAAGTCATATAGCCTTGATTGTAATCCTATGTCTACAAAATGAAATGTCCTTCCACCTATGGCCTAGTTCTGATTTTTGTCTTATAAAAATGAATTTGTGGGAGAAAATATTTGCAAACCACATATCTGATAAGAGCCTTATATCGTGTGTGTATGTGTGTGTGTATTTAAACTCTCAAAACTACAATAAAAAATCCAATTATAAATTGGGCAAAAGACACAAAAGGATTTCACAGAACAGGATATAGGGATGGCAAATAATGACATGAAAAGATGTTGAACATCAACATCAATGGAAAATTCAAGTTAAAACCACAATGAGATGCCACTAGATACCTATCAGAATGACTAAAATTTTTAAAAAGTGATCATACCACTTGTCACAATGTAGAGAAACAATCTGTCATATATTGCAGGTATGAATTTGAAATGGTACAGCCACTCTGGAAAACAGTTTGGCATTTTCTTGCAAAACTAAACATATAATTCAGCAATCACACTCTTGGACCTGAACCTCAGAAAAATGAAAACTTAAATTCACATAAAACCTTTACAAGGATGTTCATTGCAGCTTTATTCTGACTAGCAAAACACTGGAAACAGCCAAAAAGCTTTTTTTGTGGGCAAATAGTTGAACAAACTGTATGACATCGGGAATGGAATATTACTTAGCAATACAAAAGGACAAACTATTGATACACGATAACAACCTGAATGGACCTTAAGGGCAGTATGCTGAGTGAAAAAACTCAATCTCGAAAGGTTAAAAGAAGTAAGATTCTATTTATATCATGTTTCTTAACTACCAAAACTATAGAGATTGAGAAGAGGTTAGTGGTAGCCAGATGACACAGAGGGGATGAAGTGGGCGGTGGGAGGGGAGGGGGGGCACTAATACAAAGTGGTAGCACCAGGGAATTATTTTGCTGAATTTTGATATAATGGTGTTTACACAAATCTATACATGAGATTAAATTGTATAAAGATACACCTCCCTCCCCCACACATACACAAAGGAAGGCAGGTTAAAAAAAATGGTGGCAGCTGAGTAACATACCACCTGTGACTGTTGCATCAGTAGTAATGTACCAATGTCAATCTCCTGGTTTGGGTATTATACTATAGCTACATAAGAGAACACCATGAAGGGTACATGGGACTCTATACTACAGTTGCAATTTCCCAGGAATCTATAATTATTTCAAAATAAAAACTATGTTTTAAAAAATTTGTTAACATTTATTTATTTTTGAGAGGGGAGGATAGAGAGGCAGAGAGAGAGAGAGGGAGACAGAATCCTAAGCAGACTCCATGTTGTGAGCCTCACACACGGTGAGATCATGACCTGAGCCAAAATCAAGAGTTGGCTGCTTAACTGACTGAGTCACCCAGCCACCCCAAAATAAAAACTTAAAAAAAAAATTGTAACGATTACTATGGCTCTGATTTTCTTCCTTTGCCAGCTATTTTAAAGGATATTAAAGAATTAAATTTATCAGGCAAAGATAAGATAGTGATGCTATCTTAAAAACAATCTTATCCAAAAGGAGTATTATTTTTAAAGTAGTCATTTTGGAAGTTTGACCACTTATGTGAAAGTTTTGGGCCACTGCAGATAAAATATTTTAGAACTCCTCCTTTGTAATTGCGTGCAGAGATGGCCAGCCATTGGCAAGTATGAAGCCTATTACCTTATAGGACAGTCTCTTGAGTTATTATATTTTCTTCCCATTTCCCTTTACTTTGTCTTAATTCTACATGTTACCCCAGAGAAAAATGAGTTATTTGGCACAGATAGGACACCTGTAAGACAAAGGAAAAGAGGGTCCATCAGTTTATTCTTTCTTCAATCTCTGGGTATTCATGCTTTTAATTTTTCAAGTGTGAGACATTGTTGTATGTTGTGGAGGATGTGAATTTTCTTTTTCTTCGTCTAATGCCTTTCGTTATTACCAAGGTAGGTGATATTTGAAAAAACTTGAAGCAATATTTGTTTATTTTTTATTATTTTTTTTTAAATTATTTTTTTTAACGTTTATTTATTTTTGAGACAGAGAGAGACAGAGCATGAACGGGGGAGGGTCAGAGAGAGGGAGACACAGAATCCGAAACAGGCTTCAGGCTCTGAGCTGTCAGCACAGAGCCCGACGCGGGGCTTGAACTCACGGACCGCGAGATCATGACCTGAGCCGAAGTCGGCCGCTTAACCAACTGAGCCACCCAGGCGCCCCCAATATTTGTTTATTTTAAAGCAGTTGAAGAGCTAAATCAAGGAAACTTAGTTGATTTTTTTTTAACTCAAGTTTTCTTGGCTCTTGGTCTTTGGGAATTAAATGCCTTGAAGATACAATTTGAGAATCTCTATTGTTGTTCACAAGATTGTATTTTCTTACTGATGTGGCCAGAAAGTGAGGAAATGGACTTAAATCTGGGAAAGGGAAAACAAATATATTTATTTGTTCAAGGAGGTACAGGTATTGAGACTCAAACTGACCATGTCAATTTTACAGATGTTACCTGAAGTCCTCATTTATTTCACATTGAAAAACTGCCTTTGGCTCAGTGAAATCAGATTTTGGAACATTATATGACTATTCAATAGAAATAACATCACAATTAGAGAAGGGATTCATAAGTTTTGATGAACATTACCCATGCTGTAAGTTTCTTCAACTGCCCTTAGATTACAAACTGAATTAATAAATCCTCTCTAGCCAAGTTGCTCAGATTTAAGAAAAGCTCATTGAACTGAAAGCAATGCCAAATTTCTGATATTTTAGAGACTAATACATTAATCCTGTCATTATACTAAATGTTATGGCTATCTAGTCAATTCTGGCCTTTGTTTGGATCTGCCTAGTTGTAAAAAAGATATATACTTTTTCAAAGAAACTACTGAGGTGCACCTGGATGGCTCACTCAGTTGGTTAAGCATCTCACTCTGGATTTCAGCTCAAGTCATGATTTCACTGTTCATGAGTTGGAGCTCCACATCGGGGCCCTGTGCTGACAGTGTGGAGCCTGCTTAGGATTGTCTCTCTCTCTCCCTCTCTCTGCCCCTCCTCAACTCGTTCTCTCTCTTTCTCTCTCTCTCTCTCTCTCTCTCTCTCTGTAGCTCAGAGTAAATAAAAAGAAAAGGAAGGAAGGAAGGAAGGAAGGAAACGGAAGGGAAGGGAAGGGAAGGAAGGAAGGAAGGAAGGAAGGAACTACTGAAATTGAGACCAGGAAACTGAAGGACTCCATAAAAAATTGCTTTTTGCTCCTTTTCCTGCTTCTATTCATGCTAAGGCCTCACTTAACACATCGATTGTAAATAGCCTTCTTGTAAGAGACAAGGAGTTACTGGTTCTCTAGGATATAAAACATCTAAAGAAGGACTAAGTGAGAATGACCCGAGGAAGCCATCACATGCAGATTCCAGACCATTGGAAGCTAGACATCTCAATGCCAAGACCCCCTGGCTCCAAGGAATGACACCTGACCCTTGTCTTTGCTTTCACTGATTCCTGGATGCCTGAAAGGACACATGCACAAGACTACCTATCTCCAGTAAAAACCCCAGATCCCGAATATAGGAGAGACTCCCTCTTTTCCTTTCTGAGTCTCCCAGATACTCAGTCTGTTATCTGCTCTATGTCTTCAGTCAACTCTGCTTTCATCCCCTGCTGGCTCACATTTGATTTCCATTCTGCATGAAGCCAAGGACCCCTCTTGGCTTGTCCTGTGGGACCCCTTCCAGGTCCTCGACCCAGCCTGCCAGCATCAAAATGAAAGCAAAAGGCACCTTATTTAATGTTGATCTGGAGTCCAAATTGAGACCAAATGTACTTGCAGTTTTAAGCTAGATCTATAGATCTAGCTGTGTGCTTTGGAGTAAGTGGTTATTCTGTTTTAGAACTGTATTTGTATTATAAGTCAAAGCTCTTTTCTTCCTCATCCTTCTCCTCATCCCCTCCTCCTCCTCCTCTTCCCCCATTTCTTCCTTCTTCACCTTCTTCTCCTTTTACTCCTCCAACTAAACTCAGAGTGAAGAATAGCTTTCCTGGAATGAAAAGGTAGGTGAAAATCTAGATGAACTCCAGAAGCAAGGCACTAATGTCTATGGTGGTGTTCACTTGCATGGATGGGCTGAGATCCAAAACAAAATGCATGAATATTTGAACGCTCCATTACTTTTTTTCTAGAAAATATACAGGTTTGGGTCTGGTGCCAGTTAAGTCCCTAAATTTTGCAGTTGTTTTGCACTTCATATAAATGTATAAAAAGTGGAGGTGGAGTTCAAATTCCTTCTTGTGTAGGATTTAGGGGAGTTCTAGTTTATTTCCATTCTATCCAGCTTTACATTATAATTTCCGTGGAATATATTTTGTACAATTGATCCTCTTCTTTTGCATATGTTCATTTTATTTTTATTATTTTTATTTCAAAGTAAATCAATGAATACAGAATTATTTATAGATCACATACACATATATAAATAAGTTATAATGTAGAAAAAAATCTCTAACCACTTACAATATTGCCCCACCTCGTTCCACACCCATCCTAAAGAAGCAAACATAGTCAAGCTTTTGATATGTTTCCAGCCTTTTTGGAAGAATATTTAGGCATACACACTGTTTTTACAAAATAAAATCATACTTTACATATTGTTACATAATCTTTTCACATAATAATTAATAATAATTCAGATTTACCTCTAATTTTTAAATGACCACAGAGGTTTCCACTTTACAACTATTTTAGTATCCAAATTTTAACCATTCTCCTTTTGTTGACACAGAGGTTTCACAGTTTGAGTTATTACAAATAATATTCCTATCCATATATCCTTGCACACTTGTACAAGTATTTCTATAGAATGTAACACTAAAACTGAGGTTAAAATGTTTGTAATTTTGATAGTTATTGTCACATTGTGATGATATTTATTATATGACAGTGATTTGCCACTCCAAATAGGTTGTTAAAATTCACACTTGTACCAGGAGTATATGAGTTCTTTCTCTGTATCCTAGGCAAACTTGGATTTCATCCATGTTTGTTTAACTTTTTGTAATTTAATGGACAAAAATAGGACCTCATTTTTAATTTGCATTTTCCTAATTGCCAGCAAAACTGAACATCTTTTCATATGTTTATTAATTATTAGCATTTGGGGTTTTTGTGGACTACTCGTTCATATTTTGTTGTGCTTATTGGGTGTTGTCTTTATAGGAGCTGTTCGTATACTAGGAATAGCAATACTTTCTCTGCTATGTCTTCCACAAAGGTTTTTATTTTCATGCAATCATTGCTGTTTGTTTTTTGTTCTTGTTTGGTTGGGTTTTTGGGTTTTTTTTTTTTTTTTCTTGGTTTTTGTTTTTTTTGGTGGCTTCTGAGTTTTATCTCTTACTTAGGAAGATCTTTCCCAGTATTATTAAACACTTCCTATATTTTGTTCTAGAACTTTTATAGCTTTGCCTTTTTACATTTCACTATTTAATCCTTTTGGAATTTAGTTTTTAAAATGTGTGCTGTGAGGAGAACTCTAATATTTTCACCTAAATGGTCATCCAGGTGACCTCAAACTATTGATTAGTCCATTATTTCCACAATGGTTTGAAATAATGTATTTTTCATTTACTAAATTTAAAATTCATATGCACCTGTTCCTGAATATTACTGTATTCTATTTCTGTACCAATATTACACTGTTTATCACTATAGCTTTATCGTAAGCTTTGTTAAAGGATTCAGTTCCTTCCCATTATTTTTGTTCTTGCAATTTGTTTTATAATCATTGCTAATCTACTCATGCAAATAAACTTAGAATTACCTTGCCAGTTTCCATTAAAAAATCCTGTTGGATCTTTTAAATTTGAGGTGATATATCTTTATGATATTTCATCTTCCCATCTTGAATCATAGTATGTTTTTCTCTTTTTCTGGGTCTTTTAAAATACTTTCTAGAAAGTTTTATACTTTTCTTCATCTCTTGTGTATTTTTGGATAAGTTTATTCCACTGTAGTTGAGAGTTTTATCGGCAATACAAATGGGGTCCTTTTTCATGATGTCTAGTTACCATTGGTATCCACAAAAGCTATTAGTAATTTGTATTTTGATCTTAAACCTGTCTTCCTTACTAAAATCTCTTGTTTAATGGTTTTTTCAAAATCAAATTGTTTCTATCTTTTTAAGATACATAAGCATAGAATATTGTCTCATCTTTTCTAATATTTCTCTTATGTATTATCTGTATGGTGTGTGTGTGTGTGTGTGTGTGTGTGTGTGCGCGCATCTATCTGTCTACAGAGAAAGAGAATGAAGCAAGTTTGTGTGCCTTACTCCATTGATTAGGGTTTCCAGGACATTATTGAACAATATTAATGATGATAAGCAGTGTTGTCTTGTTTCTCATTCCAATGGCATTCTATCTCTAGTGCTTTAAGATTTCATATCAAGTTTTCTATTGACTTCTTGATAGACACTCTTTATCAAATTAAGTATTTCTATTCCAAGGTTACTAAAATTTTTGTGAAGCATTAGTATTGCTTCCTCTGAACCTATCAAAATGAGCAAATGACCTTTACTATATTAATGTTATGGATGAAAGTATTGTATTTACTGATGTTAAACTATTCTTCCATTTCTAAATTCTATTTGATCATGATGTGTTGTTTTTTCATATACTGCTGTAATTAGTTTGCTAATATTTAATTTAGATTCTAAGTACCTGTAGTCACAAATGAGATTAGGCTAGAATATTTTCTTTGTTTCTTTCTTTTGTATAATTTTTGTCTGGTATTGGTATAAACACGTTAAATATATAAAAGGAATTTGACAGATTTTCATCTCTTTTTATTCTACAAAACAGTTACCTGTATGTTTAACATTTGAGAAAATTTATTCACAATGTCATCTAGGCTTGGAAAATTTTTAGGGAAAGAATATCTTTGACTAACTTAAAAATACTTTAAGGAGGGGCGCCTGGGTGGCGCAGTCGGTTAAGCGTCCGACTTCAGCCAGGTCACGATCTCGCGGTCCGTGAGTTCGAGCCCCGCGTCAGGCTCTGGGCTGATGGCTCGGAGCCTGGAGCCTGTTTCCGATTCTGTGTCTCCCTCTCTCTCTGCCCCTCCCCGGTTCATGCTCTGTCTCTCTCTGTCCCAAAAATAAATAAAAAAAAAAAAGTTGAAAAAAAAAATACTTTAAGGATATTGATCTATTTTGTACCTTTTCTTGTAGTTTGCAAATTTATATTTGCCTAGAAATTCTTCCATTTCATCTAGTTTCTCAATGTATTGTTAAAAAGTTGTATACACTATTCTAATATTTTTAATATCTCCTATATCTGTGGTTATATTCCTGTTTTATTATTGGTGCTACTATTGTGTTTTTTTTCTTATTTATTAGTATTGGTAGAGGTTTGTTCATTAAATTGTTCTTTTAAAGAAGCACTTTGGGGGTGGAAGATTTTATTTTTATTAAATTTTTGTTTTGATCTTTATTAGTTCCTTCTATTTTTGTTGTTTTTGTTCTTTTCCAATTTCTTATGTTGAATGTTGTTCATTTCTTACCAGTTTTTTTCTCACCAATAGATGCATCTAGAAAGACTACACTCCTCTGAGTAATACTTTGAGGTTTTTTTTCCTATCTACTTGATTGAGGTATAACTTACATACCAGAACACTTACCACATAAATTTTAGAATTCAATAATTCTAGTAAATTCTAGTAAATAATTCAATAATTCTAGAATTATTAGAATTCAATAATTCTAGTAAATAGAGTTGTGCCATCATCATCACAGTCTAATTTTAGAGTATTTCCATCACCCTAAAATGAAAACTTCTACCCTTTTGCAGGTATTCCCTAGTCTCCACCCTACCCCCAGGTACCTGGTCATTTTTTAAAAACATAAATGTCCAAATCCCACTGCAGACTATGTGCATCAGAAATCTGGGGATGTTGTCTTCACATGTGTATTTTCTAAAATCATCAGGTAATTTGACTTTGACCAAGGTTTGAGAACCACCTTGACATGAGAAGAAAGCCTTTAGACTGCTTGATGAGGGAGTAATCAAGGAGAATTATGAAGTTAAATAATTCATTGGAACACAGTTTAAGGAATCAGAAATTCTTTAAATTACTTTGGTAACACAGGAACCTTGAGTCCAGGGATTGAATTGATTCATTTTTATATTTCTCACAATGCCAAGTATAGTGATTTACATAAAGACGATGCTTCAAGTATATGTTTTAAATGTGGAACAGACTTTATTTATGTAGCTGTCAAATCTACAAAGATTATTCCCTAAAAGATATTTTTGACTCAACTTTAAAACTTATTTAGAAAACTTTTTGTTTTTCATATACAATTCCAAAGTTTATTAAAGTCTAACTTATAATAAAACCTCAAAAGTACTATATTCCCAAACCAACTTATTTCCTCTTCTTATAAAAAAAATTAGTTCATTACAATTAATGTTATATAGTAAATCCTGTATAATAATTAACCACATGTTGTTAGTTGTTAAAAAAACACATGGATTCAATTAGTTTTAACAGCATTCTCCATATATCACAAAATAAACTGTTAATCTTTGGGTGATCCCTCTTTAGAAGGAAGTACTTTTTTTAACATTCTTTAATGTATTTATTAGTACTCCAATATTGTTGAATTCTTAATTTTGAATTCAATATTATTGAAGTAGTGCTCTAGCAATTTAATTTAAATATTCCATTTCAATTAACATGTGAACTCTGGAATTTTCAAATAGGGATTGGTTTATAATTATGCCATTTGTGGATATGGTTCAATATAATAACTATAAAGTTTTTTTGTGATAAAAACACATAAAATTTACTGTCTTAACCATTTTTAAGTGTAGAGGAGTGTTAAGTATATACACATTGTTATGCAACAAGATCTCCAGCACTTCTTAATTTTGAAAAACTGAAACTCTGTACACATTGAACAACAACTCCTCTTTGCCCACTTTCCCAAGCCCCTGGCAACCAGTATTCTGCTTTCTAAGAGTTTGACTATTTTAGACACCTCATGTAAGTGCAATCATACAGAATTTGTCTTTTAGTGACTGGCTTATTTCACTTAGCATAGCATCCTCAAGGTTCATCCATGTTATAGCATATGGCAAGATTTTTTTTTTTAAAGGATGAATAATATTCCATTGTATGTATTTACCGTATTTTCTTTATCCGTTCATCTGTTGTTGGACATTTAGGTTACTTCTACCTCTTGGCTATTATGAATAATTCTGCAGTGAACATGGGTCTGAAAATATCACTTTGAGTCCCTGATTTCAATTCTGTTGGATGTACATAGACGTGGAATAGCTAGATCATATGGTAATTCTATTTTTAATTTTTTGAGGAAACTTCATACTGTTTTCTATAACAACTGCATCATTTTATATTCCCCCCAACAGTGTATAAGTGTTTTCTCTACATTTTTCCCAACACTTTTTATTTCTGGGTTTTTTGTTTGTTTGTTTGTTTTTGTTTTTTATGGTGGCCATCCTAATGGGTGTGAGGTAATGTCTCATTGTAGTTTTGATTTGCATTTCCTTGATAATTAGTGATATGAAGTATCTTTTTATATGCTTGTCAGTCATTTGTGTATCTTCTTCAGAGAAATGTCTACTAAAGTCTTCTGTCCACATCTGAATTGGGTTGGTTTGTTATTGAGTTGTAGAAATTCTCTATATCTTCTGGGTATTAAACCCTTATCAGATATATCAAATATTTTCTCCCATTCCCTAGATGGCTTTTTCACTCTGTTGACTGTTTCTTTTGTTGCACAAAGTTTTTAAGTTTCACGTAGTTCTATTTGACTATTTTTGCTTTTTTTTCCCTGTGCTTTTCATGTCATGTCCATGAAATTATTGCCCAGTCAAATGTCATGAAGCTTTCCCCTGTGTTTTCTTTTAGGGGTTTATAGTTTCAGATCTGATGTTTAGGTCTTTAATCCATTTTGAGTGAATTTTTGTATATGATGTAAGGTAAGCATTCAGCTTCATTCTTTTGCATGTGGCTGTCCAGTTTTCCCAACACAATTTGAAGAGACTATTCTTTCCCCCATCTTGTTAGCATTGGCACTTCCATCAAAGATTATTTGACCTTATACATGAGAGCTTATTTCTGGGTCCTCTATTTTGTTCCATTGGTCTACCTCTGTTTTTTATGCCAGTGCCACACTGTTTTGATTACTGCATCTTTGTAATATGTTTAAAAAAATTTTTTTAATCTTTATTTTGAGAGAGAAACAGAGTGTGAGCAGGGGAGGAGCTGAGGGGAGGGAGACACAGAATCAGAAGCAGGCTCCAGGCCCTGAGCTGTCAGCACAGAGCCTGACGCGGGGCTCAAACTCATGAACCGTGAGATCATGACCTAAGCAGAAGTCGGACGCTTAACCGACTGAGCCACCCAGGTGCTCCAGTTTGTAATATGTTTTAAAATCAGGAAGTTTGAAGCCTCCAGCTTTTTTTCCTTAAGATTGTTTTGGCTATTTGGGGTCCTTTGAGATTACATATGAATTTTAGCATGTATTTTTCTATTTCTAAAAAATATGGTATTGAGACTTTGATAGAGATTGCATTGAATCTGTAGACTGTTTTATGTACTATGGACATTTTAAGAATACTGTCTTCCATTTCACAAACGTGGAATGTATTTCCATTTTTGAATCTTTGATTTCTTTCTGCAATATTTTGCAATTTTCAGTGTACAACTCATTCACCTCTTTGGTTAAGTTCATTCCTAAGTATTTTGTTCATTTTGATGCTATTATAAATGAGATTGTTTCCTTAATTTCCATTTCGGATTACTCATTGTTCATGTATTGAAATACAACTGAGTTTTGTGTGTTGATTTTGTGTCCTGAAATGTTGCTAAATTCACTTATTAGTTCCAGCAGGTTTTCATGTGAAATCTTTAAGGTTTTCTACATAAAAGATTGTGTCGTCTGAAAACAGAGATAATTTTACTGCTTCTTTTCCTATTTGGATTCTTTTATTTCTTTTTCTTCCTGATTGCTCTGACTAGCACTTCTGCTATGTTGAATAGAAGTGGAAGGAGTGAGCATCTTTTCCTTGTTCCTAATGTTAAAGGGAAAGCTTTTAGTTTCTCACCATTTAACTCTAAAATTGTATTGTTTTAATACAATACAGTATTGTATTGTAAGGAATAGTAGAGGAAAAACTTCCAAGGTACATTAGCACACATTCTCTGAGAGTGAGGACCAGTCACACTTTAATCAAGGTCATGAGAGAAAAATATGGCAGTAGTTGATACACTAGGCAAAAACTCATGCTCAGTGAACATTTTCTACTCCAAGTCAATCACTAATTTGCATGTTCCCTTAGGCAAGCTTTTTTTCTCCACCAAGTAGTATCTATTTTCCCTTCTACAAAATGGGATAATATTGTTATATTCATTTTATCTCCATAAGGTCTTATGAGACTATACTATACTAAAATTTATATGTACATTACTTTCTGCTAATTGGTGATAAGAATAACTTCAGTAAAATGTGAGATTACAGCATAATCTTTTTATGGGAAAAGATTATTGAGATCCTCATTTTTATTCTGAAAAGAAAATGAAACTCCATAAAGATGGTAATTTTTGGATTTGCATTTATACTGATCTTTAAAAATCATAGTAGTAACTACTACCTATAAATAAATGACTTTGTATTTAAGTACAGTGGTTTGAATAAGTAAGCATGCAAGAAAGTCTGTTGAATACCTGTTAAATAGAAAGGTAATTTTAATTATATATTTTATTACATTTTCCTTACATCTTGTGTTAATTTTCTATTTCTCATCATCTAAATCAGGTATGGGTGAGACTCAGGGTATAATCCATCCTAGGGCACAGTTTCTCTCCATCTGTGGACCTGTGAAACTAGAAAACAAGTTATCTGTTCCCAAAATATACTGGTAGGACAAGCATAGGATAACACTTAACATATTCCAGTTCAAAAAGGAAGAAAATGGAATGGGGTTTAAAAAAAAGTCACTGGTTCCAAGCAATTTCGAAATCCAGCTGGGGAAACTCCATTAAGTTTCAAGTTCTGGAATAATCCTCTATGGTGCATGGGATGAGTCATTCTTTCTTTTTCATGAAAGAAATACGTGTTTGCAGCTGTGTGATTTTATCAGCCTGTTTCCTGCATGTAGAATAGTGAGAATCTCACATCCTCCTTTCTTTTCATGCTTTCTCTCCTTCTTTTGGTCCAAGCTGACAATATTTCTGCTGAAAGAAAATTCTCAAGAACTTTGTGGGTCTCCCATGTATGCCACAGGGATTTTACTCTATTAGAGAGTAGGCTCGTCCACAGATCTTTCCTAGATAATTCCATCTCTGTTTTTGGATTTTGCTGAGATGTCTGAAAGACAAAGTCTTTAAAACTTCCTAGAAGCTCTTTGGTTTGCTTGAGGGAGATCTGTGAGTCACATCCTAATCTCTTCAAAGGACCTTTTGTGTGATTGAATACTCAGACCTTTTGATTTTTCCAAGGTAGCAGCAAAAGTTTGTCTAGCCATACCCTCAGTTTTTTCTCTAGAGTACACTTCCCTGACAGTGAATCTCTTAATGTTAGTGTCTTTTTAAAAATATGTTTATTTATTTATCCCTGAGAGAGAAAGAATGAGCAGGGGAAGGGCAGACAGAGAGGGAGACAGAGAATCCAAAGCAGACTGCAAGCCATCATCTGCAGTGCCCAATGTGGGGCTCAAACTCACAAACCATGAGATCATGACTGGAGCTGAGGCAGATATGTAACCGACTGAGCCACCCAGGCGCCCCTAGTGTTTTTCTAATCTCTATAGGTGGAGAACTTCCGAAATCATCAAATCCTGGATCCTATTTGCTTAACAGTCATTTCCTCGATTTATTTATTTCCTCTCACATTTTACCATAAGCAACAAGAAGAAACCCATTTGCACCTTCAACACTTGCTTGGAAATCTCAGCTGAATGTCCAATTTCACCATTTATAAGTTCTGCTTTCCATATAACTGCAGGATACAATTTCCTAAAGTATATTATATTTCTACTAAATTTCTACAAAATTCTACTACTTATATTTCTACTAAAAGTCTATTCAATGCAATCTAGACTTTTTCTATCATGCTTCTCAACATTCTTCCAGCTTCCAATTCCCCCAATTCCAAAGCCCCTTCCATACAGTTAGGTGTTTTTATAGCAGCCCCTCATTTCCAGGTACCTAACCTGTATTCATTTTCTATTGTGTCCCTAACAAATCACCACAACCATACTGGTTCAAAACAGCACAAATTTATTATTTTACAATTCTGTAAGTTAGAAGTCTGACACTGGTCTCACTGAGTTAAAATCAAGATATCTGTAGGGCTGCATTCCTTTGTAAAGGCTCCAGGGGAGGATATGTTTTGTGCTTGCTTATATTGTTGCAGAATTCAGTTCCTTATGTTTGTAGGACTAAGGTCCCCATTTGCTTTTCGGCTGTAAGCGAAAGGTTTTTCCTAGTTTCTAGAGGCCACTGTACTTCTTGATTCATGGTCCTCTTGCTCTGTCTTCAAAGTTCTCAATGGCAGTTTCTCATATTACATCTCTGACTTTCATAGCTTTTGATATGTGAAATTATCATTGTCCTTCATTTCCAAATTTCTATAATCTCATCATGTTTCTTTCTTGTTAATCCAAGGGTCACTTAGAAGCCTATTTTAAAATTTCCAAATGGTTGGGCTCAGGGCTATTCTCTCTCTGTCTCTGTCTCTGTCTCTCTCTCTCTCTCTCTGTGTGTGTGTGTGTGTGTATTGCAATATGATCAGAGAATGTGACATCTATGCTTTCAACTTCGAGAATTTTATGGGAACTGTTTTTGTAGCCTAATTGTGTTAGTGACCAATTTTTTAATAGTTCCATAGGAATTTGGTAAAAAATATTTATTTTCTGTTTATATGGTATAAAGTTCTATATAGCTATAAGGTTTAGTTTGTAACTGTGTTAATCAATTCTCAATATCCACATTTGTTTTCATTGACTTGATTTGCCAGTTTTTAAGAGATATGTACTAAAGCGTACATTTTATTTTATTTTTTTAGTCTTTAATTTATTCACATGGCGGTAAATGAAATAGATATGAAAATAAATTCTTATTTAATTTTTTTTGAGAGAGTGTGTGTGTGTAAACAAGGGAGAGGCAGAGGGAGAGGAAAGGACAGAATCCCGAGCAGGCTTCACACTTAGTGTGGAACCCAAGGTGGGGCTTGATTTCATAACCATGGGATCATGACCTGAGCTGAAATTGAGTCAGATGCTTAACTGACTGAGCCACCCAGGTGCCCCTAAAAGACAATATTTATTAATTAGAATTTCTAATACATACTTGTTTTTTTAATACATTGCCTATAATTTTTTATATAGTGAATTTTGTGGGTCTTACTTTAGACTGTGAATTATTCTATAATTTTCCAAGAGTGAAAAAGCACCAAACCTAAATCATATATGTAATCACAGTTCCTGAATAGAAATGTAACAAATTAAAACTGGAGAAATCCATTTACATAGCATCACAAAAACATCCCAGCAGGTTTCTGACACTTCCTGTCCTTCCATTTAATGCACGGACTCCATTGGTACCCAACTGTCAGGTTGATTCTTTTTTATTTCTCATCATTTTTCCTGAACATTGAGTATTTGTTGCTTTCCAAGGTCTATAGGCTAGAAACTTTTAAAGAACAAGTCAATTCAAGAAACTATGAAGCATTCTGAGAGTCATGTGCATGGGGTTCTATAACCAATTTAGTCCCCAAATCCCAAGGGAAGAAAGTTGGGAGTCAGATCTCTGCTTGAAGCCTTTTTAGTATGAAATAGACTTTCTCTTGACTTGCATTTTGTAAAATTAGAGTTTGGACAGTAGTTCGGTAGTGACCTGATAAATTAATTTTGTGAGTTTGTTTGTTGATGCTTTTATTTTAAATCTTTTAGCTTAGTCTAGTGACCACCACCACAAAGGACTATGGCATATAACTTTCTTATTATAAATTAACATCCCAAGTGCTGCCTTAAAAGAAATTGGAAAAAAATTTTTTAAACTGTCTAATCCCTGTCTTAAATGTAGACCACTCTACGTTTCTATGTGAAAACCTAACAAGGGTACACTCAGAAAGAATTACTCCCTTTTTTTTTTCAAGATTTATGGGTTTCCATTGTAAAACTGTTTTTTCATAACTTTATCTTAAGGACCTTAAGTGTCCTGCAGTTAAATATGCTTAGTTTAGAGAGTTAAGAAAATGTAAAACCTACTTTAAGAACCACACTTTACTAACTTACTTTTTAGGAAAACAAATTCAACAGGGTTCTATGTGATAATGGGCCAGTGAAGATTTACTGTCTTAGTCATTTCGAGGGCTGAACCTCTTGGTTTTCTGTGCCTTACTAAACTAGTTACTCTGCTGAACTTTGAATTAACAAAATAAAAACCATCAGCAACATAAAAGGAAAGCTGCTGCAATATCCTCTTATCAGAAAAAGAGACAAGGCATAAAATCTTCAGCTTTAGGAACAAATAGTAAATCATTTATGCAAGAGATTTGGGAGAGGAAATGTGGCATCCAGACAAATAAATAAAATACTGACAGTGCAATATTAAAATGAATTTAGCTAGCTTTTAACCAAAAGAGTGAAAATAGCCTGGTTTTAGCTGGAGGCTGGTAGAAGAGAAAAACTTCTTAGGCTGTGTATGCTGACCTGCAGATAGAATTTTCTTGTCACTTCACGTTTCACAGGCTTTTCCAAGAAACACATTGTCAAGTTTTAGGTGCTCCAAGATCACGGGGATACGTATGTCTTCACAGGAATATATATAAAAGTTTGCAGTCAAGTTCAGTATGAAGGGTGAGATTTATCTGTCCATGTCCTTTCTTGTCAGCTGCTCATTGGTACCCAAGCTATGAAATGCCTTCTCTTTCTTATCCCCTGCCTCACCTAGAACCCTGGAAATTGCACGAGAGCTCAGGTCTAAACCTTCAACTTTCCCTGACAAATAAGCCTGGAAGTTCCCCCTGACCTCACCAGCTCAAAGTAGTCTTTCTCTCCTGATTTTGAATTTTTATACCAATTAGTACCTATTAATTTGCCAAGTAGCCATGTGCTGACCTGTGACTTTTTCCCTTACTGTCTTTTTCCAACGATTATTTACTTCTTGCTGTTGTTGAACTTTCAACATTTATACTTAATCATTTATATTAGCTTGGAAGTCCTTTGAAATCAAGGTCCATGTATTATTCTTATTTGAAAAAGAAGAGAGGGAAGGAAGTTGAAAAAGTGTTAACCTCTACCTGCATTAGGGTACTCCGAACCTATGAAGCCAAAGAAATATACCCATTTTTTATGACAGTGCACAAAACTCAGCTAGGCTGTAGGGGATAACATGGTTGTTATTATTATGATTACTATCATCTTGGAGATAATAGTGGTTTAACAGTCATATCCTGTCACATGACTTACTGGGGAAGCTGAGGGAGGATGAATAAAAAAGGCAAGGTGGAGTACAGGGGTTCAGTGAGGAGCTGGGCATGAAGCAGATCCAGGGGATGGGATGCTGAGCCAGGCAACAAATAGGAAAGGGATCTAGTGAATATCAAAGATAAGAATGGGGACCAGGTCTGCTCTTTGCATGGTGATATATGCCTGGACAAACTTAGATGAAAGAACTAGAGACAAAACAGCTATATGTGAGTCACAAAAGCAAATTCAGGGCTTTATACAAGCTGTGTCTCCATATCTACAGAGCATTTATGTTTTACTTGAGAATAAAATCTAAAACATTTGGGTCTCTTAGTTCAGGTAGCATTTAGGCTCCTGGGAAAAGTCCTGTTTGTTCCTTCCCCTCTTTCTGTACTTCCCAGCATCCTTGTACTTCCTTAGGGTCCTGGAATGGTCCTATCTAGTGCCTATCAACTCCACCTTCCACACCACATCTTTTATTCATATGCTCAGCCTTATCTAAATGCCCCTTCCTGTCTCCTCCGCATTCAGGCTGCCAACGTGAATTCCCTACTGCAGAGAACTGCATTCTCAGGCATGAGTTTCACTGCGAGGCTCCCAGTTTCTGGTTGTCTTAGCATGTGTTTGCAATATCAGTGCCTGGAGTGGCAATAAAGCCCTATTCACAGAAGATGCTATGTCAGACTCCTACACTGACTTCTATTATTCCAATCCTTTGGGCTATTCTAAAGAGCTTTATCTGTTTCTCCCACTTTCCTTAGCATTAGCCATGTGCCCATTTCTCCTGGCTATTTGTTTAAGTAGAGTGTACCTGTTTGGTCTGTTTGAAAGGAATTAGGAAGTCCTGTTGATAGTAGCTTACAGGGTTACTCGGGGTCTGTACAGACTTGCTATTTCTCAGATTATTTATACAATTTATTTGTCTACATTCTCTTACCTCTGTATCTCTAAAATCCATCTTAATGCAATACAGCCCTTAGTGCCAAACCAATTTTTTCTAATACATGTTTTCCCTAAAGCCCCAATACCTTCATTCCTTTGTTCTGATTTATTGCTGCTGCCTAACCACAGCTACGAGGCAGAAAAATAATAATAATAAAAATTTTAAAACCCTAGTAACAAGCACATCAGGATTAACATACTAGGTCTATGTTAAACCACCCAACAATGAACTAACTCATCTTTAATTTATTAGCTTGATTCTGATATAAATTCTGAATGAAAAGTAAAAGGTTGTGTAGATTAATAATATTAAAGTTGCAAAACAAACCCCTGAAAAATAGGAAATGTTAAGCAAAGGGAGCTGTGCCATCTTTAATTCATTGCTCTGTTCCTAGGCAATTCCATGCATGCAGGATGTAGGCTCACAGCTGCGTTTTTTAAAAGACTCTGTGGTACCCAAGGCATCAGTGCAAGGTAGAAATGGCACAGCTTGTGACTCTAAAGTGTAGGGCCTAATTCAATGTGTTGTGTGACATTGACATGAAAAACATTTCATTAGGACCTTTCATTAAGTGTCACTTTTGTAAGTTCTACAGATAGGCCTATCATTCTAGAGGCAAAATTGCAGGTCAAGTACTAGATAAATCCCCAAGTGATGTGAAGATCCTGCAGCCAGGGATTAAGCACCGTGGATGGGAGGGGTCTAAATCAACAATCTTGGAATGAAAAGAGCATCCGTGTCAGGTGACTTGAGCTTTCTCAACACTTTTAATGTTCAGTAAAACCTTGCTTATTCAATCTAATTGGGAAGGTCAGCATGAATTTGTGAGATGGACACAAGACACATGACTTCTAGAGAATAGAAGGGATTTATTGGTTTCCAAGGTACATGGTTACTTCAGTTGAAGTTCTCAATACTACCAAATTGTGGTTCTGTCCCTCCTGCTGGAACTGACAAAAAAGAGTGAAATTGACGTGTTAATTCTGCAAACACTAAAAAAAAAAAATTATAAACGACTTAGTTAATAATTAGCTTAAACATTCTCCCTTTAATATTTACACCAGCAGGTCTCAACAGGACACATTGACGTGTTGCAAAAAGCCTGATATCAATCATAAAAGAAGTATGAAAGCTTGCAAATGAAGAACTTTTAAAAAGAGGCCAGAGATGATGTGAGGTTATCACAGTAATATCATGGTCATACATTTGCATTCCAAAATGCTTTCTTGAGAGAAAAGCAAGGCTGGGGTTACAGAGATGAAGCCAGGAACTGCACTTGCACGTGGGGCTGTTTTGCACATGCCAACACCATTCTTATATATCACAGAAAAAGCAGAGGTAATTGCTTTACACCATCAGTTTTCTTAACAAACTCTTTTATCATACAAAGGTAAAACTAAACCTTGATCACTTACTTTTCTGATTGTAGCTAATGATTAGAATTAGAGTTTACTTATTGTGTACACCTATATATAGCAAAGAATATGGACCTTAGAGATTTATACACCACTGGCATATTATTGATTATTATAGTGCAATGAGGTATGGTAGGAAGGAGGAATATAATCAAGAGAAAACAGTGGAATCTGTTAAGCCTCAAAGGGTGGCACTACCTTGGTGAGGTCACCTCAGGCTCATCTTGGTCTTGCAGGTTGAGAAACTCAATTTTGCTAGGGGTCTGTAGTTCATCAGACTGTAACAACTGATATGGGCTGTCCAAACTGTCAAGACACTGTCATATAACGTTATTTACTTCGGGATGTTATTCACTTACATTGGGGAATATTCCTTTCCAGTTACCAAAGTTACTTTCTTCCTGATCTCATAATACCCTGAGAATTGAATTTGTGATTTTGAGGTTGGCTAGTAAGGTGGAATCAGAGAAAAAAAAGTAAAGGATGGTTTGAGAAATATTCTGCAGGTCATGATGAGGTCTGAAGAATTATGCTTGACCCACAATGGAGAATGTCTTTCTAGTAATCAGCTTCAGGGACACACCCTTCAGGAGACACACCCTCCTCTGAAGGGTGCTAGACAAACACTGCCAATTTCTGATTCTGGGTTTCCTTTCTCTGTGCTCTGAGCTTCATGAGTCCCTTCCACTCAGGCAGTTGGTTCAGTGTCAGTATATTTTCTGCCACCATTAGGGCTCTGTGGTTATACATAATAGAAATTTCCTTTGGCTAATTTTGAGCACAAAAGTGGAATTTATTGGAATGAGCTGATAACTCTTTAAACGTTTTAATGAAACACCAACCTCTTAGGTCTCTAAAAGGATCCATGGAGCCACCCCCAGGATGCTTACTTCCTAGTAAGGGAACAGACACTTAAATAAAAAGAAAGGTCAATTGTCCCTGGCTGGGAGTAGGCATAAAGTTGAAGGTGAGCCAAGACTTCATAGGGGAGGCAATATTTGAGTTTAAAAGATGAGTAGTAAATGTTTGCCTAGTTATCAAAAAAAAAAAAAAAAAAAAAAAAGGAAAGGACACTCAAAGGACAGAGGCATAAAGCTCTGTAAGATTATGTAACTCATGTTACAATAGAAAACTAGCATCAAATTCAAAGATAAGTTTTGTGTGTAAAACTCCTACATAGCAAAAACTTAAAAAAAGAATCATGGTGATTATTTTCAAAATAATTTTCTTTAATTATTTTCTTCTTCACTTTTCTTCCTTTTTCTCTTGAGGACCACTGATGCCCTTCTCACCAACACCTCACCATCACCAACACTGCCTTCTCCACACACATACATAAAGTTACATGATGTTTCATGACTACTGGAGTTGTTTTCAAAAGGTCAGAATCAGGGGCACCTGGGTGGCTTAGTCAGCTGCGCATCTTTCTCCTGATTTCAGCTCATGTCATGATCTCATGGTTCATGAGATGGAGCCCCATGCCAGCTCTGTGCTGACAGTGCAGAGCCTGCATGAGATTCTCTCTTTCCCTCTCTCTCTGTCCCTCCTCTTCCCCCCCCCACCCAAATAAATAAATAAACATGAGGAGAAAAAAGGTTAGGATCATGCCAAACTTAAAATGTAATTTCACTAAGACTGACTCAACTTCATCTCTTTGAGAACAATTCTCTGAAAATCCTGCCCTGGCAATAATAGACTTAGCCAATAATAAACTGAGCAATTACTAGGAGATAATTTCCCTAGGTAATAAAACATGTCGAACCTGCTTTTCTAATCCATACTTGGCCTTCATGTAGGTTCACAATAGTTGCTCCAGCTGGAGCTCTAATTCATAGAACCCAAACCAAGTATCAGACTATGCTGTACTCTTTTTTCACCATTAAAAAATTTTTTTTGATGTTTATTTATATTTGAGAGAGAGAGAGAGAAAGACAGACAGAGCATGAGCAGCGGAGGGGCAGAGAAAGAAGGAGATACAGAATCCGAAGCAGGTTCCAGGTTTTGAGCTTTCACCACAGAGCTTGCAACGGGGCTTGAACTCACAAGCCCTGAGATCATGAGCTGATCTGAAGTTGGATGCTTAACCAACTGAGCCACCCAGGCGCCCCTCTACCATCTTTGTGGAAGGTTGATACAACATGTGGCACATCCAGACATAGCTGACCCTTGGGAAGGAATAATCATGACAGATTTTTTCCCTTCTGGGCACAAGAATTTTGATCATAATAAGCAACTAGTGTGACTTCAGCTCAGATACTAAATAACTAAAACCTGGAAGGGCACTTTAATTTTGAAATTTAGGAAGGTAACCAATGGGTTTGTTGAGAATAACTGAATCTTCATTCTGAAATGAGAATTTTAATATTTAAGTGTTTTATCATAGATAATAATGAATATTTTGTGTTTAATGCATCGTTTATTATGGATTCTGCTTTTTCCCCTTTCTTACTAAGGAAGTAGAGGAAACTCCTAATTAGTGTGGCCCAAGAACTATTCTGTTTCTTCTAGTCTCTAAAAATCCTCTTGCCTCAGCTTCCTGGGCTGGGATTCCACTTCTCTTTTCAGGGCCCTTACTTCTAATGTCGGGTTTGTAGGCTTTGCGTCTGTATTTCTCAAAGTGCAGGTGTTTTGTTTTGTTTTGTTTTGTTTTTTGCCAGGTGTTTTATGTTGAAGGTTCGTTTTCTTTCAAAATGTGCTGCAAAATCCTGGCTGCCCACTTTACTGATTTGCAGGGATGGCTACATGTTGCTGCAGTTTTCTGTATTTCTAATCTGAGTGTGCTAGGGCCTTGTTTATGTCTGTTCTAGTCACTTTCTGTGACTTGAAAAATAGTAAAGGGGAGAAGTGGCTATGACTAACTAACATCTTTACTATCCTTACCTTCTCTTCCCAAATAAGTAGCAACTCATAGCACTTTCCAATAGGATGTAACATTAATATCTCTGCCAGTAAAGAAGATCCAGAAATAAAACCAAATTTACTATTTTCAAGTTTCCACAAGATCACAATTAAAATCTCTAAGAAGGGAGTTTTGAGAAGAACTTAAGATTGAATAAAAGGTACAACATCGGGAATAGTCAGTGGTATCATAATAGTGCTTTATGGTGACACATGGTAGCTACACTTGTGGTGAGCAGAGCATAAGGTATAAAGTTGTTGAATTACCATGTTGTACACTTGAAACTAATGTAACATTGCGTATCAACTACACTAAAAAAAAAAGATTTTTAAGATTATGTATAAATTTTGATTCTCCATATCATCTCAGATCCTTATTAACCATAGTGCTTATTAACTAAGGCAGATGGCATTTTCCAAAGATGGCTGCAACAATATGTCCAATCCCACATGTTCTTCTACAATGTGACATTGCTACCTTCCCATCAAGAGGTTGCCATTTCTCTACCCCCTTGAATCTGGGAAGACCCCACGATTGCTTTGACAATAGAATACAGTGAAAGTCATGTTGTGCCAGTTCTGGGCTTTGCCATTAATTGGCCTGGAAGTTTTAAATCCTACCTCTTGGAAGCCAGCTGCTATGTAAGTGTGACTACCAGAAACCACCCTATGAGAATCCCAAACCACACTGAAAGACCATGGAGGATAAGATGCTACATGGAGACAGACAGAAGCCAAGGAGCACTAAAGCTCGGGACATGGGTCGAAGGAGTCATCATGGATGTCCATCCCAGCAGAGCCTTCAGAGGACTTTGTGACTGTAACCGCATAACAGTTCCCAAACAAGAACTCCCCAGCTGAGTCTTGTCAACCCACAAAATTATGACAGTTAATAAAATTTTGTTTTGAGCCACTAAGTTCTGGAGTAGTTTGTTAAACAGCAATAGAAATCTGGAACACGACCCGTGGTTACCAAAGTAGGGTCTAAGTGCAACCCTTCTTTGCAAACTTGGAATGGAGTAGCTCTGTATCTATTTTACATTTGGGGATTCTTCATAAGAAATTATTTAGAAAAGAGTGACTCTGCCTGTTAAAAAGTTTGACTCTCATTGCCATGTAATTAAAAATTGGCAAAATATGGGGCACCTGGGTGGCTCAGTCGGCTAAGCGTCCGACTTCGGCTCAGGTCATGATCTCACAGTTCGTGGTTCAAGCCCTGTGTCGGGCTCTGTGCTGACAGCTCAGAGCCTGGATCCTGCTTCAGATTCTGTGTCTCCCTCTCTCTCTGCCCCTCCCCTGCTCATGCTCTGTCTCTCTCTGTCTCAAAAATAAATAAAAACATTTAAAAAAATTAAAAAATTAAAAAATTGCAGGCCATAAAAAACATTGTGATGTAAAATCTTCCCTGATTTCAAAGGTATCCTTTTTCTTTTTTTCATTTAAAAAAATGTTTTATTTTAGAGAAAGAAAGTATGTGAGCCAGGGAGAGGGGCAGAGAGGGGAGAGAGAAAGGGAGAGAGAGAGAGAGAGAGAGAGAGAGAGAGAGAGAGAGAGAGGATCTTAAGCAGGCTCCATGCAAAGTATGGAGCCTGATGTGGGGCTCAATCTCATGACCCTAGGATCTGAAATCAATGAGCTGAAATCAAGAGTCGCATGCTCAACCAACTGAGGCACCCACCTAGGAGCCCCCAAGGGTATCTTTTTCTTTAGACACAAATTTACTTGAGTCATTCCTGATGGATGTGTCTTCTATATCTGAAGACCTCAATAAAGGGTTCTGGTTTCAGTTTAAACAGTCTTGACCAGTGGTAAACGATTTTTCATCAGAGACTTATAGACAAACTATGGACTATGCCCTACTCCTACAGCAGCCCTTGTTTGAGTTCAGGAAAAGGAGTTCATGACATCTTTCTTGGTGATCTGGAGTGTACCTCTTAGAAGAGAGCAAAACCACTTTCTTTGGTGCCATTATCCTGCATTACATACAAGATGATGAGAAAATGCATCTTAATAAGGGCATCCATTTTAAATAGAAATGGCTTCTTCATAAAACTTGCATACCCTATGGCCCTGAGCTTTGCTTAAAGCATTTGAGGTGCCCTTGCCAATCAAAACCATTTTTCCTTCAACACTTAGCAGAGCTATATGTAGAAAGATTTTCTTAAAGACTTTCAGCATGCTTAGCTAAGAGCAGTGTTTTTAGTCTTGCTGCACTAGTGTGCTGGTTCCTTTTATCATTCTGACCATCTGTGATGAAGTCTATTTTGTTAACTCAGAAAACCTCAATTTCTGTAAGACTTTAAGATGAGGCATTAACATATTTTTACGGATTGTGCTACCATTATGGTTTTGGAGACTTCTCATTTCTGTTATTAAAAAGAAAAACCCTGCCATCTAAGCTTCTCATAAGAAACTATTTTTACATTTATAATCTTTAAAGATGCTTATGAAAAGAAGTGCTTTGAACTCTTTCGGTAAGATTTAGCTCAGTCTAAAGCTTAACAACAATGTAATTTGAGTGAAGGTGTCTGATCCTACCTGTCAGAGATGCTGCAGAAAGATACATAAATCATGGCCAGAATCTCATCTGAAACCAGTTTAAAAATTCATGTAGCTAAAAGTCATTCCTGTGTGATCTGGTTTCTTAATACTATAGTGTGGGGATTTCAGAGCTGGAATGCGCCTTAAAACTCATTTTATCAAACTCCTTTATGCTACAGATGAGTACACTAAGGCCACACATTCTGACTGGAAAGCGCACTCTCTTCGCACTCTGAGGTTGCTTCCTAGATAACCAGCAGCAGCACCTGGGGGCTTGTTAGAAGGGCAAGATCTCAGGCCTTGCACCAGACTGATTGCGTCAGTTTTAAGATCCCCACGATCTTATGTGTTCGTGAGCACATTAAAGTTTGAGAGGCACTGCCCCACACCACATTGTCTCCCAGGAGAAGGTCAAGACTTTGGAATCAGGTTGCCCCAGGTTCAAAATCCAGATTTTTCGCTAACTTGCAAAGCGCCCTTAAGCAAATGACTTGACCTTTTTGATCCTCCATTTCCCCGAGAGTTCAATGGGGATGATACTACCTATACGGGAAGGTTACCTTGGAGTTTAAAGAAATAATAGCTGTGGAGTTCCTACCCAAGTGACTGACAGTAGACCTGCAATAGGGAGACAGTGCCACGACTACTGCAATTGACTACTATTGCTATGCTATTACTGCTGTGGCTCCTACTCCTACTCCTGCTACTACCACTACTATCGCTGTGTTGCTGCTCCTGCTAATACTATACTGCTGCTGCCGTTGTTACTAGTACCATTGCTGCTGCTTTTGCTGCTCCTGCTGCTACGACTGCCGCTGCTCCTGCAGCTACCACCCCCGCTACGGCTGCTGCTGCTTGCCCTGCTGCCGCTAAGCACCACGGTTGTTAGTATCTCCGAAAGGGAAAGTAACCTGGCTTACACGTTGCCAAGTGACCTAAGTGAAACTGGGGCTCAGGTCTCCTGGCTGTTATTCCGGGGCACCTTTCCCTACACCTGATAATTTCCCTCCTCTTTCAAGCGCAGCTGAATGTCGCTACGACCAGCATTCTTTTCTTAAGAAAAAAAAAAAAAAAGTTTATTTGTTTACTTAGGGGTGGGGGCAGAGAGAGGGAGAGAGAGAATCCCAAGCAGAATCCGCACTGTGTGCACAGCACAGAGCCAGATGCAGGGGTCAAACTCACAAACTGGGAGAACATGACCGGAGCCCAAGTCAAGAGTTGGATGCTCAACCCACTGAGCCACCCAGGCACACCTAGAAGCAACATTCTTATTTAAGACCACTTCAGTTCCTAGAGTGGGATACAGAAAAAGGAGGCTGCTTGTTTTAAGGTTTCCATTTAAACTTCCTCAAACAATAAAGTCAGTTTGCTCAATTCTCTGTCCTTTCAAAGTGTCATAGCCTCAGCTCAGTCTGAATTTCTTCCAGGTGGCAGCTTCTGTTTCCTTCGACCGTGGAACACTGCCTTTCTTCAATTTTGCTTCTGGCCTCCAAAATTTTTTCCATAGAAAGCTATACTTGATCTGATAGTACATTTTATTTTCCTAGAAAATAGGATATATGTTGAACTTCAGGGTGACTTTGATTTTTTAAGTGAATCTTGTGTATTTCAGTCCTCATCCTTTAGTATTCACCCCTGCACTCAAGTGCACCCACATCTCCAGATATGTAGCCCCACTTTGAACAGTTATAAAAGGAGAAAAAACTTTCAGTGTATGAAAATAAGATTCTGCCATTTTGCAAACTGAAATAGATACTGATTTCTTTCTTTGAGGTACCAAAATGACCTCTGGTCCCTGTACTTAGAACTGAAGGTATGTGGGGGCACCCAGGTGGCTCAGTCAGTTGAGGGTCCAACTCTTGATTTCAGCTCAGGTCATGATCTCATGGGTTCATGGGTTTGAGCCCCACATGGGGTTCTGTGCTGACAGCACGGAGTCTGCTCATAATTCTCTCTCTCTCTCTCTCTCTCTCTACCTCTTTCTATTCCTCCCCTACTTGCTCTCTCATTCTCTATCAAAATAAATAAATAAACATAAAAAAAAAAGAACTGCAGGCATGTGGCTTAATTTGAGAACATTGGCTAAAATACTAACCTCTTAACCTCAGACATACTGGATTCCAGAAAATTATAAATCCCCTGGCCAGTGAAACAATATATTTGTGTGGAAAGCATCCAACTATCCCAACAAGATTTGTAAAAACACTTAGAAATTATAGATACTTAACAGATATTCCTGTCTCATTTATCTAAGGAAATGTAAACAGAAGAACAGGATTGTTCCTGGGGCCAGTTTTAGGCTTGGCCACACTGTAGGAAATAATGCAGTTCCACAATTTCCAAGGAATTACATGGCCTCAGATAGATGGACAACATGAAAGATGCGCATCTGAACCCATGAGTAGGCTCTTTAATTCCAGTGGAAGCGTTCTGGGATGAAGTGGAAAACCCTTGACAAGCTCTGTGAGAAATCATGCACATCATTAGCATCTAAAATATATAACCAACTCATACAATTCAGTGGCAAAACAAAAACAAACAAAAAAACCCAAAATGAAAAAAAAAACAAAACGAAACAAAAAACCCAACGCCCGTGCGCACACACACACACACACACACACACACACACAAACCCACTTCAGTTAAACAATGGAAAAAGGATGGATAGGTAGTTTTCCAAAGAACACATACAGATAGCCAACCACTATACTCAATAGTGCTCAATATCGCTGATCATCAGAGAAATGCAAATCAAAACCACAATGAAATATATTCTCACACTGGTAGAGTAGCTATTATCAAAAAGACAAGAGATAAGTGTAAGGATGTGAAGAAAAGGGAATCTTTGTTCACTGTCGGTGGGAATATAAACTGATTCCGCCACTGCAGAAAGCAGTATGGGGATTGCTCAAAAATGAAAAATAGAACTACCATATGATCCAGCAATCCTACTTCTGGGTATACAGCCAAAGGAAGGGAAAACAGGATATTAAAGAGATATCGGCACTCCCGTGATCATGCAGCATTATTCACAATAGCCAAGGTAATAGAATCAACCTAAGTATCTGTTGACAGATGAATGAATACAGAAAATGTGGTATATACATAGTGGAATAATACTCAGCCTTTAAAAAGAAGGAAATCATGTAATTTGAGACAACATGAATGAACCTGGAAGGCATTATGCTAAATGAAATAAGCCAGACACAGAAAGATGAATATGAATATCGCATGATCTGGTATATATGTGGAATCTAAAAAAAAATGTTCAACTCGTAGTAACAGAGAGTAGAATGGGGATAGGGAAAGGGGGAGATATTGATCAAAGGTATAAACTTCCTTTATGAGATGAGTAAGTTCTGGAGACCAAGTATGTGGCATGGTGACTATTATTAATAATAATATATTGTAAACTTGAAATTTGCTAAAAGAGTAGGTCTCAGGTGTTCCTACACACACACACACACACACACACACACACACACACACTAAAAAAGGTAACTATGGGAGGTGATGAGTATGTTAGTTTGATTGCGGTATCATTTCACTATATATATGTACATAATACCTTAAATATTTGACAAATATTTCTATTTGTCAAAAAAAAGGTTAAAAAATTAAGTGAGGGATGCCTGGGTGGCTCAGTCGGTTAGGCGTCCGACTTCGGCCCAGGTCACGATCTCGCAGTTTGTGAGTTCAAACCCCACATCAGGCTCTGTGCTGACAGTTCAGAGCCTGAAGCCTGCTTCAGATTCTGTGTCTCCCTCACTCTTTGACCCTCCCCGGCTCACGCTGTGTGTGTGTGTCTCTCTCTCAAAAATAAACATTAAAAAATGAAATGAAATCATGCACTTCATCCTCTTATGGAGGTGGAAAAGCACTGGTTTTTTGTTTGTTTGTTTTCATCTTCTTGAAGCTGAGACTCCTTGGCTGCTGCTAGAGTAAGTGGGTACAGTGATCGGTTTCCCAATTTGAGGGCTGCATCTCATGCTTGCTCAGTTTAGCAAGAACTGTGCTTTGTGTTTTTAACAAAACTTAGGCATTTGTAGAGATCCAAATGAATCAGAAGATCCAGTATGCATTTTCAAAGCACTCCCCTCTGTGCACAGTTGCCACACACACACACACACACACACACACACAAATTGGCTAAATTCACAAACAAGCTGCTTTATCAGGGTCAAGGAGCCTTAAGCATGGATCCAAGTGAGTTAAAAGCCATAGATATAAATAAGAAGTCTAACATTTCCTCAGTGGGGCATAAGTACACAAATACACTGTGCTGTCCTAAATTCCAAAGGCAGTATTTCCCAGTCTTAAAAAAGAGGTTCTTTTAATTAAAAAAAAAAAAAAAACTATTTATGTATGTATGAATGCATGTATGTTCCAAGCACTTTACAAATGTTGATTCACTTAACAACTTCAACGATCTTTGCCAGGTAAGTACTCCTCTTATCCTCACTTTACAGATGAGGAAAAGAGTCACATATTGTTTGAGTAACTTGCCTGAGATTAAACAGCAAATAAATGTCAGGATAGGAACTCAGGCAGTTTGACCCTAAAATCTATGCTATTACTTAGTATGTTACATCATGAGGTTATTACGCTGCAATTTTCTTTATACCTAGCTGGTAGATAAATTTGTTAGCTTGTAGTACTGATGAAACCAGAATGGTGAATTCATTACTTGTATATGCCTACTACTGAGGCTCTGCATACAGCACTATATAATCTATAGTTTGCATTTTTTATTTCAAAGTCTTCAGTTAATTATTAGGTAACTTTTTCAACTCATAAGACTATGATAGTTTTCCCTTTAAGGGCTTATACTTATAAGCTACAAGTATAAAAAGCAAGCTAAGAATTATTTCAAAAAGATCCTAAGGTTGCAATATGAGGGACCAAGTATAAATGCCCAGAGCTTACTAGAGATTTGTAAGAGAGAATTTAAAATGAGACTAAAAATTAGTTATTTGCCTGTTGAACACCTCCTTTCCTTCGATGCTGCTTATTTGCATGACAATTGGCCCCTTAGGTCAGGGTTTATTATAGGTTGGGAAAAGTTTCCAATAGCCAACCACAAACCCAGGAATCAAAATCTCCCAACACACATAAAAAACAAAAAACAAAAAACAAAAAACCTCCCTAATCTGCAGCCAAAAGTGCTTCTGGGTCTTGGAACTGCCCCATTGTGCCTGGGCCACTCCAGCACAGCCAGCCTGAGTGTTGCCATGGCGGCAGGGACCCAACTGTGTGGGCTGGTTTCAATAACCAGCAGCTGCTCACTTCAGAAAAAGCAGATGACAGCCCAGTTCTGAATGAGCATTTTTCTCTGGGCTTTGACCTGACCTGCATATTGTTTTCTCATTGAATTTCCTTTTATTTATTTTTAAATATCAACTTTCCTTGAACTTTCCCTCTCATTTGTGTTGCATTTGGCAGGACTACAGAATTTCTCTTTCTCTCTGTAGAAAATGGGTTTTTTTTCTTTCTTTAACAGTCGGTGAGGTTTTCCCTGTACCTTCTTTATCTCCCCCATCCACCCCGCACCCCGCCATGCACACAAACACCTTTGCCTCATTATATAAAGATGCAGGACAAATACACAGAGTTTAATTACTTCAAGAAGTTTTTAGGCTCAGATAACCCCTAAAACTCTTCCTGACTCACCCAACATTAGGCATATTTCATTTGTCCTGTGAAAATTTGGAGGTGAAACAGAAAAATGACCCTTTATTCACATTATTCTGGCCATGATCAGAGAATCTACGTTTTTTTCTTTAAAATTTTTTTATGTTTCTTTATTTTTGAAGGAGAGAGAGATAGAGCGTGAGTGGGGCAGAGAGAGAGGGAGACACAGAATCTGAAGCAGGCTCCAGGCTCTGAGCTGTCAGCACAGAGCCTGACGTGGGGCTCAAACCCACAAACCGCGAGATCATGACCTGAGCCGAAGTTGGACGCTCAACCGACTGAGCCACCCAGGTACCCCGAGAATCTATGTTTTAATACTAAATGTATTCTCAATTCACAGTTGATTCACAGCCTGGTTTTTTTCTCTTTGTTTACATGTTGGCAAAATGTGAAGAATATAAAAATATAAAAACTACTAATATGATTTCTGACCCTCCTCATAGGGGTTGCAGAAAAACTGTTCTTGATGTAAGCAAGAGCTATACTGTGTCTGAGATGAATTTTGCCCTCTTCAGTTCTTGAGGGGTTTGGAACGATCTGGAAGTGAGGTTAATGCTGCTGTTGAACTTTTTTTTTTAATGAACTTGAAACAATTTGTTTACAAGTTGTTACTAAAGACTGTCAGAGAAAAATGTTTGTGGACATAGTATCCAAAAGGCTGACAGAACCCAGAACTTGCTTGGTATTCAAAGGAGAGCTCATCCAACATTATCCTGCACACTGTATAATTACTTGCATGTTGGGAGCCAAAAAAGGGAATGCAATCCTGTGAATGTGTGTTTATACTGGAGACTTTGAGAAGCAAAACAATTCAGCAAGTATTCTTCAACCCCAGCATCTGGGAATAATTAATTGGCTTGCTATGGTTTATAGCATAAATTGATAAAGTTGTCTGAAGCATTGAGGCCCTTTGCCTTATTTAAAACTTTCTGCTTTAGGGTTTTACATTGTGGCTAATTTTAGTAAATCTTTTATTTTTAATCCTAAAATGGGTGACAAGGAAGAACCTTCTGCTTATGGTTTCTTGATCATTTTCTTTTTGGTCTTATTCCCAATGTGTTCAGGAAGCTGGTGCTCACACACCCCCGGGAGCCTCCCTTCTTCCTTGCCGCGTAATGCTGCAGGGGCAAAGAGCTCTCAAAAGTAAGCTCTGGAAAATGTTGTTGGGCTTTTACATATTGTTTTCAGGAAACACTTATCGGCGCTCTGAAGAGTTTCTCTGGAACATAGAACGTATTTTTGCTCCATTTTACAAATTTTAGGCCAGGGCATTAGAGATTGTCATGTGAGACTCTCAATCTATTACATATGGAAAGTATTGTGATGAGTTCTGATGGTTTATGTGAAGTGCTGCATTCCTTTAATTGTGGCTTTTGGGAAGAAAGCACAGTCCATACAGTTGACCCTTGAGCAATACCAGGGTTGGGGGGCCAACCCTCCATGCAGCCAAAAGTCCACATATAACTTTTGACTCTAAAACTTAACTGATAATAGCCTACTGTTGACCAGAAGCCTTACTGATAACATAAACAGTTGATTAATATGTTTTTTGTATGTTATATATATTATATTACATACTGTATTCTTACACTAAAGTAGATAGAGAGAAGAAAATGTTATTAAAATCAAAGGAAAAAGAAAATGCATTTACAACACCGTACTGTGAAAAATCCACAAAAATGCACAGGTAGACCTGTGCAGTTCAAACCCTTTGTTCAAGGGCCAACTGTATATATCATGTCTTCTCTATCCAACCTAACAATTCAACATGTTACAAAGAACTTATCAGTCACTGGGGATTCTCCTCTGGTTTCTTACTAAGGCATGCTAGAATGAAACACAACTGTCACTCTGACCTTAGTTTAATTTGGTATTTCAGAGTAAGAGCAAATGTCTTACTTTTGTTGGCTGAGTGTTCCAAGTGTTTAACAGCGCTAAAAGTTTTCTATAGCACTTTTAAAAGCTCAAATTTCACAACATCCAGCTCTTTTCTTTTGAATCCTGGTGAGAAACAAACTGAGGAACTCCTCAAATACAGCCAGGATTTCACCCCACCTCTCTCTTTTCTCCGGATTCATCTCCACACCTTGACAACTGTTTGAAATCACTTGTGACCTATATTTCAGGTTTCTTTGGACTAAATATATGTCATCGTTCTTCACGGCCAAAAATAACTTCTAGAAAGATTTCTGTTTATATGGGGGCTGTACTCACCAAGAGTAACCAGCCTGAGGTTCAGTTGTTAGGCTGGCACACTCACTGCCCCAGAGCCAGAAGATGATCAGTTAGAGAGCTACTTCCAGTCTCTGTACAGTGTGACACCTTCCTGTTCCTTTCTTTCTTCAAGACTCAGAAGTAGGGACTGGACCTTACATCTATGGCGGGGCAGGGGATGTACTCTCATGCTACCACTCTCAAAAGCCAGTGCATGTCCAGTGCCTAGATTGGTACCAGTTGGTCATGAGTTTTCTCAGATCTGTTTTCTGATACCAAAAAAACATAAGTTACATGAATACAGAGAACTTCCCTGTCATTACCACTGTACCTTATCATGCAGAAACATTCCTGGTGCATATCACTTAATATTTTGCCGATGAGTGAACAAAAAGGATAAGTGGGTGTGCAAATGAGGTGAGTTTTTCCTGAAGCTGAGTTTATTCATTTTCAGAACTTCTTTTTTTTTTATGTTTATTTATTCTTGAGAGAGACAGACAGATAGAGTGTGAGCAGGGGAGGGGCAGGGAGAGAAGAAGATACGGAATCTGAAGCAGTTTCCGGGCTCTGAGCTGTAGGCACAGAGCCCAATGTGTGGCCTGAACTCTTGACCTGAGCTAAAGTTGGACGCTCAACTGACTGAGCCACCTAGGTGCGCCTATTCATTTTCAGAACTTCTAATAATATGTTCTTCTTGCTTTTCCCCTTTAAAATGTGTTTATTTTGTAAAAATTATTACATAAGGTAAAAATGTTATTAGGGAGATTTTAGACAAATGGGAGCTATTAAGCAATATCATATTAGTTCCCCAAATTCATGTATTCATCCAGAAAGTTCAGAATCTGGAAATCACTCCCCAAAGCATGTTCTTTCTTGCTGTTGCCTTGTCTCTTATGACTCTTATGTCTCTTATTATCCTTTTCTTCATAAAAGCTGTCTCAGAAGAGGTAACAAAAAGTTAATTTATATGAACCAAGGTGAAGAATGGAATTCGGATTCAGAATCACCAACAAAGTTGAGCATTCACTTAGTACTGTGCATGTGCACATGCTACCCTACTTAAATTCTGAGATATGCATTATTATTTCCCTTTTACATAGTGACAAGTGAGCTAGATTTTGGGTGCCCCAGATCCTCCCCCACATAAGAAGATTGGAGGGCTGAGGAGGTCCAGAAGGTTAATGGAAGATGTGAGACTAAATGGTGCTTTCCTAGTTAAGAGTGATTTGGTTGGGAAGAGAGTGACATTATGTTAAGAGTAAAGATGAGGAGGAAGAGTGAGCATACTGTAGTTTGGAACAGAGTCCAGACTGACTTGAATGGAAAGCAAGCAGCAGATAGGAAGATTGTGGATGCTCAGATCGCCTAAGACCATCATTTTGCAAGCATGAAGCTTCAAAACTTGATATGTTCTAAAGCTTGCTAACTTCTCAGGTTCCTACTCAGTCAGTCAATGCCCTGAAAGACATATTTGTCTCTGAATTTGTTTACTTGACTATTTTTGGCTTTACATAATGTTGCTTAGGAAGATGATTGTGCTCTTAACTGCTGGTCATGTTTCCCTATAAGAAAGATTCTCTTCAGACCTTAGTAGGTTGTAGGTTTTTAAGCATAATCAGTCAATAGCCCCTACTGCTGACTGTGCAATGTGAGTTTTCTATAAGAGTTCAGACTATTGAGTTAGATATTTCTAAGAGAAGCAGAAGCCTAGCCTGTTCCAAGTTTCTAGTCCCATTAATGTATCTATAAGCTCAGTGTAAAAATTGTATAACATTAATCTTATTATAAAGGTTTACTTTTTCCAGTGGTGTTAGCCTATTGATCTAAGGATATGTGCACTGTTGTTAACTCTGAGTCATCTCATTTGAAGAGTGGAAAGCTGATAAGCTTGACAATGTGTGTATATGTAAAGTACCTAGTTCAATGACAGGTGGTAGGTGTTCAACAAACTGTAAATACAGTGGATTCTCATTATTTGTGGGTCCTAATTTTGTGAATTTGCCTACTTCCTAAAATTTATGTGTAACCCCCAAATCAATACGGCACTTTCATGGTCATTCATGGATGTGGGCAATGAAAAATTTGAGTCACCTGACCTACACATCCCCAGCTGAAGGTGAACAAGGTAACACTATTCTTGTTTTAGTTCCAATACTAGAAACAAGTGTCCTTTTTGTAATATATTTAGTGCCACATTTTCCACATTTTTGTGCTTTTTACTGGTGATTTTGCTGTTTAAAATGATTGCCAAGTGCAGTGCAAAGTGCCTTCTAGTCTTCCCAATCACAAGAATAACCTTTTAGAGAATTACATGTGTTAGATAAACTTTGTTAAGACATAAGTTACAGTGTTGTTGGCCAGGAGTTCAATGTTAATAAATGCATAATACATATTAAATAAGGAAATAAATCATCTTTAAAGAGGAACATATATAATACAAAGTTATGTATTAATCAGTTGATGAAAATGTGACCACAGCTCACAGGAACCTAAACCTGCATGTTCCCTAGGAACAATGGTCCCATATTTGCTAATCAGTGTTCCCAGCAACTTTGTACCACAAAATCTATTGCATTTATTATTGTAGTCATTTAAGAAAGCCAAACTCTGGTTTCTACCTAAGCCCAACTTATTAAGAGCATCAATGATTTTGTAAAGTTGTATCAGATTCCACCATCTTTCCTATGTTTACACCTTACCAAGATTCTCGAAGAGGTATCTTCTCATGGTCCACGTTCAATGAAACGTCCTTTCAGTTCTTGAGCCAATCTTGCTTGGGTTAATAATCTCTGACTCAGGCCCACCGGTTTGTTAAGTTTGGCATGAAGTCAGACCTTCCCCGTCCAACCCCCTCCCCCCCCCACCCCGAACTCTTGCCAGACCTGTATACCCACTAGAATGATTGATTTCTCGGGTTGAACCTTCAAGTCTAGTTCACAGCCCATCATCCTGGAATTCTATATCCAAAGATGAGGCCTGTGTGTCTGCATCACTACTGAATCTCCTTACCTCTGTGTTTCCTACAAGTGAGGATCTACCCTGTGACACTCGGTTAAGCTGGGCAGAGAGACCCATAAAGAGTTGTAATATAAATAATGGTGTCAATGATGTGTAGATGGTGCTGTGGGAGTATGAAGGAGAGACAGTAAATCCAGCAGGAAGCCTCTCTGGGAAGGAGAATCAGATGTTACCCACTAACTGGGCAGACTCCCAGTTACCACCTTGTCGTATCTGTGATGGCATAATGGGAGGCCTTGAGTGCAACTTGGTAGAGGGAAGTCAGGAGACTTGGTCACAGGCCACCTCTGCCTTCGCAGCTGTTTGACAGCAGGCAAGTTACCTCACTTCTCAGTTTAGATATCTCCTCTATGAAATGGAAGTAATAATACCAACCTCACAGATTTCTTATGAAGATCAAACAAGATAATGTAAGTGATAAAACATGGTATAATATATGTTTTATTTATAAAAGTAATGTGTGTTATTGCAGAGAGGTAATGTTCATGCAAACATTTGGACTGTTCTAATTTCAAAGTTTAACTAATATTAGGATGCTATGATGTATAAGAATGACAAAAAATATAGACTCTCAGCCATGGAGATCAAATGCAAGGACCTCACAGGCCCTAGAGATTGTTGAGAAAGAGTACAAGTTCCTGATTCCACAATCCTGAAACATGTTATAAGGAAAAGTACATGTCTCAGTGGTCCTGAAATCTCCCTCCAGCTCTTTGTTCCCCCTTCTCCTTGTTTGGAGAGCAGGACTTAATTCAGAGTAATTCCAAACGTTAGAAATGAAGGATTTTTTTTTTCTCTATCCTACTTGAGATTAGGCGCTCTTAAGAGGACAGCGGCTGAAGAATGCTAAGAATTCTTCCCTCCACCCAGTCAGGAATGTGTCCTGCTTGGGGTGCTTAGGAAGAATGTGAGGGCTGCCAGATAAGGCCCAGAGCTTGGCCATTGTGGGCTTGTTGCGAAAGGGGGATGGGAGGAGCCCTCCTC
Source organism: Panthera onca (assembly GCF_046562875.1). NCBI lineage: Eukaryota > Metazoa > Chordata > Mammalia > Carnivora > Felidae > Panthera > Panthera onca. Next base: position 59,803,275 of record NC_138341.1, on the reverse strand, counting down.
CAGAACCAGGCCTTCCTCAAGATCTCCCAGAGGTTGCTCTCTGGCTGACAGTAGAGACAAGAGCTGGTGCTGCAGAACTAACTTCTGCAGACCATGAGTGAAGAGACAGCTCAGCCAGACATGTGAAACAAAGACACAACAGTGTTCTCAGGCTTTGGGGGAAGTATTCTGGAATCAACACAGATGTGAGCTTGACCACAGGCTGTGCTTCTTACCAGTTAGCTGCATAACCTGAATCAGATACTCTAGGAGCTTGGGTTTCCTCATCTGTAAAATGCAAATAATAATAACACCTGCCTAGTATAGTTGTGGGGAGCATTGACTAAAATGATGTATATAAAACACTTAGCATAGCACCTGTCCACAAATGGGGGCTATAAAGCCTATTTTTATACACTAGCTTTTAAACAGTTTCAAGATCCTGTATTTATTCAATGTTACAGTATATAATGTGCTTTCATATTTGTTACTTCTTTTTTTTATTGGTCCCAGTAATTTTTTTTATATTATAAGACAATTTTATTTGTCAATTATATCTTAGCAAAATTGGGGAAAAAATATGTGCCTCCAGAGGAAAGTCCACAAACCACCTATGGAATATCTTTCTCCCACATACTGACCCTGAATTTGATCAAGCATCTATATCTAAATGTCAGTTTATAGTTACAACTTACAAGAGGCATATTTGAAACAATAGCATACAAATGTAATCAGTAAAATCTAGACCATTTCTTCAACACATAAATTCCAAGGGAGATAAACAAAAAGAGAAAAAATCCTATAGTGTTACTTCTTTTTAATTGCATTAAGCAATATTGTGAACTTGGGTATCCCAGGGATGATTTGTAGATAGTCATCTTTTAGAACAAGTAATAGAATGTCAGATTTGACAGTTATCCTTGGGTCTTCTCTTAGCTCTTGTCCACACTGTATCCCTATCCCAGTTTTTCTAGTGAACTTCCAGTTACAGCTGCCTCCCTCCTTCCCAGGCATATTGACTCCATTCAACCAGTGTAGCTGCTCTTATGCAAGTTCCAATGGGAGCTTGGAAGAAGCCGTTGTCAGAGGTCATAGAGAGGCTCAAAGGCTTCAGGGATTCTATCAGGTAGAGTTATCCTTGAGGGGCCCTGGGGGGAAGCCAGAATGCCTACTTGACTCCATTACGTTTGGGTCTCAAAGTTCAACCTCTGTTGGAGAAGGTCTGCCCTGCTCCATGCTCTTATCAGGGTTCTCTTTGCTTGTTGCTTTGCTTCTACCAGCCTTTCTTCTCCTGGGGCAAGACTGTTGTAGAACTCCCAGAAGAATGTGGTTCTGCAAACCAACTCTGACTCTTGGTGTTCCTGAAGCCATGGTGCCACTCCACTTTGCTGGAGCCTGAGTCTTGATTCCTACAGCTACAGTGGATCGATTGTGTACTTCTGTAGACTTGATTGTGGATTTTTAGTCTCCTCCTGGTAAAGGAGAGATAAGGATGGCAGTTGACCTATTTCCTGAAGTCTCTGTGAACTTCCTGACAATTTTCTCTTCCCTAGTCTTGGTCCCCTGTAATAATCAGCCATGGACTCTGGACATGGAATCCTACGTCCAGCTGGGAGCAAGCTTACATCTCCACTGATTGCCTTATTGCTTCTGGGCTGGTTCCTATATAACGCCACCCACCTCTCATTCTAGAATCTCAGAGAAACTTCATCCTTTACTGACAGTAAATATTTTCTGGAAAATACATGCCAAGACCATTGCTTTTATTGAGCTTCTTAAATTCCTGAGCATATGGCCTGAGGCAAAATGGGACTACAGTTTTCTGAGTTGGCAGGAAGGCTAGTGAGCAAGAGACAATGGTTTATGTGAGGGACTCAGGATGGGGTTTGGAGGAACTGTCCTATATGAGAGTTTAAACCTGGGGTAAGTGTCTAAAGCAGAGTCTAAATGATAGCAACCTCTGTTATGGTTATGGCATCAGTTGGTGCCAGGTAAGAGATATTCCAAGGTCTGAATAGACAAGGGTAAAGGAGGGTTGGCTACATGTGGCCGGGCTGCAGATGGCTCATTTATGGGAGGAGGATCCAGGCCCAGGGAGGTTGGATGGCTGCAAAGAGTTGGAAAACCAGAACCTCAGTCACTAGCTAAAGTTCAGAGCACAGTCAGGCATTCGATGACACTTTTAACATATTTCATAGCCTCAGGCAAGTGTGTGCTTGATGCTGAAAGTGGCCTGAGCACCAGCCTATATTTTTTCTCCAAACACCTTCTCCTGGTGATTTGTCTGCTTTGCCTTCCACTCATGACCATGACTCAGTTACTGTTTCTTCTAAACTATTTAAACACTGTAACTGCCTTCAGCCTTGCCCAATACTACCTTTGACCTGACTCTACCTTTTGCTTTTTATCTCTGGATACAATGCTTATCCTAGGGATGTTTCATGTATCCAAAAACCATTATTTTACCCTATGATAAAATATTACACCCTATAATAAAATGCCCTATTTTACCTAGTATGGTGCTCTTCAGCCTTTCCTGTCTCACTGACCGGCACCATCAACCTCTATTTTTCCAAGCTAAAAATCTGAAATTTATCATAAACTTCCTTCACCTCTCCATCTACCATGTGCATATTTCACTACAGTGACTATCCAATCTCTATTCCACCATGTGGTAAACATCACCAGTATTTACCAATATCCAATTCTTTTCTTTCTGGGCATAGAAGAGACATATTTCCCACCTCATTTTCAGTTAAGTGCAGCCATATCACTAGTATGGACCAATGAAACATGAATAAAACTTTGCATCTTATTTCTGGGCTAAGGTAGTAAAAGAAACTTTCTCAGTTCTCTTTACCTGAAACATCCCTCTTCTCCTGTTGTGTTGAATGCAGAGGTTTTATGTTGAGATGGTAGTGTCACCAAGTCAAAGAAGCCTGGCTAACTGCATGACTGAGAAATAAGCTTTTGTGATAAACTACTGAGATGTGGGGATCATTTGTTACCATAATATAATCTATCATATCCTGACTAATACAATGAGTGAGGCCTGCTGATTTACCACTTCATATGCCCCTCCAGTCCCTTCACTGCTCTAGCTCAGGACCTCAATATCTCCTACTAGAACTATTGGAAAAGCTTTAAAAATGTCTTGTTTCCAGGTTGTCATCCCTCAGACTCATCCTCCAAACCGACATCAGAGTGGTTTTTGTGTAACTCAAATCCAGCCATGTATTTGGGCTACACTGTTTCATTGGCTCCCCATCACTGACATGATGAATAGGCTGGTGACATGACAGGTATTCTTCCTAGCCAGCCTCCTCTCCCATGCCTCTTCTCCCTACCTTTTACAACCAGCAACACTTAAGTGTTTGTAATTTCCAGAATAAGCCATGTTTCTTTGCCTTTATTTTTGCCTTTGCATTTATCATTTATCCAAAACATCTTTATACAGACTTCATCTTATTCTTTGCCTGGATAACTCCTGATTCTTCAAGAATAGTTTCTAATATCACCTTTCTGCAAAGGGCTGGAGGATGATTCAGGAGCACTGAGACATGTACTTTTCCTTATAACATGTTTCAGGATTGTGGAATCAGGAACTTGTACTCTTTCTCAACAATCTCTAGGGCCTGTGAGGTCCTTGCATTTGGTCTTCATGGCTGACAGTCTATATTTTTTGTCATTCTTATACATCATAGCATCCTAATATTAGTTAAACTTTGAAATTAGAACAGTCCAAATGTTTGCATGAACATTACCTCTCTGCAATAACACACATTACTTTTATAAATAAAACATATATTATACCATGTTTTATCACTTACATTATCTTGTTTGATCTTCATAAGAAATCTGTGAGGTTGGTATTATTACTTCCATTTCATAGAGGAGATATCTAAACTGAGAAGTGAGGTAACTTGCCTGCTGTCAAACAGCTGCGAAGGCAGAGGTGGCCTGTGACCAAGTCTCCTGACTTCCCTCTACCAAGTTGCACTCAAGGCCTCCCATTATGCCATCACAGATATGACAAGGTGGTAACTGGGAGTCTGCCCAGTTAGTGGGTAACATCTGATTCTCCTTCCCAGAGACGGACTCCAGTGAGAGAGACTGGGAGTGTTGGGGGTTCAGGGAGCTGGTTAAGGCACAAGGTCATGGTCCCTTAGTAGCCATAGACTACGAAAAAAGTGATCCAGTATCTTGAGCAGCTGAGTCAAAAAGCCAAGCCAACTACCTAAGCAGTGATTTTTAAGGTATGCACTCTAGCCAACCGGGAGGCCACAAGCATCTTCCTGATGTTCCACAAACTGATCCCAAATGTAAGTCTTGTCTTTGGATCTTACTAGCAAATGGCCCTTGATGTCCTAGATTTTCAGTGTGTGTGTGTGTGTGTGTGTGTGTGTGTGTGTGTGTGTCTTTCTCTAAAGGCTACTTACTAATGTCTGCAAAATTGTTAGGAGTTGGTAGTATTTCGTATTCATAAATAAGAATTTAGCACATAAGTAGAGTTTACTGAGGACTTGACTAAGTATTCACCTGGCTGCCAGGCAACACTTGGCAGTATTTGCAAACTCCCACTATAAACATGCATGGGCAGATTGTTGAAGGATCCTCAATTTTGGGGAAGATTATTCTGTTACCAGTATCAGTGCTATGATGAGTTGATTATTCTTTTTTGTGGTTATTATTCCTGCTTTTTAATTATAAATTACCCTTCTCTATCTTCATCATCATCTATTTTCTTTGAGGTATACTGTTTGATTAACCCTATGGTAGGAGAGTGATATCACCATAATTTATCACCTTTAAGTTCTCTGTAACAAAACATTAGCATGAATATGGATTGCAGTACACATAGAACTGTCTATGTCAATATTGCTAAAGCAGATATTCACATAATCTGAACAAAATGTGTTTGCACAGCAACAGTTTGTTGCTACCAGAGAATTCTTTGGAGAGTAGGAAAGACTGGAGGAGTGTGTGAGTCTTGGAGCCTTTTGCCTCAGGTAGGTGGGACTCACGTCAAAAAAGTTTGAGAATCACTGGGTGGAGAGGGAGAACTTGGGTTCATTTTAGTGGGATAGAAAGAAATACAGAGACTAGAAGAGAGTGAATATTTGAAGGAAGACTAGGAGGCGGAAATTGGAGAGATTTCTGGTTCTGAAGAAATTATGCCTACCATGTCTTTTCAGATGTCTGTGGCCTCAGAATGGATGTGGGAGGAACAGTTAAAGGTGAATACGTATCCAGGGGGCCCTATAGGGTAGTCTGTTTCAGGCGCTGTGCAAAAATGCCTTGCCAGGGCAGGTGAGGGCTGAAATCCAGCCTACTGGTTCATTGACCATGAACCCTAGTGCCAGTGAGAGAAACCTTTCTGTAAATTGCCTCTACAGAATGCCTTTTAGTAAGTTATTTAAAAGTGCCCCTATGTGCAAATTATGGCCCTTAAGATACTCCAGGAAATCCTGGGCTACTCTTTTTTTCATGGATATACTGAAGGTGGCCACTTTTGCTCACAACCAGAGAAGATGGCTGAGTAACGTAAGGATATTGTACAGGCATTCAAGTAGACTTGAGACTTAGAGAAGAGTCCAGTAATGTGCTTATATTGTGGCAAAGTCAGAACATGGGAATTAAACAGCCTAGATACAAAATAAGGTCTTCCTTCAGTTTCTTGAAATGCCACCAAGAAAAACTTTCAAATACTGCAAAAAAAGCCATCTAGAAGGAAGAACCCATAGAGAGATGTCTTCTTATTCTGAGCATCTTTGGGTTTAGATTCAGGCAAAAGGAAATCATCTGGTTATTATGAATAATTAAAAATTCCTTAAATGAAGCTGGCCAAAATAGAGCTATCCTCTTCAAAAACCAGTTCTAAATCTTTCCTGGAATACAATTTCACATATACTTTGTTATAAGCTTTACACCTCTGTTAAGCACTGTATGCATTCTGTTTCGTAAAGTGATCCTTGTCTTCAAGTAAACTTTAGTGAATAGTAAGATATTATTAAATGTAAGGATGTAAAACAATATTTAGCTTGGCTCCTGAAAGTTATTCATGTTGATTTCTTATCTAGTAACTATTGAGGGAGATGCACTGACATTGTGCTATTTTTGGTGACTGAATTGCCATATTCCTTTCAGAATTCACATTTCAAAAATGGCAATGGTAGTGTCAGTGGTTACCTTTATTTCATTTACCCTAGTGACTGAGTGACTATTTATTTGGTATGAATAAAGCTGAGGGTTAGCGCATGTCTCTGGCACACTAGCCATAATCCTACAGGACTGTGTGGTTGAGAAATTCCCATGTGGGCTTGATGAATTGTACAAGATCCGTTATTTTTGTTTTCTAATGGTTTCCCAACCCACAAAAGTCCAGGCCATTGTATTGTTGGAAGAGCAGGCGGAAACCACATTGCTTTAAAAAGTTTAAAAAAAAAAATTAAAGAATTCTGAAAACAAAAACAAAAACAAAAAATAAACCAAAACAAAAAACCAAAACATGGTCCCCCACCTGTAGTCAGTGGAATTTAGGTTCCCAAGGGTTATGGTCAATTTCCACAACTTGCTCCCTTAAGCTATGAGTGGGCAGGCCTATAACATCGTTGTTTGTCTTAATTCTTAACATGTGTGTAAGGGCCAAAAGACATCAAATACAGGGGCTTTGGAGGGTAAAGCCATAACAGCAAATAAATGCAGCTTTTTAAAGATCCAGATGAAGGAATAAGGGGAAAATACTGTAAAAGCAATATTCACGCCCATCTTTTTTGTCCCCCAGATGGAATAGGGTATGTTGTTTTGTTTCCTTTTTGATTCATAACCTGGTGTCAGCACTAGAAAAGAATAAAAACAAGTAACTAGCACTGTAAGTTCATAACATGCATTCATATATGTTAGCTTGAGAGTCAAAATAGCCATGTTATTAGGTTCATTTTAATGTAGAGAACACTGAGACTTAGGCTACCTGACTCACTCAGGACAACTCAGCTTGACAGGTACAGCCTGGACTCCAAGCCCCATCTTCTGATCCTAAAGTCCATGCTTTGCATTTTTTCAGCATACTCTAAAACCAAATGGCATCCCTTTTTTATCTGACCTCCCACAATAATTCGTACCAGTTTAATCAATCCCCAGGTAATGGAAAACTGATTTAACTCTAACATCAATGTCATACCTGTTACTTCAGGAATCCAGATGCCTCTTGGCTGGTTCTGCCGTTTTTACAACCCATGTAAGTATGAAAAGCTTGAGAACACCATAACCTCCCCCAGAAAGCTGAGGTGACATTAACCTGAATTCAGTCTGGAGGCTTCTCCTGATTTGCTGCAGATCTCACATCACGGGGACCTGTACCTAATAAATTTTAGCCACTGTCATTCCTTTATAATCAGCCTAATTACCCTAACATTCATATTTTTCTTTGGATTACTTTTGTTTTCCATCTAGTTTAATGTAGTCCTCCATTCCATCTTGACCCCAATCAACTCTCTTAATATTTCAGTCTCTTGTCTGAAGGTCCATTAGGTAGCTAGCACCTGGAGGTGTTAGAAAACCTTATGCCTTTTTCACTGTTGCAAGTGAATATCTATGTATCTATATTACAAATTTCTCAACAGTAATTAAAGACTTGCCACAGACACTCAATACAAAGCATAAAAGTTGTATTGACAGAAACATTTTTAATAAAAAATAACATGGTGTTGACCACCAAATACACAGGGATAGGGGTTGTTAAATTATATAACAACTTGGTTTCAAGGTTAAATCTCAACCATCACCAGCAAAGTGTGTTGTACCAAATGCCCAGAGGTCTGGAGCTAAAACCACAGCTAAACTGAGATTTGGGATATATTTTAGTTTTGGCACATACAAGAAACAAGAGGACAAGGCATGGTTCGTTTGAGCATTTGTTCAAAGCATACTGAGTGTATGAATCCCCCACCACAAATTACCCTCTTCCACGGTTCCCATTCAACTTCCAAATAAAAGAAATTGAGAAAGTATTTCTCCCCAAATGTTGAGGGATTTGTCCTTCTTTATGATTTTTTATTAACCAAAGAAGAATCTTAAAGGAAAACACCTTCCAGCCTTGTGTCTTCTTCTTTATGAACTGTTTCATTGGGTTAAAGAAAGATCATCAGGTCAGAAAAGAAAGTTCTGCTCCTAGCCGGAGACCTACTCCTGTAAAGACTTTTTACAGTCAGTAAACAGTCAGTCTCCCCTGCTCATGCACTGTCTGTCTCTCTCAAGAATAAGTAAACATTAATTTTTTCTTTTAAATTATATATAAAAAAGATAAAGTATTTAAAAACCTGAATACATGTAAGATAGCATGACTGAAATGAGGCAGTGGCCTATAACAACTGCTCTGGTGACTTCTCACAGCACAATTCTATGCTATTGAGAGTCTTTTTTTTTTTTTTAATGTTTATTTTTGACAGAGAGAGAGACAGAGCATGAGCAGGGGAGGGGTAGAGGGAGAGAGGGAGACACAGAATCTGAAGCAAAGCAGGCTCCAGGCTCTGAGCTGTCAGCACAGAGCCCGACACGGGGCTCGAACTCACTAGCTGTGAGATCATGACCTGAGCTGAAGTCGGACGCTCAACTGACTGAGCCACCCAGGCACCCCTCTATTGACAGTCTTTATCTGAAGTCTGACAAATTTGTTTGTAAAATCTGTCTTTGCCAGAAACATTGGCAGGGCATTCATAACCAACCCTTCTGTGCTTAAGAGCTACATAAAATAGTAGTTCTACATAAATACATAGAATAGCTAGAACAACGTAAATTATGGAAAACTGTGTTCCCCCGTTAGTTTTGCACCTGGAAGGAAATACCTAGCCTCTGAATGAATAGTGATGGGATGTTAGGGAGACTGTATCATGTCACAAGAGGGAGTTAGAAGACAGGAAGTTAGGGTAGTATCTCAGAGGACTCTGACTAGGATAAGGAAGGCGCTGAGGTACCTGGGCATATTTATTCCAGAGAAACAAATGTTATGGGAAGAACACAAATGCTGCCACAAAATATTGAAAGGGCTGTTACAGAAAAGATGATTAGATACTCTGTTCCAGAAGGCAGATCATTGGAATAAAATGAAGATGTTGAATTGAATGATCTCTAAGTTCCCTTAAATAAAATTCTGGTGTTTCAAAGTTACAAGGAGAGAGGCTGTGGCTCAGCACAGCACATAAATATGAGTTTTCCTTCAATGGGCAGAGACACCCAATCCTTAAGATATTTTGACATTTGGAAGAAGTCTGGATTGCCATTTAAGAAAAAGGTAGAGGGCATGCCTACATTCTGAGTAAATCAAGCTCTATGACAGCATGGCCTCTCCAATTCTAAGATATTTTAATTCTTTAGTAGGATGTGATGTGTCATAGAAAGTGCTAAATAAGGGGTCTATGTGTCCTTCATTGGCCATGGGGGTAGATACTGTCTAGGTAGAGATTGTTGTCATTCTCCAGTTCTCCCGGCTTGGAAATTGCTAAGAAGCAGATTTTCCAGTGCATTTGAATTAATAGTCTTACTTCTACTTTATCTGGGATTTTTTGGTTGTTGTTCATTGTAAACATCTGTGAAGTTTTTTTTTATAGCAGCTATAAAACCAAAGCCACATACAAGCACGCACCAAGAAAATCCTATACTCAGCCTGGAATGAGGATGTCATTGGATACTGTTTTGCAGATAGCATGTGGTAAACTGATTGACAAAGTCTAGAAATAAATCAAGATTATCCTAACGTTTAGAAATCTGACAGACAGATGGTGCCAACACGTTTCAAGCTCTTAACTGGGTCATAGTCTTATAATAAGTTATGATGTTTCCTGACCTTCTAGGCAGCTATCCTGCCAACCTCTAGGGTTTGGGTTTGGGGGAACAATTTCACCATCAACTACCTATAAATTCTCTCACTGGAAGAATAAGATTAACAAGAGCAAATTCACCGAACATCCTATTAACACTGAAGTGAAGCTCATCCCAGCAGTTATGAGGGAGCTAAACATGTAAAGGTCATGCACAAGAACAACTTGTATACTAAGCAAGAAATAGAAGACAGAAGGCCAAAAGAAACAATAGATATATTGGGATACCTTCAACTGCAAGTGCCAGAAAACCCACCTCAAAATGGCCTAAGCAGAGGGAATTTATTGACTTACATAGCTGAAAATTTCAGGTTTGGCTGGACTCAAAGATGCGGATGATGTCCAGACAACATTCACAACGCACTCCCCTAGATCTATCTCTCATCTTCGCTTCATTCTCAGAAGATTCTTTTCACCTGGTGGCCCCTAAAAACTCCAGGCTTACATTCTTCCCAACCCCAAGTCAAATAGAGACAGTACCTTTTTCCCAGCAGTTTTCGCACAAGGCCCTGATTGATTTCATTGGCTTGTTTTTGGTCATGTGCACCTTCTTCACTAATGGTAGAGGCCTAGAGCTGGGTTTATAAAGTCAGCACCTAAACCACAAGGACAGAAAATGGGAAAACTAGGGAAGGAGGAGGAATAAATGCTGGGCAGGCAAAACCCACGGATGTCTATTTGCTAGAATAGCTTCAAGCAATGTGGTAACATCACTGATGTCTGGGAAATTTCTATAGGCTGTAGACCCAGGCAGTTGGAGTTTCAGACGTTGCTATTTTATGAATAGAAGCTCCAGTTCCATCATAGATGAGGATATAGCAGCTCTAAGCACACCAACCAGTTCTGGATTTTGGAAGGTCTTTAGTCTAAGAATCAGTGTCAGCCACATTTGGCACAAGAAGACCCCATATTCTCAGAGTAGATAAGGCTACTCTGTATCAGGCATACACATTGGAACTTATCTAGTAGTGCCATCTTAAGAAACAAAGAACAACTCTGTGACAGTATGGGGATGTGCATAAATGTTCAGATGCAAGTGTCAGTAGTCTTGGTGCTGTATCACTGAGAAGCCCTTAGAAGAGCACAATAGACAAACAGTGGTCTTGGAAACTCATCTTTCATGTGGCAGTGGGTAGAAAAGGGAGGGGACAATAAGTTAAAACCTGGGCTAGACTCCACTGTGTGGGAGTAGGGGAAATCACTCCTTGAGAAAGAAGGAAAGGTAATAGCTTATTGCTCTGCTCCATTTTCGAGGTGGATGGGTAAGTCTGGACAAAGTAAAACTTTTCAGCAAGTTGAAAAATGAGTTCTTCAGTCAAGGTAGGGAAAAGCCACTGTGGAAGAAAACAAGGGAAAGGCTCTAGTTCTTGAGGGTTTAAAATGAGCCATTGAGTTTTAGGAGCCATAATTTGACTTTGAGCACATGAAGACATTGGCATATATGTCCCTTGGGGGCAGCTCCTTTTGCCCACTATTGCCAAACTTTTAGTTACAGTCAGGTGTGGATATGCCTTTTAACAAGAATTTGTATTTCTTAATGATACAAAAGGCCTAAAGTCCATCAATGACTTAAAAGGAAAATCATGTTCCTGTCTTCCAGCCTCCTTTTCATGAAGTCTAGCAGGGAAGGAAGGAAGGAGGAAGGGAATTCCATATATTCACTAGGATTGTAATAACAAAGTACCACAGACTGTGTGGCTTAAAAAATGGAAATTTATCATCTCATAGTTCTGCAGGTTAGAATTTTAAGATTGTGGTATAGATGGTGTTGGTTTCTTCTGAGCACTGTGAGGAAGAATCAGCTCCATGCCTCTTCCCTAGCTTCTGGTGGTTTTCTGGCAATCTTTGGCATTCCTTGGCTTATAAATGCATCACCCCAATCTGTGCCTTCATCTTCACATGGTATTCTTCCTATGTGGCCATCTGAGTCCAAATTTCCCATTTTTATAAGGATACCAGTCATATTGGATTAGAGCCCTTGCTAATCTCTTCTTTTTTAAAATTTTTTTAATGTTTATTTATTTTGGAGAGAAAGAGACAGAGCATGAGCAGGAGAGGGGCAGAGAGAGAGGGAGACACAGAATCTGAAGCAGGCTCCAAGCTCTGAGCTGTTAGCACAGAGCCTGATGCGGGGCTCAAACTCATGAGCAGTGAGATCATGACCTGAGGCAAAGTCGGATGGCCAACCGACTGAGCCACCCAGGTGCCCCCTAATGATCTCTTCTTTACTACCTCTTCAATAACCTTTGTTCCAAATAAGGTCACATTCTGAGGTACTGGGGGTTAAGACCTCAACATATGGGGGAGGGTGTACACAATTCAAACCATAACAGTCCATAATCATTCTTAATATTCCAGAAGTTATAAATGGCTGCACATTTTGCTCCAGTGTTTGAATTATAGCACTAAATATATACTTAATATTATGATGGCATTGGGGAGGGGAGTGTACACTTCAGAATTCCCTCTTTCCCATCACTGAGATAATCCTGGTGACTGAAGGATAAAAAAACAGATTCTTCCAGCTTGAAAGATTTATATATCTTTTGAGTCAAAAACTGGAGGAAAATCAAAATTCCTTTTGTATAAAGGGACTGAGTCTTTGACTTTCCAAGCAACGGGAGAGGAGAACCCGTTGTTACTTTACTCTCAGTAGGGACAGGAGAATACAGTGCTTCTCTTTCTACTCCCCCTCTCTGAAGTAGGAGCATGGGAATGGGGTTGGTTAATTCCTAATTAGCTTTTGGCTTTTGAGAGCGATTTCTCCTATTTCTGATACAAACTAATTGATCACATGTTTCTGCAAATACCCACTTGCCCAGTGTGAGTGAGGCTTTGTGCTGAACAAAAAGAAGACAGCCGTACATTTAACCACAGTCAAGTCCTTTGTGGGGCAGACAGGAATAACATGCATGATTGCAACCCATAAATAATACACCTCATGTCATCTGCATTTTGCCTACCCTTTAAAACAGAGTCTGCTATTCCTGGACAAGCCAATGTTAATCCTAGACTCCTAACTTCAGGGCCAGTTCTTGCAGGGAGTGGCATTTCCCTTCACCTCTTCCTCTCTCTATATTTTCAGTCCAGCCAAGCATAAATAAGTAGGCAGTTTCTACCCTGATCACTGAAGCTCTAAAGATAGGGCACTGAACCCACTAAATGATGAATACATGCCATATGGAGCTAACGGCAAGTTCGGATATAAATTATCTCTGTATTGCTCTCTGCATTGCAGATAAAAAGTCCCTTGTGTCATCTCTTTGTACTGAGCTGTGTGTATCTGAAAACAGCAAAAATCACTGAGAAAAGTGGGACATTTAATTTTGTCTAAAAAGGACTGGGTATTGCTTGCATTGATTAGTGAATGTTTTTAAAACATTATTTGATGTTGTGCACAATTTATTTCATTGGAATCTTATATTTGAAGCAAATATTTGAATTCTTCTGGCCAGCTGTATTGATAGTGCAGTGCAGTGTACAAGAGTTGGAGTCAAAAGACCCTGGTGTGGGTTCCTGCACTGAGAATAACATTTGCCAAACATTTGCAGAATACTAACAACTGTTCTGGGCAGATTATGTAGGTTATATCATTTACTCTTCACAACAACTTTAACAGACAGGTCCTACTATTCCCAATTTGTATGTGAGAAAACCATTCAGATAGCTATGAGAAGAGCTGGATTCAAATCCACGCTGTCAGCCATAAAGTCCATGCTCTTTCCACTACTCCATGTGACCTCTTGCCTTCTGGCTGTTTTGACCTGAAGCAGACACAAATACTTTCTTGGTCTCGTTATTCTTAGGGGAATTAAATTAAATATTCTCTAAGATCCTTCTGAGCTCTGAACACTGTCTGTGATCACTCCCTTTCTACTTTTCAAAATCTGAGTAAGCCTTTTATTTAAATACTACCCTCCTTTTTCAAACCCTAAGATAATCTTCCTATGGATGGAGGGAGGGGGGTAAACCTTTTCTGCATCAAAGATTAGAAATTATAAAGTTCAGAAATTGTTTTGCCTTAGGCCTATCTTCCTGTTGACCTATGTGCAGTCTTCTACTAGCACAAAGAGGGCATAAGAAATCCCAGTGTCCTTCAGCAGTCCCGAGGGTCTCAGACAATGTATGGTTGCGTTGTGTGATATATGTGTTTCCCTTCTGTATAGAAGTATGAACTATTTAGGAATACAAGTAACCACTTATTGTCTACCTAATTTTCTTGGTATTCCTACCTAGATTCAATAAAAATACATTTGAAACATGGCATATTAATTTCTCATTAAGCTTTCCCAATTTTCTTTATGGATTGATGTGCCAAGCTAAATACAAGAGGATAGCTATGTTCTATGAAACCATCTGTAAGCATACCAATACCAAGAACAAAAATATTGCTTTCAGGATACTCCTAGGGGTGGCTGACTGGCTCAGTCGGTAGAATGTATAACTCTTGATCTTGAGGTCATGAATTCAAGCCTCGTATTCGGATCAGAGATTACTTAGAGAAAAAAAAGATACCCTGAAGGGCTCCAGAAACTGCACAGAATGGCTATGGAAAGATTAAGAGGCAAGAGTAAGTATGGCCTTAATAAAGTCTTGGATTGAGGAGATTCAAGGAAAGCAAAAGTGACCTAGTCCCAAAGTAGTTACTGCTAAAATTTTCAAATGAGTGAACTAATAGATGACTTCTTCACCAGAGTGTGTAAGTATACAAAATATTAGATGTGCCTACTTTTGAAAGAAGAAGAGAGGAACTTTCATTAAAAAAGTAGACTCTGGAAAAGACTCCTTAGGTTGCCTTTTCATTGGAACTTGACCTTCGCAAAAGCAGTGAAGTGATATAACTAGAAGCAGATTTTTTGAAGGCTCTTTCAGGCTCTGATTTATAGCTTGAGAGATAATTATTAAGAAAGTAAATCATTGAATGTATAAGTTGGATATTTTAGATAGCATGAATGATCAATACCATCTCCTCCCTTACACTTAATTAATTTAATCAACAAGTTATCTACTAAAATCTCTCTTCAAAAGGAACAAAAAAGAAGGAAGTCAGCATTTACTGAGTACTTTCCATATGTCAGACATATTATTTTATTTTATTCATCTCTTTGCCTTTTCTCCACCTAGCCTTAATCATAGAGAAAGTATAAGCAGCCACTTTTGAAATAGCCAAAATCAAAATAGGATTTTTTTTCTTCTCAACAACTAGAAATTTTACATTAGTTCTCCTTTCTTTGTGGAGGACTGATACAGGACTGGATTCAATTTTCAGAATGACTATTCTGGCTTTGATTCATGGAAGGCACTGTTATGAGTACTGAAAAGGCTATTTTCATGCAACCCTAAGTAAGGATGTATGTAACCCATTTCATCCATCCATACTCAGGAGTCCCATAATTAAGTGTATAAATCATTTGAAGCCTATCATTTTTTTATAGTTACTAATCCAGCACAAATATTTAAAAATTTAAAAAGAAGTTTCAAGGTCTATAGTCACTTTTATTGAAAAGGATCTTTAAATGCATTAAAACTCAAGTCAATCTTACTTATTAAAAGACAGAAGCCTTGGGGTGCCTGGCTGGCAGTCAGTAGAGCAAGCAGCTCTTGACCTTGAAGTCATGAGTTCGAACCCCATGTGGCACATAGAGATTACATCATCATCATCATCATCATCATCATCATCCATAAGTCTCAAAACCTTATCAGTGAGCTGTGAATATAATAAATATCTGTAAGTGTAACCTCAACACAGAAAATATCAAGAGTGATAGGAAAAAAAAAACAAGAGTAGGCTAGTTCAGAATCTATTTTGATGTGTCTCCCTAAAACAAAATTTCTGCTAATATTGAAATAATTTTTAAAAATTACAAATGTCATGGCACCTGGCTGGCTTAGTCAGTAGAGCATGTGACTCTTGATCTTGGAGTTCTGAGTTCAAGCCCCACATTGGGCAAAGAGCCAATTAAAAAAAAAAGTAGGGGTCCCTGGGTGCCTGAGTCGGTTAAGCTTGAGACTCTTGATTTCAGCTCAGGTCATGATCTCATGGTTTGTGAGTTTGAGCCCTGTGTCAGGCTCTGTGCTGACAGTACAGAGCCTGCTTGGGATTCTTTCTCTCCCTCTCTCTCTCTCTCTCTCTCTCTCTGCACCTCCTCCTCAAAATAAATAAACTTTTTATAAAGAAAGAAAAAATTTCTTTTAAAAAATTGCAAGTATTTGTTTTCATGAGCAAGAGCCCAGATCTTGTGACCATATTATGATTACATTAATACCAAACCCTGACTGAACTTTTCCCAATGAAACAATTTTATTGCGTATTTATCTGTCCTTGCATTTAAAGTGAGTTGTAGTCTTTCATGCATGAATGATAAAATATACGCTGAAAACAATTACAATTATTACTAAAATAGCAGTAGGTTTTGTAACTTTAGGAAGCAAAAAGTTATTTCTCAGGATTTTCTAGTATTTAGTATTTCTTCATATGGCAGAATTTGCATGCATGTTGTTTTAAAATTCTGTAAACAAATTGTGATGAGTTTGCTCTTTAATCACATTGGTATTGTCTAAAACCCCACAGGGGATGTTGATGTGCATATGTTTTTTTAAAAATATTTTTTAAGTTTATTTATTTACTTAGAGAGAGACCACGAGCAGGGGAGAGGCAGAGAGAGAGAGAGAGAGAGAGAGAGAATCCCAAGCAGGCTCTGCACTAATAGTGCAGAGCTCAAACTCACGAACTGTGAGATCATGATCTGAGCTGAAATCAAGAGCTAGACGCTTAACCAACTGAGCCACCCAGGTGCCCCTCAAATATGGTTTTTGACTTTGAAAATATAATTTGATTGTAAACTTTTAGTTTTTTTCTCTTTTTATTGAAGTATATATGTATGTCTAATTAACATATAGTATATTTGTTTCAGGTGTACAATATAATGATTCAACCATTTTATACATTACTCATTGTTCATCAAGATAAGTGTGTACTCTTAATCCTCTTTATCTGTTTCACTCATCCCCCTCTCCCCCCGACCCGCCTTCTGGAAACCATGAGTTTGTTCTCTGTATTTAAGAGCCCATTCCCTTGTTTGTCTCTTCTGTTCTTCGTTTGTTTGTTTCTTAAATTCCATATATGAGTGAAATCATATGGTATTTATCTTTCTCAGTCTGACTTATTTCACTTAACATTATCCTCTCTACATCTATCCATGTTGTCACAAGTGGCATGATTCCATTCTTTCTTATAATACTTGTGTGTGCGTGTGTGTGTGTGTGTGTATGTGTGTGTATCTTCTTATCCATTTACCTATTAATAGACTCTTAGGTTGCTTCCATATTTTGGCCATTGTAAATAATGTTGCAATAAACATAGGAGTGCATATATCTTTTATGTATATAAATATATCTTTTTGAATTAATGTTTTTGTTTTCCTTGGGTAATTTCCAGTTACTGGAATTATTGGATCATAGGGTAATGTGATAATCTCATTGTGGTTTTGATTGCATTTTCCTGATGATTAGTGATGTTGAGCATCCTTTCATGTGTCTGTTGGCCATTTGTATGTCTTCTTTGAAAAAATGTCTATTCAAGTCCTCTGCCTATTGTTTATTTGGATTATCTTGGGTTTTTGTGGTGTTGAGTTATATGAGTTTTTTATATGTTTTGGATATTAACCCCCTTACAGGATATATTACTTGTAAATATCTTCTTCCATTCAGTAGATTGCCTTTTTGTTTTGTTGATAATTTCCTTCATTGTGCAAAAGCTTTTGTTTTGGTGTGGTCCCAATAGTTATACTTTTGTTTCCCCTGACTGAGGAGACATTTCTAGAAAAATGTTTCTATGGCTGATATAAAAAAATTACCACCTTTGTTTTCTTTCAGGAGTTTTATGGTTTCATGTCTCAGATTTAAGTCTTTAATCCATTTTGAGTTTATTTTGTGTATGGTGTAAGAAAGTGGTCCAGTTTTATTCTTTTACATGTAGCTTCACAGTTTTCCCAGCACCATTTATTGAAGAGATTGTCTTTTTCCCATTGTATATTCTTGCCACCTTTGTCATAGATAATAACAAAGACAACATGGATGAAACTTTAAAATATGCTAAATTAAAGAGGTGAATTATAAAAGACCACATATAATTTCATTTATATGAAATATCCATAACAGGCAAAACCATAGAGATGGAAAGCAGTGATTTCCCGGGGTGTGGGGAAGAGGGAAATGGGGAAGTGATTGCTAATGGATATAGGGTTTCTTTTGGGGGTGATGAAAACGCTCTAAAATTACATAGTGGTAATGGGTGGCTTTTTTAATTGAATAATTTAAAATAATTATTGCATAAGATTGTGAACAAATCCTGACCAGCTATAAAGCCATGGAAGATCTAGTAGCCAAGAATGCATGATTTTAAAACTTTATTACCCACTAGGGGCTGTTCTTATGCCCCTCAATCAAATGCTTAACTAACCATATATATTTAGTCAAGGTTAGGAAACTGGAGTAGACTAAAGAAGAAATTAGAATACCACTGGAAACCTTTCAAAGAAAAGATCCTACCTTTTCCCTACAAACTAGTCAGATTTGCAACTCATAGTGTTTGGAATTTTCTGGCTGACCTCAGCTGAAATGAAAATGCCAGGGAGAGGAGGCAGGTGTAGTGATGACGGATTTGCACAGTTTGAGATATTTTGGCCATTGTCAACAAACTTTTGGAAGATCAAATCAAGAGCCCTTGAATGTCCTTAGGGTAATTTAGAAAGTAGCTCCATCCAGAAAGGGGGCTTTAACTTTTTTTTTAAAGAGTACATTCTCCTTCTCCAAACCAACCTAAAGGTCCTTTTCCTCTTTACCCTTCATAAATTCAGTGTATTAGTTAGGATTATGTACCTTTACATGTGACAGAAAAGAAAACCCACAAAAGAACTGTGGCTTATGTGATTATTTCTGTTTCATATAAAAGAAATCTGCTGGTAAGCAGTGTAAGGTTAAGGGTATTTATTCTACAAATTTGGGAGGGACCCAGATTGCTTCCAGCTTGCCACTTGCTGTCCTTCATCCTCATGATCCAAGATAGCTGTTGGAGATCTAGCCAACCCAACTATATCTCAACAATAGGATGGAGGGACCAGGAAAGGTACATTCCCTCCCTTTGAGAAAACTTCCTAGAAATTATAAGACTTAGCCAAATTTAGGCACAAGCCATAATCTAACTGCAGATGAAGCTTGGCAGGTCTTCAGCTGACTGGAAATGGCTCAGTTAAATCTGAGTTCTTATTGCTAGAGAAGAAAAGGAGAATGGATATTCAGAGGCAAGTAACAATCTTTGCCTATAAATTTTGGTTGGGGTCCAGGCAAACCTAGAACACACATCTCCTAAATCCAAGTGTAGGGCACTTTTACATTTTAAATTTCTGTGTTAGAATACTATATTTTGCCAAGCTCTCCAGCACATTCAGTTGTCCTGTGACGTTTGGTTAAATGTGGCTGCAGAATAATATAATTGGCAAGTGCCTTTGGTCAGTGGTCTGTTTCTATGTTGTTTTGTTTTCCTTAATATCTGTTTCATGAGGTATAACTGACACATCATAAACTTTACCCATTTTGTGACTTTCAAATTGTACAATTCATGGGGCACCCGGCTAGCTCACTTGGTGGAACATGTGACTCTTGGTCTCAGGGTTGTAAGTTTGAGCTTCACATGGGGTGTAGAGATAACCTAAAATCTTTAAAACAATAGTGTACAATTCAATGCTTTTTCATATGTTCACAGAGTTGTGCACCCATCACCACTATGTAATTTTCAAGTATTTTCATCACCCCCAAAAGAAACCTTATATTCATTAGCAATCACTTTTCCATTTCCCTCTTCCCCAAGGCCCTGGCAATCACTAATCTACTTTCCATCTCTATGGTTTTGCCTATTATCGACATTTCATATAAATGAAATTATATGTGGTCTTTTATAACTGATCTCTTCCATTTAGCATGTTTTAAAGTTTCATCTATGTTGTCTCATCTATTAAAGGAATGTACTTCATTCCTTTTTATGGCTGAATAACATTCTGTCATATGGATATCCATAGCTGGCTTATCCTTCCATCACCTGATGAAATTTGGGTTGTTTCCACTTTATGACTATTATGAATAATGCTGTTATGAACACTCATATACACATTTTTGTGTAGCCGTATGTTTTCATTTCTATCGTGTCTATACCTCGGAGTGGAATTGCTGACTTATATGATAACTCTATGTTTAACATTTTGAGGAACTGCCAAACTCTTTTCCAAAGTGGCTGTTCTGACCAGCAATGCATAAGGGCTTCATTTTTTTTTTAATTTTTAAAAAATATTTATTTATTTTTGTGAGAGAGAGAGAGAGAGATAGAGTGTGAGCTGGGGAGGGGCAGAGAGAGGGAGACACAGAACCTGAAGCAGTCTCCAGGCTCGAACTCATAAACTGTGAGGTCATGACCTGAGCTGGAGTTGGACGCTTAACCAACTGAGCCACCCAGGTGCCCCAGTGAGGGCTTTAATTTTGCTGCATCCTCACCAGAACTTGTTTTTTTTTTTTGTTTTTTTTTTTTAACGTTTATTTATTTTTGAGACAGAGAGAGACAGAGCATGAACGGGGGAGGGTCAGAGAGAGAGGGAGACACAGAATCTGAAACAGGTCAGCACAGAACCCGAAGCGGGGCTCGAACTCACGGACCGCGAGATCATGACCTGAGCCGAAGTCGGACGCTTAACTGACTGAGCCACCCAGGTGCCCCAGACCAGCACTTGTTATTATCTTTGATTTTAAGCCATCCTACTGGGTCTGAAGTGGTATCTCATTATGGTTTTCATTCCCATTTCCCTGATGGCAAATGATGTTGAGCATCTTTTCATATGCTTATTGATCATTTATATATCTTTTTTGGAGAAATGACTATTTAAATCTGTTGCCAATTTTTTTTCAATATATGAAGTTTATTGTCAAATTGGTTTCCATACAACACCCAGTGCTCATCCCAAAAGGTGCCCTCCTCAATACCCATCACCCACCCTCCCCTCCCTCCCACCCACCATCAACCCTCAGTTTGTTCTCAGTTTTTAAGAGTCTCTTACGCTTTGGCTCTCTTCCACTCTAACCTCTTTTTTTTTTTTTCCCCTTCCCCTCCCCCATGGGTTTCTGTTAAGTTTCTCAGGATCCACATAAGAGTGAAAACATATGGTATCTGTCTTTCTCTGTATGGCTTATTTCACTTAGCATCACACTCTCCAGTTCCATCCATGTTGCTACAAAGGGCCATATTTCATTCTTTCTCATTGCCACGTAGTACTCCATTGTGTATATGAACCACAATTTCTTTATCCATTCATCAGTTGATGGACATTTAGGCTCTTTCCATAATTTGGCTATTGTTGAGAGAGCTGCTATAAACATTGGGGTACAAGTGCCCCTATGCATCAGTACTCCTGTATCCCTTGGGTAAATTCCTAGCAGTGCTATTGCTGGGTCATAGGGTAGGTCTATTTTTAATTTTTTGAGGAACCTCCACACTGTTTTCCAGAGTGGCTGCACCAATTTGCATTCCCACCAACAGTTGTTGCCAATTTTTAAATTGGATTATTTGTCTATTGTTGAGTTAGACAAGCTCCTTATCAGATATGTGATATGGAAATATTTTCTCCCATTTATTGGCTATCTTAACTTTCTTAATGGTGTCTTTAAAATACAAAAGTTTTTAATTTTGATAAGGCACAATTTTTCTTTGTTGTTCATGTTTTTGTTATCACATCTAAAAAACATTGCCAAGCCCAAGCTCACAAAGATTTACCCCTGTTTCTAGTAAGAGTTTTATAGTTTTAGTGGTTAACATTTAGGTTGATAATCCTTTTTGTGTTAATTTCGGTATATGGTGTTTTGTACTCTTAAGCTTTATAATGCAATAACAAAATTATTGTGAATCATGGGTATCTCTCCAAAGAGAGTTCAAACAACCTCAGCAATTCGTACTGGAAAAGATTGAGCTCTTTGGGCTAGATTGCCATTTCCATTACTCTAGAAAGAGTAATATGGTATAACGATGCTTCTTCTGTTTATAATTTATCATAGATAATTTACAAAATGACCAAAATTGACTACTGTCCCCTTTAGAGTTGAGTATAAATAATCGAATTAGGAATTGGTACATTTAGCAATAATATCTTCCATGTTCCTGACAGACACCATTATGCCTTCATGGGAATTGTGACTATAAACTTTCAATTTTTGATCAATCAGAAAATTAAAGTTAGACAAATGCAATCAAATAGCCACAACTAAATTGGTACAGCAACTGTGGAAAATAGTATAGATATTACTCAAAAAATTAAAAATAGAGGGGCACCTGGGTGGCTCAGTCAATTAGACGTCTGACTTTAGCTCAGGTCATGATCTCACAGTTCATGGGTTTGAGCCCCATGTCGGGCTCTGTGCTGACAGCTCAGAGCCTAGAGCTTGCTTTGAATTCTGTGTCTCCTTCTCTCTCTGCTCCTCTCCTGCTCGCACTCTGTCTCTTTCTCTCTCTCTCTCAAAAATAAACATTAAATTTTTTATATTAAAAATGAAATACCATATGATCCAATAATTCCACTAACTGGGTATTTTACACAACGGAAATGAAAACACTAATTTAAAAGATATATGCACTCCTATGTTTATTGCAGCATTGTTTACCATAGCCAAGATATGGAAGTAACCTAAGAGTCAACTGATAGATTAATAGATAAGGAAGATGTGATATTATATACATATAATATATAAAATATAATAAATAATTTTTATTTTTAAATAAATAATATATAAATATATAGAGAATATATATATTCTATATAGAATATATATTCTAAAATATATATTCTAATATATATTCTAATATATAGAATATAGAATATATATTCTAATATATATATTCTAAAATATATAGAATATATAAAATATAATGTAATATATAATGCAGCCATAAAGAAGGATGGGATCACGCCATTTGGGTCAACGTGGATGGACCTAGAGAGTATAATGCTAAGTGAAATAAGTCAGACCAAGATAAAAACAAATACTTTATGATTTCACTCATATGTGGAATCTAAAAAAACCCAAATGATAAACACACAAAAAAGCAGAATCAGACCTATAGATACAGAGAACAAACTGAAGGTTGCCAGAGGTGGGGAATGGGGGAAGGGAGTGGGAGATACAGGTTCCCAGTTATGCAATGAGTCACGGGAATAAAAGTCACACCATAATGAAAACAAAAACAAAACTAGCCCCAAGGGGGAGAGAAACAACCTTTTTAAGGTAGCAAAAACTAGATTATCATAATGGAAACAACTGTTGAGAAATTCTAAATGCCTCTTTTAGATTCTGCACACATGCATCCATTTATTAAAGGCAGGAATTTTTAAAATCACAGAAACAGAGTCGAAGGGGTCTTAGGAGGGTATCTCTTCTAGCCCTTACCTCCAGGTAGCAAAGTATCATTTTCCCATTTCCATTTTACAGATGAGGCAAATGAAGCAAACTTTGCTCGGTTTCATTTCCTGGCTTTCTCAGTTTCGGCTTCTCTCTCAGGTGGACTTGTTCTAGCAGAGGTCTCTGGTAGCAGAGTAGTCATCCTCCTAGCTACCAATCCCAGAAAAAATTTCTTCTCTTTCCTAATCATTCTATTTCTACCAGTTGTGCCAGAACTGTGTCTGCCTGGCTTGACATGGAGTTGTGTGTACATATATATGTATGTCTACCCCTCCCCCTTCCATCCAGAGAAGTTACCGGAGTTCCTAGGATGACACAATTAGTAAGTGATGGAGCTGCAACAGTAACCCAGTTCTCTCAGGGTCAGCCTCATCATCTGCTCTGTGTGCATCACTATAAGTGGCTTGAGTTGCTTTAGACTACGAGACAGTAACAGATTTCTAATATCTCTTTTAATTCTGTCTTAGACTGCTTCTTCTGTTTGCCTGTTTCTTATTTTATGAGCTATCACATTTGTGATAGCTTACATTTTTATTATATCACATTTTTTCTCTGAAACTAGTTTTAAGTTTCTTGAAGTCTCCAGCTGTGACTTATGTATTTTTTAAATGTAAAAAATTTTATACATTTTTATGCATTTTTACAATGTATTTTTTGACGTTAACACTTTCTTGCAAATAGTAGGCACCTGGCAAATATTTGCTTATTTGAGCAGAGAAAAGAGTCCTCCCTACAGAATGTGAAAATAGGAAGGGAGTTAAACACGAGCCCACAATTAGAGACTGATGGGGAAAATACCCAGCAGCACCATGAAATACATGGTTCTAAATCTCAATAAAGCAATTCAAGCACATAAAAAGTACTGATTAAAACTTATCCTTTTTGTGATATAAAATACAGAAGATACTCCTAGGAATAGAATGTTTTGTGAAAGAAAATCTTCATTCAATCCCCAAACTGAGGTGTTCCATGGGCAAAATGGATCTAGAATCAGAACACCTTAGATGTGGTAGGAATGGATTTATTCAAGGAGAATTTTCATTTTTATCAATTAGATACAATTTATAAACAGAAACTATAGATGAAACGCCTTTAGATAGTGAAAGAACATTTTAATGAGTACATAGGGGTGCCTGGGTGGCTCAGTTGGTTAAGCGTTTGACTTGGCTCAGGTCATGATCTCATGGTTTGTGAGTTCGAGCCCCACATTAGGCTCTGCGCTGATGTTGTGGAGCCTGCTTGGGATTCTCTCTCTCTCCTTGTCTTTCTATGCCCCTCCCCCACTTGCACACGCATGTACACACTCTCTCAAAATAAACTTTAAAAAATAAAAAGAGTACATAAAGACTTACATAATATCTTCAATCTAAGACTATAGTTATACAATTTTAGTCATTATTGTAAAAAACAATTTAAAACATTAAGGAGAATTTTAAAAAGAAATGGTATCACTCATAGCCTTTACACCCTAGCATAAAATTTTATATTCTCTTTAAGTATTTATTCTCTGTGTATTTTTACATTTTCTAAAATCATAGAACACATGTAAGATAAAAGGTAATTTGTAACTATTTTACCTCTAAGGATATCTAGGAAGAGAGCTAAAATATTTCTGAGCATAAAGCAGTGAAAATAAGCTTTTTATATTTTATTTTCTGAAAATTATTTTACCAAGTCAAAAGGGAAATTAGGATAGGTGTGTGTTTCTTAAGATCCTGTCACATTCCTAATAACCATTCTTAGAAGCTACATGTTGAGCTCCAAGGAATGCATTGATCAGATTGGCTTAGTTAACCTTTAACAAATAATCTCTCAATCAATGTAGTTTCAGTTTTGGCATGTTAATTTTACATTTTGTAGTTACAGTAGTGTTGCCCTATATCAATAATTTTAAAAAATGGATCAATATTATAAAGTGGTTCAATGAAGCATAAAATAATGATAAAATAGTAATGTAAATATTACAATTCAAATAAAGAAATAAACATAAATTGTAAACAGCACTCCAGTGCAAATATAGATTATAAATCTGTATTAGCTGTGACAAATCTATATGTGACTTTGTACAGGAAATAAATATGTAAATTGGAAGTACAACAATAAGTATCTGAAAATTAAATTTCATTGAGTGGGCTTTCTATTAATGTTAGTCCCCAGTGCATTGTCTCTTATAACATTTTTCTCAGTTAGCTTTTTTTTTGTCATTGTTAAAACGAAGCATAGTGTGGCCTTTTATCAACTGAGATTTTTCTAACGCAAATATTTAATAATGGTTTCCAACTGATGCAGAATGTGAGTTCCATGAGGGCAGGGATTTTATCTGCTGATGTGCTACATTCCCAATACTTAGCACAATGCTTTGAGCTTAGTAGTTATTCACAAGTTATTAATGAATAAATGAATTTTTTAGTAAAAATATCATCAAAGAAAATCAAAATCTTAAAACTATTATTCAAAGTTGTACTCTCTGTAGCAAAACTAGGTACAAGTTACATTGTTGCCTTAAAGCTTACAAAATCAGCTGAAAATTAATAAGATGTTAATATGAGAAAGCAGAAGGAACTATTGGCAAAACTATTTGATCAAAAACATTCCTGGGCATTGCACATGTGCATAGCACATAATGTTGAAGAGCAGTTACTATCATCATTCACTTTCCAGCATGACATATATGAAGAAGTACTCAACAAGTTACCCTTATTCATTATTGACAACCAACTGCAAGATTTGGGTAATTATTTTGTAAACTGGCGTGTAAAGCTGGAGAAGAGGCATGTATAAGGTAGCTTTGTGAGTAATTAGGAGGTATGTTATAAGAATAAAAGAAGTTCAGCAGTCATCAATAGGCTTCTGTTTTTGCTTCGGTTGTTTGAGGACAGAGTGAATATTTTAAAGATGATCAAGCTATGACCTTTAAATATACGTCTTTTTAGTATATGTTGTGTGAAGAAAGACGCACAAGTACAACATTCTTGTTTTCTACACTGAAGTATATAATACTTGTTATCAGGGGAAGGGTGCACATATAAGTTTTTGAAATGAGAAATGGGACTCTGATAATGCCAGATAATTATTTCACACCAAGTGTAGCTTAGCACTATATTCAATATCTAAGATAGACTAAATTTATTTCAGGGATAAGATGTCATGGTTTTTAATGTTGAAGATACCAGGATTTTTTAGAAGATTGAACTGTGGCACAAAAACTTAACTCTTGCACAACAGTTGACTTTTTGGAGAAAAATATCAGTGATTCATTATCGGGAATACTTAAAAATAGCATCCAAAAGTTGCTGCAAAATATGAAGAAATGTCCAGCACATCTCACAAAGTCCTTTTTGCTAGCAGGCTATGTTCTGCTCTCTGTAAGCCTCGTCACTAATTTGGTGATTTGCTGTAAAAAGAGAGATCTGGAATGATACTGCAGCTCTCTCTGGCTCTATGCTATTGCCCTTGGCCTGGAATTTTTTTTTTTTTTCACTTCAGCTTGCTTAAGCAGATTGCCCAAACTGTGCATGAGTTTTGCCCTCTGAAAGCTGGGTTCATTTTCCATTTCTACTCATCTGGGACAAGCTTCTACAAGAGGGCTTCTTTCCTTTGGCCCATGCCTAATGCCCTGGTAAGTGGGGTTCCGCCTGATTTCAGCTTGCTGTTGTTTTTTTTTGCACTGTTTGAGATGGAAATGCTCTGATTTAACACCACATGGTGGGTATTCAATGCCCTCCCAGATTGTGAATTCCTATTGCT
This sequence comes from Panthera onca, assembly GCF_046562875.1. Classification (NCBI taxonomy): domain Eukaryota; kingdom Metazoa; phylum Chordata; class Mammalia; order Carnivora; family Felidae; genus Panthera; species Panthera onca. The sequence continues at coordinate 59,776,183 of NC_138341.1, read as the reverse complement.
TTTTCTTTGCCTCTCCTGTCTAACCTTATTATTTCAGAAGATGTTAATTTTATTATCTTGTTCACATTAAATACAGTCATCTAGGAATTATTCAGAGGAAAACACTGGCTGGATGCTGTTTCTGGTTACCTAGCATTTATTCCAATTTTTTAAAACATAGAAGAAAAGAAGCAGAGGTTATTCTACTCTTTATGATTCATCAAAGATTCTTTACATTTCATGGGAAATGGCCAATAAATCTTGGTCAGGAATCTCTACTGATTTTATAGGAGATACATTTACTGAATTTAGCAAAAGGTTTCTCGGAAATGGCTCCTAATTCCAACTCAGACCTTTGTTGCAATACCTCTAGTAATGGCCCACTTATTTGTGATGTGTAAATATCTCATAACTGCACCTGCTTTCACATACACAGTGTTTGTGCACTGTGACTTCACTATCCCAAAATTATCTCAAGTAATTTGAAGGATCAGACCAAGAGAATGGTGCAGACCAGCAAGGGTACTCTAGAGTCAAAGTTGTATTTAGCTGTTCCACATTAGGATAGCTGAGCCAAATATGCTTATGGCTGTCATCCACCCAAATGCTTAATGTCTGTGTGGTGTTGCTAGCATTTTGAGTCTCCACCTTTTGAATATCATTAATGCCTGTAATCATTCTTGAGGATTTCTGAGCCTTCTCATCATTCAATATACTGCTCCAGATTAACAATAGAAGTCAGACCTACTGAATCACCAAAGGATGGTCTCTACAGACTCGCATCTGTCTCTATCTGAATTTCAAGGCCGTTAAGGATGCTCCTCTGTCTCTACCAACCCAGGTTAGTCTTTCCTAGAAGCTATAGAACTAGACAAAACTGGTTTTTTAGGATGCAAATTAGGTCCTGGAATTAGTGTCATCTCAGGTTCAATGTACAAAATTTCATTATGACTAACTGCATGACTTGTTCATGGGAAACTAGCATGGAAACAATTTAACAAAAGGATACCCTCTTTTTAGTTGAAAGATGGTTTTCTTCATTTTTTTAAGTTAAAAAAATTTTTTTTAAAGTTTATTTTGAGAGAGAGAGAGAAAAAGCACAGTGGAGGGTGGGGAGCAGAGAGAGAGGAAGAGAGAGAGAATCCCAAGCACACTAGCAGTGTGGAGCCCAAAGCAGGGCTCTAACCCATGAACTGTGAGATCATGATCTGAGCTAAAATCAGATGCTTAACCCACTGAGCCACCCAGGCACCCTTAAGCTTTTTGTTTGTTTGTTTTATTTTGTTTTGCTTTGTTTTTTTAATTAGAGAGAGAGAGAGAGAGAGAGAGAATAAGTGGGAGAGAGGGGCCGAGGGATATATAGAGAGAATCCCAGGCAGGCTCCATGCTCAGAGTGGAGACCAATGGGGTACTCAATCCCACAAACCCTGGGATCATGACCTGAGCTGAAATCAAGATTCCAATGCTCAACCGAGCTACCCAGGTGCCCCTGTAAAAGATGGTTTTCTGATGCAGCTTTTCTAAGCTTTCAACCAAAGAACTTGGGTTCTATGATAAAGAAAGAAAGACTGTTTTTTTAAAAGAATAAATATTAATTTAAAAGTATTTTGTTAGAATTATTATTTGAGGTTTTATAGCAGGTACAAATCTCAATCTAAAAAAAATCTGGTTTTCAAGAAATATAATTTCATTTTTTATAACTCAATTTCTGTTTCAAGCTCTGATTTCACAAAGGGTGGCAGACACTTAATCATAGTCACTGGCAGGGACTGCATCTAAATTGAAGGGGTTTACATAGTATTAGAGGAAGGGGGTTGAGCATTTGATCCTTGCTCCTCCTCTACCATGCTGGCTCTCCCAAGGTTTCCAATCTGCATCCTTCCTCAATAGCAGTCATTCCCACACATTGCTGCTGGGTCAATCTTGGTCTATCAACAAGGCCCCTTTAGGTCTGTTGGTTTCTGTTCCCTCTGCACCCATTTGGGTGTCTGGAAATCATTGTGTTGGATTTTCAGAACATTCATGGTACTATGTAAGGCTTCACTGTCCATTATGGTAGCTATCAGTCACATGCGACTATTTACATTTAAATTAATTAAGATTAAATATTAATACTCCTGTTTCTCAGTTACACTAGACACATTTCAAGTGCTTAATAACCCCAAGTGACTAGAGGCTACTATATTGGACACGACGAACATTTTGTTCATCACAGAAAGTTCTATTGAACTGTACTCTAAAGTCTGGGCTGGGCTAGACACATAGTTCAGCTTTTTCTTCTCTCTGGGGTCTTGCCACCTCCCTTTGGCTCTAACAAGGAAAAAGAATGTTGAGTTATCTCTCTCAGATCTCAGATTCCATAGATAGATCCTGCTATTTCAACTGCACCTCTCCACAACTTGTGCCAGAGTAGAGTGAGACTAGGACTTACTGTCCTAAGGACCCACCAGCATCTAGCTTCTCAATATTTTCCTCCCAATTCTTCTTCCCCTTCCAGTTCAGGAAATCCACTTCTCATCTCTATTAAAGGAAGTTTTACTATTGTCTATAGCAACACTATCCAATAGGAATATAATGCAAGCCACATGTATAATTTAAATTTTTCCTGTAACAATATTAACATGGTAAAGTAACAGGTGAAATTAATTTTTAATGTCTTTTATTTAACCCAATATATCCAAAATACTATAATTTCAACAGGTAATCAATATAAAACTATGAATAAGATATATTCCTTTTTTTACATGATAAGTCTTTGATATTGGTGTATATTTTATATTTACAGCACATCTCAACTTGAACTAGCCGTATTTCAAGTGTTCAATAGTCACCTGTGGCTAGAGGTTATCATACTGAACAGTGTAGGTCTCTAATAGGATTCATTTCATTGCTCCCTAAAGGGCTAGGATTTAGAAACTCAAAAGCCAGGGAAAAGTTCCCTGTTTCTCTGCATTCTGTTATATTCCTTTCCTGAAACAATGAGCAAAGACCAGCCTAAATGAGGGTGGGTGTGATGCTGAGGGTGTATCAGGGTAGAGTCTAGGAGGAGAAAGGCCATAAGATAAAAAGAAGTACATGGAAAAACAACTACTACAGAAACCATCAATTAATATTTTAAAGTATTAGCCTGCCACAATGAGTATTTTTAGGACATAAGAACTGCTGTAGGATTGTCAGGAGTAAATTTGTTAACTGTGGATTTAAAAGAAATAATTTCATTAGCAGTTAAAGATTGCAGGAATGTTGTATACAGTATAACTGCTATGGTAACTGGAAAACAATGCAAAAACCTGCAGTGCTATTATTGGGAGTAAATCTTATTAGTATGACTAAGGCACAGATAAGTTCTATTAGTAGTTAAATCCTGCAGTAATATGTCTGACAATTTTTACTGCAAAAACTGTAAAACCTAAAGATAAAAATTTTATCATCAGGAATGACAATAATTCAAGCCTTTGGTTGCATTTCATGGACTAAAATTTCCATTTTGGAGGTTTCTGAAACGGTGACTAGCAAAGCTGCTTCAAGGAAAATACTTTCTATAATTTCAAAAGTGTCATGGCAAAGAGGATTGAAATTTTTGGGATTTCCACTTATTTCTTTGTATTCTGTCTTCACTGTGATCTTGATGAAATTTAAAGGCAAAATCAAAATTATTTTAAATGTTGAATATTTTGTGAAGTAAAAATCTATTTATAAAATTTTGTAGTCAACACCTGGGTCAAATGAACAGGACACTTAAAGTAACATACATCCACAGGTCTATTATGCAGCTTAAGTCTGAGATGGAAGGAAATGATAAATCAAGACTGGAGTAAGTAGGGGATTAGAAAAGGCTTTGAGGTGTAGTTCTTGTGTGGAAGGGCGGGAGAGGGTCAGAAGGATTTGCACACCGGTAGGTAGGGAGAATGGGGGCTTTAAGAAAAAGGTAACTTCTGGCATGCCAAAAGATCTCAACTATACATGGCATGAAAGGTGGTCATGAGAATTGAGGGTAAGTGAATTTATAGTAATTATTATAAAATCTCGAGCCCACATAAGTTATTGGTTTTCTGGTCTTGGTAATCACTGAGACAATGGGAAAGGAATAACGTTAAATGCACTATTTCTTTAGTCCTGAGGTAGCTATGTTTGGCAGCAACTAAGTATTGCTCAAGTATTCTTGAATACTGGTTGTTTTTTTCTTGACTGTTTATGTTCGCTACCAAACACAATGGTGTACATTATTAATTACCATTTAGTGACTGTTTTACTATGTATCAAGTACTTTACCTACATATCTTCCATCTTCTCAACATCCCAGAAAGGCAGGCATGGTTATTTGTTTGCCAGAATAAGAAGTCAAGACTCAGACAGGTTAATTTGCATTATTTTCTTGCATGCTAAACACCTGTTTATGAAAAACTCCTTGAGAATAGGGACTGTATCTTTTATGTACTATTAATGGTATTTAATATGATCAATACTCAGTTGGTTTCAATAATTTTTAGCTAAGCAGATGAAAAAAAATCTTAAGATATTTTGTAAGAAAGTTTCTTCAATAAATTTGGTTAGCAAACAGGTTATTAAAAAAAAGTTATGAGAGAAAAAGCTGTTTGGTGGAGACTTTAGGAGCTAGCTTATGAACTTGAGCTCAGCAGCAGAACAATGTAAGGTCTGCTCTTAATTTCTTCATTTTGAACCTTGATCTCTTCTTAGCAATCTGTTCAACTAGAATGAAAAAGAAGAGTTTACATCCAGGAAAAATACTTCTCCAAAAATAAAAGCTGTCCTGTAAGAAATTCTTTCTCAGTCTCTTGAGAAAGATTCTTTAGGGGCCCTATATACCCCTTCTCCTTCTTGGTTCTTTTTCTTCTTCTTCTTCTTCTTCTTCCTCAAGAAAAGACATGTATTTAAAATAGATTGCTTTGAAGATAATTTCTCTACAATAAAATCTCTCTCCTCCCCCCCCCCCCCCCCCCCGAAGATGGGAAAGAGTACTAAATGAAACCAGGTTGACCACATAAGAAAGTTTGGAAAGTTCTGAAGAACAATAATAAATGGGATGCAAAACCCTCCTGATCCTCATGTGGGTTGTTCCTGAAGGGCAACTTAGATTAAAATAGTTTATGACCATTTCTATAAATTAGTCATAAAAAAAACCCCATACACTTAAAGTCTGTTAATGATGCAGAATATATCACTATATGAGATCATAATGGCTGTAGGTTGTAGTGACTTAGTAAACCACTCAGGAAGGACACATGAGAACTCTAAGATGTACAGAAAATAAGAATCAATATAAATATTATGTTTTTCTTAATATTTTAAAGTTAAGACTGTAGCAAAATACATGATATCTATGTTCTTTTCTGTAAAGCACACATTGTGTTCTTGTGGTGTTATTAGATTAATTTCTTTATTGAAAAAGGAAATATAATTAGATACTGGATTCAAGACCTGTCTCCCCATCTCTGATTCTTCAGTCCCTCTCTCCTTTTTCTTGCTCTGCTTGTGTATATAGATGTGATCAACTCTCACCATTGCCCTCCTGTCCTGTCCTTCAAAGAGTCCGTCCCTAGATCCTGATACCTTTTAAGGTATTTTGTCCAAGCACTCTGCTCTCCATCCTTAGTAAGATTAACGATGGCTCTTAATTGTTTCGGGGACCCAACTTGTTTATTTTCTTTTCATGTTAGTTACCCTTTCTTTTTTCATACTATATGGTGATTGCTTACAGGGTACTCCTACTTCTCTGACCATTCCTCCTCTGTCTCTTTTCCACTTTACTCTGCTTATTCCTTAAATGTTGGGATCCCCTTTCCTCCAATATCATTCTTTGCCCTCTTTCTCTACACCAGGGGTCTATGAGCTACCCAAAATTGAAAGCAAATTTTTGTGTTTTATGATAGGATATATTTTCCTCCTTGGGAGAGTGTCTGTAGCTTTCATCAAATTCTCGGCTTTCATCAAATTCTCAGAAAGGTCCTTGGCTCTTTTTAACAAGGTTAAGTGTCCCTGCCCTCACACTCTGCTTGGGTTATTTCATCCTCTTCTTTGCCTATAACCACCCTTTTTATAGGCCAGCCACTCCCGAGTCATTACAAGGGAAAAAGACCACAGGGGGGAAGGAAGGAGAAGGAGGAGGAGGAGAAGGAGAAGAAGGAGAAGGAGGAGAAGAAGAAGGAGAAGGAAGAAGAAGGGGAGGAGGAAGAGGAGGAGGAAGAAGAGAAGAAAAAAGAGACCAAGATTCAAAGAAATGTTGAAGAATCAGAACAAGAAGAAATTGCAGTGTAAATATTGTTTCCAGCTCAGTTTATTCAATCCCGTTGAGGAACAGTACACTGAATGTTAGGCGTGCGTTGGCAGGGTCATTACTCCAGTTTGTCAGAGGAAAACCCCCAGGAGGAATCGGGTGAAACCAAGGCCGTGTGCGCAAACAGCCTAGTTGCTAGTGGCGGAGAAGGCGCACCCAGCTCCTAGGGTGGGGACAGGAGAGTACCAGAGAGCAAACCACAGCAGCCGTACTGCCCACAGCTACAACGAAGCCAGACCGGGCTCTACTTTCACTGAGTCGAGCCAGAAACCCCGCCCGGCACCCAGCGCACCTTTGACGGACATCCAGTTTAATCAACCATCTTCCAGGTCACTATAAACACTCCTTACTCCTCCCGCCTATCGTTTCTTTCTCCAAGCCAATCAGAGGAGTGGGCGGGATCGTCCCTGGTGGATTCCAATTTTTTTTTTTTTAAAAAGGGTGGACTGTGCGCCGCGTTCCGGCTGGGGGAAAAACACCTCCAAAGCTGGGGGGGGTGGAGCTCCTGTTATGGGCACCCAGTTTGGCCAATGAAGTGCCCCCGCCGCTCAAAGGCCCGCCCACCGAGATGGGCGGGGCACGCGTGGTGCCCGGCCAATGGCGGCGGGGCGGACGGAGGTTGAGCCGCCGTGGGTAGGGTTAGTGTGAGAGGTGCGGCGGGGGAGGTAATGATGATGGTGGCGGAGGAGGAAGGCGGGGGAGGGGTTGCTGGGCACTGAGCAGCGGCTCTGGCAGGGTTTTGTAGGGTGGGGGACGGTCGCGGGGCGACTGCGTCCGGGAGGGGGCGGGCGTGAGGCGCGCCGTCCGCCTGAGGGGCTGCAGACCCCGGCTCCCGCGAGCGCCGCGGCTGGCTCGGCTGTTCCATGTGGCTCCGGCGGGGATGGAGGACTCGGTGGCGGCGGCGGCGGCTGCTGCTGCGGCGGCGACGGAGGAGCGGCGCTGAGGAGGGAACGGGGCCAGACTCAGCCCGACAGCGGGATTAGAGGTGTGAGGAGGGGGCGGGAGTGGACGTTCGGCGGGGACGGGGCTCGGGGACCGGGCTGGGGTCTTCAGGCATCGCCTGGGTGACAGGGACCGTGAGCGAGCTACCGCCTGCCACCGCTGTGGGGCAGGGGTCTGGGCTCTGTGCGTGAGAAGAGGAGGCTCTAGAGGACTGTTCCCTTCGGATGGGGGAGGGAGGCACCGCACCCCATACTGTGCACTTGCCCCGCTGGTCATTGCTTCACGCCCAGGCAGGAGTTTCCATTTCCCTCCGGTTGGCAGCAAAGGTGGAGAGCCCAAGTGGCCTGGAGCCCGGACGTTGCCCTCCCTCTGCCTTGAGATTTCCCTCCACTCCTCTTTTCCCATCCATTTCCCTCCTCTGACTGAACAACAGCATTCCTCCTTGCTCCTTAATTTGTTCCAAGCACATATTCAAAGACTGGAGGCTATTAATTATCGGCTGAAAAACAAAGTTTATTTAAAAATGTTCCACTCCTCCCTCTGACTGCCGGTGGACATTAAACAGCATCCCTAGACTTTCCCGCTCTGCTCGCCCTTCTGTGATGCTAGGAGGGGGAGGTAGGGCCCCGACTTGCGTTTCTCGATTGTTGTTGATGCTGATTACCTGATGTGTTGCTCTACGTCTTCGGTGTGAATTGTAATTTCTTCCTTGACGTCCTGCATCCTTGATGTTACTGGCTTTTGAGGTTGGTGTTTTGTTTCATTGTTTGAAAAACATGCGGAGAACTGAGGTTGTCTGTTGCAGTGTTATCTAACCTGGGTGGTTAGTCACTCCTCAAGCTTCTCTCATATATTTCTCTTTGTTTTGCTTTTCAGTCCTCCAGAATACACATAATATAGCCCCTGAGGTGGAATGGTGATGTCTTCATGAGGGAACCTCCTCTCATTCATCCTGTCATGTGTATCATACTGTTCTTGACTGGGCCATTCATCTAAGATGGGATTTACCCTGTGAAACAGGGAGAAGACTTATGGACCCCAAACATCATTTCAAGTCGTAGTTGAGTTTTTTTTAAAGTACAGACATACATGCAAAGCTCCTTTCCTTTGGGCCCTCTGCTTTGTTAAAGCTGCTGTGTTGCTAACCCAGAACTGCTCAAGTGACTGATCATCATGGCTTCAGTTTGGAAGAGACTGCAGCGTGTGGGAAAACATGCATCCAAGTTCCAGTTTGTGGCCTCCTACCAGGAGTTGATGGTTGAGTGTACCAAGAAATGGTAAGACATGTCTGGGGGTAGAGTTTCCTGTGTTGTGGCCTAAACTCCGTGTGGCCTAAACTCTGCTTCTTCTGACAGCAGATTTACCTTTCTGTAGTGCACGAGTGTGTACAAGCTGTGCAGGGTACAGATTACTCTAACAAGTATCGTGGTATACATTGTTGCTGCTGGTACCATCCCTATGGGTTTTAATTATTGCACTTTAGTATGGCTCAGAGGACTAACCGTGAGAGCTTACTAAGTACAGTTGATTTGGTCTTGAGGTCTTTCATCATTAGAGTTAGCAAAACTTTGATTTTTTTATAATTTGAAGGAGGTTTAAAGAATGACTATTGAATATTGTAAACATGCATATGTTTTATTGTAACCTGTACGTGTTTTAATATGGAAATCTATATTCCTTTGGGGTGGTGATGATCGATTTTATTTTGTTCTTGATTTTTCATTTTTCTTGGCTTAAAATAAATAATTTTTCATTATTTGAATAATGTAATGCTAGCCCATACAACCTTAGAAATTCTTTTGTTATATGCTTAGTCAGGCAACTGTATTTTATTTTAATTGCCTAATGGGATACATTTCTTGGCCAGACTTAAGGAAGCAATTAGTAGTGCTGGCCTATGATTTGCTTCTTTCTACTTGAGCAAAGTAAATTTAGGGCTTTCTTTTCACTGCTTTGAATGGTAAGCAAGAATTCTTATTTAGTAAGTGAAAAAGAGTTAATCTGAAGCAAATGGTCCTTTGGGTTTTGATTTATTTCAGTGTTTATGTAGTATTATTGCTACATAAGTCTATTTCATTGTCCACAAGGACTGTAATCTCACGTCTGTATTACCTTTCTTTTTGACATCCTTTTTATTCCATGAAAGAAATAACTTGCTCTATTCTAGAACTCTTATAGCATATTTGAATATTTGGAAACTAGTTTCTGAATGTTTTTTTCTCGAACTTGTAAGGAATGTTATTTTATATGCAATTCAAGAAATGCATGCACTAATTACCTGCTTTACACTAGGCACTGTGGCTTGAGAGTTGAATATGACATAATCCCTACCCTCAAGGAGCTCACAGTCTATGGTGATGACAGTCGTGTAAATAACTTCACTCTGATAGGAATAGTAATACAAATATGTATGATGTAGGGATTTTCATCTGTCTCCATCATTTAACAGTTGGTATGCTTGGGGACAGGTTATTTATTTCTCTGTGATTTAGGCTCCATATCTGCAAAAGAAATAATGGTACCGTTTCATAGGAGAGATTATTGTGAAGATTAAATGAGTTAATACCTGTAAACTGCTTGGAACAGTGTCAGGCACATAGTAAATGCCCAGTAAATTCTATTATTACTTACAAAGTTGGCAGTGGAGGAAATAATTCTTTAAGAGAAGAGGGTATGGTCTCGGGATGGCTTCCTGGGATCTGAACTGGGTTTTGAAAGATTCATAGTAGTTGGCCAGAAAGCCAAGGGAGAAGAAATGAAGGATATTCTAGCCTGAAGCAACAGCCTATGCAAAAGCTTGGAGGAATTAAATAGCATGGGATGTGCTGGAAATTCAAGCAGTGTAGTTTGATAATAATGGGGCTTAAAGTATAGGATAGGGGGAGTGCAGTGGGATATGATGCTTGAAAGGCAGACAGGATTCCAATCATGGAAAGTTAAGTGCTTGGACCATTATATGTGGCTTGGACTTTATTCTGTGGGTGATGGGTGGGGGGCATAGTAAAAAGTTTTGAGCGGAAGATACATTAGGTTTGCATTTTGGAAAAATCACTTGGATAATAGTGTGGAGTAGGTATCATAGTGGAAAGGGTAACTGGAGGCAGCAATGTCAGGGTAGCTATTGCAGTAGGTAAGGTGAGGAAAAAGGCTAAGACTAGGGCAGTGCAAAGGAAATAGAATAGACTGGAGGAACACTTAGGACACCAGATTGATAGGACTTGATGGTCATTTCAGTCAGGAGTCTGGAACAGATGGGGATGAAGGAGAGGGAAAGGCCTAGATTGACCCTCAAGTTTCTGGTTTGGAAGACTGGGTACTGGTAACCAAACTAGGGAATGAGGAAGATCCTCATTGTAAAGTATTTTTTAACTGGGCAGTATACTGGGAGTATCACCTTTATGATGGTTAAATTTGAGTCTTTTCTTAAGGGATGTAGAACACATCAGGTGATTCTTTAGTTACAAAATCAGTTTCTTGGGGTGCCTGGGTGGCTCAGTCGGTTAAGCATCTGATTCTTGATCTTGGCTCAGGTCATGATCTCATGGTTCATGAGATAAAGCCTCATGTGGGGCTCTGCACTGGCAGTGTGCAGCCTGCTTGGGATTCTCTCCCATCTCTCTCTCTGCTTCTCCCCTGCATGCACTCTCTTTCTCTCAAAATAAACATTAAAACGTCCACAAAAACCAAAATCAGTTTCTTCCCTATAGTTTGCAGCATTGCTAATTTTTTTTCCCTTGAGAAGTGTGTAAGTTACTGTTAATGTGTCTCAATGTGAACGAATGAAAATTTAACTTGATTACAGATGAATAGATGGCTTGATCATTTTTAGAGATGGCCATTATGGTATACCTATTAAATTAGGTCTTTATGATAGGAAATGGCTTTAACACTAGAAATATTTGGCTGTTCTAGACTTTTCAATTTTATAGTAGTCACATGGAAGGTAAACAACTAGTATAGGGAAGAAGGAATAAACTATGAAAAGAACAGATAGCATCCCATTGGGATTGTGTCTTTGGAGGTAACCTATGTATATAGGTTCTATTGCCTTTTAGAACCTTCTTACTTAAAATGTTTTCTGAGAAGTAGGAGCATTTGCAACACCTGGGACCACCTGTTAGACCTGCTGACTTTCAGACCTTGCCCTAGACCTACTGAGTCACACGGTATGCATGTTAAAGTTTAAGAAGCAGTATTTTCTTTTAGAGGGTCGGGGGAGAGAATCATAAGCAGGCTCCACGCTCAGTGTGGAGCCAGACGCATGGCTCAATCCCATGACCCTAGGACACTTAACTGACTGAGCCACCTAGGCACCCCAAGAGCCAGTATTTTAAAATAATGTTTTCAACCTTACCAAGTGTTCTCATGACTCCATGATAAAGTATATTAAAAATACACTGACTTCTGCATGAATTTGAAACTCAAGGAATAAAGATGAAACTTGAGATTAGAGGGTCATGGGAATCAGGATATGTTTTTCAAGGGAGAATGTGTTATTTCTGTGATTAAGGCAAGGAGAATGTTTCCCCTGTTCTGTTGTCATGGCCATACGGTATGAGCCTGGACATGCCAGATAACAGGATGAAGGTAAGAGTTTAAGGATCTTTTTTTAGATCTAGGCCATGAGCAAACTCACAGTACTTTACCTTTGATCAAAGGATGGATTCTATAGATTAGAGGATTTGGGGCTTCTGCGTTCTCAAAGTTCTTTTCTCTCTTGTCTTACAATATTTCACCTTTGCTCTGGCTGATAGGGTGTGAGTCCACTTCCTGATTCTTTCATGGTGTAGTGGTTCTAGAACTTAGGTCAAGAACAAAAACCTGAATGACTTTTATTCATCTTAGAGAAGGGCACTATACTGTGAGATCCTATTCCTCATCACCCCTTGATTGCCACGTAGAGGCTCTAGCAAATTTGGAGATGTTAAGGGTTTATATCTCCTACCTTTATTGTTGTTCCCAAGTCATTTAATTATTAATCTCACTTAATTGATGAAGCTGTGAGACTGGCCACTGGAGATGAGTTTGAGGGAAAGAGACTGTGCTGTCTTTTTTCTTAGTTTATTTCTTATTTGGTTCTTTCATCATTTGTAGGCTTTTAGATTCTGAGGAAAGTCTTCACTGTATGAGCTCTCAGCAGCTATTCAGGTATTTAAGGAAACTACTTGAAAGTTGGCAAGTTGTGGTTATGATAATTTAGGTTACAGAACTCAGTTGTGGTAGGAGCTCCCCAATACATGATGTGAACCATTATGTATGAGCATATATTGCATTTTGTGTGTGTGTCTGTATCATCTACATATATGAATATATTTTAACTAGGTTTTTATTTTATTTAATTCTTAGTTATGGCATTCAAAAAGTACTTAAAGTACTATAAACTTTTCCCAAAAAGGCAGAAATATATTTGCTTCTGATTTTCCATGTCACGTAAAGATTCCTTTTTTCTGTTTTAAATATATATTTAATTATAATTTATTTTAAAAATAGGTAATATGATCACATAGCTCAAAATTCTAGAGGTACAAAAACTGTGTGTGTGTGTGTGTGTGTGTGTGTGTAGTATGTAGTATGTATGTATGTATGTATCCCTGAAAGTAACTTCTCATTTTCTTCATTGCTTTATACCTCTTTGTGATCTCAGGATTTGAAAAGTTAAAAAAAAAGTAGTTCTTCCTAGTGCTTAAGTTTGTGATGCTGGCCTATTAGATAAAATGTAAACTCCTAATCTGATGTTCCAGGCTTTCTGTAACTGATCCAGTTTAGTTTTCCAGTTGGACATTAGAATGTTGAATGTACTTTAAGTATTGACTTGAGTTTATGAAGGCCAAATTACATTAATAAGTACTCATTCAGATCCACTTCTTTGGATGGCTTCAGCAAGCATTTCTCTGTTGACCATTTAATGGAGTGAGTTAGAGGTACATCAGCTTTTGTGTAAAGAACCTACTTTTGAAGTACATTTAAAAAAAAAAGTAATTGGACACAAGTTTGTTTTAGTGTGTTTTAGGAGTGTATATAAGACCATTGTGTCTGGAACACAGTAGAACAAAGGAAGGATGATAAAGAGGTGAGGTCTGAGAGGTAGGTAGGCATTAGATAATGTATGGCCTTGAGCGCTTTTGGATTTTAAGTGTATAGGAAACCATTGGAGAAGTTTGGGCAGGGAAGCGATATCATGTGATAAGCATTTTAAAAAGATTATTCTGGGGGTGTCTGGGTGGCTCAGTTGGTTGAGCATCTGACTTTGGCTCAGGTGATGAGTTTGAGCCCTGTTTTGGGCTGTCTGCTGTCAACTCAGAGCCTGGAGCCTGCTTCAGATTCTGTATCTCCATCTCTCTCTCTCTCTCTCTCTCTCTCTCTCTCTCTCCCTCCCTGCTTTCTCTCTCTCTCTCTCTCTCTCTCTCTCTCTCTCTCAAAAACAAATAATCATTAAAAATTTTAAAAAACAAGATTATTCTGGATGCATTGTGGAATACGAATTGTCATGAGTAAAAATGAAAGCAGGGATACTAATTAGGAGGCTATTGCAGTAGTCCAAGTAGCAAGGAGGTAGTGATGGAGGTGGTGAGAAATGGGCAGATATATGCAGGTAACAAACATACATTTACACCACATTTTACTGAGGTATACCTTATACTTTTGCATACAATAAAATGCATCACTTTTAAGTCTATAGTTCAGTAAGTTTTGATAAATGTATACACCCATGTAACTGGAAATAAATTTTTTGAAGGAATTGTTGACAGGACTTAATGATGGATTAGATATGATGTAAAGTCAGAGATGGATCAATAAGGATTGTAGACTTTTGGTTGAACAACCAGATGAATGTAATGTTAATTATAGGGATGGGGAACACCTGGAGAGGAAAAGGTTTGGCATGAAGGGGAAATCAAGAATTGGCTTTGCTTTTCTTAAAGTATGGGACATCCAGGTGGAGATTTAATTAAGCAGTTAATTACAAGAATCTTGAGATCAGGAGAGAGAAGAGGTTGGAGTCTCTTAGTAAATAGAATTTATAACAATGGGGCTATAGGAAATTTCCTGTGGTGTTAATATAGATTACGACGATGGAGGACTGAGCCTTGGGACACTTCAACATATAGAGGTAGGTAAGAAGAGGAAGAGCCAGCAAAGGAGACTGAAAAACAAGCATTAGTAAGTTAGGAGGAAAATTAGGAGACTGTATTCTCTGAGGAACCAAGTGCAAAATCTATCAGGAAGGTAGCGTTTAACTGTGTCAAATACTGTTGAGAGGTTGAGCAAGATGACAGTGGCTTTGGCAAGGTGGAGAGAGCTGGTGACTTTGAGAAATAGTTTCAGTGGACAGGTAGGGATAAAAGCATGATTAGATTGGGGTAGGAGAAAGGAGGTAAATATGATCAATGTAGATACTTTTCATAGAGAATTTTGCTACAAATCAGAGAACTAAGGAGTAGCTGGAGAGAGACAAGGAGTCAAGGTTTATGTTTCACGTGGAAGATTTGCAGCATATTGGAATGCTTGATGGAAATGGTTGGTAAAGAAGGAAAAACTGATGGTGTGCTGGGAGAGGAGGTAACTTCAGGAGAAAAGTCCTTGAATATGAGAACAGGAACAGGATCCAGTACCCAAGTGGAAAAGTTGAACTTGAGTAGAAGCAGGAACAATTCATTGTTATAAGGAGAGAAGGCAGATGACACGGGTAGAGAAGCAGGTAGGTTGGTAGATTTGGTGCAGGAGGGTGTGGACATTCTCTTCTGTTGGCTTCTCTTTTCTCAGGGAAGTAATATTAGGGGTCATCAGCTGAGAGGGAGGTGACAGGTGTTGAAGGATTAAGGAGAGAGGAGGTATTGTCAAAACAAGAATTGACTAGGGAAATGTAGAAAGATTGCTGCGTAGTGCTGGGACCTTCTTAACTTTGTGGTCTTAAATTTAAAATGAATGCAACCAGCAAGTTTGCATATTTTAATTGAGCTATGTTCCTTATTTGGGTTCAGGCATAGAATAGGCAGAGTTGGATTTAATCAGGGTTGAGTTTTGTCATGAATGCATAACTGAGAGAAAAAAGGGTGAGGAAATTGAGAGTGAATGCACAGGAATGCTTATAGTGATGCACCATGGAGTATGAGATGGAAAAGGAGGAAAATAAGGACATGAATGGTAGGATGGTCAATGAAAAAGTGAAGAGGGTAGTGCTTTTGATATGTTCAGGAGGTTGAATAGTTGTTGGGGTTGAGTTACCAGAGTGAATGAACTGGAAAAAAGCGAGATGTTTGATTGTGGAGGAATTGGTTAAAGGTAATGATGAGATAAAGGTTGTAGTCTCCTCTGGATCACGTTTGCTTATCAGTTTAAAAAAATAAGCATATGGGTGCCTGCCTGGCTCAGTTGGTAGAGCATGCTAATCTTGATCCTGGGGTTGTAAGTTTGAGCTGCACATTGGGTGTAGAGATAAATAAAATCTAAAAAATATATAAATAAGCATACATCCTCAATATGTTTTTTTAATGTTTTATTTATTTTTGAGAGAGAGAGTGAGCACAAATGGGGGAGGGGCAGAGAGAGAGGGGAACAGAGGATCTGAAGTGGGCTCCACACTGACAACAGAGAGCCCAATGCAGGGCTGAAACTCACGAACAATGAGATCATGACTTGAACTGAAGTCAGACACTCAACCTACTGAGCCGCCTTGGTGCCCCCTCAATATGTTTTTAATTAATATTCCATATACATTAAATATGAGTATACCTTAATTTTCTTTTTTAAAAAATAAGTTAAGTGGAATTTCTTCTATATTTGAATGGGTCATCTTTTGTACTATAAGATTATAGCTGTTAGGGTGCGACAGTGGCAGTTGGTGATTGAAGTGGAATGGAGGAAAAGATTTTTGGGAGTGAAGAGGTTAGTCCAGGAATTTATAGGCTAAAGTGTGGGACAAATGGCCTCTCTGGCTCTTGAAATTGCCAAGACTAATTGCAGGAGAAATGGTTAAGACAGGTGCTAAAATTTTAATGAGGGGAGAGGTAAGGCAGAGAGTTTTACTTTGCAGAACTTCGTGTTACAAGTTATGTGGATCTTGAACCCCTTATTCCTTGAAAGGAAATAGCCCAGTCTTCTTTTGCATGTGATAAATTGTCAAAGGTAGATTTAACTTTAGTAGATAACAAATTGATATGTTACTTTGTTAGCAGTTTTATGTTAGTGTTTGTGGACTGTTTTTTTTTAAACTGGAATTGATACATGTTGTATTTTATCCAGATTTTAAATATTTATTACACGTGAAATTCAGCTGTACAAAAGTTCGATTGTAGGTTACTTAAGGAAAATAGTGAGGATACTTTATGCCATAATTTGATATTGTAGTGCTTATATCACAGTTGCCTCCACACCAGATTCAGTAGCCTCTAGATTGTTGGCACGCTTTGGCCTGGTCCAGGCTGTTTCTTTTGTAAATAAAGTTTTATTGGAATATGGCCATGCCCATTTGTCCATAGCTGCTGTCACACTAAAATGGCAGAGTTGAATAGTTGCTACACAGACTGGGTGGCTGCAGAGTTTAAAATATTTACTCTGGCCTTTTAAGAATAAGTTTACTGTCCCCTGCTCTAAATCATTGGAGTTACTTGCCGCTACTGTTTGTGGAATCTAGAGTCTGGTACCTTTCTGTTTTCTCTGTGCCCAACCTGCAAACTATCAGTTCAACTTAATGTAGTCTAACTGCATAAGAATGGAGGCCAGCCCACAGTGCCTGCCTTCCAGCTATAGAAAGAAACTTTACAATAGCTTTAAAAAACATTTATATCTGTGTATGTACAAAAATATATTTTGACTGTGTAATCTTGGACGAATTACTTAACTTCTTAGTACTTCATCTGTAAAATGGTGATGAAACTAATAAAGTTGTTTTGACAATTAAGTGAAATAATACTTGTAAAGTGGTTAGAATAGTGCCTGACATATAGTAAGCACTCAATAAACGTTACCAATTGTTCTTATTGTCATTATCTGATTATTTAAGCAATAAGTGATGAAGAGAACTATCTAGACAAAAGGATAGAGTAAGCAAGAAGACTGAAACTATAACCTGAACACTTAAGAGTGTTAGAGAAAGATGAACTAGCACAGAAGTTTGGAGTGACACGAGGGGTGGGAGTAAACCAGGGAGCATGCTAGAAGTGCTGTGCTGAAATTAAGTTTTGGCAATACTTTGGCTTTTGGGGAAAAGAACTACATTATCTTTGCCTCTGGAGCAAAATCAGTTCATGTGGGGTTTTTTTTGTTGTTTTGTTTTTAATGTTTATTCATTTTTGAGAGAGAGACAGACAGACAGCGAGACAGCAGGAAAGGGACAGAGAGGTGGAGAGACAGAATCCCAGGCAGGGTCTGTGCTGTCAACACAGAGCCCACTGTGGGGCTCGAACTCACGGAACTGTGAGATCATGACCTGAGCTGAAGTCAAGAGTCAGATGCTTAACTGACTGAGCCACCCAGGTGCCCCCAAATCAGTTCACATTCTTATAACTTTATTTACTTTCTAATAATCACTTCAACTAAATAATATGGCTAAGGAAACTAATTAAATTCATCTAAAGTAGAATTAATTTGCCAGCATTTGTTTGTGTGTCCTATGGTGACTGTTTATGATATTTAGGATATATTTCTTTATGATAAGTTTTCTTAAAGAATTTTTTTTCTCTGTCATGATTTTTTTAATGATCCCATTTAGAACACTGTATCTCTCAGTAATATGAAATTCCCTTACCTTAATTTGGTATCAAGTTTTGGCTTGTGTATTTGTTTTTAAGTTTATATATTTATTTTTGAGAGACAGCATGAGTGAGGGAGGGGCAGAGAGAGAGGGAGATGAAGAATCCCAAGCAGGCTCCACAATGTCAGTGTAGAGCCTGATGTGGGGTTCAAACCCATAAACCATGAGATTGTGACCTGTGTCGAAATCAAGAGTTGGACACTTAACCGACTGAGCCACCCAGGCACCCTTTGGTTTATGTATTTTAAAGGTTGATTAAAAAAAAATATTTTTTAACATTTTATTTATTTTTGAGAGAGAGAGAGAGACAGAGCACAAGTGGGGGAGGGGCAGAGAGAGAGGGAGACAGAATCCGAAGCAGGCTTCAGGTTCTGAGTGGTCAGGTCAGCACAGAGCCCAATGTGGGGCTTGAACCCACAAACCGTGAGATCATGACCTGAGCTGAAGTCAGACATTCAACCGACTGAGCCACCCAGGCATCCCAAAGGTTGATTTTTAAAATGAAATTTTAAGAGATTATTTGAAATTTTACTCTGACGATTTAAGTTTAGTTTCACATTAGTTTTGCAATTAGATGCTCAGGGAACTTAAAACTAGGCATTTCTAGAAATGTGCTGTTGATGTTTCAAATGTGTTCTAATTTTGTGGAAAATTTCAACAAAAGAGCTACTGAAGTAGTTCCCTGCATGATATAAAAATAGGCCAGTGTACTGAAGGAAAAATTGCACAAGCTTTTTGAACTGAATGCTCAGTAGGGATGTTCATATTCTGCATCAGGACTTTTGCATGTTTTATAAAAGGAGTAGAACTGAGTTTGTGAAATGGGGGCTATAGAATTACAGCAGGATGTTAGTTTATGTTTGTCTTATTTGTCGCTATTATAGTGATATTTTCAGGCAGGTTTGCTAATAAGTACCTAAAGATTTTCTTCAATACATTTGTTCCATTAAATATCTCTTTTTGTCACTAACCCTAGTGTTGTTATTTTAAAAGTACTTTTTAAATGAGAAAACAGTTAAAAAATTGACTTTAAAGCTCAATTAACAATAAAAGCATTGACTTTAATTAAAGAAGTTATCACTTTAAAAGTTGACACTCTGCCCATGTCCAAAAGGGTTTGTCTGCTTAAGAATTTAAAATAACACTATGTTGACTAATTTAGAGATATAAATAGAACAGAGATAGTCTTGAGGATCAGAGAATGCATGTTACTGGACACTTAAGAGAAGTTACCACTGGACACCGGACTTGGTTCTGAATTTATTGGCAGCTAAGGCAAAAAGGGAAGCACATTGGCTCAGGTGATATTTCTTCTGGCTAAAGAAAATATCCAAATTTTTTTGCAGAGACTTTTCTTAGAACTTAATTCAAAGAGGATTTTTATTATGAAAAAAAAAAAAGGGTATGATATTGGGTAAGTCTCCACCTACAAAAGACTCAGACTGTTAAACTGGATAAAGTTTACCTAGTTTTCTGATCATCTAATTTAAATCAAAGGTACAACTTGGAAAATTTATAAGAATGGATATTTAAAATAAATCATCAAGTTCTGTACTGTCCAGTACAGAAGCAACTAACCACATGTGGTTATTTACATCTAAACTTAAATTTGATGAAATTAAAATTTTAGTTTTAGTTTTTCAGTCACATTAGCCACATTTCAAGTGCTCACTAACCACATGTGAGTAGGGGCTACCATATTGGATAGTGCAAGTATGGAACGTTTCCATCATCACAAAAAGTTTTACTGGACAGTGCTGTTTTGGTCATTTCCTCTCAAACTAGCTGATTTCAGAATCTCTGGGTACTTTGCAAATATGGAGATTTCCATGCTCATTAGAAAGTCTGAGCTTGTAAATGGGGAATGGTGCTGGCAAGTCTGTCATTTTAGGAGTTCCCTGATTGCTTGCTTAAGATCCATCATCAAGCCAGGTTTTAGAACTATTATATATGATTCTTTCTCAGATACCTGTTTAAAGTAAAGTTTTGCAAATGCTGGATGGCAATTCCTATTGGTACTCTAGAAATGTTAATGAGTTGAAAATTTGAATTGAATTTTTTTTCAGCAGTTTCTGTAATATATGTGTGTGTGTTAAAAGTGAGAGTAATGTACTTTAGCAATGCCACCTATAAAGGCTGTCAAGTTAATATAAACATTTGAATAGGTTTATTAGTTCATTAAAAAAAAAGACTGTTCTACAGAAGCAAGGACTATTGGAGGATAGCTAATAATACAATAATTTTTATTATTATATTTTTGGAACTGCTCAAGTGCTAGCACAGTTGTTATATGTCCAAGCAACATTTCTGGATCTGCTGATTTTTTTTTTTCTCTGAGGCATGTCTCAATTCTCACTCCAGTTTTGCCTTCTTGCTTTCTTGCTTTCTTTCTTTAATGTTTATTTTTGAGAGAGAGAGAGACAGAGAGAGGGAGAGAGAGAGAGACAGAGAGAGGGAGAGAGAGAGAGACAGAGAGAGAGAGGGAGATAGAGAGAGAGAAAGAACAAGCAGGTGAGTGGCAGGGAGAGAGAGAGAGGGAGACATAGAATCCGAAGCAGGCTCCAGGCTCTGAGCAGTCAGGTCAGCACCGAGCCCAATGCGGGGCTCAAACCCACAAACCATGAGATCATAACCTGTGCTGAAGTCCTGTGCTTAACCGGCTGAGCCACCCAGGCGCCCCTCACTCCAGTTTTTCTGTTGCTACTGTCTTGGCAATATCCTTTGTCATCTTTTGTAAAGGTCTTAGTTTCTAAACTGTGCACTGAGGAGGCCTTGAAGGCACTGCAGAGAACTCTACAGGTGTGCCAAAAGATGGAAGAATTTTGAGGGAAATGACAGCAACATGTGTTGGAAACCACACACACTATACTTGAGGTAGTTCATTTTCAAAATTGGATTGCTACAATCCTTTCATTGATACCATATTTTTACAAAGCTGAGTGTTGGCAGTTGCTATTATGAAAAGCAAGTACTATGTGAAAATATATATGGAACAGGAAAGAGGAGGGCAGTGTCTTCTGAGGTTTGAGAGGTTGTGCAGTGCCCAACACAGGTGTCGAGTTGTGAGGGCATATATTCTTAAGTTGTTTGGACCTGACTACTTAATAAATAGAATGGTTAGGTGTTTCCTTTGGCCTGTGAAAAAGTTACTGACACATTGAGGGCCTTCTAAACCCAGAAAGTTTGGGAGCCTATGGTATAGGCTTTTATGATAGCCCTTAACACTTTGCTAGCCCCTTTTGGTCCTTTGTTTATGTTATTGCGGTAGTTATCCTAAACTGAACCTTCCAGATTTCCTGTTTGCTTAGGATACTATTGGAATGGTAATTTTAATCTTTTAAACCTCTTCTTATTTTATTTTAGCACTTTTTCCAACTGTTCCCCTTAAGCTTCCCAAATCTTGTTTACCACACACAGTAGTACCTTCGTTACCTTTCATGCTTCTCTATGCCCCCTCCAAAAATCATTAAATGCAATGAGCATGTAGTAATAGTCTATTTCAGAGTAACTTAATTGAAGCTGAGTTTATTCTTGCAATAAGTTGGTTTAGAGATTGAGTTTAATGGTTCAGCTTTATTTTGAAGAGTGCTCTAATTTACAAAATAATCTTTTAAAAATTGGTTAATTCATTTATTAAAAAAAAACTTTATTGAAATTATTATACATTTACAGAAGAGTTGCAAAGACAGTATATAGACAGTTCCTGTATGCTCTTTACCTAGCTGACTTTGGGTAAAATTAGGGTGAATAAATTCACCATGGCCATTTATCAAAATTAAGAGATTAATGTTAGTACAATATTGTTATACCAAACTACAGACTTATTTGTATTTCATCAGTTTTGCCACTAATAATCTTTTTCTGTTTGAGGATACAATTCAGGATACCACGTTACATTTAGTTGTCACATCTCCTTAGCTGCTCTAATCTATGGCAGTTTATCAGCCTTTCCTTGTTTTTCATGACCTTGATAGTTTTGAATAATTCTAACTAGGTATTTTGTAGAATGTCACTTAAATTGGGTTTAATGTTTTTCTAATGATTAGACTGGACTTATGGATTTGAGGAAGATACCACAGATGTGAAGTGCCTTTATCACATCATATCAGAGGGTACATGATAGCAGCATGAGTTATTACTGGTGGTGTTGACTTTGATCACTTGGTTAAGGTAGAGTCTGCCAGATTTCTCACTGTAAGTTATTACTTTTTTCTTTTTTATACTCAACTTGTTAGCAGCTAGACACTAAGTCCAATATAGACTCATGAAGAGGGGAATTTAGTTCCATATACTGGAAGGAGGAGTATCAAAGGATTTGTGGACATATGTTAAAAAATTAACAAATTTTGGAGGGGAGATAACTTGAGAGGTTGTATAAATATCCTATTTCTCTTTAAAGTTTAAACCACTAATATTAAATTCTGGTAGATTTTGACTGTGGCAATTATTACTGTATTCTAATGATGATTTTCTGTTTCCTTTAGTCTTCTTACATTTGGAATTCCATTAGAAAGATTTGACTTTTCTCATTTATTCAGTTATGTATTTAAAATAATCTTTTGATTTAGTTGTCATCTTTGGTACTAAGGTTCTAACAGGGGGTATATTATTGCAACATTATTTCTTTTTAAAAAAGAACCTTTTATTTTGAAAAAATTTCGGTCTTCTAGAAAATATGCAAAATTAGTACAAAGAATTTCCATATACCTTTCACCCAGATTCCCCAAGTGTCAACTTTTATCATTCTCTTTTGCTCTCTCTATATGTCATTTTTCTCTTAACATTACCTATGATGCCCCTTCACCCGTAAATACTTAAGTGTGTATTTTTTAAAAACCAGGACGTTTTCTTAGGTGACCATAGTACAGTTTATCCAGTCAGAAAATTAACATTGATACAGTATTGTTGCTTAATCTGTAGACCTAATTCATATTTCTCCAGTTATGCTGGTAGTTCCATTTCTAGCAAAAGGTTAATGTGTTTTTCTAAATCGGAATCCAGTCCAGGGTCATATGTTACATTTAACTGTTATTATCTCTTCACTCTCCTTTATTTATTTATTTATTTATTTATTTATTTACAAAAGTTTATCTTGAGAGAGAGAGATAGGAGGGTAGGGGCAGAGAGAGAGGGAGAAGAGGGAGAGAATCTTAAGCAGGCTTCATGCCCATCACAGAGCCTGAGGTGGGGTTAGATCTCATGACCGTGAGACCATGACCTGAGCCAAAATTGAGAGTTGGTCGCTTAACTGACTGAGCCACCCAGTGCCCCTCTTCACTCTCCTTTAATCTGATAGAGTTCTTCAGTCTTTCTTTGTTTTTCATGACCTTGATACTTTTGAAGAAAGTTCCTCAATTTGAGTTTGTCTGTTGTTTCCTCATGATTAGGTTCAGATTATGACTTTTTGGCAGGAATGTCAAAGTGATTCTGTGTACTCACTGCATCATATAAATATATTTACATGTTATGTAAACATCCTATTCCTTATCAAACTTTTAGCATTCAGTGTGGTTATATTTTTAATTCAGAACACAGCTTTATTTCTTTTTATTTGTATTTCGCTTTAGAAAATCCTTCCCCTTTCTTATTGAATTAACTTATAAGCTAATGAATTTTAATGTGGTTCCCCAAGTAAGAACTATTTTTAAAAAGGTTTATTTCTTCCATCCTTTGTATCCTATTCCCATTGCTGTATCCTTTCCTCCTTGTTCCACCCAACACCTGAATGTAACTAGTTTCATTATTCTGCGTTGTTGCTTCTCCTTCTCCTTTTTAACAGATTTATTGAGATATACTTCATGTACTATACAGTTCACCCTAAGTGTTCAATTCAGTGGTTTTTTTTTTTTTTTTTTTTTTTTTTTTTAACATTTTATTTATTTTTGAGACAGGGAGAGACAGAGCATGAACAGGGGAGGGAGAGAGAGGGCAACACAGAATCTGAAACAGGCTCCAGGCTCTGAGCTGTCAGCACAGAGCCTGATGCGGGGCTCGAACTCACGGACGGTGAGATCATGACCTGAGCCGAAGTCGGCCGCTCAACCGACTGAGCCACCCAGGCGCCCCAATTCAGTGGTTTTTAATGTATTCCTAGAGTTGTGTAGCCATCATCAACATCTAATTTTTTAGCATTTTTCATCACCCCCAAAAGAAACCCGTATTCACCAGCGGTCACTCCCTGTTCTTCTGGAACTCCCCCCGCTCCCCTCCTCTTCTTTTTCCACCTGCCCTGTACTCCTACCCACCCCTGCTCTGGGAACCCCTAATTTGCTTTCTGCCTCTTTCTGTTTGCCTATTGGAGACTTTTCATGTAAATGGAATCTTACTATATGGTCTTTTGTGACTGGTTTCTTTCATTTAATAATGGGTTTGAGGGTTTATCCATGTGTATCATGTATCAATACTTCATTCTTTTTCATTGCTGCAAATATTCTGTGGTATGAATATACTGCATTTTATTTATACTAAAGGGGTGTTTAGGTTGTTTCTACTTTTTGGCTATTATTAACAATGTTAATATGAACATTTGTGTCTTGAGTATATACCTAGAAATGGAACTGCTAGGTCATATGGTAATTTTGTCAACCTTTTGAGGAGTTGCTAAACCATTTTCCAAAGTGGCTACATCATTTTATACACCCACCAGCAATGTCCGAGGGCTCCAATAGCTCTGTATCCTCACCAACACATCTTATTGTCTTTTATTGTAGCCATTCTGTAGGTGTACAGTGGGATATCATTGTGGTCTTCATTTATGTTTCTCTAATTGCTGAATGATGTTTAGCCACAGTCTTTTCCTGGGTTTAATGGCCTTTTATTTGGGTTTTTTGCTTGTTTGTTTGTTTTTGTTTTGACAAATGTGTATTTTCATCTTTTGCCCATTTTTATTTGGGTTATTTATCTTTTCAGCATTGCATTGTAAGAGTTCTCTACATATTTTACATTTGAGACACTTATCAGGTATGTGATTTGCAAACAGTTTATTTCATTCAGTGAGTTGGTGAATATCTTTTCACTTTCTTGAATGGTGTCTTATGATGCACAAATGGTTTTAAATTTCATGAAGTCTGATTTAGCTATTTTTTGTTTTGTTCCTTGTGCTTTAAATTGTACCTAAGAATCTATTTTAATTTTTGTGAATGATGGCAGGAAGGGGTCCAACTTCATTCTTTTGTAAATAAATGTCCAATTATTCTAACATCATTTGTTGAGTTTGGGTATATTTTTTCTATGTTTCTTTTTACACAGATGATCAGATACATGTACTTTCCTCCTTATTTCTTCTTTCTTACATAAAAGGGGTAAGAAAATATTGTTGGTTCACTCTTTTACTTTGCTTTTCACTTAATAAAATATTCTGGAAATCATTCCATACCATTTTATAGAGATCATCCTCATCCGATATTCATACACTATTATTATCTAAAGTTAACAGTTTACCTTAGATTTCACTCTTTGTGTTGTGCACCTGTATGGGTTTTGACAAATGTAAAATATGATTCCACCATTACAGTATACAGAATAGTTTTACTGCCCCCAAAATCCTCTGTACTCCACCTATTCTTTCTTCTATCTCTTTTCCTGAATCTCTTGCAACCACTGATCTTTTTATTGTCTCCATAGTTTTGCCTTTTCCAGAATATCAAATAGTTGGAATCATACAATATGTAGCCTTTTCAGATTTGGCTTCTTTCACTTAGCAATGTGCACTGAAAGTTTTTCCGTATCTTTTTGTGCCTTGATAGCTAATGTATTTTTTAGCACTAAGTAGTATTCCATTGTATGGATGTGCTAGAATTTGTTTATCCATTCATTTATTGAGGGATATCTTGGTTGCTTCTGAGTTTTGGCAATTATGAATAAGGTTGCTATAAATGTTTGTGTATAGGTTTTTGTATGGAACACAGGTTTTTAACTTAGTTGGGTCAATACCAAGGAGCCCAATTTCTGTATCTTATGGTAAGAGTATGATTAGTTTTGTAATAGACTGCTGAATTATTTCCCAAAATGCCTGAATCATTTTGCATTCCCACCACCAATGAAGGGGAGTTCCTTTTGCTCGACATCCTCACCTGGATTTGATGTTGTCAGTGTTTTGAATGTTCACCATTATTATAGTATAGCTATGTAGTGGTGTCTTGTTTTAATTTACAGTTTTCTAGTGCCATGATTTTTGAGCATTTTTTCATATGCCTAGTTGACATCTGCATATCTTTGGTGAGGTGTCCAGATCACTTGCCCATTTAAAAAATTGGGTTGTTTTCTTGTTGTGAGTTTTAACAGTTCTAAGTGTTGGAGCGCCTGGGTGGTTCAGTCGGTTAAGCGTCTGATTTCGGCTCAGGTCATGATCTCAGAGTTTGTGACTTCAAGCCCCTCATCAGGCTCTGTGCTGACAGCTCAGAGCCTGGAACCTGCTTCAGATTCTGTGTCTCCCTCTCTCTCTGCCCCACCCAACCCATGCTCTGTCTCCCTCTCAAAAATAAATAAGACATTAAAAAAATTTTTAAGAGTTCTTGGTATATTTAGGTACCAGTCCTTTATCAGATATATGTTTTGCAGATATCTTCTTCCATTCTGTGGCTTGTCTTTTATTGTCTTCTACAGTTTTTTTTTTTTTTTTTTTTTTTTTTACATTTAGTTTAATTTTGCAGGGGGAAAGGAGAGAGAGGGAATTCCAAGCAGACTCTACTCTCAGTATTTTTTAAGAATGTGACAGGATTTTGGGGTGCCTGGGTGGCTCAGTCAGTTAAGCTTCTGACTTTTGATTTTGGCTCAGGTCATGATCTCACAGTTCACAGGTCTGAGTCCCATATTGGGCTTTGCACTGACAGTTTTCAAGGAATTGGTCCAGTTTATCTAGGTTATCAAACTTGTGGACATAGAATTGTTCATAATATTTCTATATTACCTTTTTAATGTGCACAGAATTAGTAGTGATGGCCCCACTTTAATTTCTGATTTAATAATTTGTTCTTTTTTTTAATGTTTATTTTTTTTTATTTGAGAGAGAGTGTGAATGGGGAGGGGCAAAGAGAGAGGGAGACAGAATCCAAAACAGGCTCCAGGCTCTGAGCTGTCTGTCAGTACAGAGCCTGACACAGGGCTTGGACTTACAAACTGAGATCATGACCTGAACTGAAGTCAGACACTTAACTGACTGAGCCACCTGGGAGCCCCATCTTTTTTTTTTTTTTTTTTGGTTAACCTGGCTACAAATTTATCAATTATTTTGGTCTTTTCAAAGAACTCACCTTTGGTTTTGATTGGTATCCATTTTCAATTTCATTAATTTGTTCTCTAATTTTTACTCTGTCCTTCTGCTTAACTTTATGTTTAATTTGTTCTTTTCTTGTTTCCTAAATTGGAAACTTATATTATTGATTTATTCTTTTCAAATATATGCAGTCAGTGCTATAAATATCCTTCTAAGCACTGCTTTCGCTGGATCCCACAACTTTTGGTAAGTTGTATTTTCATTTTCTATTTGTTCAAATATTTTAAGTTTCTCTTGAGCTCCTTTGACTCATGTGTTGTTTAGAAGTGTGTTGTTTAATCTCCCAAGTATTTTGGAGTTTTTCAGTTATCTTTCTGTTATGGATTTCTAGTTTAATTCCACTGTGTATGCGAGGATACTTTGTATGATTTCAGTTCTTTTAAATTTGTTAAGATGTAATTTATGGCCCAGAATGTGGTCTGTCTTGGTGAATGTTACATGTGAACTTGAGAAGAATGTGTACTCTGCCCTCACTGGTTGAAGTATTCTATAGATCCAGTTGATTGGTGATGCTGTTCAGTTAAACTATGCCTTTACTGATTTTTTTGCCAGTGGAATCTGTCAATTCCTGTTAGAGGGGTATGGAAGTGTCCAGCTATAATAGTGAATTCTTTCATTTCTTCTCACAGTTCTACCAGCTTTTGCCTCATATGTATTGATGCTCTATTGTAGGCTGTACACATTAGGGAATGTTATGACTTACTGGAGAATTGACCCCTTTGTCATTATGTAATGCCTCTCTTTCTTTCTTTTTATTTTACTTAAAAAATATTTATTTTTGAGGGAGAGAGAGCACACATAAGTGGGAGAGGGGCAGAGAGAGGTGGGGGACACAGGATCTGAAGCTGGCTCTGTGCTGACAGAAGAGAGCACGATGTAGGCCTCAAACTCACAAACCATGAGATTATGACTGGAGCCAAAGTTGGATGCTTAACCAGTTGAACTTAACCAGGTGCCCCACGTAATGCCTCTCTTTATTTTTCATAATGTTCCTTGCTATAAAGTCTGCTTTATCTGAAATTATTATAGCTACTACAGCTTTTTTGGATTAGTGTTAGCATGGCCTATTTTTTCCCATCTCTTCACTTTTAATCTATCTGTGTCTTTATATTAAAAATTGATTTATTTTAGGCAGAGCAGGGCAGAGAAGTTCCCTGATCGGAGATACCTGGGACACTGGTGTCTCACAGAGGCCCTGATGAGGCCAGCAGCACAGAGCTTCAAGAGGTCTCCCTCACAGGACCTTTCCCTCTTGGCAGCAGTAGAGCAGGGCTAGGCACTCCATAGTTGTAGGGAAATGATTGACTGGCCTGGGGCTTCCCTACCACATCCAGGCCCAGATGCGAGTCTGGAAGTCCCCAGGCGTGAGGTCCAAAGCGAGGGTGGAGAGTAGCCTCCAGCATTCTAGACCCAATCCTGGCTCCCTGGGCCCATCTCACACTTCAGGGTGGATTATATACAATGCTGTTGCCACAGGCAGAGACTTACTGGGTCCCTGTGGGGTAAATGGGGACCCAGTAAGTTCTGAACAGTGGTGAACAGTGGAGCTCAACCCTCTGACCCCAAATCTTGAGGGATAATGAAGCTGGTTCTCACAGGGTCTTGATAGCCATCCCAGGCCTGGGCAGCTTGGGGCCCACTGGCCCCATAAAGTTCAAGTCCAGTAAGGGCAAGAGGTCCTTATGGGGTTGGAGGTTAATCAGCATGGAAATGTTTTTGTAGGTGGATATGGGAGGAGGGGGAAAAATTGGTTTATTGTAAATAACATTGTAGGCAGCATTCATTTCGTGAACCCAACATGGATAAGTCTTGTTTTTTTACACATTCTGATAATCTTTTAGTTTATTTAGACCATTGATGTTACTGATATCGTTGGATATCTACCATATATGTTACTGTTTTCTATTCTTTGCTTTTATTCTTTGTTTCTTTTTTGTCTTTCACTCTTTTTCTGCCTTCTTTGCTTTATTTTTTCCTTGTCTGGTTTTAATTGAGCATCATATGATTCTATTTTTTGTCTTCTCCTAGCATACGAATTTTACTTCTATAAAAAATTTTATTTAGTGAGTGCCCTTAAGGTTGTAATACACATTTACAACTAATCCAAGTTGTTTGTCAAATAACCTTATATTACTTCACATAGTGCAAGTACCTTATAACCAAGTACTCCCAATTCTTTTCTCCTGTTTCATAACATTGCTGTTATTCATTTCACTTATCCATAAGCTCTAATCATCAAATATAGTGTTGCTATTATTATTTTGAACAAACTGATACCTGTTAGATCAGTTAAGAATAAGAAAAATAAAAACTTTTAT
This sequence comes from Panthera onca, assembly GCF_046562875.1. NCBI lineage: Eukaryota > Metazoa > Chordata > Mammalia > Carnivora > Felidae > Panthera > Panthera onca. Next base: position 59,746,622 of record NC_138341.1, on the reverse strand, counting down.
TTTGCCTTTATTTATTCCTTCTCTAATGCTCTTTCTTTCTCTATGTAGATCTGAGTTTCTGACCAATATAATTGTCCTTTTTAAGCATTTCTTGCAAGGGAGGTACACTGGTGACAAATTCCCTCAACTTTTGTTTATCTGAAAAAGTCTTTACTTTCCCTTCACTTTTGAAAGATAATTTCACTGGATACCAAACTCTAGGTTGGTGTTTTTTTTTTCCCCCTTCAACACATATTTAGTAAATATTTCTCCATTCTTTTCTTGCTTGCATGATTTCTGAAAAAAAGTCCAATGTAATTCTTAGGCTTGCTCCTCCATAGAAAATTGGTTTTTTCCTCTGCTTTTTTTTTTTTTTTTTTTTCCAGCTCAGATTTTACCTTCCTCATCCTGTTTATTCTTTTTTTTTTTTTCCAATATATGAAGTTTATTGTCAAATTGGTTTCCATACAACACCCAGTGCTCATCCCAAAAGGTGCCCTCCTCAATACCCATCACCCACCCTCCCCTCCCTCCCACCCCCCATCAACCCTCAGTTTGTTCTCAGTTTTTAACAGTCTCTTATGCTTTGGCTCTCTTCCACTCTAACCTCTTTTTCTTTTTTTCCTTCCTCTCCCTCATGGGTTTCTGTTAAGTTTCTCAGGATCCACATAAGAGTGAAACCATATGGTATCTGTCTTTCTCTGTATGGCTTATTTCACTTAGCATAATACTCTCCAGATCCATCCATGTTGCTACAAAGGGCCATATTTCATTCTTTCTCATTGCCACGTAGTACTCCATTGTGTATATGAACCACAATTTCTTTATCCATTCATCAGTTGATGGACATTTAGGTTCTTTCCATAATTTGGCGATTGTTGAGAGTGCTGCTATAAACATTGGGGTACAAGTGCCCCTATGCATCAGTACTCCCGTATCCCTTGGGTAAATTCCTAGCAGTGCTATTGCTGGGTCATAGGGTAGGTCCATTTTTAATTTTTGAGGAACCTCCACGCTGTTTTCCAGAGTGGCTGCACCAATTTGCGTTCCCACCAACAGTGCAAGAGGGTTCCCGTTTCTCCACATCCTCGCCAGCATCTATAGTCTCCCGATTTGTTCATTTGACTGGCGTGAGGTGATATCTGAGTGTAGTTTTGATTTGTATTTCCCTGATAAGGAGAGACGTTGAGGATCTTTTCATGTGCCTGTTGGCCATCCGGATGTCTTCTTTAGAGAAGTGTCTATTCATGTTTCCTGCCCATTTCTTCACTGGGTTATTTGTTTTTCGGGTGTGGAGTTTGGTGAGCTCTTTATAGATTTTGGATACTAGCCCTTTGTCCGATATGTCATTTGCAAATATCTTTTCCCATTCCGTTGGTTGCCTTTTAGTTTTGTTGGTTGTTTCCTTTGCTGTGAAGAAGCTTTTTATCTTCATAAGGTCCCAGTAGTTCATTTTTGCTTTTAATTCCCTTGCCTTTGGGGATGTGTCAAGTAAGAGATTGCTACGGCTGAGGTCAGAGAGGTCTTTTCCTGCTTTCTACTCTAGGGTTTTGATGGTTTCCTGTCTCACATTCAGGTCCTTTATCCATTTTGAGTTTATTTTTGTGAATGGTGTCAGAAAGTGGTCTAGTTTCAACCTTCTGCATGTTGCTGTCCAGTTCTCCCAGCAGCATTTGTTAAAGAGACTGTCTTTTTTCCATTGGATGTTCTTTCCTGCTTTGTCAAAGATGAGTTGGCCATACGTTTGTGGGTCTAGTTCTGGGGTTTCTATTCTATTCCATTGGTCTATGTGTCTGTTTTTGTGCCAATACCATGCTGTCTTGATGATTACAGCTTTGTAGTAGAGGCTAAAGTCTGGGATTGTGATGCCTCCTGCTTTGGTCTCCTTCTTCAAAATTACTTTGGCTATTTGGGGCCTTTTGTGGTTCCATATGAATTTTAGGATTGCTTGTTCTAGTTTTGAGAAGAATGCTGGTGCAATTTTGATTGGGATTGCATTGAATGTGTAGATAGCTTTGGGTAGTATTGACATTTTGACAATATTTATTCTTCCAATCCATGAGCACGGAATGTTTTCCATTTCTTTCTATCTTCTTCAATTTCCTTCCTAAGCTTTCTATACTTTTCAGCATACAGATCTTTTACATCATTGGTTAGATTTATTCCTAGGTATTTTATGATTCTTGGTGCAATTGTGAATGGGATCAGTTTCTTTATTTGTCTTTCTGTTGCTTCATTATTAGTGTATAAGAATGCAACTGATTTCTGTACATTGATTTTATATCCTGCAACTTTGCTGAATTCATGTATCAGTTCTAGCAGACTTTTGGTGGAGTCTGTCGGATTTTCCATGTATAATATCATGTCATCTGCAAAAAGCGAAAGCTTGACTTCATCTTTGCCAATTTTGATGCCTTTGATTTCCTTTTGTTGTCTGATTGCTGATGCTAGAACTTCCAACACTGTGTTAAACAACAGCGGTGAGAGTGGACATCCCTGTCGTGTTCCTGATCTCATGGAAGAAGCTCTCAGTTTTTCCCCATTGAGGATGATGTTAGCTGTGGGCTTTTCATAAATGGCTTTTATGATCTTTAAGTATGTTCCTTCTATCCCGACTTTCTCGAGGGTTTTTATTAAGAAAGTTTGCTGAATTTTATCAAAGGCCTTTTCTGCATCGTTTGACAGGATCATATGGTTATCTTTTCTTTTATTAATGTGATGTATCACATTGATTGATTTGCAAATGTTGAACCAGCCCTGCATCCCAGGAATGAATCCCACTTGATCATGGTGAATAATTCTTTTTATAAAATGCTGTTGAATTCGATTTGCTATATCTTATTGAGAATTTTTGCATCCATATTCATCAGGGATATTGGCCTGTAGTTCTCTTTTTTTACTGGGTCTCCGTTTTAGGAATCAAAGTAATACTGGCTTCATAGAATGAATCTGGAAGTTTTCCTTCCCTTTCTATTTTTTGGAATAGCTTGAGAAGGATAGATATTATCTCTGGTTTAAACGTCTGGTAGAACTCCCCTGGGAAGCCGTCTGGTCCTGGACTCTTATTTGTTGGGAGATTTTTGATGACTGATTCAATTTCTTCGCTGGTTATGGGTCTGTTCAAGCTTTCTATTTCCTCCTGATTGAGTTTTGGAAGGGTGTGGGTGTTTAGGAATTTGTCCATTTCTTCCAGGTTGTCCAGTTTGTTGGCATAAAATTTTTCATAGTATTCCCTGATAATTGCTTGTATCTCTGAGAGATTGGTTGTAATAATTCCATTTTCATTCATGATTTTATCTATTTGGGTCATCTCCCTTTTCTTTTTGAGAAGCCTGGCTAGAGGTTTATCAATTTTGTTTATTTTTTCAAAAAACCAACTCTTGGTTTTGTTGATCTGCTCTACTGTTTTTTTAGATTCTCTATTTATTTCTGCTCTGATCTTTATTATTTCTCTTCTTCTGCTGGGTTTAGGCTGCCTTTGCTGTTCTGCTTCTATTTCCTTTAGGTGTGCTGTTAGATTTTGTATTTGGGATTTTTCTTGTTTCTTGAGATAGGCCTGGATTGCAATGTATTTTCCTCTCAGGACTGCCTTCGCTGCATCCCAAAGCATTTGGATTGTTGTATTTTCATTTTCATTTGTTTCCATATATTTTTTAATTTCTTCTCTAATTGCCTGGTTGACCCATTCATTCTTTAGTAGGGTGTTCTTTAACCTCCATGCTTTTGGAGGTTTTCCAGACTTTTTCCTGTGGTTGATTTCAAGCTTCATGGCATTGTGGTCTGAAAGTATGCATGGTATGATTTCAATTCTTGTAAACTTATGAAGGGCTGTTTTGTTACCTAGTATGTGATCTATCTTGGAGAATGTTCCATGTGCACTCTAGAAAAAAGTATATTCTGTTGCTTTGGGATGCAGAGTTCTAAATATATCTGTCAAGTCCATCTGATCCAATGTATCATTCAGGGCCCTTGTTTTTTTATTGACCGTGTGTCTAGATGATCTATCCATTGCTGTAAGTGGAGTGTTAAGGTCCCCTGCAATTACCACATTCTTATCAGTAAAGTTGCTTATGTTTGTGAGTAATTGTTTTATATATTTGGGGGCTTCTGTATTCGGTGCATAGACATTTATAATTGTTAGCTCTTCCTGATGGATAGACCCTATGATTATTATATAATGCCCTTCTTCATCTCTTGTTACAGCCTTTAATTTAAAGTCTAGTTTGTCTGATATAAGTATGGCTACTCCAGCTTTCTTTTGACTTCCAGTGGCATGATAAATAGTTCTCCATCCCCTCACTCTCAATCTGAAGGTGTCCTCAGGTCTAAAATGAGTCTCTTGTAGACAGCAAACAGATGGGTCTTGTTTTTTTATCCATTCTGATACCCGTTGTCTTTTGGTTGGTGCATTTAGTCCATTTACATTCAGTGTTATTATAGAAAGATATGGGTTTAGAGTCATTGTGATGTCTGTATGTTTGATGCTTGTAGCGATGTCTCTGGTACTTTGTCTCACAGGATCCCCCTTAGGATCTCTTGTAGGGCTGATTTAGTGGTGACAGATTCCTTCAGTTTTTGTTTGTTTGGGAAGACCTTTATCTCTCCTTCTATTCTAAATGACAGACTTGCTGGATAAAGGATTCTCGGCTGCATATTTTTTTCTGTTCATCACATTGAAGATCTCCTGCCATTCCTTTCTGGCCTGCCAAGTTTCAGTAGAGAGATCAGTCATGAGTCTTATAGGTCTCCCTTTATATGTTAGAGTACGTTTATCTCTAGCTGCTTTCAGAATTTTCTCTTGATCCTTGTATTTTGCCAGTTTGACTATGATATGTCGTGCAGAAGATCGATTCAAGTTACGTCTGAAGGGAGTTCTCTGTGCCTCTTGGATTTCAATGCCTTTTTCCTTCCCCAGATCCGGGAAGTTCTCAGCTATGATTTCTTCAAGTACACCTTCAGCACCTTTCCCTCTCTCTTCCTCCTCTGGAATACCAATTATGCATATATTATTTCTCTTTAGTGTATCACTTAGTTCTCTAATTTTCCCCTCATACTCCTGGATTTTTTTATCTCTCTTTTTCTCAGCTTCCTCTTTTTCCATAACTTTATCTTCTAGTTCACCTATTCTCTCCTCTGCCTCTTCAGTCCGAGACGTAGTTGTCCCCATTTTATTTTGCAGTTCATTGATAGCATTTTTTAGCTCCTCCTGGCTGTTCCTTAGTCCCTTGATCTCTGTAGCAAGAGATTCTCTGCTGTCCTTTATACTGTTTTCAAGCCCAGCGATTAATTTTATGACTATTATTCTAAATTCACTTTCTCTTATATTGTTTAAATCATTTTTGATCAGTTCGTTAGCTGTTGTTATTTCCTGGACGTTTTTCTGAGGGGAATTCTTCCGTTTCGTCATTTTGGCTAGTCCCTGGAGTGGTGCGGGACTGCGGGGCACTTCTCCTGTGCTGTTGAATAACTTGCATTGGTGGGCGAGGCCTCAGTCAGACCTGATGTCTGACCCCAGCCCACCACTGGGGCCACAGTCTGACTGGTGTGTGCCTTCTCTTCCCCTCTCCTAGGGGCGGGATTCAGTGTGGGGTGGCGTGGCCATCTGGGCTACTTGCACACTGCCAGGCTTGTGGTGCTGGGGATCTGGCGTATTAGCTGGGGTGGATCGGCAAGGTGCACAGGGGCGGGAGGGGCAGGCTCAGCTCGCTTTTCCTTTGGAGATGTGCTTCAGGAGGGGCCCTGTGGCACAGGGAGGGAGTCAGACACGCTGGAGGGATGGATCCGCAGAAGCACAGCGTTGGGTGTTTGCCCGGTGCAAGCAAGTTCCCTGGCAGGAACTGGTTCCCTTTGGGATTTTGGCTGGGGGATGGGCGAGGGAGATGGCGTTGGTGAGCGCCTTTGTTCCCCGCCAAGCTGAGTTCTGTTGTCCGAGGCTCAACAACTCTCCCTCCCGTTGTCCTCCAGCCCTCCCGTTCTCTGAACAGAGCTGTTAGCTTATATCCTTCCAGATGTCAAGTCCTGCTTGCTGTCGGAACACACTCCGTCCAGCCCCTCCACTTTTGCCAGCCAGACTCAGGGGCTCTGCTTGGCCGGCAGGCCGCCCCTCCGCCCCGGCTCCCTCCCGCCAGTCCGTGGAGCACGCACCGCCTCGCCGCCCTTCCTACCCTCTTCCGTGGGCCTCTCGTCTGCGCTTGGCTCCGGAGACTCTGGCGGTTTTCTGGCGGTTTTCTGGGTTATTTAGGCAGGTGTAGATGGAATCTAAGTGATCAGCAGGACGCGCGTGAGCCCAGCGTCCTCCTACGCCGCCATCTTCCCAGGATTCCTTTCCTCTGCTTTTTAAAAGATTGTCTTTGATTTTCTGTAGTGTGAATATGATATGCTGAGGTGTAGGTTATTTTATATTTATCCTGCTTGGTTCTTCTGAGCCTCTAAAATCTGAGGCTTTATATCCGTCACTAATTTTGGGAAGTTCTCTGTTGTTATTGCCTCAAATATTTCTTCGGTTCTTTTCATTTTCTCTTTCTTTCTCTCTCTCTCTCTCTCTCTCTGTCTTTCTTTCTTTCTTTGTTTCTTTCTTTGTTTCTTTCTTTCTTTCTTTCTTTCTTTCTTTTCTTGTATTCCTATTATGTGTATGTTATACTTTCTGTAATTGTCCCAGTTCTTGGATATTCTCTTCTTTTTTTCTTTTTTTTTTCTTTTTCCATTTCAACTTTGGAAGTTTCTGCTGACATTTCTTCAAGTTCACCAAGTGTTTTCTCTGGTGTGTCCTGTCTGTTGATAAGGATATCAAAGGCATTTTTCATTTCTGTTACAAAATTTTGATTTCTAGCATTTCCTTTTGATTCTTAAAGTTTCTGTCTCTTGTATTACTTATGTGTTGTTGTATATTGTTCATTTTCTTCATTAGATACCTTGGCATATTCCTCATAGTTGGTTTTCTTAAAAAAATTTTTTTTTTAATGTTTATTCTTGAGAGAGAGAGAGAGCACAAGTGGCGAAGGGACAGAGATTTAGGGGGACAGAAGATCCAAAGTGGGCTCTGTGCTGACAGCTGAGAGCCTGATGTGGGGCTTGAACTTCTGAACCCAGAGATCATGACCTGAGCTGAAGTCGGATGCTTAACCAACTGAGCTACCCAGGCACCCCAGCATATTTCTCATAGTTGTTTTAAATTCCTGTTCTGATCATTTCAACATCTCTGCCATCTGAGCCTGGTTCTACCGCTTGCTCTGTTTCTTCAAACAGTGGGTTTTTTTGTGTTAGTATGCTTTGTAATTTTTTTTTTAAAGCTGGACATGAGGTACTGAGTAAATGGAACTGAGGTAAATAGACCTTTAGTGTAAGGTTTTATGTTTATCTGGATAGGAGTAGGCTGTGTTAACTATTTGCTGCAGCTATAGGTGTCAGATGCTAAAATGTCTGTGTACCTTTTAAAAAATATTTCTTTTGTTGTCTTGGGGTTTCCTTAGAGACTTTTAAAATGTTTAAACATTGTGTATTATAGGAACACATTATGATGATTAGGTTAATGATAATTCTATGTATCAAGCACTTACTCTGTGCTAGATTAGATACTGTGATACATATTTTATACACATTATGTTATTTGTATTTAATCCTTGCAGTGACCTCATGAGGAAAGGCACTATTACTGTTCCCATTTTTATAGAGGAAGAAACTTAGGCATAAGAGATGAAGTAACTTTCTCAGTCTATTATTGGGGTCTAGGACTGAGATTTAAATTCATAAATCTCAGAACCATAAAGCACCCTGGCTCTAGAGCCTACTTTTGTGGTCAGTATATGTATAATGAGTTTCCTGAAGTTTTGTGAATTCTTTGGCGAATTGGTGTGTTTTGTTTTAACTTAGAAATATTTGATAAATGTCAGGGTTACAATATTAGGCTTAATAGTTTTGTTGTCTATAATTAATTATATGTTCAGCATTTCAAGTAGAGCAATAGAAGGTTACTACAAGAGAAAATAGTGAACAATTCATTTTACAAAAAGATAATTTTTTAAAAGTTTACCATAATAATAAATTATTAATTATACTAAGTTAGGATAGGATATATAAAAATAGATACTAATAGGTTGCAAAGTATGAATATCTATAAATCTGCCGTTTTGTTACTTTGGAATTATTTTTATTTATTTTTTAATGTTTATTTATTTTGAGAGAATGCATGTGTGTGAGCAGGGGAGAGGCAGAGGGAGAGGGAGAGAGAGAATTTTAAGCTTCCATACCCTGCACAGAGCCGGAAGCAGGGCTCTGTGCTGGGGCTCAGTATCACCACTGTGAGATCATGATCTGAGCCCAAATCAAGAGTTGGATGCTTAAACCGACTGAGCCACCCAGGTGCCACTAGATGATTTTTCTTATTTCAAGTTTATTGAATTGTTTTACAACATATATGTAACAGGCAAGAATAGTTAAAATCATAAAGCTATATGCATAAGTTATATGCATGAACATTTAGGGAAGTTTTATTTGTATATCCTTAAATGGCATCTTAATTTTTCTCATACTTATGATTTCTTAGTATACACAAAATACTTCAAGTGTTTAATTTTTATTTTTGCCTCCTTTTCTTGCCATGCACATGAATATTTCTTTATTTAATATCTATTGGTTGTTTTAGACATTTTTTTTGGCTGGACTTTAGTTGTTAAATATTGCAGTCAATTATTGTTTTGTTAAGTGATTTTTATTTAGTATTATTTGAAATATTGTAATTTAACCTACAGTTTAAATTTCTTCCCCTAAAAGTAAATCTGTGTTGAGTGACACTAATACGACCAATTGAGAATATTTATTTTTTTCTTGAAAAAAAATCCTATTTTACTTCCTTCTATAAGAAGTATTTCTGTTTCTTCTGCTGTAGTTAGATGTTTTACTTCACTGTTCTATAAACATGCCCTACTTACTCAGTCTTTTAAGTCTTTAATTGCCCGCATATCTGCCCAGTTCTATCCATTTCTACTTTCCTTCAAGGATTAGCTGAATTCTTACCTGCTTTGTAAAGCTTTCCTTAAATCTTGCTGTTATTGATCTCCTTTCCTTCCTGCAACCACCTATATACCACTGGTAGTCAATAAATAATACCAAGAATAGTTAAAATAAATAATAGCTAACATTTATATACTAATTATGTGCTAGACATTTTGCCAGGTGTTTTACATGAATATTTTATTTAGTGCTTACAGTAATTCTGGAAAGTCAGTACTATTATTATCTCCAAATAACATATAAGGGCAGCTGGGCTTAGAGAGATTGAGACTTCCCCAAGGTCACATAATTATTGGAGCCAGGATTCAACTTAGATCTGATTGTAGGATCCATACTCAACCACTTTGCTAGTATTTAAACATTTAACTTCTTTTGTTGTACTTTTTTCTCTTTCTTGTAACTTCATTTTAGTTCCCTCTAGATTATAAACTCATTGATAGTAGAGCCTTATTTCTAATATGAGCCAAAGTAGTTTTTGAAGAGTAACAGAATGTTTTATAGGATGTTCAATAATGATTACATGTCTTTAAGTATTTAATGGGTCTTTAGTAATACAGAAATGTTTTATGATAATTATCTCTAAATTAAAGGCATCAAAATACCTGATATATTTAATAAATATGTTAATATATTATAATATATATAACAATGTATTAATAATTTATTCAATTAAATGATTAAATTAAATAATTAAATATATCAGGTATTTTGCTGGTATATTTATTAAATATATTATTAAATATATCATATATATTAAATATATCATGTATATATATACGTGTGTTTGTGTGTTTAACAAATTTGTCTGCCACTCAAGATTCTCAATTTAAAATTGTGATTCAGGTCCTAATTTGTCACATTGTTTAATTATGTAGGCAGAGTTGTGGAGAAGATCTTGAATTTCCTGTTTTACACAGAAACTATTGCACTTCCACATGAAATTTGGGAATGAGGTCTCTGAAGCAATTTTTTAAAAATGTCCTTTTGGCAAGGCATTGATTATTTAAACGTGCAAAATACTAACTTTCTAGGTATTAAGTATTTTGGAGATGACACATTTGCTTGAAAGAATCTGTATTATAATATAAATGTAACAGAAGTTTCATTGGGCCCAAAGACTATATATAGCTTCTCTTCTACATAAAATGCTTTCAGTGTTATAATTTGAGTGCCTTCTCCATCCTATAGTAACAAAGTAAGGGCCTTTGTTACTATAATTAAAATGCCTATCATGAAGAAAACACTGGGTGAGGAGGGCTGGAAGAGAGAAAAAGAAGAATGTGAGCCAGTAACTATGTTTGTTTGTGGTAGTGGTGAGGGGGGTTAACATATTTAGCATTTTCAAAGGGATTTGAGTTCCAACATTTGATGCTTTTGTGTTCATTATGGTTTCTACCTTTGACTGTAAAGTTCTTAGAAATGATTTTACTAATTAAGCATATACCCAGTGTGTAGAGTAGGCACTCAGTAAATTTTTCATGCACTGATTGAGATAGGATATATATATATATATAAACATTTTTTTAATGTTTATTTTTGAGAGAGACAGAACGCAAGTGGGGGAGGGGCAGAGAGAGAGGGAGACAAAGAATCCAAAGCAGCTCCAGGCTGTGAGCTGTCAGCACAGAGCCTGACACAGGGCTGGAACCCACGAACCACGAGATCATGACCTGAGCTGAAGTCTGATGCTCAATGGGCTAAGCCACCCAGGCACCCCAAGGTAGAATATATTTTAACTTAAATTTGAATTATTCAAATTTTCAGTATTTATTAAAAGAAATGATTAAAGTCTTGGAGCATTAATTTGTAGAGGTAAGGAAAAAAAATTCTAATGCTACAATGCTACAGGTTTCCCCAGTTACATATCATGCTTCTAATTATATTTAAACAAGTGGATAAATTAGGTCACATTTAATTGATATATTAAGTAAATTGCTGGATATGAATAGATTATTTTAATACTTAGGTTTGTTTCCTTAGAAATGTCAGTGGAAATGTAGTTTTCAGCCTTGAAATTTGCCTCCTATTTGTTATTAAGATGATCTGTGATCAGCTTATGTGTCTCAACATTGTTAAAAAAATTTTTAGACATTTCAGTAAGTATGTAGTGAAGTAGTGAATATCTTCCTTTTATTTTAATTTGCATTTTCCTGGTGAGTAATGCTGTTGAGTACCTTTTTATGTGTTTATGGTTCATTGGTGTATTTTTTTTTTTTTTTTTTTTTTTTTTTTTGTAGGTAGCATGCCCAATATGGGGCTTGCACTCAGGACCCTGAGAGTAAGAGCAGCATGCTGTACTGACTGAGCTAGCCCTGTGTATCTTGTTTTTGGACTATTTAAATCCTCTACCCATTTTTTAAAAATTGTGTTGTTTGCTTTCTAATTAACTGGTAAGAATTCTTTTACATATTCTAGATACCAACACTTTGGCAGATAAAAACATTATGAATACTTTCTCCAATTCTATGTCTTTTCATATCCATAATATTTTTTAAGAAAAAATTTTAATTTTGATGAAATACAATTTACCAGTTTTTTCTTTGTGGTTGGTGTTTTTTGTGTACTAAGAAACCTTTGCCTATTGCAAGGTCATGAAGATTTTCACCTATTTTTTCCCCTAGAGTTTACAAATTAGCATTTACATTTAGGTCTACGATCCATTTCAAGTTAGTATTGATGTTTTATGTGAGGTAGAGGTTGAGGTTTGTTTTTTCTCCATATAGATATTCAGTTGTTCCAGCAGGGGGTATTCTTAATGTGTATGATTGGAGGATTGAGATAGAAAGAAATCAGAGTATACTTTTTTGATCAGCAAAATTAATATTTTTGTTGAGAACAAGTAAATGTGGTATATACCTGTATGAACAAGCAGATTTTGAGATACTGAATATTAGTATCCAGAATGAAGATAACCTTTTCAAAATAGACGCTAGATAAACATTGAAAAATTATTGGATTCCAGGTAAAATACCACTGCAGTTCCAAGTTGGTACCAGGCTGATGGGTACAAAAAAATTCACAGCCTTAAAATATATTTTGATATGTAGAGAAAAAGTAGACAGGAAAAGAAATATCACTCTACTAAAGCTTTTTTATTCAGACACTCCAAAAGAAGGAAAACAAAAATCTGCTTTGGCACTCATGATTTTTTTTGAAGTCCCAACAGGATCAAGAGAGTTATAGAGAAGAAACCTACAGAGGGGTAATTTTTTGTTTTTCTTCAAGAAAACTATAGACTAAAACTATAGGCTAAACAAGTTAATATTTGAGCCTTAAGAAGTTTGAAAAACAGAGGACAAAAACTAGGATTTATTAATAAGCACTTAATAATGAAAGAGACCAGTATGGTATTATTAAGAAAAAGTCATTTTAGTCTAACCTGAATTCATTTTTTTGACAGATGTGCTCCTTAGAGAGAAAGCAAATATGGTAAACATACTACATTTGTAGTTCAGTAAAGGGTTTGTTGAGTTCCATGGTGATACTGACAAGACAGAAAAATATGTTCTGGAAACTGGATATTTTATTATTTTAAGTTCAAAGGGACATTTCTACAGCCTTACCACGGGACTCTGTGTTTGTCTTTATTCTATTTTGATCAGTTACTTTACTTATATGTAATATAGAAGGTATATGTTTCAAATTTGCAGATCATGGTCGGCTGTGAGGATAGTAGATACATGAATCAAGAACCAGGGTACCAAAAGATCTCATTTGGCTGGAATAGCGGACTGATTTTAACAAGATTACTTTGAATGGCATAAATGTATAAAATTGTGCACTTTAGTTTAAAATAGATTCCTGCCCTGTAAGTGTATAGTGGAAGGGATTTGAATTACCATGCTAGTTAAAGATTTTATTCAGTGGTAAGGTTATTATGAGTCTGATTTGATGTGGCTGTGAAAACAAAACAAAACAAAACAGAGAGACAAACAAATATGTCCTTAAGTTATATTAATGGACGTCTCTAAGAAAGGAAATTAATGGTTCGTCTTTAGTCAGACCATATTTGAAGTATTGTCTGCAGTTCTGGCCATCCTAGTTTAAGGTGGTTTAAAGAAGTTGGAATGTGTTCAGAGGAAAGTGACTAGGAGAGAGGTGTGGTCAAAATTACACAAGGTTAGGTTTAAGGAGTTAATGGATATTTAGCTTAGAGAAGAGAACATGCTCCAGGAGGTTGTGTGGCTGTTTGAAGTACATGAAAGGCTGTTCTTGGAAATGGAAGTAGGTGTCAGGCACCAAGAGGATAGAAGTTGAAGGGAGGTGGGTTTCCCTCAGCATAGGAACAGTTGGGGTTGTTGGAAAATAGAGTGGACAGTCTGAGGGGAGCTAATGGTTTCCCCTGTTGCTGGAAGATCTGGGTAACTGCTTCACAGGCATAGTTGTAGACTGGATTCATGTATCTACACTAAGTAGTGTTTACATTATCAAAGTGACCTTTAAAATTCTTTTCAGGTCTGAGGTTTTAGGATTCATTAGAATGACAGAGGCAACCGGAAGTGTGCAATTCAATACCTTATTCCTTAAATAATAAGCAAGGCTTGCAAAAATGGAAGAATATTTAATCCAGGAGCCCTGGTTTCTAATCTGGTCCTGTTGCTGTCCAGCTGAACACATCTGTAAAATTAAAAGATCATACAAGATTCCCAAACATTGCAGGTCTCAAAAATTCTATTGTTAGGAGCGCCTGGGTGGCTCAGTGGGTTAAGCGTCCGACTTCAGCTCAGGTCACAATCTCACGGCTCATGAGTTCGAGCCCCTGCATCGGGCTCTATGCTGACAGCTCAGAGCCTGGAGCTTGCTTCAGATTCTGTGTCCCTCTCTTGGTCTGCCCCTCCACCACTCATATTCATTCTCTCTCTCTCTCTCTCAAGAAAAATAAATGTTAAAAATTAAAAAAAAATTCTATTGTAACTGTGTAGCTTAGTGCTTTAGGAAGAAGGAGGATTCGCAGAAAATAGAATATTTTAGATCCTGATTCAGTGAAAGTTAATTGGTAGAAAGGTCAGTATGAGGTGGAAGTTTGAATAAGAAAAACAAAACAAAACAAAATGACCCCAACAGTCTGTGTTATAGTTGTAGCATAAGCAGCTACCTCATGTACTGAGTTCATATCTTGTCATAATCAATAGTAATGTGTTTTTCTTCATGTTTTTAAAACATTTTTATCTCCTACAGCTCTTTACCTGTTAGAAAATGGATACGGAAATGAAAATTGATACCTTTGCAGTCAGTGTATGGATTTGTGTTTATTCCCATATGACTTCTTTAACCTCTTTATTCCTCTCTCTAAAGTGTTAGAATTATTTTAAAAGTTAGATAGTAACAGTATTTCATGTTTTTTTCCAAAGTTTCCTTTTAAAATTAAAAATGTAATTTTTTTGAAATGACAAACCCAAATCTTCAGCCTCCTGAAAATCACCACAATTCATTGTAGTTCATTATGCCTGAGGGCAAGCCAACATCATTTGACTTTCCTTACGATTAGAATAAAAATGAACCCTTTTATGTTGCAGAACTATTAGGGATCATTAGTTATTATCCCTATCCCCAACATTTATATTCACATATGCACAGACTTTTTTTTTTACCCAAAAGCTTAAATGAATGTTTAAACACTTCGTGTAAGTTTGTTGGCATTAATGTTGACTACTAGAAGAAGTGATTAAATGTGTGTCACTATTGAAAGGGTTATTTGTTGCTAACAGACTTGGTGGGGCTGTTTGGAATTCACCTAAGATAAAAAGGAGCAATTATGTTTAATTTGGTAGTGATGCTGGAAGGAAATACACCCAAATGTTATCTGATATTGCATATGGGGTGGGGCTGGGGGGATTAAAGAATTCCCTGTAGCCTTCACTAAATGTCATCAAATATTAACATATTGCCATATTTGCTTTATCATTATCTTCTTTTTCTCTCCTTATACATATACTATTTCTGTATTACAACAGTTTGAGAATAAATTGCAGAGTTACTTTCCTTTACTCCTAAATAATGTATGTCCGAGATATCCGTTGTTGTAGAAAAACTATCCAAAAACATAATGCTGTAAACCAGAGGTCAGGAAACTACAGCCCATGGTGCCAAAACCAACCTTCCACTTGTTTTTTTTGTACAGCCCACAAACTAAGAATGGACTTTCTTACATTTTTAAACATTTCTTTTTTTTTTAACGTTTACTTATTTTTGAGACAGAGAGAGACAGAGCATGAACGGGGGAGGGTCAGAGAGAGGGAGACACAGAATCTGAAACAGGCTCCAGGCTCTGAGCTGTCAGCACAGAGCCCGATGCGGGGCTCAAACTCATGGACCACGAAATCATGACCTGAGCGCCGCTTAACCGACTGAGCCACCCAGGCGCCCCAAACATTTCAAAAAACAAAAGGAAAAGAATAGTTTGTGACACATGAAAATTATGTGGAATTCGGACTTCTGTGTTTATATAAATAAAAATTTGAAACACAGTCACATTTATTTACATAGTGTCTTTGGTCATTTTTGTGCTGCTATGCCAGAGGTGAGTAGTTGTAACACAGACTGTGTGGCTCTCACAGTTTAAAAAATGACTCTCTGGCCCTTTACTGCAAAAAGTTTGCTGATCTTTGGTGTAAATCAACAGCTAGTGATGCTTACAAATCTACGGGTCAGTAGTTTGGCCGTGAGATGGTGTAACTACTCCATAATGTCTGGGGCATCAGATGGGTTAGCTTGAAAGAATGGAGATAGCTGGGAAATCTCCACTGGAACCATATGTCTGGAGTCTTAATTCTGTTTCAAGAATGTATTGGAGCTAGAATGTATAAGGTGGCTACTTCACTCACGTGTATGGTGCTTGGGCTAGTGGCTGGTAGGATCACTTACTCTACGCTTAGCAGACTCATAGTAATTGAATTTCTTACGTGACATCTGCTACCATCAGAGCCAATTTTCCAAGAGGGCAGGTGGAGGCTAAAAGGCTATGACCTAGCTCCCAAAATCCTTTAAATAAATCAAAGTACTAAGACCAGCCAGATTCAAGGAGAGGGAAGGAATAGGTGCTGTCACTCCATGAAGGAATGGCAGGCATGCACATATAGGAAGGAAAGGAACTACCACAGTGTGTATTTCTAAACACTTTTTAAAATTCAACTTATTTTGAGATAAGTTTCCACAGGCAGTTGTAGGAAATAGAGATCTTATATAGCCTTGATTGTTTCTTCCTATAATAACATCTTAAAAAATTATAATACAATATCACAATCAGGGTATTGACATTGATACAGTAAAATTACAGAACATTTCCTTCACAACAGGATCCTTCATGCTGTCCTGTTATAGCTATACCCATTCTCTTGTCATTTCCACCCCTCCTTAACCCTGGGCAAATACTAACTTCTCATTGCTATAATTTTGTCATTTCAAGAATATTGAATAATACAATATGTAACCTTTTGGGAATTGGCTTTTTTTCATTCAGCATCATTCTATGGAAGTACATATGGGTGGTTGCATGTATCAATTGTTCATTCCTTTTTATTGTGGAGTAGTATTCTATGGTATGGGTACCACTCTTTTTTAATCATTCACTTGTTAGAAGACATTTTTACTATGTTGAGTTTTTCAATCTATAAACAGGGTATGTCTCTTTATTTTTTTGGGTCATCTTTGATTTCTTTCATCAACATACATAGTTTTCAACATACAAGTCCTTTAAATGTTTTCTTAGATTTACACCTAAGTATCTCATTTTTTAAATCAGTTTTAAATGGTATTTTATTTTTAATTTTGATGTACATAGAAATATAAATCACATACAATATATTTTGTGTCCTGTAACCTTGCTAAACTCAAATATTAATTCTAGGAGTGTTTTATGTAGATTTTTTGGAATTAAAAAACTTTTATTAAGATTTTGTATTTTTTTAAGTAATCTTTACACCCATCGTGGGGTGTGAACTCATGAACCCAACATCAAAAGTCACATGCTCCTCTAACTGAGCCATCCAGGTGCCTCTGGAATTTTTTATGTGGACAATTACATTATTTGCCAAGAGGACATGTGCAGGAGTTTTCCTTTCCAATCTATATGCCTTTTATTTATTTTTCTTGCCTTATTGCACTCTCCTGAACTTCCAGCACTATATATTTAAAAAATTTTTTTTAATGTTTATTTATTTTTGAGAGAGACAGAGTATGAGTGGGGGAGGGACAGAGAGTGGGAGACACAGAATCTGAAGCCGGCTTCAGACTCTGAGCTGTCAGCACAGAGCCTGATGTAGGGCTCAAACTCACAGACTTTAAGATCGCGACCTGAGCCGAAGTTGGATGCTTAACCAACTGAGCCACCCAGGTGGCCCTAGAACTTCCAGCACTGTATTAAGAGTGGTGAGAATGGATATTCTTACCTTGTTCTCAATCTTAGGGAGAAAGCATTTATTCTTTCACCATTAAGTATGATGTTAGCTATAGGTTTTTTGTAGGTGCTCTTTAAAGTTAATGAAGTTCCACTTCTGTCCTGTTTTTATCATGCATGGGTGTTAAATGTCAAATGCTTTTTCTGTATCAATTAATATGATCATGTAATTCTTCTTCTTTAGCCTGTTAATATAATGGATTACATTGATTTTCAGATTTGAGACAGCTTGGCAATCCTGGAGTAAACCTCACATCGTTATAATTCCTTTGATATATTGCTGAATTACATTTGATACTATTAAGGAATATTCACAGGGGATATTGGTCTATAGTTTTCTTTTTTTTCCCACTATCTTTGTCTGGTTTTGGTATCCGTATAATACTAGCTTCATAAATTAGTTGGGAAATGTCTCTTTCTCTCCTATTGTTGGAAAAGATGGTGTAGAATTGTTTACTAATCTTTACATGTCTCTTGGAATTCTCCAGGGAAAAGGATCTGGAGATGTATTTTTGGAGAGTTTTTAGGTTGTGAATTTAATTTTCTTAATGGTTTCAGTTCTATTCAAATTATTTCATATTGGATAAGTTGTAGTAGTTTGTGGTTTTATTTTTGTTTTTTTGGGAAAGTGGTCCATTTCATTGAAGTTATCAAATTTGTGGGTATAGAGTTGTTTGTAGTATTCCCTTAATTATTGTTTTCATGTCTGCAGGGTTCATAGTGATATGCCTGGTTGCATTCTGATACTGGTAATTTGTATTCTTTCTCTTGTTTTCTGTCAGTCATGCTACAAGTTTGTCAACTTTATTGATCTTTTCATAGAACTAGTGCTTTTTTTCATTGATTTTTCTCTGTTGTTTTTCTGTTCTGTTTCATTGATTTCTGCTCTTTGTTATTTCCTTCTTTCTGCTTTTAGTCTGTTTTGCTCTTTTTGTAGATTCTTGATGGAGAAGCTTAGATTGTTGATTTGTGACTTTTCTTCTTTTCTTTTCAAAAATTTTTAAAAATGTTTATTTTTAAGAGAGGGAGATACAGGCAGACAGACAAAGCATGAGCTGGGGAGGGGCAGAGAGAGAGGGAGACACAGTATCTGAAGCAAGCTCCAGGCTCCGAGCTATCAGCACAGAGCCCAATGTGGGGCTCGAACTCATGAACCGCAAGATCATGACCTGAACTGTAGTCAGACGCTTAACCTACTGAGCCACCCAGCCACCCCTATAATGTATGCATTTAGTGCTACAGATTTCTTAGCACTGCTTCAGCTGTGTCCCACTAATTTTGATTATAGTACTTTCTTTTTTATTCAGTTCTGTGTATCTTTTGATTTTCTTTAAGACTTCCTCTTTGAACAAGTATTATTTACAATGTGTTGTTTAGTTTGCAAGTGGGGAGATTCTCATGTATTTTTCTGTTACTGATTTCTAGTTTGACTTCATTGTGGCCAGAGAGAACACTCTGTATGGTTTAAATTTTTGTAAGTGATTGAGGTTTGTGTTATGGCTTAGGATGTGGCCTATCTTCATATACATTCTGTGGGCACTTGAGAAGAATTTGTATTCTGTTCTATTTGGGTATTCTATAAATGTTGATTAGACCTTGTTGGTTGATGTTGTTGAATTCTATAATTTGCTGATTTTCTGTTTAGTTATTCTGTCAGTTGTTGAGAGAGGGATGTTGATGTTTCCAATATAATTGTAGGTTTATCTATTTCTCTTTTCAGTTCTATCAATTTTCATCTCACATATTTAGCAACTTGGTTTTTGGCCTATACACGTTTAGTATCGTGTATCTCTTTGGTGGGTTTACTTTTTAATCGTTATAATGTTTCTCCGTCTGGTAATTTTCTGTGTTCTTACTCTCCCTTTTCTGCTAATAATATAGCCTTTTCTTTAGTTAATGTTTACTTTATAAAGTTTCTTTCCATCATTTACTTTGAATTTACTTGTATTATTAAATTTGAGGTGAGTTTCTTGTAGATAGCTTATAGTTGGGTTGTGTTTTTTAACCCTCTGTGCCAATGCCTCTCTTTTATTTTTGTATTTAAACCATTTACATTTAATGTAAGCAGTACGTTAAGGCTGATGTCTACCATTTTAGTGTTTGTTTTTTGTTTTTCATTGTGTTTTCTTTTTTCCATCTTTACTTTTTTTTTTTTTTTTTAGTATTGTGGGATTCTTGAACAGTTTTTAGAATTCCATTTCAATTTATTTTAATATTTTTGAGTATATCCCTTTGTTACAGCTTTTTTTTTTTTTTAGTGGCTGCTCTAGTTATTACATTATATACACATAATTCATCGCTCCCACCTAGCAGTAAGGCCCCCCTCCCACTCCCTACTGGGTTGGTGTCAGAGGAGACTGAATGGAGAGTTAGAATTTTCATCGTTACTCAGTTGAGAACTCCCAACCCTTCCCAGTAACAACAAGAAGCCCCCCTGCTTTATTGCCGTATCAGTGGATGTCAACAGGGAACCTCATTACTGCTGGATGGGGGTGAGAGCCCAGGTTCCTCATGTGGTCTCCACCGACACCATAGGCAGGTGAGGCCTTAATATTATTTGGCAGAGATAAAAATCCTGGCTCTTTTGTTGGCCTCCTTTGACACTACCTCAGTGGGTATCTTGTTAGAGTCTCAGGAAGGAAGTCTAGATAACCCATTTGGCCTTTGCTGACATAGTTGGAGATGGTGTTACAGATTTTCTGTGGTGTTCAGTTGTTGTCAAATGGTTACTTGGTCTTGTTAGACTGCCCCCTTTCTTGGTCCTTTAACTTCATTTGGGGCTTTGTAAATGTGAATGTATTGGTGTTGTTGGGTTTCTGGTTTCTTTAGCTCCAAGTCTGGGATACTTGAGGCTGAGTTCCCTAGCTGGTCTGCTGCTTTCTTTCTGTTCTTCAAAGTCTTCTTCTGTTTTATATATAGTATCCAGTGGTTTTTAGTTGTACTTAGGGGGAGGGATGGGAGAATTTTGTCTAACCCATCTTTCTAGAAGTGGAAGTCTAGCACTCTGATGATTTTTTACCCTGACCTCTTGTTTATCTGTGTTACCATTTATTAGGTGATTAATCAGCTCATTATTGAGAACTGTGTTCCTGGTCAAGATTACATTAGTGGTACTTGAGCTGCTTTATAATTGCAAAAGTAAATTTACTTTGTATGTGCAGTCTGTGAGTACTTTTAGGTCCACAAAGGTAATCTGTCAGCCTGTAGTTACTGAGTACAATTGAGTAGGAATTGAAGGAGACAGGGAGAACAAGTGGCCAGTAGAGATCAACATTGGAGAACATTATGAACGAGCTCCTTACTTTTCTTCAACATTCTTGCTTCTTTTTTATGGTGTTAAGAAGAAAAAGTGATTGAAGTTAAAAATTCATCAGAGTAGAAATCATAAAGGAAAATATTGATACATTTCATTGGTTATTTAAAAAATTTTTAGTATTAACATCATAGACAAAGTTGAAAGGCAATTAGCAAAATGGGGAAAATATGTGAATAAGAAATATTACTATACTAATGGAAAAACAGGTAGAGGAAATAAGTTTTTTGTAAAAGAAGAAATAGAAATGGCTAGCAATAACTCTGACATATTTTCCCTGTTATATAAATGGAAGTAACTTTATCTTTTTATGATTACATAGATAATACATATTCATTATAAAAACTCAAACATACATAATAGTTTAAGGAAAAATTTAAAATCACCTGATGATAACTACCATAAACCTAGTGGTGATCATTCCTGCATTTAACTCGTTGTGCATATATACCTATACAATTTAATTGAAAGTTCTATATGCCTGCACACACACACACACAGGCATATATCTTTAAATGATTGTTCTTCTATTAGTGTAGGTGTCTAAATTTAGCTTGCCACCTCATTTGCTTACTGATCTTTAAGTATGAACTCATATTTTTTCCCCTTAATCTATGGGATCCCTAAAGACTTAAGTTGGGTGTTCTTTCCTTTATTGATTTGTTCTGGGATCTGACAGTGCTGCTGACTTAGGACCACTTCAGCTCTCTTCAGAAGAACCAGGCTTAATGTGGAAGCATCAGTTTCACCTCTACCACTTTGCTTCTGGCCTCAACTGTAGTATCTCTCAATTGCAGTGCTGCTATTGACTTTTCCCTCAAAGCATCACTGAAAGTTTCTTTCAGTTTGTTTATAGATTGGAGCTCCCAGCTTCCATATCAACTAGACTCATGATTTGTATCCCTCACCCCTCACTTTTTTTTTTTTAAGTGGTTGGAGGGGTAGGTGAGGGTGTGGTTCTTAGAGAATTCCCCTATTTTTAGGGAACCCAGCAATATGTTTAAAACACACTGTACATTTTCTAGAATCTACTTGTTTTACAATGGAAGGGCCCTTTAGTTTATCTCGTCTTCTCTTTGAAAAAATGTTTGTTTATTTTGAGAGAGAAAGAGAGCAGGGGAGGCAGAGAGAGAGGAGGGAGAGAATCCCATGCAGGCTTCATGCTGTCAGCGCAGAGGCTGATTCAGGACTCAAACTCATGAACTGTGAAATAATGACTTGAGCCAAAATCTGGAGTTTGAGCCACCCAGGCACCCCTAGTTTATCTAATCTTTTGACTTTAGTTATCTAATGTCAAAAAGTGCAGAGTTAAGAACATGATATGCCTTTTTTCCATTTGTCTAGATTTGTTTTATGTACCTTAGTAAGAGTTTATAATTGTCTTCATATTTATAAAAGAATGATTACACTTTCTATTGGTTGTAGTGTGGGATCATTTTGATTCTTTTTGCTTGTAAGAATATAAACTAGTATGACCTTCCTGAATGGAGGTTTGGCAGTATGTCTCAAAAGTTTTAAAAATGTGCTTTGACCCTACAATTCTATTTCTAGAAATTTCACCTGAGAATATACATTCTCATGGGTTTGTGCAAACGTTCATTTATAAGGAAGTTTATTTTGTGTTCTTTATAATAATAAAAAGCTTGGTGATATTAATGTCTACAGTTGGGGAACTGATTAAATTGCACTGCTCTGCATGTGAAGAAATACTCTGTGGCCACTAAAGTGTGGGAGAATACTGTGTTTAAAAAATTTATGAAATGTTAGACGAACAAGTTGTTAGATGCATTGCAAAGTAGTACTATAATATGATCCTATTTTTCTTAAAGTACATATATTACTGAATCATTTACTATCTTAGTAATAAGAAAAAGAGTGAGCTGTTGGTTTTAAAATGTCTGTGTAGGTAGTGAAGCACAGGAGCATCAAATAGGCTATGTAAATCACCATAGAAGAATTAGACTTCTGATGAGTACCACTGAATGATAGAAGACAAGGAAGCATGTGACTTCAAATCATAAGGGAAAATGATTTTGAATCTCGAATTCTCTCCCCATCTGAGCTTTAAAATTAAGTACAATACTGATTGTTTAAAATTCAGCTCCCCAAACACCTTTTGATAGTCTGATGCTGGGGCTGGGACTGTGCAAATTATATTTCTCAAACGATATTAGCTGGCTTGCTATCGGTTTCTACCATTAAGAGACAAGCAAGAAGAGAGGATAGAGGGCGTCGTACCTGTTGTCTTGATACTCTCATCAGTGGCGTTTCATGTCAGCAGCGACAGAGTTTCTTCCATTCTCCAGCTTCTTCATATTGCCAGAACTGTCCTCATTTTGATACTTTTGAGTTATCAGCAGTAGCTGGGCAGTGCCCATTCGATTCTGAGGTCTATCCCCAGTGGCTCCTCTTTCAAGCTCTTAGGTTCTGATAGTACCAGCCACTTACTGTCTGTTCCTGCAACCTTGGAAGTAGTACCTGCTTACTGCAGATAATTATCTCTGTGATGCCTTTTTGTTTTTTTAGTCCATTATCCCATGTTTAAACAATTTTTTACTTTAAATCACTGCTGTTAACATAATCTAGAGGAATTTAGATTTTCTGATTAGATTGTAATTGATAAAACCACACACTTTGACTTTCTGAAAGAATTACCTGAGGATATATTCCAATAAACAAAAACATCTCAAGAAATACCAAGTCTTGGGTTGCAAGAAAACAAAGAATTTCCAATAATATAAAATAGTATAAAACTCCCCTCCCCCACCAAACAAACCCAAAATAAAATGATGATCCTTGATTGAAACCTGTAGAGTAGGTATTGTTAGAAAGCAAATATTCCAAAGCAAACGTTAGAACAGGAGGTTTGAAGATCCAAGAGAATTATGTAAGAATAGCTATATTCCTTATGGTGAAGAAGCTAAATAATCTTAAAGAGAAGGTAAAAACACATTAAATATTCAATGAAAAAAGAATGTGTTCTTCTTTCTCACCCCTCTTACTAATCCTTTTTTTTTTTTTTTTTTTTTTTTTTTGCTTCAAGTGGTGTATATTTAGCAATCTGTCTCTGTATGTACAGATGCTATCTGATTCAGAGTGAAAATTATGTATTTGATATTTAGGCCGTAGATATTTTTTCTGTTTAAAAAATAACTCTTAATCCAAAATACATAACTTATTTATAGTTATAACACACAATATGAAGGTTATAAACCTTGAAATTGTGAAAATGATGATATTGAGGTAGAGGTTGGGACATTAAGTGTGAGAAAAGAGAAAATATTGTGGCACAAAAGCACACACCTTTTAGTGCAAAGCCAGTCAATGAGCCAAGAAATGAGATCTGCTTTTTTTTAGTATCTTCTTGTAGTTTTTATTCTTACGTGCATGATTTTACAACAATAAAAACAATACTTAAATGATTTTATGTAGCACCTTAGAAGAGCACACAACTCAGGGCAAATGTTTTAATAAACTAGGATACGCATTTGTGTAAAGTATGATTATAATTAGATTGGTATTTTTATGAGAGTATGGATAACATTTAGAAAATGAAGTAATGTTTGTATGATTATAAAAATACACTTATTTTAAACATTTGTAAAATAGAAGAAAAGATAAATATAGGTGATGAATGCTGTCAGATATCAACACAAGTTATTGAGAAATTTATATAATAAACTCACTATTTGAGAATCCATCAATAAAGGAAATAGGATAGTCTCTCATTCCTAATTTAGAGATTAAATGTGCAACATAAATGTCCTGAAAATGTTGGAAAATTGATCTTAAGTGTATTGATCTTAAACGGTAAACATCTTAGTAATTCTAGTATATAGATATAGAATTGATATTTGTTTATCTATGTTGTATCTTGTAGCTTTACTAAACTCACTTATTCTAGTAGTTTTCTTAGTAGATTCCCCTGTGTCTTTTTCCTAAAGGATCATATGATCTCCAAACAAAGACAGTTTAATTCCTTCCTTTCTAATCTCCATGTCTTTTCTTTCTTTCTTTCTTTCTTTCTTTCTTTCTTTCTTTCTTTCTTTCTTTTTTTTTTTTTTTGCCTAATTGTACTGGCTAGCACTTCTTGTACAACATTGAAGAGAAGTGATGAGAGTGGAAAACCTTGTTGTGTTCCTGATCTTCAGAGGAATGATTCCATCTTTCACCAGTAATATGGTGTTAGCTATAGGTTTTTTGTAGATGATCTTTTTGAGGTTGAGGAAGTTCTCTTCTTTCCTATCTTGCTGAGAGCTTTCATCAGGAATGGATGTTGGATTTTGTCAAAAGCTTGACATATGATTGAGGTTATCAATCATATCATTATCATATATCAATTCCATATATCATTATCAATATATTATATCATATATCATATATCATCCATATAATTATCAATCATATGATTGAGATTACCATATGGTTTTTCTTTTAGTTTGCTAATATAGTGAACTACATTGATTGATTTTTGAATGTTAAGCCAACCCTACATTTGTAGGATAAATCACACTGGATCATGATCAAAAATCCCTCTAATATTTTGTTAGAGTCAATTTGCCAAATTTTATTTAGTATTTTTACATCTGTGTCATGAAGGATATTGTTCTGTAGTGTTTTCTTTTTGTTTTGTTTTCTTGTGAAGTCTTTGCTTGCTTTTGGTATTGGGATAATACTGGCTTCATTGAATGAGTGGGAAGTAGTTACTCCTGTTTAATTTTTTAGAAGAGTTTGTGTGGAATTGGTATTCTTTTTTTTCCTTAAATGTTTGGTAGGCCTTACCTTCAATGAAGCCATTTGGCCTGGAGGTTTATTTGTGGGAAGGCTTTAAACGACAAAATTAACTTCTTTAATAGATATAGGACTATTTTGATTATTTTTTTCTTGAATAAGCTTGTTTGTGTGCTTTCAAGGGACTCATTTCATCTGTGTTGTCAAATTTATTGACATAAAGTTGTTTATAGCATTTATTATTTTTAGATACCTGTAAATCTGTAACAGTGTTACCTCTTGCATTCTGGATATTGGTAATTTGTGTCTTTCTCTTTTTTCTGATCATTCTAATAGTTTACCAACTTTATTTCTCTTTTCAAAGAACTCACTTTGGTTTCATTGATATTTTCTTCTTTTGTTGTTTCTCTTCATTGATTTTGTTTTATCTTTATTATTTGCTTTTCTGTTTATTTTGGGTTTAATTTGTTCTTTTTCTAGTTCTTTAATGCTGATGACATTTTTAAAGTGGAAGTTAAGGTCATTCTGAAGCTCAGACAGATGACCTTGAGCAGGAAATATAAATTTGGTTTAGTCATTCATTGTTGCTGTGGTCCTGAATACTATTGCCAGTGGAGACAAGGACTAATTTTTTTAAATAGTGGTAAATGTACATAACATAAAATTTACAATTTTAACCATTTTTGAGTGTACTGTACAGTGGCATTAAGTACATTCAAGTTGTTGTGCAACCATCACCACCATCCATCTCCGGAACTTTATCTTCCCAAACTGAAACTCATTATACAATAATTCCCATTCTTCTCTCTTCCCAGTCCCTGACAATCACCATTCTGCTTTCTGTCTCTAAATTTAACTACTTTAGGTATATCATGTAAATGAAATCATAAAATACTTTTGTGTTTTATATCTTTCATTTAACATAATGTCTTCCGAATTCATTCATGTTGTAGCATGTGTCAGAATTTCGTTCCTTTTTAAGGTGAGATAATATTCCATTGTATGTATATACTATATTTTGTTCATCCATTGGTGGACACTTGGATTATTTCTATCTTAAGACTATTATGAATAATGTTATGAATGTGATGTTTGACTTTTTGATGAACCACGAAATTCTTCTCAGTGGCTGTGCCATTTTACATCCCCATCAGCAGTGCACTAGGGTTGAGATTTCTGTGACCTTGTTAACATTGGTTCTTTTCTTTTTAAAAAATAATAGCCATTTTTATGAGTGTGGAGTGGTATCTCATTTTGGCTTCCCTAATGTTTGGTGATATTGAACATCTTCTCACGTGCTCATTGGCTATTTGTATGTCTTCTTTGGAGAAATGTCTATTCAAGTCCTTTGCCCATGTATTTTTTAAAAATAAATTGATTTATTTGTGTATAGTTGACATGTTACATTATTTTTAGGTGTACAACATAGTGATTTAGTTTCTCTGTACATCCTGCTGTGCTCACCACAAGCATAGCTACCATCTGTCACCATACATTACTATTACAATATCATTAACTGTATTCCCTGTGCTGTGCCTGTCCCCATTTTTTAATTGGCTTGGTTTTTTTTTGTTGTTGGTTTTGTTGTTGTAAGAGTTCTTTATATATTCTGTATATTAATTCCTTATCAGATAAATGATTTGCAAATGCTTTCTCTTATTCCATGATTGCCTGTTTATAAACTACTGTTTATAGTGTCCTTTGATGTAAAAAAAAAGTTTTTAATTATAATGAAGTCCTACATAACTGCTTTTTCTTTTGTTGCCTGTGCTTTTTTCATATTTAAGAAATCATTGCCGGGGCGCCTGGGTGGCTCAGTCGGTTGAGCGTCCGACTTCGGCTCAGGTCACGATCTCGCGGTTGGTGAGTTCGAGCCCCGCGTCGGGCTCTGGGCTGATGGCTCAGAGCCTGGAGCCTGCTTCCGATTCTGTGTTTCCCTCTCTCTCTGCCCTTCCCCCGTTCATGCTCTGTCTCTCTCTGTCCCAAAAATAAATAAAACGTAAAAAAAAACTAAAAAAAAAAAAAAAAAAAAAAAGAAATCATTGCCAAATCCAACATCATGAAACTTCTTGAAGCTTCAGAAGTTTTCTTCTGAGTTTTCTGGTTTTAGCTCTTAAGTTTAGGTTTTTGATCCATTTTGAATTAATTTTTATATATAGGTGTAAGGTAAGAGTACAGCCAAGTTTTTTTTTTTTTAATTTTTTTTTTTTAACATTTATTTATTTTTGAGACAGAAATAGAGCATGAACGGGGGAGGGTCAGAGAGAGAGGGAGACACAGAATCCGAAACAGGCTCTAGGCTCTGAGCGGTCAGCACAGAGCCCGATGCGGGGCTTGAACTCATGGACCGCGAGATCATGACCTGAGCTGAAGTCGGACGCTTAACCGACTGAGCCACCCAGGCGCCCCATAGTACAGCCAAGTTTTGAGGACTTCCTAATATTGCCTAGCTAGGTAGAGGAGGAAGTGCCTGCAAAGAGGAAAAATGTACAAGTGTCAGTGTTGCCAAGAGGTCAGATAAGGTGAGGACCCCCAAAAATGTTTATTACATTTAGCAACATGGAGGACACATGAAGAAAAACACAGGTCATGTTCTTGGAACAATGACTGGTCTAATTTATATGCAGCATACAATGTAGTAAATTAGATTAGATTTGTAGAGGTCAAAT
This sequence comes from Panthera onca, assembly GCF_046562875.1. Lineage (NCBI taxonomy): Eukaryota > Metazoa > Chordata > Mammalia > Carnivora > Felidae > Panthera > Panthera onca. The sequence continues at coordinate 59,718,526 of NC_138341.1, read as the reverse complement.
TGAGAAGGGCTTTAAGTGAGTTTGAATTTTATTCCCTGGGCAACAGTAAGGCATAATAAATAATGAAATAATAATTCTTTGAGAGGAAAGTATAATATGTGGCAGAGAGTCTGATATTTTTTCTTTGTTTTTGAAAAATTGAGTTCCTTCCTAGTAAGTGAGGTGTACGGTTGGTCATTAGTTCCAAAGGAACTGGTTCTTCCTGGTTGGTGCTAATCTTTGGCCGTGGAAGTGAATGTATTTCTCTTGACTGTTGGATATATGTAACACTCAGCTTCTTGCTGATGCTATAGCTGGAAATAGCTCAGCTCTGTTTCTCTTTGGCCATGACTAGACTGTATTGAACTGGGTTATTTTAAGCTGTGGGCCAGACTGCCGATTGATAGATGTTATTTATGTGTCTGAAAGCCATCAAGAAGTGCTATTATTTTCAGGTTTCCTGTGCAGAAACTAGTTCTGAGTGTTTTCTTCAACCTTGGGGCTGTTTATCTGGGAGCTGGTTACTCTGTATTTCCCAATATTAGGTGATAAATACAACATTCTATCTCCCACCAGACCCTGTTCTTTATCACCAGCATTTTCCTAATTAGAAGGTCCATTAGAATTTTTTTTTGATAGCTGATAGGAATAGAGGTGAAATAGTCAAATACTGCTTATATTTAGTATAATTTAACCATATGTATTTAATGTCACAGTACATAAAATAAACTTTAATATAAAAATACATTCCATCAAATTTCTTAAAAAGTTTTCTCTTAAGATACTAATTGATTTGTTGATTTTTTAATTTGGTTTTTATAAAGTTGCAAAGTGGTGCAAAGAATTCCCATATACTCCTTTAGTTGCCTTATTTGCTTTAGCATTCCCTGTGTGTGTGTGGATATATGGGTGTGTATGCATATACATACATTTTTTCTGACCCATTTGAGAATAAATTACAGATGTGATGATTTTATTTCTAAATCCTTTGATGTGTATTTTCTTTTTTTTTTTTATGTATATTTTCTGAGAGAGAGAGAGAGACAGAACACGAGCAGGGGAAGGGCAGAGAGATAGGGACTGAGCCGGATGCTCTGTCAGCACAGAGCCAGTCGCCAGGCTCCAACTCGTGAACCGCGAGATCATGACCTGAGCCAAAGTGACCTGAGCCCAAGTCGGATGCTTAAACTACGGAGCCACTCAGGCGCCCCCATATGTATTTATTAAAAACACAGTCTCTTACAAAAATACAACACAATCATCAAAATCAGGAAATTAACATTGGTTCAATACCATTATCTGATCTACAGACCTTATTCAGATTTCACCAATTTTCCCAATAATGTCCTTTGTAATAGAGGAAAAAAAATTTGTTTCTGGTGCAAGATTCAATTTAAGAGCAAGAACATGTTGCATTTAGTTGTACTGCTTCTTACAAAGCAATTTTTTTTTTTTCAAACTGTGTTTATCTTTGACATCAATATCTTCATCCTCACTGGAGCTACTGTTTGAGTGATTTAGACTAATTTTCTAGAGCATATTATTCCACTTCTGCCTCTTTCTCTGAGGCACAGCACTCTTTGTTTCTGATTATGGTAATGTCACTGGAAACATTATCCCAGGCTACAAGTAAGTGACATTAAATAATAAAACATGAAAACAGTTCTTTTTCTCATTGACCACATATGTATGTATTTGGATTTCTACATGGCAATTTTTTTTTAAGTTTATTTATTTATTTTGAGAGAGAGAGAGAGAGAGTGTGTGTGTGTGTGTGCACGCGCACACATGAAAGCGGGGAAGGGACAGAGAGAGGGAGGGAGAGAATCCCAAGCAGACTCTCTGTCTCTTTCTCTCTCTGTCTCTCAAAATAAATAAAAAACATTAAAAAAATTACTTATCATGGTGTGGCAGTGTCTTGGAGAGAAATCTGCACAAAGTACTTGGATCACACTACTTTTGGCACATGGGATAATAATTTTAAATATTCACTAATTTTTTAATGTCCCATATGATTTTTTTTTAAATTTTTTTTAATGTTTATTTATTTTTGAGACAGAGAGAGACAGAGCATGAATGGGGGAGGGTCAGAGAGAGGGAGACACAGAATCGGAAACAGGTTCCAGGCTCCGAGCGGTCAGCACAGAGCCCGACGCGGGGCTCGAACTCACGGACCGCGAGATCATGACCTGAGCCGAGGTCGGCCGCCCAACCGACTGAGCCACCCAGGCGCCCCCCATATGATTTTTTAAAAGTAATTTTGTAATTGCTATTATAATTTTATTAGATTAAACATATAGAGAGAAGTAATGATACCAACATACCAAAAATTAGCTTTATAGTGAGTCAGATTATGTTATAGATAGTCAGATATTTTACAACAACTAGAAATGAAATTTCTAATCTGAACAAAAACTTTTGACAGTCTGAGAGGCAAAGATGGAATCACAGACCAAATAATAATATGCACATGTATTCCTTGTGAGAGCTCAAATAGTGGTGTAAAAACAAATCTAACTTTCATGCCTGGATAATGTTGTCATAGGTTATATGAAGTTTGTGAGTAAGGTAACAAACTTCTAAAAACAGGCTAAAATCCATGCATTTAAATAAGTATTGTACTTTCATGTATAACCTCTCAAAGATATTAATGCTGTTTGGAAAATCTTTGAGATTCTTTATAGAGGCTGCAGAACATTTGTCAGTATAGATAGTGGGTGAGAAGCATGGACTCTGATGCCAAACTGCCTCATTTCAGATCTTACTGTCTACTACTATTTGAGTCACCTTGACAAAGCTTCTTAACTTCTTTATGCCTCAATTCCCTCATTTGTAAGATAGGGATGTTAATATCTATTCAGATTGTGAGGCAGGTCATACAGGATGTGAATGACACTTCTAGTGTTGGGCAGCGCAGCACCTTATTTCCTACTTGTGGGGTCTTTGTGAACTTTAAATGAGTTAGTATATGTAGGACACTTAAGATTTGTCTTATGTGATATACTATGCAAGTATTTGCTGCTCTTGTTTTTAAAAATATCCTCATGATGGTGAATCTTTTGAGGATGGGCTGGCAATGGTTAATTTGTAGTCCCTTTTGTGAATAAGGAAGCTGTTCAAAGTAATGACTGTATTACTTGTAGATTATAACCATTTAGCATTCATCTCCAGCCCTTTCTTGCCTTTATTCCTACTAGCCTTGTTTAAACTCTTAAAAATATTTGCTAATGACTTTTTTAATGCCGATCAGTTCTTCAAATACTTCAGAATGCATTTAAGAGTCAAGGATGGAGATCATGACTTTTAAAAAATGTGTTTTCCTGTTTCATCTCTGTTCTTTTCTGACTGAATAGATGTAAATTTTTGCCTTTGCTCTGTATTTTCACATACCTTTTTAGTCTTGGAAGATTTTTTCCTCTATTGCCAAGAACCTTTTATTTTTAAAAATATGTTCCCATTTCTTCTTTTATTTTTTAAAATGTTTTTATTTTATTTTTGAGAGAGAGACAGACAGTGGGAGCGAGGGAGGACAGAGAAAGAGGGAGACATAGAACCCAAAGTGGTCTCCAGGCTTTGAATCGTCAGCACAGAGCCCGATGTGGGGCTCAAACTCACGAACAATGAAATCATGACCTGAGCTGAAGTCAGATGCTTAACCGACTGAGCTACCCAGGTACCCCCCCGCCCCCCCATTTCTTCTTTTAAAAAAAGTTTCTATTACTATAACACTGTATTAGTTTAAGGTATACAGCATAAAGATTTAATATATGCATATATTGCAAAATTATTACCACAGTAAATTTAGTTAACGTCTATCATTTCACAGTTACAAATTATTTTTTCTTGTGATGAGAACTTTTATCTACTTTCTTAGTAACTTTCAAATATACAACACAGTATTAAGTATAGTCACCGTGTTGTACATTATATCCTTAGAACTTATTTATCTTATAACTGGAAGTTTGTACTTTTTGACACCTTCTGCCCCACCTTCTGCTTCTGCAACCACCAGTCTGTTCTCTTTATCTGTGAGTTTGGTGTTTTTAGATTCCACATATAAGGGCATACAGTATATTGTCTTTGTCATTTCACTTACCATAATGCCCTTGAGATCCATCTGTATTGTCGCAAGTGGCAGGACTACCTTCTTTTTTATGGCTGAATAATATTCCAGTGTGTGTGTGTGTCTGTGTGTGTGTGTCTGTGTATGTGTATCACATTTTCTTTATCCATTCATCTGTTGTTGGACACTTAGATATTTTTCTGTCTTGGCTATTGTAATGTGAACATGGGGGTGCAAATATATTTTCAAGATAGTGATTTTGTTTGCTTTAGATATATACCCGGAAGTGGAATTGCTGAATCATATGGTCGATCTATTTTTTACTTTTTTGAGGAGCCTGCTTACTGTTTTCCATTGTGGGTGCACCAATTTACGTTCCCACTAATAGAGTATAGGGTTCCCTTTTCTTCACATCCTTGCCAACACTTGTTATCTTTTTGATAATAGCCATTCTAACAGGTCTGAAATGATATCTCATTGTGGTTCTGATTTGCAATTCCCTGACAGTTAGTGTTGCTGAGCATCTTTTCATGTATGTGTTGGTCATGGATGTCTTCTCTGGAAAAATGTCTGTTTAGTTCCTCTGTTCATTTTTTAATTAGATTGTTTTTTTGTTTTGTTTTTGTTTTGTTGCTATGGACTTGTGTGAGTTCTTTATATATTTTGGATATTAAGCCCTTATCAGATATATGATTTGCAATATTGTCTCCCATTCAGTGGGCTATCTTTACATTTTCTTGATAGTTTCCTTTGCTGTACAGAAGCTTTTTTAGTTTGATGTAGTTCCCCTTGTTTAGATTTTTGCTTTTGTTGCCTTTACTTTTGGTGTCAAATCCAAAAACAAAAAACAAAAAAACATCGCCAAGACTGGTGTCAAGGAGCCTACTGTCTGTTTTCTTCTAGGAGTTTTTTGTAGTTTGAAGTCTTATGTTTAAGTCTTTAGTTCATTTTGTGTTAAGTTTTTGTGTATAAGTTTTGTGTGTAAGATACGGGTCCAACATCATTCTTTTCCGTGTGGCTGTCCAGTTTTACCAAAACCATTTATTGAAAAGACCATGATTTCCCCAGTGTGTTTGTGTGCCTCCTTTGTCATAAATTGATTGTGTATGCATGGATTTATTTCTGGACTTAAGTTTCCTCTTTGTAATTAAGATTTACAACTTATATTTTTAAATTTAAGTTTTACAAGTGGCACATATAAATCATTTGCAAAATCAAAGAGTTCTGTAAAGCTTACAGCAGAGAAAGCTTATAACAGAGTTCCTCGCCTCACCCTTTCCGGCCTTGATTCTGCTTCCTTATAGAAAAGCACTTTAAACTCTTTTAGTTCTTCTGGTGTTGTACTCTGTGTTCTTCCAGGACACATTAAATTTAATTATTTATATACGACAAAATTTATCCCTTTATAAATGTACAATTCAGTGGTTTTTATTATATTCACAGAGTTGTGCATTTATTATCACAGTCTAATTCAGAATATTTTCATCACTCAAAGAAGAAATTGTGTTCCTATTAGTAGGCATTTCCTATCTTTGATTCCCTCTCCAAGGTTCTAGTAACCATGAATCTACTCTTGCCTCTATTAATTTACCTGTTATGGTCATTTCATATAAATGAAGTTATACAATAAGTGGCCTTTTGTGTCTGGCATATTTTACTTAGTGTAATGTTTTCAAGGTTCATCTGTGTTGTAACATGTATCAAGTATGTCATTCCTTTTTATGGTTGAATCATTCTGTTGAATGGATATATCATATTTTATGCATTCATCATTTGGTGGGCACTTGAATTGTTTTCATTTTCTGGCTATTATGGATAATGCTGCCTTGAGCATTCATGTGCAAGTTTTTGGGTATATACCTAGGAGTAAAATTACCAGATCTTTTGGTAAGTCTGTGTTCAACTTTTCAAAGAACTAACAAACTCTTCCAGAGCAGCTATACCATATTATAATCCCACCAGCATGGAGGGTTCCATTTTCATCATATTTTTGCCAATACTTATGATCTGTCTTTTAAAATATAATCTTCTGGTGAACAATGATATTTCATTGTTCAGTAACATACTTTAAACTTTAAAAAAAAAACTTTTTTGATTTTAGACTTTATCTACTAGCTTATGACTTCATATGGTTAAGCGAGGACAGGTGTTCCACCACCTCCTCCCTGAAGCACATTTACCCTTCCCTTTCACCATCCTTCCTCTTTTCCAATCAGCTTTATAAGAGTTAGATCAGAATTATTGTTATGACCTCATATTATTTGCAGCTGAGCCCTATGGTATTATCACATTTCCTTTCTTTTGATTTTTCTTGTGCTAAAAATTTATGGTGTTTTTGTTTGTTTTGTTTTTGTTTTTTTGCCTTTTTCTCTCCTGTGATTATTATTCCTAAATTTTTTTGTTGGCCTCTCAAAATCCCTCTCAAACCAGTTTAACATTGGTGACTTATCAGTTCCTTTTCCCTTGGAGCCTGCCAGTGTCCTGTTCCATTTGGAATGGTTTCTTTGTAGGCCCATGGCATTGGTGACATATTGAGAGTTTTTTTTAAAACTGTCATCCTGGGAGATTAGATATTTAACCTCTGGATTGATCTAAATTTCTCATCTTTTCTTGCCCTTTTAATGTCTCTGTTACCTTATTATTCTACGTCTGGAAGATTTCCTCAACTTCAAAGAAACTCTTCAATTTTTGCTTTCCTAAATGAAAAATAATGACATAATTTCCAGAGTGCTTTCTTATTCTTTAAATCTCCTTTTTTGGGCTGCTTGGGTGGCTTATTGGTTAAGTGCCCGACTTCAGCTCAGGTCATGATCTTATGGTTTGTGAGTTCGAGCCTTACATGGGACTTGCTGCTGTCAGCGCAGAGCCTGCTTCGGATCCTCTGTCCCCCTCTGTCTGCCCTTCCCCAACTCTCATTCTCTCTCTCAAAAATAAAATAAACATTTAAAAAAATCCTTTTTATTTTTTCCATGGATGTAGTTATGTCTTTAGTTTCTTTTGAGTTCCTTTCTTCTCTTTTAGCCACTTGCCTTTCATATTAGAAGTTTTCCTCGGATGATCCTTCATTGTTCATATTTAAGATGGAGACTATACAAAGCTTTTTGGAAGCTCTGTGGATGTACATAGGGTGGTTGCTAACATTATTTGAGAATTTGCTGAGAGACAGGCACTGAACTGAGCACTTTACTGTCTTAACTGATCTTTACATTGGTCTTATAATGTTCTAATTTCACAGATGAGAAACCTCTTGAGGCTTAGATGATAAAACCAGAGGAAGGGGAACCACATTTAAACCCATATCTGTCTGCTTTCATGTGATTCTTTTATCCGTCATATTCTGTTTTCCTGTCTCCCTCTGAATAAATGCTTTGTGAATACCAGGAAACCTCTTGAGAACCATGCGGTCAAATAGAAACAAGACAGACAAATATAATCATCCAAACACAAAATTGCAGCGATTACAGAAACCTGTTGAGAGTAAATATTGAATAGAATTGTTCTAGGAGGGCTGGGGAATGTCCTGAGTGATGTATCCTTTTTTCCCCCCCGTAACCTCAGTTCTAGGGAGCAAGGTACATAAATTGGAAATACTGATAATTGTGTGAATGACATGTGAGGCTTGTTCCAACAGGACTGTAAGAAAGGAAGTAGTAAATAATATGCTAAATTAAGAGAAGTGGTGTGGGTGATTCTGTAAAATAATAAAGTAGGGAGTATTATTTGGGAAGACCAATATTGCACACATAATACAGCAGTGATTGCTTATGATGCTATTTGTCTCAGAAATAACTTTATATTGGGGCATCTGGGTGGCCCAGTCGGTTAAGCGTCCGACTTTGGCTCAGGTCATGATCTCACGGTTCATGAGTTCGAGACTTGTGTTGGGCTGTATGCTGACAGCTCAGAGCCTGGAGCCTATTTCAGATTCTGGGTCTCCCTTTCTTTGCCCCTCACCCATTTGCACTCTGTTTCTTTGTGTGTGTGTGTGTGTCTCTCTCTCTCTCTCTCTCTCTCTCTCTCTCAATAAATAAATAAATAAATAAATAAATAAATAAATGAAAAGAAAAAGCTTTATATTGAAAAATGATAAACTCTTTGTACTGTTGAATAGTACAGCAAAAAAGAAATATATATACATATATTTATTTATTTTTTTGATGGCTTGTTAAAAAGTATACTTGGTTCAAGTATGCCAAACTACACCTCCTCAGTCTAACTGGTGCTGTCTTTAACTACTGATATATATGTATTAGAAACACTTGTCAGTAAAAGTCCATGTTAAATATTTTTGACCAAAAGCAGTTACTCTGTGAAAATTTAAAGATAATAGGAAGATGCAAAATATATTTTTTTAAAATGTTTTTGTTTGTAACAGACTTACATTTCCTATTATTAGAACTATCCTTTTATTTTACAGAAAAATATATCCTATATATGAGTACTTTGTCTTGTATAATTTTCTTACTATTGAATTAATTACTACAGTGTGCTGAATAACTCTTGTGAAGTAAGCATAAAGGAATATAATTAACTGGAGCTACAGCAGTTACAGTACAATAGGAGGCAGATGTACCTACTGAAGGATAAAAATAATTACTTGAGAAATAGTAAAGTTAGAGTACTTCTGTGATAAGACTATTTCCCCCCTTTTGTTTCAATATTCACAACATTGCACCATGAAATGTTCTGTTATGGGTAAGAGCCCGTTCCCTTAAAAAGAACAACCTTGTTATTTAGTGAAGTGGCTATTCACATCAACTGCAGGATTAATATTTTGAGCTCTCTTTTTCTCATTGTAAACATATCCTGGATTCTGTGGTGGCGGGAATATATTGTTCTTTTTGTGTTCTAAAGACTTATGGCTCCTTATTTTCAATCTAGGAGAAACTCAGAGGCTTAAATATTAATTACTAAGTTTTGAGTTATAGCTGTCTTTTATCTTTAGAAACATTAGTTTCATAAAAATGAAAACCAGTAGGACATAAAAAGGTTAAATTAATCTCAGTACTTTGCAATGTAAACTTATTACAAAATAGCAACTGTTTTATTGTTGTGTATGTCTGTATTTTTGATTTACTGAATTTTCTGGAATGTTGAAGAGTAACTGTAGCAGCCACACCCAGAAATCCCAAGTGGTTTAACCTAATAAAAGTTGATTTCTTGCTCACTTCTCAGTCTAGAGAAGGTGATCTAGGTTGACTGGCCTTCCATGTGGTCATCCAGGAGCCCAGACACCTTTTATCTTATGACTGTGCCTTCCTCTGCGTTCTAGAATCTTCTCCATTCCACTGGCTCCATTTTAGTGCCAATATGGTGATGGTGGTGTTGGGTGGGGTGCGAGTGAGGGGCTTCTTGCAACACCTCCAAGGACTAACACTATGCTTTGGACAGGAAACATAGTGGTCAGTTTACTATTCTGAAAATATTACTTCCCCTTTCATAATGTTATTCAAAGTTAGTAATATATTAGCTATCTCTATCTAGATTATCAGAAGATAGGAGGCAAGTGATTTCATGCCACAAATTCTTTTTTTTTTTTTTTTTAATGTTTATTTATTTTTGAGAGAGAGAGAGACAGAGCCCAAGGAGGGGAGGGGCAGAGAGACGGAGACAGAATCTGAAGCAGGTTCCAGGCTCTGAGCTGTCAACACAGAGCTTGACGCGGGGCTCAAACCCATGAATCGCGAGATCATGAACAGAGCCAAAGTCAAACCCTTAACCAACTGAGCCCCCCAGGCACCCCTCATGCCATAAATTCTTTATTCTAGAACTTCTCATTTCATCTTAAAACACAAAATGTTTATTCAGTTGCAGTCATTTAATATTATAGTCATCAAATCATTTAGAACTAGCTGAGATCTTAGTCCTCTCTTTATCTGATAAATTAGGGAATACGCTCACAAATGGAGAGACATTCTGAAGGTCACTCAGGGCCAGAACTAGGAGAAAGAAGTTTCCTCCAGGCTAGTATTCTTTTCCTCCATACCATGTTGTCTTGGAAAGGTCGTCTTTTACAAATTGTACTCCTAGATTAATACAAATTGTTCCCTCCAATTTCTTACCTTTCAGTACCCTCCTAAGATACTTACCCTAGGAAAAGGGGAATTTTAATTGATGTAGAAAAGAATGAGTGACCTGAAAAGCATTTGTCATTTTGTTATTTGGGCCACTAATGGAGTGTCATATTGACTTTCCATGCCCAAGGAAAAATGTCCCAGGAATTGGAGGGACTGCAAACAGAGGAAGGGAGGCTGCCAAAGTCGTGTGGGACCTATGTCAAAATTTTGTGTAGGGCCAGCTCAGACCTTGGAGAAAATTTATTTTCATGTAAGACAAAGAACACAGTCCTTCCATTTCTGTTCACTTAGAAGCAAATTTATTCAGTTGTCTAAAAGCTCTTTAAATTGAAGTGAAATTTTAAAAATTGATTGTTTAACTCTGTTCATACTTTATTCTAAACTTAAAATGATTGTTTTTATTTTAAATAACTTCCCCCCACATTTAAATAGTTTTCCAGCATAAAGCAATATAAATGCATTCCAGAAAATAAAGTATATCCTTTAAATGACACATAATTTTACTTTTTTTCTTTTTTTAATTTTTAATGTTTGTTTATTTTTGAGAGAGAGCACAAGTGGGAGAGGGGCAGAGAGAGAGAGAGAGGGAGACACAGAATCCAAAGAAGGCTCCAGGATCTGAGCTGTCAGCACAGAGCCCAACATGGGGCTCAAACTCACGAACTGCGAGATCATGACCCGAGCCGAAGTTGGACGCACAACCAACTGAGCCACCCAGGCGCCCCCATAATTTTACTTTTTAATAGTGGCCACAGTTAGCATTTTGAGATATTGCCAGCTGATGTCTTCTTTCATTATATAGTATAGGAAAAATTTTTTTAAATCTGTATTAAACAAACTTAACATGATATCCTAAGCATTGTCCCATGCTTGTAAATGCTGTTGGAAAATATATTTAATGGCTTTATAATTTTGTAGTAGATGGACTGTATTAGTCACTCATTTTTTGTTGGACTTTATATTTAAGGTGTCATAAATTATAGGTTTTAAAATAAATTGTTGGGTGTTGGGCAAGCTCTTTTTGTTAGCATGCTTATTTCCTGCGATATACATAAGTAGATCCTTCTAGGCATAAGGTTTTTGTTATCTTCTTTGTGTTCTCCAGGGTTGTGCCGGGAGTGGGGTAGTTTGTTTAATCGTTTGTCTCTCCCCCACTGGATTGTAAACTTTTAGAGGATCGAGGTTTAATCTTCTTTCATCTTTGTACCTCCATTGCTCAGCACAGTGCCAGGAACATAATAGGCATTCAGTAAAATATGTTTTGCATGCATATTATGATTTTGGGAAATAATGAGATTGGTTTTCATGTGATGTTTTGGATTTTTTTCTCATGGCTTTTTTATTTTTTATTTATTTATTTTTTTTTTTAAAGCTTATTTTTTTTTTTAACGTTTATTTATTTTTGAGACAGAGAGAGACAGAGCATGAACGGGGGAGGGGCAGAGAGAGGGAGACACAGAATCTGAAACAGGCTCCAGGCTCTGAGCGGTCAGCACAGAGTCCGACGCGGGGCTCGAACTCACGGACTGTGAGATCATGACCTGAGCCGAAGCCGGCCGCTCAACCGACTGAGCCACCCAGGTGCCCCTCTCATGGCTTTTTTAGTCTCACCTCACACATGTATAAGACACACATGAGAGTGGAATCTAAATTTAAGCCAGATTATTTTTTTTTAAGTTTATTTCTTTTGAGAGAGAGAGAGAGAGAGAGAGCACACAAGCAGAGGAGGAACAGAGAGAGAGGAAGAGAGAGAATCTCAAGCAGACTCTGCATTGTTAGCACAGAGCCTGATGTGGGGCTCAAACTCACGAATTGTGAGATCATGACCTAAACCAAAGTCAAGAGTTGAATGCTTAACCGACTGAGCTACCCAGAAGCTCCCAGATTCTTAAAAAAATTTACCTTGATATACAGTAGCTTACTAGTGGCAAAGAGGAGGGCATAAAATTTAGCTACAGGTCAAAGAAAGATACAGCTTACTGTTTTATAATCTTGTTCACTGTAGCTCTCTTATTTTCTCCTTTTTCCTCTCCTATTTTCCTCCTCCTGCCTACTCTCCAGAATTTAGCATCAGGACCATACTTTGAGACAAGTCTTGCTGCTTTTGCACTCAACTAGTTCCTTTTTTAAGGACTGTGAGGGTAGGTTAGAGGTGTTAAATTTTAATTTTTTTAAATAAAGTTTTCTTCCCTGAATAAACCCACCAAAAGACTTCAGATCTTTTTAATGGAACCCTTTAGATAGATTTCACAGAAAGTGCATCTGTGTGTACATTTTATGTGTATGTGTATAAAATGTTCATATATATAATTATATGTTTGTAGGTTTATATGTCTGTGTATATTTCATGTGTAGGCCTATCTGGCTACTTAGGTGATGGAGTAGAAATGTTAAATATGTGATTATTGAATTCTTTCTGAAACCCGAGCTCTACCAGGTTGTCTTGACTTTTGATAAAAGTTGTATAATTATAGGTTCTTTGATAGTTGGATAACACTCACAGTTGCTCCATCCCTGCGTCTTGTGTGCACATAAGTAAATATTTAATGGTTCTTTTCTAGTACAGCACAGGTGCTTAAAATATTAATTGTGGTCAGCTAATTGTGTGGTTATTGGTACTCTTCTGAGAACAATAAGTCACAGCACCATTCTTTATTTTAGAACACTGCCTCACGTTGCTCTGATAATACAAAGGTGGACTGATTTCTCGTAAAGACATTTTAAAAATGGGACGTGACTTAGAATCACAAAAAAGTTTAGTTGTCTCTGGGGGCATTCTCAAGTAAGTCATTTATGTTCTACATTCTCAGAACTTCAGGCAGGTAGGTTAGGAGACCACGGTCCTGATTTTTTATAGTAAAAGTCTTCCCTGTTGTGAAGTAACACATCTGAAGTAAGGTCAGAATGATTGAGGGGAGGGAGATGCTGAAAAGCTGAGTTGGAAGGAGGCAACAGTGCAGGTGGCCTGGATGGGGGTGGGGAGATACCCCCACTGCTGGCGCAACTTATGCCTCACTTGTTTGTTAAGTCAGGAGTTAACAGGGATTACTTACCACTGTCCCTGTGATAACAGTGGTTCTCAACGTTGGCTGCACAATTAGAATCACCTGTAGGAATTAAAAAAACACCTGCACATGACACCAATTAAATCAGATTCTCTAGGAGTGGACCTAGGCATCAGTATTTTTCAAAGTTTCCCAGGAGATTCCAATGTGCAGCCAAGGTGGGAATCCCTGTAAAATTTGAATAAGCTACAGAGAGGATGTATTATTTAGCTACTGGCTTTAGTTAGACCTGATCAATTATAATTATCCAACTGGGAATTCCTGGTGGAAACTTAAGGTTCATTCAGTAGCAAATGTTCATTGAGCCTCAACCTTGTACCAAATTCTAACTAACTGCTAAGAATATAAAGAAAGATATGGTTGATAAAGGAGTGCAGTCTAGTGTAGGAGATAGAAATAATAGTGTAATACAGGGCATATAGAATATTTAGATACAGGTGTTTCTAGGGTATTACTGGAAATACAGTAGTAGGGGCAGATAGCTGCTTAAGGTTTGGAATATGGAATGGCGTAGAAAGGAAATGAGAAGTGGTCAAGGTCTCACAGAGGAAGTGATGAGTTAAGGGTTTATCAGGTAGAAAAGGGAGGAAAGAGGAAGTTTTTAAAGAAAGGTAATAGCATGCAATGTGAAGAGATTGAAGGAATACATGTTCAGGTATTTGTAAGTTATACAGAAAGGAAGATAGAGTTGGGTGGTAAAGTGCCTCATAAAAACAACATTCAGGAATATGGACGTTATTTTGCATGCCAGGTTGTCAAAGGGCCAAAGCAGAAGCTGGTCAGGTGTGAAACAGCTGGTAGCGTTGGAGGCTCTAGTAATCCGGACAACATGGACTTTGTTTAAAGGCATTTAATTTAGAAAGGATTTTCAAAATTTAAATTAAAAGTTAAATAAAATGGAATATTATTAAGGGAAATGAATGTGTTAAATTCAACCTGTAAGCGCCAGTTTGTTAGTACCTTCCATATAAGAGACCAGTATGGGATAATAAGCAAGGACAAGCTGTAAGATTTTATAGCATTTCTAAAGAAGTACCATAGAAATATCATTAAAAGTTGGGGTCACCTGGCGATGTGGAGATGAGAACATAATGAAAAGATTAGTAGTAATCTAGGTTAAATGTTCATTCTAACAAGCCATAAATACTTTCAAATAAGGTAGTTTATACACTTGTTGGCTACTCATTTCCTGTACTGTTAAGCTGTCAGCATTGATCATACCTTCTTCCCACCTCCATCTGTTCTTTACAGCTCCCCATCTTCACTGTCATTTGTCCTATTCTGCTTCTCTGTGTGTTGAACAAGGTTATGTTTGTTTCTGTGTTGGTTTGGATTTTAAGTTAACACTCTTGATAGTTCATACAAACTTTCTTCTGTTTCATCTTATTTAGCATTTGGTTATTGCTCCCAAAATTTCACTGTGGGAAGATTCACCAAACCAAGCTACTGGTTTTAGTTTACAGTTGTTGTCTTTAATGCCTGACCCTCAGAATTGAACTGAGTCTTGGATGGAGAACCACCAATTTTCTATTTATACCATGCTGGTTATTATCACCATCAGAAACATTGTGCATTTGTTTAGATGACTCCCTACTTAGTCATTTTCATTACTGGAACCTTCCTCCTGTTTTTTTTCTAGCGTTTCTTTGAGTTCTGCGACCTAAAATGAACAAGAATTAACATTTTATGATATTTATGTTGCTTTTTGCATCCTACTCCTTCCCTTAGTTAACTAGGATGTGTGCGTTGTAAACTCTTAAGTCTTCATATGCCTAAAACCATTTCTTTTCTTTTTTTTTTTTCACTCAGCAAATATTTATTGACTATCTGCTCTTTGTTAGACAATGTCTGAAACCATTTCTTAGATTAGCAGTATAAAACTCAAGGGTGACAGCTATTTTCCCTTAGCAACTTGAAGATCATTAATTTTATTGTCTTTTGGGCTTTGTTTCTGCTAACGAGAAGTTGCTATCAGTCCAGCCATTCCTTTGTTGGTAACCTGTCTTATATGGTTTTTCTCTTTATTCTTGCTGTTTTGTAGCACAGTATCTAGCTATTAGATTTATTTTTAATTATCCTGTTCATTCATATATACTTTCTATCTAAGGACTCTCTCTTCAAGTCTGGAATATTCTTAGCCTTATCTCTTCAGTATTTTCTTTGCTATTCCCACTGTTCTGAACTTCTAGAATTTCTACTAGGTGTATGTACTTCTCAATCTGTCTTTTATGTCTCTTACCTGGTTTTAAAATATTTTTATCATTTTATTTTTCTATGCTACATTTTGGGTTAGTTACTCAGTACTTTTTCATTGGGCAACTCTCTCTTTGGACAGGTTTGTAGGTGAATCACTGGGTAAGGGATTCATGACTGGTGGCCTTTTATGTGTATATATGTATATGTATGTATTTAATTAAATGAAATAAGAGGACAGGTCATCTGATGGTGACGGATTTTAGGGTAAAATAAATGACACATGGAAAGAGGTGAAGGTCACCAAGATGAGTGTACCATTCATTTCTTGGTTAAAAAGCTTTTATCTAAAATTTTTTAAAATAAAGATTTAAGGAAAATAACTGATAATCATAATCTTGATATTTTCCCCAAGTATTAGAGAGAATGCAATTGTATTAGCTGAGAACGTAAGGTTTTTGCTTGTTTGTTTTTACTTTATATTAGCAGAAGGTAAGGAAGAGGGGTCTGAGAGTTAAAAGACCTGTATTTCATATTTGGTTCTGCCAGAGATTTAAAAAAAAAAAAGTTTATTTATTTATTTATTTTGAGTGAGAGAGAGAGAGAGAGAGTGCAGGAGGGGGATGAGTAGGGGCAGAGAGAGAGGGAGAAAGAGAATCCCAAGCAGGCTCCTCATTGTCAATGCAGAGCCCGACGTGGGGCTAGATCCCATGACTGTGAGACCATGACCTGAGCCAAAATCAAGAGTCGGATGCTTAACCGACAGAACCACCCAGGTGCCCCAGTGCCAGAACTTTTGATGAGTTATTTTGCCAATTTTTAAGCTTACAAAATAGGAATAATAGTATGTACCTTACATGTTGTTTTAGTACTGTATTGCTTTTATGAAGATCTTTGAGATTATGCAAATGTTTTGAAAACCGCAGCATTGTTCATAAGATATGAGATGCAAAAGTAGTATAACCCATAGATTTAAATTATTTTGTAAGTGTCATTTTTATGCTGTTGTCTCCAGATTAAAGTAGATAATGCGTTAGATGTATATAGCATTACTTTTTAGAGAAGATGTATGTGTGCTTTTTCTTTTGTCACCAGTTCCAAGTATTTTATTTTACTTGGTTTGTCCCAATGGGTTAACTTACTAAAGGATTTTTAGAAAAACATGTGGATAAAATATTAGTCATTTAAATTAGATTACATTTATATTCAACATTTGCTATTTTTGAATAATTTAGAGAGACTTATTGTAAAAGCAACTGCTCTATGTAATGTAAAGTAGATGACATTTTTGTCCTTTTTTTTTTTTTTCAACGTTTTTTTATTTATTTTTGGGACAGAGAGAGACAGAGCATGAACGGGGGAGGGGCAGAGAGAGAGGGAGACACAGAATCGGAAACAGGCTCCAGGCTCCGAGCCATCAGCCCAGAGCCTGACGCGGGGCTCGAACTCACGGACCGCGAGATTGTGACCTGGCTGAAGTTGGACGCTTAACCGACTGCGCCACCCAGGCGCCCCGACATTTTTGTCCTTTTAAAAAAGGCACCAGAACTAAACTTTGTTAATTTGATGTAAGAGAACTTAAATTATACTTAATCTTTTTCCTGTTTGACAGGCAACCAGATAAACTGGTGGTGGTTTGGACAAGAAGAAGCCGAAGGAAGTCTTCGAAGGTTTGTCTCTTTTCAAAATTTCGTACCCAAATGTTGAATTTAACTTTTAGTTAAATTATTAAACTTCTGTAGTCCCATTGTAGATTTTAAAATATTACTTGACATGTTGGATTATTTCTGATGATCTACTACTAAAATGGTTGATTAGGCATTTTGATTGTGTAACTGCAGTTCTGTAAGTGGGAGCCAGATACCTGAGTTTTGATCTTGGATTTGGTAGCCTTGGATAACATCACAGTTATCTAGCTTCTCTGTACTAGTGTATTTATGAATTAATGATTAACTAGGTAACACTTACAAAATTGTACCTGAGATTATTTACTCAGATTCCAAGAGGATGAAGTTAGGGCACACTTAAGGAATGGTGAGTTCTTGGAGTCCATTGCTGGGCTGCAGTAGAAAAGGAGTTGGGTTTTTCAAAGATTTTAATTTTAAAAAAATTTTTTTAATGTTTATTTATTTTTGAGAGAGAAAGAGACAGAGCATGAGCAGAGAGGGGCAGAGAGAGAGGGAGACATGAATCTGAAGCAGGCTCTGGGCTCTGAGCTGTCCTCACAGAGCCCAATACAGGGCTTGAACTCACAAACTGTGAGATCATGACCTGAGCTGAAGTTGGATGCTCAACCGACTGAGGCACCCAGGCACCCAAAGGTTTTAATTTTTTGCACTTATAGCTTTGTGGGGAGTAGAACAGAATTTTTAAAATGTTCAGTAACAATTCTGCAGATACTTTAAAAATTCCATTCTGTAAATAAGTATGAATGTATTTCTATAAGCACATAATAATTACAAGCATGTTAAGGATGTTGGTTTTTCCATAAGTAGTCCTGTGTGAGGAAAAAATTTATTCCTTTTAATTAAAATTAAATCAAGTTTAAATTTCAGAATTTTTAATATTTTTGTGGTATCTTGTCAAATTTTATTGTGCTAAAATTACATATAGATCTTAATTATACAATTTAAGTCAATATATACTTGTGTAATTAGTACTCCTAATAGCATATAGACTATTTTTGTCACTTTTTCCTTTGTGTCCTCCTCTGGTTAATTCCCAACTCTCAGAGGTAACCACTATTCTGATTTTTCTGTCACCATACAGTAATTTTGCCTGTTTTTGAATTTCATTTAAATGGAATCATACAGCAGTACTGTTTGGTGTGTGGTTTCTTTTGTTCAACGTAATGTTTTTGAGGTTTATTCATGCTGTTGTGAATATGGTAGTTTTTTTTTTTTTTATTGGTGAGTAGTATTCCATCAAATGAATTTACTACAGTTTGATTATTTATGCCACTGTTGATGATTTGATTCATTTCCAGTGTATATTTTGAATATTCACTACTGCAAAGAGGTTTACTATAAATATTACCATACCAGTATTTTAGGAGACAAATATTTTAATTTCTCTTGGGCAGATACTTAGGACTGAAATCAGTGGGTTGATACATTTTTAACTTTTAAATGTATTTCCACCAGCCATATAGGAAAGGTCCATTTACATCATATCACGAATGATATCTTCTTCAAAGCATATATTTATAGTTTTGGGGCATTGTATTTTGGACCTGTATTTTCTTATCCATTCACATATGAGAAAGAGTTCTGAAAATAGGCTTAGGGTCTTCTCTGTTTTGCTGGATATTGTTATTTTTGCCCAGTGGGTCTTAGGCTTTTGTGGAGAGGAATAATATAAGGTCATCCACTAAGTATGATAGATGAATATAACTATAACTATAAACTTTAGATTTAACATGTTTTTAGCTATCAACAGAAAATAATTTTCTCCTTTTAATAATTAGATACTAATTATTTTCTAAAAAAATATGAAACATAATGAAATACTGTAGATTATAGACCAACTCATAATGCATACCCATATTTGAAGTAAAATACACCTTTATTTAATTGCATTTTCAAAAGTCAGTCAAATAACTTTTAAGGCCAAATTATTTTTAATATTGTATCAAATATTGATTGAATCCAGATAGTAAAATCCAAACATATGTGGCTATAGGCTGATTTTTCCCAGAATGCATATTTTCTAGAAAGAATTAATTCTTGTACTACTGTCAAATTGTGGCACTCTTAATATTTTAAATCCCTCCTGGATATTTCAGAATCATTGTGTTTCCTCTTAAAATATTATAGATGTAGTTTTTTTGAAATAAATTTAAGAACCCACCATGTGTTAAAGCAAGTGCATAGTATGTTCATACATATGTGAAATGCTGTGTTATAAGTTGTACAGACAGCTAAAGAAAAGGGGGAGACTTAAAAATCAGTGTCAGAAATTATGAAAGAAATGATTACAATATTATTGTAAAAGTTAAGCAGGTAACTTTTTTTAATCTTAAGAAACTTGAAATACATGACATTTTGGAATTCTTTAAAACACACACACACACACACACACACAAACTTGTCTCCAGCTATTTTTTATTAAATTAGTATCAGTTATACCAAAACCAAAGACTAGAACCATTTTATTTCTTCTGAAAGATACTTCTGTTTTCTGATGGTTTTCCTTTAAGATATACATTATTTGCTGCTGAGTCCCATTGAAGTCACTGAGGGAGAAAAAAAGATCTCTGCAACCATTGGGCAGAAAACATTCTAGTTTTTACTTTTAACTATGTTTTTGGAAAGAGTTTGAGTTGCATAGTAGTCAATTTGGTTTTTGTCATCCATATAGCTTATTATTTCTCTTTCCTGATTCTGAGTATACCTGCCTTTTTTTATATTGATTGATAGATTGAAACTTATAACTGAGACCCAGATAAATATCAGATTAGTGAGTAAAATAATAAGGCACACTACCTTATTTTTTTTAAATGTTTTTATTTACTTATTTTGAAAGAGGGAGCACGAGTGAGGGAGGGGCAGAGAGGGAGGGAGAAAGAGAATTCTAAGTAGACTCCGCTCCATCAGTGTGGAGCTCAATGCGGGTTTGATCTCATGAATCGTGAGATTATGACCTGAGAATCGTGAGATTATGACCTGAGCTGGAATCAAAAGTCATATGCTTATCTGACTGAGCCATCCAGGCGACCCTACCTTAATTAGTTTAAAGTTTAGTTCTTAGTTTAGTGCTCACTTTCTTTGGGCACATGTTTATCTTGATAGCTAAATATATAATTAGAACTCATTTTTTATTGAGAAAGTAGTTAACCATGGATAATCAATACAATGTGCAGCTTCCCTACCTCTTCTCCTCAAGTCATGGCATTTATAACAAAGATTTGTTAGGCTGCAGTTGATTTGTATATACTTAAATAAAATTATTTTTTGGTAAAATATATGGCAGTAGGAATCAAAGCAACTATGATAGTCCCCATAAATTATGGCAGAGTAGTATGTTGCCTTAAATATGGTTTTCCAACAGAAGTTTAAGCTCACAGAGAAATGGGAGGATTCCAAAGGGAAACCAGAGCTTTAAAGTCCTCACAAGCTTTTTGATGGCATTACCACCTTTACTTTCTTGCTCTGTGGTTGTGCTACAGCCTTTTACAATGTGCTGAGATAACAGGAGGGGCAGGGTACAGTTGCAGAGCTTTGCCTTATGGCGACAACTCTAAGGTAAACTCTACATGTGACATCTTAAACATATGGGTATATGCATTTTTATAAACCGAAAATTATCTATTTAACAAGTGACAGCTATATATATTTTAGTGAAATATTTTCATTTTGTAGGAATCACAAATAACAAGTGAATGTTTATTCTGTGTTTAGTACCATATTAGGTACAAGTCTTTTAGGGAAGGTATGACATGAAATAATTAGAAAGTAAGGCATTTTATAGAGTCAGTACCCTAAATTGAGAAATGTTACCTTTTTTATAGGTTTGCTTTGGCATGTCAAAAGATCTGTCATATGATTAAAAAATGAGAAAAATTGTATAAGGGGAACTGGATAATGTGGCCTAATCCTTTTGTACTATTATCTGTATTAGATAGATTGCTGGCAAATAAAGAGACAACCTGCCTTTCTTAACTGTGCAAAGGAGCTGAATAGCTGTATGTGCGTTTCTGTGACTAATTTTTTTCTTTTTCTTTTTTTTTTTTTAACATTTACTTATTTTAGAGAGAGAGAGAGAGAGAGAGGAAAGAGAAGGTGGGGGAGGGGCAGAGAGAGAGGGGGACACAGAAGCTGAAGCAGGCTGCAAGCTTCGAGGTGTCAGCACAGAGCGCCTGACACGGAGTTCGAACTCACAAACTGTGAGATTATGACCTGAGCCGAAGTAGGCTGCTTAACCGACTGAGCCACCCAGTTGCCCCAGTGCCTAATTTTTTCTGAGAAAATCTTTTCTATTACTTTCAGTGAAGACCAATCAGGGTTCTTATAGTAGTGATGTTTGCAAGTATGTGCTTCTCCTAAATCAAATTCTTAAAAACATAAATTAATGTCTCTATGGATTTGTACAATTTTTTTTTTTTTTTTTACAAATCTATTTTTGCCCATATTGGACTTTTCATTCTTTTTCTAGGTTCAGATTCCTGAATTCAGTTGGAAGTGAAAGTTTTAGTAAGCTGTTTGAAAATAGGAATCTTTTTTTTCGTGTTTGCTACTATGTACATCCCTGGTTTCCTTTGCAATAAAATTTACTTCATTCTGTTTTCTGCCTACCATATAATATTTCGCTAACATTATAAAGGAGGTGGTGCCAGCTACTCAGCCAGACTAATTGATGTTGTTACAGTGTCCTAACTTAGCCAGGTTGTATAGACTCTAAAAGGAATATCAGAAAACCAGAGCTCTGACTTAGTTGGACCTTTGTTGCTGGGGACAGAGATGCTGAGTGGAATGGTAAGAAAATGGCAGCATATTAGCAACTTGGGAACTAACACCCTTACATCTTCTTTTAATAAAAAAAAAAAAAGATTTTAGTTTGTTAACCAGATTTTATTTTTGTTTGTTCAGCAATCTAATTTCTATTCTGTGATCGAAGAAGGAGGATTGAAAGAGGTCATTTAGAGTGCTAGCATTAGGGTACCTGAAGAAATTATCTGATATTACTATCTACTAACTCTGCCCAGTGATCTCTACATTCCCTGCTTTTCTCACTTTTGATATTTGTATTATCCACATAAATGTTAAGAATTTAGCGATAGAAGACTATTTTCTTGACCACTGTATGAATCAGAGATAGAGCTGGGTAAGATGTTGGTCGGGTGAAGAAATTTGAACTTGGAAATCATGTAGGTGGTTCTCCTACTGATTATTCATGTGGGTTCAGGCAAGCTATTTACTCTTTGATTGCTCTGGTTTTCTTATCTGGATTAGATCTCCTAAGGGTATCTTCAGGTCTAAAATCCATTGATGGTCATTTTTTCATTATGAATTTTACAAATACTAGGGGCGCCTAAATGGCTTAGTCAGTTGAGCATCCAACTTTGGTTCAGGTCATGATCTCGTGGTTTCTGGGTTCGAGCCCTGCATCGGGCTCTGCACTGACAGCTTAAAGCCTGGAGCCTGCTTCCAGTTCTATGTCTCCCTTTCTCTGTCTGCCCCTTCCCAGCTTGTGCCCTCTCTCTCTCTCTCTCTTTCTCTCTCAAAAATAAATAAACATTTAAAAAATGGGGCACCTGGGTGGCTCAGTCAGTTGAGCGTCTGCCTTTGGCTCAGGTCATGATCTCACAGTTTGTGAGTTTGAGCCCTGCATCGGGCTCTGTGCTGACAGCTCAGAGCCTGGAGCCTGTACGGATTCTGTGTCTCCATCTCTCTCTGCCCCTCCCCCACTTGCTCAGGTGCATGCTCACTCTCTCTCAAAAGTAAATAAACATTAAAAAAAATTAAAAAAAAGAATTTTACAAATACTGTATCTTTGCTGCTGTGGCTAATGAGAAAAGTTCAGTTATTATACTCTTTTTATGTTTTTATTCTGTGGGGAGGCTATGAAAATATAATGATGGTGAGTTTGGAAAGACCAGAGGAATAGTCTGACCTACTATCACAGTACGTAAGAATTAGAATTGTCATAAATCTTCAAGATTAACTAAGGTAGGCAGAAATTTACTTTTCAAAATGGAGATTCTTGACTTTGTGAAGTTTTTGTTCTAGAATTGTCAGTAGGCATATTTCCATAAATAGAGGAATAGAAGAATCTCTAGAGATATTCTTTAATCAGTAGAACTCAGCTTTTTGCTGTTGGGTATAGTGTGCTAACTCTGTTGTGGTCAGTGTCTACTTCCCTTTCCTTCCCTGAAGTTTTATGATTGGACGGCAATGGAGAGAGAATAGAGAGAGAATTACTAACAATTTATGAGTTGAAGTGGGGAGATGCTGCTAAACCTATCTTATGCTGGTATCTTAACTAACAACATATGATAAGATTTGAATGGACATAAGTTTCCATGATCTTGATCCTTTCTCACTTCCATTTTGTGGGTTCATATCCAACTTCTGCCACTTACTTGCTGTGTGATCTTGGGCAAGTCCGTGTCTCATTTTCCTCATCTGTTAAATTTGTTCCTTGTCACACACCTGCAGTCATATCCTCTAGCTTCTTTCTTGTTATCATGAAAGAATTATCTATGCTTCTGGCAAAGGTCAATCTGTCTCCTTTTCCTACTGTTAAGGACATGACTCTAGTAATTCTTTCTCTTTTGCATCATTCAGTTTTCCCTCTTAACTGGATATTTACCATCAGCATTAAAATATTTTTATTAAAAAAATTCTCTCTGCCATTATTTTACCACTAAAGGCAGACTAGTTTTCTCTTTCTCTTACAGCAAAAATCTCAGAGGAATTGAGTGTACTTGATATCTTTACTTTCTTTTTTCTTATTCTTTGTTGAACCCTTTCCAGTCCAGTCAGGCATTTGCTCTCATCATTCCACTGAAATGGCTCTTGTGAAGTCAGAATTGGCTTCTGCTTTCTTAAATCCGATGGTTATTTTTCAGGTCTCATTCTGTCTAACCTATCACCAAGATTTGGCACAGATTGTCTCCCACTCCATGAAACATTTTCTTCACTGGACTTTCAGGATACCACACACCTCTGGTTTTCCTTCTGCTGTACCAACCCTCTTTTGCTGATTCCTCCTCACTTCCTGGACCTGTTAATGTTATGCTCCAAGGTTCAGTTCTTGAACATTTATATTCTCTATCTGTACTCTGTCCCTTGGGATCATATCCACTCTTAAGCTTTAAGTATCACCTATGTATGGTAATGATTCCCAGATTTATTCCAGCTGCCTGTTTGAAGATCTACACTTGAATATATAATATGCACCTTAGATTTAATGTGTATAAAACAGAGTTCCCAATCTTACTTTCCAAACCTGCTCTTCTTACAGTCTTGTTTTGTATCTGTTAATAGCAATTCTCTTCTTCCAGTTGCTCAAGGGCAAAATCCTTGGAATCAGCCTTGGTTACCTTCTTTCTCTCATGTAGTCTGCAGATCTTGTTGTTTCTGTCTTGAAAATATAAAGAAAAAATATATCCAGAATCTGACCACTTTACCACTTTTCTACTACTTGAAGCCAAATCACCATCACCTCTCCCCAGGATTATTGCAGTAGCTTCTACTTGGTCTTCCTGTTTCCTCTCTTATGTCTACAGCCTATTCTTGCTATATTAGTGAAGTGTGTCCTTTAAAACATAACTTAGAGCATCATGCCTTTGCTTAAAAACCTTCAGTGGCTTTCCATTTCACTCGAATTATAAATAAGTCAAAAGTCTTTGTAATGGCCTCTCAGAGCCTTATATGACTGGACCCTCCTTATTTCTCCAGCCTGGTATCCAACTTTGCTCCAACCACATTGGCCTTGTTGTTATCTGACTGACCTTTCCAGTTGCTGTTCCATCTCCTTAGAAGTCTCATCCCATGTATCTATGTATCTGATTCCTTTACCTCTGTCAGGCCTTCTCTCAAGTGTCCTCTTCTCAATGATGCCTTCTCTGACTATCCTGTTGACATTTGTTACTTTCTCTTGCCTCCCCTCCAGCCTTCTTTCTTCCATTTTTTTCTCCATAACACTTCCTCTATCTAACATACTGTATATTTTACTTAATTATTTTGTTTGTCTGCTTCTTTCTAGTATATCGTTAACTCCACTAAAGCAGATTTTTTTTTTTTTTTTTTTTTTTTTTAACTACTCCAGTGCCTGGACAGTGCTTGGCAGATAGAATCAATTGTATGCGTGAATCAGTGAGTGAGTCAGTGAATGAATGAATGAATGAATGAATAGTAGCTACCTCATAGGGTTCTTATGCTAATTAAATGAGTTAAACATAAGTAAATTTCAAACTTGGACTGACACTTAGAAAGTACTCCATAGTGTTAGCTTTCATTATCACTTTCATGGAGTGTCCTGCAGCTCATAGAAAAGAAAACGGAGATGTCTTGGCATACCTAATCTTCCATCAGCTTTGACTGGAAATGCCACCACAAAGAAAGAACTATAGTGATGACTTCCAAATTTTGGGAGGTCCTTAGGGAACCACAATAAACCAGATTGACAAGGAAAAAGAATCTTTAAAATTACAAGTGCTAGAAATATTAACTCTATAAAAACTGTTTTCTTCTTTACTTGTCCCAAATAAACATTACAGTTTAATGGGAAATGAACTTAAATGCAAAGTATGCACTTTGTTTTTCCTTTTAAAGAATGAATTTGCCTTTAAGTTCCTAGATCAAAAAATATATTTTTTTAATGTTTATTTATTTTTGAGAGAGAGAGAAAACAAGTAGGGGAGGGGCAGAGAGAGAGGGGTACACAGATCTGAAGCAGGCTCCAGGCTCTGAGCTGTCAGCACAGAGCCTGACACAGGGCTTGAACTCACAAACCATGAGATCATGACCTGAGCTGAAGTTGGACGCTTAACTGACTGAGCCACCCAGGTGCCCCGATCACAAAATAATTTTTAAAATATTTCTCCTAAAAAATTTTTATCCAATCACAAACAGTAGCTTTTGAAAATATGAGACACCTCATTTTTGCATATTCTTGCATGTGATGGTGGGAGGGAGATAGTGAAATTTTGGTTACAGATAGTAATCTATAGCTATCATGTGATAGAACTGTCATGGCCCAACTTTAATGCTTGAAAAATCTAACTTGATTAATCTTTTTTGTTTCAAGGAGACTACAGATCTAATAGATAAACAGTGTCAATAAATTTTTGTAAATTATTAACATTGCATTTCCTGTACTTCATATTAAAGCCATTATTTTAACTATTCTGGTAGGCTCATAGCTGGCAACCTGGAATAAAAAATCCATACCGTGGTGTTGTAGTGTGGCCTGTTCCTGAAAACATTGAAATCACTGTGACACTTTTTAAGGTAAGTTCCATTTTTATAATTTATGCAACTTATTATTTTATAATCATGGTTCTAAATGACAGAATATTTCAGTATTCGTTGTTCTATATATTTGGGTCCAAATATATAGAATATGCATTGTTTTTGTGGATATAGCAGTTTATATCAATGCAAGTTCATGAGGGTATTTCATGGTCTATGAAATCAGAATAATTTGGGAGTCCTTTTCAACTTGTTAACAATTTTGAGATCAGTTGAAATACTTCTCTTACTACTTCCTATAGTCTACCCACAGGAAACTTAAAAAAAATTTTTTTTTAATGTTTCTTTTTGAGAGAGAAAGAGAGACAGATCACGAGGGGGGGAAGGACAGAGAAAGAGGGAGACACAAAATCAAAGCAGGCTCCAGGCTCTGAGCTGTGAGCACAGCCCAAAGCGGGGTTCAAACTCATGAACTGAACCATGAGATCGTAATCTGAGCCAAAGTGGGATGCTTAACCGCCTGGGCCAGCCAGGCACCCTACCCATAGGACACTTTAAAGTGCTTTATCGTAGAAAGTGAGGTTTGTGGAATTCTTTAGTCCTGAGCCTCATTTTGTTAGCCCTAATTGACTCATCAGAAGATATGTTTTAAAATTAGTATTCAATAAGTATTTTAGGGGCACCTGGGTGGCTCTGTCGGTTAAGCGCCAGACTCCTGCTCAGGTCATGATCTCACAGCTCGTGGGTTCGATCCCTGCGTCAGTCTCTGTCCTGACATCTCAGAGCCTGGAGCCTGCTTCAGACTCTGTGTCTACTTCTCTCTCTGCCCCTCCCCTGCTTGCACACTCTCTCTCTCTCAAAAATAAACATTAAAAAAATTTTTTAAAAACAAGTATTTTATTTATGTTAATGTAAGAAGAGAAATTTTAAATTGATATTTGATAAATATCTTAATGACATTAATATTTTACAAGTACTGTAGCTTAAAAGCAAGATTCTGGTTGTAAATTCAAAGGACAGATCCAAAAACATAGCTGTGTGTATAACTACCTGCCTGTTATACATACATGTTTTTTTTTCTTGAAAGTCTTCCATATTTCTTGAAACATTACAAAGTAGTCCTCACTGAGTTCCCATTAGGCACTAGAATGTTTACTTTCCTAACTCCTTACCTGCTTCCCCAAAATGGTGGGGAAAGATTTCATTTTAGCCTTTTTGAAAGTGGTAAAATTAGAAAACAATGCTTAATTTCTTCTTTGAATCATTCCGGTTGTGTTGAAGTTACTTTTGCTGGACAGAAGGAAGAAAGACATCTCATTGAGCATAATTTAATAATGTAAAGTTTGTGAAAATCCACTAAATATTTAAGGACATGAAATTTAAGTAGAGAAACATTATATGGCTTAGCATGAAATCAGTGTGTAAAAAAGTCCTTTTAATTTTGTGATCTAATTTATTAATACATTTATTCAGGAACTACTGCAGAGATCAGTAAAACAGAAGAGTGTGATGAATGTTAATATACTAACTCATGAATGGAATACTACTTTTAAATGCTCTGTATTTCACAGATATCTATTTTACAAAAGATTTTTAGCACTTTATGTTTTATAGTCTTGATATTACTGTTATTGACGTTATAACATTGCTCAATCGTGCTTGTCATATATATACATACTTAATTTGCCCAGAGAGAAATAAGGGGTGAGATAGTCACTACTCTTCCTTTTTTCAAGGAGGTTCAGGACTATCTGATAGTCCTTTAGTCAGCTGTACTAAAAGCCTGTTATTAAACTCCCTTTATCCATATATCTCTTACTGGAATGGTACAGTAAGCTTAGTAGGTAGCAGCAAGACCTTTGGAACATTTCCTATCATTCTCACATAGCAACCCCAACCAAGGTTGTATAATTATCCCTTTTGTACTGATAAGGAAACTGAGACTAAAGAAGAACATGACTTGCTAAGTCACAGTGATTTAGCCCTTCTTCTTTCCTTCACATTGTACATCCTATTCTGTAATAAAAAAAAAAAAACAAAACTGCTATGAATATAGATTACAACAGCAAGATCTCCGACATGCTTGAGGAAGACTTTTAAGTAATTTTTTGAATATTTTGATTTGATTTGCTGTTTACACTAGGAAAGAAAACGAATGGACATAGTTTTACAACTTGAAAAAAATGATGATAGAGAGTAAGGGGCTAGAATAGGGCTGATAAATAATTGACAGCCATGTGTTTGGGAAAAGGATGTGTACTAGCTGAGTGATTCTGAGTTGAAAGTGGCTGTTGAAATGGGTACTTGGAGGATTAAGAGATAAGTGTTGTTTTCAAGTACCGATGAGAATGTTCAGCATATCCTTATCACTGAACTTTTATGACTTTGAGTTTTAGTCTGTTGGAAGAAGAACTAATACCCATTTCTCCCCAGTTTGTTGTAGTAAACATTTTTGGTTAATTGTGATATTGAGGCAAACTTGCAACCATTTTAAATATTAAAACAATATTTTCAGTGGAGGCTTTTATCTCCCCAACTCCCCCTCTCTCCAGATTTCTAACAGAAGGGCAGAATGATAAAACAACTTTTTATTCCTTCAGTGTAATTTTTGGATCTTGCTTTTGAACAGCATTTAAAATATTCAAGTGGAAAACTTTTTCATATTTTCCTCTCTTTTACTTTTATTAAAGTCTCACAACTCATTTAATCTTGAAATTTGCAAGTGGGAAGGGACTGCTCTGAACCCTTTTTGTCCTAAGTGTGGTTGGTATCCACAGAAGTGTGCTCATAGACAAAATGCTTTTGCAAAAAGTTGTATGTTTCATTTTCCTACAACTTGACCAGATACTAATTTTTTTACTCTGCATGTTTGTTTTTGAAATTTGAATTAGATTGAAAATAGCTGTTTCTAGTAAATGAAAAAAAAAACAACCTTTTAGGGTTTTGAAAATAAAAATGGTTCTTTGAGCCATTTTCAGTTTTTCTCTTTACTGCAGCGGTAAGGTAGGAGATTCTAGAGGGTAGAAAGTAGGATACAGAGAAGACTTAATTGATACACGCTAGAAGCAATTTTCATTACAGATGTTTTTGTCTGATCAATAATATAAATAGTTAATTGTGTGTATATATGCCATTTTAAAATGGCTTGAAAATGAACATTACTTTTGCTCTTTCATGTCTTTTTACTGACTTTGACCTATCAAACGTGTCCCTTGGTCCCACTGAAACTATTCTTTTAGGAGTAATACGTTGCCTGTGTTTTTAAAACATGTTTCATCTGGGGTGCCTGGGTGGCTCAGTTGGCTAATCATCTGGCTTCGGCTCAGGTCATGATCTCACAGTTCATGAGTTTGAGCCCTGTATCAGGTCTCTGCTGTCAGCACAGAGCCAGCTTCAGATCCTCTCTCCCTGTCTCTCTCTACCCCTCCCCTGTGCTTTCTCTCTCTCCCTCAAAAATAAATAAACATTAAAAGAAACTGTTTCATCTCCTTTGAGAATTAATGTATGTCATATATAAGGCAGTGTTCAGTATTTGTCAAATTATAAGATATAGTCATTAATTCATTCCTCAAATATTCTTGAGAGCCTGCTGTGTGCCTGGTACTTTTCTAGGTCCTGGGGACAAAGTAGTAAAACTGAACCAACAACATAACTAAAAGTCAGACAGACCTGGATCGTAACATAGTTTTAACACTTACTGGTTGTTCACTGTGGGATGGGACATCTTTGAGGTCTCAGTTTTCTGTTCTTTTAAATGGTAATAAAAATACTACACATTTCATAAGTTGCTGTGATGATGAAAACACTTAGCACAATAACTGGGGCAGAGTGTGTGCTTAATAAATATTTATTGTTATTAATTATATTAGCTGTGCTGAAACTCTGCTGTGTTCCTCAACAAAATGGTGGGGGGGGGAGGGAGGGCAGGCAGCCAGGTTGGTAAGATGTCTCTTTCCTCTGCATTGTGATATACTTTATTAGTTGGTCTCTAAAGTAGCACTGTTTATGACCTAAATCACTCATGGAAAAGTTCCTTCAGCCTTTATTTACGGTATTCTCTTTCCATAAACCTAGTTTGTGGACAGGGCCAAACTGAGGAAACACATATCAGGTAGAATTTTCTACCTGTCTTTCTCTTCTAGCCTTTCCTACCTCCCCTCTGCCCAGCACCACAAAAGAAACTCCTTTTTGACAGATTTTTTATCCCATTTGTGTGGATTTACTCATAGAACTAATTGCCTCACTACAGCTCAGAATTAGCCAGCCACCATGCTTTAATGTGAAAAATAAGTAAACAGAAATAAAGAACTAACTAAGGAGTTTGGAATTTATCCCATAGGTGGTGGGTGTCATTAAAGAAATCTGAGTTGGTACCAACACGGTCAGAACTGTGGTTTGGGAGAATAATCTGTGTATAAGATTGATTGGAGGGCAGAAAGACTGAATGTTGTAGTCACTTTTATCTTGAAATAGCTCAGGCACAAAATGATAAGAACCAAAACTCAGCTGTGGCAGTAGAAGCAAAAGATTATTAATAGACTAAAGTGGAATCAATCATGAATAAGATGCTTCCCTACGAGAAGCATGTGGGACCTAAACCCCATTAAAGGAATAACAGAGCCCATTTTCCATGTATGTGTACTCCCTCATTCTTAGAGTGGAATGTTGAGCCCAAAGCCTGCTGTATTTAAATATTCTCTCATCCTCAATACCTCCATCCCTGTGCCTTCTCTAATATGTGGAGTTGAATCTGAATAAGTAAATGCACATAGATGTGACCCCACTGCTTTTCTTTTATGTCTTATACTCCATTGCTTTTGCCTTTACTTATTCAAATATCTGTGGAAATCTGTACTATCCCACCTAGCATAGATGCCTTCTTTCTCATAAAACTTTCCTATGTATTCCTGTAAGTGATGTGTTATTTTCTTTTAATTTATTTTTTCTTTCTTTTTTTCTTTTTTAATTTACATCCAAGTTAGTTAGCAAATAGTGCAACAATGATTTCAGGAGCAGATTCCTTAATGCCCCTTACTCATTTAGCCCATCCCCCCTCCCATAACCCCTCCAGTAACCCTCTGTTGTCCTCCATATTTAAGAGTCTCTTATGTTTTGTCCTCCTCCCTGTTCTTATATTATTTTTGCTTCCCTTCCCTTATGTTCATCTGCTTTGTATCTCAAAGCCCTTATATAAGTGAAGTCATATGATACTTGTCTTTCTCTCCTAATTTCGCTTAGCATAATACACTCGAGTTCCATCCACGTTGTTGTGAATGGCAAGATTTCATTCTTTTTGATTGCTAAGTAATACTCCATTGTATATATGTATAACTGACGTGTTGTTTTCTAACCTGTGGTGAAACCATGTATTTCTTTTACCATATTTATTTAGATTAGTTGTGTTTGTCTTCAGAGGCAAGGACAACAGTGTTTGAGTCCATTTTCACATCTACAATTTCTTATATAATAAGTAACCATTAAGTATTTGTCAAGTAAATACTTGCAAAAGTGTGCTTTTTTTTTTTTTTTTTTTTTTTTTTTTTTTTTTTTTTTTAAGTTGCCTTTGGTTGGAGGCTTCATTATCCTTTCTCAGGTTTCTGAGGCATTTTCAGGGTTGATGGGAGGGGAGGAGGAATGAAGGTATCAATAGCCATGCCAATTTGCCATTTTGTGTAGATTATAAAGTCTCTTGTTGTGCTTTGAAATTCCAGATGTTTACATAACCTCTTCAGAAGAAAACCTTGTCTCAAATGGTACTTTTAGTTTAAAATATACGAGTATAAAAACAGGATGAGGACTTTTATATGAGCATTTTATATCTTTTTTTTTTTTTTAAGTTTATTTATTTTGGGAGAAAGAGAACGTGGGCATGCAGGGAGAAGGAGAGAGGGAGAGAGAATCCCAAACAGGCTCTGCCCCATCAGAATGGGGCTCTGTCCCACTAACTCTTGAGATCATGACCTGAGCTGAAATCAAGAGTCCCATGCTTAACGGACTGAACCACCCAGGCACCCCAAGCATTTTATATCTTAGTAAAGTGCTTCTTAATAGTTCATTAAATTATCACTCTCTCTGATCAGGTTTCTTTTTTCAGTGGTGCAATGATGGAAGATAATTACATGCATCAACGTAAGTAAAATAGAGAATTTTTCAATATAAAATAATGATTTAGATGTAGAGAAATTATGGAAGTTTCTAAGAGTAGGCTATTCTGCTTGTCCCTTTTTAACAGTTGGTAAAAGGTAAAAGCACGGCCATTGGTATGTTCTTGGTTGGATTGAATGGTTTAAAGAAATCTATTTCAACTTTATATTTTGCTTTTGTTACAGGATCCTCATGCAGAGGAATTTGAAGATAAAGAGTGGACATTTGTCATAGAAAATGTAAGCTAATGGCAGATTTCATCACCTTTCACGTTGTTGACTGTATACATTGTTAAAGTACACTAGCATTTTGGTGGTAGAAGAAATGTTACTTTATTAAAATTAATAGCGATTTGTAGATTTTAGAATTTCTTTAATGAAATGATTGCCAGTAGCAGAATTATTTTAAAGAAGGTCTTTTGTTACAATTATAAAAGTAAAAATACTCTACTGAATTATGAGTATACTTTGTATTAGTTTGGGGCTTAAAGGAAAGACCAGGTTTTACTCATCTTTTTATCTGTTCAGCATCTAGCATGGTGCTTCTCACATAGCAAATGCTTTTTTCAACATTTGTTGAAAAAAATCATAAATGCCCTTTGACATCTTTAAAAATAAAGTACATGCTTTAGCGCTTTAGGTTGAGAGATTTTAGACTGGTGCTTTAATAATCATCTTCAGTTAATATACAGACTGTGGAATCCCGCATGACTAGCGGGTATATAATAGGTGTTCAGTAAATATTTTCAAATGGGGATTAGGGAAGGTAGGCAATGAAAATAGAGTGAATTAAGAATGTGGGCTCTGGAGTCAGACAGACCTAATTTTAAGCCCTAACTTGGCTCTTCTACTTACTAGCTGTGTGATTGTGGTAAGTTTCTTAACTTTTCAGCCACAAATTTATAGGGTTCTTGTGAAGATTAAATGATTTCAGTGAATATTAGCTGTTACCATTGTTATCATCATGATCACGATTGAAGTTCTAAAATATATTTATAACAGATTTATAGCATGCTTTGACTCCTTCCAGAGTCAGTGTATCGCCTGACTTCATTGTATATCTCAGTGATGAAAGGAATACTATACTGGCTGGGCCATTTTTAGCCCAGGGGAGCTGGGAAGCTTGGGAAGATCAGGTCCAAACATGGTAGGGAGAGTTCTGATGGCTGGATATCACGTCAGTGTAATTGTGTTAAATGTTCATACATGTTAACAATTCTGTCCTTTCTGTAGGATAGATTTGAACATTGTGCTTGGAGTAGTCATTGAAGGTTTTAAATCAAACAAACTGAGACTTCTTGAAATTGGTTACAGCTTTAAAAGCTAACTTTCATTCTCATATAAGAGCTTCTCCCTCATGGATGGTCTTTTAGTTTTCAGCACTCGTGACTCAATTATAGATCTGTAATCGCTTTATTAACTTGATGTGTTAAAGAGTTAGCCAATTAAATTTGAGTCGTAATTGATGGTAAAAACAATGTTTGTTTAGAAAATCTTAATTACGCTTAAGATAGAGCCATACCAGTTCTAAATTTCTGAAGAACTTACTTTAAAGTAGCCCATTGAAAGGTGCATGAGTCTATTTTTATAGCAGGCATAAACAGAGTTTATTAACTGAATACTGTAAGGTGTGAGAAAGTTTAAAAATAGCCTTGGGACTCTGTATAAACCTTTTCCTAGGTTACAGCTCCCCTCAGTGGTAAATGATGAAATTGACTCTTGTCTGGAGAAACATTTGTATTCCTGTAGCAGTAACATGTTACAGTGTATTCTGCCCCACATTTTAAATGTGCTTCCCCTTTACAATTTCAAAGGACTGAAGTCTCTCTTTTTCTCTTGTAAAATCTGGGGTTTTGTTTGAAAGTCTGTTGGTAAAACATTCTAACACTGAAAAGGCATGCTCTTTGAATGGGATATTAATGGATCGCCTTCCACTTTGTTTCATAACCCCACAGCCAATAAAAAAAGTTTAGTTTTTGTTTAATATATCTCAATAAAACAGAGAATTATCCAAAATATATTACCATAACATTTATTGGGCACTTACTGTGTACTGGATACTGTATAGAATGTTTTGTACACATTATCTCATTTACTCATACAATAACTCCGTGAGTCAGATATTAATAACATTATTTTTATGAATAAAGCAAATGAGACTTAGGAAAGCTAAGTAACTTGCTTAAGTTATATAGCTATGATGTTAGAATTTTATCTGGTCTTGTCATTCTCTATGACCTGTGCCCCTAACTCCTATGCAATAACTACCTCCCTTAGTGATAAAAACAGAAAGAAATACTGAAATTGTAGAGTCATAGAGAAGTTTTAATCAGCCTTTCATAGTGATAAACCTGTGAGGTACATATGTATTATATTAGTAAAGGTAGTTTTTAATTATTGTACATATTCCATCTAAAAGTTATTGACTACCGCTAGACATTACAAAATAGAATTCCGGAATTTATCAGTCCTCAGAATTCTGAATATTTTTTTCCCAAAGCAGCTTTCTTGCTTCTTTGTGTAAATTAAGGTAATGCTGCCTTCATTTTGCTGGTTCTTTTGTTTCTGGTCACAGAAAAGATTTCCCAGTTTTTTTCTGACATTTCTTCTTTAGATCAGAAAGCTACTTACACATAGGTCAAAACTTTAGAGGTGATTTTACTGCTGCTAGCTTTGTGACCTTGTACAAGTTATTTAATCTTTTACAGTCTCAATGTATGTAGGTATAAAGTGATGGCATTAATATCTACTCTATAGGTTACTGAAAATTAGAAATAATGTATAGAAAGCATCTAGTTCAGTAAGGGATAGTTATTTTTATAATTTTTTTTTCTAGAGGACATGGAAAAATGTGAAAGAAAGGAAGCTAGATTTCCAAATTTATAGTTGCAGGATTTTAGTCTTTCTGTTCCTTTATACCACTTATGCTTCTCAGTGGTTCTAGACTTATCTCAAGAAATGAGAACACAACTTGAAAATATCTCACTTGGATTAAACTTAAACATACTTGTATCTTTTGAAAGTTTTCAGCTTTTGATTTAGGACATCCTCCCCTTATAAATGTAATCCAAGATTAAGAACCAGTTTGTTTTCTGAAATTAAACAAGTGTTGGTGATTTATTAATATCTACCCCTGGGCCAGACAGTCTGTGTTTGTGTTTATCTAATCACAATACGAGTATATGAAAATATTTCAAAAACAAATATAACGAGTTTTAAATTATCCTTTATTTTGGATTGTTCACAGTCCATTTCCATATTATTAGTGCAGATCATCAAGAATGGATATCACAAAGCAACATGTTTCTTTTTTTCATCTACCATAACATAATAATGTTTGTTCACCCGGGCACTTGACATTGTGGCTTTTATTTTAATGTGAAGCCATAATAGTTATATTTCGAAAACAGTTGTTTTTTCCTTCCTGGTACTTTAAGGTATCCAACTAAAATCAGAACCAGTATATTTGTGAATTATACCTATAAGTCTTGTTTTGAAACTTAAAAATTTTTATTCTTTAAAGAGAATCTTTTGATTTTTGAATGAATTAAAAATGCATATTGATGAAAAACATCAAGCTAGGTTCAATTCATTCATTCAGTCAGTCATTTTGCAAACATTTGTCGTGCATTTTCTGTATGCCCAGAATTTTGTTAGTATTGAAGCTACAAAGTCAATTAAGACATGTAGAATTTCAGGGGTGCCTGGGTGACTCAGTTGGCCAAGGGTCCGACTCTGGC
This sequence comes from Panthera onca, assembly GCF_046562875.1. NCBI lineage: Eukaryota > Metazoa > Chordata > Mammalia > Carnivora > Felidae > Panthera > Panthera onca. The sequence continues at coordinate 59,682,350 of NC_138341.1, read as the reverse complement.
TCAGGTCCCCTGCATTGGGCTCTCTGCCGTCAGTGCTGAACCGGCTTCGAATTCTCTGCCCCTCCTCTGCTTGTGTGTGTGCTCTCTCTCTCAAAAATAAATAAACATTAAAAAAAATATTTAAAAAAAGACATGTAGAATTTCCTTGATTCTGAGATGCATGTTATTCCCCCACATTTAACTTCTCTGAAATTAGATCATCTTAAGTTTTTGATGTCCTGCAATTATAATTAGTTGTGTTTTTTTTCTTTCTTAGTGCTGTATAAAATGATGGTACATCATTTAAAAATGAGTGGAGACTTATATTTGATGGTGTGAAGTATCCTGTCCTTCTGAAATTTATAAACTATTAAGGGTGTCATATAATTAAAGACAGAAATGCAAGAAAAATGGTTCTTTAGGAGACTATAAAGGAGGGCAGCATCAGGGAAGAGTTCCTGGAGGAAGTGTCTGCCCAGTGTAGTTTAAAAAAAAAAAAAAAAAAAAAAAAGGAGTTATGCAACAAAAAGGCACTCCAAGCAGAAAAAAAGAAGGATCAGGTGAGGGCAAGAGAGACAATGGTGAGTTTAGAGTAGTTTCTGTTCTTGATGACATAATTGAAAGGAAGAGCTTTTTTGCTTTTTTTACCCCAAAATAAAAAACAAAAAACAAACCACCCAAAATAAAACATGAAGTACCCACTAATGATCAATAGACGTTTATTTATTTATTTATTTTTACCACTAACCCAGTAAATTTAGCAATAGGCATGTGATGATTCACTTGAGATGTTGTGTCCTCCTTAGGGATGAAGAGAGTATTGTAATGTGTTTTGTTGAGGCCACCTATTCAGTCTTTCCCACTGTTTTTACCTGTGACCAATGAGATGGGCAGTTTGGCCATCTCATTGCCCTTTTTATTGCCATTTATGTGATATTACCTCCAGAAGCCATTTAAATGGATTAGATGCGATATTAATTATGTTAATTCCAAGACAGTACTATAGATCTCCTTTGCTTTGTTTCTTTTATTGGATTATATTGAAGAAGATTGGTTGTACAGCCAAACTCAACTGACAAGATTATACCACGAATAGAGATGATATAATAGCCCAAACAATACAAGGTAAACAATTTAAAATCAAAGTTTCTGACCTTATTAAATTTAAGTTTGAATCCTCCTCTGAAATCTACTCAGTCTCTTGATCTCACAGAATTGTAGTCTGATAAATTACCTCTGCTTTTTCTTTCAGAGGAAAAATAATATATAAATGCCTCTTATTTCCTCTAATCATTTTCTTCTGTGTCATCTCAGCCAAAGGATCTCATTCCAATGGTTGGGTAAAGACTGGCTAGTTTTTACAGGAACTATAGCTTGCAGTTGCTTCCATTTAAACTGGTATAGCTTCTTCAGTAACTCCAAACTGGGATCATCTTTTTAGCCCCAAGAAACTCATAAATACTAGTTTCCAAAGTCCCAAAGGGTGAATAGTACATATAACAACACCACAACCCACATATCACAAAAATTAGAAACATCTCCTCCCACATGTAACCAATACAACAATTTATAATCTTAAGTATCAATTAGAGATGGCCTAGCTTTTTTAGGGTAGGACATTTGCTCTAGTATAGTCCTACTTATAGCCTGCCTATTAATATTCTACCCCACAGAAATGTGACCCAGTTAACTTTCTTGAACCTGATCAGTCCCTGTTGACCTTCCTTCTACATGGAAGTGACACTAGGTAGGTGGGGAAGACGTTCAAACTTCCACTAGGAACAACTCCATTTTTTGTTCTTCTGTTAACCCAATAACTAGAGAGTGGTTAGTCAGTAATGCCCATATATCTGTATTTGTTAGTATTGTATACTAATTATATACATCCAATTTAAAAAATCTCAACTTAAATTTTTAAAATTATTTCAAACATATACAATAGTAGTAGGAATAATATGATGCATCTTTATGTACCCATCTCTCAGCCTCAGTAATTGTCAGTATTTTGCCAAATTTATTTCATTGGTCCATCCACTTTTCTATTTTTTATTTTTACCAGATAATTTGAAGTACATCTCAGATATTGTATCATTCCTTCTGTTAATGATGAAGGCCGCTTTTGAATATCATTGGTTTAGAAACTTGCTAAAAGATACTGGCATGCCAGAAAAGGTGATCTATCTACAAATGGAAAATAAAATTCTTTTTTGTAAACTTCCTTTTAGATGATCTTTCTGATCTGGTAGGCCTATGGTTCAAAATTATTTTGTACTTGAAAAGTGATACTATTTCTTTCTGTTTCCACATAGAAAAAAATTTAACTTATATTAGAAGCAACAGAGCTTCCTTCCCCCGTGAACCCCCCAACCTCTTAGAATTAAACTCCTGGATTTGGGATAGGAAACTCATGGTGTACACAGGTTTTCCTGGGTTTCTCTAATGTCACCTTGTTGTCATATATGATTATGTGAATAGTAACTGACTGGCTATGTGAATAAGATAGGGTATTCTAGATATAGCTAGTAGTTAAATGAAGTTTTGTCAGCTAGCTCACTCTCATTTTTGTCCAATTTCAGAGAAAGTCCATATATATTCCTTTTTTTCCTATATTTTTTTTAATACTACATATTTAATGTGCCATTCTAGTTCAGAAATCTTTTAGATTGTGCTTCTGGAGGAAAATCTATATCTTTTATTCCCAAGTGACCCATTGGCTTCAAAGAAAATTGTGGAAAAATGTTGGTTTCATTTAAAAGAGAAATATGCCTGGGGCACCTGAGTGGCTCTGTGGTATAATGACTGACTCTTGATTTCAGCTCAGGTCATGATTTCATGGTTTGTGGATTCGAGTCCCTCCTCTGGGTCTGCACTGACAGCTTGGAACCTGCTTGGGATTCTCTCTTTCCCCCTTTCTCTCTGCCCCTCCCTTGCTGGTGAACTCTCTCCTTCTCTCTCTCAAAATAAATAAACTTAAAAAAATGTTAAAAAAAAAAAGTATGCTCAAGAATGATTATGCGTGCTTTGAGCCTGTCAGAATCCTCAAAATCATAAGATTCTTGTGTAACTCTATTTGCTTAAATATTTCCTTAGTTTTCCATTTTCATCTTGCCTAATGTCTTTAATTTTTTATCAATTATTTTTCAATTTTATTAGAGCATATTAATTAGAAGAAACCAAATTTCCATCTTCAGATTCTACATTCTAAAATTCTTGACACAGAAGGGACCACAAATGGATTAAAATCTAAAGTCAACTGTACTGTATTTATCTATGTGTAATGCAAGAAGTCCTGTGTCAAAAATGTAAATAAACTACTGCATGTTAAATAATTTATTTCATATTGTAGTTTACTTTGTGAAATGTTCTAGCTAACAAACTTAAGGAAAAGTTTTATTTTACAGCCACAAAGTACTGTTTTTATACTGTCACGGTGCATATGCTATTGGGTAGTCTTTTTGGTTGGATTTCCTGATTGTTATCATAATGTATTATGTGGAAATTCATCTTTATTGATGTTAATCATACTTTACAGATGAAGTAAGTAGAGCAATAATATAAAATTTTACTAGATTAAAGTCTTAATGCTTAAAATTGCTTATTTATTCACTAGGTTGATTAAGTGGATACTATGTGGCAGATATTTGCTAGTTATTGAGCATGTAATAGTGAAAAAGATGTGGCCCCTGACTCCAGGTACCCTACCGTTTAGGGGGAGATGAACAGGCAGCCACTAAGATAGGAATAAGTATAGGGCATTACAAGTGCACATATAGAACATACCAACCCCAGTTTTGGTGGTTTAGAGGAAGCTTTCTAATGAAAGTAATATATAAACTGAAACCTAAAAGATAAGTTTTTTTATCTTTTTGCAGTCTTTTTTTACTGATAAAATAAAAAACTTTACTGATAAAGTTTTTACAGTTCTTTATCTGTAACCTCAAAAGCCAAAAATCTTCACTATCTGAAGACTTTTTAAAATATGTATTTTTCAAAAATTTGGTTCAAATTCATTTGGTGGCCAAACCTGTCCTGACCTGAAGTGAGGCTAGTTGTAGTATTTATTCCACTTAGTATGAATGGTTATTCATTTTGCTGCAGAAATATATGTTTGACTGAGTGCTGCCTCAGGCCTCCTTGGGACTGTTGCTGTAATTTAGACAGTATAATATAGGCATAGGCACTGTATTAGCCAAAATCCAAATGAGAGATTTCAGATTAAAGGTTAAGTACTCCTGGGGCATCTGGGTGGCTCAGTCAGTTAAGTGTGTGACTTTGGCACAGGTCATGGTCTCGTGCTTCATGGGTTCGAGCTCCATGTCAGGCTCTGTGCTGACAGCTCAGAACCTGGAGCCTGCTTCAAATTACGCGTCCCTCTCTCTTTCTGCCCTTACCCCGCTTGCTCTTTGTCTCTGTCTCTCTCATTCAAAAATAAAAACATTTAAAAAAAAAATTAAGTACTCCTGATAGCTGCAGGGAATTTGGAAAGTGCTTCAGGTGGCTGGGTTACCTTGAGCAGAGACAAGAGAGATTATGGCTCCTTTGTGGAACTGCATATAGTTCAGGAGATTACTTTCTAGAATATTTAATTTTAAAAATATTGGTTAGGGGCTCCTGGCTGACTTAATTGGTAGAGCATGTGACTCTTGGTTTCAGAGTCATGAGTTCAAGCCCCAGGTTGGGCATAGAATTTACTTTAAAAAATATTGGTTGATTCCTCTAGGGCTATAGTAACTTATAACCACTTAGTTGAGTTTCATTATAATTAAGAAATTAAAGAATTGACTATATAGTTGCTGTGGACCTACAAAATTACATGGTTCACATGGTGGGTAATAGTGGTAAAGAAGTGTTGATGTTTTTAGTTTTAAATTAGCATTTGCTGCCCTAAAATCGTCCATGCCATTTTTTTAACAATGCAGACACCTGGGCCCCAACTTGGACCTACTGAATCAGAATTCTGATGCAGAAAGGAGAAGGCTTTGAGAATATTGGGGTCACCCACTTTTTTTTTTCCAAATTAAAGATTTGGAAAATAGGAGTGGGTGAGTGTATAAAACAGTACTTTATACATTATGAAATATATCTCATTAGGAAAATAATTTTATGTCCTCATACTTAGACCATTAAAAAGATGATACTTTACCAGAATTATTACACTTTACTTTTGTTTCTAAAATTACTTTGTTACACAAATGTGATATATTAAAGATCTTCCGGGGCGCCTGGGTGGCGCAGTCGGTTAAGCGTCCGACTTCAGCCAGGTCACGATCTCACGGTCCGTGAGTTCGAGCCCCGCGTCAGGCTCTGGGCTGATGGCTCAGAGCCTGGAGCCTGTTTCCGATTCTGTGTCTCCCTCTCTCTCTGTCCCTCCCCCGTTCATGCTCTGTCTCTCTCTGTCCCAAAAATAAATAAACGTTGAAAAAAAAAAAATTTAAAAAAAAAAAAAAAAAAAAAAAAAAGATCTTCCTTTACCTGCCTCTTAAAATAAAATTAAACTATTTCAACTGATCATTTATAACTTCATAAATAATATTTGGTAAGTTTTGTTAAAGAATACAAACTGTTTTCAAATAAATACTTCTTTTAATCCCTGAGAAATCTCTCTAAAGTGGACATTCTTATAATTTCTCTGACTTGGTGAGGTTAAATGACTAGCTCAAGAACACACAGAAAACCTCTTAGCTTGGTCTCAAATGGAAGTCTTTAGACTCTCAAGCCCCATCCATTTTACCCATGCATTTATTCACTAATTCACTCATCAAACGTTTATTGTCCTAGGCACTGGGTGTAGAGCCTAGCTGCAATAATTAATTACTATGGAGGATACATGGGAACATCTCTGCTCAGATACTAAAATCTGACTTGAGAAATAAACACATGAAACAAGAATAAATGAAGTATAGTATGCTAAATGTGTAATGATGGCTGAAAAGTACTATAGAAGTTAGAGGTAAATGAGTTAATATGTACTGAAATTATCAAGAACATTTTAAGAGCTGTTTGCCAAACATGGCTCTGTTTATCCTTAGAGTTGTGTAGCAGTTTCTTTCTGTGTTGTAAATCCTCTTCTTTAACATGTACTTCAAGGTATTTTTATAATGAAATCTCCACAGAATCATTTCAGAAATAGGGAAAAGTCATACGAATTTTGAAGATGAAACATGAGTTCAAAGAAGTGTCCTATTTTGATTGAGCTGCTTCTAGTCCTGAGTCCTAGTCCTTGGAGATATGCATCTTCTTGACTGTTGAGGATAACTAAAAAGAAAAGTTGGAGCAGCATTGGATGCTGAAAGCAAGGCTTTGGACACAGGCCTGGATTTGAATCATGAATCACACTTGCTAGCTGTAAATTTGGACTTCATACATATTTCTCCTTTCAGAACCTCTGTTTTCTCATCCATAAAACAGAGATATTTTACAAAATTATACCTTGGACTAGAGATATTAAAAGCATAAAAAGCATCTAGCACAGTACTTGAAAAACAGAATTCAATACATGCTAATAATAAATGGCACAGAAACTTTACAAATGAGAGGAAAATAATAAACTTGGAAGGGAAACGAGGGAATAAGGAAATTACTTAGTTAACTGATTAGGTTAAAAAGGATCTGGTCAGGGGTGCCTGGGCAGCTCAGTTGGTTGAGCATCCAACTCTTGATTTCAGCTCACGTCAAATGATCAGTTTCCATGATCCCACGGTCATGGGATTGAGCCTTGCATTGGGCTCCACACTGAGCGTGGAACCTGCTTAAGATATCTCTCTCTCTGTCTCTCTCTTTTTCTCTCCCCCCACCCCGCCCCTCGCCCCTGTGCTCTCGCGTGCGCATGCGTACACGCTCTATGTAAAAAAAAAAAAACAAACAAAAAAACAAAAACAAAAACAAAAAAAAAAACGAAAAAAGAAAAAAAAGGGATCAGGTCATGGAAACTCTTGAATACCGGATTTGGAATTGAATATGCTTGACCAAAGATCATTTATAAGCACAATGTTTCAGAAAGGATGTATATTATCCAACCATTCGGGTTTGTGAAATCATCCTTTCCTCATTAGGCAGGCAATAGCCTTCACTGGTAACAGATAGCACTGCCAGCTTACTATCATAAGCAAGCAAGGGCTCTTAAAGACCTTACATTTTGGGATTCTTAGAGGTTCTTGCATGGATGGACTTCAGAGGATTGAGATCTTTTTAATATCTTTCTTTAATAGGTAAAATTTTGTAGATGAAGTTCCACCTTTTTTAAAAATCAGATTTTCAGTGAAATCTCTGCCCAGAACATTTTAAGGAACACTGAATGTTTTTACAATTTTTGGTAAATAGTTGAGTGACATATAGAAGCAGGAAAACCACTTCTCAGGTGGATAACCTATTTTGTCACTTTGTAACGTTAGGTAGTAGCCACCCTTGTGTCTTACTTACTTTAATCTTGTACGCTTTTTGCGGACAGTAAATGGAGGGTACTAGCATAAAGACCAAATAACATTATTGAGTAATATTTAAAAGTTTAAATTTGTTAGAGTTTTAATTAATGTATATACATTTCATCAAATGACCTTAACACTGAAGGAAGTAGAGCAGTAGCATATTTTTGCATTGTGATAGACATTTCTGTTTAAAACTGGTAATAGAATAGAAAGCATCTTAGTGAATGATTACTGTATCTCTAATGACTGTATGTTTTTGGAGATGATCATAAGGGGACTTAAAAGGAGAGTTCTGGGAACTAAGGAAGATACCAAAGCCTTGTGTATTTCAGTTTCTATAAAGTAAAAAATAGTCTAAACTTGATAGTGAATGAATTTGATGGCATATAATTTGTCTAGTTATTGAGTTATAGTGGGAAACTGCAGTCTGTCTTCTAAATTGCTAGAGCTATATAGTATCTTCTTTGCTAGTTACCTTCAGATACCTTCCCTATAGATGAGTGAGAAAGAGAGCCATAGTTACTTTCAGTTCTTTTTTTTTTTTTGCCAGTTGGAGGGAGGAAACTGATAAACAAGATAGCCATCAAAACAAACCTTTAATACTTCATTACACATATTTAAAACCAGCAGTGTATTTGAACAATTTTTTACATGTTAATTCATAGAAATTTAGCAGTTAAAAGATGCTAGTGTGTAGAAGATGTTATGAATTTGCATGAGGTCTTTTTTCTCACTGAAGAAAAATAGTAGAACAGAGACTTGGTAATTGCTTTACAGTAGGGTTCTAATGCCACTCTAGACTTTTAGTAGAAAAGTATTTAAGATTTTTTCAATTTGCTACTTTCACTATCTCTATATTCTCTCAGGAATATGTAAATAAAACTTCCTTAGTCTAAAATTGAATGGATTTTTGGCATTCTAGTTTTCTGCCACACTAACCATCTTGAAAGACTGGTTAATATGTTGGAGACTTCCTACATAGTTCTTTGCTCAAAGACAACCATGAAGTGAATTATAAAAACAAACAAAAACTATTAAAATTTTAAGTTAAATTGGGGCACCTGACTGGCTCAGTTGGTACAGTATGCAACTCTTGATCTTAGGGTTGTGGGTTCGAGCCACACTTGGGTGTAGAGATTACTTAAAAAAAATCTTAAAAATAATTTTAAGTTAAATTATTTCTTTGTATAGAAATGGAACTTTGCATTATATAATTAGATATAGGTCCATTTGTACTGATAGAAAAGCAATGGAATATTTTCATGAATTATATCCTATTAAAATGGAATTGCTGACATTATAAGAGAAGTGTGTATCTGATTAGGGAAACAAAATTTGCATGTGCAATTCAGATCCAGTGTAGACAGTTATCAGCTTGAGAATACAAAACTGTCTTGGTACTTTAATACCTTTAATATCTCCAGAAAATAAGATTTTCACAACTCTGTGAATAATGTATTGTCTTACCCATTTTTTTCTATTTTAATACCTAACTTGTCTTTAAAATTTTATTTTGTGATTCTTTTTTGTTTATGACATATTCATTAATCTCTCCATATCATTAAACTAATGAGGCATATTTACCTAGTATATCTCTCTGCTCTACCATAAATTGGGTATAATAATTGACTGTTATCAGCATTGTGACTTCTAGACACTGATGAAATAGTGTCTTTTAATAACAATCTTATGCTTAATGATATGATAAAACAGTGTTCTGATAAATATGGTACTTTAGTTTAAAATAATTCAATGTTTGAAGAATATTCTTTGCCTTAAGATAGATTTGTTTTTAAGTTTTAAAAATTTCTTTATTTTTTTTTTTAAAGTTTATTTGTTTATTTTGAGAGAGGGAGAGAGTGACAGAGTATGCCCGTGTGTGCAAGTGAGTGAGGGAGAGGCAGAGACAGAGGGAGAGAGAGAATTCCAAGCAGGCTCCGTGCTGTCAGTGCGGAGCCCAACACGGGACTTGATCTTATGAACCCATGAGATCGTGAACTGAACTGAAATCAAGAGTCAGGTGCTCAACTGACTGATCCACCCAGGCAGCCCAGCTGATACTTTCATTACTAGGAAACCAGTAAAGGGAAGATATTTCTCAAGTTGTATAATAGTAACAGAATCAAGGGTAGGGACTCCTTGTTTCCTAAATCTTAGGAGCCCTATGTACATTACTGTGTTCTTGAAATCATAAAGATCATAGACAACAATAATAATGTAGACATCTATATTTTATTATCTGTCCAAGTTGCTTCTTATGTACTTTAAATAAGAGAGCTAGCTGTATACAGTATATCCTTAGACTATTTGTAGCTGGTAGCCAGCTCCTCCAGAGGAGGAGCAGTCTCTCATTATTTCCCTGAATAGCTTTTTTCCCGGAGCTATTTACCTTAAGATTCTGGCAGTCTGAATTGTCTTGTGGCATTTATTAATTATTTCAGCTAAATCATTAGAATAAATTAGACTGAAAGGAAAATTATTTATTGAATGTATTAAGTATGTTTGTTGAATGGCTTAATAGAAAGTTCTCTCTCTCTCTCTCTCTCTCTGTATATATATATATATATATATATATATATATATATATACACACACACACAACACATAAAAATTCTTTTCTCTGTATATAACTATCTGTAACAAAGGAAGCACAGAGCTGTCCTTTGGAGGGGGAGAGGGATGTGAGGTAGGAAAACAATACTCTATTGAGACTTTTCTTTAGCCAGAATTGTTTCATATCACTTTTTTTTTGCTTTCCTTTTTATTTACTCTTTTTGTTCTTAACTAATGACTTTGATTATATGATACTTGAATCATTGCATTCTTTTGAAAATAGAGTCAATCTGGAAATAAATAAATCTGAGTAAAATAAATTTGAAGAATTTCTTCTTCCTCATTAAACTGGAGGAAAAGTTTAGAAAAGTAGTCAAATGACATGAACTGGATTAGATCACTAGATATCATAGGTTTATTTACATTATATTTATACATATTAAACCTTTTTAGCCAAAGCAAGCAATAATATATGCCTTCCTACTTCTTCTAGTCTAGATTTTCCAAAATTCCTTTTCTGTTGGCTTTTTTTTTCAAAACTTGCACAATGCGTGGTAACTGTAGTTAATAACACTATATTGTATATTTGAAAGTTGCTAAGAGAGTAGATCTTAAAAGTTCTCATCACAAGAAAAATTTTTAAATAATGTGTGGTAATGAATATTAACAGATTTACCGTGGTAGTCATTTTGTAATACATACATATATCAAATCATCATGTTGTACACCTCAAACCAATACAATGTTATATATCAGTTATATCTCATTAAAAAAAAAAAAAGCCAACAACCAAGGATGAGTAAGATTAAACTCTTTGTAAAAGAGACCATTATTGTTCTACTTAATTGGGGCATAGAATGACTGTTTTTTAGACTTCCATTATACTATGTGCTACAAAATTGGTTATGCCTTTACTTCCTAGACTTCAGAGGTATGAATAAGACAAAGTTTTGGTTCTCAAGTTGTTCTCAGTTTAGTTAGGGAGGCAGATCTATGAGCAAGTGATGAGACTACAGTGGTAATACTAGAAAAGTGGCTTGTGGAAGGTCCATTTAGGGTTTCAAGGAGCTGTTGCATATATCAGGGGCATGGGAATACTTCAGAGAGGAGTTGACTTGAGCTATGGCTTGAAAGACTAAAAAGTTTACCTACCAGATAGAGTTGTGTGAGAAGGATGGGGTCTGGGGTAAAGACAGAAGAATAGCCTTGCTAAAGGCACAGTGATAAAATTGCTAGAGCTTCATTTGCAAAGTAAGGAGAGCAGAAGAGGTTGAAACTAGTGAGATGAGCAAGGGGCAGATTGTGCCTGGCCTTGTATGCTAAATGAAAATATTTGAACTTTATCCTAGAAGTCATGGGTCCCAAACTTGTCTATCAGAATTGTCTGTGAGTATAGTAAAACTTACAGATTGGCTTAGATCCTGCATGATTCTGATTCATGATTCTAGTAAGCTATCAAGAGCCATGGAAAAGTTTTAAGTTTTAAGCAGAGAGGTAAAATGATTAGAGTTGGATTTTGAAAGATCAGTTTCTCAGCAACAAAAGGAAAAAACACATAAAAAAATAGTGAAATATAAAAACAAATTAATGTTTTATACACCCTGGGAAAAAGAATTTTTAGCAAGGTACAAAACCTTAAAGCATTCCTTTCTTTAATTTTATAGTTTTTTTTTTTTTTTACTGTGGAATAGCTCAGAAGGTCCCTTCTGTCTTAAATAATAGAATTGATAACTGAGCAAGGAAATGTAATTTGGATTATAAAATTCTTGCTTTAATAAAAATTCCTTATATAGTGAATTTAAAAAATCAGTTTCTATCTTTCAAACTTTCACTGTACCTGTCACTAACAAATACATTTTATGTTATGACCCAGTACACACATACAGGAACCTATATTTAACTAAATAAAATAAAATAAAAAATTTAAAAAAACAAGTTTCATGAAACACATCTTACTATTACTAGGATTGTAGGATGTACTCTAGCATTTCTTCTTCCATCCTGATGTTTTAGAATGCTGGTTGCAAGCCACTAAGTTGATTTTACAAGTCATTAAATTGATTTCATGATCCACTAATGGGTCATAGCCTACAGTTTAAACATAATATTGCTATAGAGAATGAATTAAGATGTGTAAAACTGAAGAGCTAAAGATCAGATAGACAATTCAGTTACCCAAGTAGTAGATGCTGTGGGCTTTAAGTAGGACAATGACATTAGCAGGTGCAGACAGAGAAGAGGGGAGAGAGCTTCAGGAGGTATTTAGAAGGTGGTGGAATCCGGTCTTGGTGACTGATTAGTTCTTAGGGTTGATGGTGGTAGGGAGTCTAGTATGATTTCCAGATTTCTAGTTTGAATATTGGATGCTTGTGTTGTTCTTAAGCCATAGAAGGAACACAGAGGAAGAATTGGTGAAGGCAGGCTGTGGGGGAAAAAACTTATCCAAAAGGCAGCTGCCAAAAGGAAGTTGACCAGTGATTTTTTTCCTCCCAAGTCATTCCTTTAAGTAAAATGCTTTTTTTTCTTCTTCTTCTTTTTTTTTTTTTTTTTTTTTTACTAAAATGCATATCTTAAGGCTCTGTCCTTTTCCCTTTTCCCATACAACCTACTATTTCTTATACATTGGTTTTCAGTGTTTTCATGTGGGTTGCCCTAAAATATTTTTAAAATTTTCCTCTATGCTATAAGGTCCTGTAATACCAATTCAGTCTTTTCCAAGAAGACATATGATTCCTTGCCCAAAATAAAACATAAGAATTAAACTTTTTTCTTTCCAAACTAACATCATTCTTTCCTCTCTGTCATAGGTAGAATCTCATTTTTCCACCCATTAGGCTTATTGTTACCATCATGTATTACCTGGCTTCAGGGCATTAATTTTACCTATTGCATTCGCATATGTAACCAACTCAGTGTTATTACAAGCAATGCAGCAGTGCAGGTTGAGATCTGCTGAGTATCCTGCAGAACTTAACAATCATTTTCTACCACTTGTGATTCATTTTAATAGATCAGATTGTAGTCACTGTCAAAGTTACTCAGTTTCTGTGGGTCAGAATTTGGAAGGGCTCAGCTGGGCCAGGGATAGTGTAGAATCTATTTTATGTAATAGTCTTGAGGTATTTTGGGGCTAGAGCACAGGATGGGGGCTTTTTCACTTCACGTAGTCTCAAGGGCTTCCATAGTTCACCTCTCTGAGTGGGTTAGTTTGGATTTCTTTTAGGGCAGTCAGACTGCTTTTGTGGCAGCTGAACACTTTAGGAGCGACTATTCCAGCTCTTCTAGTGGAAGTTGCATCACCTTTTCTAATCAGCCTTCTAGTTGTATAGTGTTACTTCCTCATTCTCTTAGCCATAAGCCAGTCACAAACCTGCCTGGATTCAGGGAGAAGGAATGAGACTCCACCACTTGATGGGAGAGTGGCAAGGCTCTAGAAGAAAATGTGGGATAAGAAATATTTTTGTAGACAGTCTATAACAGCTGTGTGGAAAATAATGCCATCAGATCTTTAGTTTTGCCTGGAGTTTGCTTCCTTATTGGTACTGCTCCCTAAATCTTCTGTCAGGTTAGCTTTTATGATTTCGTTTTCTATATCTTGTTTGATCTGTGAACTTGGATAATTAAGCATGTAGTTATGAAGATGCTTTAAGCCTGTTTGTGAGATTTCCCTGGTACAGGATGGTTCAGAGCAGTACCGTTGAGCCAGATCTTCAGAGAGTGGGTCATTTGAATATTACGTTACCTTGTGTGTGTTTTCTAAGACAGTTCTAGATTTCTTTTTTCAGAACTCTTAAATGACCCTTGTAGCCTGTTGCATATACTGTTGAAAGTTATTTAAGTGTCTGAAAATACATTCTCACACCACCTGCTAGGTTGCTTGTTAGACCTTAGGCATGACTGCATGAAAAGGATCAAATAATACTGGCTGTATTTCATAGCCTTGCAATTTTCCATTAGTAATAGGAGACAGACCTGACAAGACACATTTTAGTTATATGTACTGTTTTTACTTATTTTCAGAAATAAGCTATTAATCTAGTCGTGAATTTTGATTAATATATTTGTTTAATTCCTTTTAGTGCTACCATGCTCGAATTGTGCCTAATAAAGATCATTTGATAATCTGACTTAAATATTAATCCTAATTGTGGCTCTAAAATTATATTTCATACATATAGTATGCCGAGAAGCAATCCCTGAAGGATAGAAAATAAAGAACAAGAATTAATATGGATAGTGCCCCATTCCTTACTCCCATTAATGTATTCTTTCATAGAAGAGTGGCACAGTTTGTCTATATTGAAGGAAGTCTATCCAGAATAGTCATTTAGTGTAATGCTGTTTAGAGTATTATAACCACTTGATGGCACCCTTTGATTTGGTACAAACCTCATTAGCCATACTACACTGCAGCATAGTATTTGTAATGGAATAACACAGAAGAACTAAAGACTGCAAGGTATCTGGTTAATGTAGAGATGAAATGAATGCAGCAGCAAGGCTAAGCTTTCCTGACCCTTCATGAGAGAATAGATGAAAAAAGGAAGAATAAGCTATTGTGCCAAAGGGAGATGATGAAATTCAAGATCCACACACATAATCTCTGGCTCAGCCTCTGAAATGTTAATCCCTGGGTAGAATTATTTGAGCTATAGATTGCAATTTATCATCAAAATGGCATTGTGTCAAACAATGGATGATGTTTAGAACTATCCAATTTTAATATAAAATGGTTCACAGAGCACTGCCTAATATTTAAGTAGCAACTCTTTATGGTTGTGATTTTGGGGATGGAGTATAGGGTGGCTTCTTTACCTCACTGCTTTACCTACCGCTTATATTTTAGATTGGAGGTTTTGGGGGAACCTCTCTGCTTTTCTTTTAGTGACAGTTTGGTCCTAGTGTCAGAAAAAAAAGGATTTTTAAAGAATGCCTCTTGTTAAATTAGGTAGTTTAGAATTGTTTTCTTTTCCATGCTAAAAATGTTTTTATAATTATAGAATAATTCTGTCATATTCTTCTGACATTGATTAAAAATACTTGATGAAATAGTATATTTTTTAGAGTTTATATGGAATTTTATTCCAATATTAGATCAAATATTTATAGATTTCCTCTTATTTAAAGTACCCAACTTCTGCCCTCTAGGGGCCCCATCATAATTAGTATTTATTTGTGATATTTTTTTCTTAAAAATCAAAATCTCCCAATTTAAAAAACTAAATTTTAACAGTGTAGGTGGGGAAGGGTTTCCCATATGTCTGTTAATCTTTCATTCAGAGTAACAATCATGGACTTTTCCTTTGTAAAAAAAAAAAACAAAAAAAAAAAAACAAAAAACAAAAACAAAAACTAATTTTTGTTTTTTTTAAATATTAGAACACTTAACAGAACTCTGTTTCTAGAATCTATAAGCTTGAAATTCCAGTTTAACTAATACACTTTTCCTTTCAACTTTATCATGTTTAGTTTTAACAGGCTTCCTTTGCTTTCTTTTAATTAAGAAAAACAGTTATTTTCTATTTTATTACTAAGAAATAATTTTACTTAACTTTGTATTCAGATTCTTTGTACCTGTTTCTGAAGATCCACCAACAGAGTGATCTCTAATAAAAACCTATATTTAATCTATACCCAATAGATCATATGATTTCAGTGTTTGGTTGCAAATGTTGAAAGCATGCTGTGATCCTGTTTTAAATGCTGTAGCACAGGTCTGCGACACACCACTCATCTGTGTATGGATAATTCTATCTCGCCATATTTTAGCTCTGCTGAGGAAAAGTATTTGATTTAGTGGTAAGGGAAAAGTGGGAGGGGTTAATATGAAAAGAGTATGTCCTATGGAAATGGTTTGCCTTTGACAGCTGTCTTCTTTGAGTAATCATGAAGCACTAAGAGATCCATGGTAATACCTGTGAAGACCAGGCATTGTGTGTGTTTGAGGCACTGCCTTTCTTTGTAGATCCAGTCAAGAGCTGATAGTATAGAGTAGTTTTTAGGCTGCTGCCATTAGTAAAAGTGTTCTTTGAGACTGCGTAGTCATCATAAATTGTTTTTAGAGGCAGAAGGTCCAAAACGTGCATTGGAAAGACACAGATGTGTATAGTCGACAAAAAGCTTGGGGGTCTTAACCTGATGATACTCATACAAGTACTACAAGGCTGTTTCACTTGTTTACATAATTATATCTGCGACGTTTTAATTTAAATGCCACCCTGAAGAGGTGCCTGGGTGACTCAGTCAGTTAAGCGTCAGGCTCTTGATTTCAACTCAGGTCATGATCTCATGGTTCATGAGATTAAGCCCCGCATCAGGCTCCATGGTCAGCACGGAGCCTGCTTGGGATTCTCTCTCTCTCCCTCTCTCTCTGCCCCTCCCCTGCTTGTGCTCTCTCTCTCTCTCTCTCTCAAAATAAAGAAAAAAAAAAAAAGAAACTTAAGAAAATGTCACCCTGAAAGTTGAGAGTCAAAGTAGCTGAGTGTTTTAAAATGTGACACTTTCCCAACTATGTAATCTCCCCCAACCCCTACCAAGGATTATTCCATGTTTCTGTTTATGAGGACCTAATGTTTTAAAGGACGTGCAGTTGTTCAAACATGAACAACTTCTGATCTTCATAGGTGTGACTCTAGATCTCACTCTTAACTCTTCATATTCATTCATAGAAGACAGCTGCCAAAGTCAAGACTGCAGTAACCTTTTAAAGTAAGCCTACTGGTTCCACACGGAGTGCCAATGCATACATCTTCCAACCCACTGCACTGGCAGTCTCATACCCAATTGCTGAATATGGTGTTCCAGCCTGGTGCCTTTTAGCATACACAAAACTGGTCAACGTCCAACTTTATCCAACCACCCACACTAAATCTGAAACCTCGTGATGCAGTCATAGATGCCTGCAGGGTAGCACTCCTGCAAATTTTTAAAAACATGAGATTGTTAAAGCTACTAGGAAAAAAAAAAAAAAAAAACACCTTTTTTCCCCCCAACTGCATAAAGTTTTCTTGGTATCTTCTTTTTTTTTTTTTTTTTTTTTTCTTGGTATCTTCTTTAATTTGCTATTGGATGTCAGCAAAGGTTGATGGGAAAAGGATATTTTACATTTCTTGGTCTTCCTATATTCTCCTAGTTTTATAGGTCTTATTAAATAGGTTTCAATGGCCAGTCTTTGAAACAGGGCCCAAATGAACATTTATATTTCAGCTGTAGCACCAGCATGTATTATTGATGATCGACCTTTACCCTGACTTTGGATAGTCTTGTGACATTGAATGAAATGAAGAAACTGCTTCTTGGCTTGATTTTGTATTGGCGGAAGAAAGCAAACAGAGTGGTTTGTCAGGTTGCTAAAAATGTCAAAATACAGTCCTGGGACAATTTCTAGCACAAAGGTTTTAATTTTTGTTTTGTTTTTTAAATAATGTGTGGGTGGTTGAATGTTGTTTGCAAAAACACACCTTTGAAAGAAAATTGAATTCCAGTAATACCTGTATCAGATTAATAGCAGGAAGCAGTCGTATACCTTAATTTAAAGTTGTAATTTATTATTCACATGTTTGCGAGTGACATGTTTGAACATTAAGCCTTTAGAGAATGTCACAGTTTTACAGAAAATAGTGTTAATTCGTGTAAGTATTATGGGGCGGGAAATGTGTTATTAAAAGAAATAAGCCTCTATCCCTATATGCACTTTTCTTATGTTGCAGTTTTAGTGATCATTTTAAATACTTTATTTCCATATGTAAGCTATACAGAGTATAACAGAACTCCGTTTCAAAAATAAGATGTAAAATATTTCAGTGTAATTCTCTTGTTGTTGATAGTTTCTGGCTTTCCAATTAAATATTTCTGCAAGCGGTAGCCATAAATGAAATGTCCTGTTCTGTAAACTTCATTGTTCGTACTATCATTAAATGAGCACAGGCGTATGCAGCTGTTGCCCTGCATTTTGTTTATCTTAAAAGCATTAATGCTTTCTAATAGTTAATATATTTCAAATTAATGTTGCAATATTTGTGTTGTTTTAAGTTATAACCCACTGTTAGGTTATTCTGTAATTTTAGAACCTGGTGTCCTAATGCAGATGTGGGTTTCTTAATTCAAATAATTAAATCATAGAAATTTAGATCTGGAAGGAGCCTTAGAGATCATAAAGTTCTCCTCCCTCATTTTACAGATAAGGAAACTAAGGTATTATGATCTAGTAACTAGTCCAAGGTCGTATTGCTAATTAGAAGTAGCAAATTACTCACTTCTATTCATTTTCTCACTCCCACTCAGAGGATCTACCTACCCACGTAAAGTATTTGCATAAATGTGATAACATGATTTTAAATGTTTGCTTTTTGTATCTCTTCAACTAGAACATAAGTCAGCTGTCCTAGAAAAATGGAACTTGATTTATTGAAAGAAAAATTTTTGTAATTAAAGGTTTATTAGGTAAAGATCAGTTTTACTGAGGTAGATTATTTGATAGTAGTTAAAATTCAGTGCATAAGATCACCTGCTTCATACCATGTGTATATACTAGCTACATGCTAAAGTTTAAAACCTCACTTAATTGTAAGCTTTGATAATATTTTTAACAAGTAGATTTATTGAACAATATGGGCTATGAAATGCTTTAATTTTATTTTAACAGGTGGGTAATATATAATATAAATTTTATAAATTGTGAAAATATTTGAATGTAACAATTTTAAAAGTAAGTTATGATGTCAAGTTTTTTAGGTAACAGATTTGTAGTTTTAATTAAGCTTTGTAAGAGATGAATTTTTAATGATGTTTTTAATATATACAAATGTATATAAACATGTAATTTTAAGTTTTTAATACAATGATTAAAATATATAGTTTTATATTTACAAATTATTAAAATATAAAAGCATAGAAATGTTATTTGATTCAGAACAGTGACCAGATGTTTTTTAATAATATTTATGATAGTTTAGATATCTAAACTAGAGATAGCTTTAAAATAGGACTGTTTTTAATGTTAATGTGTAAATTTCTGTCCTGGCTTAAAAAAATAGAACTCAACAGCAATGCTTGTTCTCTGCATATTGCTAACTACTAGAAATTTGCTCATAAAGCATTTTTGTTTTAGAATTTCTTCTTAAAATGTACATACAGCATTGAACACTTTGTTGTATATAGGTTAAGCTTGGATTAATACTGGCTTACAAGTACTATTTACAGCGCATTATTTCAGATCTTGGCTTTTAAGGTATGTCAATTGCTACAGTTAATTAAAGTGCTACATATGCTGCTGTCTAAGCCAATTGAAAGAATAGGGCATGTATTTCCAGTTTTGTGAGCTACAGAATAATTGTACCTTAACATGATACCTGTCCCTGTAAGTTAGTAATGTCCTACTGCGGTTCATATTCCTTTGCTTCCCAGAACATCCCATCTTTTTGCTTATTTTTGGAGTGACAGAAATCTAAGTGTACATAACTGATTTCTGTAGTTAGAATAACATTTTACAAATAGTAGACCCTCAATGAATGTTTGAAAAATCAATTTGTCACTTATATACTAAACTTGTGGGTTTTCTTTTATCTTCCCTCATAGTTTTACTTTTCATGTGATAGTCTTGTCTCTCTTTGCTAATTTGAGGCAACTACCTAAGGGTAGGAAGAGTATATTGTTTTGTAGACAGACAATACTCAGCAAGATTCTGTGCACTTATAAATATCCAGTAAATGGGTAAGTGGGTTTCCAGGTGATTTCATTCTCATTAAATTTGGAATGAGATATTTAAGTGCCTTACCTACAGGGTTTTTAGGTTCATGCCTGAAGAAGATATCTGTTGTTATAGATTCTGGGAATCAGATGTGCTGGGAGTAGTGTTCAAATAACATTGGGATGTATAACTTTTTCATTCTTTAGATATATTTTTTATTAGAGCATAGTGGATCTTTTGTAATTTTTATATTTATTACAACTGATATATTTACAATACTGGAAATACTAAAAGGGGAAAAAGTATCCATAGTCCCACTTTTAATAAATTGACTGATTTTAGTTTAGCATTGTTCTTTGTTTTGAACATATGCATGTTGTATAATTTTTTTAGGTTGCTGTTCCTTATTTTCATTTAGAGTAAATTAAATGCATAATTTGGTTTATTACATTTCCTGTTTTAAAATGCACATTATACCTATGTCTTTTTGGAAGATTTTAAAGAAGTACTTTTAGAACTGATACTTTTGTAAAAGTACGCAGAGCTGCTTCCCAGGTGTGGGCTATGAGGGGACCTGCATTCCTTCTGCAGTGCCTCTTGCTTGGGCATTCACTCCAACAATAGCTTGACCCAGTGAAAATCTATAGGGCTTCAGATTATTGTACAAAACCCATCATTCACTCAGGCTTTTGGAATGGTCTTGTTGATTCAAGGACAGTTATGGTGACTAGATTCAGAGTTCAGTTTAGAAGTAGATTTCAATGGATACATGTCAGCAAGAAGATCGTATAAAATGAAAGTGATGACTAGAGGGAGTGTGTGTTAAAAATTAAATAAAATTGAAGGGAGCTACCTGAGATTGCTCGATTTAATTTGGTAGAAAGGTCTTATTACCTTTCAGGGGATTGAAAAGAAGAAGTCTAAACTGGTAGTGATTTTTATTTCATAAATAATGGTTCTGTGCTACATATGATCTACCAAAGAAAGAGGTAGAAAAGACTAAATTTCTTTATTCTCCATTATAAAAAAAAATTCAAGAGGAGTATAATTTAGCTCAAATTGAAAGAAACAGTAGTTGCCAAACGTATGTGTTAAGAGGGAAGGAAAATAAGAGGAAAAGGAATCTGTACTTATGTCAGAGGAACTGTCTATGAAGTTAAGTCCTGGATCTGAAGTCTTGCTTACTATATATTTCTGCAGTATCATCAAGTGATCTTAGAATGTCCAAATCATATGCCACCAGTATTTATTATCCTTGCTGTAACTCCTAATTTCCATCCCTCATCTAATTCTTTTTTAGAAATTGTGCTATTATTAGCAATTTAGTAACAAAACGAAGATCTGAAAACTGACATCAAATCCATCCTTTCTTCTCTCCTTTAGTAGCCAGTTTCAAAGTAATCCACAGCATTTTTTTCTCCTATACACCTTTATTTTTCTTTATCCCACCTTATATCAGTGGACCCAATTAATGAAAATCTACTTAGAAGTTAGTGATAGTACAGTTTAAATCATTTTTGACTGCCTTCTCTTTAAATGAAACAGGTGTTACAGGAAACTAAATTACTGTAACTAGTATTTGTTTATTGAGTAGTTTTATTTAGAAGGTGATTTTATAAAAATTATTAAATGACAGGATAGATTTGTTTTTTTCATTGACTTTTCATATGTGCTCATTTATTAAAACTTTTTTTCCAAGTGAATGTTATTTTTTAAACACTGTACATCTGAAAAGTAAAGATACTATGTGACTATATGTCAGACTAAATTAGGATACTTATTTAAAGGTGTCTTAAACTTGAGGAACTCTGATTTTGTAAGCTACTTTTCACTGGTTTTAAACAATTATTTTAAAAAGGGTCTCTGCATATTTCAAAATGAAGATAATCATGATTCTTTCTGTCTTATTTGATATCAGTTCTCTTTAAATAACTTTTTTTTTTACCATTTCATTAAAGTTAAAATATGAAATAGATATGTTCACAAAGCCAATTTTGGGTAAAGAGAAAGGTAGGTAGCATTTTTCCTAGTTACTAAGTTGAATAAACTCTGTACTTCCATCTACTTAAATGTTTTTATTGTTTGTGAGCCTAAAACATGTATAAACCCTTTCTTTTACCATATGTATATTTAAATAAGCAACACTTCATATCTTCTGCATATAAAGTGAAATATTTCCTTAACACTAACACAACACAAGTCAGTTCTCAGCCAAAGCAAATAGAAGAATGAATGCTTTGTTAATCATCCGTAACTAACGTGTGTATACACAGAAAAAAAAAATCAAATCTGTTTTTGACAGGAACGTTTTGATGGAATTAGAAAAAAAAAAAAGAAAGAAGAACTTATAACACAGGTCAGGCCCTTTCTGATTTATGAGTTTAAAATTATGTTTTTACTTTTTTCAGTGTAGGCACATGGTAACAAATGAGTTATGGAAGAACTTTTACTGAAAATCAACATTCCCCTGCCACTTACTTGGTACCTCCAACCCACTTCCTTGAGGCAGCCTCTTTTAACTGCTTCAGAATTTACTTCTTCTGGTGGTTCCCTCCGTGTTTCTAGTTCTGCATGATATGCTTGTACTCTGTTTCATGACTATTTCATGATTTCTCAACTTTAGACAACATTTACTAAATCTTTAATTCAATTTGCACATGCCCGGCTCCAGCGTTTCAGAAATACAGATAGTTATTCCCTGCCAATTCTTTCAGTCCGCTTTCTTTCTTGAGAAAGTTCCTCAAGGGTACAGTCGGTTACACTATTGTGCTCACCCTTGTCCCACTGCCTCTAAAACTGGCCTCACCCTGAAGCCCATCTTCTCCATTTACATTTGCTCTCTAACTCCTTCCCACTTTTTTTCCTTATTAAAATCATTCTTTGCCCCCTTTTGGTGTGGAAAGTTGGAACAAAACATAGATTCAGATTAGGGACATTTTATAATTTTCCTTTAAAAGTTTACAAAATTCATTTCAAAAATATCTATCTAACCCTAAGTAACTATTTTTTGTTATGTTTTAATTTTTTCCCTGTGGGTCTTTGGCCCTTGATAAAGTGCAGATTTTCTATCCATCCCTAGTAGATAGTAGCCAGGCATAAGAATTTTGATATTAAAAAAGAAAAAGAGTAGGCATGGTATAAATTTGACTTGATGGATTTCATGCTCTAAGATTTTAGCATTCTTCTTAAGGGACTCAAAGTAATGTTAAAGAGAAATAATAAGTTCTGAAATGTTAGTCTTTTCCACCCTGTGCCCCTTCTCAGCTAAGCTGGTCTGGTCTTTTATTTTTTAATGTTTGTTTACTTTTGAAGGAAAGACAGAGCATGAGTGGGAGAGGGGCAGAGAGAGAGGGAGACACAGAATCCAAAGCAGTCTCCAGGTTCTGAGCTGTCAGCACAGAGCCCAAGGTGGGACTCGAACTCACAAACCGTGAGATCATGATCTGAGTCGGATGCTTAACCTACTTGAGCCACCCAGGTGCCCTTCAGCTACTCTTTTCTACTCTTTACCTGACAAACCTCTTCAACATAACTAACTCATCTCCACTCTCCATCTTTTCCTAGGAGAGAATTCCAATTCAAAGTGGCAGTCAGGATAAAAATGGAACTTGTTACTTAATTTTAGGACTTGACTTTTACTAGACTACATCAATTACTTCAAGAGATTCTAGTACTGTGACTTTAGTCCTTTCAAAACTGTTTGGAACATTGCTTGGAAATATGCATGAGATTATGTGACCCTTCCTAAACCTTGCCTTTCAACATTATTTGAATTCCCTTTCTTAATTTCTCTTGCCCAAAAAAAGTCAGTTGTACCTCTGCAGTTAAGTCAGAATTCTGGCCTTCAAAATAGGGATATTAGGTTGTAGATCAAGACTACCAGGTTATCATTGAATTTTTTTGTTTTGTTTTGTTTTTTGGTTGTCATAAAAGCTATCAATAGAAATACTTTGTATGATGTGAAATGCTTTGCCTTTTGAGGTAGCCTAAATGAGGATCTGTCATCTCCTTTCTTAGTACATATAGTCAGTAGGATTTACTCTCTTATTCTGCCTAATCAACTATCAGAAATAAACCTGCTTATGCTTATTTCATAATTCCATCCCTATACTAGCTGAGGTTTTTTTCTTCTTTGTAGAACATACAATGCAATTGATTGATAACTCTTTTCTTTTTCTTTACCAAATAGTATTTATGAAATATATTTTTCATATTGTCATACTATTTTCCAAGGAATTGGTATAATTCCTGATTTTAAATGAAAAAATAAAATTTTTGTTTTCTGTGTTTCCATGTCTTGAGGCTGTCATTATATCATTAACATTTTAAACAAGAAAGAACTGATCAAACTTATTCAGAATCTTAGGGTTTTGCTTTTGATCTGTCATGATCATAGTACATTTTCTTTATCTGCATTTCTATGTATAGGGAATTATTTTCCTTTTAAAATAAGGCAACTGGACTACATCAAAAACAGCAAGATAAGAATTGCTTCAAGAAATTTTAAGCCTATGCCTACTTTATGTCTCCCAAATTTGAAGTTATTTTAAAAAACACAGAAGGCAGTAGTAGTCATGCAAATTAACACGGAATTTGAATTCTGACACTGAAACTACCCATGCCATTACTATGAACTGAAAAGCTGTATCCAGTTCTAAGTGGAAAAGGTGACATTTGGGGAAAGAGAAAAATAAATAAATATTATATCTCTTTCATTTTTTAAAAATGTGATGTCTTAGATAACATCATCTTTTCAAAAAATTTTGTGTAAACTTGAATTTTTTCCGTGCTGTTATTTATTGAATTTTACTAAACGTTTAATAGTAAAACAGGAAAGTGAAAAATTTCCCACTTTTTTCATTATTAGTTTTTAAAATTAATTTTTTTATTTGAAAAGTAATAAGTGGCCAAAGTTTTTTTTTTAACTAGTATAAAAGAGTGCAAATTAATTCCTCCCACTTTGTCCAAACTTCTTTTCTTTTCTCAGAGAACTTATTATTAGGTTTCCTATATATATCTCCAGAAATACACATACCACTATTTAATACACAGAGCAAAATAATATTTTGTACCTTACTTTTTTTTATATACATTGATAGTTTTAAGTATATAACAACTACATTAAAATTTTTACTGTATCATTACTTTTACTCCCCACATAAATCTTATAATTTTCATTGTTAGAATCTTTATGTAAAGTTTTAATCACAAATGAATCATGGCTTATTCAAAGTCCCAGTGTAATTTAATACTTTGAATTCTATAGCATATGCCATTTACAAACAAAGCACTGTCATATATTTCATGTTACTCGATCCTCTCAAAAACCCTGTAAATAAAAGATTGCGTGGTTTGTTATGGGTTTAATGAAGTTCAAATTTTTATCTTTCCTGAGCACCCTTTTCCTTGACTTCTGACTTTTTTCTAATTTCTAAGCACAAGCAGAGGCAGGTCTTTTCCTTTTGTCTTCCAAGTCCCCACCCCCACCCTCCCCCCCCCCCCCCCCCGCCGCCGCCCCTAGTCCCCCTCTCCAGAAAAACACACTCATAGACATGCACGTACTTTTTTAAAACCTAATGAATAGAGGTGCACTGGTTTTATCTTCTCTAGTTCCTGTGAAACTTTTGAGCTCTGTGAAAGGATCTTTCTCTTTGTAAAAAGAGACAAGCATTTAAGAAAACCTAACTAAATAATCATTTCTTTTTTGACCTATGCAAGAACATATTCAGACTAGTAAAATAGGAACATATAAGCATCATATACAAATCTCTCTTAGTTTTTAAAAGATATGCTCAAATGCTGTCTACGGTGGTTCTGAGTCTTAGCTACGTATGGCTTTTGTGTCAGACCACTTTGCGTGCAGTAACCTGGTAGTAGTTGTTGTTGCTTGTATTATATTTTGAGTACCAATAGCATACTGGGTGCCACACCAGACACATCCCAGCCCTAGGGGCACAATTTGATTGACAGAAGCTATTCCCGTAGAATGGTAATAATTGCATAAAAGCCAAAGGAACTGAATTGAAACTTTTATCAATAGGTAACCTGAAATACCCTTTTGCTGGATAATGTTCTCCAAGTAAAAGTCTACTTAAGACTTTAGTTTCTTAGATACTACCTTTTAGGGTACTTACCTTTGCTTATATGTTAATAAACAAAAATATGCCAGCTAAGTGTGCTCGTGTAGAATGGGAAGGCCAACCAAGATCATGTCACTTGACTTTAACATAACTCCTTTTGCTTAACAGGCTTTTATTTGGCTTTTTAATAGGGGATGGAGGATACCTAGATATGAATTCTTTTTGTCCTACATACCTTAAAAACACTGCTAAAAAACCAGCAAATGAAAATACTAGTAAAAGTGATGATAGGATTTAAACTCTTACATTTACGTCTTAAATATAAAATGAGTTTAAACTTTGTGGGCCTGAGTTTCCTCTGTAAGCAGTGGTAATAGCACCAGTCTTACCTATTTAATAAGATGTCAATGAAGGTCAAATAAATAATTACCTTTAAATAGGTCACTGAACAGATGATAAAAATGGTAACTAATTTTTAATGGTAACTAACTTTGTAAACTTTGTAAGTGCTGTTAGATCACATGGTGTGAAACATAGATCATTTTTCTATGAAGATTGTCTGGAATATATGTCAGTAGGGAAAGAGATGTAAGTGGAATAGAAAGGTAACTTTCATTTTATAGAAAAATAAATAACTGAAAATCTCAACTCTTCTTTCTCTGCAAACTGTCAGGTAACAGCCAGTTGTCTGCCTCTTCAGAGGCATTTTAATAGAGCAGTTGCAGAGGCTGAGTGTAGGCTTTGGACATTCCTAGCTGTGGGGTTTTGGAAAAGTTGATGAACCTCTCTGTATCTCAGTTTATTTAACTGTAAAATGAGAATAATATCATGTCTGTACCACAGGAGTGTTGTGCAGTAGCACATGTGCTTAGAACAGTATTTGACATGTGGCAAGTTGTCATTATAGTTTTGTTGTTATGTATATGACATAAGCAGCAGCCAGAATTTTAGAAATCTATGACGTCAGAAATGTTTAACCATTTCCACCACAGGAAAAGGTCCTGAGCCATGTGTTATCATGTGGCCTCTCTACTTTATTCCTATGTAAGAAATAGTCTTCAAGCTTTCATACTAAATACAGAATTCTTCTCGTAACCAGGATTGGCAATGTTATATAATTCTTATAGGGTGCTATATAGTAGGTGTACTACACATATTGTGTATTATCCACAATTGCTTACTGAAAAAGTTCCTTATAGGCAGATAAATTATTTATTTGAAGTGGTAGTGATTTGAGGTGTTGAATCTTGCATTTTAACAATATTTGCTGATTTTCACCTGAAAAATGTTAATCGATCTTTATATAAAGTACTTCTTTTTTTACACTGTATTTTAGAGAATTGTATCTTAACTGTATGTGATTGTTCAGTTTTAAATTTTAATGGTTAATTATGAGTTTTCAGCTTCAGAAAGTTTAAGATGTTTTTATCACCCTGGAGCTGAAAAAGTACTTTAAGAAATCACTTGCCTACCTTCCTGCTCTTAGGCAAGGCGGTACCTAAAACATCACAGAAAGCTATGGTAATTATCTGTATGACTTTTTTAATCTAAAGAAAGAAGATCCTATAACTTGCCCTGAAGCAAGCTCAACACTACAAAAATATTTAAGTATTTAATTATACTGGAAGCTATGAAGTTGGGGTGTCAATATGAGGACCCGGATACCTCTTTTCCTTTGCTTTTCATATTCTCTAGTTACCTGTAGAGGGAAAATTACTATAAAAAACACTTACTCCACTTGTTTCAAAAGCAGTAAATGTTTGTTAAAAGTGTTCTGTGGCACCATAATATGGAAGTGTAAGAAAACAAGTATATATTCTAACAATGCTATTTTACCTGTACAGGTAAAAGGTCCTGATGGGTGTTACAGTAATTTCCAATTTACTTGATAGTGTTACAGATACCACAGCATTGAGAATTTATGCACACATTCAGAATAGATTTCCACGTTCTGGGATAGATTCCCAGAAATAGAATTGTTCAGTCAAAGGAGACATTTGTTTTATTTTGATGGTTTCAGTGCTAAAAGAATATCCTTGTAATAGGCTGTAACTGTTTATATTCCCAACAGCAGTGATTGAAATGCCTGTTTTTTCGATACCTTCAGCAACACTGGATATTACTAGACTTTTTAATTTTTGTCATTCTGATGGGTGAAAATGCTCTCCTTTATCATTTTAATATGCATTTCCTTGATAACTAGTGAAGTTGAGCTCATTATATGCTTATTGGCCGCTTAATGTTTTTCTGTGAATTGCCCGAGAATATCTACTGCCAATTTTTAATTGAAATGATTACATTTTCTTATTCATTTGTAGACCTTTATGTATCCTATACACTGTTTTTTTATGTGTCTTGTGGATATCTTGTCTCTACCAGTCACTTTTCTTTTTAGTATCACAAATGGTGTATTTTACTACATAGTAAGCTTTTGGTATTTATATATTCACATTTGTGTCTTTTCTTTTATGCAGTGCAGTATAGTGGTTAAGAGTACATATTGCAGAGCCAGATTTCCTGTGTTCATATTTCATTTCTTTTGCTTACTAGCTATGTAACCTTGGGCAAGTTACTTGATCTTTTTGTGGCTAAGTTTCCTATCTTTAAAATGAGGTAGTAATAGTATCTCAGAGGACCGTTGTGAGAAACAAATGAGAAATGACAGTTAAGCACTTAAGAGTAATGCCTGATGCAAAGTAAGTATTCTATAAAAGTAACTTCTATTGTTATTTCTTCTGGTTTTGTGCCTTTTTTGGAAAGATCTTCTGTGCCTGAAAATTATAAATTTATGTCATCACAGAAAAATTGAGTAGCATATGCAATTGGCAGATTATCATCAGAGCATGGGATGCATTTGCAGGGAGGGGCAGTTGGTGTTCTTCACATGGAATCAGAGACAGTGTCCCAAAGAGCTCTGCTATGTTAAAGAGTTTTAACTTTATCCTGGAAGCAGAGAAAAATCCTTGACAAATTATAAGCATGAAATGGTTGTATAAAGATTCCCACACTTCTTGGGACACCTGGGTGGCTCACTCGGTTGAGCATCTGACTTCTGCTTCAGATTCTCTGTCTCCCTGTCTCTCTGCCCCTTCCCCACTTGTGCGCTCTCGCTCTCTCTCTCTCTCTCTCAAAAATAAATAAACATTAAAAAATAAGAGATTCTCACACTTCTCAAATCACTATACAATAGTATTGGTACTGTTTGGGAGGAGGAAAAAGAGAGCTCCTCATCTCACTACAAAAGGAATTCCAAATAGATAAGAAAGTTAACTGAAGACAATAAAATAATCGACACTAAAAGAGAAAAGTGAATATTATTTTTTTTAAGTTTATTTATTTATTTTGAGAGAGAGGGAGAGAATGTAAGCAGGAGAGGGGCAGAGAAATAGAGGGAGAGAGATTCCTAAGCAGGTTCCCAGTTGTCACTGAAGAGCCCAACGCAGGACTCGATCTCAGGAACTGTGAGATTGTGACTTGAGCTGAAATCAACAGTTGGGTGCTTAACCAGCTGAGCCACCCAGGTGCCCCAGAAGTGAATATTGTTAAATCATTGAATGAAGAAGAACTTTTTAAGTTTCTGAGCAGTAGGGAAGAAATCACAGAGGAAAATATACATATATTTGTCTACATAAAAATCAAAACTGGGGAGCCTGGGTGGCTTAGTCAGTTAAGCATCCGACTTCAGCTCAGGTCATGATCTCATTGTTCGTGAGTTTGAGCCCCATGTTGGGCTCTCTGCTGTCAGTGCAGAGTCCACTTTGGATCTTCTGTCTCTCTCTTTCTGCCTCTCCTCTGCTCTCCCTCTCTCTCTCAAAAATAAATAAAACAAAAAAGCCCCTTCCCCCCCCCCAATCAAAACTAATGTATATTTTAAAAATCATGTTGAGACTCACTGTTGGCTAAGGTCCACCTGTTGATGGGAGTATATGTTGGTATAACTTCTAGAGGACAAATGACAGTCATATAAAACACTTTAAAATGTGCATGTCTGAGCCAGTTATTCAACCAATAGAAATTTATCTTAGTGAAATATTTAAGTATGAATGTAAAGAATTAACAGAAGATTTTTACATGGTTATTGCTTATACTGTAATATGAAAAATTAGAAACAACCTCAATTCCCCTAAACATGGGATTAATTAAATTGTTATGTCCATAAAATGGACTGTTTATAGCCATTGTAAATGACATCATGGTAAAATATTGGCAAAGAAGTGTATTCATCATATTTTAATGAAAAAAGTAGTTTACAAAAGAGTATGCACAACATATTCAATTTTTCTAAAAAATGACTACAAATAAACTAGAAAATCAATACAAGAATTACTCACTCCATAGGTGGGATTATTGTAATTTTCAATTTTTTTTTACTTCTCTGTATTTTGTAATTATTTTTTTTTTACGATGAACCCTGCATTTTTTATGTAATAAGAAAAATGTAAGGTTTTTAAATTAGGAGATTGAGGGTCGCCTGGGTGGCTCAGTCGGTTAATCGTCCAACTTTGGCTCAGGACATGATTTCATGGTTTGTGGGTTTGAGCCCCGTGTCGGGCTCTGTGCTGACAGCTCAGAGCCTGGAGCCCACTTTGGATTCTCTGTCTCCCTTTCTCTCTGCTCCTCCCCTGCTCACGCTCTGTCTGTCTCTCTCCTTCAAAAATAATAAACATTCAAAAAAAATTTTTTTTTAATTAGATTAAGGGGCACCTGGATGGCTCAGTCGGTTAAGCATCTGACTTTGGCTCAGGTCATGATCTCACGGTTCATGAGTTGGAGCCCCGTGTCAAGCTTTGTGCTGACAGCTCAGAGCCTGGAGCCTCCTTCAGATTCTGTGTCTCCCTCTCCTCTGCCCCTTCCCCGCTCACACTCTTTCTCTCTCAAAAATAAACATTAAAAACAATTTAATTAGGAGATTAAAAGACATATTAAAAGAAAATATATTTACAACAAATGTGGCAGACAAAAGGCTAATATTTTCAATATTTAAAGAACTCTAGAAGTCTCTTTTCCTTTTAAGAGCAATATCCAAATAGATAAATGGACAAAGGACTTAACTAGTTTTACAAAAGAAAAAATATCGATGGATAATAAACAAAGAAATATATTTAGGGTCATGAGTTATCAAAGAAATGCAAATTAAATGGGTGAAATACACGTTTTCTCTTAACAGCTTAGCAAAGATTTAAAAATAATAGTGCTGTAGTGGGTGTGATGAATGAGACTAGCAGTGTTGTATACTGTAGGTTATAAACCTTGGTATGATTTGTTTGGAAAGCATTCAAATACTTTACCCAAAAATTCTACTTCTAGGAATCTGTCCTACAAAACTGTCAGAAGTGCCAGAAATACTTTGCGCATAAAAATGTTCATTGCAGCATCATTTCTAAGTGACAAAAGTGAAGAGCTTAAATTTAAGTTCATTAATAGGAGGAAGTTGTATAAATTTGTGGAATAACCACAATTCAGAATGATATGCAACTTCTAAAATTTAGGTTTATAAACTGTAATGTCAACTTTTAAAAAAGCATAATTTTCAAATAGTGTCATCTCAACTATTTTTAAAGAACTAGAACAAATATGTCAAAATATTAGCAGTGGTTTCAACTAGTTGTTAAAGTTTTGAGTGATTCTTTTCTGTACTTTTTGTGTATTTATAATTTTCTGTGGTGAATTTTCTCATATAATCAGAAAAAAAGGTATAGCATTAAAACAAAAAGAGGATTACCCTCATAGAATTATGGAGTATGAAATCTAGGTGTGTGTGAGACTAGAGAAAGGTCAACAAATGCAGAGGCTATGGCAGTGGTCTCTTCACATGGTTGGAGATGGAAAGAATGGGTCCAGATTCTGGAGAGATTTAGCAGTTAGAGCCAACTTAGGTGAGCCCTGGGGTTGGGAGGCTTGATGGATGGTAGTACAATTCACATAGATGAGAACTCAGGGAAGAAACAGTTTAAGGGATGGAGATGATTCAGTTTGGCTATGTTGAGTCTGATTTGGATGAAAATAAACAACTCTGGACTAGGTCTGTCTAGTTATGAAACTTTGGGAGCCCTTATCAGCACACACATTCAAGTCCTGGCCATGAATGATATAATGCTTGGTTACCAGGGATTATGTTTAATCTAATGGATGAGTCTAATTCCCTTAAAACACTTACTGGAGACCAATTTAAAAATCTGGTAGTGTCATTCCTTTTTAAGGTCAAAAAACTACATACAATAGTATCAATAAATTTTTAGTGGCTTTCTTTAGGATTACAGGGGTAGGGGGTGATATAAACTGCCTTTTATCAATTTTGTAGTTGGTAGTAGATTTGACTTTGTATGTGTGTGTGTGTGTCTATGTATTTTACATTTGGACAGCCTACAACTTATTTAGACCTTTGACTTGAATACTTTAACTTGTACTTTATGTATATCTGGGGTTTCCTTCCATTTGAGAGGTTGAGGTTTTTTGGGTGTTTTTTTTTTTTTTCAGAGGGAATTTAGATTTTATTCTAAAACTAATAATTTTTACAAATGTTTTTGAGTACATATCTCAACAGATTTTTAGTGCTGATTCTTTCCATTTACATTTGTGCTACCAAATTCTCTTCCATCCAACCATCTAGTTTGGTTATTTTAGCTGATATGGTTTCTAATTAAGTCTTTGTGGTTGAGAGAGTTCCTTGTGGCATGTCTGCTTTAGCATTTAATTGCTCCATGGAATCCAAATTAAATTCTGTAGTATTCCATTTGGTCTGCTGATGAAGCAAAGATCTTTTTAGCATGGACTGAGAAATGTGGTGCTTATGACAGCTCAAAGGACCAGCATCACAATTTTTAAAAAGTTAGAGGACTTTTTGATTTCTAACTTGACTCTTTATCACTTGAAAATAAAGTTTAAAGTGTTATCACAAAATTCAGTGAGAGACCGTCAGCCACATAATAGTCTCTCAAATAGGTATTTGTAGAATAAATAAAAGCAAAATTGTTGATTCTGATGTTGTACTGCATCAAATTATTTTGTTTTAGACAGAACAAAACGAAGTTTTTAGGTTGAATTTGAATGAAAAGTACCAGGAAGCAAGTGTGATAATTCCGTTAGGGGTGATATAAGGTGCTTTTGCATTGGGGGTGACAGGTTGTATTAAGAAACTTCTATGGTCCCTCCCAATTCCACATTATCTCATTTAACAGTTTTTGTTTGAGTCAGTAGAGAAGACGGTAATTTACACAAATATTTCAGTGTGTTCTTTACTGCAAATAAATCACATGGGCTAGAGAGTAAGATCTAATAACTGAGACTTTTAAGTGTCAGACACATCTTTAGAATGCTGTTCAGAGTTCTGTCTGTCCCTTCATCTCCTGGTGCCCTGATTCAGTGGTATAAAATCAGAATAGAATTTAGAGTTCTGATTGTCAAGAATGAACAGAATCAGGCATTAGGCTGTGAGGCTCTGAAAGGTTATATGCTGCAAGCATTAATTTATCATCAGATACTTACTACCTGCTTAAGGTGATGGTGAAACATAGCATCTAAACAGACAAAATAAGAGAGAGTATTGGTTACAATGATAACTGCAGATTTAATCTGGAGAGTTCCAATAAAATAAATTCTTGAACAATCCTAATAAGTCATTAAGAGTTTCTAAATTAAGAGCTTAGGTCAGTGTGAGAGAAGTGAACTTTGTTGTGATGGCTATTTCTTTATGGAAATGTTCAGTTCTATTCCTGTAAAATTCAAATGAGAATTTTGCTTCTGGCAGTGTGACGTGACTAGCTAGCGTGGATAACTCCCCTATTGGAAAACAGTTAAAAACTTGGGTAAAATATGACCAAATGATCTTTGTAAATGCACTTCTTAAGTAACACAGATAGAAAGAACCCAAAGAAACTAAAAAAAATAAAATAAAATAAAATAAAATTGAAAGCAGGAAGTCTAGAAGATAAGTATTCATCTTAGTTTTCCCACTGAGGATTTCTACTGAAGCCATGATTTACTGCTTTTGCCTCTGCATGGAGATGCAGGAAAAGTCTAGCACTGGCCATGCCCACAAGATGGGAGGCCTAATAAAGTCCCTTTGTTGCACAAAGCTGATATCCCAGAGGTGTACCATCAGTGTAATGAACTCATTGCACAGAAGAAAACAATGAGGAAGATTGCCTCTTCTGTTCTTAGTATTAATAGGTAGAAGTGATATTGAAATTTTATAAATAGGAACTAGTCTTCTTTGGATTTCATTTATGTATGTTCTTGATGTTGTGATAAAATTATTATTTTTATTAAATTTCATCCCTTGAATATTAAGTCTTTTTAATATTCTCTCTGACAAAATGGAAAGTATGCATAAAGTACTTATACTGCATTGCAAAGAGCAAAGTTACTTAAGCATTTGTGTGATTTCTTGAGTGGTAAACTAATCACCCTTTTTCCCTGGAACACCATTTTTACTTGAAAAAATGACTGACTTCTTATGAACACTTAGGTATTAATTTAACAAACGTTTTCCTGAAACTGAACACAGTGATTTTGCTACTTAAAGTGACTGAAATTGTTTGTTCCCAATGATAAAATATGAGCTTTCAAGTGAAAGTATTTTGCAAAACTTATTTTCAACATGTTAAGCTTGATAATTTTCCGAGTGTTTAAAGATTTTTCTGATGGAATATGTACTGATATAAGCAAATGTGATTCCTTTGGTATTATATAATGGAATGTGTAAACATTTAAAATATCTGCATAAGGGTGCTTAGGTGGCTCAGTCAGTTGAGCGTCTGACTTTGGCTCAGGTCATGATCTTGCTGTTAGTGGGTTTGAGCCCCATATCAGGCTCACTGCTGTCAGAGCAGAGCCTGCATTGGATCCCCTATCCCCCTCTCTCTCTCCCCCTGCCCTGCTCACTGGCGCTATCTCAAAAATAAAAACATTTAAAAAAATAGAATATCTGCATCATTCAGATAATCAGTATTTTCCAAAAGACTAAAGCATATGATGTTACAAACTTATGCATGAGTAAAAAACCCATTCAACATGCATGATTAGAGCATTGGATCTTAATTTAACAGAGTTTGAAAAGTTTGTGAAAAGTTTATTGATAGGGTTTCAGATTCCACATTACTGTTAACTGTTAAGAAAATACCATTTGTAGAGTTTTGATATAGTAGGAAAGAAGAGCTCAAATTGTCTGAAAGGATCATTAAAATACTCCTATCTTTTCCAACTGTATATCTGTATGAGGCTGGGTTTTCTTCGTATACTTCGATCTAAATAGCATATCACACAGATTGAACATGAGAGTAGAGATGAGAATCTAGCTGTCTGTCAAATTGGACATTAGTGATATTTTAGAGTGATACAAACACATTGAAGAGATTTGTAAAAATATAAAACAGTGGCACTCTTCTTATTAAATTGTTTTGTATAGAGGGTATACAGAAAGCAACAGGTCTGGATGGGTTCACTGATGAATTCTACCAAACATTTAAGGAAGTATACCAATTCTCTACAATCTCTTTTGGAGGATAGAAGCAGAAAAAATACTTAGTAGCTTATTCTCTGAGGCCAACATTACCTTATACTAAAACCAAAGACATTACAAGAAAACTATAGAATAATACCTCTTAATGACATAGATGTAAAAATTCTCAACAAATTATTAGCAAATCAA
This sequence comes from Panthera onca, assembly GCF_046562875.1. Classification (NCBI taxonomy): domain Eukaryota; kingdom Metazoa; phylum Chordata; class Mammalia; order Carnivora; family Felidae; genus Panthera; species Panthera onca. Next base: position 59,646,977 of record NC_138341.1, on the reverse strand, counting down.
ATCCAGAAAAATGTGAGAAGAATTATATGCCACAACCAAGTGGGATTTATCTCAGATATGCAAGTCTGGTTCAGTATTTCGATGAATGTAATCCACCACATCGATATACTAAAACAGAAAAATCACAGGACTGTATCAGTAGATGCAGAAAAAGCATTTGACAAAATCTAACACCCATTAATGATAAAAATAAAAAATCTCAGCCAGCTGGGAATAGTGGAAAACTTCTTCAACTTCATAAAGAACATCTACAAAATCCCAACAGTTCACATCATGCTTTATGGTGAGAAACTCAAAACTTTCCCGCAAAGATCAAGTACCAGGCAAGGATGTCCTTTCACCACTTTTCTACATCATACTGTTAGTCCTTACTGATGAAATAAGACATGAAAAGAAAATAAAAAGTATACATATTGGGAAGTAAGATGTGAAACTCTCTTTGTTCATAGAATACATGATCATCTATTTAGAAAACAAAAGAATCAACATAAAAACCTCCTGGAACTAACTGATTATAACAAGGTTGCAGAATGCAAGATTTATATATGGAAGTCATTTGCTTTCCTATATATCAACAATGAACAGTGAAATTTGAAATTAACACAATTTCATTTACATTAGCACCCCAAAAACCAGAATACTTAGGTGTAAAGCTAACAAAATATGTACAAGATGTGTATGAAAAATACTGTAAAATTCTGATGAATGAGATCAAAGAACTAAATGAGAGATATTCCATGTTCATGGATAGGAAGACTCAATATTGTCAAAATGTCAGTTCTTTTTAGCTTGACCTACAGATTCAATCATTCACGATGAAAATCCCAACAAAGTATTTTGTGGATATCAACAAACTGATTCTAAAGTTTATATGAAGAAGCATATGGAGAAGACTCAGAATAGCCAACACAATATTGAAGGAGAAGAACAAAGTTAGAGGACTGATACTACCTGAATTCAAGAGTTACTATAAAGCTACAGTAATCACTACTGTGTGATACTGATGAAAGAAGAGACATCAGTGGAACAGAACACAGAACCTAAATATAGACCCCATAAATATAGTCACCTGATCTTTGACAAAGGAGTGAAACTAATGAAGCAAAGATAATCTTTTCAACAAATGGTGCTGGAACAACTGGACATCCATATGCAAAAAAAAAAAAAAAATGCATCTAGATAGACACTTTACACCCTTCACAAAAATTAACTCAAATTGTGACCTAATGTGATCTCAATGTGAAGTGCAAAACCGTAAAACTACTAGAAGATAACACAGGAGAAAACCTGGATGACATTGGGTATGGTGATGCCATTTTAGATAGAAAACAAAAGATATGATCCATGCAAGAAATAATGGATAATTTCATTGAATTTAAAAACTTGCCTTGTGACAGACAGTATCAAGAGAAGAAGAGAAGCAACAGACAGGGAGACAATACTTACAAAAGACACATCTGATAAAGGAGTGTTATCCAAAATATACAAAGAACAATACAAGAGCAAACAACCCAATTTAAAAAATGGGACATAAACCTTAAGAAACATTTAGCCAAAGAATACGCACAGATGGCAAACAGACATATGTCAAGATGCTCCACATCATGTCATCAGGGAACTGCAAATAAAAACAATGAGATACCACTATCCACCTTCCATAGAATGGCCAAAATCTGGAACACTGACAACACCCAGTGCTGGTGAGGATGTGGACCAACATCTTTCATATGTTGCTGGTGGGAATGCAGAGTGCTACAGCTACTTGGAAGGGAGTTTGGTGGTTTCTTATAAAACTAAACGTAATGTTTCCATACAACCCAGCAGTCATACTACTTGGTATTTACCCAAACAAAATGAAAACCCTTGTCCACATAAAAACCTGCTCATGGATGTTTTATAGTAGCTTTATTCATAATTACTAAAATTTTGAAGCAGTTGAGGTGTCTTTCAAGAGATGAATGGATAAACTGGGGTACATGCAGCCAATGGAATATTATTTGGCACTAAAAAGAAGTGACCTATCAAGCCATGAAAAGACATAGGGGAACCTTAATGCATATTAGTAAATGAAAGGGGCTAATCTGAAAAGACTATGTAATTGTATGATTACAACTATGTGATGTTCTGGAAAAGGTAAAAATATGGAGAAAATAGATCACTTTTTTGTTGTTGCCAACGGTGGGGAGTAGGGGAGATGAATAGGTGGAGCATAGAGGATGTTTAGGCAGTAAAATATCATTTAATATTATAATGATAGATATGTGGCGTTATATATTTGTCCAAACAAATAGAATGTACACCACCACAAGTGAACCCTAAGGTAAACTATGGATTTAGGGTGATTATGATACATCAGTGTAGGTTCATCCTTGGTAAACCGTGTAACATACTGGTTAGTCATGTTGATAATGGGATAGGCTCTGTATGTGTGTATGCTCAGGATTATATGGGAAATCTCTGTGCCTCTGTCTTGATTTTGTTGTACACCTAAAACTGCTCTAAAAAATAAAGTCTTTTAAAAAGTATATTTATTCTTCATAAAAATATGTTAACATGAGTTTATTAGTTATGTTTGAGTGAATTAAATATTTTCTAAATTTCTTATATTTAATTTTTTAATGAAGCAAATATTGATAGATGGAACCTACATAAAGGCTCCTTGTAGTTCTCAAAACATTTATTTATTTATTTATTTATTTATTTATTTATGTTTATTTATTTTTAAAAAGAGAGAGAGAGAGAGAGAGAGAGCATGAGAGGGGGAGGGGCAGAGAGCGAGAGAGACACAGAATCTGAAACAGGCTCCAATCTGTCAGCATAGAGCCAGATGTAGGGCTCAAACTCATGAACTGACAGATTATGACCTGAGCTGAAGTTGGACACTTAACTGACTGAGCCACCCAGGTGCCCCTCTCAAAGCATTTAAAAGGGCCTTGAAATAAAAACTTTTGGGAACTGTTGATCTGCACTCTCCACTAAAGGACAGAGATCATCAGACTGGATTAAAAAATTTTCTGGCTATATGCTGTGTATAAGAGACAGTCCTAAAATAAAAGGAGGTTATTTCAGAAGGAAAAAAAGGAACCTGAGAAGAAATGTTTGAGTAGCTTTTCAGTTCTTGCACGTATTTATTCCTTGATTTGTGTCCTTTAGAAAATGTTCCATGACCTTATATTTGACATTTCTACTGCCCTGCAGGTCCTTATCACGTAAGAAATTGAATGATTTGTCGCTATAGGCGATTCAGCAGTGTATGCATACCAGTTAAATACTTTTTAAGGACCTGTGGAACATGTATGAAGTTGATCATGACTTAAGCCATGAAACTTGCCTCAATACATTTTGAAGGATTGAAATTAAGTAGATCCTATTCTGTGACCCCCAAATCAATGAAATGTAATCTATTACATAAAGATAAGTAGAGGGGATAAGTAGAAAGGTGGCAGTTAAGTCAATTAAACATCCGACTCTTGATCTCGGCTCAGGTCATGATCTCGCAGTTTGTGAGTTCAAGCCCTGCATCAAGCTCTGGGCTGATCACGCAGAACCTGCTTGGGATTCTCTCTCTTCTTCTTTCTGCCCTCTCCCGCTTGTGCTCTCTCTCTAAATAAATAAATAAATAAACATAAAAACAAGAAAGTAGAAAAACTCCATATAGTTGGAAAAAGGTTCTAAACACGAGTCAAAGAACTTGTAATGAAAAATTAGAAAATATTTAAATACAAGATAACAAAATAATTAATAATAAAATGTGAGGTATAGTTAAAATAGTACTTAGAGAAATATATAGTCCTAAATGCTTAGATCAGGAAAGAAGGAATGCTCAGAATTCAGGAGTTAAAATATACCTGAGGGAACTAGGAGGAAGGAAATAGTAAAAATGAGCGTAAACTACTAAAATAGAAAACATACTAGAAAGGGTCAACAAAGCCAAAAGTTGTTGATTGGGAAAGCCCAAGGAAATTGACAGTTTCTAGCAAGAATTATCTAGAAACAAAAAAGAGCAGACACAAATGGCATTGGGAGTGTAAAAAGTACAAAACTATAGATTTTGCAGAAATTAAAATAATAAAAAGATTTTAAAATGTTTTATGTCACTAAATTTGAAGTCTTGGATGAAATGTGTAAATTCCAAGGGGGAAAATACTTATCCAAATTGACATTGGGAGACACGAAACACCTGAATACTTCTATAATCATTAAAGAAATTATATCTGTAATTAGAAACCTTCTCTAAAAGAAAACAAGCTCAGATAACTTTGGATTTTTTCCAGGAATGTGGAGTTGCTTTAATTTTAGAAAATCTATTAAATTATCACATTAATAAGTTAAGGGTTTAAAAGATCTTAAATTATCCCAAAATAATTTTAAAGTGATAAAAGTTTAACACCTATATGTAAAAATAAAATTAGAAGTAGATTTAAAACCTCAAAGTCATAAGAGAACTTAATTTTATAAAGAGTAATATTTTTGAAAGAAGAAAAAGTAAACCTATAGGAAACATATTTTAGGATGAAAAATCAGAAACATTCCCTTTTAAGATCGAGAATAATATAGGAATGACCCCTTTACAATACCTAGTCGGAATCATGATGAGAACTCGATGTTGAACATAAGAAACACATCACAAAAATGTTAATGTTATTTCATTGTATCAAGTTAAGAAATATGTAAAACTACACACTATATTCTTTTTTGACTTTTTATTGTGATAAAATCTACAAACAAAACTTACTTTTTAAAACATTTTTAAGTGTGCAGCTAGTTCTGTCGCATTAAGTACACTCACAGTGTTGTACCCTTCACCACTATCTGTTTCAAGATTGTTTTCATTATACCAAATAGAAACTCTGTATCCATTAGACAATAACTCTCCGTGTCCCCTTCTCCCATGCCTGGTAATATCTGCTCTACTTTCTGTCACTATATATTTGCGTATTCCTCATATAAGAGGAATCATAACAGTATTTGACCTTTTGTGTCTGGCTTATTTCACTTAGCATAATGTCCTCAAGTTTCATCCATGATGTATCATGTATCAGAATTTCATACCTCTTAAGGCTAATATTCTGTGGTATAGATATACCACATCTTGTTTATCCATTCATCAGCAACATGTTCTTTAGGGTTGCATACATAAGTAGTATTCTTTTTTGGAAAAGAGGAGAGAAGAAGTAATCCAAAATTCAAGGTGGTAATCATCTCTGGATGGTGGAAGGAAAGGGAGGCGATTCAGGAGAGGACATAGTAGTGTTCTATTTCTTTAGCTGGATGGTGGTACAGGATGTTCATTTTATTAGTCATTAAAATAGTACTTCTGTGTTTTATACTTCAGTATCTATAATGTATTTCACAATTGTAAAAAATCAACATTGCCATTAAGTTTAATTAAAGTATTAGTGCATGACAATCTTTTTAGAACATTTTGTTTAATAAAACTCTGAAAAATCATAAAATCGAAGTAGTGCTCCCCCACATCCCCCTATCCTTGTATATAGGAGAAAGAGTTCAATTTCTAGCTTGTGGTTTATTTTATGTGACATTTTAATAGGTAGAGGAAGTCTGTCAAATATTTTAATAGGAGAGGTATTATATTAATCTTGGGATCCATAATAAATGAAACATCGTACTATGAACTATTCTGTAAGAAGACCCTAACTTGAATAATTTGGACAAGAGATATTCTTTCCAAAGTCTTATGATATGAAAAAAAGAATACACTAAATTTAACTAAATTTAATTAACTTGCTTGCTACATTATGTTATATACCTGTTGTTGTTAGCTTGGGTGGGGGTTGGGGAAGTGGCAAGATTAGATACATGCTTTTTTGGTAAAATCTATAATGTTTAAAAATAGTTATAAAGAAGTCCCGAATCTTACAAAACTGTATTTATTTTTTTATTTTATAATCAGTTCATTCTTTACTAATAAAGTCATTATAGGGGCGCCTGGGTGGCTCAGTCGGTTAAGCGTCCGACTTCGGCTCAGGTCATGATCTCACGGTCCGTGAGTTCAAGCCCCGCGTTGGGCTCTGTGCTGAAAGCTCAGAGTCTGCTTCAGATTCTGTGTCTCCCTCTCTCTATGACCCTCCCCCGTTCATGCTCTGTCTTTCTCTGTCTCAAAAATAAACAAACATTTAAAAAAATTTTTTTTTTAAATAAAGTCATTATAAATTTTTTCCCTTTTAAGCTATACAGAGAAAACATGTATTCACCTATTGCTCGTATGGTTATCACCTGAATGAGGGTGCACATTGAAGTGGAGAATTTGTTTTAGGTCTGGTAAGAATGTTGGGGGTCAATGCATAGATTTTAGTAACATAACTGCCTTACTTTAATTTTGTTTTTACTGTTTATTTTTGAGAGAGAGGAGAGAGAGAGAGAGAGCAAGTGGGGGAGGGACAGAGAGAGAGAGAGAGAGAGAGAGAGAGAGAGAGAGGGAAACATAGAATCTAAAACAGGTTCCAGGCTCTGAGCTGTCAGCACTGAGCCTGACATGGGGCTCAAACTTGGGAATCGCTAGATCATGACCTAGGCCAAAGTCGGATGCTTAACTGACTGAACCACTCAGGTGCCCCCATAGCTGCATTGCTTTAAACATCCTGCATTGAGTTATGTTTATTTATTTTCCTAATTTCAAGATTGGTGATCCAGGAAGGATTACTTGTAATATTAGTGTAATAAATCAGGTCAAGTGGTCAATAAATATTCATAATAAATACTATTTATTAAGTACCTACCGTATGCTAAAAACTCTACTAGATATTTTAGTATATTGTTATAAGAGTTTCTCCAGGACATGTATCTAAGATGGATATTATTGCTGAGTTGTAAGATATGCATGTGTTCCACTTTACAAGGTAATGTCAACTTGCTTTCCAAAGCGGCTATATCAGTTAGAACTTTCTCCTGCAGTGTAAGAGAGTTTGTTTGCATTGTTCCCCATTTTTATCATCACTTGGTATTGTCCAGCTTTTAAAAATATTTGTCAATCTGGGGCGCCTGGGTGGCTCAGTCAGTTGAGCATCTGACTTCAGCTCAGGTCATGATCTTGCAGTTCGTGGGTTCGAGCCCCGTGTTAGGCTCTGTGCTGACAGCTCGGAGCCTGGAGACTGCTTCGGATTCTGTGTCTCCCTCTCTCTCTGCCCCTCCCCCACTCGTGCTCTGTCTCTCTCTGTCTCACTCTGTCTCAAAAATAAAGATAAACATTAAAAAAAATTTTTTTAAATATTTGTCAATCTGACAGTGTGAAACTAAGGCTCGGATACATGAAGAAATGGGCCAGAAATTAACCAATGAATAAATGCTGGTGTTACATTCAAATGCAGGTTTGCCTGATGGCAACTACAATAGGCTGGATTTCAAAGAAATGGAAATATATAGGCTAAGTCGTTTTTATAGCAGAGAATACTTAGGAAAAATGAAAGTGATATTTCTTAAGCAAAAATGATTATATTATGTAAGAACTTTCTGAGGGGAAGTATTTCTGAAAGTGTGATTTTAGATTAACTGGATTAGAATCACCTGGTAGTAGTGGTGAGTGTGTGGGAGGGGTGGGCTGGGAGTAGAGAAGGGAGGTACATATTATTTTTAGAAATGTAGCAGATTCCTGAGCCTATCTCTGGTTTTGCTAATTTAAGATCTCTGGGGATAGGATCCAGTCATCTAAATTGTCTAAAGCTCTCTTACTTTTATTTTTGTTTTTTAGTAAACACTAAAGTTAACTTTGGCTTTAGGAGTTTTGAAGTAATTCCTCAAATATTGTCAGATTCACATACAAACATGTATGAACGTAGGCCAAGAGACAGAAACTTAGTCTTACATATATGTGAACACTCACTGACTTTGTCATTGTTCTTTCTTTCTCTTAAAATTCCTTTTACTATTTTTTCTCTCATTTCTGTCCCCTTCTGTACCTTGCCCGACATGAAATAGCATTAGGACTCTGGCAGCAGTAAGAGTAATTCTAAATTCTCTCTGCCTGGCTGGCCCCTACTCCTTTGTGGAAGGACTATAAGATGCAAAAGACACGCTCGTCTCACACTGCAATCGCTTATTTCATTCCTCTTTATAGAACTGATGATAGCGGTGATATCAGTTGTGGGCTGGTAAAGACTTAGACTCGGTTGTAAAAAGTGGAGATTCATGGAGCTGAGGTAGAGCTGTGAAAGATCCTTAAAGAGGAAAACAATGTGGGAGCTTGGTGGAGAATTACTAGAAATACAGTTCAGACCTCTTTTCCCAGCACAGACTCTAGTGAGATCCTGCGTTAACAATAGAAATGGATATTGTAGACTCAAAAGACTCTGTTCTGCTCACCTGTCCAGACCTTACAAAGGGCTGTTTTCATTGTTGCTGAGCAAGTAAATACTTAAAGTGGTACAACTAAATATGGTTAGAATTTAGTAGCTTTTATTTTCTGTTGTTTCAGAGACTGATATACCAAAAAGTTAAAAACTGCTTGAGTTCAGCAGAAAACCCGTCTACAAAATTTTTATCTAAAAAATGAATTTGAATGTTAATTGTCAAAACTCTAGATTTTATAGCAATTATCCTTAAATTGGGCTTTCAAAATTATGCTCATTTCCAAGTTACCTTAATTTTTATAGTTTATTTGGTTATAAAAAATAATTATTATTAGGGGATTAGTGTCATACTTTGTGAAACAGATTTGTTTAAAAAATCTGAAAATAATGTGTGGCAGTTTGTATGTCATGCTTCCAAAACAGAGGCTTTAAATCCTATATTATATGTAAAAGTTGTTAGCTATTCTAAAGGTACAATAAGAGATTATTGTTCATATCAGTGTAATAAATTGATACTACCTGATCATACTTTTTCATTTTGCACATTGTCAGAACCTTGGACCTTAATCTTATTCTTTGATTGACAGTAGCGACCAGGGAAAGAACAATTGTATTGTTTGGGATAGTCACATCTGTTCAACTTGATTCAGTTGAGGGTATTTGCATATTCTTAAGTATTTCTTCTGAGAGGGCTTAAATCCTTCTCAAGTGCTTGATGCATTTTTGAAATTCATTCATAAGGTATCTACATGCACTAATAGCTCTGTATAATATTGCTGTGCATAATCTGACAGATAAGACAACATTTTAAAACAAGGTATTCTTTAGGGATGCTACATTACATTTTTTACTTGTCCTGCTGGCAGAAATGTCAATTCTTTTCTAAAAGGCTGGCTTAATGTTTTGATTAAATTAGTATATCTTTATTTTAGGCAGGTTTGTCAATCAGAAGACAAATAAAATAAAGATTTATTAAATAATAATTCAAAGGTTAATGGTAGTTTTTCCAGCCTTGGTTGGAAAATTGAATAATTTTATAAAAACCATTGTAGAGCTTAAATGGATTTCTGTTTAGTCTCCTTATTTTATAGGGATGTTTAGTGAGGCTTGTTTTCTTACTCAGGGTCACACAGCTTAAAAATTAGGCCTTATTTTAGATCTGAACTCCAAACCAGTAAATCCTAAGGAATGCTGGTGTATGACCTCTGGTTTACATTAATGATGTCATATGAACTCTGGTTTACTTTATTTGCAAATTATCCTCATCTAAATGTTCCCTTGCCATTAGAACACGTAGTAAGGGATTACGTCTTAATCATCTTCATATCTCTCTTGAATCAACAACGTGTCTTATACATAGGTAATGTCCAATCATTATTTTGCTGTTTTGTTTTCACTGTTCTCCTAGGCTATTATTCTATTAAGGATAATTTTGAAATGAGATAGCTTATTTCTAGAATGTTAAGTACCCTTGATAGCAAATAGGTGTTATTTTGTATTCATTTCTGATGAATTGGTAGTCTCTGGAGAATTTTGAGACCTGCTAGAATCGCTTGGCAGTGTCTGCCACAGACATAGCATCAGAGAAACCAACGGTTTCTTCCTTGATAGATGTGATCTTAGGGGAGGGAGAGAGAACTGTGGAGTGGAGTGATCAAAAAAGGCCCTAGGAAGAAATAAGGCTCAGATTAAGATAGAACTCAGATACTGTAGTAAAAACGAGACACAATGCCACAGAGGCTGGAAGTTCTATAAAAATGGTAGGCATTCAAAAAGGAGAAATACCATTAATTACATTAAATAGAATGAAAGGAAGGAAAACAGTTGTCGAGTACTTTTGATACCTATCTCTGTGTTCTATCCTCTTTTTAGAGGAATTCTGGAGGCTTTCTGTCCTAGTTTCCATTCCTTGCTTTCCCTTTTCTGACATATTTAGAGTTGTTTTAGTTTATTTCTACCTCGGCCAGCTCTCTCCAATTTATGTATGCCTTATTTAAAGATGTAAAAGTTGCAATATAACTTCATCACAATTTTATTTCAATATTGTGTTACAGGAATACATTGGGGAAGGAAGTTTCAATTGTTATTTAATCATGTTATTTAAATAGTGTTTTAAAATATTTGGGTGTAAAATAACTCCAAAATTCCAAATTATATTTTATCTTCCAGGAATCCCCTTCTGGTCGAAGGAAAGCTCTGGCTACTAGCAGCATCAACATGAAACAGTATGCAAGCCCTATGCCAACTCAGACTGATGTCAAGTTAAAATTCAAGCCATTGTCTAAAAAAGTTGTATCTGCCACTCTCCAGTTTTCATTATCTTGCATTTTCCTTCGGGAAGGAAAAGCCACGTAAGTTTCTTTTGTCAAAAAGACAAGCTGCTTCTCAGTGTGTTTAAAAACTGTATGTAAACAGCTTTTGACTTAGTAGACTGGCAACAGTTGAGAATATCCTACTGCATACCAGTCATTCTTGCCATTCTTTGTTTCAGAGGCTGAATTAAATGAACTCCTTCGTGTATATAGTCTCTTGACTCTAGAGAATGGGCAATAATATAAAAGTAATATTATAGCAATTTCCAAATTTTAAATTGTGTATCATAGGGTGCCATCCATGTTTGTTTTGTATTAATTGTCTTTAGTGTAAGTAGTTGTACTCTGAAGTACAGACAGCGCAGTTTGTAGAGCTGTTTGATGCAGCTGAGATATAAGAGGAACCCAAGATGAAAAGTTCAGGATAAGAGGGATGAAAGAACTAAAGGGACTTTTACCAATTCATGTTCTTTGGCCCGGCCTTCCAAAAGTTGTATAGCAAAGTACAATTTTCTATATAATTATCCTTTTAAGCAATCACTTCTTAAGTACTGAATAGGCATTGCACAAAGGTAATTCCTACACCAGTTCTGATCTCCTAAGTGTAAAATTCTAACTGTATAAAATGAGGTAAACATGCCTGGAACAGGAAAAATGTAACATTTACCATGCTTGTTGCATACATTCAAGTCAAGGATGAGTGTATGTTTGGGGTGTAATGAAAGGGTTAGTACTTACTTGGAGAGGAAGATCAGGGAGGGAAGAAATGGAAACTCTAAGCCTGGATTTGAAAGGTGAGAGAAGGAAGCCAGCTATGAACATTTCGATCCAATCTGAATCATAGTTCTAAATGTATTTGAGCCAGTGGAATGTGGTTACTATATTTGGCCATGTCTACTTGACTGATTAGACTGGATTCTGTGCGTCAGTCAAAATGAGATGTTTGGCACTCATCTACAGGGTAGCAAATGACTTGGTAGATAACTGTAAGCCTCATCTCTGGAAAGTTGGCTTTTGAGTGAGTGTGGCAGAGGGACAGTGCAGAATGGAAGCAATCAGTCTTTCATCTCAGGACCTTAAATTTTAGACTTAAATACTGAGAACCTAAAAATAAAGATCTTACCCTGAAGTTCAAGCCATAATGAAAGGAAAGAAAACACAGGAAGAAAAGAGAAAACAAAATCAGAGAAGATCCTTTGAATGTGGACTCCTTTCCACTGGGCAGAAGCAGTAAGTGAATCAGCACCATCCATCCCTGGGAGAATCTGGGAAATTCAGTCAAACCAAATGTCTCAATTCCAGTGGAAATTTCTCTTAAAACACCCTAAACTCCCTCTCTGCCTCCACACTCCTTGCCTCCTTAACCTTTCATAGAGAAAAATGTTCAAGGTTAAAGTATGAGGAAATTACAGAGGTAAAATTAAGCAAGTTAACATTTCAAGAGTAATGATATATCTTGAAATTATCCCTCATTGACAGGTGAGCAATTTGTATAGCATTCATATAAGGTAATACAACTTTTTTTGTTCATGCAGACTTGATATCACTAAATTTATTTTTAAAAGGGGAAATGGTTATGTCAACTGTAGGCTTACATGAGATAAAATGCAAAGAATTTCAAAAACCAGTTTAGTCTGCATAGTTGTACTATATTTAGAAAATAAGTGAATGTTAACAAACATTTCTTTACAAAAGAGTTTTCTTGTTTTGTTTCTATTTTATTGTAGTTAGAACATGAGAAACAGTATCTTAATTTGAAATTCTGAATTTTAGGGAAGAATATCAGATTGAATTTAGTTTGTATGTAATGTGTTAGAAATGTGTTTTACTCACGGTAGTTTATTTGAAATTTAAGGTGAAAATGATATTTCAGGAAAACTTCATTATTTGATTTGTTTAGAGTAAGGTAAACTTTATATACTTATATTTAAAATACTTCAAGATAAAAAACATTTTTACATTTTATCCAGTATGTGGTATTTAACTTATAGTCAATCCAGGTCATTTTTCATTTTGTAATTTTTAAAAATGCTGTTCCAATAGTTCCTTCACTTTTGGGGAGTTATGGCCCCTTTGAGAAAAATGTACATTTAAATAAGATTTACGTATAAGTTTACAGTGGTTTACCATTTCTTTTTCCTCCTACCCACAAAACCAAAAGGGTTCATGGATTTCAGATTAAGAATTTCTATTCTAATTTATTTTGAAAACTTGAATATTTTAAAGTCTAGATCTTATTGATTTGCAAACTATCTCACTGTTTTATGAAACAAGTTTTTATTTCCAGACTTAATGATTAGGAACCCACACTTTAATCCTGTGAAGAAAATTTTAGTCTTCCATAGATGGCAGCAAAGAGTTAAACTAACTCCTAACTAGTTAGTTTTTAATCTAGTTTGCTTTTTACTAATTAAACATGCCATTTAAAAATTAATGAATATGACTATTTAGGTTTTTCAGTAGTCTTGTACAACTATTTAAAAGGGCTCATTAATATTTAGAAAAAAGACTATATTATTATTTTCTTAAACTTTTTTCAAACAATGTCATTTAATGAACTGTGTATTAAATTTGAAATCATTGATGTAGGGATGAAGACATGCAAAGTTTGGCTAGTTTGATGAGTATGAAGCAGGCTGACATCGGCAATTTAGATGACTTTGAAGAAGATAATGAAGAAGATGATGAGAACCGAGTGAACCAAGAGGAAAAGGCAGCAAAAATTACAGGTTGGTTTTATTAGCATTAAGCTAAAAGTTTATCTTTTTTTCTTGAGAAGTTGAAAACTCAGTTTTCCAGGAAAAAAGAATGCTGCTAGAGTATTTTTTCTTCCGTAAGCCTTTTAATATGCCATTTAGTTCTCTGAAAACTTTATGTGCTGATGGTTAATAACAGATTTTCAGAATTTAAAATGAAGTCCAAGCTTAGTCAAGAAAGCATAAAACTTTACTGGGACTACTGATTATAGTATAAAGTGGCCTAAATATGTTCACACTTCTTATGTCATTGTATGGATGAACCTTCTTATAAGTAAAGATCTGCCTTAAGGGTGGCATGACAAAATGCATTGGCTACTGTTTCCTAGCTCATGTGCATTTATTCACATAAATTATGTGCACATTCTTTGGTTTGGATTTGTATATATCTCATGTATCCTTATATCTAGAAGGTTCCATGCAAGTATTCCTTATAGCTGGCTTGGTCAAACTACTTAAGATGATTAAATATTTAGAATCTTTTGTATTGATTGGGCAATAAATATTTATTGGTAATCTATCACCTTAAGGAATTGATGTCATACCTTTATTATTGGAGTGAGAATCAAGCGCTGTGTACATATTCCTTTCAGCTAATGAAGTGTCCTAAATTTCTGTAATGAGATCCCTAGACTTCTATCATCTAGGTGATATGTTTCCAAATTCATAGGGCACTTTGGCAGTCATCTCTTGGCTTAGCCTCAACTCTTACTGTTATATGGGGAATTTCCATTGATCATATGGCGCATTTAACTCCTTAGCCAAAAACTTTCTTGACTTTCTCAATTCTAGTGATGTTCACTTTCACTCCACTTCTAGAAGTTTATTATAAGGAATTGATTAGACTTATATGCAAAGGTGTATGTTTTGTCCTGTGTAAATTTTATAAATTATTAATTTCTAATTTATGATTGCTGTTTTGATTTCTTAATTAACTCAAGGGTTGTTTAGGAGAGTGGGTTTTATCATGGACTTTTTTATTTTTAGTTAGTTACCAGTTTAATTTTATTTAAATAAGTTGCTGAAGCCTTTCAAATTTCAATTTCATATGAGTGAGGGTTTTTTTCTTTGTAGTCTAGATACATGATCTATTTTTGTAAATTTTAAGTATCTTTTTATATATATTTTCTATTTGTTGGATTCAGCATGTATTTATTAGGCCAAACTTTAAATTTATATTATTTAGTTATTTATAGTCTTATTCTTTTTGTGTAGTTCATCTTTGAAATACTAAGAACTTCAATGCTAAATTCTTTAGTGCATAAAAATTAATTTTCTAATAGTTTCATTATGGGTTGTAATTTGATCAGTTTGCCCCACTTTATGCCTCTTGCCGTGAAATTTTGTCTGGTGTTGATATTTTAACTCATGCTTTCTTTATATTTATATTTTCCTGGTGTATTTATCACTTTATTTTTAACCTGTATTAAGTACTTCTCTTATAAATAGTATTTGGTTTATCTATCTTTATATTCTTTGCCCTTAATAGTTACATATTTTTGATAACTGCATACTTAATTTCACTTACATTACTTTATCCTTTTATTTGGGAATTTTCTTATTATTTTTTTCCATTCACACCTTAAAATTTACCATTCTCAAATGTTCTTTATTTAAGCATTTTTAAATACAGTTATTTGGAAGCTATACATTCTGTTTTCATTTTAGTCTACTATCATCTAAGATAAAAAAGCCAGACAGATAAATGAATGAACCTGTATTTCTCTACCAACATTAAAAATAAAACAGTCATGCTTGGCTGGCTAAGTCAGTTGAGCAAGTGACTCTTGATCTCAGGGTTGTGAGTTTGAGCCCCACGTTAAGTATAGACATTGCTTAAAAATAAAATCTTTAAAATAAATAAATAAAACAGAACGTATTGACTCACCTCATATAAGATGAGAGAGTCAATATTTTTTTTTTTATTTAAACCCCTCCCAGCTGTTATTTTTATTTGAGTAAATTTTGGGGTTCTTCTTTCAATAATAAATGCAGACATTTGCATTAAGTTAAAAAAAAAATTTTTTTAACTTTTATTTATTACTGAGAGACAGAGAGAGACAGGGTATGAGCATGGGAGGGGAAGAGAGAGGGGGAGACACAGGATCTGAAGCAGGCTCCAGGCTCTGAGCTGTCAGCACAGAGCCTGACACGGGGCTCGAACCCACAAACCACGAGATCATGACCTGAGCCAAAGTAGGACGCTCAACCCACTGAGCCACCCAGGCGCCCCTGCATTATGTTTATAATCATTTCAGCAACAATTATATGATACTTTTTAAAATGCCCTGTCTTTCCTATCTTTGAGTTCTTTGTTTTATTTGGGTGGCTGAAGCACTTCAGGAAGGGTAAGTTAGTAACCTTTCTCTACTGCCACCAATGACTTTTTACCTATCCTTTAAATTTTAATAATATTGACACATACTCTGAGAAACCTTTCATGCCCACTCCCTCTTAAGCTTGACCATTCTATCCCTTAGGCTACTACTGTACTATTTACAAATGCAGACATTTTCTTGCAGCATGAATGTTTATAACTGCTGTGAGATATAATTTGATCTTTTAAATGGAGAATATGGTTTGTTCTTTGTGAATGACTTTTGATTAAAACTAAATCTCAATTAGGCCCTAGTACCATAAATAGGAAATTTTAAAACCCCACAGTTTTATAATTGTTTTGAGCAATGTTGTACTACTTTGATCACAGTAATGGGGAAAAAAGGTGGTAACAGTATGTCGGAAGTTCTTTGCTATTATTGAAAGGGAAAGAAAGGACATTATTTTTGAGTAAATTATAGATATAATGAAAACAATTATAATCAGATTTTATTGTCTTAGTCTGTTGGGGCTGCTATAACAAAATACCTTGGATGGGTAGTTTATAAGCAACTTAAATTTATTTCCCACAGTTTTGGAGACTGGAAGTCTGAGATCAAGGTGCCAGCATGGTTAGATGAGGGCCCTCTTCTGGGTCACAGACTTCTCATTGTATTCCTCACATGGTGGAAGGGGCAAAGGATCTCTCTGGGCCCCTTTTAGAAGGACATTAATCTTATTCATGAGGGCTCTGCCCTATGACCTAATCTTCTCTCAAAGGCCTTACCTCCTAATACCATCACACTGAGAATTAAGATTTAAACATGAATCTGGGGTGGGGGGGGGCACAAATATTCAGACCATAGTATCCCTTATTGCTTAAAAATACACATACACCTTATTTTCTAAAATTCCTGTAGAAGAAATAATTTTCTTTTAGATAGTCTAAAATTCTCTGACCCTAATTGAAGAAATTATTTTAATGCAACTTGTGATGATCCAAGGTTTCTTTGGAATTCTATTTTCTGTTATTATTTTATGTATGTATTTCTTTTCCCTGTTTCATGAAATTCCTTCAAGGTAGAGACTATGTTGTAACTGTTCTTTTTATCACTCGCTTCTGGCACATTGTCTGGAACATATTGAGAATTTAAGATGTGTTAACTGAAAGGTCATAAATCAATGAAGGGACTTCTTTCTCATATGATAGCCCATACTAATCACTCTGGCTTATTATCTTGTTCCATTTATTTAACCTTTACCCATATACGACCTTATCCAAGGTTGCATGGTCCCATTTTATGGAAAGCATGTGATCTTGGAGGACACATAATTCAAACCTTAAATAATTCAAGACTAGTTTTCCAAAAGTTATGAATTCAAAATGTATATTGAGGGAGCACAGGGGTAGATGGGGACAGTGGTGATTAGATGCATGCTCTTAAGTAAATCCAGTCATTATAACATTTTTGCTTTGATGTTACATTTTTTTTTCTCTATTATATTTCCAGAGTACAGTCACTTAAATTAATAGCACAGCATGTTATGGCAGTTGTTTGGCTTCCTTAGTTGCATTTTTTAGCACATGTAAATTCCATTCCAAAGTTATTATCTTTCAGGAATTTTTTTTAGCACCAGCACTACCACTCTAAAAATGTTTGGGTAAAGTAGTTTTAAGATAGTTAAAAATATATTAAAATTTAACAACAGTAATGTTAAAGCAATAGGTTAATACTAAACAAAATGAATGCATTTTATAAACATGGTACAAATAAAGTATGGTGGGTATTTTTATTTACCAACTAAAGTGGCAGTAATTTAAACACAGCTTATATTTGCTGTTCCTTGCAGCTTTGGAATTGCTAACAGAATGTTTATGGAGGAAAAAATCATTATTTAAAAAATTGCCTCTATTAATGATATCTTTATATTGCAATAGAAATGTGTAAAATGCAATCACATATCGATATAAATTGTATGGCTTTATTATTTCCCCAACTAAGCTGTAAACTTCTTGAGGGAACAAGACTGTTACAATTATTTTGTGATACCTTAGATTAACACCTAGAAGCTATTCATTTAATCAGTGATATGGAATATTGCTGTAAAATCAATAGTAATTAACAAAATATGTCTTCTGAAATTACAGTCTTTGCTAGAAGGTAAACATAAATCCATGATACCTGTACTTGGATTGATCAAAAATCCTTACCCTGTTCTACCTGGGCCAAATTCACTTCTAACTGGAAACATTTTGGGATTGGCTCTTAGGAAACTTTACTGATAGTGTTATATATAGGTGCATTCTACAGAGGTACAGCACCAGTGAATGGGCAAGAGAATTTTAAATTGCAGTTAGAAAAATTGCAGTTTGAAATGTAGTGGGAGTAATAGACCTTGGAGATGGAGAAACAAAGCCCATTAATAGAAAGTTTATTGTAGCCAGTATTAGAAAACATATATAGTTTTAAAACAGTCAGTGCCTCCATCTATATGGCATCCTCACAGTGCTTGAACCAGTATTTGGTAATATGACCATCTTTGATATATTGAATTTCTGAATACATATCAACAAGAGGAAAAAGGAAAGATTCCTCCATAAATAACATGTCTTACTGAAAATCAGGTTCAACTGAAACATTTTTTATAGGAAAGCATTATCGGAGAATTCAGACATTATGAAATATCTGAAAGATCCCAGTATACCTAAAGCTGTTGGAAAGGTAACCAAGGATTCTACATAGGTTCATCTAGACCTATACAGGTAACATAAGCCAGACTAAGCATTAGATTCACTTGGAAGGATATTGGAAACATAGTAGCATGCCAGCAGAGCATTGCTTTTTCACTGGAGTCCTCACAGCATCCGAGGTGCTATTCTTTGACCTCTGTCTCACATGACAGCTTGTGTACAAGGAGACAAGATCCACATAGTTAGAAGCAAGGATTGCCTTGGTTTAAAGTCCATTCTGCAGAAGAGCTGGTATATTTTGAAACGGTTAAATAGGTATAGTTTTCAGAGTCCCTGTAAGGGACATACCTAGTTACAAGAGTCCACAATTTTCTGAGCCCAAAACTGTGGCTTTCCATCAAATATATAGTCTATTCAGAGTCTTTCCATCCAAATGTAGTTTATAAATCAAGCTTCATTTTTACCATAAGCACTGGTGTTTATTAATCCCTTTCCTGTTGTTTATAATGTTAATTTTGGAGGAGGAAGAATGACATATTGACTAACTTCAGAGGATATAATCTTAAGCACCCATGGTAGTAGAAGAGATAACAGTTCATATTTGAAGAGCTAAAGTTGATTATGGTATGTCTCAGTCCTCTGAGATTATAATGTCCTACTGCTAAGACTTGTGAATGGGTAAAAATTGGTCTACCTCCTTTGAGTAGAAGGACTGTCAGGATGAACTTGGGACTCTGGTCAGAGAATACATCTATTAATTTGTTTCTGGTTTTTACCTGACCATTTACTCTCCAGTACCTAGGATACTCATGAACCAAATCATAGGTTTGCTGTGGAGTGTATAAAGTGATAGGATAAAAATAGTCACCTATTTTGGAGGTCTGTGTAAAGGATAGGGATTTCTGGAATACTGCATCTATTATTTTGGTATTAATAAGGTTGGAAAACAGGGTAGAATCAGAGAGTTGGAGCATTTATGATCCCTTGAGCTAAAAAATTGAGCGGCGCCTGGATGGCTCAGTTGGTTAAGCGTCCGACTTCGGCTCAGGTCATTATCTCATGGTCCGTGAGTTCAAGCCCCGCGTCAGGCTCTGTGCTGACAGCTCAGAGCCTGGAGCCTGCTTCAGATTCTGTGTCTCCCTCTCTCTCTGCCCCTCCCCTGTTCATACTCTGTCTCTCTCTGTCTCAAAAATAAATAAACATTAAAAAAATTAAAAAATTGATAAGGCATCACAGCTACTTCCTTTTTAAAGGAATTTGATAGACGGAAGACAGTAAGAATAGCTTTTCCTAGTATTTAGAAGTCACATATGTCAACTCAGAGACTAGAAGTAGCAGAAGGCACAGATTCCAAATTTAACCTACTTTCTGTGTCACTCTTAAACCCTAATCCTGCTTTGTTTGTACTAATGACAACTGATCAGAATTCTCTAGGCCCCCCTGCCTCCCTAGGAAACTCCAGGAGAGTTCTGGTGACAGGGCAAGATTGGAAGTGAGAGCTCCAAAGAACAAGTTAGCTCTCCAGTATTTAGGGGAGGAACCAGGGGACAATGAATATTCTAAGTACCAGTATGCATTCTTTGAGGATTTGTCCTAGGAATGCACAGTTGATTTAACCATAACAGAATAAAGGAGAAAAACCATATAATCATCTCAATAGGTATATAAAGGAGTATTTGACAAAATTCCATACTGAGTTTCTCAGCAAGGTTTCAATGTAAGGGAATTTCTTCATTTTGATAAAGAACATCTGTGAAAAGCTACAGCTAAAATCATATGTAATGGTGAAATACTGAATACTTTCCTCCTAAGACTGGGTACAAGGCAAATATGTTTGTTTTCACCACTTCTGTTTAACATGATACTGGAGATCCTAACAAGGTCACAGAATGCAAAATTAATATAGAAAAATCTATATTTTTAGGAGTGCCTAGGTGGCTCAGTCAGTTGAATGTCTGACTTTGGCTCAGATCATGATTTCACAATTCTGGGTTCGAGCCTCGCATCGGGCTCTGTGCTGACATCTTGAAGCCTGGAGCCTGCTTCAGATCTGTGTCTCCCTCTCTCTCTGCCCTTCCCCTGCTCATGCTCGTCTCTCTCTTTCTTAAGAATAAATAAACATTTAAAAAAAATTTTTAAAAGAAAAATCTATATTTTTATAAATGAACAGCAAACATTTGGGAAATAAAATTAACAAAATAATTCCATTTACAATCAAGGTTAAAAATAGTATAAATACTTAGAAATAAATTTAACAAAAGATGTAGAAAAACCTCTACACAGAAAACTATGATACAATATTGAAAATAATTACAGAAGACCTTAATAAATGGAGAGATAGTCTATGTTCATAGATTAGAAGACTCAATATTGTCAGGATTTCCATCCTCCCCAAATCAGTCTATATACATTGAATTTAGTGCTAATTGTAATCCTAGCAAGTTTTGTGGGGTTCTGTTTTTGTTTTTGAGAGAGTGAGAAAGAGAGCAAATGCACACATGAGCAGGGGAGGAGCAGAGAGAGAGGGAAAGAGAGACTCTTAAGCAGCCTCCATGCCCAATGCAGAGTCCAATGTGGGGCTCAACCTCATTACTGTGAGATTATGACCTAAGCCAAAATCAAGAGTCAGATGCTTAACAGACAGAGCCACCCAGATGCCCCTATCCTAGCAGGTTAAAAAAAAAAAAAAAAATGGAAAGCTGATTCTAAAATATCTTTGGAAATGCAAAGGACCTGAATAATAATACAGTCTTGAAAAAGGACAGCATTGTAATATTATTACTAGGTGATAAGATTTACTCTAAAGGTATAAATCAGTATAGTGTGATATTGGCATAGGACAGACAACTTGTTCAATGGAACAAAACAGAAAGTTCTGAAATACTTAACCAAAGTTAGGTTGAAATACCAAACTTAACTTGGCCAATTAATTTTCAACAAAGGGACAGCATAATTCAGTGAGGAAGGGAAAATCTTTTCAACAAATTATTCTGAAACACCTCGTTGTCCATATGGAAAAAGTGAGCCTCAATTCTTACCTCTCAGGATACACAAACATTAATTCAAGGTTGATCATAGACCTAAATGTAAAAGCTAAAACAATAAAGCTTCTGGGGAGGGAAAAGAAAAACAATGTATTTGTGACCTGAGGGCAGGCAGAGGGTTCATACATAAGACACAGAAGAGAAAACATGAAAGAAATTTTGATAAATTAGACTTCATCAAAATTAAAAACTTAGGCTCGTCAAAATTGATTGTTGAGAAAATGTGTAAGTCATAGACTAGAAGAAAATACCCACAAAGCAGATATCTGATACTGTCTTGTATCCAGAATGGATTTTTTTTAATGTCTGACCATACTAAAAACATAACCCTGTTTAAAAAAATTTTTTTCAAGATTTTATTTTAAGTAATCTCTACACCCAAGGCGGGGCTCAAACTTACAATCCTGAGATCAAGAGGGCTCAACTGACTGAGCCAGCCAGATATCCCCAACCCTATTTTTTTTCAAACGGGCAAGAATTTGAATATGTGGTCCCTCAAAAAAGATGCATCACTGGCCAGTGTTATGCTTTGGAGAGAAGAATGAGGATGCTGCAAGATTTGCAGATGTGTTCTAGCTCTAGGCAGTTTTATTTTTTTCTTCTTTTAACTCAACTACGGACTTTCTCAAAAGGAAAACACCACCTACTCTTAATGCCACCACCCCACCCCATCCCTTTTTTTCTTTCAATGTGATAATCTCTGGTGGTCAATTTCTATCCACTTTTGCCTTCCTAACAGTAGAATCTCAAATTACTTGACCCTTTGCTTCGATTGCCTGTCCCTAATTTAGTTTTCCACCTTATTCTCATCAATATGAAGCAAGTCCATATTGACACACTGTTGCTATGATGCTATGACCAAAATACTGTACACTTTGAGTTTAACACTCAGTTTGAGTAGCACTGGGATAGAAATGTGTGGCTATTACATAGCATTCTTTATAGCATTTTTCAAATGTGAAAGTATTTGGTGAAACAAAGCTTAATGCTTTGCCAGGAAGTGGTTTGGTCAAGGTAGTAAACTATTGACAAAGCTTTCCACTTAAAAAAATTTTGGGAGTGGGGAGCCTGGGTGGCTCAGTCAGTTGAGCATCCGACTTTGGCTTAGGTCATGATCTCGCGGTCTGTGAGTTCGAGCCCCGCGTTGGGCTCTGTGCTGACAGCTCAGAGCCTGGAGCCTGCTTCGGATTCTGTGTCATGCTCATGTTTTGTCCCTCTCTATGTCCAAAATAAATAAACATTAAAAAAATTTTTTTAAAAATTGGGGGAGGGGCGCTTTGGTGGCTCAGTTGGTTAAGCGTCCAACTTCTGCTCAGGTCATGATCTCACGGTTCGTGAGTTGGAGCCCTGCATCGAGCTCTGTGCTAACAGCGTGGAGCCTGGAGCCCGCTTTGAGTTCTTTCTCTCCCTCTCTCCCTCTACCCCTCCCCCACTCATGTTCTGTCTCTGTCTGTGTCTCTCTCTCAAAAATGAATAAACATTTAAAAAAAATTCTGAGAATAAATTTTTATTGTAAATCTTTTACATTTTTAACTTTGTTTCTGATTATATATTATAAAGCACATTGATATAGGAAATTTAAAAGAAACAGAACAGTGCTTTTTTAAAGGGAGAAATCCTTAACAAAATTATGTATGTTAGGCTCCGGACCAACATCTTCAATGCCAGTTGATTTGTTTCCATAGGAAGTTTCACACACACCTATAGTTTGGTATGTTCCCAACTGAATAGCCCCCATCACAGTGGTGGAACACTATTCACATAGTCACCCAAGTCAGATAGCTGGAACTTGCCTTAGGTTCCTTTCCCTATCCCTCATGTCAAATTAACTACCAAATCTTTATTCTTAATTTATTCTCTAATGAGCAGATATTTATTGATTGCCTCCCTTCATGGAGTGGTGATGCTGAACCACTCATCTTCTTGCTTCTTGTCCTGTTTTTTTCCAAATGCTGCCACCATGTTGCTACTGGAATGATGTACTGAAATACTGAAATGATGTACTGAAATATACATTTTGATCTTTCAGTGGATCCCCATAGTTCTCAGAGTAAAGTTCACATTCTTTGATCACAATAATCTTTACAATAGGATGTCTGTCAACATCATCTCATTCCATTTTCCACCCTGGCATCTTAAACCCCAGACAACTTGCATTTCCTCAAATGTGTCTTGTTTTCATTTGTCTCCCTTTTGCCCTTGTAGAATGCTCTCATTTTTTTCTTTTATTTTAATAATAATGTCTGTTTGTCTTGTATTAGCTCAAATTTAAATGAAGGCCTTCCTGACCGCAGAGCTACATGCCTCTCTTCCGGTTTCACAGGCTTAAAATGAATATCTCAATCATAATATTTATCATACATTGTATATTGCTTTACTTACCTGCCTATCCCATAAAAATATAAAGCCGTGAGGGCAGGTACTACCAAAGACACATATTGGTACTTGATAAATGCTTATTAAATAAGTTAGATGGTATTTCTTTGGAACTTGCCTCTCTTTATGATTTGAATTAACATTTATTTACATACCAAATAGAGGGAGTATTGGTATAGCTAATTAGAATTACCTTTTCACTTGGTTAATATGAATGAAAGTTCTTAAGCGAAAGTTCTAGGAGTAATGTAAAGATTTATTTAAGATATGGATAAATAGGAAAACTAGGATAAGGACGACTGTCATCAGTGAACAGAATGGAAAGATGAAATTATTTGGGGTTAATGAGGAAATGGTCGTCACTGATTTTATTTGTCACTAAAAGCATGGTGAAGGGGAGGAAACATTCTAAACGTCTAGAAATACCACAATGTAAATAATTTAATCATGTGATGGAGTCATCTTGATAATGTTTAAAGAAATTCCCATGTTGTATCTAAATCTCTATAGAGCAATATTAATGTTTTGAAGGTAAGGACCAAGTCTCATATTTCTCCGGTATTCCTCTATGATACTTATTTTATAAGATGTTTAACAAATGATTGATTTCCACCTCATTGATTATAATAAAATAATTAAAATGTGTTAGCTATATAAGAAAACTACAAATCTTTAAGCATTACTTAAAATAATTTTCATGTAGTGGGGCACCTGGGTGGCTTAGTCAGTTTAGTGTCTGACTTCAGCTCAGGTCATGATCTCATGGTTCATGAGTTTGAGCCCCACGCCAGGCTCTCTGCTGTCAGTGGAGAGCCCACTTCACATCCTCTGTCTCCCTCTCTCTCTGCTTCCCATCTGCTTGCACTCTCTCTCTCTAAAATAAGTAAACATTAAAAAAAAATTTTTTTAAACTAGTAATTCCACATCTAGGAATACAATTGCACAACATAATTAAAATTAACTTTTTAAATTTTTTTAAAAATGTTTTTATTTATTTTTGAGAGAGAGAGAGAGAGACAGAGTACTTCCGAGGGAGGGGCAGAGAGAGAGGGAGACACAGAATCTGAAGTGGGGCTCGAACCCACGAATTGTGAGATCATGACCTGAGCCGAAGTCGGACGCTTAACCGACTGAGCCACTCAAGCACCCCTTGTTTAAATATCAAGTAATTTTATTCATGCAAAATGTATTTCTCATTAAGACAAAAAAATTGAATAAGTTTATCAAATTTTTATGTATATTTAGCTCAAAGATCTATAATCTTTCTGATCACCTCATATTCTAGTAGTCATTTACTAAGTCTGTTTCAGTATTAATTTGTATTTTTATAGGATGTAAATTCCAAGAGGACAATACCATGTATTTTTTTTCATCCTTGTGTCCTAAGGATAGTACTTGGCACAGAGTAATAAATATTAATTCAACAACAAACGAATGGACGAAGGCAACCTTTTTAAACTGTGTATTCTGATTTAGTTCAAATAAAATTTAGAGTGTGTACTTAGATTTACAGTGCTAAAGAATACCATTTTTAAATGCTGAATTTATAACTATTTTCTATTTCTAATCATTTTTTTTTTCTTTACCACTGAATAATCTGGATCTGTTTTGTTTGTCCTAATACCTAAGGTATTCCCAGGTTGTAACTTTGGAAACAGCAAGAGTTAAATAGAATACCCTATTGGCTCTTATTCTTTTTTCAAGTTAATTTTCACCCAGTGAGTGATAATTGCACATATTCAGAGTTGTCCAAAATATATATGAATCATGTTAAAAGATTCTATTTATGTACCAAATGAATTCTATCTTATTTTAGTATTTTTTTATCTAACCTTGTCTTTTGTTCTGTTTCTTATTGGCTAAATTATAAGATTTCCTAAAGCCAACACTTGGGAGTTCCTTTAAAAGAACAGTTAGAAAAACAAGAGTAGAAAACAGTAGCTATTTCTACTTTTCTTATTTTGTGCTGATTTTTAAAATTGTGGAACATGAACAAGTGCTTATTATGTTCATGATTCATGTAGATACACTTCTTAAAACCTTTAGTACATTTAGAATATTACGAAAAATAGTACATATTATCTGTAGTATCAGAGGACATTTTTTATTGTTTCTAACATATGCGTTTAAAGTACTGTTTTACAAATACAAAATGTGGTTGCTAAAAGCCAGTGTCAACCTCTTGGGTTATTATCTTTGTTTTGTGTTTATTAACATGGGTGTTATATTAATGATATAAATTTAACAAAATGTTTTCTATTTTAAAATATGAGTAGAGCATTAACTTTCAGTTAAATACATCTGTTATAGTCCATCACAATAACATCCTCTAAATGTACTCTCGTGATTAACCAAACATCCCCTCTCTTTGTCTTTTTGAGTAACAGCATGCTTCTATGGCTCTTTAATTAAATGACCTTACCTTACATTTGTCTCGACTGGCTTCTGTTTACAGAAATTGTAAACCAATTGAATGCTCTGAGCAGCTTAGATGAAGATCAAGATGACTGCATAAAGCAAGCAAATATGCCTTCAGCTAAATCAGCCAGTTCCTCTGAAGGTCTAAGAGCTTTCTTCCTTTCTTTCTGCTTCTGATTGCCTGTATTTACTGTGACCTGCTACCTCTTGACTTCTGTCTGTACTTATTAGCTGTCAGTTTTGTCTTTGTGCTTTTCCTTGAATGTTTTCTTGGTAATTTGTAGCGTACCAACAGGCAACAGAATAACTTACCATCTTTAGCAAAGCCTTATATCAGTATCATCATATTATGTGACCATATATCTTCACTTAGCTTATATATCATAAGTATACTGTTTTAAAATATTTGCTTACATTAAACCCATTTAAATGATTCATATTTAGGAGTGAAGGATATGTTTCTAAGAATCTATTTCAGTACTTTTTTGTTGGATCAAATTAGAGTCCAATGAAAGTTTCTCTCGTTCATTATCCGACATAGTTTTCTTTTTTTTCTGACATAATTTTCAAATTAATATGCATATATTTGTTTTGCTTTATTTGAATATGTTGGTATGCTACAAAATACTTGAATGGCATTCTGCCATAGGTAAAATGCTACATCTTATTATTTGCAGGTATTATTAATGTGAATTATAATTTGAAATATTTTTGAATGATTGATAAAATTGTACTTAGCTATAATCATAGTGAACTAATACATATGTTTATTTTCAGAGCTTATCAACAAACTTAACTTTTTGGATGAAGCAGAAAAGGACTTGGCCACTGTGAATTTAAATCCATTTGGTGATCCTGACGTAGCAGAATTAAACCCATTTGGAGATCCTGACTCAGAAGGTAGCAGATTTTTTTCTGTACTTTTTAAAGTCTTTATAAAGTGAAGTTATTTTGAATAGTAACGTGGGAAGAGTTTCTTTTTTTCAAAGACTCAAAGTAATTTTGTTTATGATGATATTATTGTGTTCAATGCCACTTGCAGTTGATCAACAAATCTGAGTAGCTTCCATTGAATTATTTTTAAAGAAAAAAAGATACCTTCACATAAACATTTACATGGGGCTTTTTTTTTTTTTTTAATTCCAGTATAATTAACATGCAGTGTTAGGTTAGTTTCAGGTGTTCCATAACAGTGATCCAACAATTCTATGCATTACTCTGTGCTCATCATGATAAGCGTAATCCGAATCTCCCTTCACCTATTTCACCCTTCCTCTCCATCCGCCTTCTACATGAGGCTTATTTTTAAATTCTCTATTACTTTGGTCAAGTTAGATAGTAAAGCTCTAATGTTAGAGATAACAGTATTTTACCTACCTGGCATATAGTAAAGTCTCATCAGAGTAGCCTACCAAAGTAAGGGCAAGTTGTGAGACATGCTGACCCTGGGGTTGCGGGGATGGCTTCTCTGTCAGCTCCTCTGACCTCACCCTCAGAGAGTCCAGTGAACCCCTCCACCCCACACTCCATGTCTCAGGCTGAGAATTATCGTCAGTAGTGAGAGTAGGTTGTGTATGTAAATGGCATGGAGCAAAAAGAAGCCTGCAAACCACCGCTATCATGTATACAACATACTTGCAAGGAATAAATCCAGGGAGTTTTTTTTTCCTAAGTCATTTTTCTTATCAAGTAGTTTTGAACTCTTAAAGCCTAGATAAGAGCTGTGGAAGGAGTGAGACCTCTGTTTAATTAAACTGTTTTTCCAAAGTAAATGCAAGAATGATTAACCAGTGTGTACATCTTTTAGACTGCTCTTATGAAATCCTCATGAGCTTTGAAGAATTTTGTTACTACCTCTCATGGTGAAAATGCAGTTTTAACTTCAGGATTCACTCTTGTTGGAGCAATCTCATTTTATAATCCGTTTCGTCTTCTCTTCTGTACTTTCTCCCTTCTTAGCAGATTCTAAACTTGTAAATTTAAAATAATGAGATTTTGTTTGTAAGCTATATATATTAAGGATATATTTTAAATCTCAATGGCTATCATAAATCTTAGAAGTAATCTACTTCGGCTGCCTCTTTTCATAGATTAGGAAACTGAGGCCCAGAGGAATTCACTGATTTGAATAAGAACTTTAGGTAAATGGAAGTGGAGGTGGAGCTAAGATTCCTAATCAAGTGTCTTCTTTTGACCACACAGCTTCTCCTCAGTTGTGTGCTACATATATCTGAGTTTTAAAATATTACCACAGCATTTTGAGACATCAGTATTTGAACTTTCCACCTCAAAATCAAATAAAAACAATTTAAAAAAAATACATGTAGGTCTGATTTCTGAGGTATTGAAAGGAGTAGCAGATAACACATAATTTTTGTTTGGGAGCGGTTAGCCAACCTGACTCAGAATCTTTAATCATGCCTATAGAGCTAAAAAAAAAAAAAAAGAAAAGAAAAAAAGAAAATGTGACAACCAGTATTTTCTTTAAATATACATCTCTCAGAGACTTTGGACTAAGTATTTTCTAATAGAAGAATACTTGTTTTTCTAGAAGTAATTTTTAAATTTTTATTGATCAAAAATTCGCATCCTCAGGTAACAAAAGCCTTTGAGGAAAAAATAATGTGTTGCTGTTGTTCAGATGGTTCTTTTATTTGCCTTTACAGCTTCAATTCTCGTCTTAGATTCATGACATTCTGTGCTTCAGTGACCCTTTTAGAAAGTTATTAAATGTATTTGTTAGCTTTTATATAAAATAATCTTATTTTAAACCCTCCTTTGTTGCCATTTCTGCCATCTTCAAATCGTCCTCTGTGGTTTAAATACTTTCTTGTTTTTGGTTTTGTAAATGATGAATTTGCTTGGATCAGTTTTTGCAGTCCTCTTCCTGAAAGTAAAAATAAAAATCTTATTTCCATTGACCAGTTTTGCCTGTTTCTCCAGCATTTGAGACTTGATATTTGTTAATAAAAAATTGAATAGGCAAAATCTTCCAGTCTCTCTGCCCCTACAGAGAAAAGAAAATGCCTCATTTACATTATTTTATAAAGATTCTAATGCAGTGTTAAGTTTGAGTATTATCCTGGTGTTACAAAAGTTACCGTTGCTGAGTCTTCTCTAGCGTAGTCTAGATTTAAATTTAAATTTAAAATTTAAATTTTATTTAAATTCATTTCAGTATTTATTATGATTTTATGAAATCTCTTTCACACTTTGTAATTGCTTCTTCATGGTGTATAGAATTTCAATTCAGAATTTTTTTTCCCAATATAAAGACAAAATAAGTTTTCTGGGCTAATGTCTAAAGTATATAAGTAAAAGGAGTTTAACGTTAAAATGTAAAAGTCATAAATATGTCAGTCATGAAATTTTTATAATAATTGGATTAAATTGTTTGAAGTGTCACATGAAATTCACAGTTATTTTTCTTGAGAATTTCAGTAACCAGTTTTCTGCCTTCTAGAGTATTTTGTCAGGGTTGCACAACATAATTAAAACCAACTTTAAAAAAATTTTTTTTTTTTAACGTTTATTTATTTTTGAGACAGAGAGAGACAGAGCATGAACGGGGGAGAGTCACAGAGAGAGGGAGACACAGGATCTGAAACAGGCTCCAGGCTCTGAGCTGTCAGCACACAGCCCGACGCGGGGCTCGCACCCACGGACCATGAGATCATGACCTGAGCCGAAGTCAGATGCTTAACCGACCGAGCCACCCAGGCGCCCCAAAAACGAACTTTTAAACTACGTTATGATTGATGGCTCTCTGGAACTTTTCTCCATTTTGGGAAAACATTTATTTTTGTGAGCAGAATCCATGACCAAATTTTGGACAGTTTTATTACAAGTTCTATTTTGTTTTAAAATATTAAGACATAGAAAAGAAGAAAAAGGGTTATACTAAGCACGTCATAAGTATCATTGAAGGACATGAGTGCTTTTTGTGAGTCAGAATTCTGTGAGTCAGAATTTTATTTTTAAGGGTACCTTGGTTTTCAAAATGAAATTTAAAATAATAAAATTTAGGGGCACCTGGGTGGCTCAGTTGGTTGAGCGTCCAACTCTTAATTTCAGCTCAGGTCATGATCTCATGGTTCATCAGAGCCCCGTGTGGGGCTCTGTGCTGACAGCACAGAGCCTGCTTGGGATTCTCTCTCTGCCCCTACTGCACTTGTGTTCACACGCAAGAAGAATTTAGAAGAATTTGGTGTAACATGACTATCAGTTTATCAGTATAATTTCAATGTAGTGCTTTCAACCTCCGAATTCTATGTTAGTCCTTTACATTATTAAACAGAGTATCGATTGGATCCAAGTCATATTGAAAAAAATCAAATATCTCATTAAAAGCTCTAAAAATTTAAGGTTGTGTAGCATACAAAAACGTACTCTTAGAAGGCTTTCAAGAAACAAATTCAGTGATGTGTGGGTATATTTTTGATATAGTCCAGAATGAATTTTCACTTCCCTAAGTGGTCTCTGCTTGTGTAACTACCAAAGACAATTTCACATTTTAACTCACTTAATGTTCTTAAAAACAGAAATTTATTTTATATCAGTTTAGGATGGCAAGCTAGTATAGTCAAGTAAAATAAACAGTAAATAGAATATTATACCTCTAAGAAGGTTAAAATTTCAAAAATTGCCATACTGTAATACTAATAATATTAGAGACTCAAAGGGCATTCCAAAGATGCCATATTAGGGAGCAGCATTCCTGGAGAAGTAGACAAAGATCTTAGGTAACCCATCTTCTGAACTTAGCCCCTGTAAAACATATTATTGTTTTGACCTTTTCAGCCTCATAAGAGATTAATTCAAGATTATTTTTGAAAACACCAAAAATATAAGAAAATATCAGGTAATATTAATTTGATTTAATTCATCTTTTGCTATTGTTTTATAGAACCAGTCACTGAAACAGCATCACCTAAAAAAACAGAAGAATCTTTTTATAATAATAGCTATAATCCCTTTAAAGAGGTACAGACTCCTCAGTATTTGAACCCATTTGATGAGCCAGAAACTTTTGTAGCTATAAAGGATTCTCCTCCCCAGTCTACAAAAAGAAAAAATGTAAGACCTGTGGACATGAGCAAGTACCTCTATGCTGATAGTTCTAAAACAGAAGAAGAAGAGTTGGATGAGTAAGTACATTTTATTCTGCTATCATCATAGGTCAGTCTCTATATTAACTAAAGAGATGCTTCTATAATAAACCTTTACATGGGTAAAAAAAGTTTTTTCCTCGTGTTAATATACAGTTTACGGTTAGTATCTATCTCATGTCCACCTGAATTTTTATGATCTTGACCTTTATTCTCCCACCCTCTTCCATGTGAATGTGTGTGCACAGTAAACTAACAATGGAGAGAAATATGTTCTTGGAATCTCTGGTTAGAATTTTAATTGTCTTTCCACAGGAACCCCATTACAAATGTCACTTAGGTGTTTTTAATCAATTACTGTAGGCATTATAGTTCAATTAGGTTCTCTTGTGGGAACCAAATAATCATTTATGATAATTATTTGGTGAGGACAATTGTTCAGATTCCAAACAACAAGATCATAATTATAAAGTACGAATTATCTTTGAGTTAATCTTATCCAAATATGAATGTTATTGATTATAAGCTCATTATAAATAGAATGTTTAGGGCTGCCATTTTACTCAAATCTAGGGTGAGAATGGGGGAAGGGTATGTGCACATTGTATTCTGGAGGTATATAGTTCACAACCTGTGTGGCTGCAGATTGTGGCCCTGAGTATGTTAAAAAGCAACAGTAAAACTTCTACTTCCAGCCATGATGGATTAACACAGACTGGATATAGCTTCTTGTCTTAAACAACTAAAAAACTGAATAAAATATATGAAACAATGGTTTTCAGACATTGGATACAAATAACACAGAACAGTGTGATTTCTAAGAGAACAGAAACAAAGAAGATGAGCCCTATACTTGTCTTAGTTTTATTTACGGGAGAGAATTTCCAGCTCTAGTTTAGGGAGAGAGAACCCAAAAGTCCTAGTAATCTCCATGAGTTGAGGAGACAGTTTGGACTTTGGGCGTACTGAGGAGAATAGAATTGTGGACAGAGTTATCAGAGAAGAGAGAGCTACTCATACAAAGAGTTCCAGAGATCTGTAGAAGATTCCCCCTGAGTCTTTAGCTGAGCACCGATGAGAGCATACATAGAGGAAACATGACAGAAGCATCCCTGGGGTTCACCCAGGACCAAGAATAGTTTGTTTCCAAGCAGTTCCTAACACGTGGGACATCAGGTTGAGTCCTCAGAAAGGTGTTTTACTAATGTGGTGAGATTAGCCTAGACAAAAGACTGTTCTGGGCTTGCCTAACAAAGCTTAAAAGCAAGGCTCAAAACAATCAAAATGATTCCAAGTAACTTAATTGCATGCCACACAAATATACCAAAGATACCAAAGGGAATACCAAAAAATCCAGCACCCAAAATATAAAATTCACTATGTCTGACAACCAGTGAAAAATCTATCAGGCATGTACAGAAGCAGGAAAATCTGACCCATAATGAGGAGGAAACTCAAGTCATTAGATATGGATGTAGCAATGGCACAGATGATGAAATTAATAGAATAGTAATTATATGTTTACTTGTAGTGAGGCTGTATGTATCTTTGTTTTCCTTAGAAATATGTGAATTTTAGTGTATTAAGATTATTTAGATCTTGGGAAAAATAGTTATTTCTTTAAAAATACAGGTAAGTATGAAAATCTTTCAGAACAATGGGGATATAATAGATTGAGAGGGAAATAATAAAAAGGCTCCTTCAATGAATGAAAGTTGGGAGCAGTTGCTTTGTGTGAAGGAAGAAATGTCATTTTTTCCTGTGCATTGTTCAGCTCCTGTTTTGAGCAGTATTTTACTTCTAGGTTCTGCCAACTGTACAAGGGACATTGGTAATTCAGAGCATTAAAAGAATAGAGCAACAGAGTCATCAAAAAAGTCCAGAAACCACATCAAATGAGCAGTGATTAAGGTCATACAGACTATTTGACTTAGAAGAAAGATTATTTAAGAGAATTATAATAACCAAATTCAAATATTTGAGGGGCGCCTGGGTGGCGCAGTCGGTTAAGCGTCCGACTTCAGCCAGGTCACGATCTCACGGTCCGTGAGTTCGAGCCCCGCGTCAGGCTCTGGGCTGATGGCTCAGAGCCTGGAGCCTGTTTCCGATTCTGTGTCTCCCTCTCTCTCTGTCCCTCCCCCGTTCATGCTCTGTCTCTCTCTGTCCCACAAATAAATAAACGTTGAAAAAAAAAAAAAAAAAATTTAAAAAAAAAAAAAAAAATATTTGAAAGACTTGTTTGAAAGAATGAGGTAGTTGACCTGTTTTCTATTGCTCTAGAACTGTACTTCTCAACTTTTTCCCATTTTACATCACATGGCCTATGACTCTCACATGTGCTACATGCTTCCATGGTCCTGGTTAGATTTTGATAAAACCTAAAATGTTCCAGTTTGCCTTAAATACATAGAAATATATCATAGTAATCATCTGATTCCAAACCGAGGTTTAGCTCTCAATACTAATTAATAACTGTACAAGGGTTGGAAAAATTGGCTCAACTGTAGCTAAAGTTAGTGTATTTGCTTTCTTTGAAATAGCTAATGTGTGATGAAAATAAAATTTCTCATGGGTGGTGTAGGTGCTGAGTAATAGCCACACACCTACAGTATTTGAATGTAAATATAAACTTTAAGTACAAGCATTCAGTCATTCCAAGAGGCATGAGTATTACACAACACACACACACACACACACACACACACACACACACACACACACACCCTGCTCTTTCCTATTAACAAGTTAAAGAGACATTTAATGTTTGTTTAAACATTTAAAATGCCTTAATGAAAACTAAAATCAGAATCGTTGGGTGTTTCCTTTTGACCATTTTTTTTTTCCACATGAAAGTCACAGTCTTTACAAGTTTCCCATGAATAAAGAACATTCTAAATTGCTCAATCATCTGAGATTACCAGAGGGTGCCTATAAACACTTCAGCTTTTTTTTTTTTTAATAGGAATATATACACAGATTCTAAAGATTGCTCATCAGCTAATGTGAGAGTCCAGGAAGAACTCTGTTCTTTTTTCTTATCTTTTTTCTCTAAAAGTTTGTAAGTCTAACCACATTAGAAATCTTCCAAAATTTGTTCTTACTTCAGTAATAAACTTATGACCTTTCATCAAGTGAAAAGCCTGTATTACTCATCTTCCATTATCAAACTCTTCCTGCATCCTCTGACATAAACCTATCACAAATAGTGCTGAGTTCTTTGATGTGTAAAACAACCTTCAGAACCTCAGCATATCCATCAGCACCAAGAGCAAGTAAACACCCTTCAGTGCTAGTAGCACATGTCCTTTCCACTTAGCAATCACATGGGCTTCTCAGTTTTCTCTTGTTTGGAAGTCAGTTCAGCCATTCTAGTTAATGTAGCAAAATTGAAAACCAACAATCAAACAATATTTTTTTCCAAAACATTTATGAAATGTTTTGGGGTCTAGCATAAAATCATTTCTGGTATGGTTGTATGTCTGGTTCTGAAGGAAAGTTGTCATTAAATTTTATTCAGAGATAAATGTGGATTGTTTTTCCAAAGAAACATAAATTTTCAAAGTGAAAGGAAGACTATATATTTCACTGTACTCTTGTTTCATATTTTATTCTTTATTAGTATGTTTGTTAATCATGTTTCTAATCAATTTATAGTTTTTCTTTCTGTAATTCTTTTTAACTAAGTTATTGCTTGAGTATATAATACAAGCATAAAAATAATTTTTCTTTATCCAAAGTGATGTAGAAAGCACTGAAATAGGAATTATGCTAATTCCTTAAATAGTATTTCTTTACAAAAAATATTAAATATTTTTAAAAATGCATTGATCAATAATTCTATATAACTCTTGTTTTTATAGAGAAGGAGGCAGTGTTGACAATCATATGCATAATAGATGTTATTCCTAATCACTTTTTTAAATAGTACTTTTTAATTGAGATATACTTCACATAACATAAAATTCCTTATTTAAAGTGTACACTTCAGTGGTTCTTAACTAATTCACTGTGCTGTGCAGCCATAACCACAATCTAATTCTACAACATTTCATCACCCCCAAAAGAAATACTTTACCTATTAATAGTTAGTTTCAATTCCTCCCTTCCCCCGCCTCCTGAAAACCATTAATCTACTTTTTGTCTATATGGATTTGACTGTTCTGGACACTTCATATAAATATAATCGTATCCTGTTCTTAAAGAGTAGGAAATTCAGTTTTACTTAGAAATGTCTGATCCATAGGAAGGATCATTCGGAACCCTTAGAAGTAGAAGCTTCTTGTCTTACTTTGATTTATACCTAATGGTTACTAAATTAGGTACCCATTAGGTGCCTAGCACAAGGTTTTCTCACAGGCAAATAATAGATGTGCAGAGATACTTATTCCCTTAGTCTGTCTTGCAGTGAGGTGTGGTCCAGGGCAGCTGGAGACCCTGGTACTTCTGTTTTCCAGCAGCTTCCTATATTTTTACCCTAGAATGACATACAAATTTCATTTTTACTGCATGTGCCATGTAAAACAGAGTGAGAAACGTAGCTCTAATTGTTTCAAGAAAATTTCCATTTGATTAGTTTCTAGTTAATGATGAATCTTACCATCCAGCTTTGGAAATCAGATGAGTATGAGCTTTTTTCTACTTGCATTTACCTTCTTTTGACAAAGGATACTAATATTCAACTGGGAGGGAGACCTAAGTGGTTTGAAACAGGCAGAGACAGGAAGAAAAAGGACAATATCTAGTTATATTTGTATACATACTAGATAAGTTTTATAAAAGTTTCATGAGTACTGTAAATTAAGTTATATAAAGTGTACTGAGGAGCTACCTGTTTTAAGGGATTCTGTCATTTTTTTCTTTTAAGCACAAATTATTTTTTAATAAAAATATCCTCTAACACATGTTTTTCTTGAAAGTAACCATATTTACATAACAAATTAATAATAATGATCATTGTAGTAGCTGCCATATTTCAAAGTACTATGCAAGCTTAGTATAGA
Organism: Panthera onca; assembly: GCF_046562875.1. Taxonomy (NCBI): domain Eukaryota; kingdom Metazoa; phylum Chordata; class Mammalia; order Carnivora; family Felidae; genus Panthera; species Panthera onca. The sequence goes on along the minus strand of NC_138341.1, from coordinate 59,610,649 downwards.
GAAACCTAACCAAGAAAAAATTTTTAAATATCATCCAAGTAATTCATATAACTGAATTAATTCAGTTTGATTGACATGGGTCTGTTCAGTCCTGAACACTTAACATTAATTGGCAGGTAGTAAGTTTGGGTAGAAAAAGTTTTTTCCCTTTTTTAAGTTTTGGGGTTAAAAAAATTATGTTTTCAACTTATTTCTTTATATTTGTCTCCCTTCAAACTACTTTTAAAGTTTGAAAACAGCTGTATGAATCTCTCAAAATTATCAGGAGAAATAAGATTGTTGTAAGTGTGAAACACTTAAAATAGTACCTAGCACAGCATAAACACTTTATTAATCTTAGTTAATAATGTTATTGATAAGCCCTCCATTCTAGGCTGGATATGATACCTTTTATACCTCTTTTCAGAGAGAATGTTCAGCTTTTTCTGAACACCTAGTTATTTTAACATTGTTCCTTGCTTTGATTTCCCCCAAGTTCTTCTGCAGGTTGTAAGCATGGGATGTAAATACATCAAGTATATCTTGGTCACTAGGCAAGAATATTTTGTTTTGAAAAGCAAATTTTCAATTATATATATATCTATTTCCTGTTCTTTTTCTCTTGAATGCACAGACATAAGAAGAGGAGAGAACACAAGAAATAGGTTTCTATATAAGTGCCAACCCCCCCCAGTTAAAAGTAACTACCCTGACCAGAGTTGAGAGACATTCTGTGGCTGTACCCTAGCTCAATAGAAAGGAATCTCATGACACTAATTGTTGCCATGAGTACAGAGTAAGAATGACATCACAAGTATGATATGTTTCCCATCTCTGATCCATATATACTTGGTACCCAGTCTCATGTGATTTGACTATCTATATATAAATTCTTAAGCAGAGGTGTACATAATTGGTAATTGGTTCTGAGTGAGTCTTGTACTGTTGTAGTTAAAAGAGCTTGCATAATTGAAACAGAGGACTGTTACCAGTACAGGCCTTATATATGACTAGGTTGAATGATCTTGGTATAATCACTAAATTTGGGTCAGCTGAACCTTAGCCTTATAGACTCAGAAATTTTATTCTTTACACACAGAGTTCCAGAGAACCAGCTGGTGTGGGGGGCGGGGGGCGGGGGGGTGGAGAATGCAACAAACTAATAAATAAGAACCAGGATAACCATTTATTATTGTGTAATAGGAAGAATAATCATCATCTATGCCAGATACTTGTGTTTATGGGTAACTAATGAGAAAAAAAACTCATCTACTCGTAGAGGGAGTTAACCAGGAAGATTTTTTGCTTGGGCCTAGATTAGGTAGAGGAAAAAAGCCTTCCCCAAGAAGTTATAAGCACACAGGCCCACCCTCATATGGATTTGACATTCTATTGGCAGGATGGTCTGGGATCCTCCAAGCCAAGAAAAGAACACACAAAATGACCCCTGAAGCACTTGGCAAATGCAAACATAAAACGCTCTGAAGAGAGGCATTTCCAGCTCAAAATGTGCACAGTTTCCTCAGATTAAGCCCTGAACTTGAAATCTAGAATTACAAAACATACAAGGAAAGAATTTACTAAGAGAAAGCATCAGGAGACAAAAGAAACACTAGGATTATACACGCAAAAACTTCAAATAATAGATTTATCAGGTAGAGACTTTAAAGTAAATGTTTAAATGATTAATGACTCAAATCTCTATACCTGAGGTATTTTTTACATGGTTGTATGAAGAAAAATGCTTATCAAAATTTGAAATTTATGGATAATTCATGGAAAATTCTCCATAAACTAGATATCTGGTTTAATGTCTAACATTAAATTAGACACAAATGAAGAGAGAAAAAGCTAATTAGATCATAGATGGGAGGAAATTATTCAGATTATAGCACAGAAGGAACAAAAATTTGTAAAAATGTGAAGGAGAGAGATTAATTCAACATACATCTAATAACATTTTCTAAAGAAGAGAATAGAGAGGCTATCAAAGAGATAATGGCTAATAATTTTTTAGAACTAATGAAACATAGGGGCGCCTGGGTAGCTCAGTCAGTTGAGCATCCAACTCTTTGTTTCCACTCAATTCATGATCTCACAGTTCATGAGATCAAGCCCTGCGTGGGGCTCCCTGCTGATAGCATGGAGCCTACTTGGGATTCTCTCTCCCCCTCTCACTGCCCCTCTCCCACTCATGCATGCACTGTCTCTCTTTCTCTCTCAAAATAGATAAACTTAAAAAAAAAAAAACAAACTAATGAAACATAAATCTTCACACTCAGGAAATATAAGGAACCTGAAACAGGATAAATGAAAAGAAATCCACACCTTGACATATCATAGTAAAATTGCTTGAAACCCGAGGAGAAGATCTTAATGGCAACCAAAGATAAAAGATGACTTAAAAAAGAGCAATAATAGGCTGACAGTGGGCTAATATCATCCAAGTGCTGATATGAATTAACTGACTAGAATTTTCTACCCAGCGAAATTATCATTTAAGTGTGGCATAAAAACATTTTCAGTGCCTGGGAGAATTTACTATTAAAAGAACCTCGCTGAATGGACTTATAAAAGATGTTCCCTAATGAGAAGGAATGAAATGCAAGGAAAAAAAATGATATGGGGAGCATAAAAAAGCAAATCAATATTTCCACATCTTATTTCCTTTTTGTTTATGAAGAGTATATAGGATTTACTATTACTATAAGCATTTTTCTAAGGATTTATATACAATTGAGCTAAGTGTGACCTTGTATGAAAAAAATTTTTAAATACTTTTTAAAAGGAAAAAATTTTATTAATGATTAAAAAAATAACAGCTTAATAGTGATTATTTCCAAATTGTAGGTTCTCACTAGTTTGAGTGTCTCCTTGTCATTTTCAGTATTTTTTAGTTTTATAAATTAACATTTTATTAATTTAGTTAGGAATAAAATATTTTTAGATTAACATTTAACAATAATTCTTCTTTCATTTAGATCTAATCCTTTTTATGAACCTAAACCAGCTCTTCCTCCAAATAATTTGGTAAATCGAATTCAAGAACTGGAAACCGAAAGGAGAGTGAAAAGAAAAGCCCCAGCCCCACCAGCCCTCTCACCAAAGATAGGAGGAGTAAATGAAAACACAGTTATTTCTGCAGGAAGAGATCTCTCCACTTCTCCTAAGGTAGGAGTTTATTCTTAGTAAAACATATATTATGTTTAATCTTTTCCCCCCATGCAGTTTAATTCAAATTAAGAAAAGTCATTGTTTGCTATTTTTGATGATATTTTAAAAGTACAAACCAAGTAAATCTGTTATACTGTAACACTGTGTATATGTTTGGGAGCCTGTAAGTTTACAGAACAGTATAATTGGATAGTTTGGATTAAGATTTTTTTAAATGCTGTTTTGAAATCAGAGGAAGAAAGACATTCTAATTATAGGAATGGTGCTTTAAAGAAAGAATACTCTAAAGCAGCTAAGTGTGAGGAATAGTTTGTATTGATACAGAAGAGGGAGTAGAAATCATCCTTTGAAAAATATACTGGAAAGATTAAGGCCCAGTGCACAGAAATGCCTTTTTTTTTTTAAGTTTATTTATTTTGAGAGAGAGAGACAGAGACAGGGAGGGAGGTAGGGAGAGAGAAAGTGTGCACGAAAGTAGGGGAGGGACAGAGAGAGAAGGAGAGAGAATCCCAAGCCAAATCTTCACATTGACAGTGTAGAACCTGATGTGGGTCTCCAACTCACGAAGCATAAGATCATGACCTGAGCTGAAATCAAGAGTCAGATGCTTAACCGACTGAGCCACCCAGGCTCCTGAGACATGCTTTATTGAAGAATTTCAATATTGCCATTTTGATTTATGTCAAGTTAAAATTTTGGCCTTATTGTCACTATCTTTAGAAGTTTTAATGCATAATTATTACATGGAAATATAAAAACACTTTTTTGGAACAAGTCTAGAGCTTTTAAATGATTTGAATTCAAATAGTGTGATATCTTGTATGTCTAAGGTAGAAATGTTGGATTTAGCAAGTTTTTTTAGGTAAGTAATTTTTGCCCATCAACTCATGGGTAATTTGTTATTGTTATCATATATATAATTTAATTCTCACAGGTAGGTAAGGGAAAAATAAGATGAACTTCAACTTAGTGGGGTAAAGTAAAGGTCACAGGTCCCCCAGCCAGTAGAAACAGGATTGGAACTGTCACTTTCATTAGTTGTGTGATATCTGGGCCAGACTCCACCTCAGGTGCCTACTGCTGTTTTTCTCAAGCACACTAAAGTTCAGTAGTTTCTCTTGGATATTTCAGTTCATTTTTTGTTTTTGTGTTAAATGGTAGAGTCCTGAAATAGTTTGCCCGTATTTTCATTGTTTTAGTGAGACAGTAAGTTCACTGAGGTTTTCACTCTGGTATCCTAAAAGTCTATCTCCAGGTGTTTATTTTTATATCAGGTATTTTTTAGCCCTGTAACTTTAGAGGGAGAAACTCAGACTAGATTTCCATCTTCTAATTGGCTATGGAAGGTGGGAGTGGTGGCGCAACACTATCAACAAAAGCAGCAAATGGTAGAAATTAAAGCAAAGGAGATGGCCAATTTCAGTGCCCATGATACAAAAAAAAAAAAAAAAAAAAAAGACAGTAATTGGGGCACTAGTAAGAATCTAAGAATCAAGAAGCTTTATAGGTCCTTTAACCATTCTAACTGTCAAGAATACCTAAACCTATCCCTTGTCTCCCCAAATCTCTACTCCCTGCCCCATTCTCTTCTATAGTTTGTCAGGAGTTTGAAGCTAATTAAAATATTCTAATCTCTTTGTAGGAGAATGAAAAGGAACTTAACAGTGCCTCTTGGATGCATTTATCCATAAAACAACTTGAAAAATATGTATCATTATCTCCTTTGTATATATAAGAAACTGGACTTTAGTTAAGTAACTTGCCCAAAATGATAAAACTAGTAGTGACAGTGCCTGGATTAAAATTCAGGTCCTTTGAATCTAAAACCCATACTTTGCCCACGGTGCCATTCTACCTCTAGTGAGCTACCTCTGGTTCCCCAGTTCCAAGTTGGAACTCTAAATACATTGTTCCATAGAAACATTGCTACACCTGGTGATTAAGTTCTGTTGTAGTGATGTATAACATAGCTATTTTTTATATTATTATGAGGATAGTATTCCATTGAAGATCTGTCATGGAATAAAGGATATTTATAGGAAAGGCATCATGCTTCTTTTAGAAAGTGCCTCATTAAGCTCAGACACAGACAATAGAAATGCAATCAGTCATATTATCCACAATAGCACATTCTGCTGATCTGGGAGTTAGTTCATGTTTCTCAGTTATGTGAAATACAACTGTGAAAAATTAATTTAAAAAAAGATTGCTGATATTAAATTAAAAAAAAGAAAAGAAAGTATATAACGATGTATAATATAATACCTATTGTATGTATAAAGTTTTATTTAAAAAGCCTTATTCACACATACATTCAGAACACACATAGACATACACACTCATGTACACTGTGGAAGGAATTGTAAGTAATTTAATAGTGGGTACCTTTGAGGAGAAGGATATGCAAGACTGAGGAAGGCATTTCTTTTTCTTTACCTGTCTGTATTGTTTGAATTTTGAACCTTACATATGTTTTACTTCCATTTTTGTTTGTTATACTAATCAAAGTTACTGAGTAATGAGATCGTGGATATTTTTGTTGCCTTCTGTACAAGGTACAAGATGTACAGGGTACAAACTAAGAAAGTTTATCCTTCAGAATAGAGAAAATCACTCTTAGTTTTGACAAGTGGTATTAAATTATTTGATGGTGGCCTGGGGTTTCATCAGTTACCTCAGTGTTCTACACTGAAGACCAGGTATAGAGGCCTAGCAGCAGAACGCTGGCTCCCCTATTCTGTTTCCACATCAGAAATCCATATTTTTTCATTTTATATGTTGGAATTCGTGTAAGATTTCATTAAAAAAAGAAAATGGACCATTGCCAAACCCCCCAAAATTGGAAACTACAAACTATCCAATTATGTATGAGATAAGGAAGATTAGAATCAGTGGCATACTGACTGATAAAAAATGATAAATGGCAGCTGAGAAAACACAGTAGTATGGGGCTTTTTCATCATAGGAGTAGATATATGTGTGTATGTATCTACTAGGAGATATGTATGTATAGATATATATCTTCTGGTAGTTCCTGAAGACTGTGCTGTATTAAAGCTGAGTAAAATAATGGACCGTTTTGGCAACTTTCAGTCAACATGATCAAGTCTTACTGTGTATTATATACAATATTCTGTAGAGGAAAGTAAGAAATTATGTTTTACATCAAAACATTTCCATTAAAATTATTGAAGAGTTTTAATGCTTTTAAGTTATGCTCCTTGCCAATTACTTTCCATACTTATAAATTGAAAGGAGATAATAGTTAAATTAAGCTTTTGGGAAAAGCCAAGTTCAAATTTTAGCCAAATAATAAAAGGATATTGCACCACAATTTTGTGTAACAAAATGCCAGACTGTACTTAGTGGTAACTGACTGCAGACACTGAAGAGCATTCAGTGTCATAAAATGACAAGGGCTCAGCCAGATGATTAATTTCCCCACCTGGCACCTGAAACTACTTATTTTTCAGAAAATTTATGAAAAAGAACTAAGATCAGAATTTAAACAAAGTGATAATAAGCAGGTACTTATATTACAGATAAAATTCAAACTACCCTGAAGGCAGCTAAGGACCCTTCAGTGTCATAAATCTGTATAAACTCCACACTTCAGACCATTGATTTCTGTATTTATAAAATAATAAAATGTAACACTTTTAAAGACAACTTAGGAAAGAAGGCCAATGTGTAGAGAAGTTAAATATATGACCGTTCAGTAAAATAAAATGATAAGTTAGGCTCAGTGGTGCCTGACCATCATTTACTGTGAATGTAAGTTGATAAATATATAACTCTGAACTCCTAGATAAAATTCATGCAACATAGTAAAAAGTGCAATTAAATTATGAGAGTGAGTTTAGGAACATAAACATGGTTGCTAGACACATCTGCTAAAGTACATTATTAAACAGTATATACCCAATTCCATAAAAATCAGAATATATGAACAGCCAACTATCAATGAATGACAATAAGGAATTAAAATAAACTTACGTTTTTATAATAGCATAGAGAAAAGCTCCACTGCACACTTGATGATGAAATGAGCTTGGTCAAGTGGAGAAGCGCTCCCTCAAAGATCCTGACTGATGAAGCTCCAGTGATTGACAGTGATACTACTATCCACTTATTCCATCTCTAAGAGTGAAAATCCTGTCCACATCTCAAGCCCAGTTAAATAACTCAGGCCTCCACTTATACTGTTACCTTTTTTTAACAAGTTCTGGCAAAGTCCTAAGGTTTACACTTGGATGTTTTTGAACTTGAGTACAGATTGCAGTAACTATGGGAAGCCCAGGGTTAAACTAAAGTCAAAATTACACACAGCAGTTCCCTTGATTGGGACAAGGAGCAAATTCAGACCACAACGCCAACACCCTTTTCAGCTTTTGCACATAAAGATCTCCTAGAAAGTTCTTTATCCCCATTTCTATTCTGCAAAACTGCAGAATTTTGTCTACAAGCCATTCATTCTGAAAAACAGTAAGTCCACAGTCAGACTATTAATTTCCTCATATGTACATTGAAAATGTCTCAAACTTTCCAAGAAAAATAATAAAAAGCACAAGGATCAGAATGTAATTGAATGCAATGATGAATACACAGTTGTTTTGTAAAATAAAATGCCAAACTACATTCAGTGACAATGGGGTGCAGGCAGTGGTTAAGTTATGTATAAAATTTTTACTTGCTGGAATACCTTACCAGAATAAGTTGTTCCTCAATAATACTGACTAAACGGGGCACTCCTGTATGCATCACCTGTTATATTGGTTAGTACTCTTGGTTATAAGTAATAGAAACAAGCCATTTGGTTGAATTTTTTTAACTTAAGCAAAAGGATAACTTGTAATAAAGACCCAAGGAGATTTTGCAGAACCCTAGGCAGAGGATACAACTGGGCCTCAGCAATCAGCCTTAATTTTATCTGCTTCTCTCACTGGTATATCTTCAGTCTCCTGTTACCCTTTTACTGATAATTTATCTTGTTATCTCCCTGCAAAATAGTTTATGTTCTAGAATTTCCTGTCTCCCCCGTGCAAAGCTACCTACTTCTTTCACTCTGGCTGATTTTTGCTTAAGGTTAAGAACAAATTACACTGAAGGGCACTGGGGTGACTCCATTAAGCATCCAGTTCTTGGTTTGAGGCTCAGGTCATGATCTCACTGTTCAGCAAGTTTGAGCCCCATTTTGGGCTCTGGGCTGATAGCATAGAGCCTGCTTGGGATTCTTTCTCTCTCCCTCTCTCTCTCTGCCCCTCCCCACTAGAGCTGTCTCTGTCTCTCTCAAAATAAATAAATAAACTTAAAAAAAAAAACAAATTACACTGTATCAACTACTTTTTCTTAATATGTATGTGGAACCTCCCAGAATAATTATTTTTTAAGATCTTATTAATCAAACGAGTCTCTGGTTAATGGAATTTCAGTTGGAATTAGGATTATCTGTGGGCAGTAGAAAGCCTCAAATGCATTTTGTTTTTTTCTTTTAAGATTTTATTTTTTTTAATTTTTATTTATTTATTTTGAAAGAGAGAGAAAGAGCATGCACATGTGCATGCGTTGGGGAGGGGCAGAGAGAGAGAGGGAGAGAGAGAATCCCAAGCAGGCTCTGCTCTGTCAACCCAGAGCCAGACATGGGACTTATATTCATGAAACTGTGAGATATGACCTGAGCCAAAATCAAGATTCAGACACTTAACTGACTGAGCCACCTAGGCACCCCTTTAAGATGGTATCTTTAAGCAATCTCTACACCCAGTGCTGGGCTTGAACTCATAGCCCTGAGGTTGACTTACATGCTCTACTGACTGAGCCAGCCAGGTGCCCCTCAAATGCCAGTTTAAATGAAAGAAAAATTTATTTCTGTCTTTGAAAATTTTAAAGGTCCAGTGCTGATACAGTAGCTTCACAAAGGCATCAGGGACCCAGTCTCCTATTTTGCTGACCCACCGTGCTTGGCATGGACTTCCAAGATGGCTACTTGAACCACAGCCAATCTGCCCCATTCCAATCAAAAAGGAAAGGGCAAAAAACAGTCCTATCTACCTCAAGCAAGGAACACTAGAAAATAAATCTTTATTCTGGGTAGTTGTATTACTCAGTTAAAAGTCAAGGGTTATATTACTAAAAAAGTAGAGTACAATCAATATTAGGGAACAGCAGGCTGTGCCATTGATGTCTATTAAAAGGTGAGTTTTAGGGGTGCCTGGGTGGCTCAGTCAGTTGAGTATCAGACTTTTGATTTTGGCTTGGGTCATGATCCCAGGGTCATGGGATCAAGCCCCTGTGTCATGGAGCCTGCTTGAGATTTTATCTCTCTTTCTGCCCTCCCCTCCTCTAAATGAATGAATGAATGAATGAATGAATGAATGAATGAATGAATGAGTTTTATAGTATAGATGCAAATGAGCCCAAATCTTGGTATCTCTTCTATGAGAATGCCTACATAATAATTGCTTGAAATAGTCATTTCTTTAAAAAAATTTTTTTAAAGTTTATTTATTTATTTTGAGAGAGAGTTCAAACAGGAGAGAGATGGAGAGAGAGAATCCCAAGCAGGCTCTGCACTGCCAGCACAAAGCTCCGTGCAGGGCTTGATCCCACACACTGTGACCGTGACCTGAGATGAAACCAAGAGTCAGATGCTTAACTTGACTGAGCTACCCAGGCCCTCCTTTAATTTTTATTAGAGAGAGAGAGAGAGAGAGAGAGAGAGAGAGAGAGAGCAAGCATGAGCCAGGGAGAGGGAGACAGAGACAGAGACAGAGAGAAAGAATCTTAAGCAGTTTCCGTGTTCAGCATGGTATATGATGTGGGGCTTGATCCCACCACCTTGGGAATCATGACCCAAACCAAATTTAAAAATCAGATAATCGACAGGCTGAGCCACCCAGGCACCCCAAAACAGTCATTTTTTTAAGTTTATTTATTTATTTTGAGAGAGAGAGAGAAAGAGAGTTCGCTAGCACATCAGTCCAGAGCCTGACGTGGGGCTTGAACTCATGAAACTGTCAGATTAGGACGTGAGCCAAAATCAAGAGTCAGACCCTTAACCGACTGAGCCACCGGCTGCCCCTGGTCATTGTAAAATGACATTTGAAAACAATCATAGGTCTCAAAAGAAAATCGTGAAAATATTTTGCAACTGAGCATAAAGAAGGCTAGGAACAGTACTACAATAGAATACAAAGACAAATAAAAATCCACAAATAAACGAGAAACCCAAGCTAGCAAAACTTAAATAGTATTTACTTTAAAATCAGCTCACTGCATTTATGTAATGATGTCTGAAAAGATATGGTAATTTCCAGAGCTTAAAATTACTGGTGAGGATATTGAGAAACATTCCCCCTTTTTTGGCACCTGCAGTATCAACTCTTAAATATATGGGGTGCCTGAGTGGCTCTGTGGGTTAAGTGTCCGACTCGATTTAGGCTCTGGTTATGATCTCACTGTACATGAGATCGAGCCCTGTGTTGGGCTCTGCGCTGATAGCACAGAGCCTGCTTAGGATTCTTTCTCTTTTGCATGCATGCTCTCTCACTGTCTCTCAAAATGAATAAATAAACATTTAAAAAATATATTTAAAATATATTTGGACATACATACTGCAGGGCCTGGACTAGAATGAGGCAAGAGAGGCTTGTAGGGCACAAAATTCATAGAGGCACTTCTCTCCTATTGGTGTAAGTGCAGACTTTACATGTACATCACCCTAAGAGTGATGCCTCCTTGAATCTTGTGTTCTGAGGCACTGCCTTGCCTCACTCTAGTCCCAGACCTGTTGTACCAATGAGGCAAATTTGGCAGACAAATGTGCAGTAGCTGTAACCCACTTAAAGGCCTTTGCAAACTGGGAAAATGAGCAACCGTAGAATCAAAACATCTCTAAGAATTTGCCTCTTGATTTTTCTGACTGTATTTAATGGGAAAGATAAAAATGCTGAATTTTGGTTAAAAACAAACAAACCATGATTAGAACGCTTGACTTTTGAAACCAATTTTGTACAGTAATTAAGTGTGATTTTGAGAAGTTGTTCTTTTATATTCATATATTCCGGAGTAACCAAATTAAAGTGTCTGCCACAGTTTTCCAACTAAGAATTGAATTGCCATTTTTTTCTTATGGAGATAAAACTGTCCCCATATAGGAAAAGAATCTGAATAAGGTAAATAAATTATGTGTGTCCTTTGATGATAAAGAATGATTTACAAGTTTGGCTGATTTGCTAAATGCTTTGTAAAGGCTAAGCAATTAGCAACAAATGGTAAACTGAGTGTCATTGATGTGTACTGGCGGGGTCACTTTAGGATACATTACTGATGATAAATGTGAAGGAAGCACCAATTAGCTTTCCCTTTACTGCATCAAGAAGAGGAAAATATCTATAGAATTTGAACAGATTCATACAAACTATGATAGAACCCTTCTCAACTGCCAGTACTGGATAAAATTTAGTCTATAATAGTAAGAAACAGACAAAATAAAAAATGAAAAGACCCACAACAAAGTGCGCAGCAAAGCTAGGGTGAAGCAAGAAAGGCAACTCTAGGCTGTAAAATTTGAGAAAACACTAACTCTTGAAGTTATGTAAGTGCTAACGTGGCACTTGTTTAAACCCAATAGTTAATGTGTCCTTAAATTTTGGCAATGGGTGCATCATTATTAAGGAGATATACTCATTCCCAGTGTTACACATGAGCCTCAAAATGAGTGCCTTCTTAAATTTTGTGCAAAAAAAAAAAAATTCTTAATTAAGACCAATCTTAATCATTGGAGCAAATGACCTTCCATAAGACAAACTTATCACAAAAACAAATTTAAAAAAAACTAATATTTTTAGTGTGAATAAACTGGACATTCCATTAATAAATGAAACGAGTAAGTAGACACCAAAAATAATGATCTGAGGCAAAATGTTAATCATAGATTATGATATCTAGATAAAGAATATATGGGTTTTATTGTACTATATTTGCAACTTTTCTGAAAAATTTCCCCCCACATGGTGAAAGTAATAATTTGAGAATAGTAAAGAGCTCTTGGATATGAAAAGACAATTTTTAAAATTTTAAATTATATATAGCTGATTGTATGTTATAGAACATCCAATTAGTGAATAAGAAGACAACCTTGAAAAATTCTCTGTAGAATTCAAGGTGAAAAGTAAATTAATTAAAATTATGGAGAGAAAGTAAAAATAAAGACTAGAGTTAGAAAATTCAGTATATTTAAAAATAAATAAAAATAAATAAATAAATAAATAAATAAATAAATAAATAAATAAAAGAGGTTAGAGTGGGAGAGAGCCAAAACATAAGAGACTCTTAAAAACTGAGAACAAACTGAGGACTGATGGGGGGGTGGGAGGGAGGGGGGGTGGGTGATGGGTATTGAGGAGGGCACCTTTTGGGATGAGCACTGGGTGTTGTATGGAAACCAATTGACAATAAATTTCATATATTTAAAAAAAAATAAAGTAAAAAAATTTACATGCAAAAAAAAAAAAAAGAAAGAAAATTCAGTACACTTAGAAGAGATGTAGATATGAGAACAGATGAGGAAAATAATTTATTGAAGGGAATTTATGTGAGCTAGAGGAAGACTTGAGTCAGTAGATTAAAAAAAATTCACAAGTACCAAACAAGATGAATGGAATGAGACCCAAACTAGACATATCCTGATAATTCTTTTGAATTTACCTACGAAGGAAAGATTTTACCATCAGACACATTTGTAACATTAATTATGAACACAATGGAGCATGTTTATATAATTAAAAAAGAATAAATATCTGCAGAAGGATTGAAACACATCAAATATGTAAAAATTCATGAATTTCTAATGATAATACCCAAATGGATGATGGAGATTATGAGGACACCAACTCAGTACTGTATACATTGGTAAAAAAAGAAAAAGAGTCAAGAATTTATCCTGACTTTCATTTATGAACTGTATTTCAAGATAATAGTTGATGAGGGAAAGTTCTTCTGCTATAGGAGAATTCTGGATATGAAATGCTGAAGGAATGATACCATGTGAAAAGTCATCATTTCATAATTCCCTAGGAAATAATGGATCTAACAACAATTAGCATGGCTGCTAAAACCCTTGAGAAAAGATTTAATAATAGATGAATGGATCGGGCTCAACTATAGTGATCAATATTAATATCCTTAAGAGTATGACAGTCATTTTTTACCTCCTGATATATTGCAATAGTAAGTATATAGAACAACCTGTAAAATATTCTTGCCATAGAATTAAACTGAGATCTGATCAAGCCACTGGTTATAATAACCATCAAGAGATATGGAGTGTGTGTGTGTGTGTGTGTAGGAATATGTGAAATGACACCATGAAGATGCAATCAACCAAAAACAGAGAATGTGGGAAATCTTTCAGGACAGATGACTCAATTCATTTAACAAATGAATAGTTTGGACAAAGTGGAGAAGAGGAGAAATTACAGATCTTAAATTTTCTTATATTTTAGAGATATGTACTGGATTATTTAGTGTTGAAATGATAGGATCTAGGATTTTCTTTAAAATACTCTACAAGAAAAATGTGTGTTGGGGGAGAGGGTTGTATTTGGAGAGAATAACAAAAACTTGGAAAAAATGTTGATAACTTTTTAAAAAAATGTTAACATTTATTTATTTTTGAGAAACAGAGAGACAGAGCACAAGCCAGGGAGGAGCCGAGATAGAAGGAAACACAGAATCCGAAGCAGGCTCCAGGCTCTGAGCTGTCAGCACAGAGCCTGACGCGGGGCTCAAACTCTCACACCGTGAGATCATGACCTGAGCCAAAGTTGGACGCTTAACCAACTGAGCCACTCAGGCACCCCTTAATGTTGTTAACTTTTCAAGCTGAGGAGTGGTCACATGAGGACTCATTATAATATTTGTTCTACATTTGAAATTTTCCATTATAAAAAATAAAACCAAGAAAAGACCTAGAGGATTGATTAAGATGTATAATTCTAATTAGGCTCTGAGAAGGACAAGAAAGAGTAGAAAGAGACTATATTTGAAGAGATATAATGGCTGAGAACTTTTTAAAACTGATGAAAGGTACAATCTGCTGATTCAAGAAGCCTAGCAAATCCTAATTAAAATAGAAGAAATCCAAACCCAGAGACCTTGTAGTGAAACTTCAGAAGATGATTGATTGATTGGTAGGGAGATATAGGTAGGTAGATAGATAAATAGAAGAGATTTTTAAATAAGCCCAAGGGTGGGAAGAAGCCAAAATACTTTCAAAGGAACACTGCTTATTTCTCAGCAGCAACAATAGAAGCCAGAGATAGTCCAATGATATCTTTCACATGATGAAAGAAAATAGCTGCCAGACTGGAATAGTAGTCCAGTGAAACGATTTCAAGACTGGGAACAAAAATAAAGATGTTTCCAGACAACTATTTGTTACCAACAGACCCTCACTAAAGGAAAGTCTAAAACATGTAATTTAGGAAGAAGGAAAATATTCATTAAAAGGTCAAGAATTCAAGAAACAAAAAAAGATCAGACAATGGCATACATGTGCATAAATTTAAGCACAAATTGACAATATAAAACAATATCTCATGATGGGTTGAAATAAAATAATTAATATATATGAGAACGATAATATATAAGCTGGGAGTGAGAATGAATACTAAAGTATTCTAAGTTACTTATATTATTGAGAAGAAGGATAAAGATATATTGATTGATTGTTCTTTAGACATTGATTAGTTAAGTAAGCATGTTGTAATTTTTAGGGTAACTACTAAAAGGATAGAAACATAATGTTTAACTTCCAAACTAGAAGTGTGAATAGAGGAAAAAGTCTTAGAAATAGTAATTCAGTGAAAGGAGAGAAAAATAAACACAAAGTGGTTAGAACAAATAACAGTTAAAATAAGACAGATTGAAACTCATCACTGGTTGTTAACTCTAAATGGGCTAAATGCTGCAGTTAAAAACAAAGATTATCAGTCTGGATTGAAAAAAAGTCCAAGTAGGTATACCTGGGTGGCTCAGTCAGTTAAGCGTCCAATTTCGGCTCAGGTCATGATCTCGCAGTTCATGAGTTCGATCCCCACATCCGGCCCTGTGCTGACAGCTCAGAGCCTGAAGCCTGCTTCGGATTCTGTGTCTCTCTCTCTGCCCCTCTCCTGCTCACGCTCTGTCTCTCTCTCTCTCTAAAAAATAAAAGTAGGGGCGCCTGGGTGGCGCAGTCGGTTAAGCGTCCGACTTCAGCCAGGTCACGATCTCACGGTCCGTGAGTTCGAGCCCCGCGTCAGGCTCTGGGCTGATGGCTCGGAGCCTGGAGCCTGTTTCCGATTCTGTGTCTCCCTCTCTCTCTGCCCCTCCCCCATTCATGCTCTGTCTCTCTCTGTCCCAAAAATAAATAAAAAACGTTGAAAAAAAAAATTAAAAAAAAAAAATAAAAAATAAAAGTAAAAAAAAAATTTTTTTAAGTAAAGTTGAAAAATTTTTTAATGTTTATTTATTTTTGAGAGAGAGAGAGGAGGGGAGGGGCAGAGAGAGAGAGAGAGAGGGAGACACAGAATCCAAAACAGGCTCCAGTCTCCGAGCTGTTAGCACAAGAGCTGGACACGAGGCTTGAACTCGGGAATGGAGAGATCATGACCTGAACTGAAGTCAGACACTTAACTGACTGAGCCACCCTGGTGCCCCTAAAAAATAAAGTTAAAAAAAAAATTCAAGTGCACACATCTAAAAATAGATATATGAAAGATTGAAATTAAAAGACTGAAAAAAGATTTACCATGAGAACATTAACCCAAAGAAAACCAATGCTGCCATATTAATATGGAATATAATGGGTTTTAAGGCTGAATGTGTTACTAAATATAAAAGCTGATCATTTCATCATGAAAGAAGATTCGGTTTATCAGGGAGATACAAATTTTGAATTTGCATTTACTAATAACATGTTCTCAAAATATACAAAGGTAACTTTGAAAGAAATAGAGACACAGATAATCCATATCATAATAAGCAATTATAGCACCTCTCTCTCTGTAATTGATGGAATAGGCAGACTTAAAAATCAGTAAGATTTAAAGACTCTATTTTGATCTCATAAAATACTGCAGTATACAACTAAAGAATTCATTTCTTTACAGTGACTATGTCTTAGGCTCTAAAGTAAGTTTTCAACAAACTTCCGAGGGTTGAAATTATGTTTTCTGCCCATAGTGCAGTTACTCTAGAAATCAATAACAGAACAATAACTAGAACAAATCCATATATTTGAAAATTACTATATACATTTTCAAGTAACCTGTAGGTCAAAGAAGAAATTATAAGCAGAAAGCAAACTATAATCCAATGAAATATTTTGGTTTTACTACATGACATGTTGTTGAGGGATATTTACAGTCAATTTGAACTCCTATAATCATTTCTGTAAAGGTTTTATGTTGACTTAAACTTCTTGCTTGGCACTGTTTTTTAATAATATATGTCCCAACTTGAAGGGCTTGAAGAACAAGCTTGACATGTTTGAACTTGGAGAAGAGTCTCAAAAAACAATCAGAGTACAGTTGAGTTAATGCAGCAACTAGATATTATAAAATGGCTTAATATTCCTTTTACTGTTTGTTTCGATAGCATTTAAACAAGAGGTTAGGACATATTTATAATGGTAATATGTATTCTTTAGCTGGCTTATGTACAAAAGGCCAAACTACTGTGGGACATGTAAACTTTTAAATACTTGGATTATGAGTTGTAATCTAAGGGTTAATATATGCACTAGATATTGGCTACATTAGTGCCATTTTCAAAGGGTGTATGAGCATTTTCTTTGCAAACCTGCATGTAGTTAGATCATTTCATTAGGTCTTAAGTTTATAACCCAGGAATTTTTTTGGCCTTTAAAAAAACAAAAAAAAAAGTAAACTTCTAAGAGTGTAAGAGGACTTTTAAAACTAGATTACCCTTTCTAATAATGATTTTATTGAGATGCAAAGCCAATAATTGAAAATACATTGTAAATAAATTGATTATGCTTTGGGATTGTAAACTTATAAAGTTCTTGATACTTTGATAAGTAAGTTTGTAGTGTTACTTTCTATTAAAGTATATTTATGTTCTAGTACCAAATTCCACAGACCATTCTCATACCCAGAATGCCTTGTGAAGCTCAAGAGATAATTATTTATCTGTACTATATCGTAATTTCTAATTCTAAGATGTAATAATTTGATAAAAATACTAAAGCTGTTTCTGTACCACCACCACCAGATGCAATTGGGGTGGAAACTCTTCAGTGTTTATCTATTTAACTCTTAGCTGTATCTTGGCTGCCTTTGGAAGACTTAGGTTTTTAACATAGCTGGGCTTTTTTCTTTTTTTCTTTTCTTTCTTTCTTTCTTTCTTTCTTTCTTTCTTTCTTTCTTTCTTTCACTCTTTCTCTCTTTCTCTTTCTTGATTTTTTCTTTCTTTCTTTCTCTCTCTTTCTTTTTCTCTCTTCTTTCCCTCCCCCTCTCTCCCTTCATTCCTTCCTTCCTTCCCTCTTTCCTTCTTTCCTTCCTTTCTCCACAGACCATCCACACTTCTTGTAGTAAAACTTCATAAGTAAGCAAACGAGAAAAGGCTCATCAAATTGAGTGATTAGTATAAGTAACAGAGTTCATTTTTAATTTAAATAGAAAAAGTTTATTCTTTCATCTAGTCAAAATAACTTGAATTATTAAGTAGAGGTCTTCATTTGACCTGATTTTCATGAGTTAAATATGGTAGTAATGTGCCCTTAATGTAGAGAAGTTTGTTCCATTACATATTGTTCCTCTTATATATATATTTCTTTAGAACTTGTTAATATTTTTATTTTACTTAACAAAACTGCACCTTGTACAGTAGATGTTATTCTTATTTTAGCTCATACTATTCTTACATATTTAGAATTGACTAAAAATATTTTTAATACAGAAATTTTGCTTATTTGCTTTTTTCCCCAGATATGTATGTCTCCTATAGAGCACATCTAATTTTTTTAGAAAGGAAAAATTACTTCAGAATATTTACTTAATACAAGTTAACATACAATGTCCAAAATATAACCAATTCTGTATTAACAATATTTGAATGATGAGGCTTTAGGGTATATATAACCAAAGATATTACTAGTTTATTTCTTCATTTTGAAAATATTAACTCAGGCACATGTGCACTTTATCATTTTCATGGGTAGCAATCATGACTTTGATAAACATTATCAATGAAAGACATGGATGGCTAATATCAAAAACACAAGAAACAAGTGTTGGTAAGGATGTGGAGAAAAAGGAATAAGGTTGGTGGAAATGCAAACTGGTGTGGCTACTGTGGAAAATAATATGGAGTTTTCTCAAAAAGTTAAAAATAGAACTGCCCATGATCCTGTGATGGCGCTACTGGCTATTTATCAAAAAAAAATACAAGACCTCTCTGACCTCAGCCTTAGCAATTTCTTACTTGACACATCCCCAAAGGCAAGGGAATTAAAAGCAAAAATGAACTACTGGGACCTTATGAAGGTAAAAAGCTTCTTTGACATATCAGACAAAGGGCTAGTATCCAAAATCTATAAAGAGCTCACCAAACTCCACACCCAAAAAACAAATAACCCAGTGAAGAAATGGGCAGAAAACATGAATAGACACTTCTCTAAAGAAGACATCCGGATGGCCAACAGGCACATGAAAAGATGCTCAACGTCGCTCCTCATCAGGGAAATACAAATCAAAACCACACTCAGATATCACCTCACGCCAGTCAGAGTGGCCAAAATGAACAAATCAGGAGACTATAGATGCTGGAGAGGATGTGGAGAAACGGGAACCCTCTTGCACTGTTGGTGGGAATGCAAATTGGTGCAGCCACTCTGGAAAATGGTGTGGAGATTCCTCAGAAAATTAAAAATAGACCTACCCTATGACCCAGCAATAGCACTGCTAGGAATTTACCCAAGGGATACAGGAGTACTGATGCATAGGGGCACTTGTACCCCAATGTTTATAGCAGCACTCTCAACAATTGCCAAATTATGGAAAGAGCCTAAATGTCCACCAACTGATGAATGGATAAAAAAAATTGTGGTTTATATACACAATGGAGTACTACGTGGCAATGAGAAAGAATGAAATATGGCCCTTTGTAGCAACGTGGATGGAACTGGAGAGTGTGATGCTAAGTGAAATAAGCCATACAGAGAAAGACAGATACCATATGGTTTCACTCTTGTGTGGACCCTGAGAAACTTAACAGAAACCCATGGGGGAGGGGAAGGAAAAAAAAAAAAGAGGTTAGAGTGGAAGAGAGCCAAAGCATAAGAGACTCTTAAAAACAGAACAAACTGAGGGTTGATGGGGGGTGGGAGGGAGGGTGGGTGATGGGTATTAGGAGGGCACCTTTTGGGATGAGCACTGGGTGTTGTATGGAAACCAATTTGACAATAAACTTCACATATTGGGAAAAAAATACAGAAACACTAATTCAAAATCATGTATGCATCCCTAAGTTTATAGCAGCATTATTTACAATAGCTAGATTATAGAAGCAGTCCAAGTGTCCATGGATAGATGAATGGATAAACAAGAGGTGATACACACACACACACACACACACACACACACACACACACAGAGGAATATTATTTAGTCATAAAAAAGAATGAAATCTTACCATTTGCAATGCCATGGATGAAGCAAGAGAGTATAATGCTAAATGAATTAAGTCAGTCAGAGAAAGACAAATACTGTATGATTTCACTCACATGTGGAACTTATGAAACAAAACAAAGAAGAGAGAGAGAAACCAAGAAACAGACTTTTGATCATAGAGAACAAACTGATGGTTACCAGAGGGAAAGTGGGTGAGGGAATGGGTGAAATAGGAGATGGGATTAAGAAATGCAATTGTTGTGATGAGCACTGGGTGATGTATGGAATTGTTGAATCACTGTATTGTACATCTGGAACTAATATAATACTGTATGTTAAAATTTAAAAATTATAAAAAAATATTCATGAAGTTTCTAAAAAATACTTTTTGATAGAAATATCATTGTTACAGTACTCTCAAGTCAGACTTTTATTTACTCTGAAGGAAGCATCAAAAATAGTCCTACCCTGATTCATAGCTTTCTGACACCTCAAAAAGAAGGAAAAACTAAATCAACAGTGTGTGGTTTTCCAAACTTTTTTTTTTAAATTCAGTGTACATAGTATGTAGTTTAAAATAAAATTTGCCCTGAATACTATGATTAAATTCTCTTTATCATATAAAACATTAGTAACCCGAGTACTTTTCATTGTACAAAATACTCTCGTGTGTACATTTGTATAATGTTTTTAAAGGGTGTGAGATGCTAAAGTGCTATAAAATAGAATCTGACCACTTCACAGGAGTTAACCTCTTTTGACAAAGGGTTAGAGACACTAGTCGTGTAGAATGCTATAGGAAGCAGTTCAGCAATACTCATTGTTACTCTTAACATGGACTGAACATGAAGTAAAAGTAAATTATTTCTCCTACTAGGGGCGCCTGGGTGGCTCAGTCGGTTAAGTATCTGACTTCGGCTCAGGTCATGATCTCAGGGTTTGTGGGTTCAAGCCCCACATCAGGCTCTGTGCTGACAGCTCAGAGCCTGGAGCCTGCTTCGGATTCTGTGTTTCCCTTTCTCTTTGCCCCTGCCCTGCTCACACTCTGTCTCTGTCTCTGTCTCTCAAAAAGTGAATAAGCGTTAAAAAAAAATTTGTTTTAATTATTTTACTTACCTTAAAATTTGCCAAGACAAGTAGTATATTTCAAGTAAATATTTGTTAATGATAATGATAATTGATTTTCCTTAAGTGAGAAATAAACCAATTGAAAACTGGATGAAACAGAAAAAATAGATAATTATATTTCTTTTTCTAAGAAAGAAGTATTCTATGGGAATGTCTCTCAAAGTTTGTGTTGGGGACAATTGGGGAAGACAGTGTCCACTAAATACCTAGGACATCTTTAAAGACATCTGGGATATGCCTCTCCTCATGTGTTATTTCATGCACTTATTATGTAGACCACATTCTATGCAATGTGCTCTAGTATGAACCAGGAGGAAAACCATGACTAAGACAAAGTCTTTGTCTTCAACAACCTCACAACCTACCCAATATGGCAGGCACATAAAAAGTATGATACAGTATAATTAGGGCTGTAATAGAAATAGACTAGAGTACTATCAGAATATTAATGAGAGTATTATGTGTACTTCACTACATCTTCTCTAAACTCTCTTTTTTAGAGGTTAGGAACTGGAAAATTTTGTGGGTTTGTGTTTGTGTGTACGAGTGTGGGTGTAGTGTAGTGGTAATGAGTTGGACAGCAGAGATCACAACTGATCTGAGTGGTAAAAGGACAATTGGAGTTCACTAAATGAGCAAAGAAAGGAGGAGGGCATTTCAAAAGGAAAGATGGGCAAAAGCTTTGAAGGATGAAAGTGCCTAGTTCAAGAGACCGTGAGCACTACTAGTGTGATTGTAAGTGGAATAGATGAGTAGAGTACCTGGGCATAAAAATGGGATCAGGTTGTGAAAATTTGGGGGTATGATTGCTAGAAATTATTATTGTGTAGACATTAGGATACTAGTAGCAGTCTCTTGAAACCAGGTACTCTGAAGTCAAGCTTTTATTTACTCTGAAGGGAAACATAAACAGTAGTCTTACAGGGCACCTGGCTGGTTCATTCAGTAGAACGTGTGACTCTTGATCTTGGGGTTATAAATTTGACCCCCCATGGTGGGTGTATAAAATTACTTAAAAATAAAATCTTAAAAAAAGAAGTAGTCTTACCCTAATTCTTAGCTTCCCAATACCTCTAAAAGAAGGAAAAGCTAAATGATACTACTAAAAGGCTGTCATATGCCCAACTGCATGGATGTATCTCAAATGTATTATGCCAAGTGAAAGAAGCCAGAGTCAGAAGGCTACTTTCTATATGATTTCACTTTTGTAGCATTTTAGAAAAGGCAAACTGTAGAGACAGAAATTCACCAGTAATTGTCAGAAGGTAAGGGAATGCATAGGAATTTGGGAGGGATGGGTAACGGAATGGTGCTGTATACAGTTGTGGAGGTTGCGCAATTGTATGCATTTGTCACCTTACAGAACATTGAAAGGGTGGGTTTTACTGTATGTATTGTTTATCTTGTTAATAATCATAATAATAATAGTAGTGGTTATAGAAGCATAATGAATCCTGAGCAAGAGACCCCTCCTGTAGCAGAATTAATAGCATTTCCACCGCGTGTTTCTTAACATTCAGTCTTCATTGCCTTATCCCCACTGCTTTCCTTGTCTTCAGCTTCCACAGTTCCTGGTGATTTTTGGCATTTTTTACCTGAGGCTCCAGTGACCTTCCTTGATAGATCTTGGCTCCAAGATTGTAAGGAGAACCATTGCTCACTCGGTTGATTTCCAGGTTCAACCATGCACACCTTTAGTTTCTATGTGATAAAGGAAAGACATGGCTAAATTTCAGTAAAATGAGAACTTTGAAGACCATATGTGAAAAACAGAGACCAAAGAACCTGAAGACAGGGATGTACATAGGAGACTTTTATAACCCAGATCAGAAATCATGAGGGCCTGAACCCTTGAGCAAAGCAGTGAAGATAGAATGGAAGGATGAATAAAACTGTAAAGTTAGAATTGACAAGACTAAAGAAGAGGATCTGTGGGAGAAAAGGGAAGAATGAGAATCAAGGATGATTTGGTAGTTTCTAGCTTGGGCAACTGGTTAGATTGCTCATTTTACTCATTTAAGAAATAATTACTGATTATTGAACTGTACAAGTAAAAATGGTTAAGCTGGTAAATTTAATATTTTCTTTTTACCACAATTAAAAAATATATGTATATTAAATATATTTATTGAGCATCCACAGTGTGCCAGGCTTTATGTTAGATAGTGAGTATAATAACAGACATTGTTTCTGCCTTCCAGAGGTACTACAGAGTGAACCCAGAGGTACATACATAAAAATCATGGTAAATGCTTTGGAGAAAAAGAACTATAAGAGTTTGATAGTAGACCTATTAAGAGATAGTAAGAAAACATTAATAGGAATGGTAGGAGAGATGAACTTTAGACAGCATGTATGAAGGCTCTGAATCAAGAAGTAACTTGTTATGTTTAAAGAATGGAAACAAAGCCCGTGTAACTGGAATGTAGTGGGCAAGGAGAGAGTGATGTTATTACACGTTTGGAGAGGTAGATGCTGCTCAGGTCATGGATCGCATGGACAACAGTAATGATTTTCACATAAAACCATGTGTGGTAGAAGGCCATTAAAGTTAGAATGTATGCATGTTATATGTGTGTTAAGAGAAGGGAGACATGATTTGTAACCTCACATTCTGCCTTACCGTTTTCTGTTCCTGCTTTAATCCAAAGACCACCTGTCACCTTGTATATTAGACCCATCCCCCTGGTCTACTCAAGGGGTTTGATCCTGATTTTACCATTGCCCTCAGTATCTTACGCTGTACCTGATCACCTCACTTAGTGTACAAATGTTCCACAACATAGCTCCAAACAAAACTTTCTAGACACCACATGTCCCTTTTGTTACATTTGCATTTCTCTGCCTTCTACTGAAAGAGTTGTCTATATTCATCATTAGTTTTTTCAGTCTACTTCAAACAGGCTCTTCTTTCTACTTCTGTTCTTTGAAACCTCCCTGGTGGAGGTCATTTCCATCTTGCCAAATGCACTGGTCAATTTTAGTCCTTTTCTTATTGATCCCTTTAGCAGTATTTAATGTAGCTGACTACTTTTTCCTCTTAAAAAAAAATGTGTTAGTAGAATTGCTTTAGCCAGATAATATGTTGACATGGCTCAAAAATCAAAATGATATAAAAAGATACACGTTGGGAAGTCTTCATACCACTCCATCCCAGTTTACCGTATTGTACCTCCTCCACCTGAGCTTTCTAAAAATAAACCACTTTTATTAGTTTTTTTGTGTGTTTTCCAGTGGTTTTACACAGGTAGAAGCAAAACTAAATGTTTATTTTTATTCCTTTTTTTCTGGCCCCAAAGGTAACATCCTATAAACACTATCCTGCCCCTGAATTTTGCTCTTTTCATTTAATAGTATATGCTGGGGGTGCCTGGGTGGCTCAGTTGATTAAGCATCTGACTCAGCTCAGGTCGTGATCTCACAGTTTGTTAAGTTCAAGCCCCACATAGGGCTCTGTGCTGACGGCTCAGACCCTGGAGCCTGCTTCGGACTCTGTGCCTCCTTCGTTCTCTCTGCCTCTCCCCTGCTCGTGCTCTTGCTCTCTCTCTCTCTTGCTCTCTCTCGCTCTCTCTCTCTCTCTCAAAAATAAATAAACATTAAAAACATTAAAAATAATAGCATATCCTAGAAAACTTCTCATTTTGGTATATGGAAAGCTTCTTCATTATGTTTTACATGTCTATTCCAGTATGTAAATATACCAT
Source organism: Panthera onca (assembly GCF_046562875.1). NCBI lineage: Eukaryota > Metazoa > Chordata > Mammalia > Carnivora > Felidae > Panthera > Panthera onca. The sequence goes on along the minus strand of NC_138341.1, from coordinate 59,585,991 downwards.
AATTTATTTAGCCAATTACCCATCTGTTGTGTTATTTCCAGTCTTTTGTTATTACAAGCAATGCTGCAATGAATGATTTGTACACAGATTACCGATTACTTTATATATGTTTGATACATTTTCTGAAGTGAGTCAAAGGGTAAATGCCTTTCTACTTTTGATAGTCATTTTCAAAAGGCCTTCCAAAGGAAACATACTATTTTAAAAATTTATTTATTTATTTTGAGAGAGAGAGAGAAAGGGAGAGAGAGAATCCCAAGCAGGCTCAACACTGTCAGTGCAGGCATTGATCCCACGAACCATGAGATCATGACTGGAGCCAAAATCAAGATTGAGACGTTCAACTGACTGAGCCACCCAGGTGCCCCAGGATATACTATAATGCAGTCAAATCTAATCATATGATTTAAAATGCTATCTATATAGTAATATATCCCAGTGTCTCTCTGGCTTTAGCTTTTCCCTGATTTGTTATCTGCTCAACATCTCTCCTTGTGCAAAATTGAACTCATTTTCTTCCCAAACTTGCTATTCCCCTCATTTTCCCCATCTCTCAATAAATAGCAGTGCCATTAACCCAGTTGTTTAGGCAGAAAACTTAGGAGCCCATATTTTCTCCTTTTCCTATACAAGAAGTTAAACAGAACTTATATAAGCTATATATAAGTTCTTCAACATGTTTTCTAAATCTGATTCCTTCTCACCATCTCCCCCCATTCCACTGTGGCATAGTCTCCATCATTTCTCTCCTGGACTACTTCAGTGGCCTCCCAACTTCCTCTCTGCTTCTACTTATATACCCTATCCAGAGTCTATTTTCTACATAGTAAAATCTTTTAAAAATTGTTATTTTATATTTTATTTATGCAAAATAACATATGAGGTACATATGTAAGTTATGGATCCTAACAACAAAGTGAATACTATCCAGTGTAAAGAAGTAACAATAATGTCAATTCTGTCTATAATGCTTCTGTCTATCCCTCTGCCTGTGATCTTCCTCCCTTCCCCCAAACACATAGCTGCTAACCATTCTCTTATACATGTGAACCCATAAACAATGTTTATTTCAAGCTTTATAATAATGACACTATCCTATATACCTAAATATGTTATTTGATTTTCCTTATTTTTGATCTTTGTACAAATGCATTATCCTTTTTTTAAATTTTTTTTTAATGTTTACTTATTTTTGAGAAAGAGAGAGAGAGAGAGAGCACGTGCACAAGTGGGGGAGGGGCAGACAGAGAGGGAGACACAGAATCCAAAGCAGGCTCCAGGCTTCGAGCTGTCAGTACAGAGCCCAACAAGGGGCTCCAACTCACAAACCCTGAGATCGTGACCTGAGCTGAAGTCACACACTTAACCGATGCAGCCACCGAGGTGCCCCTATCCTTTTTTTTTTTTAATGTTTAATCATTTTTGAGAGAGAGAAGGAGAGTGAGAGAGAGAGAGTGCAAGCGTGGGAGGCCAGAGTGAGAGGCAGACACAGAATCCGAAGCAGGCTCAAGGCTCTGAGCTGTCAGCACAGAGCTCGGCATGGGGCTCGAACTCGGGAACCATGAGATCATGACCTAAGCCAAAGTCAGATGTTTAACCGACTAAGCCACCCAGGCACCCCTGCGTTATCCTTTTAATAGACTTCTCTATTTACTCAATATTATGTTTCTAAGATTTACCTGTGTTGTGTATAGTTGTAGTTTATTCATTTTCACTAATATATAATCCATTACATGGAGCTTACCATAATTTATCCATTCTCCTGATGATAAAGATAAGAATTTTCCCGCAAATTTCAGCCATTAGAAATGATATTGCTGTGAATATTCTTTCTATCTCTTGATATACATGCAAAAGGGCTTTCTTGGGGTAATGGTTCTCAGTGTTAGCTGGGAAACTTAAAAACAAAACAAAACAAAACAAAACAAAAAACAATGCTTGGACCCTATATAAACCCACTAAATTAGAATCTGTAGAAGTAGAATTGGATATCAGTATTGTTTTGTTTGATTTTGTTTTTTAATCGTCCAGATGATTTTAATGGTTAGCCAGGAATAAAAACCACTGTGTTAAAAATATTCCTAGGAATGGAGTCTCTTGGTTGTAGGAGTATGCCAATTTAAAAAACTACTTACTTACTATGAAAGATAACACACACAGATATGCTCAAAACAAAAGCATATTTCTGTCCTTGGAAAACCCTTTTCTTTCACAAAAGCTCAGGTTTTCCTTTATATGAAAAAACTTTTTGTACCCAGCAATTCAATAAAAATTTATATTTTATGCAGGATCTGATTATTTTGCCATGTAAAGTTCTCCAGAATATTTTTTGGAACTAGAAGTCTCCCTAGGATGATCTTTTAAAATCATTAATCAGATTATGTCTACTACCTTGTTCAAAACCCACCAGTGGCCTCCCATTACAGAATAAAATTACCATTGCCTATGAGGCCCTATGTGATCTGGTTTTTGTCTTTGTCTCCAACCTTGTTTCCTACCACCCAGTGCCTTTTTTATTCTGTTAGAGGCATGCTGGTCTTCTGGTCCTCAAACATGCCCACCTCATTGTAGCCTTAGGACCTTTACATTTGTTTTTCACTCGATCTGGAGCATCATTTCCCAGATTTTCTCATGGTTCATTTTCTCATTTCATTCAGATCTTTTTTCAGTGTTACCTCTTTAAAGAGGCCTTCCCCTACAGGAGTACTGATGCATAGGGGCACTTGTACCCCAATGTTTATAGCAGCACTCTCAGCAATCGCCAAATTATGGAAAGAGCCTAAATGTCCATCAACTGATGAATGGATAAAGAAATTGTGGTTTATATACACAATGGAGTACTAGGTGGCAATAAGAAAAAATGAAATATGGCCCTTTGTAGCAACACGGATGGAACTGGAGAGTGTTATGCTAAGTGAAATAAGCCATACAGAGAAAGACAGATACCATATGTTTTCACTCTTAGGTGGATCCTGAGAAACTTAACAGAAACCCATGGGGGAAGGGAAGGAAAAAAAAAAAAAAAAGAGGTTAGAGTGGGAGAGAGCCAAAGCATAAGAGACTCTTAAAAACTGAGAACAAACTGAGGGTTGATGGGGGGTGGGAGGGAGAGTAGAGTGGGTGATGGGTATTGAGGAGGGCACCTTTTGGGGTGAGCACTGGGTGTTGTATGGAAACCAATTTGACAATAAACTTCATATACTGAAAAAAAAAATAAAGAGGCCTTCCCTGATGACCCTATATTAACCACCCTCCTTTCATTAATTACTGTCTTCTACTTATATACTTTTTTTATTCATTTATTTATTCATCTGTTTATTAAAGTTTATTTATTTTGAGGGAGAATGTGAGCAGGGGAAAGGCAGAGAGGGAGAGAGTAAATCTCAAGCAGACACTGCACTGACAGCACAGAGCCCAAGGTCTTTACCAACTGTGAGATCATGACCTGAACTGAAATAGACATTTGGATGCTTAGCCGACTGAGCCTCCTCTACCTATATATTTTATTAGTTTATTGTTTTTTCCCCTACTACTCTGTAAACTCCATGAGATCAGGGACTTCTTCATTTCTGTGTTCTTAGAAGCTAGCATGGATGCTTAGCATGTAGCATGTGCTCAGTAAATATTTGTCAGGTAGGTGGTTGGATAAATGACTGGATGAATGAATGGAAAGGAAGGATGGAAGGAATGTAGGAAAATAGGGGGAAGGAAAGCCATCCTGGTCCTGCTTTCAATAGAGAAAGAGAATATAAGAAGAGTAAGTTTGTATTTAAGAAAATGAATTCAGTTTTAGACAAGTTTTAGTTTCTCCTTCCATGCTTTCTTTGTCCCTTCTTCCATCTGAAACACACATCTACACATAGACATCAGGATTAACAGTGACACTGGTCTTGCCTTTTTAAGGAATTAGCAAAGTGGTAGATTTTGTGAAGTATGGCAATTAAAATTAAAATCTATGTAAGAAACAAAAATACAAACTCTAAGAAAATGACCCTTAAACCTTCAAGGATGTCTGGGCTCAGAGTGATTAGGAAGTCCTGGCCTGTTGAGACTTCCAGGGGAAAAGTCATTGATTGTGAACTTTACCCTGAAGATATTTCATCATGAACTTAGGAGCTGAGAGTTTGTCCCTACTTCAGGATAACATAGAGAATAAGGGCACGGAGGACTGAGCCGTGGGGCAGGGATAAGCATATTTTTAGACAGGGCTGTTGTCAAGTCCCATGTGGAGAAAATAAAGCTGGCTCCAATAGTTCTTTAAGATACATGATGTATTTTAATAGGGAAATACATAACATAAACATTTTGTAATTTTCTAGTGTCTTCTCCCTGCCTTTCCATCCAGATTTGTTGTTTGTGGTCTCTCACTCAGGTAGGATATGAAAGCACATACCCTTACTAGAAATTTTGGGGTGTGAATTTAGAGATTATGTCTAAATCAGGTGACAGCAGGTAACATCAGGTGTGGAGAAAGAACCCCTGCCACTTACTTGTTCTCTCACAAATATTTTACATTCATACATGCTGGAGTTCCATGCTGAAACCACTTGGAAGAATCCTGATGATGATGGTAGCCCCCCCCCCCCCCCCGCCCTTCTAGGATCATAAAAGGACTTAAGAAAATCGTGGAATGAAGAAGTTTAAGACTCTTCGACATACACCATTTTACTTTCTTTTATTTTAGTCTATTTCCATATGAGCTAAACGTTACATCAAAGAAATATACCTATTGGCCAGTTGATAGAAGTTCTCTTCGCATAACAATTCCTTACATTTATAAAGTGCTTAATAGTTTCCAGAAAATTTAGATATGCATGATTTATTTTATTCTCTGCAAAACCATGAAGTATGTAGGGTAGGTGTTGTTTTTCCCTTTTTAAAAATAAAAAAAACTAAGGCAAATTTCAGGCCATTCATTATATCACATACTTTCTAGTATAAGTTTGCCACATCTCAGACAAATACAAATTTGTAAACAAATTTACTGAGTACTTACTAAAAAGAGTCTTTTTTTTTTTTTTTTTTACAAAATTCGAATTTGTAAAAAGCCTCCTTTTTACAGGTTTACATTAGTAAACATTGCTAATACATTTAATTGCATTAACTACTCGACTAAAAAGCTTAAGAGAACAGAAAAGTCGCAGTCTGACAAGAAACTACTAATATAAAACAAATAGGAAATGAAGGCTAAGGGGCACCTGGCTGGCTCAGTTGGTAGAGCACATGACTCTTGATCTCGGGGCCATGAGTTCCAGCCCCATTTTGGGCATAGAGCTTACTTAAAAAAAAGAGGGGTACCTAGGTAGCTCAGTGAGTTAAGCACATGATTCTCTTTTTTTTTTTTTTAATTTTTTTTTAAAGTTTATTAGAGAGAGAGAGCATGAGTGAGAGCGAGAGCGAGGGAGGGGCAGAGAGAGAGAGAGAGAGACACAGTATATGAAGCAGTCTCCAGGCTCTGTGCTGACAGGCTCCAAGCAGGGCTTGGACCCATGAACCGTGAGATCATGATCTAAGTCGAAGTTGGACACTTAATCAACTGAGCCAACCAGGTGCCCCACACCCAACTCTTGATCTCAGCTCAAGTCTTGATCTCAGGGTTGTGAATTCAAGCCCCATGTTGGGCTCTGTGCTTGGCAGGAAGCCTACTTGAAAAACAAAGCAAGAAAAGAAAGAAAATGAAGGGTAAGTATTTAGCCTAAAATTGCATTGTTGAGGAAACATACTTCAACGAATAAAACTAAGCTACACACAGGTTTAAAAAAAAAAGGGCTGGGGTGCCTGGGTGGCTCAGTTGGTTAAGCTTCAGGTCCTGATCTCACAGCTCGTGGGTTTGAGCCCCACATCAGGCTCTGTGCTGACAGCTTGGAGCCTGCTTCAGATTCTGTGTCTCTGTCTCTGTCTGCCCCTTCCCTGCTTGCCCTCTCTCTCAAAAGTAAATAAACATTAAAAAAAATTTTTTTAAGTGCTATCTTAAAAATGAAGTTTTTGTATTTTTTTTACATCCTTTGACTTTTATTTAGAGTTTGTCTATGAGAATTTGAGAAACTATAGTAAAAATGGATTTATGAGCTTGACAAATAATGCCAACAGTTTGTTTATATTTATACTCATACATTTTGCTGTCAACACAAAACTGCATTAAAATATCTTCTTAGAATATGTATCTTTTGTATTAGATAATTTTATATTATAAAACAGTGACAAGTTATCATTAACAGCTGTTAAATTTATATGTAAGTAGCTAATAATATTTTTTAATCTTGTATTCAGTTTTATCTTACACTAAAAATCTCATTTAAGGCCAACAGCATAGTACATTATAGACAAGATGTCTTTTCCTTATTAAGCCATAGGAGTAACAGTGGCCTTTTCCTTGATTGCTTGAAACTAATTGAGCTTGGTTTTTCTTAAGTTGGCAGGCATCTTTTTTAACTTGGACATAAGCATGTGTGAGTAAGTGTTCCCATATTTTAGTCATGGTGAGTTATGAGCATATTAAAAATAATTATCTCCACCTCATAAATCTTTCTTTTACTCAAGTTTATTTTAGCGCTTACTTTAATCTTCCTGTTAATGTCTCCTAGTTTTGGTCATATATATATATGGATGGCAGTAAATTATAGATTTGAGCTGTATTTAGCATAGAGAAAAAGGCCAATGGCATAATATATTATAGCTATAGTTCATAATCAGCGTCTGTTAAGATGAGGCATAATAAAACCCATCTATGTTGCTGCTTATTGGAATTGGGAACTTATTTTTTAATGAATACAATAATTTAGTTTCATTAGCAGATTTTGAAAATTGAAGAATAAGAGATGCCATTCTGTGGATGAAAAAAAAAGGTGACATTTGCCAAATGCTAATGGTGATAATAGGGTTAGAGTAGATCCTCTGATTTAATTCATGCTGATAAGGTAGGCACAACTAGTAATATGAACATTCAACTGGTTTAGGAAAAAGGAAACAGCAGCACACTACCAAGAATCAGGATCATTATTATAATTACTAGAATGTTTAGCAAATATGGTAATAATGAATATAACACATTTTGAGATTGTAGGCTTTAAGTTTGGAGGCCTACATGATATATATCAGGTACTTTTGAGACAGGGCGAGCACATCAGTTACATGTTCCACAAGGCATTTTCTCAGCCATGTTCAACAGTGTGCTTTGCCATACCTTCTCCATTTGTTGAATTCAGGATGACCTTTGCATGAATGAAGTCAAATAGGATTAAGGCAGGAATTTTCAACAATAGAAAAGAGCAACAGATGTAGCCGACTTTGAACGTGGGAGGATTGTTGATGTACTGTTGCCTAAAGGGAGTGTCTATAGTGAGGGGGGGGAAGGAAAAAATAAGTTTACAAAATATTAAAAATGTAGAAGAGGAGTATAAATGGTCCAAAATACCTCTCCAGGTATTTTGTAATTGGGATGAAATTATCCTGTAATTTAAAGATCCTTTAAACTGTTTAACTTTTTTCCTTTTGTATTATTACAAAGATACAGTTTGAAAATGTATATATACATACACTTTCAAAAATATGGATGGAAAATGTATGTGGTTAGGAAAATCGCAGTTACTACTAAGTGGTATTTGTGAGGCTACTTCTTTCTATTGTCTAATTTATTTCATTTTGGGCTATAACAGTATAAAACTATTAATGTTGCACACAAATTATTCTGTTAGGTTTAAACATAAAGTAACAAAAGATAAGACTCCAAAATAATTATATCTATGCCCAGACCATAGTTAATTCCTGACTGGTACACGTGAAACATTTTAAAACAATTACTGCATATAAATCAGTTTATTTTATCTTATTTTGCTTTGTTTCCTATAATGAGTTGGTTTATTTTTAAAAGAATATTAGTTTGTCACATAGATTCTCTTTTCAGTTTATTTAGTTTTAAACAAAATCTAATCCTTGGTGTCTATTATATACTAAATGTATATCCTAGAAGAAAACTGTTGTGGCATCAATATCTTCTGGTTCCTGATAAATAAGTCCCTAAGTGAACTATTGTAGTTTATGATAATGAATAATCTTTAAGCTGTAAAAAAAAGAAACAAAATGAATAAAGAAGCATTAAAACAAAGAGATAATTTTATGCTTCAACTATTAACAACTGAAAGTTCTTTAGAGAGCTTAGTAGAAAAGTTTATGAGGAAAAATAAACAATGAAATGGCTTTATCTATTTGGTTTATTAAAATTACATGCTAAGTCTTCTTAAAGGAACGTTGTATATAAAATACTTAAATTGCTGAAACTTAATGCAGCATTCTTTTTCTTTCTTTGTTTCTTTTTTTAAGTTTCTTTATTTTTAGAGAGATAGCATGGAGTCCAGTGCAGAGCTCAAACCTATGAAACCATGAGATCATGACCTGAGCCCAAACCAAGAGTCAGACGCTCAACCAACTGAGCCACCTAGGCACCCCCTTAATGTAACATTCTTAAAATAAATTTTTATCAGTATGAATCTATGTAATAGTTAACTCTCATCATGCCTACAGTTCTAGTTTTAAAATATATGAAGGAATGAGTGTAAGAGAATAGTAACAGAAATATTAACAAGTGATTTAAGTAAGTGATTAAAATTTGGGGATAAGGAAGAAAATCTAAACCTGTTGAGTAAACAGGTCTACTCCCTCAAAGAAGAAAATTTTGTCCATTGTTTCTTCATCTGATACAAGGTTTCAAATAGATTCCCATTTCCCAATCTGTGATTTAGTGGTGATCATTTAAAACTTAATAATACGTATCTTCTTTCCACTACCACCACCATCAATTCTAAAATTAACCATTTATCTTTCTGATTTAATTTTTGGTTTCTTTTTGCTATTTAGACTTAAAGCTGTGTAAAGGGCAATAATACATGTACAATAATCAATAGCCACAAAATAGGGTATTAAGGGCTTGTAATATGGAATATGGGAGAAAGAAAACACAGGAAAGTTTTCGTGGAGGTAATAGCATTTGAATTTATATATTACTGCTTTGGTAGAATTGAGACATAGAAATGGCAGAGGAATATTTCAAGCAAGTGAAATGTTATGAGTAGTCCCCTCAATGAATCCTGTGCAAATGTCTTTCTTTCTCAGATATTTACAGTTCCCTTCACATGCCTTCTCTTCCTTTCCTTTGTGACTGCACATGCAGGCCCTCCACCTATAGCTTCCAGTGGATACATTCCTAGACATCTCTTAAGATCTAACTCAAGTGCCTCCTTCTATATGAGGATCTCTTCTGGGCCACCAAAGTAAATACCATCACTCTATCCTTTGTGCTTCTCATTCATTTCCCATATTCTGTATTACAGCTATTCATTTGTGTATCTCTCTTCAAGACTGAGCTCCTGAATTCATACATGTCATGAAGTCCAGATAGTCCTGTACCACTAGTGTATGCCGGGTTATTTGGATAGAGTAGTGAGCAAGATATAGCTCTGTCCTTGGGCAACTCACATTCTAAAATGGTAGAGTGATTACAAATAAATGAGTAATTAAAGAATATACTTTTGGGGTGCCTGGGTGGCTCAGTCAGTTAAGCATCCAGCTCTTGATTTCGACTCAGGTCATGATCTCAAGGTTTGTGAGTTCGAGCTCCACATTGGGCTCTGTGCTGACAGCATGGAGCCTACTTGGGATTCTCTCTCTCTGCACCTCACCCCTCCAAATAAATAAACTTAAAAAAAAAAGAATATAATTTCATATTTGATAAGAAAATAAAGCAAGGTGAGAAGTTAAAGAGTGATAGAAGGAGAGTGTTTAAAATGGTCATGAAAGTTGTTTTGGAGAAGGTGAAGTATCAAGGAATGATCCATATAAAGATATGGGGTAAGAGCTTCCATTGGCAAAGGAAGTAGCAAGTATAAAGGCCTTGGGGTGTAAGCTTAGGATTGGGGGGTCATATGAAGCCTCTCTTTAGAAGTGACATTTATGAAGAGATCTGAAAGGTGAATATGGATTAGCCCTTAGGACAGTGAAGGAGTGAGGAGGAAGCAGTTTATGCTGAAAGAACAACAATGGTTGCCAACTTAGAGGAATTTGACATATTCGAGGAATAAGTCATTCACCAGTAAGGGGGATGAATAGTACAACATGAAGCCTTTGAAGACCATGTTCTCTGAAGGAGAGTTTTAAGCAAGGAAATGATATGATCAGATATGTCTTTGAAAAGATCACTTTTGTGAAGGTGGTTGGACAGGGCGGGGGTAGAAGTAGGAAGGAATGGAAAGGAAAAGAAAAAGTAGTCTGGGCAAAACATGATTGGTTGAGACCAGATTGGTGACAGTACAAATAGAAATAGATAAGTATGGGATATTTTTAATTCACAAGATCTTGCTTTTGGTGTTTTATGTAAGAAATCTTTGTCTAACCCAAGATTCCAAAAGCTTCCTCATATGTTTTCATTATAAGTTTTATAGTTTTATTTGTTGCAAGCTGTGGATCAGAGATTTTTTTGTATCTTTATTTTTTTGATTGTTGCTTTTTCTTTCTTAGCATATGGATATCCATTCATCCCAGAACCACTTGTTGAAAAGATTATCCTTTCTCCTCTGAATTGCCTTTACACTTTTGTTGAAAATTAATGAATTGTATATGTGTAGGTCAATTTCCAGACTGTTCTGTTCCAATGATCTTTTTGTGTACCTTTATACAATACCATCCTGTCTTGACTAGTATTGTTTATGTTGTCATAAAATCATAAAGTATGAGTCTTGCAACTTTGTTCTATTTCATAATTATCTTGGCTATTCTAAACCCTTTGCATTTTCATAAATGCACATTTTAGAATCAGCTTGTCAATTTCTGATTGAGATTGTACTGAATCTGCAGTTCAGTTTAGGTAGAGTTAACAACTTATCAATGCTGAGTCCTTAAATTCATGAGCACAGTTTATCTCTCCACTTTTCAGGTCTTTTTAAATTTCTCCTACCAATGTTTTATAGTTTTCAGTGTGCAAATATTCCACACATTAGTCCAGTTTATGCCCATGTGTTTCATATTTTTAAAGCTGTTACAAATGGTAGTTTTTTTAAGTTAAACTTAAAAAAAGTAAAAGCATTATGTTTGCTCTACTGTATCCCCATCTAATTCCTTGGAAGCTTTTATGGTTGACTTCAATACTAAAATTAAGGTCTTTGAAGATGTACAGTAAAAAGTTAAAAGTAACCAGTAGACATTTAATTGCCATTGATTTCTGGTAGTATTTATTATGTAATAGTATAAAATCACATCTATCCACACTTCTAATTTGAATATGTAAAAAATATATATTGTGAGGAACTCCTACTCTCAATTTCCATTAGTTTCAGTCCTGGGTCTACCTCTTTTAGAGGGTAAGGACTGCTTTATCACCAAGTTGATCCTAATACCAAGGCCCAGGGTCCCGCACCCTTAGCAAAATAAATAATATAGTGGAATAAGTGAATAAACATCTGCCTTGATGCTAATCCTCTTGCTATCTCTTCTCAAAGTGTGGTCTCTGGAGGTCCATGATATAGTTCATTTGGTTTGTGAAGTAAAGGACATTTTCATAATAATACTAAGACTTTATTTACTTTTTTCACTATGTTGATATTTGCACAGATTGGGCAAGAGAAATAGTGGGTAAAACCTGTGGGTGCCAACATATGAATCAAGGTAGTGACACCAAATTGTTAGTAAGAGTCATTGTATTCTTCATGGCCATGCAGACTCAGTTTAAAAAAAAAGGGGGGGGGGGAGAAAAACCAGTGTCACTTAAGAACGTCTTTATGAAACAGTAAAAATTATTCATTTTATTAAATTTTAATCTTGGAGTACACATTCTAATATTCTGTGTTAGGAAGTTTGCCTGAAACACTTCTGCTGCTCATGTAGGTATTACCGTTATCTCAAAAAAAAAAAAAAAAAAGGACTTGCTCTATTGTTTGGGTTGTAAGATTGGCTAGGGGTCTGTGTAAGGGAACACCATTTTTACTTGAAAGAATGACTGACAAACTGGTTATTTAGACTTGGTTATTTGGTACATATTTTCTCAAAAAGGAACAAAATTATACTATCACCTCAAGGGAAACAACTGACAGTATTTGTTGTCAGTGATACAATTAGAGCTTTCAAGCAAAAATTAGAATTTTGGAAGACTCCTATCTGCCACTTTGAACTTGAGATTTTCCCGATACTTAAAAAACATTTCTGAAAAAATAGGTGATGATATTAAGAAATGTTATTTTCAATATTATATAATGAAACATGTCAACATTGTCAGGGAATCTGTTTTCCAAATGACCAGTGGATAATGTTTCAAAGTTATGCATAGACAAAAATTCCTTTCAAAGTGCAGGATGGATCGATGGACTTTAATATAACAGAATTTGAAGAGTTCATCAATGTGGTTTCAGATTCTACATAGCAACTAACCTTTAAGAAACCACCACTTGTGAGTTTTGGTATAGTACCAAAGAAGAATATCCACAATAGTCTGAAAAGGATTTTAAAATTCTCTTTTCCAACCATGTATCTGTATGCTAGATTTTCATTACTTTGACCAAAACAACACATCACAACAGATTGAACACAGTAGCAGATGTGAGAATCCAGCCATTTTATATTCAGCTAGACATTAAAGAACTTGCAAAAATGTGAAACAGTGTCACTCTTCTCGCTATTTTTCTTTGGAAAATATAGTTGTTACATTAACATGTAAAGATACATTAACATGTAAAGTTTTAAAAAGAACTAATAAGTATTGTATTAATTTAATAATTAATTTCTGTTTTAATTTCTAATATGGTAAATATCAGTAGTTATACCCACATAAACAATTGGGAGTCCTCAATTTCTACAAATGTAAAGAAGTCCTGAAACCAAAAAGTTTAAGAATTGCTGCTGTCTGCCATCTGTATATTTATCTTTAGCCTCTGACTTTAGTCACAAGACTGAGACTTTCAGGAGCTTCAGACCTGTCTTTGTTCCTGGTTTTCCCTCAGAAATGATCCAGATTAAGTCAGACATCCATTTGGGTAGGCATTAGAAGTATCAGATTTTCTATAGTTTTGCCAAGCTTTGGTGGGAAACAGGCTCATCCTTCAGAGGTCTAGCTTGAATGAACTTGTGAAGTATTTGTTGACATCACTTTCTTTCTGTTTTTTTTTTTTTTAATGCTTATTTATTTATTTTGAGAGAGAGAGGTGGGGAGGGGCAGAGAGTGAGGGAGAGGGAAAATCCCAAGCAGGCTTACACTGTCAGTGCAGACCCAACACAGGGCTCCATCTCATGAACTGTGAGATCATGACCTGAGCCAAAATCAAGAGCCAGACGCTTAACCGCGGAAGCCACCTGGGTGTACCCCTGTTGACTTGAGTTTCTACTGTGTGATCCAATAGCACAGTGTAGGAGCATATTTTATCATTCTCATCACATTATTTAATGATAGTTATTTATGCCTCCCTACTCAGTTATGAATTCTTCAGTGACAAAATGGAATGAGTAAAGGCTTGTTGAAGTACTAACCTATTATGATCAGTGCCAAGGGACACAGTTTTCTTAAATGTTTTTTTAAAAAGTTCTTTCGATAGTAACTAAAATAGGTCTTTCTGAAATTGCTACATATCAAATTCAATATAATGAAGCACAGCATATAAACATGCAGTATTGTTAACTCATGGAAGTTTTCATATAAAAATGTGGCTGTTTATTATTTCTGCCTTAAATAATCAACATATTCTTTTTGTGGTTTAAATGTATGTATGTTTAGTACAGTTTGGCAAATAGAATAAATGTGCTTTTATCCCATAAAAATACTCTCTAGTCAGTATTATCCATAAAAAATCATTGATAATCATCCTGTTCATGTATTGTTTTGGGGCAGGTCCCTTAACCTGTTTGAAGCTTGTCTCTGAAATGTGGGTAATTTTAAGTCACGGGATTGTTGCCAGGGTTTTATTAAGCATATCTAGCCCTTTGTATTATTTAAATAGTGACTTTGAAAGTGAGATGTGTGACCTCTTAGGAGTGCTCAGCATAGTTCACTGGGTGTGGGCAGAATATGTTCAAATTTGTATCTACATGTTTTAATCCAAGAAAGAAATTAAGCTTTACTAATATTAATATGCAGTTTAACATGGGTACCTTCACTTAGCCTACATAACTACATATTAGAAGGTCATGTATCAGGTAGAGGATGGAAAGTGTCCTGTAGAAAGGGGAGTACAAATGCAAGAGGAAGTTTTACATCTATCCTTTTTGTCAGGAAAGATAAACTTCCACTTATATTCATGCTATTTTCATATTTCTATAAACTTCCATTCATACTACTTTGCCAGACTATGTGAGTACTAGACTTTTCCTGATTCCTTACAAGAAGTAGGCATGAGAATGGATGGATATTGGTTAGCCAACCTACAATGTTGGCTACAGAAATATTTTCATGTTATTTTGTTGCTAAAAACATCTGTGCCACCTGTATAAACTCTCCCTCATATCAATATACTTTCAGAACTTGAAAACAACATTTTCTAACCTGTTTTAAAGTCCACATAAAAATTGTTAGTAGAGTATTAACTGTAACTAGTTGACATCAGGAATTAGAATCTAAGTGAATATCAACAAAAATCCTTTGTATAATTGGCAGATGGGATTGTGAGTATCCTGATTTATTAAGCACAGCCAATGATGTGCTTTTTGCATTTAGATTTATGTATCTTTGTGATGTATCTTTTTTTTAGCTGTGACAGCTATTCAAACCAGGTATGAATGTATACACTTTAGACCTTCAAATTGTTAAACCAAGATTTAAAAAAAATAATTAAACCTTTTCATTCACATTGTTCTTTTTTTATTTTTGAGAGAAAAATCAGTTTTTATTACCATTAATAAATAAAGTAAAATATTTTAATTGTTAATTTACCTCCTCTTTTTAAATTTCTACTTGTGAGGGGTGCCTGGGTAGCTGAGTCAGTTAAGCATCTGACTCTTGATTTTGGCTCAGGTCATGATCTCAAGGTTCGTGAGATTGAGCCCCACGTCAGGCTCTGTGCTGACGAGGAACCTGCTTGGGATTCTTTCTGTCTCTTTCTGCCTCTACCCTGAGCATGCATGTGCTCTTTCTCTCTCTCATAATAAATAAATAAACTTACATTTCCATTTGTGGCATATATTTTATAATATGCAGTAGTATGTGTATATAATACACAAATAAATGTATACCTATGAGAATATTTCTACTTTCTCCTATTTTTTTTTTATATTGTCATGCAATAAAAAGTTGGAGACCGATGGCCTACATAATATTACTGGAACATACATTTATTTCTTCCACAAACTTTGTGTCCAAGTTTTCAGTGTAGAAAATTGTTAAAACAGTTTTTTTTCTCACTATCAACAGGTGACCCATTCAGCTACTCTGACTACATGGCAATAATCAGCATTTCCAGTTCTGTTTGAACATTCCATCTAGCTGAAGTCTAATGACTAAGTGATTATGGTACCTCTGAGAACCATACAGAACTTTAAATTTATTTAATTCTTTTAAACCTTTTTTATTAACTCACATTATGATTTGATTGGAATCCATGTATTAAATAACTATACTTAAATTGTTGATAGCTTGTATGGCTACCAGTTTGAGATTTTTTTCTTGTGATTTTTAATGGAATTTTTCAGTCCTATAGAAAGGTAACACCTGTGTGCCCATCTTTCAGCTTAAGATAAAATAGGTATAATTGAGGCTTATTGTGTAACCATAATTACATTTTAAAGAGTATTTTAAATTAGATAATATAAATCCATTTTAAATTTCAAACACAGGAATCTTCTGAGTACATTATGCATCTGCTTTTTGTTTTAATGTTTATTTATTTTTGAGAGAGCGTGAGCAGAGGAGGGATGGAGAGAGAGGGAGACAGAGGATCTGAAGCGGGCTCTGAGCTGACAGCAGGGAGCCCAATGTGGGGCTTGAACTCACGAACCATGAGATTATGACCTGAGCCAAAGTCGGACGCTTAACCAACTGAGCCACCCAGGCGCCTCTGTTTTTTGAACACTCCCAATTGATATCTCTCAGGAAAAATATAGAGTTAGGGAATGCAGAAAAAACAAAGCTTATATATTCTGTGGTAAATTCTGCTTTCCATTTCTGTCCCCAACTGATAGTAAGAATAGTGGATAAATATGATACCTGGTGAAAGGTAGTATTCCACCAGTGCTTATGGTCAGTAATAGTTAACCCAGTTCTTTTCTGTTGGCAAGAGATACCATATTTGGATGATCAAAGAGCTTTAAGCTATATTCCACACTACTTTCTGGTGAGGAGTGAAGAGTGGCTGGATGCTGTCCTACTTCAAATGGCAAACGATGTCTGCATTCTCCCCTCTGGAAACTCACCAGCTGTACTTCCATATTGACATTTCTCCATAATCACACCTTCCCATTTATTTTTGGCTACATCTATTGTGATAAAGATGACAGAAAACATTTATGTCTTAATTAAGATCACTTAATACATTTTCAAAGACAAATAACCAAATAATCAATATATTCAATTATAATGGTAAGGGATAAACCAGATTATTTTTTAAAAGGCCCTTTTCACTTGTCAATTTATGAAAATGATAAATTATTATATCTTATATTGACGTCTTGCTGATTTTTCACTAAAGACTACAAAAGTCTTGGAGTTATTTAGGAGTTTTAAATGTTTAAATTAGAAACCACAAAAAAAATGACTGCTGCTTAATGTTTTGCATCCCCCAAGATGTAGTTAACGCCCACTCAGGGCATGCTTAGACTTGGTTGGTAATTACAATTGAGCTGTAAAATATTTTGACAGTTTCCAACTGTTGTGTACTTGTTAGTCATTTGGTGGCAAATGCAATTTGGTGAGGTTTTTTGGTGGGGCACGTTTAATTAAGAATCTTTCAATTAAGTAGTGTGCCACACTAAGCATTAATACAAAGTTTTGCAGCTATGAGCTACTTTTACTTTTTACCCAAGGCGGGTAAATGTGTTTCATTAAAAACACTGCAGTGCTTTTATGCCTCTACTTTTCTTTACAAGCTTTTACTTGTTGTGTAGTAAAGCATATCCACCCAGTACTTAATTTGTAGACTGAACATTGTATATGATTTTCCTAGGTAAATGAATTCAATGGCAAATAAATCAAATTGCTCATGATAATTACAGGACTAAAAACGAAAGATGGAATGGATTTTTGTTGCATGTTTTTATCCTCTTTTTATAACAACAAAGCTCCTAATAATAAGCTAATTTGGGCAATATGACAATTCCTAGAAAGAAAGTGTCAAATCTTTTAAATCAAGGCAGGCTGCCTGTTTAGATTGAAGATAGGAACTGAAGCATTTTAAATCTCTGTTAAATATACAGTTGTTTAAGTAAACCATTATTTCTGGAATTATAGAGCCAAGCGATAATGAAAAAATTTAAGCCCTTAGTGTATTGAAGAGTAAAACAGGAAAAAGCTCATATTCAAATCACTTGAAAAACCTACTGTTTAAATGTTGTAATTGTCTCTGTGGAAATCTTCAGACATTTTATTCTTCTATTTTGTTGATACAAATTTGGATCTTGATGTATAAGGATTTTTAGGAAAAAAATAGATTTCTCTGAATCCAGTCTATTCTTTAATCTTTCTAATGTTTCCTACAAAAATATATTAATGTGATCTGTAAAAATAAAACCAAATGTTATATTGAATTAACTTGTACTGTATCAGTTTAGGCTTTATTGGAGATATATAATCTCCCAAGATTATCAGTGTTGAGAAGTGTACTAAACAAGCCATCTTTATTTACTTTTATAACCTACATATTCAGTGAGCAAAAGGGCTGACATGGGGTCAGGGAAAGGGTGGGAATAAGGTGCTAATTACTGGCTTAAATTAGAGAACTGAGTAAGGTAATGAGAAGTATATTTGTACAATTATTCATCAAATTTTATGCTTTAAGAGTGAATTTCGTTGTATGTAAATTGTGCCTCAATAAATCTGCCCTTTAAAAATTTTTAAATTTTAAGTTGAAAAGGAAAGCCCAACTCAGCATCCCAATATCATAAAATCTATATTATGTTGCTAAATTATTCAAGAATATTGCATCTGTAATTGAATATGATTTACTTTTGTCCAATAAAGGCCAAAACTTTCAGAAAACTGGATATGACAGTGCAGCTATTGAGTTAATGAATTAGATATGTATCTCTTAGAAATATCTACAAATATGCTTTCCCCATAGTTAACATTCTTAGATCAAGATTTCTCTTATATTTATGTTTTATATGGTCTGTAAGTGGATTTTTTAAAAGTCACATTGCTATTACTTTAAAAAATATTTCTTTTTTATAATTTATTTTTATAGTTGGTATAATTGTGCTTTGCTTTATATGCAAATTTTCATTGGAAACTTTAAAAAATGAATAATTGAAATTCAGGTTATATTTTAAATATGCTCCAGGCAAAGAGGAATCTGTAATTAAATAATTTCTTGAGGGGCGCCTGGGTGGCTCAGTCGGTTGAGTGTCCGACTTCGGCTCAGGTCATGATCTAGCGGTCTGTGAGTTCGAGCCCCGTGTCGGGCTCTGTGCTGACAGTCCAGAGCCTGGAGCCTGCTTTGGATTCTGTGTCTCTCTCTCTCTCTCTGCCCCTCCCCTGCTCGTGCTCTGTCTCTCTCTCTTTATCAAAAATAAATAAACATTAAAAATTAAAAAAAAAAATTCTTAAAAGTGAATCTCTACCCTTTAATTTTACTAATTTACAAATGGATAACATATCTAACACTTAAGTTAAAATGCATTCAATAATATTTAGCAGTTATAAGACATTCGATTTATTCTGAATGTTAAATAACATACATGCCATTTTACATGGATTTTAGTTTTCTACTTATTCTAAAAGTTGTTTTTAAAAAAAGAAGGAGATATACTGAATAAGATTGCATACTCTCTGAACCCTTCTTGGCATTTTACCTATATCGTTTTACTTTAAATGGTAATATTAAATATTCTGAAGATATCTATCCATCTTCTCTAGATACTTACCAGAATTTATATAACTATAATCAGGATGGAAACCAAGATATTTCTTAAGATGGTATCAAAATGATTCAAAATTTATTTAGAAAAATTAAATGTTTAAGACTAGTTTTTTAAAACATTCAAAAGAAGATGATGTTTAATGAGGTTTGATTATCCTTACAAGATATTAAAGCATGTTATAAAAATAGCAAATATACTGGTTAAAACAGTAGGTGAGACACTGAAGCAGAATTTCTAGCCCAGAAATGAACATGTTCTCATCCAGACCCATTTATAAATCTACATAATAATTTAATGTACAGTAGGGGAAACATCACGGAACAATGAAATACAACTCAGGAAATGATGTTAAGATAATAATTCAAAACCTTAATTCACACCATTCATCAAATATGTATTCTAGGTAAAAGAAAACATTAAAAAATGCAACTACATTTAAAAGAAAAGGAAGAAAACATAATATTTACCAGATATCTGGAGAGAAAGTAATTTTCTAAACCAAAAGAAGCAAAAGATACCATAAAAGAAAGTTGGACTATATAAAAATTAAAATTAAAATGACATTGAGAAGGAATGATAGGGGCACCTGGGTGTCTCTTTTGGTTAAGCATTCAACTCTTGATTTTGGTTCAGGTCATGATCTCCTGGTTTGTGGGATTGAGCCCCACACTGAGCTATAGTCGGACAGTGTGGAGCCTGCTTGGGATTTTCTCTCTCTCTCTCTCTCTCTGCCCCCCCAATAAATAAACATTTTTAAAAACTAAAAAAGAAAAGGAAAATGATAGATATGGAAAATGTATTTCCATGAAATAGAAAAAGAGCTAATAGCTGTAATATATATATAGATATAGAGATATAGAGATATAGAGATATAGATATATCTCTATATCTCTATATCTATATCTCTATATCTATATCTATATCTATATCTATATATCTATATCTATATCTTTAAAGAGAACATCATGTGACAGAGTTAGGACTCCCTCCCTGATCTGACTCCAAAGCCCACATATGCTCTGAACCTCAATGCTATGTCCTTTACTTATGCTACATATATTTATGAACATAACGTCTCCCTTGTGGCAGTCTGTATATGGTTTAGTTATACTACATTTACAGGAGAATTGAGCTTATTTTCATTTGTTTATAGAAAAAAAATTCTATAAAAGGAAATTACATCAATGAAATATGCATGATTTTAAGTTATTATCCCTTAAAACATGCATCTACCTGCAGCTTCTCTTCCCTGTACTCTGCACTATTACTTGTTAGGTTATATAAGATATAGGTAGTGTCACTGAAAAGCCATAAGAATATCCTTTCTCACAAAATTGCACAGCAGAACAAAATGACTAAAATAGAAATGGATGGGAACTCTCCTAATAAGCTAAGATTGGCCTGCCTCACATCTTCCTGTAAATGGGTGGCATGTTGATAAAAAATAGTTTGTAACTTTCTGGTAAAATAAATGGGTATATGTAGGAAACTCAAGTTTAGAATATGAGCATCCTGTTAACATTGGCACTGTATGTTAACTAAAATTTAAATAAATTAAAAAACAGAATATGAGCTTTCTGTATTTTAGCAGTTATTCTCCCTTGAGTTCTTTTTCTCATTTTTTCTTTGCTGTATAGTCTCATACTCCTGAGTTGCCCATCCATTTTCTAAGGATATCATAGTTCCTATATTATAACCTAGTAATTTGAAATGTTTGTGGGGTTTTTTTGTTTGTAGTAATTCTAAATATTTATAAATATTATATAAAAATACAAACTCTTAAAAATTCACTGATGCAAAAGATTTTACAGAAGAGTTGTAAAATCATACACTATTAGGGCTCACATTCTTTCCTATAATTCTTAAATAAAAAATCCATAAAGAACTACTTTGACAAGTTAAAAACAGTCAAATTATTCATACTTTTATTTCTATTTAACTGACTTGTGACAATGTGTAATTGTTTTATAAATTCAATCTGTGTTGATAGGATTAACACGTGTTTTGCATATGTATTATAGTAAATAAGCTTTCCAAAAGACAGAGTGAATAAAATGCATCAGGTGTGGGAATTTTACCCTACTTGCAAGGGAATCAAATACCTTTTATTGTTTCATGGATGCTGGAAGACCACGTGATTCCTGAGTCAGAGACAAAGGGCATTAATACAGCAACAGTATCAGCATATTTTGGGGCACCTGGCTGGCTCAGTCAGTAGTGTATGTAACGCTTCATCGTGGGGGACATGAGTTTGGGCCCCATGTTGGGGGTAGAGTTTACTTAAAAAAAAATAGTATCAGCATATTTTGATTGGTTCCTTTGCCACCAAGTCCCATAAGGGTGACATGAAGGGTCAAATGGAAGCTGCACACACGATGTGGTTTCATCACAGCTGAAGGATATTGAGCTTGGGGACTCCACTACTATTATAGCTATCGTTAAATAAGCCTGCTTTTTATCCCAGATGGAGATACTGCCTCAATCTTAAAGGTTGATTGCTTATCTCTGAAGAATGATCTGATAAAAAGCAGTCAGGACTTGTCACTCCTGGGCAACCTAGCAAGATGTGTAGGAGCAGAAGAGATGCATAAAGGAATGTTTCCCAGCACTCTCTTGTTTTTTTTATCAACTGTCCTCTTTTTGAGGTTATTGCCTATGTAATAATCATTGGGCCTGAAACTTCAACTCTGTACCACTCTTTGATTTATATATACAGTAGTGAGTTTTAAAGAAACAATTATAGTAAGGGCTGCTGGCCAAATAGGGCATTTATATAGCCCAAATACTCCATTATAGAATGAATTTTTTTCATATTTAATTATCATTTTTATAGGTATGGAATCATACACTCTTTCTTTTTATTTCTAGCAAACTTACTGTTGTAATGTATTTAATTTTATCAGTGACTGGGCAGGGCCCCATAAGGAAACATCCTGAAAATAAATACATCCTGCAAACACGCCTGTACTGCACAGTGTTCTTCATCTCTTCAACCTCTTTACTCTTCATTAATGACATAACATGGGGAATCTTTCTAAAATCAGTTCTTTAGGGTCTAGAATTTAAACTTAAGCCACCAATTAGTCTTCTTGTGTTTATTTTCTTTGATATACTCAAAGCTGATGTTGGTTGATTTGGTCATTTTAAAATATGGCAATTCCTATACCTACATTTCTACACTGTTTACACAAGTAATTCTCAAACTTCTTCCTCTTTTGGAGGGGGGTTCAGAACCCCTTTATACCCTTAAAAGTTTGAGAAGACAGGATTTTGGAAAGAGGGTAGAGTAGGAAACACCAGAAATCTGTCTGTCTAGACAACAACTGCATTGGCAGTTTGTGTAACTGCCAATGGCAAATTTGTGTAACTATTTTGGAACTCTGGAGTCTGTTGAGGCCTTACAACTTCCAGAGAACAGCTTAAATTATAAACTGTGGTTAACTGTGGTCAATTTCAGCCCTTAGCTCACTGGTAGCAATCTACCTCCTACCTCCCAATCCCATGGCAGACAGGCATGCATGTATTTCTGGGGCAGCCCACACACAGCCAGTGTTGGCAATGAGGATCCTCTCCTCCATATATCAGAGATCTGTGTTCTGATCGCTGGTTGCTCCTTCTGATCGTGGAAGTGCAAACATAGGGTTGACCAGACTTTGTTAAAAACACACCACACTACATTGTGGCAGGCCCCTCCAGCTCAGGCTAAAGCAATTTCCAGGGTATTTAGAGGGCCAGTGCTTTTCCCCTCCCTCCCTCCCTGTTTTTGTCTTTTTCCTCTTTGGGGAGCCAAATAATAAAGATGAGGACATTCAAAAGCAACTGTACATACAGGAAAAATTAGAAAATCACCATGCATGGCTAGAGAAAGGCACAGGCTCAGAAAAGACTTGAGAAGACTTTAAGTTTGCACCTCAGGCTGATCAACAGCATAGAGACAGCCTACAGCAATGAAACAAATGATTAAAAACCCCAGCAAATCTTGCAGAAGGGGGTGAATCTGATTACCACATTATTACATTCAAATATCTAGTTTTAAACAAAAATATCACAGGGCATACAAGGAAATGGGATTGTATGACCTATTCAAAGGAAAAAAATAATCAAAAGAAACTGTCTCTGAGAAAGACTACATGGTGCACCTACTAGACAAAGGCTTTAAAACAACTATCTTAAAGATACTCAAAGAGTTTAAGGAATGCATGAGGAAAGTTAAGAAAATTATGTATGAACAGGTGGAAATATCAATAAAAACAAATTATAGAGATAAAAGGTATAATAACTGAAATAAAAAAAAATCCCTAGAGGAGGGGTGCCTGAGTGGCTCAGTTGGTTAAGCATCTGACTTGATTTTGGCTCAGGCCATGATCTGATGGTTCCTGAGATCGAGTCTGTGTTGGGCTCTGTGGTGACAGGGTGGAGCGTGCTTGGAATTCTCCCTCTCTCTCTATCTCTCTCTCTTTCTCTCTCAAAATTAATAAACATTTAAAAAATTTTCCTAGAGGAATTCAAAGGCAGACTTCAACAGGCAGATGAGTCAATGAACTCAAACATAGCAAAATTAAAATTATAGAGTCTAAGGAACAGAAAGGTAGAAAAAAATGAACAGAGCCTAAGGGACTTGTTGAGTGGAACACTGTTGTGTAGACCAGTGTACACATTATAAGAATACTAGAAGGAAAAGAGAGGGGCAGAGAGATTGAAGAAATAATACCTGAAAACTTTCCAAGTTTGATGATAGATATGATAAACACCAAGAAGATTAACAATTCTGAATATGAAGAAATTGAAAAGATTCACACAGAAACACATTATAAGCAACTCGTTGAATGCCAAAGACAAAGAGAGAAACTTGAAATTAGCAAGAGAAAAACAACTCATCATATGCAAGGATCCTCAATAAAATCATAAGCTGATATATTCCAAGTGCTAAAATAACATTTGGTCAGTAAGACACCTAGGTGGCTCAGTTGGTTAAATGTCTGACTCTTGATCCCAGGTCAGGTCATCATCTCTTGGTTCATGAGTTCAAGCCCTGCATCGGGCACTGTGCTGATGGTGTGGAACCTGCTTGGGATTCTGTCTCTCCTTCTCACTGCCCCTCCTCTGCTTGTTCTCTCTCTCTAAATAAACAAATAAACGTTTTAAAATTTTAAATTTTAAAAAGATAAATATAGTCAATCAAAAATGTTATACCTGGCAAAACTCTCCTTCAAAATGAGGGACAAATTAAGATATTTTTAGATAGACAAAAGCTGAAGGAGTTCATTACTGCTGGATCTGTCCTGCAAGAAATGCTAAAGAAAGTCCTGCAGTTTGAAATGAAAGGACACTAGATAGTAACTTGAAGCCATATAAAGAAATAAAGATTTCAGTAAAGGTAAATACACAATTAATTGTAAAAGGTATTATAACACAGTTTGTAGAGATAAAAGGTATAATAACTGAAATAAAAAAACTTTTTGATTTTTAAATGATTTAAGAGATTAATACAGTTTTAAAAATTATTAGTCTAAAAGGTAGTATTATTGTAACTTTGCTTGTAACACTACATTTTGTTTCCTATATAAGAGACTAATGCATTAAAGAATTATGAGTTTATGTTTTTTGAACACACTGTGTATGAAGATGTAATTTTTTGACAACTGAAGAGGGTGTGGATAGAGTTGTAAAAGCAGAAAAATATTTATATGTCACTGAAATTAAGCTGGTGTAAATTTAGTGTTGTATCTTTAGGGTGTTGAATGGTAACCACAAAGAAAATAGCTATAGAATATACACAGAAGGAAATGAGAAAGGAATTTAAACACTTCACTACAAATGGAGAAATTCCTAGAAACATAAAACCTACTGAAACAAGATCAAGAAGGAATAGAGAGACTGAACAGACCAATAACAAATGAGATTAAAGGAATAATCACAAACCTCCCAAAAAAGAAAAGCACAGGAATAGATGGCTACACAGGTGAATTCCACCAAACATTCAAAGAACAATTAAAACCAGTTCTTAAACTCTTTCAGAAAATAGAAGAAGAGGGAATGCTTTGACGAGGCCAACATTACTCTGATACCAAAGTCAGACAAAGACACCATAAGAAAAGAAAACTCAGGGCATTATTTCTGTTCAGTTTAGTGTAGATGCAAACATGCTCTATAAAATATTAGCAAACCAAATCAAACAGTACATCAAAAAAATTATACACCATCAACATGTTACTCCACATAAACAGAATGAAACATAGAAACCCCATGAGCTTTTCAGTAAGTGCAAAACAAAGTATTTGACTGGGGCACCTGGGTGGCTCAGTCTGTTGAGCATCCAACTTCGGCTAAGTTCATGATCTTGCAGTTCATGGGTTGAGCCTGCATCAGCTTGCTGCTGTCAGCATGGAACCTGCTTCAGATCCTCTGTCCCCCTTTCTCTTTGCTCTTCTCTTCCTTGTACTCTCCTTCTCTCTGCAAAATAAGTATTTTTAAAAAAGTATTTGATAAAGTTCAGCATTCATTTGTGATAAAAACTCCCAACAAAATAGATACAGACAAACTTACTACAACACAATAAAGGTCATTTATGAAAACCCTATAGCTAACCTCATAATCAACCAGGAAAAACTGAACTTTTCCTCTAATATCTGATAAAGGCAAGGGTACCCACTGTCCCCACCTCTATTCAGTAAAATACTAGAAGTCTTAGAATAGGTAGGCAAGGAAAGTAAACAAAAGGTAACCCAATCTGAAAGGAAGACCTAAGATTATCTGTTGGCAGAAGACATGATCCTGTATGTAGAAAACCCTAAAGACTCCACTAAAAAAAACTGTTCAAACTAATAAATTCAGGAAAGTTGGATGCAGAATACAAAATCAACACACAAATATCAGTAGTGTTTCTTGACACTAATAATGAACTCTATGAAAAGGAAATCAAGAAAACAATTACATTTACAACAGCATCAAAAAGAAGAAAACTTACGAATAAATTTAACAGAGGAGGTGAAACATCTGTACGCTCAAAAACAATAAAACGTTGAAGTAAATTGAAGAAGATGCAAAGAAACAGAAAGATAAACTGTGTTCATGAATTGGAAGTATTAATATTGTTAAAATATCCACAATGGGGCACCTGGGTGGATCAGTTACTTGAGCATTTGACTCTAGATTTTGGCACAGGTTAAGATTTCAGAATGGTGGGATTGAGTCCCACATCAAGCTCCACGCTCAGCTTGAGACTCTCTCCCTCCCTCCTCCCCCCCCCCCCCGTGTGTCTCTCTGTGTCCCTCCCTCTCCTTCTGTCCCTCTCCTCCGCTCGTGCTCTCTCTCACTGTAAAATTTAAAAAAAAAATTAAATGAAACATCCATACCAACCAGAGTGATCTACAGATTTAATGCAATTTTTATTGAAATTCCAATGACATTTTTCACATAAATAGGAAAAACAATCCTAAAATTCATATGGAACCACAAAAGAGTCCAAATAGCCAATACAGCCTTGAGAAAGAAGAACATTATTGGAAGTAACACCCTTTTTGATTTCAATTATATTACATAGCTATAGTAACCAAAACAGTATGGTACTGGCATAAAAACAGACACATAAACCAATGGAACATCAGAGATAGCCCAGAAATCAACCCACACATATACATTCATCTGATCTTCGACAAAGGTGCCAAGAATACACAATGGGAAAGAACAGTCTCTTCAATAAATTATGCTTGGAAAACTGTCCACATGCAAAAGAATACAATTTGTCCCTTATACCATACACAAAAATCAGCTGAAGATGGATTAAAGATTTAAACATACAACCATAAATCTCCTAGAAGAAAACTTAGAGGAAAAGCTCTTTGGTGTCAGTTTTGCAATGATATCTTGGATATGACATCAAAAGCAAAGTGAACAAAACCAAAAATAAGCATGTGGGACTACATCATCCATAAAGCTTCTGCACAGCAAAGGAAACCGTAAAAAAATGAAAAAGCAACCTACAAAATGAGCTAATATTTGCAAAATCCTATATCTAATAAGAGGTTAATATGTAAAATACATACGGGACTCAGTACAGCCCAATGGGAAGAAAACAACCCAATTAAAAAATGGGCAGAGGACATGAATAGACATTATTCCAAAGAAGACATACAAATGGCCAACAGGTATATGAAACAGGTGGTCAGTGCCACTAATCACCAAGAAATACAAATCAAAACCACAGTAAAATAATACTTAACACTTGCTAGGATGGCTATCATCACAAACACAAAAAATAACAAGTGTTGGGGCACCTGGGTGGCTCAGTCGATGAAGCATCCGACTTCAGCTCAGATCATGATTTCATGGTTCATGAGTTTGAGCCCTACATCAGGCTCCACGCTGACAGTGCAGAGCCTATTTAGGATTCTCTCTCTCTCCCTCTCTCTGCCGCTCTCCTGCTTGTACTTTCTCTTTCTCTCTCAAAATAAATAAATAAACTTTAAAAACAATGACAAGTGTGGGCAAGACTGTGGAGAAAAAAGAATCCTTGTACACTATTGGTGGGAATTTAAACTGATACAGCCATTATGGAAAAAGTGTGATGATTCCCCCCAAAAATTAAAAATAGAACTAACAGATGATCCAGCAATCCCATTTCTGGCAGTATATCCAAAGGAAATGAAATCAGTATCTCAAAGAGATATCCACACTTTAGTGTTCATTGCAGCATTATTTAGAATAGCCAAAATATGGAAACAACCTAAGTGTCTTGGCTATAGTAATTATACACATACAATATGTATGTGTATCAAAACATCACATTGTATACCTTAAATATATAAAATTTTTATTAATTAAAAAAACCACAACCAGTCTATAACTGTACTTTCTCACATGACAGCCATTCAGCACCTGTCTGAATTGAGATGTGTTATAAGTGCCAAATGCATACTGAATTTTAAAGACTTAGTTCACACCAAGAATAGAAAATAACTAATAATTTAAAGCAGTAATTATTGGAATATGGGAATTGGAAATATTTTTAATATATTGGGTTAAATATATCATTAAAATTTTAAAAAGAAAGATCTCTGGGCGCCTGGGTGGCTAAGTTGGTTAAGGGTCCAACTTCAGCTCAGGTCATGATCTCATGGTTTGTGGATTCAAGTACCACGTCAGGCTCTTTGCTGACAGCTCAGAGCCTAGAGCCTGCTTCAGTTTCTGTGTCTCCCTCCCTCTCTCTCTCTCTCAAAAATAAATAAAAACATTAAAAATATTTTTTAAAATATCAATTCAATAACCTAACTTTACAACTTAAGGAACTAGAAAAAGAAAAAATTAAACCCAAAGCTGGCAGAGGAAGGAAATAATAAAAATTATAGCAAAGACAAATGAAATAAAGAATAGAAAAACAATAGAACAAATAGTGCTAGAGCAAGTAGACATCCGTATGCAAAAATATGAATATAGACATAGATGTTATATCCATCACAAAAATTAATTCTAAATGATTCGTAGACCTAAATATAAAATGCAAAACTGTAAAATTCCTAGAAGATAACATAGAAGAAAATGTAGGTGTGTCCTTGGGCATGGTGATGCCTTTTTAAGATACACACCATGAGCATGATCCATGAAAGAAATAATTGATAATCTGGATTTCATTAAAATTACGAACTTCTGCTTTACGGAAAGTAATATGGAGAGAATGGAAAGACAAGCAACAAATGGAGAGAATATTTGCAAAAGACACATCTGATTAAAACTGTTATCTAAAAGATACAAAGAACTATTAAGACTCCACAATAAGAAAACAACCCTTATTTAAAGATGCGCCAATGACCTTACAGACACTTCTTCAAAGAACATTTACAGATTTCAAATAAGCCTATTAAAAGATGCTCCATATCACATGTAATCAGGGAAATGCAAACTGAAACAATGAGATACCACTATACACTTATTAGAATGGCCCAAATTTGGAACACTGACAACACCCAATCCTGACAAGGATGTGGGACACAAGAACTCTTAATTCATTGCTGGTGGTAATGCAAGATGGTATAAAGCTACTTTAGAAGACAGTTTGGCTGTTTCTTAAAAATGTAAACAGTCTTACCATATGATCCAGGAGTTGTACCTCTTGGTATTTATCCAAAAGAGTAGAAGACATATCCACACAAAAACCTGCACATGGATTATTATAGCAGCTTATTCATAATTGCTAAAACTTGGAGCAACCCAAATCTCCTTCAGTAGGTGAATGGTAACTAAACTGTGGTACCTGGATAACAGGTTATTATTAAACATTAGAATGAAATGAACTATCAAGACATGGAAAGACATGGAGGAACCTTAGTGCTTATTATTAAGTGAAGAAAGCCACTCAGAAAAGGCTGCATACTGTGTGGGCCCAACTATATGACATCTTAGAAAAGGCAAAACTGTGGAGACAGTAAAAAGCTCAGTGGTTGCCAGGACCTGGGTGTAGAGGAAATATGACTAGGTAGAGCACAGAGGAGCAAAAATATTCTGTACAATATTACAATGATGGACATATGTCATTATGCATTTGTCCAAATTGATAGAATGTACAACACCAAATGTGAACCCTAAGATAAACTGTGGAAGTGGGAAGATGTTGGTCAAAGGGTATAAAGTTTTATGTAGTGTGAATAAGATCTAGTGATCTAATGTACAAGAAGGTGGCTATAATTAAGAATATTGTATACTTGAAATTTGCTAAGAGAATAGATCTTAAGTGTTTTCACCACACATAAAGAAGTGGTAACTGTGTGAGATGATGAATAACATTATTGATAAAAAATGTACCATTATGATGAGTGATATTGATAATGGGAGAGGCTATGCATGTGTGGAGGCAGGGCATATATGAGAAATCTCTATACTTTCCTCTGCATTTTTTGTAAAACTAACACTCCTAAAAGAATACGTCTTTGAAAAAAGATAGAGGTAACTGGTGAAACCAAAAGTTCTTGCAAAGATCAACAAAATTAACAAACCTTTAGACAGATGGACAGAGACAAAAAGAGAGAAGAGTCACATTACTATAATCAAAAATGAAAGTGAGGACGTTATTTTAGAAATTCTACAGAAATAGAAAGAATTATAAGACAATACTAGGAACAGCTGTATGCCCACAAATTGGATAACCTATATGAAATGCATAAATTCCTAGAAACAAAACCTACCATTACTGACTCATGAAGAAACACAAATCTGAATACACACCTGTGACTCGTAAGGACCTTGAGTTAGTCATCAAAATATCCCAACAGCTCTGGACCTGGTGGCTTCACTGGTGAATTCAACCAAACATTTAAAGAAGAAAAAACACAAATCATCCCCAAAATTAAAGAAGGGGGAACACATCCTAACTCATTCTGTAAGGCCAGCATTGCCTTGATAACAAAGCCCAAGACACTACAAGGAAAGGAAACTACTGACCAGTATTTCTTATAAACATTGATGCACAAATCCTCAACAACATACTAGCAAACTGAATTCAGCAGCATACTAAAAGAATTGTGACCAAGAGGAATTTATTCCTGGAATGCAAGGGTGGTTCAACATATGAAAATCAGTCAACACCTCATTAAGGTAAAGGATAGAAACTGCATGATTATCTCAATAAATGTAGAAAAAGTAAATAATAACATTCAATACGTTTTCATGATAAAAAAAAAAACAACAAAGTAGGAATACATGGGAGCTATCTCAAGGTAATAAAAGCCATATATGAAAAACTCACAGTTTATATCATACTCAGTGATGAAAGATTAAAAGCTTTTACTCTAATATCAGGAACAAAGCAAGGGTGCTTACTGTCTCCACTTCTATTCAGTGTAACACTGGAAGTCCTAGTTGGAGCAGTTAGGCAAGAAAAAGAAACAAAAGCCATCAAAATTAGAATGGAAGAAGTAAAACTATTCCTCTGCATAGATGATTATGATCTTATATATAGAAAACCTCAAAAGATTCCACACAAAAAATATTGCTAGAATAGATGGTTTGGCAAAGGTTACAGAGTCTTCACAAAAATAAGTTGCGTTGTATCTCTAACAATGAACAGTATGAAAAGGAAGTTAAGAAAACAGTTCCATTTACAGTCATATCAAAAGGATAAAATACTTAGGGATTAACTAAGGAAGTGAAAGACTTGTGAACTGAAAAGTAGGAAACAATGATGAAATAAAGAAGACACGAATAAATGGCTATGTTTAACAGATGTCTATGGATTGGAAGACTTAATATTGTTAAGATGTCAATACCACCCAAAGTGACCTATAGATTTAATGCAATCCCCAATAAAATCCTAAAAAAGCAAAAATAGAAAAATCCATTCTAAAGTTCATATGGAATCTTAGGGTATCCCAAATAGCCAAACAATCTTGAAAAAGAACAGTTTTGGAGGGCTCACCTTCCTGATTTCAAACTTACTACAAAGCTACAGTGATCAAAACAATGTGGTCCCGACATAAAGACAGACATATAGGGCAATAGAATAGAGAGCTCAGATATAAACCCTTGCATATATGGTCAAATGGTTTTCAAGAAGGGTGCCAAGTCCATTCAGTGGGGACAGTACAGTCTTTTCAATAAATGGTTCTGGGAAAACTGGATATCTACTTGCAAAAGAATGGAATTGGGTCCTTACCTAGCACCTTGTACAAAATTGATTCAAAATGGATCAAAAACCTGAATGTATGAACTAAAACTATAAAACTCTTATACGAGAATATAGGGCAGAAGCTTCACAAGTTTGGATTTGAGAATGAATTCTTGGATGTAAGACCCAAGGTACAAGTAACCAAAAAAATATAGGCAAATGGACTTCATGAAAATTTAAAACTTATATTCATGAAAGGACACAATCAACAGAGTAAAAGGCAACCTGCATAATATGAGAAGATATTTCCAAGTTATATGTCTGATGAAGAACTAATATTCAGAGTATAGAGAGAACTCCTAAAAGTCAACAACAAAAAGCAAATGAACAAAGAACTTGAATAGACATTTCACCAAAGAAAATATATGAATGGCCAATAAGCATGTGAAAAGATGCTGAAAATCCCTAGTCATTAGAGAAATGTAAATCAAAATCACAGTGAGATACCACTTCACATTCATTAGGGTGACTACTATCAAAGGAAAAACAAAAAGGAAAGGAAGGAAAAGAAAATAACAAGTGTTGGTGAGGATGTGGAGAAATTGAGACTCTTGTGCACCACTGGTGGGAATATAAAATGGTTCAGCCACTATGGAAAACACTATAGATGTTCCTCACAACATTTAAAATAGAATTACCATATGATCCAGCAATTTCACTTCTGGATGTATATCTAAAAGACTTGAAAGCAGGATCTTAAAGAGATATTTGTATAGTTACATTTATAGTCAGCATTATTCACAGTAGCTGAAACATGGAAGCAACCCATGTGTCCATCAACAGATGAACGGATAAACAAAATGTGATATATATATATATATATATATATATATATACACACACACACACACACACACACACACACACACAGTGGAATATTGTTTAGCTTTGAAAAGGAAGGAAATTCTGACATAAGCTATAACATCAGTGAACCCTGAGGATATTATGCTAAGTGAAATAAGCCAGTCACAAAATGATAAATACATGTGATTACACTTACATAAGGTATCTTATGTAACAACAGTTCTATCATACAGAAAGTAGAATTGTTGCCGGAGGCTGTGGGAAAGCAGAAATGGGAAATTACTGTTCAATGGGTATAGAGTTTCAGTTTTGCAAGATATGTGTTCTGGAGATGGACAGTCATGATGGTTGCACAACAATAGGGAATGTACTTAATACCACTGAACTGTGCATTTAAAAATGGTTAAGATGGGGCTCCTGGGTGGCTCATTTGGTTAAGCATCCAACTTCAGCTTAGGTCATGATCTCATGGTTCATGAGTTCAAGCCCTGTGTCAGGCTCTGTGCTGACCATGTGGAGCCTGCTATGAATCCTCTGTCTCCCTTTCTTTCTGCCCCTTCCCCACTTTCTCTCTCTCTCAAAAATAAACATTCTTAAAAATGTATAAAACTGGTTAAGATGGTACAAACTAAATTATGTGTACTTTACTATAATAAAAATGTTTTAAGTTATTCAGGGCCCCAAAGAATTTTTATGTGAGCTATACCTATTGATACTTATAATATTAGAAATTAAAAATGAGAAAATTAAAAAGTATATTAATTCATTTAAAATAATAATAATAGGGTGTATAGGTGTCTCAGTTGGTTAAGCGTCCCACTCTTGATTTCAGCTCAGGTCATGTTCTCATGGTCGTGAGATTGACCCCTGTGTCAGGCTCGGTGCTGGGCATGGAGCCTGATTGAGATTCTCTTGTTCCCTCTCCCTCTGCCCTTCCCTCTCTCACATGCATGCTCTCTCATGTACACTTTCTCAAATAAAATAAAAATAATAAACAATTACATACATAAATAACATTTTTTTTGGAAAAATGACTATATTTTCCAAAACAAAAACAATTTAGTAAAAAGAATGAAATTTTTTCCACTTTTGCCACACTCTAATGACTGGCTTAGTAGAGATAGCTTCAGTATTTAATCTGTTGTAAATATGCTATTTGGTTGAAGTATATAAAGAAAATCTGATGTTCACACTTACAGTTGGAAAAATAAAGATAATTTTAATAGACTTTTCAAATAATTATAGATTGTCTTCTTTGATACTACATGAAAACTCACAAGTGATAGTTTTTTTTTTATTTGACATGCAGAATCTGAAATCATACCTTGGTTTATCTTGCATTTTCAAATGGATATTTTGTTGATGCATGGTTTTGTAATATTATGTGTTTTGTTCACTGGACAATATTGATTCCCCAAGTCCTGCAGATCTTCCAAATGTTGTCATATTTGATTACACATATAAGAAGAGTAATATTTGTTAATGTCACCACCAGTCTTTTCACACAAGTCCTTAAGGTCAACCTTCTCTCCCCTGCTATTGTATGTGGGCCTATTTCTACTGTCTCTATTGTATGTAATTATTAGATATATAATTATCTATCTGGTTCTGTCCTGGTTCTGAAATCCTATTTTATAATTATGCTTTCTTTTAAATTTTTTTTGCACTATATGAGTTATGTTTTCCTTGTTTTATTTATAATTGATTCTTCTGGTAATTTGGGAAATTTGTTTATTAATTTATTGTTAGAACATCCCCATATATTGTAGTCAGGGTTCCATATGTCTCCTACTTCAGGCTGATAAAGGTTTACTTTTGTTTCTCATTATCCTTGTTACCTTCAGGTGATTTTCAGATTGCATGGGGAAACCACCATCTTTACTTCATTATTTTTAAACCAGCAATTCCAATATTTTTCTTAAACATTTTTGCTGTGAAACAGAAATGTATATAAAATATATACAAAAAAGTGCATAAAACATATATGCAGCTTAAGAAAATTATTTTAAGTGAACATCTATGTAAACACCAAAAGAATTAGATCTTTGAAATCACTCCAGAAATTTTAAGTACAAATCCTTGAATAATATAATGTTAGGTTTGACTGGTTTTTCATTTTATATAAATGGAATCACCTGGTATATATATATATATATATATATATATATATATATATATATATATATATATATGATTTTGTACCTGTTTTCTTTTGTCAGTAGTATATTTTAGGATTAAATGTTTTCTGTACTTCTCTCAATCTCTCTCCTCTCCCTCCCTTCTTTCTGTCTGTCTCTCTCTGCGTGTGTGTGTGTGTGTGTGTGTGTGTGTGTGTGTGTGTGTGGTGTTATTTCACTATCTGAACAGATCACAATTTTAAGATCTATTTTATTGTTGTCACCAACAACATATATAATTCTAATATTAGAATTATTTTCACATATGGGAAATTATAAACAGTGCTGCTGTGACAGTGCAAAAATGCTGTGAACATTTTTGAACATGTGTTCTATCTTGTATAACCATGAGTTTCTGTAGGTTATAAACCTAGGATTGCTGGGTCATAGCATATGCACATCTTCAGATTTATCATAATAGATGATGCCAGAGTTTTCCCGTGAGCTCTGTATAAGTTCCCTTTGCTCCACATTCTTGTCAACACTTGATATTTTTAATTTCATTAAAATATTAATTTCCTTTTAATTAAAAGAGTTTTTACCTTTAGCCTTCCTGGGAGGGAAGTATGTAGTAGTGTCTTTTGCAGTTCTCTTAATAATGTGATAGAGCAGATTTTCATTCTGATTATAAGCCCTTTGTGTATGGGTGTGTATAAAATAACTTGGCACTAGGTTACTTAGCTTTATAGAAGGCAAAGAAATGCAGTATGTAAGCATTATAGCATCAGGTATGCAGTGCCATAGTTCAACTCCCCGTGAATTGTTCAGTTGCAAGATGGGTAAGTGTGGACCACTCTGGTTTATAAGATACATACTCTTGTACACCTGTATGTTTAACCATTAGATCCCTCGAGGGACACATTTAAGTGCCAGAATCACTGTAAGCACAAGGAAGCTGTGGCCTTTATTTTTCAATAGGCATTTATAGTTTATTGACAGGCTTCCAAGTGTAGATGCAGTTCACCAAGCCGGGGTCATTTTTACAATAAGTAATGTTGCCTGGTAACAAACTTGACCTTTCACGTTGATGTTCATCCAATATATTTCTGTGGGAACATTGCTGGAAGGTAAACTCGAGGTCATTTCCTCATAAAGGTCTTAGGTCTTTTGGTTAACCCTTTCTCCCTGGAAATAATTGGTGTCTTTATAAATTGTGTCTTCTAATCCATGGATATGGTATATTTCTTTACCGCTTTAAGATTCCTGTATTTTCTCACAGTAAATCTTGATAGTTTTTTAGTTACACTCATGCACATTATTTGTAGATTTATTCCTTAGTAATTTTTTTATGCCACTGTGAATGGTCTTAAAATTTTTAATTTCTAACTGCTTTTGTTGGTGTATAGGAATGCAGTTAGTTTTGTACATTGTTTTTTGTACACAGCAACCTCCTTAAATTCTCATATTCATCCTAAGAAATTATCTATAGGTTCTTTTGGATTTTCTATGTACTTAATTATATTATTTGCAAATAATGTCACTTTTACCATTTTGATTCTTTTCCAATATTTACAACATTATATCTCTTTCTGGCCTTAAAACTAGCTAAGACCTCCAAAACAATGGTAAATAAAAGTGGTGGTAGATCCCTACCCTCAAAGGAAAAATCTTAAATATTTCATCATTGAGATAGTTGCTGAAGATTCTACAAGTTAAGGAATCTTGTTACTATCAATTTGCTAGGACTATTTTATAGAATATAAATGGACATTACATTTTGTTAAATGTTTTT
The DNA here is from genome assembly GCF_046562875.1 of Panthera onca. Taxonomy (NCBI): domain Eukaryota; kingdom Metazoa; phylum Chordata; class Mammalia; order Carnivora; family Felidae; genus Panthera; species Panthera onca. Next base: position 59,549,588 of record NC_138341.1, on the reverse strand, counting down.
CTGTATCTATTTAGATGATTATATCTACACAGTTTCCCCTATCATCTGTTAATTTGGCAAGTTACCTCAATAGGTTTGCTAATGTTAAGTCAAATGTGCATTCCTTGGTTAATTGTCCAGTTTGTTCAATTATAAATTGCTAGGTTCAACATGCTAATATTTTTATTAACACTTTTGCCTCTATATTCATGACAGGTTTTCCTGTAATTTTTTCTTGTTCTATTGAGTTTTGGTATCAGGGTTTGCCAGGATCATGAAATGAGTTGGAGAATAAACTCATTTTTCCTATTCTCTGGAAGAATAAGTGTAATGTTGGACATATTTCTTCCTTGAATGTTTGGTGGAACTTATCAATAAAACCACCTGAAATTTTGTTTATAGGAAGGATTTCAGTTACAAATTCAGTTTCTTCAATAGCAACAAGAACTATCCAGGCTTTCTGTCTCTTCTAGCTATGCTTTTCTAGGAATTTGCTTTCTTCTTTTTTTTTTCTTGTTCAGTCATATCAGAGGTTTGATTTTGTCATTTCAAAGAAGCAACTTTTGGCTTTGTTGATCCTTTGTATTGTATGCGTGTTTCCAATTTCACTATTTTTTGTTCCCATTTTATTTTATTTTTTCTACTTTTGAGGGTTGAGGGGTGCATATTGCTATTTGGGAGTCTACCAAAAGTGCAGCTCTGCCCCTCAGTTCACTCTTGCAGAGCAACCATTACAAAAGCAGCTGTGAGAGCTTTGCTCACTCTCCAGTTACCTAGTCTGTCCAAGATCTTGATTTGAGGATAGTTGTTTGATGTATCTTAGAATGTTTTCTAACATTTTGTTCAGCTTTTTAAAAATTGTGTTCAGGGTCGCCTGGGTGGCTCAGTTGGTTAAGGGTCCCAATTCTTGATTTCAACTCAGGTCATGATTTCACCATTCTTGAGTTTGAGGCCCACGTCAGGCTCTTGGTTGACAACTCAAGAGCCTACTTGAGATTCTCTGTCTCCCTCTCTCTCTGCCCTTCCCCCACTCACACTCTTGCTCTCTGTCTCAAAAATAAATAAATAAACTTAAAAAAAAAAAAAATCAGTTGGGGCACCTGGGTGGCTCAGTCAGTTGGGCGTCCGACTTCGGCTCAGGTCATGATCTCACAGTTCGTGAGTTCGAGCCCCGCGTCAGGGTCTGTGCTGACAGTTTGGAGCCTGGAGCCTGCTTCGGATTCTGTGTCTCCCTCTCTCTCTGCTCCTCCCCAGCTCATGCTCACACTGTCAAAAATAAATAAACTAAAAAAAAACAAAAACCAGCAACCAAAAATTGTGTTCAGATGGTAGTCCTTTAATATAAGCACAAGTTCCTCCCAATATTAATTTAATTACAGCATAATCTTTCAGATTGTCTAGGAGTAAAATAATACCTCAATTTCTCTATGAGAATAAAATGAAGTTATTTAAATGAAACACTTTGAAGAAGAATTAACAGTGCAAATACAAGTGTTACTGTTCTCACCACTGCTTTTGTTTTGTGCTCCCCAAATTGTAAGGTTTATCCACAGTTTCCTCAGTTGTTTTTGAAAATTTGTAATAATTGGGGGAAGACTCCCAGAATCAGCAATAGGGAGACAAAAATGTCCTACAATTTTAGCAATAGTAGTATATATTTCACTGCTGTGGACTGACAGTTCTACTTCTAGTTCTACTTCTAACCAATACTCTAAAATCCAAAGAGGGGCGGGCGCCTGGGTGGCTCAGTCGGTTGAGTGTCTGACTTCAGCTTAAGTCATGATCTCACGGTCTGTGGGTTCCAGCCCAGCATCAGGCTCTGTGCAGACAGCTCAGAGCCTAGAGCCTGCTTCGGATTCTGTGTCTCCTTCTCTCTCTGCCTCTCCCTCGCTCGTTCTCTCTCTCTCTCTCTCTCCCTCTCTCTCCCTCTCTCTCCCTCTCTCTCTCTCTCTCTCAAAAATAAACATATTTTTTTTTAAATTTTTTTTAATGTTTTTTTAATTTTTGAGATGGAGACAGAGCGCAAGTGGGGGAGGGGCAGAGAGCGAGGGAGACACAGAATCTGAAACAGGCTCTGAGCTGTCAGCACCAAGCCGGATGCGGGGCTCGAACCCACAAACCGCGAGATCATGACCTGAGCCAAAGTCGGATGCTTAACCAAGTGAGCCACCCAGGCGCCCAAACATAAAAAAAATTTTTTTTTAAATATGTAAATAAAATCCAAAGAATGGACAAAGGGTTTTATCAACTAAGTACTCCTAAAGCTTAAAATTTTTGGATCAATTGCCTTTTTAGAATCAATTAACTTAATATACACTGGGCAGTCAGTCACTAAGCTCTGAAAAAGGTAAGAAGTAAACTAAAGCAACTACTAGTCTCAAGAAACTTACAGTTTCTGCTGAGGTCCTAAAGCTGCATTATCTTGAAATGTGAAATGCATGTTGGATAAGAGCACAGGCTCTGGAGTGGGAACACCTTGGTATAGATCCTAACTCCTTTACTTTTTAGCTGCGTGATTTAAGTTTCCTCAACTGAAATTGGGAATAATAGCACTTAACTCAAAGGAGTTGTGAAGATTAAGTGAGCTAATCCATGTAAAGGTTTTAACATTGCCTGTGGGACATAGTAAATGCTCAGAATATACTGTATGGATTAATGAAGAATTAAGTCTTTTTGTAGAGGGAAGAAATAACATATTGTAAGAAAAATTCTATATGAGAGTCAAAGGAATATTGAAAATTCCTACTGACTGGAGTTGGAGAGATTTCATGTGCAATAATCTTTTTTAAAAAAAAACAAACATATTTTTAAAGTTTACTTATTTATTTTGAGAGAGAGGGAAAGCACAAGCCAGGGAGGGGCAGAGAAAGAGGGAGAGAGAGAATCCTAAGCAGACTCCGCACTGTCAGCACAGAACATGATGTGGGGCTTGAACTCACGAACTGGGAGATCATGACCTGAGCCAAAATTAAGAGTCAGACACTTAACTGACTGAGCCACCTTGGTGCCCCTCTTGTGCAATTATCTTGAAGTTAAAGTGGAATTGTAGCAGTTGTACTTGGGACAGAAGATACTCCAAAGTGAGGTGACAATCTGTATGATCAAAGACAGGAAGTAGGGGAGCTGGGACTAGGGAGGAGAGCATAGTGATTCTAGAGAATAGTTAATCATCCTGGAGAGTAGATACATTGAAAGAGATTTGGGATTCACTTCTCAAAAGTATTTTGATGTCATTTTGTGTGTTTAACAGTCATTAGATACTTTGACCTGTGCTTTAAGAAGTTTGTTGCTATGGCAATGAATCAGATAAAGGGGAATTTTGAAAAACAGAAGACCTATTAGCAAGATTTCGCAATAGCTAGACAAAAGAAGATAGGTTATAGCAATAGGATCAAAATTTCCCATGAATTAACTTATATTAATAAGGGATGATTGGAGAAGGAAGAGGTCAAAGCTGATTCTGAGATTAAAAGTCTAGATAATTGGGACAATAGCAGTATCATTTGTAAACATAATGAAAACGAAGCAGGTTGTAAGGAAAGATTATAATTATGGTTTTGAACATATTGAGTTTGAATTTTATATGGCAGGAAGGACGGCCAGCTGGAAATGTCAACTTGAGATAGTTTGAACTATAAATGTATATTTGGGAATCATCTGCATGGAAGTGATAGTTGAAATCCTGGGAGTGAATCAGCTCAAAGTGTGGAAAGAGAAAAAACTATTTAGAGCAATACCTAGAGGAATATATATGTGCTTGTATCAGTGGAAGAAGAGGAAAGAGCAAAGAGAAAGCAACTATAGTGAGAGGGGTAGAGCAGAAAAAATGGAATTGAAATTTCTTACAGCTATTAAAATTTAGGAAATTTTGTAACAAGTTATTTGACTAGGTTTTCTGAAAGCAATCCTCTTGCCATTGATAGCAAGAGTAACTAGGTGGCCTTATTATCTTTAATATGTAAAATGCTATGTTAACAGAAACAATGCATTAAAATTATCTATACTAGAACACAGAACTGTTAAGTGAAACAACGGTTTCAAGTCCTATTTCCTCTCCACGGTAATGTCTTCAAATTGGCTCTATAATCATGATGATTGGCATCTATTTGTAGTTCTTAGTTAAGCTGAGATTGGTACCATTGCATCCATATAGTAGCTTGATTTAGAGAGAAATGGAAGGATCACCTAATGAAGCAGATCAGTTCTTCAAAATCAGTCAGATTCTGATTAATCTGACCATAAAGTTATAAGAATGGCTTTTAGAAATTTCCTCTCTTGTACATAACAAATATAACTGTAATATCTGTGGTTTACTTTCCCAGTATGTTAAATAAAGATGTCTTCTCATACATCTGGTCACTGCATAAATAAAGAACTTTTAAAAAGAGTTGTTCCAGCATCTGATAGTTTGGTTCTACCATTAATGACCAGATTTTGATGTTTTCCTTTCTTTGGAAAGCATTAAATTAAAGTCATTCAGAGCTGCTTTTTTCACCAAACTCATAAAAGTAGATACATTGCCAAGAATTCCAAGTGCTCCGTTTTGTACATAAAGTATCAAGATTATCTTCCAGCTAAAGCTTTGTTTGAAAAAATATTTTTCACTAATCTTGAAGAATTCATGGCCTTTTAAGTTTCCAAAAGACCCTCAAAAATAGGAATTCAAGTGCTGATAATGTATTGGTAGTAGTAATAATAGTTGTAATTAACATTTATGGAGTTGTTTCTATGTGCCATACATTTTGCCAAGTGTTTTGCCTGCATCTGTTTATTTAGCAGCATTTATTGAGTGCCTGCTGACTCTTAGGATAAGTTAATGAAACAAACATAGACCCCTGTCTTCACAGACCTTATATTTAGTGAGAATGGACAAAGTAATAAGCAGTAAGCATGACCAATAAGCATATTTTGGTAATAACCAAAATAAAGTATATGGACCATAGGATGGTAAGTACTATCGAAAAAACAGAGCAAGGTAAGGTAGTCAGGAGTGTGGGGTTGAGGTTGAATGATGGAGATGGGTTGCATTATTAAATAGGGTTGTCATAACAGGCATAATGAAAATGGTTGCATTGGAGTTAATCATGCAGATATCTGACAGGAGAACATCCAGGCAAATGGAACAATCTGTACAAAGATGCAAAGGTGGACCATGTCTTGGATATCCAAGGAACAGAAAAGAGGTTGATACGGTTCAGAATAATCAAGGGAGAGAGTGGTAATGAGCAATAATGGATGGGAGGAGGGAGAGGCAGTCCTCTTACTATAATGACACTATGTACACTAGGTACCATTACAATCCCCATTTTGTAGATGAGGAAACAGAGACAGAGAAATAAATTAACCTGCCACATCAGGAGCCAGCTATAGCAAGAAACAAGAAATGACATTCATTCATATCCTGAAAGCTTTGAAATTATTTAACTGCTTATTTATTTGTAACCCTCTGCAAAATATTAGATGAAAGATCAGCCATTCTAAAGTGGATGATTTATTGTACAGTGCTTCTACTTCAGTTTTATTTCTCTGCAACCAATATGACCAGTTATAGGGCTTGTAATTTCATCAAAGTTTCTTCAATTACATATGACTTCTTTTTCTTGGCAGTGCAGCAAGCATCTGTAAGGTATGTTTAATTCAAGGGTTTTGTTGTGTTAGGGTAAATCCAAAGTTTAGCTTAGTTCTTCTAGCCTTTTCATATTGAGCCTTCTTAGAAACAAGGATATGTATAATCATAATGACATTGTGTGTTTTCCCTAATTCTTACAGAAAGCCACTCTGGATTGTAACATAATGATAATGACTTTTTTTTTTTAATGTTTATTTATTTTTGAGACAGAGAGAGACAGAGCATGAACGGGGGAGGGTCAGAGAGAGGGAGACACAGACTCTGAAACAGGCTCCAGGCTCTGAGCTGTCAGCACAGAGCCCGACGCGGGGCTCGAACTCACAGACCGCGAGATCATGACCTGAGCCGAAGTCGGCCGCTTAACCGACTGAGCCACCCAGGCGCCCCAATGATAATGACTTTTGTACATTACCTGTCTACGTGCTAATGATGATTGGAATGAATCATTGTAATGACATTTGCAGATTATCTGGCCCATGTACCTATTACTCAAGCTGTAATTGAATCAATGTCTTAGTAGTATAATTTGATACAGAAAAACATTTTAATAAAGACAATCCTTTAAATAATAGGAAATCTAAGAAAAAAATGTGTTTGTACCCAGTTCATTGGTCCCCCTACCTCATCCATGGACCATTCTCCACTCTATTTCAGGTTAAGTGACTAGAACTATTTGAAAATCACAGTGCAAAGTAACCATCAGATAAAAAGATATTTAATATTCATTTTTATACATGTCAAATTGAAGTTATTAAAAGAACTATTATTTATTCTAAAGTAAATACTTTATTACATTAGGAATTCCATTTTTACCTACTTCTTCATAATAAGTAGAATTGAACCTAAATTTATTGAATTTTTTGGCTTGTGAATTTTTCACATTTACTTTGTATAGGTGATTACTTAATGAACAGCCCTTTGTAAGGTTGCTTTATATAAGAATTTGTTAATAAGGCAGTTAATAAAAATATAATAAAAATAAGAAATTACATCCTTGGTGTTTCTTAGTCTTTTCACAGGAGCAGTGAATGTATAATCTCAATTTGGAGTTGATGATTTTAATTTTTTGGCACTAACATGCTTTTGTCAAGTGGGGGCATCATTGGTCTTTCTTAAGTAAGCTTTGTAGCGAGAATGGTTTGCATGTTAAACTTAAGTGATATTAGGGGTAAATAATAATCCTCCTTTCACCTTATTTTAGAGGGCCCTATTTTATGTTTATCATCAGCACTCTTAACTGATAGCAAAATTTAAAGTCCAGAAGCCTATTGTAGTTTTCTTTATGGTTTTCAATTGTACCAGCCTTACAATTACTATCACAAAATGTGGTTGTTATTCAGTAAAAGAAAGTGACATGGTTTTAAGAATAATAAAAGTTTAGGATAAAAATCTTAGGTAGTTTTTTTTTGTCATCATTGTTTTAAATATATAAACAAGGGAAAAACCAAGTATATGCTTAAGATTTAGCCACACACACACACACACACACACACACACACACACACCCTAACTAACCTACAAAAGTAACTATCAGTGATAATTAGAAGATATTTTGAGCAAATCCAAATTACACACTGTTGTGTGCTGTTGCTACCAATACCTGACTGTTGCTAATAACTCTAAATCTGTTTTGCCATCATAAAATTTATATAAGAAATATGTTTGAGTATGATTACCATTGTGCTATCAAAAATATGATTACTGTATTAAAAAAAAACTTAATAGGATCTTGGTCTTTCCACTGCTAACAATTTGTGCTACAGTTAGATTTCAAAATACATTATTTTTAATCTAGTCAAAAAGGAACTATATTTATCCATGATTGTATTTGAGGAAAATTTTTTAGGGTATAAGAGTTACACAGATATTCAGACTTAAGTATTTAAATACTTCAATATAATGTTTCCATCAGTGTAGCTCTTGGCTTGTTCTTATGTATGAGTTTAAAATCTTGCATATCTACATCCTTGTCAGGCAAATGCCATAGGCTAAAACTGAAGATAATAACTTAAGATTCATGTCTCCTTCTTGGAGGTTTAATTTGTCTTGAATTGACATTTTTGAAGGACCTAAACTGACATCAAAGGGTTTAAATGATCTACTTAGGTCAATTAATGTTAATTTTCATCTTTCATTAAATTATTTTAATGTTTTTCTCTTTTTCTTTTTTTCTAGCCAAGTCCTATACCTAGTCCTGTTTTGGGGCGAAAGCCAAATGCTAGTCAGTCATTGCTTGTATGGTGTAAAGAAGTTACAAAAAACTACCGGGGAGTGAAAATCACCAATTTTACTACATCATGGAGAAACGGTTTATCTTTTTGTGCAATATTACACCACTTTAGACCAGATTTAATGTAAGTAGAACATTTTCCATTCCCTATAAATTGTTTTGTAAATAATAGTTTCTTTAAAAACCTAAATAACTTCTCTCTTTTTTTAAGTTTATTTATTTTTTTGTGTGCCCATGTGCACAGAGAGGGAGAGGGAGAATCCCAAGCAGGCTCCGCAATGTCAGTGCAGAACCCAATGTGGGGCCCAGACTCACGAACCGTGAGATCATGACCTGAGCTGAAATCAAGAGTTGGATGCTTAACCGACTCAGCCACCCAGGCACCCCAAACATAAATAATTTCATTAACGCATGTCCTGAAACAGTTGACTTTGTTTTCCTTATTACTCACACCTTTTGCTTTTTGAGAAAAGAAATGGGTGCCAAAAAGAAAAGTTCTCCCTTCTTGATGCCTAAAACCTATCTTCTCTTAAAAAAAAAAAAAAAGTTTTTTCTTCTTAATCTCATACAAATAACTGACTTTAAGTTATTATGAGGGGCACCTGGGTGGCTCAGTCGGTTGAGTGTCCGACTTCGGCTCAGGTCATGATCTCATGGTTCATGGGTTTGAGCCCCACATCGGGCTCTGTGCTGACAGCTCAGAGCCTGAAGCCTGCTTCAGATTCTGTCTCCGGCTCTCTCTATCCCTCCCCACTTGTGCTTTGTCTCTCTGTCTCTAAAATAAATAAACATTAAAAAAAATTTTTTTAATTATTATGAAAATTGTGTTACTGTTAAAATGAGATGAGACACATTAGCCCATAGCTCTTTGTACATTGACAACAAGGGATTACCTCATGGTAAATTTGGTTGTCAAGACGGGTCTCTGGTGCCCTGCCTTAACTTCTCTTTTAGATGGAAAGCTTCAGGCAATGAAACATGTAATCACTGTATTCATTCATTCATTCATTTATTTACTTACTTACTTACTTACTTACTTACTTACTTTTCCACACTATTAGTTTTGTTGATTGAACTGCTGTGAAATTGCTAGTTACTCTTTGGTATTATTGAATGTCAAATTTTTAGATTCAAGTTTTTTTTTAAGCAGCTGTTTTTATCAAATACTGTATGTACTTACGGTGCCTTTTTCTCCCCCAGTGACTACAAGTCTCTGAATCCTCAAGATATTAAAGAGAACAACAAAAAGGTAAGAATTGCCAAGGAAAAAAATACATAGTTTCCAGTTTGGCTCTTCTGCAGCTTTTATTGATTTAGGGAAAGTGAGGTTGTGTTGTAAGGTCATAACTGCAGCTCACAGAAAGAAGATAGTCTGCTCCTTGCAGTGCAAATTAGGATGCATAGTTTACTCTAGATTGTCTTACCCTAGGTTGTCATGGCCTTTAAAGATCACAAGTGCCAGACTGGCATCAGATTTCAATATATGTATGGACTTCATTCACTGTTAAATATTTGTTAAAGCATACTGTTTTTATTCGAGATTTAGCTTTTAAAAAGTGCACCCAAAGCTCTTGTACCATAAATGATTATGAGTTTAGAAAAATATGTTGGGAGGGAATGAGGGCAGGTATGCAAGAAAGCAAGCATATGTTCCTAGAAGCAAAAAGATACGAACATTGGGTTTTGGTTTTTATTTTTGTTTTTTTTCACTTTCTGGTAAACTGTATAGTTTTTCCACATAATTAATTAGCATACTGAGGGCAGAGCTTCCTAATTACTGTGCAGGGGGATATTGATTCTTTTGGCCGTCAGGGTAGCTATGTGGGGTTGAGTTGCCCAGAGGCTGCTGGGCTAGCTGACTGTGGTTGCAGGCTAACTTAACTATTTACCCCAGTGCACAGTACAATATTATAACATGTATGTGCACTGTGACATGAGAAAGGAGGGAAGCACTAACTCAACACACAGTAGGTACTCTGTTTTTTATACTGAATTGAATTCTTCAGCTGAAAAGTTAATGAAATACATTGTCTTAGAATAGGAGTTCTTAATGTGGGAGCTATGGACAGAATTCAGGGGGTTCTTGAACATGACTAGGGGGAAAATGTATTTTATTTTCTTAATTCTTTAAGTGAAATTTAGCATTTCCTTTAATTATGAATTTTGGCAACACACCACTTTAGCATTAGCCATGCCTAAGACTTTATCACCTTAAGAATCTCCGATATTTTGGTATCACCTTGCAGTTGGAGTTGTAATACCTTCACATATCTTTTAAGCTCATCACTTCTTCACAATTACAGTTGTTAATACATTCACCAAAAGTATACGTATTGCTGTTTCTCAAATTCAGTCTTACTAATATTTTTATGGTTTTATTTTTCATATAACTGGTTTCTTCTGTAATCCTATGTATTTTATAAACATACAGCATTATTCTGAAAAGGGCGTATTGCCAAAAGGATTCATAGGACAAAGTGATTAATAACCTCTGGTCTAAAGTTTTCAGTCTACTTTAAATTAAACAATTAAAACCACCAATGAGTGCTAAAAAGTCCATAAATGGAATCTTGATAGAAATTCAGTTAACAGATGAGAATTTAATTCAACAATTTTTTACTTTTATTGCCCTCTAAACCCAAAAATTTGTATTGTCATTAAAAAAACCTTTACAAATGCCTGATGATGGCCCTAGAGAAATACATTTTAAAACTGTTAGGTTTTTTAATTGAAATATGCCACCAAAAAAGGTAATCTTAAAATATCAGTGTATTTTTCCTTATAGAAATCACATCTGTGGTAGGTATGCTACAGAGTAAGTCATTCTTGTGAATTATTTCTTGTATAATTTAGGAGAGCTTGTATGATAGTTCTATGCCTACATTTTTTTGCATTGGAATAAAATACTAAGCTAATTTAAATGCAGATAAAAGCATAAAATAGAGCATTATTATTTTTGTAAAGTGAAGCTTTTAAATTACTGTTTGAAATTTTGAAAAGGAAACATTGTTGATTTTACCTGGCTATCTATTTTTAAGAGTATGGAGATTTGCCTTAAGGTTTAGGTCACACTTCTTTACATTATTTTTTCAGGAACTTAATAATGATGAGCATACCTTGGGTTTACATATTACTACATAGAGAAGAATATCCTATTACGTTTTTTCTCAATTAGATCTTCTAGGGTAGATAATCATGGCTTTTTGAAAGGATTTTAATTTAGATGGTCCTATTCATTGCACAATTGAATAAATAATTGTCATACAATCTTTGCTTTTCATCACTTTGCAACTTCCTACCTGGTATCTACATTGAGTATCAGCTACTACCTGCAGATTTATTTCCGGCTTCACACAATTCTTCCCGATAACCTCATCTGCCCTTGATTGGACTTAAAGCAGCCTAAGAAACAATGCGTGGGTCTTAAGTTCCACGCAGATTCATAATATAACTGGCAATGACTCCTCCTTACCAATTAAATAACATCTAGGAATGAATACGACCATTTTCTTTGAAAGACCTCTTTTTTTCCGTCCTCACATAAACAGCTGAAAAGACAGGTGATTGACCACAGCAAAAGAGGTTAACCTAGGGGAAGATTCCTTTATAAAGTCTTGACCTCGCTTACAAGAAACTCAGTTTGTTTTTAAATGGTTTTTTTAGTGCAGTTAGTGTGCATAAAGTGAATTGCTACATAAAGCAAAACACCAGCAGGAGATTCCCCACAAGGAAGCTAATCATTTTCCCAGGTCTGTAAAAAGTACTGAATAAAAAAGGTATTTACCTGTGACATATGATCTTAACCAGTATGTCAGTGTTTTAGATAATTGGGAAATGTTTAGAATACTGCCTGTGGTGCTTTTCGTGATGGTCTGCAATTGATGTCTGTCAATCAAGTTGTCAAGACACATGAGGAGGAAAATGACTTTAATTTTCCTAAAACATGTAAAATAACAAACAGGCCTAAACATGCACACCAACTGAGCCATTCTCTTGAGTAAATATTTTGAGGTACCTATATTATGAAACATAGTGCTGTGAAAATTGAAGAGGTTTTAATATTGCAATTTATTTTTCATTTTCTTTCTTACTTATTCTACAACATTTATTAAACTCCAGGAAGACTTTGAGATGAGGATTAAATTCAAAGGTAGAAATGCTCTTTAACATGTAAGTGCAAAAGACTAATTCCTTCTAAATTGTTACATAATTTCCTAACCTTTATTTTAAGAAAAACTTTGAGTTACGATCCTACATCTAGGTTGTTACAAAGACTAGACATTTTATATTCCAAAGTGAGAGTGCAACTAGAGGGTCCTTACTTTTTCCAAGAGTATATCTGAACCTTTAGGCATATTTTTAATACTTCCTAGCAACACAGTGCTGTTTTCAAGGGTTAGTTCAGGATAGTAATAATTAATTGTAAATTGAGAAACAGCTTTGATTCTTCAAAACTAGAAAAACCTGATGTGCCACAGTCATTTTAAAGGCTAACAAAAGGGGCGCCTGGGTGGCGCAGTCGGTTAAGCGTCCGACTTCAGCCAGGTCACGATCTCACGGTCCGTGAGTTCGAGCCCCGCGTCGGGCTCTGGGCTGATGGCTCGGAGCCTGGAGCCTGTTTCCGATTCTGTGTCTCCCTCTCTCTCTGTCCCTCCCCCGTTCATGCTCTGTCTCTCTCTGTCCCAAAAATAAAAAAATAAACGTTGGAAAAAAAAAATAAATAAATAAAAAAAATAAAGGCTAACAAAAATAATACAATGCAACCTCACATTCTCAACTAGGTTGTACTACTCAAAACATTTCATTCTTTCCAAAATGGATGAAGTGAAAATGCAATCACTCTTCTCATTATGAAAATTAGTCCTAATTGGGCATTTTAAAATGTTACTATGTTCTTAGGCTTAAATAGTACTTACTTGTATTTTATACCAGGTAATCTAGGATTTCCTTCTTGGGGATATCTAGCTCTACTTTTTCTTCACGAATCACTGCATTTACATGATCATGGTAACGAGAGATTGATGGGAATGATAAAGCTCCAGATTCATTATTATTTCTTTATACCTTAGTTCCTTATAAAAAATTATTCTAAGGGGTTTTTTTTTGTTTTAATTCTCATTTTTACTCATTTATTGGGGAACATTTCAATTGGTATTAATTTAAGAAACTTCTTTTTTCTTGCATCTATCCCACCTTTACAAATTTTGGGCATGAAATTTTGTTATTTCATGTAGCACTAATGTTACTAATGTAATATACCCTCCAACAACAACAACAACAACAAAATTCTTTAAAAATTTGCTTTTTCTTATGGTAACTAAGCTTTATTTTTACAACTTTATTATTAAAGCACAATTGACATATAACATTACATTAGTTACAGGTGCATAACATAATGATTCAATATATTGTAAAATGATCACAACAGTATATCTAGTTAATATCTGTTCTTTTGCTGTTTTTAAAATGAATGGATTGTTTGAACTATTCAATATATCTTTGTTTTTCCTTTCTTTAAAGGCATATGATGGATTTGCCAGCATAGGAATTTCCCGGTTGTTGGAACCTTCTGATATGGTTTTATTAGCAATTCCTGACAAACTGACTGTTATGACTTATCTTTATCAAATCAGGGCACATTTCAGTGGCCAAGAACTGAATGTTGTCCAGATAGAGGAGAACAGCAGTAAAAGCACATATAAAGTTGGAAACTATGAAACAGATACAAATAGTTCTGTTGATCAAGAAAAATTCTATGCAGAACTTAGTGATCTGAAACGGGAGCCTGAAATACAGCAGCCTACCAGTGGAGCAGTAGACTTCTTGTCGCAAGATGACTCTGTATTTGTAAATGATAGTGGGGTTGGAGAGTCCGAAAGTGAACATCAGACTCCTGACGATCATCTTAGTCCAAGCACATCCTCCCCTTACTGTCGCAGGACTAAAAGTGACACAGAACCCCAAAAGTCCCAGCAGAGCTCTGGAAGGACTTCAGGATCCGATGACCCTGGAATATGTTACAATACAGATTCAATCCACGCACAAGTTTTGTTAGGCAAGAAGAGACTCCTGAAAGCAGAGACTTTAGAATTAAGTGACTTATACGTTAGTGATAAGAAGAAGGATGTGTCTCCACCCTTTATTTGTGAGGAGACAGAGGAACAAAAGCTTCAGACTCTAGACATCAGTAATAACTTGGAGAAGGAAAAATTAGAGAATTCCAGACCCTTAGAATGCAGATCGGATCCTGAATCACCTATCAAAAAACCAAGTTTATCTCCCACTTCCAAACTTGGATACTCATGCAACAGAGATGCAGACCTTACAAAGAAAAAACGTACTTCCCTAAGGCAGACAGAGTCTGATCCAGATGCTGATAGAACCACTTTCAATCATGCAGATCATTCCACAAAAACAGTCCAGGTAAGTGAGTTAGAATGGTGATTACCTATATTTAGTAAATAATTATTCTATTTTTTTGTATTTACAGACCACTTTAAAATACTACAACTGAGTAAAGGTAGAGGTAATTTCCCATTATATAAAAACCTAAAATATACCTGAACTTCATTTATAGTTTATGATATAATATTTTAAATCTACAAATAAATCCAAATTTGAAGATTGAAGGATAAAGAATATTACCTTTCCAAATCAAAATATTATTTATCTATAAAAACAGAATATTTCACTATAAGAATAAGTCAAAGATATTTCACTATTCCATTTTTTAGGAATATCATTCTGAAAATATGTAATGCTAAGTTAAATATTTCCCATTTAAAGTATTTTCTTCAGATATTTTAGTTGCATTGTAATTGATATCTTCAGTCCCACTGTTACTTGTGGTTAAAAATTCCAGTAACATCCGAATTTCTCCCCATGAGGGGAATATGATGCAGATTTGACCTTACAATATTTACTGTATTTAATTGAATCTCTGGTATCATCAATTATAAGATATACCATTATTTTATGTACCAAAAAGAAAGGAAAACATTGCCAGAAAACCATGATAAATGGTTTTCTTATCACATAGAATTTTTATTTTATACCTATTGAATGAATTCTTTTAAACTTATTCAAGCATGGATTTTTTTCATCATATAACCCTCTTATGTGTACATAAAAAAAAATTTAAGCAAAATAAATTGGTTAAGATATAACTGACTTAGAATTAGAATTCAGAATCCGACTCTTGTGAATCACTTTTTGATTTGGAGTTTTTGGTGTTCCTGTTTTGCCACACAGTATTATCCTCTGTGCCATCAAAAGCATAATGTTATAGTGGTACTTCTCTAAGTACGATCTGGGGACCCTGGAATTCTTCTACCCTCTTTCAGAGAGCCCCCAAAGTTGAAACTCTTTTCCTAATAATAATAGAACATTTACCTTTTTCACTTTCGCTTTCTCACAAGTGTACAGTGACATTTTCCGGAGGCTACGTGATTTGCAGTATCTCAAAAGATTGAATACAAAAGTAGATATGAGAATCCAGCTGCCTGGATATTAAAGAGATTTCTAAAAACTATAAAATAATGCCATTCTCGCTTTTTTTTTGTTTTTTTTTTAGTATTGTTTTTTGTTACAATATGTTAACATCTAATGTGTTCATTAAAGTTATTTCTAAATTAATATATAAATATTTTTAACATTTCTCAGTTTTAATTTAAATGCTACATATAAATAAATATAACACATAAATGAAAGCTTTTTGACATCCTCAATAATTTTTGAGCACATGAAGGTATTCTAAAACCAAAGTTTGAAACTTTTTTTTTCCTTTATTTTATTTATTTATTTTTTATTTATTTATTTATTTATTTATATTTTATTTATTTATTTTTTTAATATATGAAGTTTATTGTCAAATTGGTTTCCATACAACACCCAGTGCTCATCCCAAAAGGTGCCCTCCTCAATACCCATCACCCACCCTGCCCTCCCTCCCACCCCCATCAACCCTCAGTTTGTTCTCAGTTTTTAACAGTCTCTAATGCTTTGGCTCTCTCCCACTCTAACCTCTTTTTTTTTTTTTTTTCCTTCCCCTCCCCCATGGGTTTCTGTTACGTTTCTCAGGATCCATATAAGAGTGAAACCATATGGTATCTGTCTTTCTCTGTATGGCTTATTTCACTTAGCATCACACTCTCCAGTTCCATCCACGTTGCTTCAAAAGGCCATATTTCATTTTTTCTCATTGCCACATAGTATTCCATTGTGTATATAAACCACAATTTCTTTATGCATTCATCAGTTGATGGACATTTAGGCTCTTTCCATAATTTGGCTATTGTTGAGAGGGCTGCTATAAACATTGGGGTACAAGTGCCCCTATGCATCAGTACTCCTGTATCCCTTAGATAAATTCCTAGCAGTGCTATTGCTGGGACATAGGGTAGGTCTATTTTTAATTTTCTGAGGAACCTCCACACTGCTTTCCAGAGTGGCTGCACCAATTTGCATTCCCACCCACAGTGCAAGAGGGTTCCCGTTTCTCCACATCCTCTCCAGCATCTATAGTCTCCTGATTTGTTCATTTTGGCCACTCTGACTGGCATGAGGTGATATCTGAGTGTGGTTTTGATTTGTATTTCCCTGATGAGGAGCGACGTTGAGCATCTTTTCATGTGCCTGTTGGCCATCCGGATGTCTTCTTTAGAGAAGTGTCTATTCATGTTTCCTGCCCATTTCTTCACTGGGTTATTTGTTTTTCGGGTGTGGAGTTTGGTGAGCTCTTTATAGATTTTGGATACTAGCCCTTTGTCCGATATGTCATTTGCAAACATCTTTTCCCATTCCGTTGGTTGCCTTTTAGTTTTGTTGGTTGTTTCCTTTGCTGTGCAGAAGCTTTTTATCTTCATAAGGTCCCAGTAATTCACTTTTGCTTTTAATTCCCTTGCCTTTGGGGATGTGTCAAGTAAGAGATTGCTACGGCTGAGGTCAGAGAGGTCTTTTCCTGCTTTCTCCTCTAAGGTTTTGATGGTTTCCTGTCTCACATTCAGGTCCTTTATCCATTTTGAGTTTATTTTTGTGAATGGTGTGAGAAAGTGGTCTAGTTTCAACCTTCTGCATGTTGCTGTCCAGTTCTCCCAGCACCATTTGTTAAAGAGACTGTCTTTTTTCCATTGGATGTTCTTTCCTGCTTTGTCAAAGATGAGTTGGCCATACGTTTGTGGGTCTAGTTCTGGGGTTTCTATTCTATTCCATTGGTCTATGTGTCTGTTTTTGTGCCAATACCATGCTGTCTTGATGATTACAGCTTTGTAGTAGAGGCTAAAGTCTGGGATTGTGATGCCTCCTGCTTTGGTCTTCTTCAAAATTACTTTGGCTATTCGGGGCCTTTTGTGGTTCCATATGAATTTTAGGATTGCTTGTTCTAGTTTCGAGAAGAATGCTGGTGCAATTTTGATTGGGGTTGCATTGAATGTGTACATAGCTTTGGGTAGTATTGACATTTTGACAATATTTATTCTTCCAATCCATGAGCAGGGAATGTCTTTCCATTTCTTTATATCTTCTTCAATTACCTTCATAAGCTTTCTATAGTTTTCAGCATACAGATCTTTTACATCTTTGGTTAGATTTATTCCTAGGTATTTTATGCTTCTTGGTGCAATTGTGAATGGGATCAGTTTCTTTATTTGTCTTTCTGTTGCTTCATTGTTAGTGTATAAGAATGCAACTGATTTCTGTACATTGATTTTGTATCCTGCAACTTTGCTGAATTCATGTATCAGTTCTAGCAGACTTTTGGTGGAGTCTATCGGATTTTCCATGTATAATATCATGTCATCTGCAAAAAGCGAAAGCTTGACTTCATCTTTGCCAATTTTGATGCCTTTGATTTCCTTTTGTTGTCTGATTGCTGAAGCTAGAACTTCCAGCACTATGTTAAACAACAGCGGTGAGAGTGGGCATCCCTGTCGTGTTCCTGATCTCAGGGAAAAAGCTCTCAGTTTTTCCCCATTGAGGATGATGTTAGCTGTGAGCTTTTCATAAATGGCTTTTATGATGTTTAAGTATGTTCCTTCTATCCCGACTTTCTCGAGGGTTTTTATTAAGAAAGGGTGCTGGATTTTGTCAAAGGCCTTTTCTGCACCGATTGACAGGATCATATGGTTCTTCTCTTTTTTTTTTTTGTTAATGTGATGTATCACGTTGATTGATTTGCGAATGTTGAACCAGCCCTGCATCCCAGGAATGAATCCCACTTGATCATGGTGAATAATTCTTTTTATATGCTGTTGAATTCGATTTGCTAGTATCTTATTGAGAATTTTTGCATCCATATTCATCAGGGATATTGGCCTGTAGTTCTCTTTTTTTACTGGGTCTCTGTCTGGTTTAGGAATCAAAGTAATACTGGCTTCATAGAATGAGTCTGGAAGTTTTCCTTCCCTTTCTATTTCTTGGAATAGCTTGAGAAGGATAGGTATTATCTCTGGTTTAAACGTCTGGTAGAACTCCCCTGGGAAGCCATCTGGTCCTGGACTCTTATTTGTTGGGAGATTTTTGATAACCGATTCAATTTCTTCGCTGGTTATGGGTCTGTTCAAGCTTTCTATTTCCTCCTGATTGAGTTTTGGAAGAGTATGGGTGTTTAGGAATTTGTCCATTTCTTCCAGGTTGTCCAATTTGTTGGCATATAATTTTTCATAGTATTCCCTGATAATTGTTTGTATCTCTGAGGGATTGGTTGTAATCATTCCATTTTCATTCATGATTTTATCTATTTGGGTCATCTCCCTTTTCTTTTTGAGAAGCCTGGCTAGAGGTTTGTCAATTTTGTTTATTTTTTCAAAAAACCAACTCTTGGTTTTGTTAATCTGCTCTACAGTTTTTTTAGATTCTATGTTGTTTATTCTGCTCTGATCTTTATTATTTCTCTTCTTCTGCTGGGTTTAGGCTGTCTTTGCTGTTCTGCTTCTATCTCCTTTAGGTGTGCTGTTAGATTTTGTATTTGGGATTTTTCTTGTTTCTTGAGATAGGCCTGGATTGCAATGTATTTTCCTCTCAGGACTGCCTTCGCTGCATCCCAAAGCGTTTGGATTGTTGTATTTTCATTTTCGTTTGTTTCCATATATTTTTAAATTTCTTCTCTAATTGCCTGGTTGACCCACTCATTCGTTAGTAGGGTGTTCTTTAACCTCCATGCTTTTGGAGGTTTTCCAGACTTTTTCCTGTGGTTGATTTCAAGCTTCATAGCATTGTGGTCTGAAAGTATGCATGGTATAATTTCAATTCTTGTAAACTTATGAAGGGCTGTTTTGTGACCCAGTATATGATCTATCTTGGAGAATGTTCCATGTGCACTCGAGAAAAAAGTATATTCTGTTGCTTTGGGATGCAGAGTTCTAAATATATCTGTCAAGTCCATCTGATCCAGTGTGTCATTCAGGGCCCTTGTTTCTTTATTGACCGTGTGTCTAGATGATCTATCCATTTCTATAAGTGGGGTGTTAAAGTCCCCTGCAATTACTACGTTCTTATCAATAAGGTTGCTTATGTTTATGAGTAATTGTTTTATATATTTGGGGGCTCCGGTATTCGGCGCATAGACATTTATAATTGTTACCTCTTCCTGATGGATAGACCCTGTAATTATTATATAATGCCCTTCTTCATCTCGTGTTACAGCCTTTAATTTAAAGTCTAGTTTGTCTGATATAAGTATGGCTACTCCAGCTTTCTTTTGGCTTCCAGTAGCATGATAAATAGTTCTCCATCCCCTCACTCTCAATCTAAAGGTGTCCTCAGATCTAAAATGAGTCTCTTGTAGACAGCAAATAGATGGGTCTTGTTTTTTTATCCATTCTGATACCCTATGTCTTTTGGTTGGCGCATTTAATCCATCTACATTCAGTGTTATTATAGAAAGGTACGGGTTTAGAGTCATTGTGATGTCTGTATATTTTATGCTTGTAGTGATGTCTCTGGTACTTTGTCTCACAGGATCCCCCTTAGGATCTCTTGTAGGGCTGGTTTAGTGGTGACAAATTCCTTCAGTTTTTGTTTGTTTGGGAAGACCTTTATCTCTCCTTCTATTCTAAATGACAGACTTGCTGGATAAAGGATTCTCGGCTGCATATTTTTTCTGTTTAGCACACTGAAGATATCGTGCCAAGCCTTTCTGGCCTGCCAAGTTTCAAAAGAGAGATCAGTCACGAGTCTTATAGGTCTCCCTTTATATGTGAGGGCACGTTTATCCCTTGCTGCTTTCAGAATTTTCTCTTTATCCTTGTATTTTGCCAGTTTCACTATGATATGTCGTGCAGAAGATCGATTCAAGTTACGTCTGAAGGGAGTTCTCTGTGCCTCTTGGATTTCAATGTCTTTTTCCTTCCCCAGTTCAGGGAAGTTCTCAGCTATTATTTCTTCAAGTACCCCTTCAGCACCTTTCCCTCTCTCTTCCTCCTCTGGGATACCAATTATGCGTATATTATTTCTTTTTAGTGTATCACTTAGTTCTCTAATTTTTCCCTCAGACTCCTGGATTTTTTTATCTCTCTTTCTCTCAGCTTCCTCTTTTTCCATAACTTTATCTTCTAGTTCACCTATTCTCTCCTCTGCCTCTTCAAGCCATCGTCGTTTCCATTTTGTTTTGCATTTCGTTTAAAGCGCTTTTCAGCTCCTCGTGACTGTTCCTTAGTCCCTTGATCTCTGTGGCAAGAGATTCTCTGCTGTCCTCTATACTGTTTTCAAGCCCAGCGATTAATTTTATGTCTATTATTCTAAATTCACTTTCTGTTATATTATTTAAATCCTTTTTGATCAGTTCATTAGCTGTTGTTATTTCCTGGAGATTCTTCTGAGGGGAATTCTTCCGTTTCGTCATTTTGGATAGTCCCTGGAGTGGTGAGGACCTGCAGGGCACTTCCCCTGTGCTGTGGTGTATAACTGGAGTTGGTGGGCGGGGCCGCAGTCCGACCTGATGTCTGCCCCTAGCCCACCGCTGGGGCCACAGTCAGACTGGTGTGTGCCTTCTCTTCCCTTCTCCTAGGGGCGGGATTCACTGTGGGGTTGCGTGGCCTGTCTGGGCTACTTGCACACTGCCAGGCTTGTGGTGCTGGGGATCTGGCGTATTAGCTGGGGTGGGTAGGCAAGGTGCACGGGGGCAGGAGGGGTAGGCTTAGCTCGCTTCTCCTTAGATGATCCACTTCAGGAGGGGCCCTGTGGCAGCGGGAGGGAGTCAGATCTGCTGCCGGAGGTTTGCCTCCGCAGAACGACAGAGTTGGGTGTTTGCACGGAGTGAGCAAGTTCCCTGGCAGGAACTGGTTCCCTTTGGGATTTTGGCTGGGGGATGGGCGGGGGAGATGGCGCTGGTGAGCGCCTTTGTTCCCCACCAAACTGAGCTCTGTTGTACGGGGGCTCAGCAGCTCTCCCTCCCTTTGTCCTCCAGCCTTCCCGCTTTCTGAGCAGAGCTGTTAACTTATGACCTCCCAGACGCTAAGTCGTGCTTGCTGTCGGAACACAGTCCATCAGGCCCCTCCGCTTTTGCCAGCCAGACTCAGGGGCTCTGCTTGGCCGGCGAGCCGCCCCTCCGCCCCGGCTCCCTCCCGCCAGTCCGTGGAGCGCGCACCACCTTGCTGCCCTTCCTACCCTCTTCCGTGGGCCTCTCGTCTGCGCTTGGCTCCGGAGACTCCGTTTTGTTAATCCTCTGGCAGTTTTCTGGGTTATTTAGGCAGGTGTAGGTGGAATCTAAGTGATCAGCAGGATGCGAGGTGAGCCCAGCGTCCTCCTACGCCGCCATCTTCCCTCCCCCCTCCCAAAGTTTGAAACTTTTGAATAGAGCAGTCCTCTACAGTTTTCTCTGGGGTTTTCTTCTCAGTAATACTGATTGATAATTGCATTTTCTTGACCTTATGAGAAGTCCCCAAAATAAGATTTTTGGACAATAACCTGGAATTATATTCCATTTTTCAGATACTATTTAAGTATTTGTTAACTGAAACATCAAGGAATTGCAGTCATACCACCCAAAATATCAAGCACATGTGTGTGTAGGCATTGATGGCTGTCCTGACTACCATCTGGCTAACAAAGATTATAAGATGCCATCAATTTTAAGTTATCAGAGATGTTAAGGAAAAATGCACATCTTTGAATCAAAGAAATGATAGTAGCTAACAAAGCAAGCCCCTGTTCTCCTAATCAAAAATTACAAATCATAAATTCTAAGTACTTTAACTTTTAGGACAAAAAGGCTTTCAAGACATCAGAGTGTCCCTACATAGCAGATAATCAGTAAACATCTAGTGGTTAATAACTGCAGAATTTAGTAACCTAAGTTCTAAGTATTACCCAATACAGAATTTTCTTATAACCCAGATTTTTGAGGTAAATATATTAATTAAACCTAGAAATTAATTAATGTTTAAAATTAAAAACACTCTGGACTTGGAATCTGTACACCTAGGTTCTCATCTTGGCTCTGCTAATAATTACCAGTGTGACATGTTAACTAGCCATTTAAATTCTTTTACTCGTATTTTCCACATATATTAAATGAAATAATCTCTAAGAGCCCTTTTAGCTCTTAAACTCTATCATACTGTGATGCTGTTCAGAAGGTTTAAATGATGTACAATAAATCCACAGGATGATGGAGGCAACATCTATTTATGACCCCATGTATATTTGTTTATCAACTGACCATTGGTTAAATGGTCAGAATTTTGTTTAGGGTAAAGTTAAAGGTGTTTTTTGTTTTTGTTTTTTTATCAGAAGTACTGCCTGACACAAAAAATTATAATATGATTGCTAATATTTCATAGGTTTTTAAAATTGTGCTATTTTAACAGGGTTTTGAAATTGGGCAAATTTCTTAAAAATCTGGGGTTTTTTACATACTATACTTCATCAATTCTAAGATAAGCATCTTTTTACATTTTCTCTGAAATCAATATGTTACTTACAATAGATAGTATGTTAGAGTTTGACAATGTTTGTTCTTTCTTAGTAGTTCATAAAATAATAGTACATCTAGTACCTAATGGCATTAGATTAGAGAAAATCTGATCAATTTGGCTATACAGAATTAAAGTCATAATGTTGCTCATTTGAGTGCTTGACCTTTATATACCTTATACATATCTCTCAAACTTTATAACCCATGAGGTAAGTGGTTAAATTCTACTTAATATGTGGGGAAAATGGAGTTTACAGAGTTGCCTAAAATCATTTAATAAGTGTTAAAATTTGAATTCAAAACCAACCTTTTCTGACTCTAAAGTCTATGCTAAACTAGATACTCATAATATCTCTTCATATTTGACCACAATAGCAGTAAAGATAATCAGCCAGATGTAAAGCAGTCAACCCTACTGAAGGACAGTTTAGCAATGTACATCAAGTTCCTTAAAAATGTTTATCTCATTAGATTCTACCTGCAGCACTTATTTTCCATAGGTTAATCAGAACTGTGTATAAGAATTTATAAAGATGTGTATAAAGACATTGTTCTTGATAGTGAAAAATTACAACCTAAATACCTTAAGACAAGTTAAATAAAGTATGATGCATCTGTATTATTAGAATGCTAGGGGGGCGCCTGGGTAGCTCAGTCGGTTGGGCGGCTGACTTCGGCTCAGGTCACGATCTCGCGGTCCGTGAGTTCGAGCCCCGCGTTGGGCTCTGTGCTGACAGCTCAGAGCCTGGAGCCTGTTTTGGATTCTGTGTCTCCCTCTCTCTGACCCTCCCCCATTCATGCTCTGTCTCTCTCTCTATCTCAAAAATAAATAAACGTTAAAAAAAAATTAAAAAAAAAGAATGCTAGGTAAACAGTTTTAAATTGTGTTTAAAAATATTTTTTAAAATATTTACATGAGAATATGCTCACAATGGAATGTTAAGTTAAAAAAGCATGATTCTGTAGTGATTATCTTTGGGTGCCAGGATTGCTAATTATCTTTATTTTATTTTATTTTATTTCATTTTGTTTTATTTTATTTTATTCTTGAGAGAGAGAGAATGCGAGTGAGGGAGGGGCAGAGGGAGAAGGAGAGAGAGAATCTTAAGTGGGCTCCATGCTAGGCACAGGGCTCAATCTCATGACTATGAGATCATGATACGAGCCAAAATCAAGAGTTGACAATTAACCAACTGAGTCACCCAGGCACCTACTTTATATTTTATTTTATTATTTTTTAAAATTTATTTTTGAGAGAGAGGGAGAGCGAGAGCATGTGCACGAGCAGGGGAGGGACAGAGAGACAGAGGACCTGAAGTGGGCTCTGCGCTGATAGCAGAGAGCCTAATGCAGGTCTCGAACTCAAGAACTGTGAGATCATGACCTGAGCCAAAGTCAGACACTTAACCAACTGAGCCACCCAGTTGCCCTGATTTTTTAAATTATTTTTTTATTGATATATAGCTGTCATATAATATTACATTAGTTTCAGGTGTACAATTGTTTGATGTTTGTATACATTGTGAAATGATCACCACACTAAGCCTAGTTAACATCCATTACCATATGTAGTTACAAAAAAATTTTTTTTCTTGTGACAAGAACATTTAAGATCTACTCCCTTAAAAACTTTCATATATGCAATACAGTATTACTAACTATAGTCACCATGCCATACGTTATATCCCCATGACCTATTTATTTTATAACTGGAATTTTGTACCTTTTGACCCCCTTCACCTATTTTGTCCACATTCTATCCCCAGCCTCGGGCAACTACCAATTGGTTTCTATATCTGTGAGCTTGGTGTTTTGGGTTTTGGGGGGCTTTGTTTTGTTTTCAGATTCCACATACAAGTAAGATAATATTGTATTTGTCTTTGTCTGCTGACTTACTTCACTTAGCATAATGCCCTCAGGATCCATGCATATTGTCACAAGTAGTAAGATTTTGTTCTTTTTTATGGCTGCATAATATGCCACTGAGTGTGTGTGTGTCTGTGCGTGTGTGTGTGTGTGTGTGTGTGTGTACAATTTCCTTATCTACTCATCCATCAGTGAGCACTTAGGTTGTTTCTGTATCTTGGCTAATATAAACAATGCTGCATTGAACATAGGGATGCATATGTGTTTTCGAATTAGTGTTTTTATTTTCTTTGGATAAACACCCAGAAGTGGAATTTCCAAATCATAAGGTAGTTCTATTTCTAATTTTTTGAAGAATCTCCATCCCGTTTTCCACAGTGGCTACACCAATTTATATCCCTACCAACCGTGCATAAGGGTTCTGTCTTCTCCACATCCTCACCAACACTTATTATTCCTTATCTTTTGATAATAGCCATTCTAACAGTTGTGAGGTAATATCTCATTGTGGTTTTAATTTGCATTTCTTTGATAATTAGTGATGTGCATGCATCTTTTCATGTATCTGTGACCATTTGTATGTCTTTTTTGGCTTCCCAAAAATATGTCTATTCAAGTCTTCTGTCCATTTTTTAATTGCATTGCTATTGAGTTATATGAGTTCTTTATATATTTTGGATTATTAACCCCCTCTCAGATACATGATTTGCAAATATTTTCTCCCATTTAGTACATTGCCTTTTCATTTTGTGGATGGTTTCCTTAACTGTGCAGAAACTTTTAGTTTGATGTAGTCCCATTTGTTTATTTTTGCCTTTGTTACCTTTGCTTTTGTTACCAAATGCAAAAAAAATCATCACTAAGACCATTGTCAAGGAGTTTACCACCTGTGTTTTCTTCTAGTTTTATGGTTTTGGATCTTATGTTGAAGTCTTTAATCCATTTTGAATTAATTTTTGTGAGTAGTATAAGATAGGCATCCAGTTTCATTCTGTTGCATGTGGCTGTCCAGTTCTCTCCACACGATTTATTGGACTGTCTTTTCCCAGTATATTCTTGGCTCCTTTGTCGTAAATTAATTGACCCTATATACTTGGGTTTATTTCTGTGGTCTCTATTTTTTTTTATTGATCTGTGTGTCTTTTTTTTTTTTTTTTTTTTTGGCCAATACCATACTGTTGTGATTACTGTAACTTTGTGATATAGTTTGAAATCAGGGAATATGATGCCTCTGATTATTTTTATTTTTACTTTTATGTACTTTCTAAAATTTTTCTAAGAAATATGAATTACATTTATAATCAGAAAAAGTTTGTTTCTGTATGGTCTTGAGACCAAAGCAGTCTTTCGCTTTCTGTGTAGCTAACTGGAATCCCTAAAGGTCTGTATACTCACAGAATTTAGAGCCAATATAGGATCTTAAAGATGATGTATTCTAATGACCAGTTTTAGGGCTGTTGGGATTTTAAAGATTATCTCTTCTTAAATCTGAAGCAGGCTCTGGGCTCTGAGCTGTCAGCACAGAGCCCGACGTGGGGCTCGAAATGATGAACTGCAAGATCATGACCTGACCTGAAGTTCGACGTTTCACCGACTTTGGCTTAGGTCATGATCTCATGGTTTGTGAGTTCAAGTCCTGCATCTGGCTCTGTGCTGACAGTGCAGAGCCTGTTTTGAATTCTCTCTCTCCTCTCTCTCTGTCCCTCCCCCACTTCTCAAAAATAAACATTAAAAAACTAAGAGGCAAGGGAGGCCTGGGTGGCTCAGTCGCTTAAGCGTCTGACTTCAGCTCACATCATGATCTCACAGTCTGTGAGTTCGAGCCCCGCATCAGGCTCAGTGCTGACAGCTTAGAGCCTGGAGTCTGCTTCAGATTCTGTGTCTCCCTTTCTCTCTGCCCCGCCCCTGCTCATGCTCTGTCTCTGTCTAAAAAATAAATAAAAACATTTAAAAAATTAAAAAAAAACTAGGAGGCAGTTGAGAGCTTTTTAAATATATAATAATAGTTAACCTTTATCTAGTGCTCTGTACATTACTCTGTTTCACTTAATCTTTATAATATCCTTGTGAGAGGTTGTCTGTTTTCATCCCCATGTTATAAGTGAGGGAACTGAGGCTTAGAGAGATTGAGTAACTTTTATATCCACAATTAAGTGACATATCTAGTGTTTGAACCAAGGTCTTCCTGACTTGAGGGTTCTTAAATATTATGTAATGGAATACAGCATAGCTTTTAAGTGACCTGTTCAATGTTACATTGCTTATTATTAGTGGAAGAAGGATTAACAAACTGATGTCTTGATTGCAGATTCAGTGTTTATTTAATTAATCTTCTCTGTTTTTAGAAAGTGTTGATTTGTAACCAGTTCAACTGCAATGACCAGTTCTATTCTATTATGTCCTATCAACATGACAAAAAATCTTTCATTATCACTTATACATTTCAATTATATCTATTAGGTGAAGAATTTTTGTTTAATCCTCTTAAAACCTTGGGTGATGAAAATGTTCTGGAATTAGATAGTGTTGATGGTTCACAACCTTGTGAATATAGTAAAAACCACTGAACTGGATACTTTAAAAAAAATCTTTCCTTAAGTTTACAGAAAAGTGCTTAAAAATGTTATATTAAAACATAAATATCTCAGAGACCAAAAAATGATTTAGTAATTTTTTTTAAAGTTTCACACTATAACAAATAAATATGTTTACTGTTTATTACCTTTTCCTTGACCATAAATGCTACTTATGATTGAACAAAAACTATGCAATGAAAGGGAAGTAAAAAAAATTAAATATCAGACCAATAGTAATCTAAAGTCAGAAGTTGCTTGGGGCCCCTGGGTGGCTCAGTCGGTTAAGCGTTTGACTTCATCTCAGGTCATGATCTTGCAGTTCATGAGTTTGAGCTCTGCATCAGGCTCTTTGCTGACAACTCAGAGCCTGGAGCCTGCTTTGGATTCTGTGTCTCCCTCTTTCTCTGCCCCTCCCACACTCACACTCTGTCTGTCTCTCTCAAACATAAATAAACATTACAAAAAAAAATTTAAAGCCAGATGTTGACTACTTTTGGGGAGAACAAGGAATATGAACTATAAACATGGATATTTGTGCTTTGAATTAATGTCCTCATTTAAGGACCGATTTCCCTTGGTGGTCGTTACCTGTTGTTACCCATAAATATATTGTAAGATTACACATTAATCCAGGAAAACATTCTTCCAATTCTGATATGGTTAATTGTCTTATTGTAAGGAAAGTGAGCACTGGAGAAAACCAGTTTTACTTTTTTTTTTAAAAATATAATATGATAGTTTTGAATTTTCTGTAAATGTTAATTGTCAAGAATTTAAAGGATTATTGTCACAGATACTTAATATCTTTAAACATACAAATTTGGAAGACACCTTGTTATCAGTCCTATAAGAGTGTAAGAAATATAATTTTTTTAAAATGTCTGCCAGATTATACTATGATTAACAAATATGAAGAATGTATATAATATACATATGGACCTTATGCTTTATGGGAATATGTTCTAATAAAAACGTAATTAAACATAATCCAGTTTTAGGCAGTAAAGTTATATTTCCAGGGGCACCTGGGTGGCTCAGTTGGTTAAGTGTCCGACTTTGGCTCAGGTCATGATCTCTGAGTTCGGTAGTTCGTTCCTCCCTCGGGCTCCGCACTGTCAGTGCTTGAGATTCTCTTTCTCTACCTCTCTGTGCCCCTCCCCTGCTCACGTGCACTCTCACTCTCTCTCTCTCTCTCTCTCTCTCAACAAATAAACTTTAAACAAAAAAGAAGATATATTTCCTAAATGTCAAGGCTTTCTACAGTTTCTGGCTAAAATTAATATTTTCTGTAAGCAATCTTGTAAAATTACAATCTTATTTCTTATCTCTATTATTTTGACAGA
Organism: Panthera onca; assembly: GCF_046562875.1. Classification (NCBI taxonomy): domain Eukaryota; kingdom Metazoa; phylum Chordata; class Mammalia; order Carnivora; family Felidae; genus Panthera; species Panthera onca. The sequence continues at coordinate 59,521,054 of NC_138341.1, read as the reverse complement.
TAATATAACCATTGATTAGTTTACAAATATAGATTATGTGGTGGGTTTTCTTTTTTTTTTTTTTTTTTGAGCTTCTAATTCTGTATTTTTGCTTTTAAGCATCGAATGTTATCCAGACAAGAAGAACTTAAAGAAAGAGCAAGAGTTCTGCTTGAGCAAGCAAGAAGAGATGCAGCTTTAAAGGCAGGGAATAAGCAGAATACCAACGCAGCCACACCACTCTGCAACAGGCAGCTAAGTGATGTGAGGAACATTGGTTAAAAAGCCATTAATTGTACTTTGTTTAAGATTGGATTTTATCTATGGAAGTTACTTTTTTTTGGAAATATTAGAATATACTAATGATGCCTTACATTTATTGAAGAGCAGGCATCATTATTATAATGGATGTTTTACATAATTTGTATTTTACTTAACCCCATGAAGTAGATGTTCAAACTACTTTCCGCCTAAGAAAACTGGGGTCATAGGTAAGGTAATTTGTACAAGTTAACAGAGTTAGTAAATGATGAATCCAGGATTTGAACTTGAGCGTTTTCAGACTACAGAATCAGTGCTCTTTTCTATCATATAGTGCCATGCCTATGTTAAACCACATTTTTATACATGTTTTTGTGTAGTGCTTCACAAGTGATAATGAATATATGGTAATAGAAGCCCTTAAATTTAAGGGGACAGGAATGTCTTCATGAATCTGAAAACTATGATAGCCTCCCTTACCATCAAACTCACATACACAAAATTACGTTCTTTTTTTTTTTAATTAAGATTTTAATTTTTTAGAGCAGTTTTAGGTTCACAGCAGAATTTTGGGGAAGGTACAGAGATTTCCCATATACACCCTGCATCTACACATGCATATCCTCTCCTCTTAACAACATCCCACACCAGAGTGATACATTTGTTAGAACTGATAAACCTACACTGAACTGATGAACCAAACCTACATCATAATCACCCAAAGTCCATACTTTACATTATGATTCCCTCTTGTATTCTACATTCTATGAATTTGGACAAATGTGTAATGACATGTATCCATCATTATGGTATCATAGAGTATTTTCATTGCCATAAGAATATTCTGTTACACCTACTTATCCCTTCCAACACTCCCAACCCCTGGAAACCTGATAATTTTACTGTCCCCATAATTTTGCCTTTTGCAGAATGTCATAGTTGGAATCATGCAGTGTATAGCGTTTTCTGATTGGCTTCATTTACCTAGTATAATGCATTTAAGGTTTTTCCGTGTTTTTCATGGTTAGAAAGACCATTTCTTTTTTAGTGCCGAGTAATATCTCATTGGATGTACCACAGTTTATTTATCCCTTCACCTACTGAAGGACATCTTGATTGCTTCCAAAATTTGACAATTATGAATAAAGCTGCTGTAATCATCCATGTACAAGTTTTTGTGTGGACATAGGTTTTTAACTCATTTGAGGAAATACCAAGGAGTGTGATTGCTAGATCTTATGGGTAAGAATATGTTTACTTTCATAAGAAATTGCCAAACTATCTTCCAAAGTAGCTATACCATCTTGTATTCTCACCAGCAATGTGTGAGAGTTCTTGTGTTCCACATCTTCATCAACAGTGAGTGTGTTGGTGTTCCAGATTTTGACCATTCTGATAGGTGTTTAGGGGTATCTCACTTTTAATTTGCATTTCCCTGATGACGTATGATGTGGAGCATCTTTTTATATGCATACTCACAATCTATAAATCTTTGGAGAGGTGTCTCTTGGGGTCATTGGCCATTTTTTAATTAGGTTGTTTGTTTTTTATTGTTGAGTTTCAATGGTTATTTGTATATTTTGGATATAGTCTTTTATCATATGTGTCTGTTGTAAATTGAGTCTTCCTACTCTTCATTTATTTATTCTTTGATTTCATGATATTCCTCATATAGATCATGTACATATTTTTGTTACATTTATACCTATCAACTTTTCACTAATGTGAATAGTATTGTGTTTTTAATTTCAAATTCCACTTGTTCACTGCTGGTATATAGGAAAGCAATTGTCTCTTGTATATTAGCCTTGTATCTTACAGGCTTGCTATAATTGCTTATTAGTTCCAAGAGAGTTTTTTTTTTTCAATTCTTTGATTTTCTACATAGGTGATCATGTCATCTGTGATCAGACACTTTTATTTCTTCCTTTCAATGCATATGTTTAAACATACCTTTCAGATATGAACTTAATAACCTCTGACCTTGAGCAGTGTTTTTCACACTTCAAGTCTTTCCACGATAATGTGATATAAAATTGATTTAGCACACTGCAGTAATTATTTTATTTTTAATGAAAAGGAATAGAATAGAATGGAATAAAAATATCAGAACTCATCACACGTAGTAACCATGGTATTTTTGTCTGAAACTTGCTTCAGTCATATGGATATATATGCATACTGGATCTTGATATAAAATGTATTTTAAGCTGTGGGTCATGATAAAAATGTTTGAGAAACCCTAATCTAGAGGGCCATCTTTGAAGAAATTTTGTAGCTTTTATGCCAACTTCTTCAGTGCCTAGCCATCTGTTATTTCATCAATTTGTTGGTGATTTGTCAGATATTTATTAAATGTCTGAACTGAGTGTATTCATAGTGACAGAAAAGGCTAAGCTTCTTCCCTCATGGAGTTTACATTATGGTGGGAATACACAGATAATGATAAATAACTCGAGTGTGAAAACTGCATGATATAGTAGAGGATAATTTAAGTAGGTGAGGGCTTGAGTGATTTGAAGATGGGGCATTGAACTAAGATTTGATGGGTGAAAAGGATCTAGTCAAGTGAAGAGCCACAAAAACAATATCTCTTGAAAAAGAAAGTTATTTTGTTAATACTGTATTTTATTTGTGGGTAACTTTATTTCATAATTTTTCAGACTCTAAAATCTATGGGGAATGTGTAAGTCTATATTATTCCAGTGTGTTGATTTAAAAAAAATTTTTTTTAATGTTTATTTATTTTTGGGAGAGAGAGAGACAGAGTGTGAGCAGGAGAGGGACAGAGAGAGGGAGACACAGAATCCGAAGCAAGCTCCAGGCTCTGAGCTGTCAGCACAGAGCCTGACTCAGGGCTCAAACTCACGAGCAATGAGATCATGACCTGAGCTGAAGTCAGAAGCTTAACCAACTGAGCCACCCAGGTGCCCCCAGTGTGTTGATTTTAAATTGAGAGTACCTGAGATTTAAATGGTCTATCTACCAAGTAGATTTTTAAAACTAATTATTTCAGCTATGTGTGAATTTTATATATATTAATAATTCTCATCAAGTGTTTATTGAGCACTTACTATTTGACAGGTAGGATTCTAAGTAATTTAACATGAATTTTCACATTTAATCTCCACAATAATTGTATGAGTTAAATATTATCATTTCTATTTTACAGTCGAGAAAACTGACAAATTAATGAATTGCCTGTTGTCACACAGCTAATAAGTAACAGAGTCAAGACTTGAACCTAGATGATTTGATTTCAGAGGTTATGTTTTTAAGGCATTGTATTATATTTCCTTCTTCTTTATATTTCTGACATCCTTGTGAAATAGAAACAGAGACTGTTGTTTTATCTTTCATAGAGATTAAGAAAGTAAGTTAGGAAAGAATGTTTAAATTTACCTAGGTTGCAGACTATGACATATGAGGCTTCGAATTCAAGTATCCTGACTTTTAAAAAGATGATGTTTAGTCTTTCATTTGGTTTATTCATTTATTACTTCAAATTTTCAGTAAATATTTTATTGGTCACCCCCTTCTATTTAAGGCACCAGTAATTTACACTTTTCATTTCTCAAACAAAATAAATTTTTATCTGAAGTATATTAGTGTGAATTCAGAACAGAAGTTACTTACTAAAACATCTCTTACTCTGTGTCATGACATCTTACTGTATCTGTAAAATATATAACTTGGATTTTAGGAAACATAATGATGGTGACAGTTCATTGAGTTAGATCCTCTTTGTACTCCTCATAGTATGTAACTTGCCACACCTTTTTGGAAAACCATTAGACTTCATCAAGAAATGTTCATTCTCTTTTACCTAATAATTCTAACAAAGAATCGTATCCAGGTTTTCATCACAATGTTATTTGTAATTGCAAAAAATTATAAAATGGTAATTGTGCAAAACAGAAATGATCAAATAAATTATAACAAATAAATATACTTGTTATATAGCCACTAAAACTTATCTATTCAATAATGTCTTGAAAGAATATTGAAAGGACATAGAGTGCTCACAATGTCATTTTGTATAAAAAGTATATAAAATATACATGGCATATGAACTCCATTTTTTTAATGTTTATTTATTTTGAGAGAGAGAGAGGGCTTTCATGCATAAACAGAGGGCGGGTCAGAGAGAGAGAGGAGAGAGAGTGAGAGAAAGAGACAGACAGAGAGAGAATCCCAAGCAGGCTCCATGCTGTCAACGCAAAGCCTGACATGGGGCTCAATCTCATGAACTGTGAGATTATGACCTGAGCCGAAATCAAGAGTTGGATACTTAACCAGCTGGGCCACCTAGGTGCCTCTGAACTCCATTTTGAAATGATAGAGACTCTGTGTGTGTGTGTGTGTGTGTGTGTGTGTGTGTGTGTGTGTGTGTGTGTGTGTGTGTTTTTAATCATGCATTAAAAAGGACGGAAGGAAAATCATCAAAATATTAACAATATTTATCTCTAAGGGATAGTATAACAAGTGGCTTATAAAGGGTTTTTTTTCCCTTTATTCTTTCTGTTTTAAAAATATCACATGTTAAGATAAATATTTTAAACTAGGGAAATTTGGGGTATCTAAAAAATGTATTTTTATCACATTGTTTTCTTAGTGTACCCAAACGAACTTGACTTCAGAACTTCTAAGATAACGTGTGTATGTGTGTGTTTTAAGGAGAGAGACATAGAAAGAACTCTTCACTTCTACAGTTGATGATAACTAGCTTGTGCCTAGGTGTGGATAAATAGCAGATTCAATAATAGCAGTCCTGTTCACACTGAAAAGGCATGAAATTCTCAATGACTATTGTTTATGATTGATGAGTTAAGTAATCATGGTATCTCATAAAATATCTCATTGTTTCTTTGACTACCACTGATGGGATCTGGGTTACTTGTCCTGTACTCATTTATTGTTCTAGTTGTTTTTCCCAGAAAGAGCAGCTCCGTGCTGCATAGCTAGCCCACTGCATGCCAGGCTAATCACTTTGTTACTTTGTTTTCCATTTACCCAGAGTTGTATCCTATTGCAAATGAAACCATGCTTTAAACAGTCCCCAAGATACTTTTTTTAACCCTTCCTCTTTCAGGTTATCTTTTGCTAAATAAAAAACCACCTTACTGGCATGAAACAACTATCTGATTATGCTCACAGATTCTATGATTTAGGCATCAGGATAGGAGACTCTGGGAGTGGCTTTGTTCCATGACGTCTGGTGCAGAGTTTTGGCGACGACCTCTGCTAAACTGTCAGTTGAAACACCTACATGTAGCCTCTCCCTGTGGTCTTTCCACTTGGGCTAGTTTGGGCTTCCTCACAGCACGGTGGCTGGGTCTATGAGCAGCTATGCCAAGATAGTCAGGCAGACATGCATGGCATTCTTATGATCTAGCTTTAAAAGTCATGTTGCATCACTTTTGCTATACTGATGGCCTAACCAGACACAAAGCTCCACCCAGGTTTAAGGAAGAGAGACATAGACTCCACACCACTAATTGAGAGGAGTGTGGCATAGGAGATATCGTTGCAGCCTCTTCTGTTATAGTTTAAGCTCAATTTTAAAACTTTCTTGTGCATTCTACTTACTATTGCTCGTTTTTCAGTAAAGTCAAGCTCTATATAGATGTGTTATGAAAAGCATCAATTTCATGAATTAAATAGTACATTCTCTTCAACTACTGTTCTAGTTTTGACACTTGATGCTCTATGGGGCTTATAGCTTATATTAATTATATTAATGAATGAAATGATGTAAGAAGAAGAATATAAAATGACAGATCAGTCCAATTGCACAAATAGAGAAGTTAGACCTTGCTGTTCCTTTTTAGATTTTCAGTTTAGTGTGCAATTTGATATCAGGTTGATATATTTTCCAAGGACATACTAGTTTTTTATTATTATTTTTTTTTTTTAATTTACATCCAAATTAGTTAGCATATAGTACAACAATGATTTCAGGAGTAGATTCCTTAGTGCCCCTTACCCATTTAGCCCATCCCCCCTCCCACAACCCTTCCCGTAACCCTCAGTTTGTTCTCCATATTTATGAGTCTCTTCTGTTTTGTCCCCCTCCCTGTTTTTCTGTTATTTTTGTTTCCCTTCCCTTATGTTCGTCTGTTTTGTCTCGTAAAGAAGGACATACTAGTTTTCTTAATTTGATTTCTTTATCATTTCCGGTAGCTCTTGTACATACAGACTGGAATTATTTACCAGTACTGTCCATATTTTGGAAAAGTAGTTTGGCAAACTTGGTTGATAAAAGGAAAAGGGAAAGTGCCCAATTTCATCTCTGGAGCAATTGAATGTGTGTTAAGTGATACTAAAACTGGAAAATACTTAATTTCTCTAAATCTATTTTTCCATTTATTAAATGGAAGCAAAATTCTTTTTTTTTTTCCTTGTGTGACATTCAAATTAATAGGTGTCTACGGTGAAGGGGGTAAGGGAACCATGACTAATGCCATTCCCACTTCAGTGTCAGCATCTCTTTCACTCTGGAGAGATCAAAAGACTGCTGGTAAATAAAAAGAAGGTCTAACTGGAAAAAAAAAAAAAAAGCTGGCATCTAATTTAGTGACTGATTGCTACTATTTTCCCGTTTTTATGCTCTTTTATTTGTGCCTTAATTTACAGTGTTCTTATTTTAAAATTCATTGTAAGCTATCTTGTCCTTCATAATGTATGCTACTGTGCTGAAAGTCAAGTTGCTGGTGGGGGGAGTTAGACCTGTTGCTACCCATTGCTTTTTGTGTTCTTAGTTTACCTGAGAATTTCCATGAGTTTATTTTTTTTTCAACGTTTTTTATTTATTTTTGGGACAGAGAGAGACAGAGCATGAACGGGGGAGGGGCAGAGAGAGAGGGAGACACAGAATCGGAAACAGGCTCCAGGCTCCGAGCCATCAGCCCAGAGCCTGACGCGGGGCTCGAACTCACAGACCGCGAGATCGTGACCTGGCTGAAGTCGGACGCTTAACCGACTGCGCCACCCAGGCGCCCCCTTTATTTTAAATTTTTTTTTTTTCAACGTTTTTTATTTATTTTTGGGACAGAGAGAGACAGAGCATGAACGGGGGAGGGGCAGAGAGAGAGGGAGGAATTTCCATGAGTTTAAAAAAAAAAGTTGGTACCCAGGAATGACCTCAAGTCTTGAGTGAATGAGACACTGACCCCAAATCTTCTAGAGTTTATTGAAGAGCTTACTGTTGCATATTCTTAAGATTGCTCGTTGATTTAGGACTTACTCAGCAATCATCTTTTATATTTCTGAACTCTGTTTCTGTAAAACTAACCGAGGATCTTCTGATGAACACCAAGAAAAAGAACTATTTTAATAATAATGTTAATAAATGATTTTGGAATACTTGAGGCATATAATACATGGGACAGTGTCCATGTACTGAGTACAGGTTACCTCCTTTTAAGGATTTTTATATCTAGTTCTGGGCTGAGAGAGAATGAAAGCAAAGATTTACATATTAGGAAAGACAAGCTTTTAAAATATAAAGAAGAGAAACTGGTAAATAGTATAAGTACCAATTTGAGTATGTGAAGGTTCAGAATCTTTCTGGTAACTCCCGGTTACCAAGAGAATAAACTTCCCAACTATACAGCATGGCCTTATACAAGGTCCTTGCAAATCCTCTTTCCTCCCTTTCTAGCCTTATCTCTCACCTCTCTCCCATTATCACTCCATAGTCCATCTCTACTAAGTTGCTTGCAGAGAGAATATGGCATACTCTTCAATTCCTGCGTCGAGCACTGGCTGTTCTCTCCCTGAAATTCCCTTCTTTCCTTGTTAGTTTCCACTGAAATATCTCTTCTTCTATGAGTACCTCTGTCACGGTTCCTAGTGGTAAAGCTAATTCTCCTTTGTGTATCTTTTTCTAATATGCTGTACATATCTCTCCCATCGCATTTATCCCATATAATTATCTAATTACACATCTTTCTCCCACTCAGCTATGAGCTATTCAAAGTACAAGAACCTTGTATTCCCATCACCAAGTATTAAGTAAATGTTTATTCAATAAATAAATGAAGGGGATAGTAACAGGCTCTTTTTCATACTTTCTGAGTGTCAGCTAATAAAAACATGAGTTTAAACATGAAAAAATTGGGTTGCTATAGGGAGTTTCTTGGTGGTAAAGGTTTGTGAACAGGCAAAATATCTCTCTGAAAGTCTTTAAAGTGGAATTGATTATCATTGAGCAGAGAAAGTTAAAGTGTCTGTCCCCTTTCTTGAGTCAGTTACAGAGATGACATTAGCCACGTTGGAACTTAAGGTTCCCTGGATCATTCTTTTCTTCCTTTCTTAAATCCTTTCTTTATGGTTATGATGTGTACACAGCAAATCCTTACACACACCTGTCCTTCCTGGACACTGAGACCTTTGATTGGAGTGCAACCCCCAACTCTGTCTTGAAGCATACCACCCTCTCTACCAAACATTGCCTCTTAAATAAATTAGTATAGCTTTAGGCTGGAAGGCTAGGAAGCAATTTCTAAGACACTGAAAACAACTCTTTGTAATCTTATCTGCTGGGTCCTTATGTACAGACTCTACTTAAGTCATCCTCAGGAAAAGATTTGAGCTGTAATTTATCTTAAATGGCAACTCACAAACACAGGTATTATAAGCCTTTTAATTTTTCTTAATTTTTGTCAAAACCAGTATTGCACATTTTAATGAGAACTTGCTGAGCAAGCACATGTTGCATTTAGATCTTTTTTAGAGAAAATAGTTTACATGATTCATTTGTGTCTCTGTGCCTTTAGATGTTCATTTAACCTGTTTCAGGTATTTCCTGAAATTGTTTTTCTATAGGAAACAGATTTCATTGCTCTGAATCTCTGTGATTTAGTTTTTCACTTCCTTTTCCTATTCTGTGAAGATTTTCATATGTTACATTTTACTAATGCAAATTTTAGATGATAGTTCTTTTGTTCATGGTTTCCACATGCACTTAAAGTAATTTTTTCAGGGGCTCCTGGGTGGCTCAGTCAGCTGAGAGTCTGACTCTTGATTTTAGCTCAAGTCATTATCCCAAGGTCCTGGGATCAAGCCCCATGATGGGCTCTGTGCTAAGCATAGAGCCTGCTTAAGATTCTCTCTCTACCTCTCTCTCTCCCTCTGCCCCTCTCCCCTGCTCTCTCTCTCTCTCTCTCTCTCTCTCTCTCTCTCTCTCTCTCTCCCTTTCTCTCTCAAATTAAAACAAAATTTTTTTGTTTCAGACTCAGGAGTTTGGTATGAACACACATTGTGAGAAAAGTATAATAGTTTTTTTTTTAAGAAAAAAATTCATTTTTTATTATTTTTCTTCATTACTCAATTCCCCCAAATACTCTTTTCCCAAAAAATGCACAAGTAGAATTTAACAAGCTAGTCTATTTCAGACACTTTTGCTTACTACTTTGTATTAGAATATAATTGCTTTTTAAAAATACATTTAATAAATCTGTTACTTTAAATAATGCTCATGTAATTATGTAGATAGCTGAAGGGGATGTTTGCATTTATGTGCTAAAGTTTAGGATCCATACACTCTAAGGATAAGGAATGAGAATCCTGCTGCCCACAGTCCTTGAAATTGTTAGGGTATTTGTGAAGCACTTTGAACCGATCAGAAGAAGGATGCCATATAAGTTTAATTATTACTTTTATGTTTTTAAGAAAGAAAAAAATCTATTTTATAAGTAGAAAGTCTAAAAATAATTAGGGTAATTCTTTATAAATATGTTTGTTTTTAGTTTTTTCAGCTGTAAATTACATAGCATAAGAAAATGGTTTGCAGATACTTGTTGATACCTAGAAGTTTTGTTTTTCTTTTTTGAATGTTTTTATTTAGTTTTGAGAGAAAGAGACAGGCAGAGTGCAAGCTGGGGAGGGGCAGAGAGAGTGAGGGAGACACAGAATCCGAAGCAGGCTCCAGGCTTTGAGCTGTCAGCGCAGAGCCCAACACAGGGCTCAACCCCACAAACCGTGAGATCATGACTTGAACCAAAGTCAGACGCTTAACCGACTGAGCCACCTAGGCACCCCTGGAAGTTTTTTTTTAATAGAAAGACCAGACAAGAATTACAACATTATTATAAAACAGACTTAAAGGTGTTTTTTTTTTTTTTTTCTCAATTTTAATCTGCAAGGATAGTGAGTGACCCATTACAATCAATTGGCGTAGGAGCCCATCCTCACTTAACAGGATCAGACTGCAAAATGTCAGCAAGTTCTTGAAGGTTTGCAGTATCCATCTCTAAAGGTTTGCAGGAATATTTGAATCTCTGAAGAAAACTGTGTATGGGAAAGGAATTTCAGTTTGGTCAGTCTTGAGTCAACTGCAGGGACCAGTAATCAAAAAAGATACAGTGACTTTTTTTTTTTACTGGTTGGTAATGAATCCAAAAGGCTTATTTGGTGAGAACCAAAAGAATGCAAGCTGCTCTTTTGCAAATTAAGCCTTTAAACAGGTATTTTGTTGCTATGAAGAGGTAGGACATCAACCTTGCACTTTTGATGTTAATTGGAAAATATTGATTTAAATGGGACTAGTCTGTCGTGCTGATAATTGTAGCAGATTTAGATAAGATCACTAGATCTTTTCCAGATAATAAAAGAAGCAGTTACCATCCAGTTGGTAAAAAAAACAAAACAAAACAAAACAAAAAACTAAACATCATTTTGGTAATCTCTGGCAGATAGAAACTTCTTCTATAGTTTTTATGTATGTATCCTAAGTATGTACCATCATAAAAATGTATATAAGATTATATTATATGTTTATAAATATTAGCTATGTTACAATTAAATGGCTAGCCTCTAGGAATTAAGATTTAACATTAAGGTCAAGCTAAAATTTTAATCTTTCCAAATTACACATATTATCAATTCACTAGGAAGAAGTAGGTTAACTTCACATTTGTGATTTTAAAAGAACATCAAATATTATAAAAAGAAATATAAAATCTTTAATAACATATGGAGTGAGAATTTTGTCTTATTTAGAGATTTTTATTCTCTATATGAGCTGGAATGTCTATACCCAGGGCACTAAAATGAAAATATATTCCTTATTTCTTACTCCAACACAATTGACAGAAGATTTAATGTACATAATCCGCTTCAGACTAGTAAGACACTTTAAATGTATAGCTAATCTTTTTTACAGTTGCATTTTATAGGAGAAGAATGCCAGTGTACTTCTATGTTCGGCATAAATGCCTCTGTACATGGTAGTGGTTTTTATTCATTATGATTTAAATAATAGTTTATCTATTATGTCTAAATTTAAGTTGATTCGAAGTCTGCTATCCTAACAATGGCTACTAGACTTCTTAGAAAACATATTGTTAGCTTGCTAGCATATCTTCAAAGTCACACAAAACACCATCATTGTTAGGAGGAAAAAAAAAAAAAACCTCAAGCATCTTTTCTATTATGTGGCCACAAACCCCTAGCCTCAAAAGTCTTATTTATTTGAGATTGCTGTGAATTCATGAAGCTAGGGCTAGGTGTCTTAGCATCAGGAACACTCCTTTTATGCGACTATTAATGGCCATAGACATTTTCCATATGGCTGTTCAGTTCGGTGTTGAACATCCCAGGATGATATCACCATTACTAGGAGCTGTATTTTATATTGCCTATTCTGTTATTGCTCAGCATGCAAGAGGGTAGAGTTTAAATCTTTATTCATTTCATTTTTTAATGTTTCTTTTGTTCTCCTTATCATGTTCTGGCTTTCCCAAGGATATATGCCTTGAATGAAAAGTCACATGTGCATTACTAATTGTATGCTATTGTATTTACAGTTCCTAGTGGTGCCACTGTGAAGCTACTAATTCCTTTGCTTCACTTGATGTAAAATAATCTGAGTGTCTTTGATAGCAGTGAAACAGTATTAATTGTTTTGTACATTTTTTGGTCACTCTTCTTAGGTGGTCTTCATAATCTATTAGAACTTTCAGCCAGATTTTTGTAATGTCATGCCTCCAGCAGTGATTAAATTGGTAATTAATGAAGAGTCTTTGGCAATGTAAACCACATCCCGTTAATTTTCCCTTTTGAGTTTTTAGAAGTTGTCTTCTGTGTCAGAAATCATTGCGCCACCTTGCTATGGCCCCTTGGCATGAAACCACAACGACTTGATTTTTGCAGCCATTAGTAGATCAGAGCAGTAATTTCACAGTATTTTGGTCAAGGTAATTATAATACCAAGAACTGAGTAGATTTGAAAATTCACGAAAGAAGTCCAGGAATACCAGGTGAGCTTCCTTGTGTTCACTGGAACGTTATGATTAGTTTAATTGGTCTTTGTTTGATTTTAGCCGCAGAAACTATTTGTGCCACAGCAGTGCAGTGACTTTATACTTGAGTGTTTCTGACCTTCTTTGACAGGGGTGGGTGCAAAAATGAGCCCTTTGAAATAGTTCCCTTCCCAAAAGGGGGTTAAACTGCATTTAAAAAATTAACTATAGAAAAGAAAGATCTCTAATTAATTTCTTAATATCTTACTCTATTTTGTGAATTGCTTCGCAAGTTTATTTTCTCTGGCCATTTAAAATATTTGCAACTATTTTGATTTAAAAAATTTTTAACTATTCATCTTTCCTGCCTCTGAGATTGTTGATGCACTGTTTCGGTATTATAAAAGAACCTTGCAATGCCTTAATGAGAGTGAAAGTGAAGTGCAGCTTTCCTTTTTGTCACAAAGTAGATAAAAGTATTCCCATACTTGACTGATTGCTTATATGTGTATTAACCCTCAGCGATACATTGTGCACATTAGAATTTAAAGAGTCACTTGCCTGTTGGCTTCTGAAAGGATTGTCTTGGTCACCTTTTCTGGAAGCCCTTAATGAAACCAAATAGTTTGCTTGGAGTTTGGACTTAACCATCGGGGTGTTTCATGCAGTCTTGTCAGTTGATGTTCATGAATTGACTTGAACAAAGATCAAAGTGTTCCTCCAAATGAAGAATCTGTAAGACAGCTCCTTCAATTGCGCCACAAGAGCTAATCAAGCCATCAGTTCTTTATGCACTCTACGTGTCTTTAGAATTTAATACCAAATGATTTGTCAGTACAAATTGATATTCTGGTTTTCTGCTTTTCTCCTCCTTGGCTTTCTACTACTCTATCTCCTGACTGGGAGAAAATACAATTTCTTTTTACCATGAGGTTTTGGTAAGAACCTTAGATTATAATTTTAAATCGAGTAGAAAGCTTAGTGAAATAAACAAGCCAGGAACAAATTACAATCTTAAAATCATTGATATTCATAGACCGTAATACTAAATTTATAGCCAAACTTTGAG